>NC_139153.1:34638622-35838622 GCF_964270905.1 Leucopleurus acutus | reverse complement strand
GAGTGCAGAGCATTAGGGCTCATTGGTCACGGCCCTGAGGGCTCACCTGCCTGTCTGCCGCCCCTGTTCGTTTGCTGAGCAGCTCTTGACGGAGGGCAGCTGGTGCCCAGGCCCTCTGCTGGGTGTCAGGAATGTTGTTAACAAGGGGGCCCTGGCGCTCGCCCTCTGGGAGCCTACGATCTTGCAGGGGAGGCGGACTGTAATCATTACAGCGTCAGTCGGTCCTCTTTCTCTTCTGCCTCCTGTGAACGTGCCAGGGGCGGGGGTGGAGAGAGCCTTGGCTCCCTGACCTTGGGCTTCGTCTTTCTGTCTCTCTCCTTGTGGGAAGTCCTGAGACAGCTCCTTGAATGGTGCCTGTTAGGGTTCCACCTGCCTCTGCCCGAGGCTGTGCGTGCTCAGCAGTCCGCGGCAGTGGAGGATGCGCTAGTGTGGCCTGGAGGGCTGTGAAGACAGAAGAGACAGAGAGCTTTCTCCGAGGAGACACATTTGGAACCAGCTCTTAAAGATGATGACAGTGGTCCCTCGGGGGCATTGCCTCTCCTGCTGGCTGTCATGACCCATGGTGGGATGTTGGCAGCTTTCACTGGGACCTCTCGTCCTATTTGTGAAGTTTTAGTACTGGTTTACTTGCTCTGAGTAGAGCTGGATATGACAAGGCAATAAAGTTCTGCCTTTTTCCCTCTAACATCCTCTCCCTACCAGAGCTTTCCCCTAAGGGGGCAGTAAAACGGGACCACTTTTTGGTGCTGCTGGGCAGCCTTTCCAGTATGAGTGAGAGGGGTTGGTCTGGAAGAGGGGAGCTGAGGAGGATTATCGTAGATTTCACAGGTGGGTGGGTGGAGGGAGGTCTGGACTCATCATATAAGGAAAGTTTTTTCCCTTGCATCCTGGAATAGAGGTGACGTGCAGACTTCTCTGTGGTTGTTTTTCCTCTTCCTCTCTTGGTCCTTTGATTCATTCTGCATCACGTCATGTCTTTATTTTTCCCTCTTTGCCCCTTTATCTCCTGAAAGAGGATTTGGTGGAATGGTTAGAATCATCTTAAATACACTAGCTTCGTGGCTTAGTTGTTTGTGCATAAAGAAACTGAAGAAGAATATGCAACCTTGGCTGTGTTCCTTCACAGATTGTATCCTTCCAGAGAGCCGAATTTTCCAGAGTGCTGAAGCTGAATTTTATTCATTGTAAGCAGCAAAGCTTTTCTTTATTTTTAAAAATCCATATTGGAAGGGAATTCTCTGAAATGTATTACCCATACACATACACTGCCTTTGTAAGCAGACTGTTCGAAACCTAACCTGACATTTTCTCCATCACACAGGGTCAGTGTTCGGGACATGGAAGGTTATTCTGTGCTGGAGGAATGATACCTTTGGGTTGTTTGCCCCTATAGTAAAAGGCATCGGAGTCTCATACTTTGCTGATTCTTATATCTGGCCTTTTTTTTTTTTTCCTTCCACTATGTTGGGTGTTCCTTTTGCTCACAATTTCTCTCCCCTTCTAATCTGTGTGTTTAGGAACAAGAGAGCAATTTATTTAGAAATGTAACAACAACATCTACCATATAGTGGGTTCTTATTGTAGTCACTGCAATAGTGCTTTTCACGAATGTTCCCATTTAATGCCCACACAGCGCCAGGAGATACATAGCGTCATCATCCTTATGTTACAGAAGAGGGAACTGAGCAGCAGAGAAGGCGACCACATATCCTTCTTGCCTGAAGTACAGGAAATTAATTCAACAGGCATTCATTGGGGGCTTGTATTGTACTTGTTAAGCATCATTAATTAAAAATAATTGGTACGGGGTGTTGATCAGTAACAGTGAAAGAGTTTGAATCATAGAATATTCTTAAATAGTCTGGTTATTTACAGGGCTTCATGAGTCTTTGTGCTGTTTTACAACACTTAAAGGGATTTAAGCATGAGAGAAACAGTCTTTGTAAATTGAATTAAAATGCAACAGTAGTCTTCTCACTGCTGCTTGGGGTTCAGCTGTTCAGACTAGAACAAAATTAAGCGCAGTAGTCACCTAAACAAACAGTATAGGTGTAGATACCTATACTGATATCATAATTTGTGTTCATTTATACAGTCTAATTATCCTCATCTTGAAAGGGGCTTGATTTTAAAAAACATTTTATGAATTTATTTATTTTTATTTATTTTCGGCTTCGTTGGGTCTTCATTACTGCACGTGGGCTTTCTCTAGTTGTGGCGAGCAGGGGCTACTCTCCATGACCGTGCGCAGGCTTCTCATTGCGGTGGCTTCTCTTGTTGCGGAGCACGGGCTGTAGACACGTGGCTTCAGTAGTTGTGGCATGCGGGCTCAGTAGTTGTGGCTTGTGGGCTCTAGAGCGCAGGCTCAGTAGTTGTGGCACACGGGCTTAGTTGCTCCATGGTATGTGGGATCTTCCTGGACCAGGGCTCAAACCTGTGTCCCCTGCATTGGCAGGAGGATTCTTAACCACTGCATCACCAGGAAAGCCCTAGGGGCTTGATTTAAATTCATTTACATTGCTTCTGCCAGATGGAAATGACATGCACCCATGCGTTTGAATTTACCTATGCCTGAGCCTTTGAAACCCTGTAGATAGAGTGAACCCAGCTCTAGATGATTAGACAGTTTACTTAGGCTCCTGGTTACTCTCTACTACCAACTTGTTGGGGGCCCTGAGCAGAAATGTTGACTTTTCTGGGCCTCAAGCTCCTCTACTTTAAAATGAGGCGGGAAGGAAATCTGGTAGAGTTTCTAGTCTGGGACATTCTATGAAGAGTCTGTTGTGTCTCAAATGATTGCAACCAGAGCAGGTCTATAGGTACTTGCTCTGAAGAGGACTAAATAAGCAGTGGTATTTAAATGTAAACCACTGGTTTATAAAATTCTCTGAAAGTTGATTCTTTGAAGGATATTATATAGGCCCTTGGAGTCTTGCTTATTTAAAAAATTTTCTTTTCTTCATATTCTTCGTTGGCTTTTCAAGCATTTCCTTTGTAGATAGCTCAGAAGTGGTTATCAGCCCTGTTTCATATTAATTTATTGTAAATTCTAAACGGGTAGATTTTCTGTTAATGATCTTGTGCTGTCTGTTCACCTTAGCCCTTTAATGCTGAGTAAATTAGAGGGCATGGGGGAGAAGTCTTCCTGACTTCAAATACTCAAAGGGTTATTTTTTTCTCCTGAGCAGCTCTGCATATCTATATAGGACAGAAGTACAATAAAAGGAGTTAAGATGGAGGAGATTTCAGCTGGATACACGGAAGGGTAAAAGCAGCCTGATCACTGTGCTCAAACCTCTGCAGAGCTGCTGTGAGGAAGGCGTGGTGTGTGGTGTTGGCCTGTTCCGCATGGCCCCTTGTAAAACAGAGTGTTTTCACAAGAGTGTTTTCACTCTCCTCCAGGGCCTGCTGGAGGAGAGTTGGGGGAGCCAGGGATGCCCTTCCAGGGCTGCTGCTGAGGGCAGGTGGCAGTAGGGGGGGTTGGCTGGCCTTCAGGGCTCGTTTTTGTGCTTGAGTCTTGAGCTGGTGAGATATGGCACCTGGATCAGGCAGTGCAGAGAAGCGGTTAAGTTCTCCTCTGTGTTTTTAATGTTCCCTGATTACCAAGACGTTCAAGGGCAGTGAGTAATGGTGCTCAGTTCCCCCCGGAACCATGGCGCAGGGCTGACAGCATAGATTTCTCCCTTCACCCCAGGTCCAGATCTCTCTCCCTTCGCCAGCGTCCATGGCACCCGGAGGCGCGTGCGTCTCTGACTCTGCATTCCTTGACTCTTAATGAGCTATCAGGCTTTCCCTATAATTGGGTCAGGCAGCCATGTGACCTGCTCACTGCCAATTTCTTTTTTGAAAAGATGTTCATTTCATGGATCATTTTGAAGATTCTCCATGGATATGCAATCTGGTTTGAGAAGGTTGGGTCATTTTTCATTTGTTCTTGGAGATAGGTTGTTTTGTAGTCTTCTTTGCAGTCAGCCACTGTTAGACTTTTTAAAGAGGTTCTCTCTTGCCATCTTCATTTTATTGCCTCTTGTCTGTGTAGAACTACATGAGAAGTCCCCAGACCCACATGACCCTAATCTGCTCCGGAGGTGGCTAGAGAGAGAGAACTGGGAGGAAAATAGAGATTTTTGAATTATGGAGATTTTAATAAGGGGGAGAGAGAGACAGAGACTGACACCCAGAAGTGTTTTTTACTTACTTGAGCAACTATATCCTTAGTTTGGGGATGGAAATATGTTCTGAAATTTGTTTTGTCAGCCTCCTCTGAAATAAATAAAATTACAGTGATGATATCATTCCTGTTTAAAATGTTTGAGTAGGTATCAAGGCAAAGTGATTAGGGCCTAATTGTTTGCCAGAATTTCTTTAAAGCTGCATTTTTTTTGTTTGTTTGTTTGGGGGTGGGGTGGGGATTTCTATGCCAAAAAACATCTTAAACTGATGAACATACAGTTCTCTTCACTTACTTTGGCCAGTTTTTAATTAGATGACTGTTTTCATAGTTGAGGAAATACATTTGCGTTGGGCTGAAGCCCCAGGGTGCCAGATTTCAATCCCAGAAAAAAATGTTCTCCTCAGTTTAGTGCTGATGTGCACTTAAATAGCACATGAGTGAGCGCTTTTCCTTGGCCAAGGTCACATGGCGACTTTCCAGAGGGTTGATTGGTTTTGGAGTTGGGCAGGTTTCAGGTCGAGTGCCCCAACTTTCCCTCCGTCTAGGGAGCTACGGCTCTCCAGCTCCCCGTGAGTGCAGCCGCAGGAAGTCACCAGGTTCCCGAGTCTCTGTCCCGGGCCAGCCTGCCGTGAGCAGAGCGGGTGGGGACCGGTTGCTGCCCGGTACAACCGGACCTCCTTCTCGTCCCCACTCGGTCATGGCGACTGCTGCGTGAATCGCCAGCTCCCACTTTGTTTGCTTGCTCGTCCTCGGTGCTGGTAATGAGCTGGGAGGTAGTTAATATTTGCCACCTGCTGTGGGAGATCCTGGGATCAACCAGTTTTAGTTTTCCTGAAACCACACTTTGAGACTTACACTGATAACATTCTGCAGTTCTTTGCAAACCCCTGGTCAGGCACCTTTACTAGTTCTCTTTTTACCCAAGGACGTATGAAGGCTGGACTCCCAGCTAACGCTCCATCCATTCCAGACAGGCTGGTCCTGCTCCTCCCCCAAACCCCCTCTGCATGTTTGCTGGGCTGTTTCTTTTCACTGCTGGGTATCTGACAGGAGCCTTGTGCGTGGCTTCAGTGGTGGCTGGGTAAATTCTCCCAGGTGTCCTGCCCACCTTTTCGGAACAGTGTGTCTCCTGCTGGGGCTGCAGGTGGAGTGCTGGGCATGTGGGGTCTTGGATGGCAAGGGCTGAGCCAGGACAAGGGCAAGGGCTCTTACTGGGCGCCTGGTTCCTGCGCCTCTCCTGGTGTCCTGTTACTGGCCTGTACCCCGGCCCACTCTTCCATCTGGGAGTGATCTCATTCCCCAGGGCAGCTTAGTGTCAATATGTGTCCTGGAAGATGACAAACCCTGGGCCCTTCTTATCTCTGCCCATGCCCTCAGTGTTGTGTGGGGTTCCGCTCCTAAGGCCTTTATTCTGCTTCCTAAAGACTGAGGACTTTTGCCTCCCCAGCCTGCTTCCCTGCAGCTTGGAGCCCATGATTTTCTTGACTCCCTTCTTTTCTCAGGATGCCCGCAGGAGTGGGGCGGGGTCAGGAGCTCTGCCACACTGCCCTTTCCACCAGGTTCTTCTGTTTCTGTTCTTGACACATGCAGTGTAAGGTTGATTTCCTTTTCTTGTTTCGTTGCTCTTGGTATTTTTTTTTTTTAACCTTTTTTCTAAACTACCTTATATTCAGTTTGCTTGACTTTGGAGTGGAAAGATAACATGTTCCCACTTTACCCTCGTCTGAACTTGGAACTGCCATGTTACACTTTATTATTATTTTTTATTGCATTGTAATTGACCTACAATATTAGTTTCAGGTGTACAGCATAGTGATTCCATATTTTTATACATTATGAAATCATCCTGATGGTTCTGATTACCATCTGTCACCAGAGAGTTATTACAATATTATTGACTATAGTCCCTGTGCTGTACAATATATCCCGGTGAGATATTTATTTTATAGCTGGAAGTTTGTACCTCTTAATCTCCTTCGCCTATTCTTCCCATTCCCCCAACACCCTCCCCTCTGGCAACCACCAGAATTGTTCTCTGAATCTCTGATTCTGTTTCTGTTTCATTTCCTGGATTATACAAATAAGTGAAATAATACTGTACTTGTTTTTCTCTGACTCATGTCACGTAGCATAATACTCTCTGGGTCCAACCATGTTGTCACAGATGGCAAGATTTCATTTTTTTTTTATGGCTGAGTAAGATTCCATTGTGTGTGTGTGTGTGTGTATATATATATGTGTGTGTGTGTATATATATATGTATGTGTGTATATATATATATGTATGTGAGTATATATATATATATATATACACCACATCTTCTTAACCATTCATCTATCAGTGGACACTTACGTTGCTTCCATATCGTAGCTATTGCAAATAATGCTGCAGTGAGCATGGGGTGCATATATCTTTTCGAATTAGTGTTTTCATTTTCTTTGGATAAATATCCAGAAGTGGAGTTGCTGGATTCTAATGTAGTTTTATTAATTTTGGGGGGAACCTCCATACTGTTT
Source organism: Leucopleurus acutus (assembly GCF_964270905.1). NCBI lineage: Eukaryota > Metazoa > Chordata > Mammalia > Artiodactyla > Delphinidae > Leucopleurus > Leucopleurus acutus. The sequence continues at coordinate 35,831,932 of NC_139153.1, read as the reverse complement.
TCCATAGTGGCTGTACCAACTTACATTTCCAAGTAGCAGTGCATAAGGGTTCCCTTTTCTCCACATCCTTGCCAAAACTTATTTGTTGTCATTTTTTTGAGGTATAGTTGATTTATGATATTATAATAGTTTCAGGTATACAACATACTGATTCACAATTTTTATAAATTCTACTCCATTTATTACAAAATATTGGCTGTGTTCCCTGTGCTGTACAGTATATCCTTGAAGCTTATCTATTTTATACATAGTGGTTTGTACCTTTTAATTGCCTACCTCTATTCTTGCCCCTTTCTTCTTCCATCCCCCCACTGGTAACCATTAGTTTGTTCTCTATATCTGTGAGTTTGTTTCTGTTTTGTTGCGTTCGTTCATTTGTTTTATTTTTTAGATTACACATATAAGTGATAACATACAGTATTTGTCTTTTTCTGACTTATTTCACCAAGCATGATATCCTTCACATCCATTCATGTGTTGCAAATGACAAAATTTCATTCTTTTTTATGACCGAGTAGTACTTCATTGTGTGTGTGTGGGTGGGCGGGTGGGTGTGCATTCATGCTACATCTTCTTTATCCATTCATCTGTTGTATGTTGCTTCCATATATTGGCTATTGTAAATAATGCTGCTATGAACATTGGGGTATATGTATCTTTTCAAATTAGTGTTTTTATTTTCTTTGGATATGTACTCAGGAGTGGAATTGCTGATCATATGGTAGTTCTAGTTTTAGTTTTTTGAGGAACCTCCATACTGTTTTCTGTAGAGGCTACACCAATTTACATTCTCACCAATGGTGCAACAAGGGTTCCCTTTTCTCCGCATCCTCACTAACATTTGTTATTTGTGGTCTTTTTGATGATAGTCGTTCTGACAGGTGTGAGGTGATATCTCATTGTGGTTTTGATTTGCATCTCTCTGATAATTAGTGATTTTGAGCATCTTTTCATGTGCCTGTTGGGCATCTGTATGTCTTCTATGGAAAAATGTCTGTTCAGTACTTCTGCCCATTTTTAATCAGGTTGTTTGTTTTTTTTTGATAGAGTTGTATGAGCTGTTTATATATTTTGGATATTAACTCCCTTGTGGGTCATATCATTTGCAAATAAATATTTTCTCCCATTCAGTAGGTTGTCCTTTCTTTTTGTCAGTGGTTTCCTTTGCTGTGCAAAAGCTTTTAAGTTTAATTAGGTTCCATTTGTTTATTTTTGCTTTTGTTTCCTTTGCCTTAGAAGACATATCCAGAAAAATATTGCAATGATTTATGTCAAAGAGTGTTCTGCCGAGGTTTTCTTCTGTGAATTTCATGGTTTCCAGTCTTACATTTAGGTCTGTAATCCATTTTGAGTTTATTTTTTTATATGGTTTGAGAAAATGTTCTAATTTCATTATTTGACATGTAGCTGTCCAGTTTCCTCAGTACTACATATTGAAGAGACTGCCTTTTCTCCATTGTATATTCTTGCCTCCTTTGTCATAGATTAATTGACCATAAGTGCGTGGGTTTATTTCTGGGGTCTCTGTTCTGTTCCATTGATCTATGTGTCTGTTTTAGTGCCAGTAGCATACTCTTTTGATTACTGTAGCTTTGTAGTATACTCTGAAGTCAGGGAGCATGAGATCTCCAGCTCTGTTCTTTCTCAAGATTGTTTTGGCTATTCAAGATCTTTTGTGTTTCCATACAAATTTGAAAATTATTTCTTCTAGTTCTATGAAAAATGCCATGGGTATTTTGGTAGGGATTGCATTGACTCTGTAAATCGTCTTAGGTAGTATGGTCATTTTAACAGCATTAATTTTTCCAGTCCATGAACATGGTATACCTTTCCATCTATTTGTGTCATCTTCAGTTTCTTTCATCAGTGTCTTTTACTTTTCTAGGAACAGGTCTTTTACCTCCTTATTTTTATTCCTAGGTATTTAACTCTTTTTGATATGATTGTAAATGAGATTATGTTCTTAATTTCTCTGATAGTGTGTAGAAACGCAACAGATTTCTGTATGTTAATTTTGTGTCCTGCAATTTTACCAAGTTCATTGCACTCTGTTTTTGGTGGTGTCTTCAGGGTTTTTTAATGTATTGTATCATGTCATCTGCAAATAGTGCCAGTTTTACTTCTTCTTTTCCAATTTGGATTCCTTTTATTTATTTTTTCTTGTCTTATTGTTGTGGCTAGGACTTCCGGTACTATGTTGAATAAAAGTGGTGAGACTGGGGATCCTTGTCTTATTCCTGATGTTAGAGGAAATGCTTTCAGCTTTTCACCATTGAGTTTGATGTTAGCTTCAGACATATCATTTATGGCCTTTATTATGTTGAGGTATGTTCCCTCTCTACCCACTTCATGGAGGGTTTTTATCATAGATGGATGTTGAATTTTGTCAAAAGCTTCTTCTGCAACTATTGAGATGATCATATGGTTTTTATTCTTCAATTTGTTAATGTGGTGTATTGCACTGATTTTGTAGATATTGAACTACACTTGCATCTCTGGGATAAACCCCAATTGCTTGTGGTGCATGATCATTTTAATGTACTGTTGGGTTTTCTTTGCTAATATTTGAGGATTTTTGTATCTAAGTTCATCAGTGATATTGGCCTGTAATTTCTTTATTTTTTGTGATATATTTGTCTGGTTTTGGTATAAGGGTGATGCTGGTCTCATAGAATGAGTTTGGAAGTATTCCTTCCTCTGCAGTTTTTTTTTTTTTTTAACATCTTTATTGGAGGATACTTGCTTTACAAAGGTGTGTTAGTTTCTGCTTTATAACAAAGTGAATCAACTATACATATACATATATCCCTATATCTCCTCCCTCTTGCATCTCCCTCCCACCCTCCCTATCCCACTGCTCTAGGTGGTCACAAAGCACCAGCTGATCTCCCTGTGCTATGTAGCTGCTTTCCACTAGCTGTTTTACATTTGGTAGTGTATATATGTCCATGCCTCTCTCTCACTTCATCCCAGCTTACCTTTCCCTCTCCCCGTGTCCTCAAGTCCATTCTCTACGTCTGTATCTTTACTCCTGTCCTGTGCCTAGGTTCTTCATGACATTATTTTTTCTTAAATTCCATATATAAGTGTTAGCGTGCAGCATTTTTTTTCTCTTTCTGACTTACCTCACTCTGTATGACAGACTCTAGGTCCATCCACCTCATTACAAATAGCTCAATTTCGTGTCTTTTTATGGCTGAGTAGTATTCCATTGTATATATGTGCCACATCTTCTTTATCCATTCATCCGATGATGGACACTTAGGTTGTTTCCATCTCCGGGCTATTGTAAATAGAGCTGCAATGAACATTTTGGTACATGACTCTTTTTGAATTATGGTTTTCTCAGGATATATGCCCAGTAGTGGGATTGCTGGGTCATATGGTAGTTCTATTTGTAGTTTTTTAAGGAACCTCCCTACTGTTCTCCATAGTGGCTGTATCAATTTACATTCCCACCAACAGTGCAAGAGGGTTCCCTTTTCTCCACATCAACTCCAGCATTTATTGTTTCTACATTTATTGATGATGGGCATTCTGACTGGTGTGAGATGATATCTCATTGTAGTTTTGATTTGCATTTCTCTAACGATTAATGATGTTGAGCATTCCTTCATGTGTTTGTTGGCAGTCTGTATATCCTCTTTGGAGAAATGACTATTTAGGTCTTCTGCCCATTTTTGGATTGGGTTGTTTGTTTTTTTTTTATTGAGCTGCATGAGCTGCTTATAAATTTTGGAGATTAATCCTTTGTCAGTTGCTTCATCTGCAAATATTTTCTTCCATTCTGAGGGTTGTCTTTTGGTTTTGTTTTTGGTTTCCTTTGCTGTGCAAAAGCTTTGAAGTTTCATTAGGTCCGATTTGTTTATTTTTGTTTTTATTTCCATTTCTCTAGGAGGTGGGTCAAAAAGGATCTTGCTGTGATTTATGTCATAGAGTGTTCTGCCTATGTTTTCCTCTAACAGTTTGGTAGTGTCTGGCCTTACATTTAGGTCTTTAATCCATTTTGAGCGTTTTTTTGTGTATGGTGTTAGCGAGTGATTTAATCTCATACTTTTATATGTACCTGTCCAGTTTTCCCAGCACCACTTATTGAAGAGGGTGTCCTTTCTCCACTGTACATTCCTGCCTCCGTTATCAAAGATAAGGTGACCATATGTGCATGGGTTTATCTCTGGGCTTTCTATCCTGTTCCATTGATCTGTATTTCTGTTTTTGTGCCAGTACCATACTGTCTTGATTACTGTAGCTTTGTAGTATAGTCTGAAGTCAGGGAGCCTGATTCCTCCAGCTCCGTTTTTCTTTCTCAAGATTGCTTTGGCTATTTGGGGTCTTTTGTGTTTCCATACAGAGTGTGAAATTTTTTGTTCTAGTTCTGTGAAATATGCCATTGCTAGTTTGATAGGGATTGCATTGAATCTGTAGATTGCTTTGGGTAGTAGAGTCATTTTCACAATGTTGATTCTTCCAATCCAAGAACGTGGTATATCTCTCCATCTATTTGTATCATCTTTAATTTCTTTCATCAGTGTCTTATAATTTTCTGCATACAGGTCTTTTGTCTCCTTAGGTAGGTTTATTCCTAGGTACTTTATTCTTTTTGTTGCAGTGGTAAATGGGAGTGTTTTCTTGATTTCACTTTCAGATTTTTCATCATTAGTGTATAGGAATACCAGAGATTTCTGTGCATTAATTTTGTATCCTGCTACATTACCAAATTCATTGATTAGCTCTAGTCGTTTTCTGGTGGCATCTTTAGGATTCTCTATGTATAGTATCATGTCATCTGCAAACACTGACAGCTTTACTTCTTCTTTTCCGATTTGGATTCCTTTTATTTCCTTTTCTTCTCTGATTGCTGTGGCTAAAACTTCCAAAGCTATGTTGAATAAGAGTGCTGAGAGTGCACAACCTGTCTTGTTCCTGATCTTAGTGGAAATGCTTTCAGTTTTTCACCATTGAGGTTGATGTTGGCTGTGGGTTTGTCATATGTGGCCTTTATTATGCTGAGGAAAGTACCCTCTATGCCTACTTTCTGCAGGGTTTTTATCATAAATGGGTGTTGAATTTTGTCAAAAGCTTTCTCTGCATCTATTGAGATGATCATATGGTTTTTCTCCTTCAGTTTTTTAATATGGTGTATCACGTTGATTGATTTGCGTATATTGAAGAATCCTTGCATTCCTGGAATAAACCCCACTTGATCATGATGTGTGATCCTTTAAATGTGCTGTTGCATTCTGTTTGCTAGTATTTTGTTGAGGATTTTTGCATCAGTGGATTTGTTCATCAGTGATATTGGCCTGTAGTTTTCTTTTTGTGACATCCTTGTCTGGTTTTGGTATCAGGGTGATGGTGGCCTCGTAGAATGAGTTTGGGAGTGTTCCTCCCTCTGCTATATTTTGGAAGAGTTTGAGAAGGATAGGTGTTAGCTCTTCTCTAAATGTTTGATAGAATTCGCCTGTGAAGCCATCTGGTCCTGGGCTTTTGTTTGTTCGAAGATTTTTAATCACAGTTTCAATTTCAGTGCTTGTGATTGGTCTGTTCATATTTTCTATTTCTTCCTGATTCAGTCTTGGCAGGTTGTGCATTTCTAAGAATTTGTCCATTTCTTCCAGGTTGTCCATCTTATTGGCATAGAGTTGCTTGTAGTAGTGTCTCATGATCTTTTGTATTTGTGCAGTGTCAGTTGTTACTTCTCGTTTTTCATTTCTAATTCTATTGATTTGAGTCTTCTCCCTTTTTTTCTTGATGAGTCTGGCTAATGGTTTATCAATTTTGTTTATCTCCTCAAAGAAACAACTTTTAGTTTTATTGATTTTTGCTATCATTTCCTTCATTTCTTTTTCATATATTTCTGATCTGATTTTTATGATTTCTTTCCTTCTGGTAACTTTGGGGTTTTTTTGTTCTTCTTTCTCTAATTGCTTTAGGTGCAATTTAGGTTGTTTATTTGAGATGTTTCCTGTTTCTTAAGGTATTACTGTATTGCTATAAACTTCCCTCTTAGAACTGTTTTGGCTGCATCCCATAGGTTTAGGGTCGTCGTGTTTTCATTTTCATTTGTTTCTAGGTAGTTTTTGATTTCCTCTTTGATTTCTTCAGTGATCACTTCGTTATTAAGTAGTGTATTGTTTAGCCTCCATATGTTTGTATTTTTTACAGATCTTTTCCTGTAATTGATATCTTGTCTCATAACGTTGTGGTCGGAAAAGATACTTGATACAATTTCAATTTTCTTAAATTTACCAAGGCTTGATTTGTGACCCAAGATATGATCTATCCTGGAGAATGTTCCATGAGCCCTTGAGAAGAAAGTGTATTCTGTTGTTATTGGATGGAATGTCCTATAAATTTCAATTAAGTCCATCTTGTTTGTATCATTTAAAACTTGTGTTTCCTTATTTATTTTCATTTTGGATGATCTGTCCATTGGTGAAAGTGAGGTGTTAAAGTCCCCTACTATGATTGTGTTACTATCGATTTCCTCTTTTATGGCTGTTAGCATTTGCCTTATGTATTGAGGTGCTCCTATGTTGGGTGCATAAATATTTACAATTGTTATATCTTCTTCTTGGACCAATCCCTTTATCATCTTGTAGTGTCCGTCTTTGTCTCTTGTAATAGACTTTATTTTAAAGTCTATTTTGTCTGATATGAGAATTGCTACTCCAGCTTTCTTTTGATTTCCATTTGCATGGAATATCTTTTTCCATCCCCTCACTTTCAGTCTGTATTTGTCCCTTGGTCTGAAGTGGGTCTTTTGTAGACAGCATATATACGGGTCTTGTTTTTGTATCCATTGAGCTAGTCTGTGTCATTTGGTTGGAGCATTTAATCCATGTATATTTAAGGTAGTTATCGATACGTATGTTCCTCTTACCATTTTCTTAATTGTTTTGGGTTTGTTATTGTAGGTCTTTTCCTTCTCTTGTGTTTCCTGCCTAGAGAAGTCCTTTAGCATTTGTGGTTAAGCTGGTTTGGTGGTGCTGAATTCTGTTAGCTTTTGCTTGTCTGTAAAGGTTTTAATTTCCCCGTCGAATCTGAATGACTTCCTTGCTGGGTAGAGTCATCTTGGTTGTAGGTTTTTCCCTTTCATCACTTTAAATATGTCCTGCCACTCCCTTCTGGCTTGTAGAGTTTCTGCTGAAAGATCAGCTGTTAACCTTATGGGGATTCTCTTGTGTGGTATTTGTTGTTTTTCCTTGCTGCTTTTAATATTTTTTCTCTGTATTTAATTTTTGATAGTTTGATTAATATGTGTCTTGGTGTGTTTCTCCTTTGATTTATCCTGTATGGGACTCTCTATGCTTCCTGGACTTGATTGACTATTTACTTCCCCATATTAGGGAAGTTTTCAGCTATAATCTCTTCAAATATTTTCTCAGGCCCTTTCTTTTTCTCTTTTTCTTCTGGGATTCCTATAATTTAAATGTTGGTGTGTTTAATGTTGTCCCAGAGGTCTCTGAGACTGTCCTCATTTCTTTTCATTCTTTTTTCTTTATTCTGCTCTGTGGTAGTTATTTCCACTATTTTATCTTCCAGGTGACTTATGTGTTCTTCTGCCTCAGATATTATGCTATTGATTCCTTCTAGAGAATTATAATTTCATTTATTGTGTTGTTCATCATTGTTTGTTTGCTCTTTAGTTCTTCTAGGTCCTTGTTAAACATTTCTTGTATTTTCTCCATTCTATTTCCACGATTTTGCATCATCTTTACTATCATTACTCTGGATTCTTTTTCAGGTTGACTGTCTATTTCTTCTTCATTTGTTCAGTCTGGTGGGTTTGTACCTTGCTCCTTCATCTGCTGTGTGCTTCTCTGTCTTTTCATTTTGCTTCATTTACTGTGTTTGGGGTCTCCTTTTTGCAGGCTGCAGGTTCGTAGTTCCCATTGTTTTTGGTGTCTGCCCCCAGTGGCTAAGGTTGGTTCAGTGGGTTCCTGGTGGAGAGGACTGGTGCCTGTGTTCCGGTTGATGAGGCTGGATCTTGTCTTTCTGGTGGGCAGGACCGTGTTCGGTGGTGTGTTTTGGGGTGTCTGTGACATTATTATTTTAGGCAGCCTCTCTGCTATTGGGTAGGGTTGTGTTCCTGTCTTGCTAGTTGTTTGGCATAGGGTGTCCAGCACTGTAACTTGCTGGTCATTGAGTGGAGCTGGGTCTTAGCATTGAGATGGAGATCTCTGGGAGAGCCTTTGCTGTTTGATATTACATTGGTCTGGGAGGTCTCTGGTGGACCAGTGTCCTGAACTCAGCTCTCCCACCTCAGAGGCACAGGCCTGACACCCAGCTGAAGCACCAAGACCCTGTCAGCCACATGGCTCAGAAGAAACGGGAGAAAGAAAGGAAGAAAGGAAGGAAGAAAGAAAGAAAAAATAATATAGTTATTAAAATTTTAAAAATTCTTAAAAATAGAAAAAAATTTAAAAGTAATTAAAAAAGGGAAAGAAAAAAGAAGAGTGCAACTAAACCAAAAACAAGTCCACCAATGATAACAAGTGCTAAAAACTATACAAAAAAAATAAATGGATAGACAGACGTAGGACAAATGGTAAAAGCAAAGCTATATAGACAAAATCACACAAAGAAGTATATACATACACACTCACAAAAAGAGAAAAGGAAAAAAAAAATATATCTTTTGGGAAGTCTGAGGTCTTCTGCCAGCGTTCAGTAGGTGTTCTGTAGGAGTTGTTCTACATGTAGATGTATTTCTGATATATTTGTGGGGAGGAAGGTGATCTCCATGTGTTACTCCTCTGCCATCTTGAAGGTCTCTCCTCTCTGCAGTTTTTTAAAATAGTTTGAGAAAGATAGGTGTTAACTCTTCTCTAAATGTTTGGTAGAATTCAACTGTGAATCAGTCTGCTCCTAGTCTTTTGTTTTTTGGGGAGTTTGTAAAATTACTGATTCAGTTTCATTACTGGTAATTGGTCTGTTCATATTTTCTGTTTCTTCCTGTTTGTCTTGGGAGATTATACATTTCTAGGAATTTGTCGATTTCTTTTAGGTTGTCTATTTTATTTGTGTACAGTTATCCATACTAGTATTTTATGATTCTTTGTATTTCTGTGGTGTCAGTTGTAACTTCTCCTTTTTCGTTCCTGATTTTATTGGTTTGGGCCCCCCCCCCTTCTCTTTTTCTTGATGAACTGGCTAAAGGTTTATCAGTTTTGTGTATCTTTTCTTTTGTAAAAAAAATTAATTATTCTTTTTTGGGTGCGTTGGGTCTTTGTTGCTGCACGCAGGCTTTCTCTCTTTGTGGCGTGTGAGGGCTACTCTTCATTGTGGTGCATGGGCTTCTTATTGTGGTGGCTTCTCTTGTTGCAGAGCATGGGCTCTAGGTGCGCGCGCTTCAGTAGTTGTGGCACGCAGGCTCATTAGTTGTGGCACACGGGCTTAGTTGCTCCGCGGCATGTGGGATCTTCCCGGACCAGGGCTGGAACCTGTGTCCCCTGCATTGGCAGGCAGATTCCTAACCACTGCACCACGAGAGAAGTCCCTTTGTATCTTTTCAGAGAACCACCTTTTAGTTTCATTGATCTTTTCTATTTTTTTTTTCTGCTCTGATCTTTATGACTTCTTTCCTTTTGCTAACTGTGTGTTTTGTTATTTTTCTGGTTCCTTTAGGTGTAAGGTTAGATTGTTTAGTTTAGATTTTTCTTGTTTCCTGAGGTAGGCTTGCATCACTATAAACTTCCCTGTTAGAACTGCTTTTGCTGTGTCCCATAGATTTTTGGATCATTTTGTTTTTGTTTTCATTTGTCTCCAGGTATTTTTTTTAACTTCTTCCTGATTTCTTCAATGATCCATTGGTTGTTCAGTAACATATTATTTAGTCTCCATGTGTTTGTGTTTTTGCAGTTTTTTTTCTTGTTGTTGACTTCTAGTCTTAAAATGTTGTGGTCAGAAAAGATATTGGGTTGCCCAAAAAGGTCATTGGTTTTTCTGTAAGATCATACCAAAAACCCGAGCGAGCTTTTTGGCCAACCCAGTACTTGCTCAATTTCAAATTTCTTAAATTTACCAAAGCTTGTTTTGGGGCCTAGCGCGTGATCAATCCTGGAGAATGTTCCATGTACACTTGAAAAGAATGTGTATTCTGCTGCTTTTGGATGTAATGTTCTCTGTATAGCTATTAAGTCAGTCTGGTCTGGTGTGTCATTTAGGCCAGTGTTTCCTTATTTATTTATTTTTGGTCTGAATGATCTCTCCGTTAATGTAAGTGGGATTTAAAGTCTCCTACTATTACTGTGTTACGGTCAGTTTTTTCCTTGATGTCTGTTAATATTTGCTTTATGTATTTAGGTGGTCCTATATTGGGTGTGTATATATTTACACTTCTTCTTGGTTTGAGCCTTTGATCATTATGTAATGTCCTTCTCTGTCTCTTGTAACTGTCTTTGTTTTAAAATCTATTTTATCTGACATAAGTATTGCTACCCTGGCTTTATTTTTATTTCCATTTTCATGGAGTATTTTTTTCATCCTCTCACTTTCAGTCTGTGTCTGTATTTAGATCTGAAGTGAGTCTTGTAGGCAGCATAGATACGGGTTTTGTCTGTTCAGTCACCCTATGTCTTTTTAAAAAATCTTTGTTGGGGTATAATTGCTTTACAGTGTTGCATTAGTTTCTGTTGTACAGTGAAGTGAACCAGCTATAAGTATACATATATTCCCATATCCCCTCCCTCTTGAGTCTGCCTCCCATCCTCCCTATCCCACCCCTCTAGGTGGTCACAAAGCATCGAGCTGATCTCTGTATGCTATGCAGCGGCTTCCCACTAGCTATTTTACATTTGGTAGTGTATATATGTCAATGCCACTCTCACACTTCTTCCCAGCTTACGCTTCCCTGCTCCCGTGTCCTCAAGTCCATTTTCTACGTCTGCATATTTATTCCCGCCCTGCCACTAGGTTCATCAGTACTGTTTTTTTAGATTCCATATATGTGCGTTAGCGTACAGTATTTGTTTCTCTCTTTCTGACTTACTGCACTCTGTATGACAGGCTCTGGGTCCATCCACCTCATTACAGATAACTCAGTTTCCTTCCTTTTTCATCCTATGTCTTTTGACTGGAGCATTTAGTCCATATTCATTTAAAGTAATTATTGATAGGTATGTACTTAGTACCATTTTGTTAATTGTTTTGGGCTTGGTTTGTGATTCTTTTTTGTTCTTTTAATTTTTTCTCTTCTCTTGTGATTTGATGACTATCTTTAGTATTATGTTTGGATTCCTTTTTCTCTGTGTGTATCTATTAAAGATTTTTGATTTGTGGTTACCATTTTGTTTATATGTAGCAATCTGTATACATACATGATTATTTTAAGTTGCTGATCTCTTAATTCCAAATACATTTGAACAACCCTGCTTTTTTACTCCCCTTCCCTCATGATTGCTGTTTTCAACGTCATATTTTACATCTGTGTGTTTGGTGTTGCCCTTAACTGCTTATTGTGGAGATAGATGATTTTTACTACTTTTGTCCTTTAACTTTCCTACTAGCTTTGTATGTAGTTGGTTTATTACCTTTAATGTATATTTGCCTTTACTGATGGGCTTTTTCCTTTCATAATTTTCCTGTTTCTAGTTGTGGCCCTTTCCTTTTTGCTTAGAGAAGTCCCTTTAACATTGCTTGTAAAGCTAGTTTGGTGGTGCTGAGCTCCTGTAGCTTTTGCTTGTCTGTAAAACTTTAGATTTCTCCAGCAAATCTGAATGAAAGCCATGCTGGGTAGAGTGTACTTGGTTGTAGGTTCTTCCCTTTCATCATTCTAAATATATTGTGTCACCTCTTTCTGGCCTGCAGAGTTTCTGCTGAAAAGTCAACTGATAGCCTCATGGGAGTTCCCTTGTACACAACTTGTTGATTTTCCCTTGCTGCTTTTGATATTCTCTCTTTATCTTTGCCATTTTAATTACAGTGTGTCTTGGTGTGGGCCTCTTTGGGCTGATCCTGTTTGGGTCTCTGTGTGCTTCCTGGACTTGGATGTCTGTTTCCTTTCCCAGGTTAGGGACATTTTCAGCTATTAGGTTTTCAAATATGTTTTCTGCCCCTTTGTCTCTCTCTCTTCTCCTTCTGGGACCCCTATCTTGTCAATATTGGTACACTTAATGTTGTCACAGAGATCTCGTAAACTGTTCTCGTTTCTTTCTTTTTTTTTTTGTTCAGCTTCAGTGATTTCCACTACCCTGTCTTACAGCTCACTGATCTGTTCCTCTGTATCATTTAATTAACTCGATTCCTTCTAGTGTATTTTTCATTTCACTTATTGTATTTTTCACCTCTGTTTTTGGTTTTTTATGTTTTCTAACTCTTTGTTAGAAACGTCTGGCTTCTCACTCTGTTCATCCAGTCTTCTCCCGAGTTCTTTGATCATCTTTAAGATCACTACCTTGAACTGTTTCTCAAGTAGTTTGCCTGTCTCCACTTCAGTTAGTTCTTCTTCTAGGGTTTTGTCTTGTTCCTTCATTTGGAACATGTTTCTCTGTCACCTCATTTTGCTTAATTTGCTGTTTTTATTTCCGTGTTTCATGGAGGTTGATTCTGTTTCCCGACCTTGGTGAAGTGGCCTTTTGTAGGAGACATCCTAGGAATCCCAGCAGCGCACTCCCTTCTGGTCACCAGAGCTGTATGCTCTAGGGGTGTCCCCTCTGTGGGCTGTGTGGGTCCTTCTGTTGTGCTGGGCTGGCTACTGTGGGCAGCCTGGTAGTCATGGCTGGCCCCTGATCTGGTTGTTTGCCAGGCCCTGCCTTGTGTGGAGGCTGCTGGACACTGGGTGGTAGGGCCAGGTCATGATGCAGCTGGTTGTGGAACCCTGGCAGGCCCCAGGGCTAATGCCAGCTCCCTGGTAGGCAGAGCTGGGTTCTGAGGTGGGTGGTTGTGGGGCTAGGTCTTCCCAGATCTAGTGTTGGCCTGCTAGCGGGGGGTGGGGGGGTGGTGGCTGGTTCCTGACATGGCTGGCTGTGGGTTCCAGGGTGTCCCAGAGCTGGTGCTGGCCCACTGGTGAGTGGGGCTGGATCCTGGGGTGGCTGGCTGAGGAGTCTAGGATATCTTAGAGCTGGTGTTGGCCTGATGGTGGGTGGGGCTGGGACCCAGGAGGTGCCACTGCTTGTGCTGGTTCACTGATGGGTGCAGCTGGATCCCAGGGGCTCTGGCTGCAGGGCTCTGGGGGTTCTGAAGCTGGTGTCAGCCTGCTGTGAGTGTGGTTGTCTCTCAGGGCCATTGGCCAAAGGGCACAAGGTGTCCCAGAATGGAGTTGGCCTGCTGGTGGGCAGAGCTGGAGCCTGGTGTGTCTTGAGGCTGGTGCTGGCCTGCTAGTGTGTTGCCTGGGTTCTGACAAGGCAGGCTGCTGGGCTTTAGTGGTCTTGGGGCTGGTGCCACCTGCTGGTGTGTGTGGCTGGGGCCCTGGAGATCCTGGGGCTAGTGCCTGCCCACTAATGGGTGAAGCCGGGTCGTGAGGCTAGTGCTGGCCCACTGGTCAGCAAAGCTGGGTCGTGGGGTCTCTGGATGCAGGGCCCATTGGTCCCAGAGCTGGTGTCAGACCGCTGGTAGGAGGAGCTGTTTCCTGACGCAGCTGCATGTGGGGTCCAGGGTGTCCCAAAGCTTGTGTCAGCCCACTGGTGAGTGGGGCCTGATTCTGTGGTGGCTGGCTGAAGGGCCCAAGGTGTCTCAGACCTAGTATTGGACTGTCTGTGGGTGGGGTTGGGGCCCAGTGGGTCCTGGGGCTGGTGCTGGACTACTGGTCAGTGGGCTGGGTCCTGCCACGGCAGGCTGTGCAGCTGTGGTTGTGCTGGACTGGTGTCTCTTGGTGGGCAGGGCTGGGGCCCTTTTCGTTGGAGTCCTTAGGGTTTTTTAATATACAGTGTCATGTCATCTGCAAACAGTGACAGTTTTACTTCTTCCTTTCCAATTTGGACGCCTTATATTTCTTTTTCTTGCCTAGTCGCTGTGGCTGGGACTCCTAATGTTCTCTTGATAGAAGTGATGAAAGTGGTCATCCTTGTCTTGTTCCTGATCTTAGAGGAAAAGCTTTCAACTTTTCACCATTGAGTATGATGTTAGCTGTGGGTTTGTCATATATAGCTTTTATTATGTTGAGGTATGTTGCCTGTATACTCACTTTGGTGAGAGTTTTTAAAATTATATATGGATGTTGAATTTTGTCAAAAGCTTTTTATGCATCTTTTGAGATGATCATATGATTTTCATTCTGATTTCTTATGTGGTGTATCACATTGATTTGCAGATGTTTGAGCCATCCTTGCATCCCTTAAATCGCACTTAATTATGGTGTATGATGCTTTTAGTGTATCATTGGATTCAGTTTCCTAGTTTTCTTGAGGATTTTTGCTGCTGAATTCATCAGTGATATTGGCTTGTAATTTTCTTTTTTTTGTACTTTTTTTGTTTTGGTATTATGGTTATGCTGGTCTTGTTAAAATAAGTTTGGAATCGTACCTTCCTCAGTTATTTGGAATAGTTTTAGAAAAGTATGTATTAACTCTGTTTTAAATGTTTGGAAGAATTCACCTGTGAAGCCATCTAGTCCTGGATTTAGTTTGGGAGTTTTTTGATTACTGATTAATTTCATTGTTAGTAATTGATTTCTTCATGATTTAGTTTTGGAAGATTGTATATTTCTAGGAATTTATCCATTTCTTCTAGGTTGTCCAATTTGTTGGTGTATTATTTTTCCTAGTATTCTCTCATGATCCTTTGTATTTTGTGCTATTAGTTGTAACTTTTCTTCTGTCATTTCTGATGTTATTTATTTGGGCCCTTGCTCTTTTTTTTTTCCTTGATTAATCTGGCTGAAGGTTTATCAGTTTTGTTTGTCTTCTCAAAGAACCAACCAGCTCTTCATTTTATTGATATTCCCTATTTTTTTAGTCTCTATTTTATTGTCTCTCTGATTTTTATTATTTCCTTCCTTCTCCTAACTTTGGGCTTTGTGTGTTTTTCTTTTTCTAGTTTCTTAAGTTGTAAAGTTAGTTTATTTGAGATTTTTCTTGTTTCTTGAGATAGGCTTGTATAGCTACAAACTTTCTTCTTAGAACTGCTTTTCCTGTGTCCTGTGGATTTTGGAACATTGTGTTTTTATTTTCATTTGTTTCAAGACTTCCTCTTCGATTTCTTTGTTTACCCATTGGTTGTTTAGTCTCCACATGTTTTTGCGTCTTCCTCTTGTAATTGATACCTAGTTTCATACTGTTGTTGTAAAAGACACTTGATATGATTTTAGTCTTAAATTTATTGAGACTTGCTTTGTGGCCTAACGTGTGATCTGTCCTGGAGAATGTTCCATGTGCACTTGAAAACAAAGTGTATTCTGCTGTTTTTGGTTGAAATGTCCTGTGTCTATCTACTAAGGTCAATCTAGTCAAATGAGTTATTTAAGGCTCATGTTTCCTTATTGATTTTCTCTCTGGATGGTCTATCCATTAATGTAAGTAGGGTATTAAAGTTTCCTACTATTATTGTATTGCTGTCAATTTCTTTATTTAAGTCTGTTAATATCTGTTTTATGTATTTAGGTGCTCCTGGGTAGGTGCATATGTATTTACAAATGTTATGTCCTGTTGTTGGAGTTGAACATTATGTAATGCCCTACTTTGTCTTTTGTTACAGTCTTTGTTTTAAAGTGTATTTTGTCTGATTATAAGTATTGCTACCCCAGCTTTCTTTTCATGTCCAGTTGAGTGGAATATCTTTTTCCCTTTCTTCACTTTCAGTCTGTGTGTGTGTTTAGATCTGAAGTGGGTATATAGGCAGTATATAGTGAGTCTCATTTTTTTTTAAATCCATTCAGCTACTCTGTCTTTTGATTGGAGAATTTAGTCTATTCATTTACATTTATAGTAATTATTGATAGGCATGACTTTTTGCCATTTTATTAATTTTTTTCTGGTTGTTTTTGTAGTTCTTCTTTGTTTCTTTTTTCTTGTTCTTTTCCTTTGTGGTTTGATGACTTTTATTAGTCTTATGTTTGGATTCCTTTCTCTTTTTCGTGTATGTATCTATTATAAGTTTTTAGTTTTGGTTATATGTTTGTTATATATAACAACATATATATACAGCGGTTTATCTTAAGTTGATGGTTGCCTAACTTCGCAAGTATTCTACAAACTCTATCCCCCCTCCATGTTTCATAATTAACATTAAAAAAATTTTTTTTATCCCTCAACTAAATATTATAGTTATGGTTGATTTTGACTTTTGTTTAACTTTCATACAAGCTTTTTAAGTAGTTGGTCCACTACATTTACTACATATTTGCCGTTACCAGTGAGATTTTTTTCTTTCATATATTTTCTTATTTTTAGTTATGGCTTTTTGTCTTCAGCTTAAAGAAGTTCCTTTAACATTTTTTTGTAAGGCTGGTTTAGTGGTAATGAATTCCTTTACCTCTTGCTTGTCTGGGAAACTCTTTATTGCTCCTTAAAGTCTGTAGGATAACCTTGCTAGGTAGAGTATTCTTGGTTGTAAATCTTTTCCTTTCAGCCCTTTGAATATATCATGCCACTCCCTTCTTGCCTAGTAAGTTTATACTGAATAATCTAATAGTTTTTTTGGGTTTCCCTTGTATACAATAAATTGTTTTTGTCTTGCTGCTTTTAAGAGTCTCTCTTTATCCTTAACTTTTACCATTTTAATTATAATGTGTCTTGGTGTGGTTCTTTTTAGGTTCGTCTTATTTGGAACTTTTTGGGCTTCCTGGAGCTGAATATTTGTTTCCTTTCCCAGGTTAGGATAGTTTCCTGCCATAATATCTTCAAATAATTTATCTGGCCCTTTCTCTCTCTCTCTTCTCCCTCTGGAACCCCTATAATGTGAACGCTATCCTGCTTGATGTTGTCCCAGAGATCCCTTAAGGAATCCTCCCTTTTAAAAATTCTCTTTCCATTTTGCTGCTCTGTCTGGGTGATTTCCATTGCTTTGTCTTTTAGCTCACTGATTTGTGCTTTTACTCCATCCAGTCTGCTGTTAAGCCCATCGAGTGTCTTTTTCAGTTCAGTTATAATCTCTGTTTGGTACTTTCTTACATTCTGTATGTCTTTGAAGTTATCACTGTGTTCATCCATTCTTCTCCTGAGATCAGTGAGCACCTTTATGACCATTACTTTGAATCCTTTATAAGGTAGGTTGCTCATCTGCATTTTGTTAGGGTCTTTTTCTGAGGATTTGTCTGCTTCTTTGGTTTGGAACATCTTCCTCTGTCTCTTCATTTTGCCTGACTCTTTGTGTTTGTCTGTATGTATTAGGTGAAAGGGCTACCTCTCCCAGTCTTGAAGGTGTGGTCTTGCATAAGAGATGATCTGTGAGGCCCAGAAGTGCAATCTCCCCTGGCCTTCAGAGCCCAGAGCTCAGGGGGCATCCCTCATGCCGCCTGTGTGCCCTCACGGCTATGGTGGGGCTGCGCTGCTGCACTGAGAGCGTGGGGTGTGGAGCACCCCCTCCGGTGCTGGCCGGCTAGAGGGAGAGCACCAGAAGTGGTGCCCGCCAGTTCTGTCACCGGCAAGTTAGAATGAGATTACAAAAATAGCACCCAACAGCGCTTCCATCCCCAGAGAAAGTCCCTGCAGGTTCCTGCCTTTGCAGCAGCCACTTTGGGCTTCGTTAGTGGTTCTCCCTCCCTTATGGTCCTGGCACTTTCCACACTGTCGCTTTTGTGCTGGATCTCAGGGTGAGTGGTCTGCATGCCTTTAAGAGCAGGTTCTCAGTTCCCTACAGTTCTGTGGTTCCCCTGGACTTAATCCCTGTTGCTTTTCAAAACCAGACATTTTGGGGCCTCTTTTTATGGTGCCGGACCCAGGGGCCTGATGTGTGGCAAGTCCCATCCCTCCTCAAGGGGAAATTGCATGTTTCTGGGGTCCCTTCCCAACTGTGGGACACCATGCCCGGGGTGGAGTCCTGGGCGAGTCTGAGTCTCTGCCTCTTACTAGTCTCAGTGCATCTCTTTATCTTTTGTTACGGAGCCGCTGTTCATGTAGCCCTTGGGTCCTTTTCCGAGGATAGTTATTCCATATGTAGCTGTCAATTTGTTGTGTCCATGGAAGGAAGGAAGTTTGGGGTCTTCCTGTGCTGCCATCTTGAACTCCCGATTTCCATGATACACTTTAAAAAAGATTTAGTATTCCCGTGAACTTTCTTCCTTTCTAAACTATAATCTTTGGACCAGGAAGTACATTTCATTCTTCTGTGTGTCCCCCTTGTATCTCTACCTGCTGGGTGCTTAGTAAACACAGGACAGGATGATGCAGTGCTGATCTGGTATAAGAGAGCAGTTACTTCCAAGTTATGTTAAAAGCTCTCAGGCTCACTAAAAACTTACTCGCGGACACAAATCAAGCTGCCTGCACATACATTAAAGCAGGGACACTAAGAACCACCACGAGGCAACACCATCTTAGCTAAGGAAACAAAGTTTAAAGTAGTGCTGTTTTATTTATTGGGTTGGCCCAGAAGTTCATTCAGGTTTCTCTATAAGATGTTGCGGAAAAACCCGAATGAACTTTTTGGCCAACCCAATATATGAATGTATTCTAGTTGACGCAGTCATTCAGAATGGACTTGCTACTAATTAGTGGAGCAGTTCAGTGAAGTTTTTAATAAATTCCTGATTTCTGTGACTTGTCTAATTAGGCTAGGCTGTGTTGAACACAATCCCTGTTTCTTAGTTATCAAGTTGTAAAGAAATGTGTTTATGCTGTCTGTCTGCATCACCTCCTGGATGCAGAGTCTCCAGGAGCATCTCTGCTCTCTTCCTGTTCACTCTTATTTTAAGAACAAATCCCTACCATTCATCAAAGGTACATCATGCTGGTGGGGGTAGGGGAAATATTACTAGCACTGCTGCTGCAACCACTCCTCTTCCCACCCCATGCTAATGGGAGCTAGAGTTTGACGGGCACTCTTACGTTGCACTGTATTCTGAGCAATGTATGCGTGCTGTTCCACTTAATCCGATGAGACAGGTGCCATTATCACCCCTAGTTTTTGGGGGGGAGTTCAGAGAGGTTAACTGTCATGCTAAGATCACACAGCTTGGAAGAGTTGGGAGTGGGGAATAGGCTTTTTTCCCTTAAGGCTACATTCAGTGGACTGAAAAGTAATCAGAGCCTACTGATATGAGAAAGCCATTCCCCCAGAATGAGAGCACAGGCTAAACATTACCATCTTGTTTGTGAATAAGAGCTAGAGGTTGGTGGTTGGAGGTGGGGGGAAGGAGTCCGGAATGATCATCAGCTGAGAGTTACCTGCGGTTCAGGTAGAAAGTAGTGCAGGTGCCAGAATTATGATCAAAAGTCATTACTGTGTGGTCACATTACTGAAGTGTGACCACACAGTAATGACAAGGCACGTGTGTATACTGGAGAGGAGGAAATAATGGCAAAGTTAAAAATAGATAGAGATTCCCTGTTTATATGTCTTGTATGAGCATCTTTAGACCGTTCACAATATAGGGACTCCACGCAGTTGCCCACGTGTCTCTTTAGAACATAGTAAGGGTGTGTGTGTGTGTGTGTGTGTGTGTGTGTGTGTGTGTGTGTGATTTCGAAAATTTCTACAAATACCTTCTGATTAGAAAAAAGAGAGTTGTTACGTTAAAAATTTGTAACGAGAACCATTTTGTTCTCAAAGCAGTTGAAGCAGTGTAACTCTAAATAGGGTCTTTTCTCAGCTATTTAGCAAGTCACGGGTACACACACCACACATAGGCTAGGCTTCCAGACTGTGTAGTATTTAGCCCTATTCAGTCAACATATTTGATTCCCTGGCAGCCAGTATCTGATTGGAAGAGAAGGTACAAATTAGGACTACTAAGATTAAGGTCAAAGATTCTTCTAGGGACTACGATAAGTGATAGGCGCTTTCCATACTCATACAAGTTTCTGTTACTTAGAAACTTGTGTTAACCTAGAAAATTATGCTACAAAACACAGCTGTGTAAATATCAATACTTTTTGAAAGTGTCTTAAGTTGTGTGCGTGCATGTGGGTTTTAAAACTGGAATTTTCAGTATCACACCACAGGAAAAAGATATGTAAGCTAGATAATAAAAATTATTTACAAAAGTAGAAGAAATTGTGAGCCAGTGAACTGGTTTTACAAAAACTAGATTCACTGCAGTTCCTATAAACCATGCTGCCTCTAGCCTCGCATCATCTAACAGATGGGGGGACTGTTTCTTCTCTCCAGGCACAATATTGCGAATGGGTCTTTCTCCCTAGACTTCACTTCTCTGTGAACTTTCCCTGATGAACTCAAGAGACTCCTTTCCTTGTACCCACTTCTTTCAGCCCAACAGAATGGCTGTGAGATTGAATGTGCACTTCGAGCTCCTTACTGCTTCCTAGGTCTTTTGCAGATGCATTCATCATCCCTCCTTGCTTACAGTTTAGTCTCCTCAAGGGTAGGGATTAGGTGGTTCTTTGTTCCTGATGAACTCAAGAGACTCCTTTCCTTGTACCCACTTCTTTCAGCCCAACAGAATGGCTGTGAGATTGATGAACTCAAGAGACTCCTTTCCTTGTACCCACTTCTTTCAGCCCAACAGAATGGCTGTGAGATTGAATGTGCACTTCGAGCTCCTTACTGCTTCCTAGGTCTTTTGCAGATGCATTCATCATCCCTCCTTGCTTACAGTTTAGTCTCCTCAAGGGTAGGGATTAGGTGGTTCTTTGTTCCTTCTCCCACAGCACAGTGTATGTGGTTTTCACTGCGTGAGGTTAATACACCTTGGCAGCTGGCATTTTATCCTTTCGTCACCACTCAGGAACCAGCACATGGTCTTGCACTCAGTAGGAAATCAATAAATACTTCGTTGATTAATAATTGCTAAAGCTGATCCCTGCATCTGTTGAGTTCAGTGACCGTTTCTGATTATGAATGGGAAAGGGTTCTGTTGGTGGTGGAGTGATAGCAAAGTCCCCCTTGACGCTCTTGCATCCATTTAATCACAAATAACACCCCTCTCCTTTTAAACTTGCGTTCTGTTAACATTATTGGCAAGTATGTAGGATTATATGGAAATTTGAAGAACATATACTGAAATAAAGGTGAAAAATTATAATGACTTTGGAGCAAAATCATGTTTCCTGTAGCCTCTATCCCACTATTTCTGGGGTCTGGGTAGTGTGTCTAGCAGTGTCTCATGAGGGGGCTGTACCCAGCTGATTGAATTAGGAACTGAAAAAAAGATTTATCAAGCATTTCGTGTCACACATTTGTGAGATGTATCAATACTGGAACTTCCAGCTATGTTTTTTTATGGCCCCATATTTTATAAAACTGTGGAAGATATTGAGCCTTTGCACAAGGATCTCAGTCACAGTGATAGAACACGATGTAGGATAGGGCTGTGCTGACAGTTCAATTTGGAGGGTGGATCTCCTGCCCTTTCCCCTGTTTCCTTCTGGCTGCTTTTTCTATTTTCCTGTGAGGTTCTTCCCAGGGAATAGAGAAGTAAGTCAACAAAAAGCAAGTATAAAAGGGGGATTTATGACTTTCTATACCTAAAGCTCATAGCTTTTTCCTTTAATGCTGTATTGACTCATCTTTTTTTTCCTCTTTCAGTCATTCTCAGTGATGCTCCATTTCTCACTTAGCCTCTCTTATAAGTTGCAGATGACCTGTGGGGAAGGAAGACTCTTTAGACCTTGTTTGCCTCTCAGCAGAGAACCTACCTGCATCTCACGGAGGGCTCCTTTCTCTCCCCTTAGTTTTTCTGTCTTATGTGGATAGACCCTGCCCAGATGACTCTTTTATTTATTTTAAAAAAATCAACATACAGTAAACTTTGTTTTGTTTTTTGTTTTTGTTGTACGTTACGTGAGCTTTAACACATACATAAATTTTTATATCCACCACCACAATCAGGACACAGAACAGTTCCATCACCCCCCAAACTTACTCATTTGGCCTTTTTGTAGTCACACTCTCCCTTCACCCCAACCCTGGGCAGCCTCTGATCTGTTCTCCATCACTGTAGCTTTGTCTTTTCTAGAAATGTCATGTAAATACAGTCACTCAGTATAATGCCTTTGAGGTTTATCCATGTTCAATAGTGTGTATCAGTAGTTCCTTTTCATTGGTGAGTAGTATTACGTTTATGGATATACCACAGTTTACTTATCCATTCACCTGTTGAAGGAAATTGCATTTATTTCCAGTTTTTGGTGATTTTTCAATAGAGCTGCTATAAACATACAGGTTTTTGTGTGAGTATGTGTTGAATTCTCTAGTGCAAATCCCTAGGAGTAGAATTGTTGGATCATATAGTAATTGTATGTTTAATGTTATAAGAGACTGCCAAACTGTTCTCCAGAGTGGCGTGGCGGTGCTATTTTGCATTCCCATCAGAAACATACGAAAGTTCCAATTACTTCGCATCCTCGTCAACGCTTAATAGTGTCAGTACCTTTTATTTTAGTCTTTCTAATAGGTGTTTAGTGGTATCTCATTTTGGTTTTAATTTTCATTTCCCTAGCGGATAATGATGCTAAACATCATTTCATCTGCTTATTTGCCATCTGTGTATCCTTTTCGGTGAAGTGTCTGTTTCCATCTTTTGCCCATTTAAAAAGTTGGATCGTTTGTTTGGTTTATTACTGTTGAGTTTTGAGAGTTCTCATATATTCTGATTCCAGGTCTTTTATCAGATATGTAATTTCCAGATATTTTCTCCTACTCTGTGGCTGGTCTTTTTTTTCTCTGAAGTGTTTTACAGAGCAGAAGTGTTCATTTTGGTGACGTCAACTTTTCAAGTTTTTTCTTTGATGGATTATACTTTCTCCCAGGTCATGTACATTTTCTCTAGTGTTATTTCTAAAAGTTTTATAGTTTTACATTTAAATCTGTGATCTGTTTTGAGTTACTTTTTGAATAAAGTATGAGGCTTAGGTTGAGGGTTTTTTTTTTTTTGCACATGGGTGTCCAGTTGTTCCAACACCGTTTGTTGAAAAGCCTATCCTTTCTCAATTGAATTTTCTTTATACATTTGTCAAAAATCAACTGGCCATACTTGAGACTTTTTCTGGACTTGCTATTCTGTTCCATGAATTTGTTCCTTCACCAGTACCACACTGTTTTGATTACTGTAACTTTTTTTTTTTTTTTTTTTTTTTGCGGTACGCGGGCCTCTCACTGTTGTGGCCTCTCCCATTGCAGAGCACAGGCTCCGGACGCGCAGGCTCAGCGGCCATGGCTCATGGGCCCAGCCGCTGCGCGGCATGCGGGATGTTCCCGGACCAGGGCACGAACCCGTGTCCCCTGCATCGGCAGGCGGACTCTCAACCACTGTGCCACCAGGGAAGCCCTGATTACTGTAACTTTAATGTCAGTCTTAAATTGAATGGTTTGAGTTTTCCAGCTTTATTCTTATTTTTCAGAATTGTTTTTGTCTATTCTAGTTCCTTTGCCTTTTCACATAAATTTTTAGATTCAGCTTACTGGTTTCAACAAAAAAGCTTATAGTGATTTTGATTGCATTGAATCTATAGATTTAGGTAGAATTGACACTTCAACTACAGTTGACCCTTGAACAATGTAGGGGCTGGGGTGCTGACCCTCAGTGCAGTCAAAAATCTGCTTATAACTTTATAGTTGGCTCTCTATATCTGTAGTTCCACATCTGCGGATTCAACCATCCATGGATCATATAGAACTGCATATGTATTTATTGAGAGAAATCCTCATATAAGTGGACCTGCACAGTTCAAACCCATGTTGTTCAAGGGTCAGCTATATACTGAATTTTCCAATTCATAAACATGGTGTATTTCTCTGTTTAGGTCATCTTTGATTTATTTTATTAAGGACAGTCTCTGTATTTTCATTAGTGTTTTTAGATCATCTACACTCAAAATTATTATCAAAATGTTTATATTTAGGCCCATCATTTTATTATTCTGTTGTCTCTTTTTCACTCTTCTTTTGCCCCTTTCCTGCCTCCTTTTGGATTATTTGAATATTTGTTAGCATTTCATTTAAATGTATCCATTGTTCCTGATCTTAGGGGGAAAGCCCGCAGTCTTTCACCATTAATTATGATGTTAGCTATGGTTTTTTCATAATGACCTTTTGTTGGATTGAAGAAGTTTCCTTCTATTCCTAGTTTGTTGAGTGTTTTTTCATTAGAGGTTGTTGGATTTTATGTATAGTGTTTTTTGTCTTGTGATGTTTTTATCTGGTTTTGATATCAAGGTAAGGCTTCTGATTTTTGTGGAAGTGTTATGAAAGAATGGTGTTAATTCTTTAAACATATGGTAGAATTCACTAGTTAAGCCATATGGGCCTGGGCAGTTCTTTGTGGGAAGTTTTTGGTTACTATTTCAATCTCCTTACTTATCGTAGACCTGTTCAGATTTTCTGTTTTATCTTGAATCAGTATTAGTAGTTTCTTCCTAAGAACTTGTCCATCTCATGTAGGTTATCTAATTTGCTGGCAGCATTAAAAACTTTCTTTTACTTTTTTTTAAAAGAAATTTATTGGAGTATAGTTGATATACAATGTCATGATAGTTTCTGCTATACAGCAAAGTGAATCAGTTATGTATATATCTACTCTTTTTTAGATTCTTTTCCCATATATGTCATTACAGAGTATTGGGTAGAGTTCCCTGTGCTAGACAGTAGGTCCTTATTAGTTATCTATTTTATATATAGTAGTGTATATGTCAATCCCAATCTCCAACTTATCTCCTCCCTCTCCCCCCCAGAGCATTTCTTTTATAGTAGGCCTCCTGGAAATGAATTCTCTTAGTTTCAACCTCTGAAAATGTCATTCACCTTCATTTCCAAAGGATGTTTATAGAATTCTGGGTTGACAGTTCTTTTCTTTCAGCACTTTATAAATACTCATTCTCCACTTTCTGACCTCCATGGTTTTTTCTGAGAAGTCATTTAAATCATTATTTCCTATATATTTTCTAAAAATATTTATTTATTGATTTGGCTGTGTCGGGTCTTAGTTGCGGCATGTGGGATCTTCCTTGCGGCATGAGGGATCCTTTGTTGCAGCACACAGGCTCCTTGTTGCAGTGCACGGGCTTCTCTCTAGCTGTGGTACACGGGCTGCATAGTGCACAGGCTCAGGAGGTGTGGCTCATGGGCTCTCTAGTTGTGGCATGCGGGCTTCAGAGTGCATGAGCTCAGTAGTTGCGGCACGTGGGCTTAGTGCCCTGTGGCATGTGGGATCATAGTTCCCCAACCAGGGATTGAACCCACATCCCCTGCATTGGAAGGCGGATTCTTAAGCACTGGACCACCAGGGAAGTCCTCTGTTGCCTATATGTTACATGCTGTTTTCCTCTGGCTATTTTCAAGATCTTTTTCTTTGTCTTTAGTTTTTAGCAGTTATGATATGTCTGGGTATGGATTTCTTTGAGATTATCCTGTTTGGGGGTTTGCAGAGTTTTTTTAAACCGTCAGTTTAGGCCTTTTGACAAATACGGGAAGTTTTCAGCCAGTGTTTCTTCAAATATTTTTCCCACATAACACTCTTTCTTCTCTTCTTCTGGGGCTCTGACGACATGAATGTTAGACCTTTTGGTATTATTCTACATGTCCCTGAGCTTCTGTCTATCTTTGTAATTCTTTGTTCATCCAGTGACATTTAAAATGTAGTATTGTATTTTTCAGTTCTAAAATTTCCATTTGGTTCTTCTTCATGTCTTTTTTGAGGCAGGGCTAAAATTTTCTATCATTCCATTAGTTTCAGCAGTGTTCAGCCTTACTTCCTGGAACATGGTTATAATAGCTACTTTAAATTATTTGTTAGATAATTCCAATACCTATGTTATCCTGAGGTTGATGTCTTTTAATTGTCCTTTTCCTTGCAAGTTGAGAGTTATCTGGTTTTTCATACGCTGAGTAATTTCAAATTATCTTCTAGACATTTGGATATTATGTTGTGCTTTTCTGGGTCTTGTTTATGTCTTACGGAGACTGTTTATTTTTTCTTTTGTAAGCAGACGATTGATCTGGTTGGAAGTTTTGATTTGCATTCCATGCGCTGTGTTTCTAACATCAGTTCAGTTTTCAAAACCTATTCAGTGTCATTTGAATCTGTCCCGTGTGTGTATTCCATTGCCCAGTCTGGGACCTGAGCAATCATCTTTTCCAAAGTGCAAATCTCAAAGCTGTTGACATGCTGTTTAGGATCAGATACATGGTTAACAGCTCAGAGGTGAGACCATATATTAATATACCACTTTGTGATAAATTCCCTTAGCTCCCTTCTCTCTGCAATCTCTCTGACGATTTCTGATTCCCTGAGGCCCTCTTTTGCTGTCCTCCAGCCAGAAATACAGGACTGTGTTTCTCTTGCTCTGCTGTGTACTTTCTGTGACTGTGCAGATCCAAGCAGCAGAAGGCCAGTGAGGAAAAGAGGCAGTGGGGATTTATCCTCTTGTTTGTGGAACTGTAGTTCTTCATGGAGAAAATCATTCCCCTTTCTCTGAGTTAGGTGCCTGCTCACCTCTGCTGTTGTTCTGTGGCTCTGTGGGGTTGTCTGGTGCTGAGGTAGGAGAGATCAGAAAAAAGCAAAACCAATACAGGGGATTTCTCTGAACAGTAGGGGATTAGGAGTTACTTTTTTTTTTGCTCCTTGGGCTGGAATGTGAGTGTTTCTCTTCCAAGTTCATTCTTTCCTTACCTAGTGAGCACTTCTGGGTGCTGGGCCTTTGAATTCAGCCCGGGTGATACCAGAGAGAACAAAAACAACAACGGAAAATTCACCACTGGTTTGGTGGTCCTCTGTGTTCTAGTTTTCTTCCTCAGTCTGCCAGCTACCATTGACTTTTCAGAGTTCTCAGGTACTCCATGTTTTCCACCCAGCTTTTATATTTACATATAGTTAAAGAGGTAAGGTGGGTGTTCTTAATCCATCTTGCCTGGAACTGGAGTGTCCATATTAGTCTTAACATCATCTTTTATAAAACAAACCCTGGCTACGATGGGGTTTACCAAGTCTGATTTTCTGAGATCGTAGGATGTGTTCATAACATGTATCATGGTATTCTCACATAATACTTATCATTTAATAAGCTTACTTTAATTTAAAGGAGAGATTAGCATACTGCTTCTGTAATGGGCCAAATGGTAAATCTTTTTAGTTCTGTGACCATACGATCCTTGACACAACTTCTTAACTTGGCTGTTGTTGTGTAAGAGCAGTCATAAACAATACAGAAACTAATGAAGATGGCTGTGCTCCAGTACAACTTTATTGACACTGACATTTGAATTTCTTATTCATGTCATGTGTCACGAAGTATTATTCTTTTTATTTTTACTACCATTTTGTAGGTGGTTGGCCAGATTTAACCCATGCACCAAAGTTTGCTGACACCTGGCTCTTGTCATGGATGGCTGTCTGACCCTAAGCAACAACCGTTCTTGATCATAAGGGGTTATTTTAAACTCGTTATGGAGAAGCATAGGTAGGAAAGCAACAGAAGTTCCAGAAATCTTATGGAGTGTTCATAGATGAAATATGTAAACCAAAGTAGCATTTCAATCCTTTTCTGTGTTTCTTAGGTTGTGTAGAGAGTGAGGGCCTTTTACATTTTGTGTCAGTGTACCCCCATATTACTTAAAGCAAATGCTTTCATCCTCATTTTATGGATGAAAGAACTGAGGTGTGGAGAGGATTACACGGTCCAAGTCATGACTAGACTGGGGTTTGTATCCAAGCCAGTCCAGTACCGGCGCTGTTGCTTTTAACTCTAGGGCAGTGAAGATCTCCTTTCTCCAGTTTGACTTGTGTCCTTACAAAGAGGCCTTATTGATAGCTGTGTAGGTCATTAAAAGACCTGGTACTTAAGACCTCTGTGTTCTGGTCTGGACTAGTTCATGTATCATTTGTTTCTCTGGGTCCTAATTTCTCTGCCTATAAAATAGGGGACTGGGCCAGCCAGTGTCTGTCTGTCATTGTGGGTTTCGTGGGTTTTGTTTTGTGGATTTTTGGCAGCGAGCATCATAACCATGGACAGGGACCCTGGGAAGAGGTGGTGCCTGTAGGGCTGGGGAGAGCCATAAGGAGCAAGCCTGGCCCTGGACCACACCGTGATGGCTGTTGACTTAGAGCTCTGTAGCTATAAAGAAAAAGAGAATAAACATAGCACTGCTTTTTTATCTTCAGTTTTTCACAGTATACTCCTAGACTGAACTTTGCTTGATTTAGTGTTCGCCACATAAGTTCGTGCCATTTTCTTTGAACTCTTATCAGTGGAAGTCAGCAATAAATGCTTAAGAATCTGTGGGTCTTGATGAGGTACTGGTATACCTTGTTTGAAGCCTGTTCTGCAAATAGTAAAGCATTTCTTAAAGACTTGATGGGGTAATATGAAAATGTTCGTTGCTTTCTTCGTTCACTCTAGCATTTTAAAAAGTTATTCACATCACATGACTTAATTATGTCATTGATTTAATGTTCTTTCAAATGTGATGAAAATGGAAAATGTTAAACAGTCATAAAAAATCAAAAAGAGGAGAAACGAAGTCACATTTGAGTGCTGCTTTGCGCTAGTGATTTTCGTACATGCTCTGGTAGAAAGTAGTCTCCTTTTACCATGATGAGCAAGACATGGTTTCTGCCATTAAGAAATTTAGAGTTTAATAGGCTTAATGGTTCTCGACTGGCATTACTCTTCTTCAGTACTTAGAAATGTGCGGTTGTAATTGTCACAAGTACTGAGAGCACTGTTGGGCTGCAGTGTGTGGGATTACATTACAGTGAAGAATTCTCAAATTCTCGTAGAGCTCCTCTTGAGAGACACTGGGCTGAATGAAATAATAGTATTGATAATAATACACACTTGCACGTTGAGCACATCCTATCTGTTCTGAGAGCTCTACAAATACAGGTCCATATTTTCTGATCTGCAGCTCTAAATTTAAAGATCTGTAAAACTGAATTGGATTTTTTTTAATCAACCCATTTAGTGATAAAACATGACCTGAATTGATTTCTGCTTTAAGAGTACAATTTAGTGATTTTTCAGTAAACTTAACAGAGTTGTATTACTATTACCACAATTCAGTCTACGGCATTTTCTTTATCCTCTCAAATTCTCTTGAGCCTGTGTGAGACTATAATACAGTTTTTGTCCCTTTTGGTGTCAATTTTCAGATGTTCCACTGAAGAAACACGAAAAGTATTTGGTTATAGGGTGTTTTTCCAGATCCTTCTGGGATGGTTAGGTATTCATTTTCTGCAATCTGAAAAATTCTGAATTCTAAAACCCATCCAGACCCAGAAGTTCCTGGTAAGGGACTGTGGACCATAAGAATGCATCCCATCCTCAGAATAACCATGTGACATAGATACCATTATTGTTCCTTATTAATAGTTGTGGAAGCTGAGGCACAAAGAGGGTAAGCAGTCTGCCTAAGATAATGCAGTTGTGTGAGTGGTAAAGCCACAGTTAGAGCCTAGGTATGATCTTACCACTTTGCTTTACCATTGCTTTGCTTATCCAAGGCTGAACGGAATGCCAGTGGGAGTCCAGAAGAGAAAACCAAGAAAAGAGCATGACAGCTGGGCCTGTAATAGAATTTGCCTGTGTTTAGAGATGAAGGAAATCATGTTCTTCTTTTTTTATTTGCGTTGATACTAAAGAATATTTATAAAATACTTTAAAATTCAACTCAAGATACTGTGAAAATCAGCAGACTTACAGTCCCCATTAAATAAATCACCATTACCTTCTCCTCTGTATACCCCTACTCTTCCCTTTCTCTCCCCACACAGAGGGGACCACTATCCAGAATTTTATGCTTATCCTTCTTTACTTTTCTTGACAGTTAAACCGCGTTTGTTTTAATCCCTCAGCAACCTGTTTTTAGTTGTGCACGTTTTTGAAGTTTATATAAATGGAATTAGATTGAATACATTCTTTCTAACTTGTAGTTTTCTCTCAATTACATTTCTGAAATTCGTCTGCAGTTCCTTTGTTTTCATTGCTATGTATTAGAATATACCTTGACATATTTATACATTAACTGGTGGTTAATTCCACTATGTACTTTTCTTGAGTTTTGTGTAAGAGACATGTTCACTACAGAATCTCCAGGGCCTAGTGCAGTTCCCGACTCATGGTACCCACTCAGTAAATGTTTACCAATCACACATGGCTGAAGTTAACTTTGGCTTATGTGAAATCTATTACTATTATTAGTGTCAAAAAATTACACTTTAAACTTACAAGAATTACTTACACTATCCATACAGGATGTGTAGGGAACAAGTTTCTCATTGTGAAAGAGCCTTTGTCGTTCACCTGACCTCCTGTGATGCTGGACACAAAGGGATTAGAGAGACGTGTACCCCGTTCTGTAGTTGGTATATTCACAGATGTTCAGACCTCAAAGTCTCTTCTGAGTAAATACTTAACTGCTTTTACTTCAGTCAGTGGTGCCCTTGTGACCTTAAAGAATTCATACACATTCCAAAATACTTCTGTTCCTACTCTCTCCTCATCAGAGAGTTTAAGCCTCAAGTGTTTGTCAACTTTAATAATAGTGTAGCCAGTTATTTTACCAGCAAAAGCAAGTGTATTCAGGAACAGCCAGTGGACTAGAGATACAGGATATGGACCACAGGCTAATCCAGAGAACAAAGAAGGGGAACTTGCTTTTGTAGGGATAAAGTGGGGAAGGGGGACTTGGGAGAGGCTGTAATAACCCAGGAGTTCATTGGAGGAAGCTGGGAGTCCAAAGTATGGAAGCTTCTCATTGGTTGGGCTGCTACAGTGTCTGGCTGGGCTGTTGTTGGGCGGAGAGTTTTTCTTGTGCTGGGTAGTAAGGAAGGCAACGCCTTCCTGTCGGAGTAACTGGTGATGCATGGCAGGGCGTGAGAGCTCACCCTGTAGCCTGTCCTGACTTTAATTTAGGCTGAGGTTTCTTTAGTTAATTCCACAGATTACTGAAGAATGAGAACCTACAGTCTAGGATCTTTGTAAGAGATCAAGGGAAGATAACACAGCCACTGATAGAAAAGTCTGTATTCATAAAAAATAAGTGAAGCCAATGGTCTGTAGTTTAGAACATCCTCACTAATAAGCAGTTGATTGCGATGAAATGTAAACCATGTCTGGCATGGTTGCCTGGGGTGTGGCTGGATGGTACTTAGGCAGAAGCAAGGGCCAGAGCTTTTGCCAGTTTTTCCAGGCAAGCTTGTATCAGGAATTCCTAGAGAATGAGGAGTTCCAGTTGATGGGTTTCTTTCGGACTTGAAGGAGTATGGTCTGGGCAGAGCGTTGGCCTGGGAGTCAGAAGACCTAGTCTTGTGACCCTAAGTAAGTCTTTAAGCTAATTGAGGCTCAGTGTCCTTACTTAACACAGGGAGAGACATCATGGGGGGGTGATATTTGGATCAAGTGAGAGAATATGATTCTTTGTGGACAGTGAATTTCTGTGAAAATAAGATGGTGAGGTAGTGTTGCATACGAGCTTGGCAAGACCCCAAACTTGAATAACTGCAACTGTTTATCCTCTTATATGCCTGCACTGAGGCAGCTAAGCATGGTTGCACGCATCATTTAGCTACGTGGATTGGTAATCTTTCAAATGATCACCAACCTCAAGTGAGAACTTCATGCCCCTGGCATTTATACTATCTTTAATCAAGCCCATTCTTCTTCTCATTCCTTGACACTGATTTCATATCTTCTCCTCTATCCTTAAAGCTCCAGTACCTCCTTGCCATCCTCGTTCTCTGCCGATGGCCTTACTTCCCTCTTGCCTGAGGAAGCTGAAGCCACCGGAGGAGAACTTCTGTGACTTTGCACAGCCAATTCCACCCATCTGTCTGCCTTTCTGTCTGCAGGTGCCACTGCTGCTTCCCTGTTACCCATGCCCCTGGCCAAGGCCAGCCGCTTCACTTGATCTCCAGATCGCATCCCATCTTGCCTGTTCAAGTACATGGCATTGCAGTTCTCCCGTTCTGTTGGTTTTATTTTCTATACTGGATCTTTCCCATCAATGCATAAACATGCTGCATTATTTCCCCCATTTAGGTACAGACTCTCTCTTGAGCCCTTTTCAGCCATCAGCTGTGAACCCATATTTCTCTTTTCCTCTCTAGGTAAACTTTTCAAGTTATTTTCTATATTCCCTGTAGTATTGTTCTCGTCTCACATTCCTCTTTGAACTCATCTAATCATGCTTTTGCTATACCATTACTCTCAAAACTGCTCTCATCAAGGTGACTAAGATCTTCCTGTTGCGAAGTCCAGTGGTTCATGTTCAGCTCTCTCTGTGTATGATGCACCTGAAGTACTTTCCACATCCAGCCCCCTTCTTCCTTGATACACTGTCTTCTCACTTGCCACACTCTCTGGGTTTTCCTCCGCCTCCCCTGCTGCTCCCTGCCAGCCTCCTTTCCTGGTCCTCCTGGACCTCTTCCTGCTGGCGTGCTCTGGGACGCAGGCAGCGGACCTCCTCTTCTTTCCATCACCATTCCCGTCGTCAGTGATCTTACCCAGTCTGCCGTTTAAAATGTATGCAGAGGCTGATCTCCCCTGGCCCTGCAGCTCAGCTTCACTCCTACACTCCAGGCTTGTCTATCCACATGTCTCTGAAGAGGCATGTCCTGTCCTGCTTGCCCTGCATGTTCTCCAAAGCACTTGTTGCCGCTGACAGGCTGTTGCTGTGCTTGCTTGTTGGTGGTTTTCATCTCTGTGCCCTCCGCTAGAATGGAAGCTCCACAAGGGAGGGCTTTTGTTCCCTGCACCTGGGAGAGTGGATGTGTTAGGTTGCGTTATTCAGTGAAGACTAATAATTCACTGTTACCACACCCTGATGGTGCTCCAGCCCTTCATCAATGGTCCCGGTCTTGGAAATCTCTAAGTAAATCCATTTGGCAAAATGATATCACTATTTCTGTATAACACTGTTTAGTATCAGCCATTTTTAGTATGTAGTGTTAAGTATATTCTTCATGATTGATGTAGGGAGGCTATTTGGAGTAATAGAAAGATCTTAACTTTGGAGCCAGATTCTTCTGAGTTTAAATTCTTGCGCTGCCACTAAATAGCTACAGAGCTTTAGTCAAAACATAGCAACCCTAGGCTTTAGTTTTCTCTCATTGGTGAAATGAAAAGATGTTTGTTTCATAGGGCTGTTGGGAGAAATTAAATGCTGAGGATATGGACTGCATCTAGCATAATTCTTGGCACATAATAGGTGTTCAATAATGATGACTGTCAAGACTCCTGTCCTTGGTTGGATAGATGATCTATCTGTAGGATTGCTTGCAATTCTAAAATTTTTGGAATAAAAAGTTTTGTAATTTTTCCTTTTAGACGTTGGCAGTTCGTCTTTGGTTGAAAGCATGATTGTTTAATACAACATTGTTTCTGTGGTAAAAATTAGATTTGATTTACATTGTTTCAACTTACAGAGTCTTTTTGAGGAATTTATTCTGCTACAAAGTTCAAGGACCTCCTTTCAGTAAAATTTACTTAGAGTGCTTAGGAATGGAATGTTCTGGAGGAATTGAATCTACTAATTAATGAGAGAGGAACTCATTTTGTGGGGGAGGCCTTTCTCAAATGCCTTTATATGTACACCCGAGTGTAACTCCCAAGTGTACAGCAAGGGCTCAGTCACTACTTGGTTACTTGTCTTTGACCTAGAGATGCTTACCTGAACTTCTTTTTTTTTTTTTTTTTTTTTTTTTTGCGGTACGCGGGCCTCTCACTGTCGTGGCCTCTCCCGTTGCGGAGCACAGGCTCCGGACGCGCAGGCTCAGCGGCCATGGCTCACGGGCCCAGCCGCTCCGCGGCATGTGGGATCTTCCCGGACCGCGGCACGAACCCATGTCCCCTGCATCGGCAGGCGGACTCTCAACCACTGCGCCACCAGGGAAGCCCCCTGAACTTCTTTATTGATTGCCCTGAGCTGTAAGCTGTAGGAAGTGTAGGTGATGTTACTAAATACAAATGCAGTATAAGCTTAAAGATATCTTATAGGAGTTTTTTTG
Organism: Leucopleurus acutus; assembly: GCF_964270905.1. Taxonomy (NCBI): domain Eukaryota; kingdom Metazoa; phylum Chordata; class Mammalia; order Artiodactyla; family Delphinidae; genus Leucopleurus; species Leucopleurus acutus. The sequence continues at coordinate 35,797,938 of NC_139153.1, read as the reverse complement.
GCTTCGAACCCTAAATGTCAACAGCAGCCATGTTCATGATAATTATTTATTGATTGTACCTACTTAGAGGAGAAGAGTTGGTTGCAAATGACCGCAGTTCGAAGGCGTCTGAGCAAGGAAGTTGAGACAGTGCGTGCAAACACACATATCCGTGTGCGGCCAAGCAGCCACATGGATTCACACACATACACTGTTCAGTGATAATGCAAGAGCAAAATCTTGAGTGGGAAATACAGCCCAATATATATCACCGGACAATATGAGGTAAGTGCCAAATGAAAAGGATAAATTTAAGTTCCGTGATTTCAAAGAAGGTGTAATTAGCAGAGGCTAAAAATGGGCAGAGAAAGCTTCCTGGAAAAAGTGAGACTGGAGCTGGATTAGGGTGAGTCAGAGTGTGTTTCCGTGTGATGCAGTTGACGAGGCTGGTCCAGCCAGGAGCGAGAGGATGGTTCTCTGGCCAGGCCATACCCTCCTCTGGGAGGATCGGGCTGGCGATCGCCTCACAGCTTCCCTGTGAACACAGCTCACCATTCCTAAGTCGTGTCCTTGTTTGCCACTTGTGATTTTGGGTGTTTTGTGACTTTGGGAGGTGGGGTTCTTAAGCTGGAAGGGCAGGAGAGAGAGTTTAGGACCACGTTTGTTGTGGGGAAATGTTTGAACAGTCAGTTTCCTGTGCGTGTTTGACTCACTCTTTGGAGACGGGTCCGCGAGGACAACATTTGGCTGTGTGTTTTTCTCTGGTGATGTGGTGGGTGATTCTGGGGGAGAAGAAAAAGGAGATTCAGGCTTTAGACAGAAAGAAACATGGACCCATTCATAACTACTTTTCCCCCAGCCACTGAAAGGCAGACGTAGATTCTGCCATGTAGTAGGGATGGGATGGGAGCAGTGGGGTGACCAGAGAGTGGTTTTATATTGATTCACTTGCTCAACTCTCTGGACTGTTTACTGGGAAACCATGGCTATCAGTAGTTGGTTGTACTAGCTGGAGGGTGTGACCAAGAGCCCGCAGTCTCACACAGGCCTTTATGTGAGTCGCGAGGGGCTCTCTCTGTCGGTGGAGAGGCTGAGATGGAGTCGGGGGCTAGACAAGGAGGGGCCGTGAATGCCACAGGGTGACAGCCACATCTCTCCAGAGGAACCACAGCTGCAGATGCATGCTTAGGTTAAACATGAACGCTAAGTGGGAAAATAACCTTGTCTTTTTAGGACCTCCCCAATTTAAGTGCCTCTCTGTGTAAGACAGCGAGCTTTACTGCAAAGGCTTATTTAAGAAAAAGCATGGCCCGTGTGACAGTGATCATGAATCCCAAGCTGTTCGGTTCTCGCGGGTACTCCAGACCATTGCTGGACCCTGGCCTGCTCAGCACATACTCTCCAAATAATAGGTGGTGGGGAACTTCTGACCCTGAGTGACTGGGACCCATCGGATTCCCTGGAAGTGCCTTAGCTATTGCCCTGGTTTTACAGTTGAGAAAGCTGCTCCTCAGCCTGTGGACTGATTTGTTTGAGGTCACCAGGATCTTCTTGTCTGTCTGTTGGTTTTCCCCTCTTCATATGCCGTCTGTTTGCTGTTGAGTCCTTAATTTATATACCGATCTGTGACCTGTCAGTCATCTCGACTGGTATGTTTCAGAGGCATCTCAAATGCCACATATCCAATAAGGAGCCCAGATCCCCCCAAGCCTGGCCACCCCCAGCCTTTCCTGTCCTAACAGATGGCATCCCACCCACCTAGGTGCTGGCACTCCAAGTCCGAGGACTTCCTGGGCCCCTTCTTATCCCTGAGCCTGCCATCGAGATCACCAGCCAGTCCTATCCTTTGGGTTTATTTTGACTCTCTCCACATCTCGTCATCTCTACAGCCTCCCCATCTAAACCTCCATCTTTTTCTGCGCCTCCCGTCTCTTCTCCACATGGTGGCCAGATGGCCTTGTAAATACAGATCCGAGCATGATACCCATCCATCTACATACCCTTTCCTAGATCGTCCTTATATGAATTGAACTTGGCTTTCCCTTTGGAGTCTCTGAGGCTCTGTGTGACCCCTACCTTCTCCCCTGCACCCCTGTCTGCATTCTCCTTCGCCTGTGATGCTTCGGCCACATCCACGTCATTTTAGTTTCTTTAAAATAATAAGCTCTCATGGCCACAGGGCTTTCAAACACCTTCCTTGCACCTGGAAACTCCTTTGAATCCATTAGTTCCTAGCTTAAGTGTCACCTCCTTTAGGACTTAGATAATTCTTCTACCTAAAAAGTTCTCCCCTATTTTTCTCTCTCATTGTACCCAGTTTATTTCCTTGATAGCATTATCTATAATTGTTTATTTGTTAATCTGGTTATTTCCTATACTGATTGCTGTCAGGGAAAGGCCTGTGTTGGTTTTGCTCACCCATGGGAATCCTCCTTTGTCTCCAAATCATCTCCTGTGACTCTGCCTTTCCTTCATTCCACCCCAGCCATACTTACTTTCTGGCTGTTCTTCAGAAGTGCCACTCTTGCTTCTGCCCCAGGCCCTTTGCACTTGCTGAGCTGTTTGTCCTGAGTGTGGTTTTGTGTCCCCCTTGCCCCGCCCCCCACCCCAGAGAGCTGCATGGCTGACTCATTTTCTTTAGATTTTTACTCAAAGTCACCCTTTTTGGTGAAGACTTCTCTGGTCCCTGTGTCTAAAATTGCACCTGCCCTGACACTTCCATGCTGCCCTTCTCTGCTTTCATTTTCTTCCTTGTACTCATCACTATCTACCATATGGCACATTTTACTTATCTTACTTATTCTCTGTTTTCCCCATGACAGTGAAAACTCTGAGCTTCTGTTCTTTTACTGCTATGTACCCAGTATCTTGAACAGTTCTGGGCACATGGACACTCTATAAATGTTTGTTGAATGAATGAATAATTGCATGAATAATATATGCTCAGCGAATGGCACATAGTGGGCCCTCTATACACTTTTTTTAAAATCATGAAATATACATAAAATGTAACTTGTTAACCATTTTTAAGTGTACAGTTCAGGGGCATTAAATACATTCTCACTGTTGTGCAACCGTCACCACCATCTGCTCTGTATTCTTTTCTGAAATGAAAGAATCCAAGAATAAGCGAGGAACTGAGTGAATGGAAAGCAGGTTTACAATAACAGTCCCTTGACTTGGGGCCCAGTGTTCTTTGCCCTGCCTTGTGCAGTGCAGGAAGGCAGGAGGGTGAGAGGAGGAGTCTGAGTATCATCACAGGATGCCTGCTGGCTACTGCAAAGATGCTAAAAAATGTGGCACGTGTACTACGTTGTCTGTGTTGTAAATGGCGAGGGCCCTGCTCTGTTTCCCCTTTTCCATGCAATGCACACCCATGCTCACACGTGCACCATGTACACACGCATGCCTTCTGCGGATGTGACTTTGTAATGTTTTGAGCTCATGGGAAGATGAGAAAGGGAAGTGCTCATTCTCCTTTGAACCTTTCTTACTGGGTCCACATCAGGAGAGGAACCTTTATGCCTCTGTTGGAGCTCTTGGCCCCTTAGATTATTCCATTGCTGGCAGGGCAGTGTTATTTTTAATTCTAAAGTAAACCAGATTGCATGGAACACAAAATGGTAAGTGTGGGTCAGAATCATTGACTATGAAATTCTCCCAGGTGAATGGAAAGGAAGGGTTGCTTTAAGCCCTTAAAAGTTTTTTCTCACAAGCTTGTTGAATTCTGTAGAAATCCACATTTTCATCCGTATCACCATTTCAGACCCTGCTCTGCTGAAACCCACATGGCAGGTTCTCCACTGCATGTCCTCCTCTGGATTCCTCAGTGCCATTGCAGTGGTGTCTTTTCTTCATGACCCCACTGAAGTCTTAAGGCGGAAGCACGGGGCAGACACATCTAAGTGTTTGGGGTCTTCTCTATTGAATTCCCGTCTTATGTATGCCGCCGCGATGGGCCCGATGCTGTTTTGGTCTGGGGTGTTCAGAGAGGATTCGAGCATAGCTGGGCCCTGGGAGAGCCTATAGTACAGCGCTGCGGGTAGAGCCGTCTCTACCTGACTGCTTCTCGATGCTATGAATGCGGCCTGTTGTGTGCACAGAAGGCTGTGGGAGTGTCGAGGAGAGAGAGGAACCTGCTGTGTGGGGTGGGGGTGTGGGAAAGGTTAGGGGAGAGTTCACAAAGGTACGTGTCAAAGCTAGAGGTCCGTTGGTGTGGCCAGAGGCCGTGCGGGAGGCAGCAGCGAGGCAGAAAGTCGGGGTGCAGGGCAGGATTGTGGTTGGGGCCAGCTTCCTGCCTGGTCTTATCAGTGATAGATAGGAAGTGCATTTAATTGGGATTATGTTCATTTCTGTTGTCAGCGCTAATCATTTGTTGTTTGAGTTGACATCACTAGAGATACGAGTATCTGTCAGGGAATTACTGAATTCCCACAAACGCGGCCGTGGTGCACAGTTGTCTTGTGGGGTCCAAGGTCAGTGGGCATTTTGCTGGTACAACCAGCGTTCAGTGTTACCTAAACTCATAGGATTACCCAGCCAAGTAGAAAATAGCAGTGTCTCTTTAGGTTATTAAGTGTTACTTCGTGAGAGTAAAGACGCACACTAATTGGTTTAATCTATTTTGATAGTTCGGTTTTTTTTCTAATTACATCTACTTAAAAAAATCACCAGTCCATTCTCTTTGTTTATCTTAAAAGGTGCTAGGTGGGCTTCCCTGGTGGCGCAGTGGTTGAGAGTCCGCCTGCCGATGCAGGGGACGCGGGTTTGTGCCCCGGTCCAGGAGGATCCCACATGCCGCGGAGCGGCTGGGCCCGTGAGCCATGGCCGCTGAGCCTGCGCGTCCGGAGCCTGTGCTCCGCAACGGGAGAGGCCACAACAGTGAGGGGCCCGTGTACCGCAAAAAAAAAAAAAAAAAAAAAGGTGCTAGGCACTTAGAGTCATTGATGTGATAAGACTTGGTTCTAGATTGTTAATTGCAGTATTGAGAATACTTATACGCACAGCAGAGTGCACACCTTTACCTTTGGGTCAGCGGAGCTCGTTAATAGAAAGCTTCCATTGTCTTGTTGGAAAGGGGAAGAATACCCATTAATTGGCATAGTTTTTTTTTTTTTTTTCTGTTCTTAAGCTTAAAAATTAAATTAAGCTTACAAATGGCCAAACAGATGAAAAGATGATTACAGTTGTTTTCCTGATGCTTTATTTGTTAGTTCGGAGGAAATGTTTGTGTTTCATGGGCACCTTCCCTCTCACCACTGAGACTGGACAAAGCTGATGGTCCTCGCTGCATCTTTGCTTTATTTGTTCCCCTGCATGGGTTGGTTTCAGGCCATGCGTATGACCTATAGTGGGATATGCAACTGTCTTTCACCTGGGACATGTTACTATTTGTTTCCATCACAGTGGCCCATGAAGAAGTTGGAAGGTGCCACTGATGTTGGTTACATTTGTTACATATTACACAAAAATAACAAGATAGCTTTCAAGTTTGACTTATAGGACAGTTTGCTTTCTTAAAACAAAATGGTGACCAATACACTTTTCTGGTGAGTAACTCCTCTTAAATTTTAAATGGATTTAAATAAAATTTGGTCTGTGGATATGATAATTCTCAGTGAACTCTTCAGTGTGCAGAAGTACTAAAAGCCATTGTACTGAGAGAATCATTGCTTTCTGTAATGATTTCCTGGAAGAACATAAGCATCTACATCCTCCATCAGACTAATGGTTTTTCCAGTCCAGCCTTCTGACGCTGAGAGTGGAATTAAGAGAGTCACCGTGGGAGGACCTGTTGACCCTTCTTGCCTCACCTTTAAAAATTTAGGGGGGTGGTTCAAACATGGGTAACTTCCCTTAATAAGCTATTATGGAGCCAGTAGTCATACTATTCTCAAATTTGTCTAAATTGCTTTTGCAGAAGTTTTTATTTTTGGCCTTTACCATCTGGTGGAACGGCGTGGCCAGTCGGAGTAGCAGCCAATCAGAATTTACCCATGTCACCAGTGAAGGGTTGAAGTCCTTATTCCCATTGAATTTTCACACCTATTCATTTGATTCACTACATGGACTTGACAAATGCTTACATCGTTCACCTGTGTTTATCTTACATCTTTGTGTTATTCTGCATCATGTCACCAGTACAGTTTCTAAGGACATTTTCTTCACTTCTTTTTTTTTTTAAAGATTTAATTTTGTTTATTTTTGGCTGCGTTGGGTCTTCATTGCTGCGCGTGGGCTTTCTCTAGTTGCAACGAGCGGGGGCTACTCTTTGTTGCGGTACGCGGGCTTCTCATTGCGGTGGCTTCTCTTGTTGCGGAGCAGGGGCTCTAGGCACGTGGGCTTCAGTAGTTGCGGCACACAGACTCAGTAGTTGTGGCGCACGGACTGAGTTGCTCTGCGGCATGTGGGATCTTCCCAGACCAGGGCTCGAACCCGTGTCCCCTGCGTTGGCAGGAGGATTCTTAACTGCTGCGCCACCAGGGAAGCCCCTCTCCGCTTCTTCTTGCTATAGGGGCTCTCAGAGCTGTTGAGCCTCTGGCCGATAAGCCCCATCCTAAAGTGGTGAGACATGGGCATCGGAGAGTCCCGAGTTCAACTCCTGTCCCCGCTGTGTCCTGGCTCTGTGGCCTGTGTGCTTCACCGAGTCCCTAAGGCTCAGCATCCTCTTCTGTAAGGTCGGGGTGCTGTGTACCTTCTCGTAGAATTGTACTCACTCAGATCCTAAGTTACAAGTGGCAGAAGCCCAATTCAAACTGACTTGTGCAGAATGGAGGGCGGGTGGTGGTTATTAGCTCATGCACACAGGCAGGAAGCCAGGGGTGCCGCTTACTTGGGTGTTGCCAGGTCCCAGCCCTCGTGGTGCGGTGAGGGGCTGTCTGTCTGTGCCTCAGCAGTGCCTCAGCAGTGCTTTTCTCTGCTTGACCGTCTCCTTGGATGTGGTGGCTCAATGGCCATCGGCAGCTTCAAATTCATACCTACCTTATCAGCTTGGCAACCCAGCCCAAAGAGACTGCCTTTTTCCAATAGAAAAATGAGAGAAATCCCATGCAGTTTAGCCCTGGCTTGGAGCACAGCCTGTTCTTGTCCTTTTCACCGCGGCCAGGGGAAGAGGGTTTTTGGCCCTGCAGTGGCCAGAGGATGGAGTCACCTCTGCCCCAACCACATGAGGAAAAGGTTCCCACAGGGGAGGAGGCTCTCGCTGGGAGAGTGGGATTGGGGCGTCCACGACTGTGTCAGGTGGCAACAGTGGCTCCCCTGGCAGCAGTGGGAGGACTGAGGTGATGCAGGCAGAGAACCTCATGCTGTGCCTGGCGGACAGAGGCCCCTGGATGGAGCCCTTCCTCTATTCCTCTTCATTTTACTACCCCGGGAACGCAGCTTCTTTACACTGGTTCTAAAGCCACTTCTTGAAGGTGATGCTACTCTTCATACTTCCATAACCTTTACCTGCAACGTTGAAGTGTTTTGAAAAGATCTACATTAAGGGGGGATGCCCGCAGGGGGAAATGTCACTGAGTCTCTTTTTGTTATTTAGTCAAAAATTACTGCCGCATTCTGACTTACTTCGCTCTGTATGACAGACTCTAGGTCCATCCACCTCACTACAAATAACTCAATTTTGTTTCTTTTTATGGCTGAGTATATTCCATTGTATATATGTGCCACATCTTCTTTATACATTCATCCGATGATGGACTCTTAGGTTGCTTCCATCTCCGGGCTATTGTAAATAGAGCTGCAATGAACATTTTGGTACATGAGTCTTTTTGAATTATGGTTTTCTCTGCATATATGCCCAGTAGTGGGATTGCTGGGTCGTATGGTAGTTCTATTTGTAGTTTTTTAAGGAACCTCCATACTGTTCTCCATAGTGGCTGTATCAATTAACAAATACCATATGCTAACACGTATATATGGAATCTAAGAAAAAAAACAAAAGGTCATGAAGAAGCTAGGGGTAAGACGGGAATAAAGACACAGACCTACTAGAGCATGGACTTGAGGATATGGGGAGGGGGAGGGTGAGCTGGGACCGAGCGAGAGAGTGCTTTTGCCACACCATAGCAAAGCAATTATACTCCAAAAAAGATGTTAAAAAAAACTTACTGCCACAGACAACACCCCCAGGCGTCTTGAGAGGATGGAAAAGAACAGAGAAAAGCCGCTTTCTTGGGGTGTCTGCAGGCCAGTTGGTGTAGTGGGTAGTGGGTCAAGTGTGTAGATACTGTGGTGTGAAGTAGAGTATGGGAAAGTGCTGCTGGGGAGGAGAGGGAGGCTGTGCAGGGCATGGGATAGAGCAGGACCCTATCCCGGTGGGAGGGTGTGGGAGAGTCTGATGGGGGAGCTAGCTCAGGCTTCGGTTGTGGGAGCAAGTTGGGGTGGCAGGAAGGAGGGGTGAGGGGAAGGGAGCTGGTTCATCCTTGGGCTCCGTGTGTGGCGCTGGGCGTTCCGAGAGAAGTAAGAGTTCCGCAGTGTGGTAGAGGAAGAACGTCACAGTCACAGGCACCTGGACAGAGGTCCGTATGGGTCTGGTGAGAGCTGGAGAAAAGGGGGTCGTCACCTCTCGCTCCCAATGGTGAAGCGTGCGAGCAGAGGCGGAGATGGGAGGGTGCAAGATGACCGGGGGCGGGGGGGGGGGGCGGGTGACGAGCAGTTTTGTTTCTGGAGTGGGAGGCTCACGAGGAGGTGAGAGGGAGCAGGCGGTAGAGGACCTTGGATGTCAGGTTCACACGTTCGCTGTGATTCCCTGGGCGGCAGTTCTCCAGGGAAGGCTTCACGGGCTGTGACCTCTGCAGCTGCCCAGGGCCCCATGCTCAGCTTAATGCTCTGCGTTTGTCGTCTGGAAGTTCTTAGTACCTTTTTTTTTCTTTAACATCTTTATTGGAGTATAATTGCTTTACAATGGTGTGTCAGTTTCTGCTTTGTAACAAAGTGAATCAGCTATACATATACATATATCCCCATATCTCGTCCCTGTTGCGTCTCCCTCCCTCCCACCCTCCCTATCCCACCCCTCTAGGTGGTCACAAAGCACCGAGCTTATTTTTTTTTTTTTACATCTTTATTAGAGTATAATTGCTTTACAATGGTGTGTTAGTTTCTGCTTTATAACAAAGTGAATCAATTATACATATACATATGTTCCCATATCTCGTCCCTGTTGCATCTCCCTCCCTCCCACCCTCCCTATCCCACCCCTCTAGGTGGTCACAAAGCACCGAGCTGATCTCCCTGTGTTATGCAGCTGCTTCCCACTAGCTATCTACCTTACGTTTGGTAGTGTATATATGTCCATGCCACTCTCTCGCTTTGTCACAGCTTACCCTTCCCCCTCCCCATATCCTCAAGTTGAGCTTAGTACCATTTAAACAAAGGGCCCTGTGTTTTCATTCTGTGCTGGGCTGTGAGAATGATGTAGCCTGCAGTGGGGTAATGTGGTGGTCTGAGCTGGGCTTCAGAACATGTCCCACTGGAGTGAAGAAGAGAGGCAGGGTAGAGGTGGGACAGTAATTGGGAAGGTTCACATAGTTTTGCAGAAGAGAGATTAGGGGCCTCGATGAGGATGGAGAGGGAGGGGACGCATCTGACACCTGAGCCTGAGCCGCAGACTGAACACGATGGGCCGGGGGGAGGCAGCGGCCAGAGCTGGCTTCAGCTCTTGACGTGGGGGCTTCCCAAGCTCACTGCTACCCTCTGAGCCGGGGGACTTCCGGTGGATGAGGCTGGTTTTCCAAACCGAAATTTAGAAGACTGTCTTAATATTTTTACTCTCAATAGTAAGCTGAAGCTGACACGGGCAGGCTCATTGAACGAATGTAAAATAACCAGAAAAGACATTCTGGAATCAAACAGATGGACCAAGCAATCATGTTAAAAACAGTAAATCACAACTTGAACTTCAGTTAATCATAATCGCATTTCTCTTTATTGGATTTTGAAACATCTCCTAAGTAGTTTCCTGTTTCCGTTTCTTTTATTGAAAAGACCTTGTTGTTGTTATGGGGCACCCCAGTTAAAGACGCCTGATACATGATATCGGACCCCCCCACGAAAACCTTACCATTTAGGAAATGATATCTTTCTGAGGTTTCAAAAGGTTATTTCATCTCCTACAAAAAAGATTCGTGAGGGAGTTTATTTCCCTTTGTTCAGTTAACATAGAAATTAACACGACTGCCTATTAACCCAGTGATTTTGTCAAAAACACCCTTCACGTAGGTCAGGGTTGCCCTGAATTTAGGGTCCCAACCAGCTGTAAGCAGTGTTTTGAGAAGTGGGGCTGAGAAGGGCATCTGGTTTTGACCTTCAGGTCTGACCTTTAAGTACTGTCCTATTTCCTGTCTGGTGCAGACACGGACAAAGCACTTCTGGTGCAAGGACACGAGGTCAAGACAGTGCTGTCCAGGTCCCAGATGCTGTGCTGGGGTATCTTGAAATTGGGGAAGCAGCTCAGGGCCAGAGGGGACCAGGGTGTCAGTCTTGGGAAAAGATTAAAGGGCTTCAACTAAGTCCCATGGGCAGATTGGTATACCTTTTCAAAGTTTTATAGAAAACAGGCTCCAGGGAGGTACGAAGACCCCTGTAGCCCTTTCTGCCCTCGTGGTGTTGCCCACACCTGGTCATCAAAAATAGCTTTCTCTGACTTGTGCGTCCTTTCTATGAAAGGAGTAATTTGGTAGCACCCAGGTGTGCCACACGCTAAACATGGAGATTATGCCTGCTTTTTGAAGGGAGTGTGGAGGAATACATGATATCGTAAATGGGGGGCCCACAAAGTTAGTGAGAAAGGAAGAGTTCCCTTCCTGTGCTCTTCGGTCCTCGATGATTGCCATGTGTTGGATTTTCTCTCGATGTTCCCGCTGCACCGACGGTGAGCAGTGCGCTGTGGACGCTGGTCAGGGAAGGGCCTCTCTCACGATGCCTGGCACTGCGGATAGGGAACGTAGTGTAGACACCTGGCCAGCTCCTTGGTGTCTCCCACGCCACCAAGTATCTTGCTGTTTGCACAGTAAGCACTTGTTGGGTGAATGAATAAATGTGCAGTTGAATGAATCCTGTTTGTCCTGTCTGGAGAAAGATACCTTCGCCGTCTGTAGAGCGTGAATTGTGACTTCTAGGTGCAGGGACAGCTTTGTGCTCAAGCATCTGTGTAATCCCACGTGGCCCTTTTTGGCACCAAGAGCTGTGAAGGCAGAGACCATTTCTATTTTGCTCAGCGTTTATTCCCCAGTGCCTAGCGCAGGACTTGGTATGTTAGCAGGTAATAAATATTTGTTGAGTGAATGAACAAATGAGTGAGATACACCTGTCTTTCTTACATTCTAAAAGAAGTTCATTTCTAAGAGTTGTGTGTGTGTGTCTCCAAGTTCCTTTAGTCCTCAAGATCTTCTCCTTCACATCCTCCTCCTCTTCCCCCTTCACCCCCTCCTCTTTCTGCCTCTCCAATGCTCAGCACAGTGATTGACACATAGCGGTCATTTGGTATTTGTTCAGGAAATGAAGTAAATGGCAGTAGGTGAAGGAAAGCGCCATGAGCAGGAGTTAGAAGGTCTGGAGTTTGGCCAGTAACCAATCTGGAGACCTTGGTTAAGTAAGCCAGGTGTCCTGTCTGCACCCAGCAGTCTCCTGCTTTGTAGAATGGGGTTACCAGTCGCTGCCCTGGTAACCTTGGGCGTTGTTTATGCAGCTCAGAGGTAAAAAGGGATAGGAAATGCTTGGGAAGAGCCAAGTCTTGTACCCATTGGAGGACTGGTTCTTGTTACCAAAACAGGATGGAATCCAGTTGTATTGGATGTGTGGCTACCATGTATGTCCCTCCTTCCCAATCTGCCCTGAGGACTGGTGGCTTTATTCTTCCTAGATAACTAGATAAATCAGATACACTTCAGTGTAGAAAATAGGATATCACAGAAAAGTATAAATATGAAAACAATCACCCATATGCAGTAGTCCAGAGATAACCACCATTAACCTTGTGGAATCATTTAAAACATTTCCTGGCAGGTGTATACACACATCACACACACACACACACACACGCGCACGCGCGCAATATGATCTCAGTCATCTGACAGTTATTTTATTTTTTTTGATAGTTATTTTTTTGTGTGTAATTTTCTGAAGTAAATTGCTGTCTTAGCTTGGGCTGCTGTAATAAATACTACAGACTGGGTGGTTTAAATAACATTTATTTCTCACAGTTCTGGAGGCTGAGAAGTCCAAGATCAAGGTGGCAGCAGATGTGGTGTCTGGTGAGAACCCACTTCCTGGCTTGCAGACGGCTGCCTTCTTGCTGTGTCCTCACATGGTGGAAGGGGCGAGGGAGCTCTCTGGGTTCTCTTTCTTAAGGGCACCAATCCCATTCATGGGGGCTCCACTCTTATGACCTAATCACCTCCCAAAGGCCCCACTTCCAATCACCGTCACAATGGGGACTGGGGCTTCATCATATGAATTTGGGGAGGACACAAACATTCAGTCCATAGCAACGACCCATTCCAGGAGAAGAAAGAGTGTTGTCTTAACATTTCTTCTGTGACTTCCATAGTCTGGTGTGAGACAGAGCAGATATTTGCTAAATACTTAATAGATTTCTGGAACCTCAGGGCTGGAAAGATTCTGAGTTATAATGTTCTCATTTTAAATACAGGAAAATTAAGGCCTAGGGTGAAAAGCAGGCCCCGAGCCCCAGGGCTGGGAGATAGCAGAGCTGAAACCCAAAACCTCACCTGTTGTCTTCTTGCCACTTGTGCTCCCTGCTGATGAGTGCAGGTGCCGGGAGGTCCACGGGGTTAGCACTTTGAGCACATAAACTAGTGCTTGGTTCAGTCTGCCTTTATCTCTAGGTTTGGAGGTACTGCTCTGTCTCAGGATAGCGCCTGGATATCTCGAAGCAGCTGTTTGCAGTGGCGCTTTCGGACTGTTCTCTCAACATTATGCTGTTTTCTGTATTGGTCTACATCTGGGGCCTCCCTCCTGGCTACCGTCATTTGTATGTAGGCACAGACTCTGTGCTTGATTTAACGTTCCCGTCTTGGTGGGAATATATCCTCCTGTGTTTATTATTTAGATGTCCTAACATTTCTCTTTCCTTGCCTTTAAAGCACAGTGGAAAGGGCTCCTCCTTTCTATGGGTGGTCCTTGCCTCCCTCTCTCACAAGCGTGTAAATCCACCCGCTCCCTCTCCGTGGCTGTCTCACTGAGCACTCTCTCATTTACCAGTAAGCATTTCACGTGTAAGGTCCCCAGTATGGCTCTCCTGTGGGGGATTCTGCATCTGTGAACACCCTACCTTTAACTGAAGGATCTGCGTCTGAAGAGTGGTGACACGTATATAGGAAAGTTATGGCTCAGTTTATGCTGTGGCTGGGGACCCAAGAGAGGGGCAGAGAAAGTACTCTGGATACTCAGGGCAAGAGGGTAGGGAGATGGGCCGGCAAGGCTTTGAAAGGAGGGACATTTGAGCTCAACTTGGAAAGGATGATTAGGGTTTGAATACTTGGAGGTTGCAGGGGGAAGCGTTCCAGGTGGAGAAAGAGTATGAGATGAGAAGGGTTGGGGGTGAATCCCTAGCTGGGAGCAGCCAGGAAGGGCCTTCAGGAATCCTGGGGTCTGGGACTCAGCAGAAGCAGGCTGAGTCTTCCCCTTCGCAGGCCGGGACTCGGGGACCACCTCCCTCATCTTCTGTGTTGCTCCTCCTTTAGTGCTAGTGGTGCCAATAGCCTGGCCAGTGGATGCAACTAGCTTTCCTTTAGGATGACGCTCTTGACCAGGGGCCCATGGACCTCTAGGTGCCTTCCAGTGGATTTCAGGTCATCTGGGAACTACCTGAAATTGTGTGCACGATTTTGTGTCTGTGTGCATTTATCCCCCTCCAATTTTCAGAGGTCTCTGTTACCCTTGAAAATTTATGCACCTTACAGTCTAGGAGGAAGAAGGTTGGCATGTGGATTAATTTTAACAAATCATTTAAAAAATTCTCGGATGATATAAAGTTTATTGGGGCAAGTTTCATTCAGTTGGAAAGCCATCACTCTTCTCAGGCACGTTCACTGATCTTAAACCCTACCCCTGAGGAGTAAGACTGTGTCTCGTTCTTCTCTCTGTCATCCCCGAGCCCCACTACTTGGCGTCAAATGCGTGCCATTTGTGATGTTTGTTCGGGGAATAAAACAGCTTTGCTCTGGATCTCAGTCCACACGTATGCGACCTGCGGTAGAATGGACTTCGTAGACCGTCTGGCCGCCTCTAGGATCTTGGGGCTGGCTCTGTGGGGGGCAGACATTTCCAATGCCAGCCTCCCTGCCTGATCTCTCCCTGCTCAGCATGGGGACCAGCTGAGGAATGCCTGCCCCTCACCTGCCGAATGCAGTCTGAGCTCTCTCCTCTCAAAAGAACACTTAGGCCCCGTGATCCCAGGTAGAGGGCTGGAACCAAATGTGTCTGTCTGCCTGTTACGGGGCAGGGTGCAGGGGACATGCTCGTCAACCCCAGCTCGCCCCTCCTTGCCTTGAGAATGGCTTGTGCCAGCAGCAGCCCGTGCTGGGGTTAGACAGCGTAAGGCTTCCCGTGGCTGCAGAGTCACCAGTTGGGACGCTCCTCTGGGGCTTTCTGCTTGGCGAGTCTGCACTTTCACGATCAGGAGCTCTGCCAGGCGGACGTGAGGTGCCCAGCAGAGGGCAGGGCCCTGGCAGCCGCCTCGGGGTTCTTTTAAGTAGGCATGCGAGTTGTGGCCCATCGGGGAGCAGTTTGGAGCTGTGGTGGCAGCGGCGTGTTCCCACTCGACGTAGACTGCTTTATAGCACCGTGGGGGACATCACGGGAGAGGAGTGGGCCCCTTCGTGGTTGTTCAAAGTCATTTTTTTCCATTTTGGGAAAACACAAAGAAAGCATTTGGTTTTCACTGTTAAGGGCTTTGGCCTCTGTGGGAGAGACAACAACTGTGGCGTGTAGTGCCCTAGGGTGACGAGCCAAGCCGGGCAAGTCCTAATCCAGGTGGGCCTGGGACCCCACGTTATCACTCCCATGAACCCTCTCCTCTGTCTCTTTCTCATTCATTCAGTAGCTCATTGACTGGTAGCTCACTGATCGTCTAACGTGTGCCGAGAAGGAGACAGTGAACAGATACGCACAGATCCTACGTTGAGGGAGCCTTCTGGAAGGCTATAGCACCTAAGTGTTGTAAAGTATTTTGAGACCTGTGCTGGTGGCGGGGGCGGTGAGAGGTGTTTGGAGTCGATGCTCCTCCTTCGGAGATGCCCCCCATTTTTTTTCTGTCCTCCTAAACCTGCAGAATCTTTACCGCTTGTTTCCATCTTTAACCCCATTGCATTTATAACCCCTTCCATCATCTGCTTGTTTGTCCATCCATCCATCCCTTCACCATCCAACATTTAAAAGCCTTAAGACGGGAATGCAGAAAAAAGACTTAGTCCCAGCTCTCGGGGAGCTCATCTTTGATTTGCTTTTTCATTGTCCAAATTGCTCTGGGAGTTTTGTTCCCTGGTTTGACTGTCAGCTCCTTGAAGGTCAAAGATGAGCTCTTCTCTGATATTCATGGAAGACCGAAAGATTTGTTGTTCAGTGGATTGCTGCAACTGTAGTCCTGGTGTCTTTGCTTAATGATAGGCTTTAAAAAAATGTGTGTCGGCAAAGCACATCTGCCTTCCTGCTTGCCACATTGCGTAGACGTCTCTATGAGAGGCTCTCAGTTCTGGTTTATAAATCCAGAGTGCTGGGAGGGACTTGGGGAAAAAACATATGTCTCAATAGCAGAGATCCCCAAAGTATACCTGTGCTTGAGGCTTTCCTGAAGAATGAGAAAGCTTACGTCTTTATGCTTCTACCACTTTTTCTGTTTTTTAAAGAAAGGGATGTGTCAGTTGAAGCTGCCTAATTCGTGTTTTTTTTTTTCTTTTTCTTTTTTGTTTTTTTTGCTGTACGCGGGCCTCTCACTGCTGGTGGCCTCTCCCGTTGCGGAGCACAGGCTCCGGACGCGCAGGCTCAGCGGCTGTGGCTCACGGGCCCAGCCGCTCTGCGGCATGTGGGATCTTCCCGGACCGGGGCACGAACCCGCGTCCCCCGCATCGGCAGGCGGACTCTCAACCACTGCGCCACCACGGAAGCCCTAATTCATTTTTAATGTGGGTCAGAGCTGCTGCCTTCACGTGCCTTTGTCTAATCACACCTAGACTTCTGCTGAAATGCTTGCTTCATAAATTAAGTTTAATGAGTAGAAATAGGAAGGTGAAACACAGGGCTGATGACTCTGGTGAGCGTGGCTTCCTGCCTGCCCCGGGAGGCCTTGCTCTTGGGGCTGGATTTGCACTTGGGGAGCCGGGATTCTGGGAGTCAGGCTGGGACATTCATCAACAGTGTGTAGCATAGATCTGCTTCTTAGCAGATGCAGCTGGCCCACTTACAGTCCTGATGCCAAAAGAATTGTCATTGTCTTTAAAAATTTTTTTGACTTAAAAAAAAAAATCAGACTCAGGGTTGAGGCCAGGTTTGAATCTTAAAACAGGTTGACCTGTTTTCATCGCAGAGTGATCAAAGCCTGCTTTGTGATTCTATCTCCCTAACATGCTTTCATGGGTGTCACGTGAAGTGAACACCTGATTTGAGCAGGGCCGAGAGTAAAGACCTTGTCTGGGGCAGTGCGATTTCCCGCTGGGCCTGGGGGCTGAGCCTTGGGGTAATGCCTCCCAGAGCCACCCCACAAATGCTTGCTCCCTGCCTGGGGGAGCACCTCCTGGGAGAGGGCAGCAGCTGTGTCGCCCAAGCACGGGGCTTTACCTTTTACAGAGTGCTCTCACATCTCCCCGTTTGACCTCGACAGCGGCCTGGGGAGGGAGGCCCGGTGGGCCGTGTCATCCTTGCTCCACAGAGGAGGAAAGGGAAGCTGGCACAGGCGGGTGGTGGGGGCCTAGATTAGAGCCTGTGGTGCTGGCTCTCCCCAGGGACCTGTTGGAGCCCCTGACCCAGAGCCCCTGCCTTGGGAAGCTTCTCCTCCCAGATCCTTTGTTCTCTTCCCCGCTTGGTTTAAGCAGTTCCAGCCACGGTTGAGGTTCAGGAGCAAAGTAGCCCCCACCCTGTGTAGGATCCTCATGTGACAGGCTGGCCATTGAAGTCTCTTGAGCATCCTCATCCCGTGGCTCCCGGTCAAGACAAGGGGAAGGGCTCTGGTTCCCCGTGGGCAGCGACAACCGCACGGCAAGTGCCTCAGGCAGAGCAATTCACGCAGAGAGGATTTGCCCACTGAGTTTTCCTTGCCTCTGTTCTGGTTTTGCCCTTTGGAGGACCAATAGCTCCTACTTCCAAGGGGCCTCTCCTGCTTATTTATCAGTAGCCTTCTGGTTGACTTCTTTAATTGTCTTGATTCTCTCTGAGAATCAGAGAGTCTCTTGATTCTTTACCCTGCAGTGTCTCCAGGGATAAGAATGGGCATCATAAAAGGTAGCAAAGCAAAACTAACCCTCTTCACTTCTGAAAATTCACCATAGTCCACGAAAAATATTTACAAGAACTGGAGACTGATTTAGTATTATATCAATAAAAACAACAGTAATAATATATATTATATTTAACAGTATATAATATATATTATTATAATCCTTTACCCTCCTGTGGAGATCTTCAAAAACCTTAGACTGCCTTCACTTCTGTTGTCTTACTTGTCATTTCCGGAAACCCTCTGGATTAGGTAAGATGGCAATGTTTAATATCCATTTACAGATGGGGCAGTTAAGACCTAGAGAAGACAAGGTCCTCGCCCGAGGTTACTTGCCAACTAGTGAGCAGCTGAACTAAACCCGGATCCTTTCATTCAAAACCAGACAGGCACTGTCTTTAACTTCACGAAGGTTATAATCTAATTGGGAAGAAAGATATTGAAAAAATACCAGGACAAATGGAAGACCCTGAGGGATATAAGAGGAAGGACCTGAACTGGTCCGGGAGTCGGGGTGGGCTGCCCAGCGGCAGCGGTGGGTAAAGGAGACCTGGATGCTTGTTGGCTTGCTAAGTAAGAAGAGGGATGACGGTGATTCAGGGCATGGCGCGTTCAAGGATCTAGATGGAGCGTCACATGGCTGGAGAAGCATGAGCCAGGGTTGAGGACCACGGGGTCACCTTAAAGGGGGGCCTTGCTAGCTTTGATTTGGTCTAAGGGCTGTGAGAAGCCTCTGAAGGGTTTTAGGTAGGGGGTTGACGAGTGTTTTAGAAAGGCAGCTTTGACGGCAGAGTGGATATCTGTTGGGGGAAGGGCAAGAATGAAACTAGGGAGCCTGGTCATGCAGCTACTGGGGTTGTTCGGGGGGGAAATAACGGTGACATAGATGATGCTGGTGACAGTGGGGAGGGACAGAAGTGGAAGAGTGAAGAACCGTTGAGCAGTAGAGTGAGGAGGAGTTTGGGATTGCCTGGTCATGGTAGACGGAGGAGGAGAAGTAAGCCTCGTAGGATTTTGGCTTGGATGGATAGGGCCGTTTGCTGAGTTAGGAAACCTTGGGCAAAGGCCGGTGTTGGGAAGGAGGGCAGAATCATGGACTCAGTTTGGGATGTGCTGAGTCTGAGATGCCTGTAAAACACCAAGTCGAGCGATCGGGTAGGAACTTAGACAAGTGGGCTGGGGGCTGGAGGCGTGAATTTTGGATTCGCTGACACAAAGTGAATCACTGAAATAGTGGGTATGGATTAGGTCACCAGATTCTGTTGTTTCTTTACCACCCTTCTTGGGGGGTTGTTTTCTCAAGCCTTTATTAGGAACCAGAGCTTTGAGGGAGTTCTTACCACATCTGGAGACAGTTTAATAAAGGCTATTCATCAGGCCTCAGCAAAGCCCCTATAATGTGAAAGGAAAATCCAGTAGGTCAGTGGAACCCACAAAAGCACTTAGTGTTGTATCTGAGTGTTGCTAATTTAAGAACTGATGGTTGGTTGAAGGAATGCTGGCACATGGTTTCTGAGGTGACACTTTTTTATGGCTTATTTTACCCAAGTTCACTTCATTAGATCCTTGTGGCATGTGGCACACTTAGAGATAATTCTGAAATACTTTCATCCTGTTTTTAAATTTTGGATGAACTCTTTGGACAGATGTGCAGAGGTCGCCCTCTGTGGCTCTAGAGTGCATATATCTGTTGTTACTGTGTATGTACTCTGTCACGGAGGTGACCAATTGTTCGTATCAGTGAGAGCCCTGGACTGGCTGGGCTACATGTCTCTCCCACTGAAACCCTCCAAGGGTTGCCCACCTGGGTGTGAAAGGATCCCCTCCATGAGGCACTTGGAGGGCTCGGGGAGCAAGCACCCACTCATTGCTGCTGGCTGAGCACCTCTGTTGCCACGAGGAACAGAAATGTGACTCAGGCCCAGCCCTCCCGGGAGCCTGGGGCTGGAGCCTCATAGCTGGGTAGATGTGACATAGGTAATTGTCACCAAGGGTGAGTTCTGCTTTATGTGAGTTCTACGTGAGGTGGGGGGAGTTTGGAGAAGGAGATGCTCCTTCTGGTTGGGGAGCAGAGAAGTGCTTCACAGAGTTCACGACCATAAAGTGCACGGGTGGAGGTGACTGACGGCTCTGTGCCCCTCTTTCGGTGTCCGCCTGTCTCTGGCAGAGTCAGAGAGCCCTAGCCGAGGGGGGACACAGGGTCAGCGGGTGGAACCTCAGTTCACCCAGAGCAGGCGAGGCCCGCGTGAGGCCCAGCAGCGCGTGCCCAGCCAGTTCTTTTTTACCTTCTAGTTTTTGAGGTATGACTTTTTAAGTAGGCATTTTTCTGACCTTAAAGTTATTTGATGCCCCTGAGAAATCATTCTAAAAATTGGAAATTTTAAGTTACTTATGATTTATTGAGTTGTTCCCTCTAACTACTCATAGTTAGAGGCACGTGATGTATATGTGAAATTATAACAGATTCTGACCTCCTTTGTGGGGGAAAAAGAAGTAAAGCTCTCTTCTGGAAGAAAGTGAGAGAAAAGGTCTCGATTAATATTTTGTCATGGTCACGTGTTTTGGAGAGCACCTTTCATTTCTTAGGAAAGGTTCCCCCGTGTACTTTTCCATTTTGCACAGTGCCACTGTTCTAATTAGTAAAGCTTCAGAATGGTGACAGATGTGAGATGCTTTAATTCTTCAAATCTGTAGGGTTTTCCCTAGTGCAAAAATCAGTGTCTTTTTTTCAATTTAATTAAATCTTTAATGAATATTTTATCAAATGAGCTCCATGTCTTATACTTCATTATTCATGTTGTTTACGAGGCCCTCTCGTTAGCACAATTTATAAACTAAGAGATTAGTGCAGGAGGGAGGCTATTTCAGAGACAACGAATGGGGGGGTGGGGAGAGCACAGCCGCACGTCTTTCTACGTGTGTGCAGAAGTGACCATTTAGAGATGCTGTGGGAGAAAGTGGGCTGCTGGAGCGCACATTTCACCGGGGCTGGGGGGGTGTGGTGAAAGCACTTGTCCTAAGTGCGTGGCTGTCCCTGCAGCATTTTGCACGGAATGCAGCTGGGAGGGAGCGTAGAGCCGGAACCTGGAGGCAGAGGGGCTGAGTGTGGGGCAAGGTTGGTCTCGTCCTCGCTGGGTCGCTTTAGCCGAGCCCCTGCCCCCATTCGGGGTCATTTGGATCTGCCCACTGGCCAGAGCGTGCCCCCGGTTCCCTGATGACCCTGGCAACCAGCGTGTGATCCTCCTCTGTGCCTGTTCTGGCTCAACCATATGGCTGATGTCTCATGCGATACTCTGGCCTCTCATTTCAGGGGACTTGATCCTTCCCCCTCCCGTGCCTGGGACCTGGTCATCCTGGGTAGCGTTCTAGCTCCTGAGCCTCTGCCTCAGCCCCCCCCCTCCCTGCTTGGCACTGCCTGAGACCTGTTCTCCTTCCTCTGTAGTCCCTGCAGACCTTTGCTTTCCTCTTCGTCCACCCTACATTCCAGACCTTTCAAGTCACTTCCAGAAACCGTCTTCCCATGTGTCCTTTCCACTGCATCTTCCAGGAAATCCCCAGCGCTGGCCGAATGGAGCCAGCTCTTCTGCCCCTGCCCACCTGTCCCCTGGTTCATGGCCACAGTCGCCTTTTCTGTTCCTGTGCGTCAAGCTCCTTCCCATCTCGGAGACTCTTTACAGACTGTTCTGCCTCCCTGGGGTGCTCCTCCCTTACTCCGTCTGCTGCTGCTGCTTCCTATCTGAAACCCTCATTTGCTTCATAGGGGGGCCTTCTCTGACTGCTTGGTTGAGGTCGGGGTCTCTCCCTGTCCTGGTCTGTTGTCTCCCTGTGATGTCCCTCATCGTGTGGTGCTTCTCTGTTCCAGACCTGGTCCAGGCTCCCCAGGGCAGCCCTAACTTCAGACCTGCTGTTCCTTCATGCCCAGGAAGTGCCCCAGAGATCCTATTACTATGGCAGCCAAATGTCACCTTCCAGACCGTCTCTCCTACTCAGAAGCGGCTCAAAAATCTTTTGTCAGCATGTGTCCTGGTTCTTGGTTCCCAAAGCACTGTGGTCCTGGTTGTTATAATCCCTGACAAAAGGGATTATAACAGGAGGTGCGGTAGCGTATTAGTCAAGGGCGTGGGCTTTGGACCAAGATGCTGATTGAAATCATGACCTCACTTCTTACAGCTGGATGGCCTTGGGTCTGGTAACCTCTCAGAACCTCAGCATCCTCATCTAGAGACTGACAGTAACTCCCACCTCCTGGTGTTGTCGAGGGGATTAAATGAGCAGATGCAGGCGTGGAGCACACAGAGGGTTCAGGGTGCAGGGGGGCATCACGGAAGTGTCGGCTGCTGCCGTTGTGAGGTGTTCTGCACCGCCGTGGGGATGGACATAAAGCCCTGCCACCTGTGCTTCATGCTGTTCCCTTACATGTGGGCTTTCAGGAAGCATTTGGAGATTGAAAAGAAAATTTTAGAAGGCATTGAACCCTCTCGAGCCTGCGATGCTAAAACCCAGTCCACCTTTACAATAGCATCTTGTTGCCCCCGTGCCCCGTGTCTGGCCCTCCTGGCATCACTGCCTTCTCTCCACCTTTACATCACAAGTGGCTCTTTATGTCTTCTTCCTCTTGTTCTGTCTGGGATACCCTCTGTCTTTCCCTGGATGCCGCATTGTGTCCACCGCCCTCCAATACCAGCTTCACAAAGTCTCAGTGTGTGTCCACTGACTCTGTTGACCCTGTACATGTGGCCCTCTGTCCACTCAGTGCCGTGTTGCTTCGCCCTCATTTGTTGCTTTCTAATTCTGAAATGATAAACTACTGGAGGCGGGAGTGATGTTTCCTCTTTCCTGGGAACTGCACAAAGGATAAAAGAACTCAGTCCCTCCTAGGCATTCAGGAAAAGCTCATTGACTGAAGGAAATAACCAGTCGACCTAGTTCTGGTGTTAATTAATTAATACCTGGGTGTCAGGTGTACCCTGGGATGCTTGTTAAATACATGTCACTCAGCGTATTTTGTCACCAACTTTTGGCAAAACCAGGTGACAGGACCTTGTCCCTCCTGCCCCTTTCTGTTCTTTCCCTGCCTTTCCAGGAACAGCTGAGCCTTCTCTGCACTAAGGCAGCATTGCTTGCATCCATTCAGCAGTTGAACAGGAGTTACCGGACACCTCCCTACTGTGTCACAGGCAGGCCCTTGTCTGGGCGCCAAGGAGCAGCGGCGAACCAGACAGGGTTCCCACAGGGCTGTACGCTGGTCCTGGTCCGGGAGAGACACACGTAGCAGGGATGGAGCTTCCCTTTTACATTCTGACTGGGGAGACGGACAGAGCGAGGGAGGGAGAAGAGGAGAAGAGGGGTAGGGAGATGCTGTTGCACATTTTGGGGAGCAAGGAAGGGCTTCTTTGCTGAGGCAGTACGTCAGCAGGGATCTGAATGAAGTGAGGGAGCAAGTCGTGTGCACATCCGGGGAAACAGTATTTGAGGCAGAAGGGACAGCGAGTGCCGAGGCCCCAGGGAGCTGGGAGAGTGTGTGTTGTCTTGGGAAGATGGCCAGGAGGTGTGTTTGATGGGAGTGGAGTGTGGGCCGGGGCGGGAGGAGATGGGACAGGGAATTTTAGGAGACCAGGTTGCACAGGGCCTTCTCTGCTCCTGTAAGGGTCTAGGATTGTATTCTGAATTAGATGGGGAGCCATTTGAGCGCTTTGAGGAGCAGAGGGGCACAATCTCATTTATGTAATGTCATCCCACCTCTGTCACGAGCTTAAGGAAATTGAGCACACTCAGTTGTAGGAGGAGGGAAGTTACTTGTATTTTAGCAGAAGGGCACCTGTCCAACTACCTTGTGGGTGAGGCCCCCAAGCAAAAGGAGTGGAGCCTGCGTGGAATGAAGTGGTTCCACACGCCTCCTGCTCCTCCCTCTCCCGGCACATGTGTAAGCGGTAAACACTTTGGAAGAAATACACGCTGAACTCAGCGGTTTTTCTTTTTTTTTTTTTTTTTTTGTCACCGCGAAACTGTCTCTTATTAACTAAAGCAAAGAACTCCAAACACTTTTGTGGACATCGCGTTTTTCTTTTAGATTTTAAAATGGTATTGTGCGTATACCTATTTAAAAAATTTAGGCACCTTTTGGAGGACACAAACAAGTCCAAGAAACCAGTGTGAGGTGTTCTGAGGTCTGAATTCAAAGCCTTGGAGCTATTGGAAAGACTTCCATAAAACCCCACAGGCGCTTGGTGCGTTTGATGAGAATGTTGTTGATCGCAGCTCTGTACAAGAGGGCCTGTTCCCCTCTGCCTGAGGATGTAAAACTATCAGGAACATCCTGTTGGTGTTGAGGTCATGAGCAAGCCGGAGGAAAGAGGGAGGAAAGGCGAGGCCAACTCTTCACCCTTGAAGTATGAGAAGGGCTGTGCTCCAAGGCCACCCAAGCAGCTGGACTGTTTTCCTTCTCGGCCTGATCTCCGCCACCTCCACCGCCAGCCAGCAGGTGAGCAGAACGCGCTGCCTCGCCCACCCGGCCGAGAGGTGGCCTGTGTCCTGCCTGCATACCTGGGTCACTGACAGAGGAGACTGCAACCCCAGCCAGCTTTGTAAGAGCTTTGGTCAGAAATGACGATGTCAGACTCCATACTTCGGGGAGCTGCTGCTTTTCTTAGAAGGTGCAGAAAAAGAAAGATGTGAGTAAGGCAGAATCTTAGAAGAAGGAAGAACAGAAATTAAGTTCAGTGACAGAACCCACCGGGCCTGGCAAAGTCTGTCTGACTAGGAGTGGGGAGGGAGGGAGTGTGTGTGTGCGTGCCGGCGTGTGTGTGTGAAAAAGGTAAAAAGAAGTGGGAGACTCCCTGGCCAGAAAGACCCTCACCCGTAGGTGTGAAGTCTCGTTAATAGGAGTAACTTAGACAACAGCTTTAAGGTGCGTTAGTGTTTCCCTTTAAGGCATTTGAAATAACTCGTCTAAAAGGTGGTTGTCAAAGCCTTACTTGAGGGTGGAGACAGAGTCCTTCAAGGGCTCTGGGCTTACTGAGACTCAAGTCACATGAGAAGTTAGACCCAGTTTCTCTGGCCATGTTTTTTTCCATTAGTTAACTTCAGTCACTTCAACAAACAGTTATCGCTTACTAGGTGTCAGGCACCGTGCTTGGTACTGGGGCCGTTTGGTGAACAGGCTCCACGTGGAGTTTATGTTCTCCTGTGGGGAACAGGCAGTAAACAGGTAAACCCGAGAATGTGAGTTCGGGGAGCACCTGCCTTACAGAGGAAATGAAGTGAGCTGATGTGGTACCTGGTAGGTGGTCAGGAAGGCCGCGTGGGGCTCTGGGACAGAGTTTTCAAAGCAGAAGGAAGATACAAAGGCTTTGATGCAGAAAGAAGTGGGGATTTTGGGGCACACAAAGAAGGGCAGTGGATACAGTGTTCTACGCGCAGAGAGAACAGCAGTGTCCTCGAGTCCCCTCCCCTTGCTCCCATTGTACTAGAGTCCCACAGACTTGTGTGTGCGCAGCAGGGCCGCTCTTGGGCGCTGGGGAGCCTCTTTTTCTAGGCTCTTTATCTGCCCCTGGGCCAAGATGTAGAGAGTTCTGATCAGAGCACGGAGCCTCTTGAGGCTTGGAGATTGTTCTCCTGTCATTTTCGCCCCAGTCACCCAAATGCGAAAACCCGACTTCCCTTATTGATCTGGAGTCGTGCGCTGGCAGGGCTTTTGTCCCTCGCAGCTCTCATGTCCTGTTGCTGCTTTCCTATTGATTCTTTCCTCAGGTTTCAATTTGTATTTTCTCCGTGTTGTCCGTCCGCTGGTTGTCCCTTTTCGTGGAGCTAATTGTTGAGCCATTAGAATGGTTCATTAGTTCAGCTCTGCGAGCATACGCAGCTGTTTGACAGGGAGTTTCACCTTTGTGGTTTCAGCCCGTCTTCGGGTTAGTAGTCAGGTTGTGATGACCATTTCCTCCCCAGACAGTGTTTTTCCCTCTGGAGGTGGCAAAGGGCACATCCACGAGAGGACGCTGGTAGGGACATTTGCAGGGAGGGGCAGATGCTAACAATACTTCCATGTGGAAGGAAAGATGAACCCCAGAGGTTAAGCTAAGGAGTGGAGGAAGTGCCACTCCCTACCCCCGGAACCGTCACCCGCATACGACCATCTCCAAAGCCCCAGGTCACTGTGGAGGCCCCGAGACCCAGGAAGGACCGTGTGTTGGTTCTCAGTCTCCAGCTGGCCCCAGGAGCTGCTCGGCATCTGCAGTTGCTTCCCCGGTGCCCCCTGACCAGCTCACCAGAGTCCACTGACTCAGGCCAGACCCATGGCCGTCCTGGGCCCTTCCCTGCCCATTCCCCACACCAGTGACCCCAGCTCCTAGTGACACCTGACCAGCCTCAGTTTGTCTAGAATGCAGTGGAACTTGTTGCAAGGGAGATGCCAGGTAAGAATTCATGAAAAAAAGTTTTAAAAGTGTTTTCATGGTTCTTGCCTTCAAGGACTTTACAGTCTAGTGCTCATGAGGACATGAGTGATAAAGGCATTTTATGACATGCACCCAGCGGGTGGTTGAGACAGACTGGCTGAGCAGGAGGGGGATGTAGGGTGTGTATGGTAAAATGTATTACTAGATGGTGGCATCTGTCGTAGACCAACAGCCCGGGCTGGTATAGGATAGACTTTCTTGATGTCCTGGGGTTTTTTCAGTTGTAGAATTGTGTCATCACTAAAGAAACAAGGCTTAGCCACTTACTGCTTTAATATCAGAAAGAAACAGAGAATGAGGTCAAGATCCATGGGGCACTGAGAGCCTCATAGCACATGTACTGCGGGAACGCTCCTTCGGGCTGATGTTGGAGCCAACCACATGGCCCTGGGGAGGGAGGGCTGGGAGAGAGGACCTGGGTAACCTCGGGCTTACTGTATGAGCTTCAGCCTGGTCCTCTGCCCTCTGGGGACCCCTGCTTTCTCACAGTTGTATCCTCTACTGTGTGTGTGTGTGTGGGTGTGCGCGCACACACATGCACGTGAGCCCATGAGTTTGTAGAGAGGTGACTCCGTTGTTGGGAGAGATTCTGTTAGGAGTCAGGAACCCTGGATGGCGGGCCTCCCATTTTCATTTACTGTGCCATCTTGGGGAAAATCGAGCAGAGTAACAGCTCTCCAAAAGTGTCCACATCCTTATCCCTGGAACCTTGTGAATATGTTACCTTATGTGGCAAAAGGAACTTTGCAGATGTCATTAGGTCAAGGATCTTGAGCTAGAGAGATAATTGTGGATTTTTCAGGTGGGCTCACCCAGTCCTTATAAGAGCGTCAGAGACAGAAGATGTGATGATGGAAGCAGAGGTCAGAGTGGTACGGCCACAAGCTAAGGAAGGTGGGCAGCCTCTAGAGGCTGGAAAAGGCAAGGAAACCAATTCTCCCCTAGAGCCTCGAGAAGGAATGCAGTCATGCCAACACCTTAATTTCAGTCCTATGAGACCCATTCTGACATCTGACCTCCAGAACCTATAAGATAATAATTTTGTGTTTTAAGCTACTACATTTATGGCAGTTTTTCCCAGCAGCATTAGGAGACTAATATATCACTTATTTCTCTAGAATTTAGTTGCCTTAATTCTAAAATGGGGGCCCAAAATGTTATCTGCCTGAAGGCTGAGAACGAGACCATATGGTTTTTTTCCCAAGTTTCTTCTGTTCCTAGATCTGTGAGATAACAAGATAAGCCTAACCGTGCTTTGAAAAGTTTAAAAGGAGAGGATTTAAATGGACAATTAATCTCTGTGTGCCAGGTGTTTTCCACTGTTTTGTCATTTAATTCATCTCACCATCTAGGAAACATTTTAGAATTCTCATTTTTTAAAAACTGACTCAACAGGTATTTGAGATGCTGTTCCGGGTGCCGGGGATATAGCAGTGAGTAGGCTTGACAAAAGGCTCTTCCCTGTTGAAGGCTCTGTTCTTTAGGGAGACGGATGATAAACTGTGAACACAATAGCTAAGTAAATTACAAATGATGTTGGAGGCCGATAATTGGTCTGGAAAATAAATAGAGCAGGTTGGGGGGGACTAGTCATACCCACGTTAGAGGTGCGAGAAGGAAGCTTAGAGGGCTGGGGATTTGCTCAGAATTGCAGCACCAGGAGGTGAGGGGGCTGGGCTTAAACCCAGGTCTTTTGGGATCCAGAGGCTTGATCTGATCGTTCTCGCAGACGGGTAGAAAGCTCTGCTCTACTCTGTTTATTTGGGTTTTTTTCTAAGGGAGAGGAGTCCCCATTGCCAGCTGTTGCTTAAAAAAAAAAAAAAAAAAATCGCTGCCATTCTGGATTTCATATTTTTAACTCCTTCCCGTCTCTGCAATAAAAATGCCAGAAAGCTTGGCCAGTTCTGGTGCTGGTGACGAGCCAAGGAATGCAGGCAGCTCAGCGGGCTAGGACAGCACGCACACGCGCCCCTGTTCCGTTCCCTGCGAACGCCAGCATCCCATCTCAGCGGAGGCCTGAGAGCAAAGCCACAGCCCGTGGAAAATGGGGTCAATAATCATTTCATCTTTAGCATGGCCTTTCTCTGGCAGGTCAGTGTTTATCATTTCCTGTCATTTAGAAATGTGTTTTTCTAGGGAACTGTCATGTCTTTAGAGGGAAGCTCTAAAATCGTTCCTTAGAGCCCCTCTCTCCATTCACTTCTCAAAGTCTGATTTGACAATGAAGGGTGCTTGGCAGTAAGACCAATGGAAGTAAAGTGTTTCAGTATTAAATATTAACAAGTCATAATTAATAAGTAATTAGTAAGTTTTGTTAATAATCTTCACAGGCTCAAACGGTAGATTTTAGAGATTGGTTTTGCAGTGCCTTCTGTTGCAGGAAGGGAGTGTGCAGAAAAGCTTTGTTGCCCTGCTTTTATTTCTTCTTACTGCTACTTCTACACAAAGCTGAAAGAAAGGCTTACTTCAGAAGAATTAACCCCTGGGGCTAGCTGCAGTGAAAGGAATTGAACTTCTGGTTAATCAGTAAAGGCTGGGGCACAGCTGGTGGAAAGGGATGTGCCAGGCCTGGGCACTGCGAGATCGGGTCTTGGTGTAGCTCTGCAGTTGATATCCCTGTCATCTTGGAAGACATTTCTGGGCCCTGGGACAGCTGAGAAACTTGATTCCATTTGAAAATGTTCTTCAGAGCACTAGCAGATTAGCCAATCCTGGAAGTAAATAAGTTTTAAGTGGCCAAATTTGGATATGTTATCAGTGTGCCTCCTTTTTTAAAACAAAATACCACAGGTATGTTCCTGGTAAAAAGCTGCACGTAAATTGAATTTTAAGTAGTTTTCCAGTGGAAGGAATCCTTTTCTTTTCTTTCTTTCTTTTTTTTTTTTGTTGGTACGCGGGCCTCTCGCTGTTGTGGCCTCTCCCGTTACGGAGCACAGGCCCCGGACGTGCAGGCTCAGTGGCCGTGGCTCACGGGCCCAGCCGCTCCACAGCATGTGGGATCTTCCCAGGCCGGGGCACGAACCCGTGTCCCCTGCATCGGCAGGCAGACTCTCAACCACTGCGCCACCAGGGAAGCCCTCCTTTTCTTTTTAACATATTAGTTTCTCCTGAAGCGGGGACTCTGCCTGCACTTCCTTTTTCACATCAGCTTAGAAAAGTTTTGGTTTTTTTTTTTTTTTTCCGGTACATGGGCCTCTCACTGTTGTGGCCTCTCCCGTTGCGGAGCACAGGCTCCGGACATGCAGGCCCAGCGGCCACGGCTCACGGGCCCAGCCGCTCCGCGGCACGTGGGATCCTCCCGGACCAGGGCACGAACCCGTGTCCCCTGCATCGGCAGGTGGACTCCCAACCACTGCGCCACCAGGGAAGCCCTAGAAAAGTTTTAAGGTAAAACATGTTCATTTCAGAACATGTAGGAAACATAAAAGAAAAAATATATACATTTTAAGAATGGAATCATTTGAAATATACCCTTTTGAAACTGAAAAATGTGTTGTGAATGTCTTTGATATCTTTTGTGATCTTCTATAGCTGTCCTTGCTGACTGCATAATATTCCATTAAAATGGTTGTTCTATTTAACTCATGGTCTGTTGGAAATATAGGGGTTTTTTTCACCACTATAAATCATGCTGCATTAGATATCTTGGTGGCAAAATTTCCATGTATGTCCATGATTATTTCCCTAGAGTAAACTTTTACACCTGTAATTGCACAACAAAGAGTATCCAGAATACAGAATTGTGTGATTTTTTTAAAAGAAAGTCTCGTGTATTTTATTTAGAGAAGTACTCTTTTTTTTTTTAAACATCTTTATTGGAGTATAATTGCTTTACAATGGTGTGTTAGTTTCTGCTTTATAACAAAGTGAATCAGTTATACATATGTTCCCATATCTCTTCCTTCTTGTGTCTCCCTCCCTCCCACCCTCCCTATCCCACCCCTCTAGGTGGTCACAAACCACCTAGCTGATCTGCCTGTGCTATGCAGTACTTCCCACTAGCTATCTATTTTACGTTTGCTAGTGTATATATGTCCATGCCTCTCTCTCGCTTTGTCACAGCTTACCCTTCCCCCTCCCCATATCCTCAAGTCCATTCTCTAAGAAGTACTCTTTTTTACATTAATTAATTTATTTTTGGCTGTGCTGGGTCTTCGTTGCTGTGCGCGGGCTTTCTGCAGCTGCGGTGAGTGGGCTTCCCACTGCGGTGGCCTTTCCGTTGCGGAGCACGGGCTCCAGGCGTGTGGGCTTCAGCAGTTGTGGCTCGCGGGCTCTAGAGCGCAGGCTCAGCAGCTGTGGTGCACAGGCTCAGCCGCTCCGTGGCATGGGGGATCCTCCTGGACCAGAGCTCGAACCCGTGTACCCTGCATTGGCAGGCGGACTCCCAACCACTGTGCCACCAGGGAAGTCCCAGAATTCTGTGCTTTTGATGTGAGTTGCAAAGTATTTCTTTGTTGTTGACTTTTTTTTTTTGTTTTTTTGCGGTACGCGGGCCTCTCACTGTTATGGCCTCTCCCGTTGCAGAGCACAGGCTCGGGACCCGCAGGCTCAGCGGCCATGGCTCATGGGCCCAGCCACTCCGTGGCATGTGGGATCTTCCAGGACCGGGGCACGAACCCGTGTCCCCTGCATCGGCAGGCGGACTTTCAACCACTGTGCCACCAGGGAAGCCCTGTTGTTGACTTTTAAAAGGGTGTAAAACTGATAATTTTTGATGTTAACATAATTGAATATTCAAGAATCCAGACTTTCAACTTATTTCACATCTCTGAGGCTCAGTTTCCTCCTTTATAAAATGGGTATAATACTATCCTTAAATGAAAGGTGAGCATTAATGGAATCATGTAGTATAACTCAAATCCTAGGCTGCATGTGAACCCTTGCTATGGAAACCTGTCAATTTGCACGGGAACCTCTCCTCATTCGCCAGAAACGCATGGGGCCTGGCACGGTCCCCTCTCCACTGCTCCCTCTTCCTGGGCCGCTGCCGTGGGCTCGAGCAAGCCTTCCTCCATCTTGGTGCGCTGTGCCCAGGGTTGAAATGTCGGTCCTAGTTCCGAAAGCCTGCCTTCAGACATTTATACTTTCAGACAAACTAATCAGGCTGAAATGTCTCATGCTTATTTACAGCTAGATGAAGCAATCCATTTAGTTTCTTTGGAATTACCCAGGCGTGGAAGAAATTGGTTTCTCAGCCTTGAGAAATTCTGCAGATAGCGAGGAATTGACAGGCACCAGGGCCGGCCTGGTGAACTTGGAAACAAGGGCGTCTGGGTGTGGCCCTAGGTCAGGACCTCTGTCCATGGCTGAACTGGCGATTCCCTAGGACCCCACCTCCACTTCAGCTCTCCCTTTGGCCAGTGTATACCATGATGTGCTTCCTCATCTCCTCCTTTGAGGACCTCTGAGCTTCTCACTGGGAAAGCAGGGCTTTGGTTTCCTTTTCCTTCTAGTTTCCTCGTTAGTTGATAGAGATAGACATTTGCTGATTCTCTTCCTCCTTTTCCTGAGGGAGAGACCCAGGGGCCCTTAAATACAGAGTTGCTTTCTGTTGAAACCCCAGCGATCTGGCCTTTGGGCTGTCACTAAAGGCCGTGGGGCAGGAGAACTTGGGCTGAGTTTGGGATTCCAGATTCCACAGTGTGTACTACCTCCCGTACTCAGTCTTCACTACCCGGGAGACAGGAACAGACCGGGAGACTGAGGGATGAAGAGGAACGAGCCCAGAGACATGCAGCTAGTAAATGGCAGAACTGGGATTCAGATCCTCACAGAGTACGCTTCCATTGTTGGTGCTTGTAACCACCACATGATACTGTCTTTCAACAAATACCTGCTTATCAGCATGTGTTTTGTACCTGTCTGCACTGTGGGGCTTATCATTCACCTGCCAGTTATGCCATTGTCGCATAGGAGCTTGCAGAGACAAAATGATACGGTCCCTGTTCTCGGAGGAAATTTTCACGTAATCGTATAAAGCAACAAAATAACTCTGTTATTATATGAAAATAACTCACCTGCTTGATATATAGATCTAAACCCCAAAAATCTCTGAAGAATTTTGTTCTGAATGATCAAAATAGACTATCCTTACGTAATATGCACATACAACCTTTATGCCGCATCTCCACCCCAGCTCTTACTTAGTCTTTGGGTTCTTTGCGTTACTGGCAACCCTGGCATGTTGGGTTATGGGCTCTGTAACTCTGCAGTTCACTCTGTTTGACGTGAGGAGGGAAACCATGTCAGACACACACCACTTGGTGTTTTTTTTTGTCCCCCTTTTCGAGGTCATGCCCTTTTGTCATGAATATAAAAACTCCAGCCCCACTTCAGGGATTCTGATATGCTTTCCAGGGTGGTGTATTTGCTCACCATTCCCCACCCATCCTCCGTGAGGATCATTAAATGTGCAAAGAGGGTTGTGTTTCTTCTCTCTACATCCCATCAGCAAAGGTTAGGTCAAGCTTTGCTTCCTGTCATAGGTGTTGAGAGTTTTAATTTTAAACTATGAAATTACATTCTAATACTAAATATTCTCCTTTCATCTACACCCACCGCTGTGAGCCTATCCACTTTACCGAGATGTGTCCTCTCTGGGGTGCACCCCTTAGTTAAGAAACCACTGTTTCAATAACAAGGGAGAAGGCAGGAGACTGATTAAAACAAACCCCAGGATCCTAAAAATCCTAGGATTTTAAAAATCTCAGGATTCTAAAAATAGGATGATTTTGGCTAGGGAAAGAGAGCCCTGCAAACCTCGGTCAGCCCTGACAATGCTGTTCTCTTATAGCTTAACCACTGATTTTCCTGACTCCATATAGAAGCTGTTAAATGATGATGTTAGTAATAATGATGCTGATGGTAGTAGCTACCACTGAGTATGTGCTAAGCATTATGGGAGGCGCCTTTCATATTTTTAATTCTTACAGTGACCCCCCTGTTACAGATATTTCACCCCCATTTTAGATATGAGGGGGACTGGCTTATGGAGGTAAGCTTTTCCCATGTCTCACAACTAGCTAGTGAGGTGCTGGGGTTTTAGCCCATGTCATCTGAGACCGAAGGCCTGTGCTTCTAACCCTGCCATCCTGCGGCAGCTTCACAGCCCTTACATCAAGGCGTGCATGCTATAGTCCCTCACTGCTGCTCCATCACAGAGGTTTTACTCACTTGAATTGTCCTGTATTGTCTTTGCTGTCACAGACCCTTTCTGGAATGAGAGCTGGGTGTATGTTAATGCATGTAGTCTCGTTCCCTAGATGGTAAGGTGTTCTGGGGTCAGAGCTGATGACTTTTATCTTTGTAGTAGCAGTTAATAAAAGTTAATACCAGCTTAGAGTTCCTGTTTAGGTGGACGATGGCTGGACCTTGGCCAAGACTGAGTTCTGGGTCTTACCTGTCATTAAGTGGTTTTAGGACTTTGGGGAGCTCCCTTCCTGTCCACCACTAACTGATTATGGTTCCCTCCCCTTTCCTCCTTTCTTTCCCTTTTTTTTCTTTTTCTTTTTCGCTAAGCCTCACATCCTCTGCCAGTTGATCAGAGCTGGTATGTAAGGCAGAACCTGCTTTCTGCTTCTTGACTTGGCGTCTACAAGTCCATTTCTAGAACTCTCATCTGATTATGTAGCCGGTGAAGCTTTGATAAGCTCTTTCTCGCTAGCCGACCAGGTTGTCCCTCTTGGACAGTGAGTTACAGCATGTTGGGTCATGTGCTATGCATGTGGCAGGGGTAGGATCCTGGAGCTGTGAAGTCCGGGAGGGCCGGAGGGGAAGTGGAGCCTTTCACATAACGAAACCCTGCTCTCGATTGTGCTTTTGCATCTGGGGTTTTCCGAGAGGCCTCAGTTGACACGTGGAACAGATACAGTCCCCTTGAGCAGTTGTTCCAGATATTTCGTTGAACTAGCACCTAAACGCTTTAAAGTGGAAATCATGCTCATGCTTTCTCTGAAAGGCAGTAGAGCAGAGTGGTGCAGAGACTGCTGGGGCTTGAACCCCAGCTCTGACATGAACTGTAAGACCTTGTGCAGGTTCCTCAACCTCTCTTGTGCCTCCAGCTCCTGATCTGTAGAACCAGAGATGATAATAAACCTACCCGATGGGGTTGCTGTGAGGATTCAGTGATTTTCTACATTATAAGCACTCACAATAGTTCCCGGGACATAGTATATGATGGATGATACCGTATTGTTAGATCACTTGATTCTCTAAATCGAATGAGAATGCTTCATAAGTTGGAAAATACCATTCAAATACTCTTCGTGGCAAAAAAAAAAAAAATGAAGCAATGGAACATTCTAGCCTGAGCTATAGCTGATAATCCCAGTTCATTCAGCAGCAGTCAGGTTGGCCAGTTGGAGATGATGGGGAGCTCACAGACGTGACGGAGCTCCCTGGAGCAGTGATGCCTGGGCTTAGCTGTGTATTAAGATCTCTGGGGAACTTCAAAATCCACAGCGCTTGGTTCCTTTCCAGACCAGTAGAATCAGAATTTTGGAGGGCAAGGGGAAGGGTGGACCCAGGAAGTTGTAGTCATTGTTTTTGTTGTTATTATAATTTTACAAAAAGCTGTCCAGGTAATTCTGGTGCAGCTGGTCTGTAGACTGATGTGTGGCAACCTCCGACTGGCAGGGTCTAACAGAATTATATTGGTTATATCTGGTTGTATTTAATGCGGTGCAAGACAGTTTGGTAGAGGGTCTGATAGCTGGCATCTACATTTAAATAAACGTTCAGTAGGTAATAAGGGAGAGGCTACACAGGCAGGCTTGTCTGAAAGAAATCTAGACATCTAAAGACACCTGAAGTCTGGCTCTGTTTCTTATCGAGGTCAGTGTCCACTGGTTCTCTTGCCATGGGGGTAAAGTGGCGATGGAGACTGTTACCTGGGTGAGGAGTGGGAAGTGAGTGTAACTGCGAAGATGTGGGAGTGGGCAGCTTTTGCATCTTGGTTTGCGGAAGGCACACTGGTTCTCCACGTCTGAACGTGTAGACGAAACGGCTCTGTGGGGGTGGGATTTTGCAGAAGGGGAAGCTGCAGGCAGAGGGCACGGTGCAGAAGATGCAGTGAGCAGGCATTTGGGTGACTGGCCAGAAGATGGGGAGTTCGCCTAGTCATTCCAGACTCATTAGTCTGGGAGCAAAGAACACGCTGGAGGCTGTGTGTTCAATTAAAAGAGGGGGCTGGCATATCCTAGAGAAGGAGGGTTAGAAATGGGGGGCTTTTTGAAGGGTCTTCCTCATCTCCCCACTTTCCTCTTCTTCCTGTAGCTAAAAAGTCTTTAAAAGCTTCTTCATGAGGAGACCATAAAAGTCAAGTGAGATACCAGGTTGGGTCCGTGATAGCCCTTGGACCAGCATCTAGCAGCTGGTTTGCATTTGCTGGCCTTGGCTACGAAAGGGGATAAGCATCCTTACTTTGCTGAGCTGCCGTAGAGTTGGAGGAAATAGTGGTTATCGATGGTGGCTTTGTTGGCTGTAAGGTGCCATTCACACTGTGATGTGGACATGGCCTCCCCCTTGGTGTTAGAGGAGAGAACAGTCTCTGCCCCTGGATGGAGGTGGGAGCACTTGCTAGGGAGGGTTGAGCCCCAGATCTAAGGATCTAGAAACACGTACCATCGCCCTCATTTCATGGTCTAAGACGCAGGAGTGTCTCCCTCCTAAGGGGCAGGGCAGGGCAGGGCACTGTGCTGACTCCTGTGATGCAGCCGTAATGG
This sequence comes from Leucopleurus acutus, assembly GCF_964270905.1. Classification (NCBI taxonomy): domain Eukaryota; kingdom Metazoa; phylum Chordata; class Mammalia; order Artiodactyla; family Delphinidae; genus Leucopleurus; species Leucopleurus acutus. The sequence continues at coordinate 35,762,332 of NC_139153.1, read as the reverse complement.
CCTGGCTGTGATGGTTTCTCCCTGCGGCTGTTGCAGCTGGGTGGCTGGTCATGCCCAGTTCCCAGAGCTCTGCTGTGCCTCCATTTCTTTCTCTTTTACTCTCTTACTACATGTGAGCAAGGGTGAGACCATTACAGGTAACCTCGAATCCACCCAACTGACTAAAAAAACCCCAAAACAATAGATCAGGCACAGATTTTGCTACTGTCCTGTTAGAAATACATGTGATACCCCACGCAGCAGTTGTCAAGATAAGAACCACCACCCCAGGTAGGGAGATCCTTCCAGACGTCAGCTGTTTGCACGCGCTTGAGACCACCGTGGTGGGCTTCCCCATGTGTCTGGTGCTTTGGAAGTTCTTGGGGAGACAGATGGTCTCTCGTTTTTCTGGCCCCTTAAAGTACTTTAGTCCAAATGAATGGTAGGCTTTTAGGTCCTATAGGAGTTATTCAGAGAGAGAAGAGATCTGAGCATAATTGAAGTGGTGTAATTGATCAGCATGCCGGAGGACAGGCAGCCACGGATCACACGAATCAAGAGTAATAACTTCTGTGCAGAGCGTTTTACATTCTATATAGTTTTCTACGAGGACTGTGAATTCCGATGCCTTCAGGAGCCAGACAGGTAGCAAAAATCAGAGAAGCAGTTAGGATGGCAGGGATTATGCTTTAAAAGACAGCAATCCAAACTTTAGAGCAGAAGCATAATACGCTGTTTCTCATTTTCAAAGAACATTTATAAATATGATCTCATTTAATGCTCATAGCATCCTTATGAAGCAGGACTGTTCTCCTCTTCCAAGGATAAGAAAGTGTCAAATACAGTCAAACCAAGGCAAAGATAGCATGTGGCCTGGAGCCCGCAGAGCTTTGTGGTGCTTCCCGTAGACGCCTGGGCCCTGCGGACCGAGCCACTTGGGAAGAAGGTGTTGTGTCCCGTAGTGTCTGCCCTGTCCCCAGAGCCGCTTCTGTCGTTCTCTGAGCACGGCTCTGGGGAGATGGGCCCCTGGGCCTCTTTGTGTCTACTCTCAGCCAGTGTTCTAAATGGACCCAGGAGTAAAAAGCCAGGAGACGCCAGCAAGGCTACACAGGCATCAGAGAAAGCCATCAACCGAGTCAGTACACAGGTCCTTTTGGACATAATGACAGGCCCAAAGTGCTGAAGTCAGCTTTGCTACCACATCGAACTGGCTGACCTGAGCTTTCCCAACTGTCTCTTCCTTTTTATCTTTCGACCATCTTAGTCATTTTTCACTGAAAGAAAAAGAGACATTGAGAGATCCAGTTGGGGTTAGTTGAACCCAAAGCAAAGAAACCCCAATACCGGGGCTGGATTCCCCTGAAGGAGGGAAGAGGTGTCAGTTACAATTAATGTGAGCAGAATCTGTGGCTCCCAAGACCTCTGGTTACAGCAGTTGTGACAGCATAGATTACCTTCAGTTACGGTGAGCTACATTTAACTACATTATTGCCAGTACACCTTGATGGGAGCTGGCTGCTTTAATATCCCAGAATCTGTGGCTCCCAAGACCTCTGGTTACAGCAGTTGTGACAGCATAGATTACCTTCAGTTACGGTGAGCTACATTTAACTACATTATTACCAGTACACCTTGATGGGAGCTGGCTGCTTTAACATCCCTGACCATGGAAGAAAAAGACAGGAGGGGGGAGACGTGGAAATGGCAGATGCCTAGGATTTGGGCATGGGGCACAGTGACAGGCCAAGGAATGTAGACCTTCTGTACCATCCCAGAGGTTACGGGTGGTGTGGATCTGGTTCCCACAAGTGCTTGAGGAAGGAAATTACTCGCTTTATTGAGGTATAATTTATATACCGTAAAATGTATACTTTACACTGTACAGACTGATGAGTTTAGATAAATGTATACACCTCTGTAATCACCACCCCAATGAAGATGCAGAGCAGTCCCATCACACCATCACACCATCAGGTTCCCTTGTGCCCTGTCTGGTCAGTCTCCACCCCAATTCTTTTTTTTTTTTTTTTTTTTTTGGCTTTTCATACATTTACTCCTTTAGTCCTCGAAACAGCCCTTAGTAGGTGTGTTCTCATTTACTGCTGTCAGTTAGAGAGGCTGTAGGTGTGGTGGTTAGGGCCTGGACTTCAATCTGTGTTAGAATCTTGGCTCTGCAGTTTACCAGCTGTGTGACCTTGGGGAAGTCACTCAACCTCTCTGTGCCTCAGTTGCTTCATCTATAGTTTCTTCCTCTAGGGGTTGTTGTAAGTATTAAGTGAAAAATGATGCAGGTAAGCACTACAGATGTGTTGGCTATGATTAGATGTTATTTTACAGAAGAGGAAACCGAGACAGAGAGATTGACTTGCTCTAGGCACACAGCTGCTAGAGGCCGTCAGGATTCAAATCTAGGTCGGTTTTATGCCAACATCCACTACCAGCTACACTAACACATCCATGGCGATTGCAGAGTGTCTCTCAAGTAGAGACATTTTCAGTGGTTCTGTGAGCTAAGGGGACAACAGAGGCAAAGAAGGGTTAGGAGAGACTTGGCCAGAGTCTAAGAAGGATTTTGAGAAGGTAAAAAAAATTCCAAATTTCTCCCTGTTTTCTCTTCTTAAAGAGCCATATCAGTAATAATAGTGAAAAGGCAGTGTAGCAGTCCATTAGTAGAAGACATCCCAGGTACACAGTTGCTTTTAGGCTTGTATAGTTATTTTCTACATTTACTAACACACATGATGATAAAGGATCCTTTTCTAAAAGGCATTGCAGGGTTTAGATCAAGAGGACTTGTTCTACCTATTTATGAAACAGACAGACAGACAGAGAATATACTTGTGGTTGCCAAGGGGTATGGGGAGTGGGGGAGGGGTGGTTTGGGAGACTGGGATTGGCAGATGGAAACTATCATATATAGAATGGATAACCAATAAGGTCCTACTGTATAGCACAGGGAATTATATTCCATATCCTGTGATAAACCACAATGGAAAAGAATATGAAAAAGAATGTATATATGTGTATAACTGAATCACCCTGCCGCACAGCAGAAACCAACACAACATTGCAAATCAACCACACTTCAGTTCCACCCCAATTCTTGACCCAAGGCAAACACTGATCTGCTTTTTTTTTTTTACTATTATAGGTTAGATTTGTCTTTCCTTGAGTTTCATAGAGATGAAGTGATTCAGAATGTACTCTTATGTGGGTTATACAAAGTTTGTCCTTTTTGTTGCTGGATGATTTTCTCTTGTATGGATACAGCACAATTTATCCACTTAACTCCTGTTGGACATTTGGGTCCAAACATTGGAAACGTCATTTTGGCTATTACAGATAAAGCTGCTTCATAGCTGCATAAGCTGCGTTTCTATACAGGTCTTTGTGTGGACAGATGCTTTTGTTACTCTTGGGAAAAAGAGCAGATTGGAATCGATGGATCACATGGTGTGGGTGGGCAGAATTTTGGCCCCCATGATCTCTGCCCCCACTCTGGGTGATACACCTGTGAATATGTTGTATTACAAAAGGGACCTTGGAGATGGAATTAAGGTTGCTAATCAACAGACTGTCGGATAGGGAGATTACCCGGGGTTAATGGGCCAGTGTAATCCCATGGACCCTTAAAATCAGAAAAGGAGGGCAGAGGAACCAGTTATAGTGGTGTGGTAGAAGAGGTTAGATTAAAAGAGTGACAAGGACTCAATCCAGTGCTGTCGCTGACTTTGAATGTGGACACACTTGAACTCCTGTATAACAAGATGAGGAGTGAGGACTTTCTATCTAAGGAGATACAGCTGACTTTGTTACACGTGACGTTCTCACCCTTAACCCCGATGAGGAGACACACAGTCCCAGGAGCCATTGTATTCCTGTCTGGCTTTGTTAATTACTACTCACGTTCAGTCACAATCCCATGGAATACTCTGTTACCTAAAGACTAAATTGTTAGCTAAGTTAACTTCCAACAACTTGTACATAAAATCAAAATGGGAAGGAGAGAGAAGAAAATAATTGACATGTAGAAATAAAAAATAAACCTATAGCAGGCAAGTAGAATATATGCCAGTCTGCTACAGTCCTAATTTCTGTAACTGATCACAGGACCACAGTTGCCATCAACGCCTTCCTTTTTCTGCTACCCATTCTGTATTTGCCCTGCGCTCAGCCGCACTATCAGCCGGTCGGGATTCTTTACCTGGTGGAATGACCCACACCTTGCTTCCTGAAGGGTCCGAGTCTTCCGTTTCCTGCCTGGTTTGGTTTGCTGGAGTTTCCTATTAACCTTTATGGTAGGGCATGGAAGTACTAAGAGGTGCCCCAGAGAATCACCTGGTTTCTGGACTGCCTCCTGGCCTCCGTGGTGTAAAAGCAACCCAGTTCCGCCTTGCCAGTCAGAATCAGTCACTATCGTCAGTAGATTAACCCCCTTCTCCCTGCCCATTGGTTCAGTGGCATAAAGGGACCCAAATGTCCAGGTGGTATTCTCGTGTTCAAATTCATGCACCCTGGTGGAATGGTTCCTTCTTTGGGGATGGAGGTCTCCAAACCAGCAGATCAGAGTTGCTGAGATGGGAATCAGATATCCTGTGAGTTGGTTGTTAGGTGTAATACTGAGAGGAGCCTCGCTCTCTCCTGCACCTTAAATTCTGGATCGTGTGTTCTGGCTACGAAAGAGACCACACCGTGTGTTGGTTTCCCATTCAAAGCATAGGCTGCCTCCTGGAAAAGAGAATCTATCCTTTCAGGGTGTTCTGTTCCGCCTGGTGCGATAATGGAGCCTTTAGGAGCCTTCCCACCTTCAGCTGGCCAGCCACTTCCAGGGACAGGGCACCGACAGTTCTTGACATTATACTGATACCAGGTTTCCTGCAGTTTCTATATTCTTGTTATAGCTGGCTTGTTGATTCTCACGTTTCCTATCTCATCTGCCTTCTATCATGACTTGATGTGCAACCTTAGGGAAATCCTTTCCTCTCTCTGGATCTTCAACTTTCGATCCAAAGAGTGGGAGTTTTGGATTTGATCATCCTTTGCAAACCTTCCACTTCTAGTGTGTTCTTACTTGAGTGACCTTGCAGGGTTGTCGTGAGATCACTTGGGACCGTGTGGGTAAAAGTGAGCTGTTGATGCCAGGGGTTGTCACGTAGTGGGCGGGTTGGGCTGTGATACATCCCCATCATCATCATCATCATCAGTGTCCAGGGCTTGACTTCCATTCTCTCTGGAGCTGAAGGAAGGGTACTGGCTCTCCAGCATCATATTACTGTGTCTCTGCCCCAGGGCTCTAAGATCGGTGCCCCTTTTTGTGGGTGTGGATTGGGACCTGTTGGCAGGGATGGGAAAGGGCCTCATTGTGGAGAGATGGCCGGAACAGGAAGGTGGAGGAATTTGACATTTCCAGGCTGTGCCTCCTGCTTGCCTCTCCTCATCCCCCGACACAGAGGTGCACACGCGCACATTCTCTCTTTTCCAAACAGATACAGATGCTTTGGAGTTAACCAGCCTTAATGAGGAGATAGCCATTCCAGTTCCTTCCGCCTGCCTGCCCCTGGCCTGTGCTGTGCTTGACAGTTGCAGCAGGCCTGTGAGGAAATACACTATTCTCTCCCTGGTGGTTGGGTTTTTTTTTTTTTTGAGATGAAGACCTAAAAATATTCTACTCTATAATTGGTTATCCAATCAGCCATGCAAATAAGCACTATGCCAGAGCCTATAGGAAATGAGGCAGGAGGCCTGAAACTTGGAATCATGCCAGATTTGCCTTTCTTTTTTTTTTTAAATGTGCTTGGGATCTGAATTTGGGGGTCGAAGGAGGAGGACGTACTGGGCAGGTTTCCCTGGAGGCAGGCACTGGACACTGATTTTGTGTCTACCTGGTGGGTTGAGGGCAAAGGGGGTAGGACTCGGTGTCATGGGGAGTTTTGGAGCTGGTGTTACTGAATATAGTTAGACAGTTTGACCTGCTGTGCCTTGAACATCTCTTCCAGCCTCTGGGCCTTTCTTTTATACGACGCCTACCTCCCCCAACGCAGCTGCCTAGAACGCCTCCGTCCTCTTTTCTGCTCCTCCAAATCTTGCACATCCCTCAAGGCCCAGCACGCACTTGGCGCTGTCAGGACCAGCCATGCATAGCGAGTGCGACCTTCAGTACTCTCCGTCTGCAGGAGAAACAGCCGCCTCCCCACAGCTCTGTGTGGCGCTCGTGTGTGCACCGTTTCCTGTGTGCCTCGTGTCTCCCCGGATTCTCCCAGAGGCCCTCTGACACCACTGGGGGTGGGGCTGCAGGGAGGAATAGTTCAGTGTTTGGGCTCAAAGCACACATTGGAGTCGCATCCTTGCTACTCTGTGACCCTGGTTAAGTTACTTTGCTTTCTAAGCCTCACTTTCCTCCTTTGTAAATCACTGAGTGATACTTGCAGTTTCATAGGGTGTAGGGTTAGGACAGTTGAATGACACAATGGCTGTGAAGGACTCGGCAGAATGGCTGGTTCGGAGGCGGAGCTTCTGAAGGCTAGGGGGTGAAGGTATACTTTTGTAGCTGAGGGAAAGGAAGTGAGGGGAGTAGGCGCCTTCGTCGGGTTGCATAGTCAGCCATGGCCACCTAGCACGGACTGTGGATGGTTACCTCACTGGATCCTTCAGTGCTGCCTCCCAGCCCAGCCCCTGGACGCTGTGCCGGACCGGCGGCTGGTAGTCAGGGGCGGAGTGGGGCGGAAGGCTATTGGCCGTGAGTGCCCAGTATGTTGGGAGACGTGAGTGGAGGTACCTGCGTGCAGAGGGGAGAGCGCCTGACCTGAGCACAGAACAGAAGCTCCGTGAGGAGAGCGCCCCCAGCACCAGGACAGGCCCAGCCTCATCACAGGTACTCAGTCCTCCCCTGGGAAGGAATGCCTAGGATCCCTGAGCTGCAGCGCTGGCTGTCCCCCTGACCTGGGTTACCCTGACAGCTCCCGTGGCCCCAGAGTCACGGGGCCCCCAGTGCAGGAGGGCCTGGGCCTTTAGGGATGCAGTTCTCTGAGGTCTCCTGGCAGCCGCCCTCCACCCAGCATGCGCCTTATCTCAGTTGTGCTTTTGGAGAACTGGGTGGGGAGGCCAGAGCACCAAGGTCCGACGTGGCTGACTGGCAGGGAGGGCGCCAGGTGCCGGCAGATCTGCGGGCAGCGTGTGGCTGTCCTCAGATGGCCGGGCTGGCTGGGTTTCGCAGGAGTGCTCAGCTCGTGGACAGCTTGGTTTGTGCTGACACTGAGGGACTTTCCTGACAGCCAGATTTGCTGCTGTTGCTACTGCCTCGTCAGAGTCAAGAGCGTTCTGACAGTGGGCCCTACTTCACTGTCCCTCTGGGGGTCGGAAGCCTCCAGGTTCTGGTCGGCCACAGGATGAAACCTCTGAGCATGGCGTTCAAGGCCCTTGAGGGGTTCTGGCCCCGCCGGCTTTTCCTACGTCGCTTCCTGCTCGCTCCCAGTTGGCAGGCCCCAAAACCCGTGCTTTGGCCCCCTCAACTGTTTGCTCGTCCCCAAGTGTACCCAGAGCCCTGTTTGTCCACATAGGCATTCACTGTGCCTGCCTCTGCCCTGTGCACACCACGCTTTTCCAGTTTCCCCTTCCCTGCTCCAATGTCGTCCGTCTCAAGGAGTCTCCTCCCCTTGGTTGGGGTGAATTCTTTCCTTCCAGTTTATAAGCCTGTAGCACCCGGACTGTCCTTGCCTCCGTCTGGCACTTTTCGTCTGCACGGCGGTACACTCTAGAGGTGCAAACGTTGGCGTTGCTCTCGAACAGACTGGGATTCCAGTTCTGGTTCTGCCATTCTCCAGCCATGTGACCTGGGAGAATCACGCAACTTCTTGGGCCTTCACAGTATCGCTGGTGAAGTGGGGTTAACAGCCCTGACGTGACAGGGTTTGTGAGCTACTGTATTCGTAGCCCTTTGCAAGTGACTGCTGGTGGGCCCCAAGGGAGCTCCTACCAGCACCATGTCTCCTGTGTTGGTTCGAGCCTGTTTCTCTGGCCAACGCCACCTCCTTCCACCTGGAAACCATGCCTATGAAGTGTCAGCGTGACAGCAGGTCCGGTCGGGATGCAGAAACCACACCAACATCGGGCACCGGGCCGTGTGGCTCTAATTCCCACCCCCTTCCTGACCCCGTGGCCACCGCGCCTCGCACGGGGCTGCTCGTGGACCAGGTCTTCGCAGAAAGAGGTGGGATTTGATTTTGAACTCGCTCATACCTTATCTCTTTGGGCCCTCAGAAAATTAATATTCAGAATTGGCATTCGTCACGGGAATTTCTCCATCCTCTCCCCTTTCCTTTCTCTGTGAAGATCACAGTTTCAGGTTATTTCCTTGAATTAATTAATTCTGGCAAACCTTTGTGAAGCATTGGTAAGGTGCCTGGGTCCGTGAGGTGCTGGAGAGGATGACCAGCATTCTTAGATGGGTGTGCGTCTTCCAGGGACCTTCACCGCTGCTGCCTTGGTCTGCGGTGCCAGAGGTGTCTGAGGGGCCCTTACTACTGTTCCATCCTCATTGTGCAGGGAGCCGGGGATCAAGCCGTCATCTTCAGGCACTGAGTCAGGTGTCCTCTCCCTGCCCTGCCGTAGGAGCCTAGGCCCTAGAGCATGGCGTAAGGAGCGGGAAGGGCACCTCTTAAATGAGGATGGGAATATACAGTTGCGCACAGAGCCTCTGACGCCAGGCTGAAAGGCCACTTCCTCTTCTGCACGGCACCCTTCCCCACACCAATAGTTTAAAAGCTTAGCGGATACCGTTTTATTACAAATGAAAACAAACGCACCTTCAACACTGGGATAGAGACCTGTGAATGCAAGTAAAGGAGAAAAGCAGAATGAACCACTGTTGGGAGTTCATGGAAAGCGACGTGCGTGGGACTGGGGGTACTGCTCCCTCAGCTTCTCCCCCCATTGGAGGCTGAATCGAGGCGGCCCTGGGTCTTCACTAAGTGTCTTTCTGTTTTTTCAAAATTTCTGCCCTGGAACTAAGCCGGAGTGAGCTCCGGAGAGAGTGTGTCCAGAGCCCGCTTTTCCGGCTCCTCCACAAGCTGACTGTTGCGGGCTGGGGTGAGGACGGTGGGGGGTGGGGGTGGGGAGGAGAGCCAGGTGTGTGCTGCTCAGCAGTTGCCTTGGGAGAGGAGGGAGAGGAACAAATCAGTTAAATCCACTTATGCCAAGTCCTTGATTTTCTTCACATAAGCAAAGGTTTCTAAGACAGGGCACAGAAAGCAATAACTAGAAGAAAGCACTGATACGGTGATTTCATTGAAATGACAAACGTGTGCTCATCAGAACATGCTGTAAGGAAAATGAATAAGCAGGCCCCCACGTCGGGAGAAAACATTTGCAAAACATGACGGATGAAGAAGCACTTGTATTCAGGACGTGTAAAGCACCCATACAACCCAGTAATAAAAAGACAAACATTTGCATTTTAAAAATTGGCAAACGATTTAACAGATATTTTTAATAGAAGATGCAAATGGCCAAAAGGCCCATGAAGAGATGTTCAGCATTAGTGTCATCAGACAAATGCAGACGTACCATAATGATTTGCCATTCCATACCCCACAGAGTGTGCAAATGAAAAAGGTGATCACGCCACATGTCGGTGAGGCTGTCGAACAACTAGGAAGCCTCACACATTGTTAGTGCGATTGGATGGTGGTACAAGTGCTTTGGAAGAACCTCGGGCAGTTTTTGTAAGGGCCTGTGACACAGCAGTTTTATTCCTGGTTGTTTACCCAAGAGAAATGAAAACATGTCCACAAAATGATTTATATACGAATGATTATAGCATCTTTATTCATAATGGAATAAAATTCTAGATACTATGTAGGTGTCCATCAATAGGAGAATGGATAAACTGTGGTATATTCACACAGTGGAATACTACTCAGCAGGAAAAAGGCACGAATTACTGGTCCCTGTAGCATCATTATGCTGAATGAAAGAAACCTTTCATAAAAGCGTCACCACACTAGGAATCCATTTGAATGAGGTTTGCCTGTCCGAGAACTAATCTATGGTGGTAAGAGTCAACAGTGGTCACCTCTAGGGAATGTGGGGTGGGAAGTGGGAAAAGGCTCAGCGCAACTTTTCTGCAGAGGTCTGTACCTTATTTTAAAGTGTATCTAAAAATAAGATGCATTATGGGTGTGTAGAGTGGTGGCTTAGATGTGTGCGAAAGCATGTACAGCAAAATCCTACTTGCAGAATTTAGGTAGTGGATGTAGGGGGATTCACTGTAAAATGCTTCCAGCTTTTCTGTGTATTTGAAAATGTTTATAATAAACGTTAGAATAAATTTGCTCAAGTAGAGGATGCAGTTTGCAGCAATATGAATGGAAAATAATTGTGATTTATTGCCCTTTGTTACATGGGGCTATTTTGCTTATCTTCTTCAAAATTCCATTAAAATCTGCCACAGGAGCCTCTGCAATAGAGCTGATTTATCAAATTCAGAAGAATTCTTCCATCCTTTCTGATTCATTTTTGTCACCTGGACACCTTTGGGTTAGTTTTCTCATCACGTGATTCTCTCTCCCGCCTTGAATGTGAACTCCCGAAGGTGTGTTTCCCTCAGTACTAAGGGCTTGGAGTAGTTTCACAATTGTTTTCACTGTCTGTTTGGAGAACAAAAAACCAACGAGTAGAAGGAGATTGGGAAATAGTGATGGGGGGAGACTCAGAGTTCACTAAGTAATTTGAAAGATACTCAGGGACCAAAACAAAGTTCTAGCTTTTCAACAAAGATTTACATAAAAAGATGAACTGGGTCATTCTTTCCCCTCTGTCACCAGTGACCCACCTCCAGTGTCCTGGTGAATGTCGTGTGCAAGAGCTGAAATGGCCGTCCATTGGAACTCTCAGGGCCTGAGATGCTGTTCAAGTTAGCGATACCAGGCCAGCCATTGAGTGGGGACCGGAAGTTACAAGCCACCGCAGATAATCACGGAGTGAGCTGAGGACAGATTAGATCAACACTCATTCCTTTTTCTGTTTTTCTGGAATGAAGTCAGAGCAATGTCGTTCTCATTTTCATCTGCAATGAACCCAGTTTTTGAACTGATCTGTGTTATAATAAGTACAGGAAAGGCAAACTAGAAGAAAGGACTCAGCAGGCTGGCTAGTTAGGTCTTGCACGATAATGAAAACAACAAAGGAAAGTGAACCCAAGCCCTCTGGCCAGTCGGGTTCACTCTCCTTCTTTCCTGGCCCCTTCCCCTTCTGCCATGCTGAGCTCTTCCCACCCAGGTACGTTTTTGGCAGGGCTTTGCTCTCCCTCTTCCTGCCAGCTGGAGCCCCGCTGTAATCACCCATCTGCAAGGTGTGTTCCCCGACGTTTGCCTCCCATTATATGGTGCTTCACCCGGGAAGGGCTCTGGTGAGGCGCTCTGCTGTCTCCCAACAGGCTTTTGGTTGGTATTAGTTATTGATCCTTGAGCTGTGGCTTTCATGGGATCAGTCATCAGAAATGGAACCTCTGTGAGGTCCTCAGCTGATAGACCCAAGACTGGACTTGTCCAGGTAGTGCCAGTGGGATCGTGTAGGGGCATCTCAGAAATGTACAGTCCATTGGTACATTGAGAAACTCTAAGAAACTCGAAGCATTCTGGTGACAGTGACAATTGCATTGATAGAATCGGGGTGTGAGAAGGCTGATCAACTGATTTTTTATAAAGCACTATTTTTATAAAGGGATAGAGAGGGAAGGGGAGAAAAGGGTGTGTGTCAGTGTGCAAAGGAGTGTCACAGTGGCCCGTGGGTTTCTTCCATTGTTCTCAGCCCTGAGGAAAGAGGGCTTAATTTGTCTCCAAATCGTGGGCAGTGGACAGAACTCAGTACAGTGGACTCTGGGTACAGAGCGTGAAGAGGCAAAGACCACATTTCATTCATGTCTGGGTCTCCATGTCCCAGCATTGAAAGAGTGGCTGGAGGGAGCCCCAAGGGCAGTGAGGGTGGCCGGAACTGAGCACTGGTGCAGATGCTGGCGAGAGGGACCCTACGGTCTACCCCTCCTACGTTTGGCAGTGCCACATGGTTCCAAATGTGCCCATGGCCATGTCTCCGCTGTGTCTCCTGCACTTTCCTCTTGGTGGTTTAAAAGTGCTGCTTTGCTGTTTTCTTGCACCCAACATCCGTCTCTTGTCTCCAGCACTTTTTCAAAAATTTATTTTTATCTTTTTACTAGTATATAATTTATTTCCAATATGTTCTTTCTCCATTAGTAATATTTATTTTATTTTTAAAATTTTATTGAAGTATAGTTGATTTGCAATGTGTTAATTTCTGCTGTACAGGAGAGTGACTCAGTTATAGATATATATATCTCTATTCTTTTCCATAATGTTTTCCATTATGGTTTATCACAGGATATTGAATATAGTTCCCTGTGTTATGCAGTAGGACCTTGTTGTTTATCCATCCTGTATATAATAGTTTGCATCTGCTAATCCCAAACTCCCAATCCTTCCCTCCCCCTTGGCAACCACAAGTCTGTTCTCTCTGTGAGTCTGTTTCTGTCTTGTAGATAGGTTCATTTGTGTCGTATTTTAGATTCCATAACTAAGTGATATCAAATGTATTTGTCTTTCTCTTTCTGACTTACTTCGCTTAGTATGATGATCTCTGCGTCCACCCATGTTGTTGCAGATGGCATGATTTTATTCTTTTTTAGGGCTGAATAACATTCCATTGTGTATATGTACCACATCTTCTTTACCCATGCATCTGTCGATGGACATTTAGGTTGCTTCCAAGTCTTGGCTGTTGTGAATAGTGCTTCTGTGAACATAGGGGTGCATGTACCTTTTCAAGTTATAGTTTTGTCTGGTTATATGCCTAGGAGTGGGATTGCTGGATCACATGGTATATCTGTTTTTAGTTTTTTGAGGAACCTCCATACTGTTCTTCATAACGGCCGCACCAATTTACGTTCCTACCAAGAAGTGTAAGAGGGTTCCCTTTACTCCACACCCTCTCCAACTTTTATTATTTGTAGGCTTTTTAATGATGGCCATTCTGACTGGTGTGAGGTGGTACCTCATTGTAGTTTTGATTTGCATTTCTCTGATAATTAGTGATGTGGAGCATCTTTTCACGTGCCTATTGGCCATCTGTATGTCTTCTTTGGAGAAATGTCTATTTAGGTCTTCTGCCCATTTTTGGATTGGGTAGTTTGTTTTTTTGTTTTTGAGTTGTATGAACTGTTTGTATATTTTGGAAATTAAGCCCTTCTTGGTCGCATCATTTGCAAATATTTCCTCCCATTCTGTGGGTTGTCTTTTTGTTTATAATTTCCTTTTCTGTACAGAAGCTTGTAAGTTTGATTAGGCCCCATTTCCAGCACTCCTCTTGAAGACAGTTGTTTCATTCTTTAGCTGTGTGAGGGCCGTGGTGGCACCATTCACGCTTCCACGAAGGTTCACTGCTCTGGGATTCGGGGGTTCTCTGCATCATGCCTGTACCTCCCCGGACCCGAGCACTGCCAGGCTGGTGCCCTGATTTCCAATAATAAACAACTTTAATAAGGGGGTAGGTACATTTGTTCATTTATTTGTTCATTAATTATTAAGTGCCCATTTTGTCTCAGGTATAGACAAAAGGAATTTGCTAAAACTACAGACAATTTGCGACCGCTGGATTTCTGTTTGACCTTCACATCTGTTGATGAGTTTGCAACAAATTAAGAAAATGAGTCCTACAGTAGGGTGGCTGGTCCCCTGCTGACTTGTTGTGGGGGAGTGGCTGACTGGGTGTGCAGAGGTTCAGGAGGCCCAGTGCAGAGAGAACTTGGGGACACATGGGGTCACCTGGGCCAGCTCCCTGCCTTTGGGGCAGGAAGGGGAGCCAAGTGAGAAAATTCACAAACTGTGGAGGGAAGGGAAGAGTTTTGTTTCTAGCGCTGCTGCTTTGGGTTTTTCTAGATGTGCTTAAATGCTGGGCATTGACCAATAAGATACACAGCATTAGTAGAATTCTAGAGCAGAAGGGTCTGAAGCTCACTGTATTCCCCCTAATTAAAAGCAGGGCTCCTCGGAGATGTTTCCAAGTCTGGACTCTGGCTGGCTTAGTGCAGTGGGCTTGATTGGTGTGTGCTGCCCTGGGCCTATACCCTCATGGTCAGAGGGGTGAAGAGGGCATGGTGGCTGATGGCCAGGTTCCAGAAGGGCCTGCTGCAGAGTCATGTCCTGGTGGCCCTGATCTAGAAATAGCCTGGAATAGTAATCGAGACCTGAGTATTTGGGGACAACCTGGCCGAAAGTAAGATCCTGATTGTCAAAACCAGTCAGATGGAGGGGAAAGTGGGGCACGTATGGCAGGTGATAAAGGCCATCTGTATGGAAGATGGGAGAGAGACCAGAGAGGGAGAGGCTGAATCGTGACATGGAGAGAGAGAAGGAAGCTCTTAGGAAAGCCCTCGAGGAGGGAAGAGCTGTAACCTGACCCAGGCCCAGAGCCAGTTCCTCTAAGTTTTTTTGTTTTTAAGTCAAACATGGATAAAATCACACTCCAGTGTCATATTGCAGGGGAAAGTTTCAGCGTAGCTACTGTTGTGGTTTATTTTTATTTATTTATTTTAAGAATTTTGTTATTATTATTTTTTATACAGCAGGTTCTTATTAGTCATCAATTTTATACATATCAGTGTAGACATGTCAATCCCAATCTCCCAATTCATCCCACCCCCACCCCCCGCCGCTTTCCCCCCTTGGTGTCCATACGTTTGTTCTCTACATCTGTGTCTCTATTTCTGCCCTGCAAACCGGTTCATCTGTACCATTTTTCTAGGTTCCACATAGACGCGTTAATATACGATATTTGTTCTTCTCTTTCTGACTTCCTTCACTCTGTATGACAGTTTCTAGATCCATTCATGTCTCTACAAATGACTCAATTTCATTCCTTTTTATGGCTGAGTAATATTCCATTGTATATATGTACCACAACTTCTTTATCCATTTGTCTGTCGATGGGCATCTAGGTTTCTTCCACGACCTGGCTGTTGTAAATAGTGCTGCAGTGAACACTGGGGTGCATGTGTCTTTTTGAATTATGGTTTTCTCTGGATATATGCCCAGCAGTGGGATTGCTGGATCATATGGTAATTCTATTTTTAGTTTTTTTGGGAGTCCTAGCCATGGCAATCAGAGAAGAAAAAGAAATAAAAGGAATACAAATTGGAAAAGAAGAAGTGAAACTGTCACTGTTTGCAGATGACACGATACTATACATAGAGAATCCTAAAGATGCCACCAGAAAACTACTAGAGCTCATCAATGAATTTGGTAAAGTTGCAGGATACAAAATTAATGCACAGAAATCTCTTGCATTCCTATACACTAATGTTGAAAAATCTGAAAGAAATTAAGGAAACACTCCCATTTACTGTTGTGCTTTATGACGTCAGATAAATTCTTTCTTCTCTCTGAGCCTCAGTTTACCCCTCTGTATTTCACAAGCTGAGGCATCTCACATTTGGACGTGACGTGGTTTGATGTCTCTCGTCGCTGCTTTCACCTGGGCTGTGGTGGCTCCTTCGCCCCCCTTCTTCACAACATCCTGGGCTGACCCCGTACCTTCCCAGTCACGTTCAGTTATTGAAACTTCAGTGTCAGAGCCTGAGTTAGGCTTCCCCCGGCCCCAGCCATTGTGGGAAGGGAGCAGGACCTAGTCTTCCCCTTCCTGTCCTCCATGCCCCCCCGCCTGCACCCCCTGATATCGGCTCCAACTGCTCCACTTTTGAGGAAGCAGTTAGAGGGCAAATACCTTTTCACCTAACGGGGCTCGACTGAGGGTTTCTTCCTGGTTGGTTTGCAGCTTCCGTAGCTGAAACTGGCCGGGTGGCAGGCCCTCCATCTGGCCAGGCATCCACGCGCAGGGGTCTCCGGGGTTCTGCAGAGGTTTTGCTGAGCCCTCCCCACCACAGAGGCCCTGACCTGGTACTCACGGCTCTGGCTCAGCCCCCCTGATCCCTACTGCACTGCCTGTGTCGCTAGGCTGACCCACCTCCCTTGGTGACCAGCCCCCTTGGGTGAGGCCCCAGAGATAACTGAAGCCTGAGACCCCATGGAGAAGCTCGTGGGAAGCTCGTGGGAAGCTCGCAGGTCCCTGCCGGGCCGGAAGGCAGCGTGGTGACTGCCCTGCCTCTTTGCTTCTCCCTGTTCTGGGAAGGGGAGTGGCCGACGCAGAGTCGCCGGGGGATAAGGAGCCAGTGTTTCCTTTGTTTGAGCATGACCATCTTCATGCCTCTCTTGAATTTAGGAAGGGGCCCCCCTCTAGCTTCTCCTCCCAGATACTGCGATCGGCTCTCTGTCTTCCCCTCAAACCTTATTAGACTATAGCCCTTGGGGTGGCAGAGGGCTGGCTTAGTAAGCCCTGGGTGGGGAGGCGTTGAGTCCTATTTCTTGGTTACTTAGAAAATGAGATGCTTAGTATTTCTTGTTTTCAGCGGGGAGCCCTGTCCTCTGATACCTGGGTAACAGCACACATCTCAGCCAACTCCTTTTTAAGTACAAAGTTACGACTTCGATCCTCACGCACACGGCCTGCCTCTCTGCACCCATGCGTGAGTGTCAAATGCAGAACCTGCACCCTTTAGGTGAGGCTGTCTTTTCATGGTTCTGGTTTTCTCTCTGTGACGGTGGTGTCTCTCAAAGTCTGAAGACCATATCTTGTAGAGGATGGATGTTAAGTCTTATTTAAGGCTGTTACAATGTCACCCTGGCCCCGCTCCCTAAACCTCAGAGAGTCAACACGCGCTGTTCTGGGTCTGCTGTACGCTGACATCAGTGCTGACAGACCAAATTATAGTACTCCCTAACCCACTTCTAAAGGATGAATGCCGTGGCACTTAAAGTATTCGGCAGAAACTATTATTTTAACTCATTTTCACAGTGGCTGTGGGTTTTTTATAGTCTCGTAGGAACTTTGGTTCAATACAGAGTAAAAACTGAAAGCTTCTTGGGGAATAATGGGGAGTCAGGTCCTTCAACGTCTTTTAAAAAATATTCCCTAAGCAGCAGTTTCTTTTGTGCCTGCAATTCTGAATTGTAGTGTGTCCCTCCAGGTGACGAGAAGCACCATATGTCATGGTGCATGTGTGTGTTTCCAAAGCCTCGGTGGTCACTGTAATTTTAGTGCCTGTGTGTTTTCACAGGAAACAGTAAGGAAGGACTCAGAACCTGTTTTTAAAAATGTTTGTGTTTGCAAAGATTTTTGCTAGTATTTCACACGTATCGTAGCCATTAAGCAAAAATGTTACACCCTTCATCTTAGCAGAAGGATCAGGGCTAGATAATCACTAGCATTCTCCTTTTCTTTATCTTGCGGGGAAGCGAAACCTAAAGGCATTCTGTCTCATGGGCACTAAGGGTCCAGAGCATAGGTCAGCAAACTTTTTCTGTAAAGAACCAAATAGTAAATAATTTAGGCTTCGCAGGCCATGCAGTTCTGGTCACAGCTGCTCAACTTTGCTGCTGTAGTGCAAAAGCAGCAATAGACAGTACAGAAGCGAATGAGCCCTGCTGTGTTGCAGTGAAACTTTAGTGAGAAAAGTGTGGCTGGTGGACCAGACTTGGCCTGTGGGCCGTGACTCACCAGCCCCTGGTGTAGTGAGAAGTATGAGTTTTGAGTTGTCACTGAGAGTCTAATCCAGCCCCAGAAGGTAGTACTCCTCGCTTGATGGCCTTTCTATGAACACAAGTCTCCTGCTGATGGTTAGTGAGGACGTAAGACCAGGCTGGTCTTCAGTCTTCTCCTGAGGATGTGATCACACCTGCGGAGATTTAGGTAGACTCCCGAGAGAATGCCTCATTTCCCCTCTTCACTCTACCTCAGGAACTGTGCATCAAACACAAGGAAATAGAGAGTGAAAGAATTCTTGACAGCTTAAATGAAGTCATGGTTAAGGTGAGGGGTTAGCAGTCAGCACCTGGATGATTTTCTGGGCAATTCTCACCAGTTGTGAATTTCTACCAGGGGCTGCCAGCCTCCTTTCCCATGTGTGATACTGTGCAGGTCTTTCTTGCTCAAATGCTTTATCAGTCATGCTCACTGACATTACCTCCCTCCTTTCCTTTTTCTTGCCCCAGCACATAATGCCACTACCAGCACACACACACATACACACGCACGCACGCGCGCGCACACACACACACACACACACACACACACACACAATTCCCATACTCTGGCACACAAGAGGACAGAGATGATGACATGGATTCAGCTCTGGAAAGTTTACCGCCATCAAGCCCGAGGCCCTAGTGGGTGGTACTCGGTGCTGTCTCAGTGCATCACACAAGTGGTCAGGTCACCAGAGCAGTAAGATATCCTTTTAAGTATATCCTCAGCAGTGACCGACGATGCACTTGCACCCTATGATGCGCTTTCTAGAGACAAACTCATGGTGAGCATAGTCGAATGCTAGACCTCAGATGGGAACTGAGGACAAGGTGAGCCCTGGTTAGTCTCTCCAGCTCTTCCTGCTCCTGCCCTTTAATCTGACGTGTAACTTGGTTATTCTAAAAAGTCAGTTATAGGGAGACTCATTTAAAAAGTTAGAAACACTTCTTAGAGATAATTTTAACCTAGACTATATAACTGAACATTTATTTGCCAATATTTTGGAGTCGGGCCAAAGGCTTTTTTTTTTTTTTAATATTTCTTTATTTATTTTTGGCTGCGCTGGGTCTTAGTCGTGGCACATAGGATCTTTGTTGCGGCATGCATGAGGGATTTAGTTCCCTGACCAGGGGTTGAACCTGGGCCCCTTGCTTTGTGAGTGTGGAGTCTTAGCCACTGGACCACCAGGGAAGTCCCC
This sequence comes from Leucopleurus acutus, assembly GCF_964270905.1. Classification (NCBI taxonomy): domain Eukaryota; kingdom Metazoa; phylum Chordata; class Mammalia; order Artiodactyla; family Delphinidae; genus Leucopleurus; species Leucopleurus acutus. The sequence goes on along the minus strand of NC_139153.1, from coordinate 35,743,509 downwards.
AAAGGCTTTTTTGAGTATCATGCATCTACTGGTCAGGGTGCCCATTTTCTTTCTTGCATAAGTGACACCTGTAATATACCTACAGTATCTGATTGTGTTTTATTTGAATCAGAGTAAGAACTTAAAGATACATGAGAAGAGAGCAGAGAGCGATTCTGAAAGTGTATGGTTTTCCCTTTTCCCTTGCTGTCATCTGACCTGTATCCGACTCCACAACAAACCCTTCAGCAACATTTCTTACCAAGTACTTCCAGGGGATTCAGCTGAGTTTTTGTGTAAGCAACGACTCTTTTTGCACTCATGTTTCATCATTTCAAGCGCCATGCAGTTAAGTTAGGTAGTTACAGTAACAAGCATACAACTCAAGTGTTGAGGACAAAAATGTATAATCGTTCTAGAAATTAACTTGGGAGCCACGCGGGTTTGGTATGGCATGGGCTTTAGTCATTATCTTTTACCCAGAAGAATGTCAGTTCATCTGACCAGATAGTTAAAAGCAAATCAATTTAGAGAGCTTCTGTCGTATTAGAAAAGAGGTCAAGACCTGAACTTCTACCCTCAATTCCCAGTAAAATAATAACCGTTTCTTGTTAACAAGCGCTGGGCATGGCACGTTAGTTCATTTATTCCTTTGACAGGACTGGCACTGATTAGGGAACCAAGGCTCAGAAGGGTGAAGTTCTTGTCCCGGGTTATACAGCTGGATCGAGTAGGAACTTGGAACTCAGGCTGTCTGACTCTAAAATTCCCTGTGCTACCCAGCTTACAACGGGTCGTCAGAAGTCATCCAGCTAGATTTCAGCTTTCCTTATCCTGCCTTGAGGGATGTCTGGTTGTTTAAAAGTCAGTAGCAAACTGGTGGACTGTAGGCCCTACAGAGGTGATACAGGACCTATTTACCTTTTACTGGCTGTAAGGAGGGAGTAGACTTATCTCACATCTTTGCCTCTCTCTGTGCTCTCATGTGTCTGGGCTGTGAAAAATAATGCACGACTGGATGTTACAGTTGAACATTTGTTCTGGATTTGGATTTTTTTTTAAGTTTGGCATTTGAGCAGAATCACAAGTTGTAGAAAGTGGTAATCTCTAGACATTTGAGGTCTGATTCACCAACGCTATTGTAATGAAAGAAAAACCTGTATTTGTTGGCTCCATTTTATCGTAACTCACTAGGATGTTTTTATAAATAATGAACCTAGATATTTAGCAAATAGCATGTGTTTGGCTGTTGAAGCTTTCGTGGGATCTCCTGTTCATATGTCTCAAAGTTATCCTAAAGATAGGAGTTCGCCTGAACACTGAATTCACTGGGAAGTGACTGTGGAAAGTGAACTAGGCTGGCATATAGAGGCAGCTTTAAAATACAGAGTATAGAAGTTAAGCAGCTTGACAGTTCCTTTAGGAGGTGTGCTTACGAAGTATTGAGAGCCTCAAGTGTGATGATTTCAGCTGGTCACAGAGTGTTAATGAATTTTGAATTGAGGCAGTTATGATTAAGCCGGTTGCCTTTCTCAACACTAATCATTATTAAAATGATGATTGATCTTAGTGATTATGAAACCATTAAAAAGGCGTCTGCCTCCGCCTGAATTAACGGGATGGATGTAGGTTTTGTGGTTGTAGCCAAACAGGACTTTAGTGATTGTGATTTCAAGGTGCTTGTCTGTTTAGGCTCCTTCCTGTGTTTTCAGAGCCTGCGGTACTGTTTTTTGTCACAGGGTGCAAACAGTGGGGTTGAGGGGTAGCGCTTGGTGCGACCCCTTGGGCCTCACTGTGGCGTGTAAAGTGAAAGGAGTAGGGTGGTTTCTCAACTTTCCAGAACCCCACGCTTGACTGGGGAGACGCTTGTGGAGACCCTTCCGTGGACATTCAGCAACACAGCCGCGTGATGACAGGAGTCACTTTATTGAGGGCAAGCCATGTGCCAGGCATTTGCGCCATCAGTATTAAGCCTTAATTCCCCCAGGGTGGTGGTGGCCCCGTTGAGAGGATGAGGGAACTGCTGCCTGAGAATTTCAGCGCTTGCCCTCGGGCCACACAGCTGGTCCAGCAGAACCGGGTTTGAAACTATTCTTCATTATCTGCAGTCCTGTGCTTCCTTAAAAGAGTGTTCTTCTGGGAGATTGCTGCAGTCTTAAGAAAGCTGGGGAAAGACTTCATCGCCTCCAATGAATGAAGACACAAAAACATGATTCAGAAGAACAGCCTCAGGCCCTGCAGAGCCCGCCCAGCTCAGAGGGCCTTTTACCCTAGCCAACCACCTTTCCCATAAAGCAGCTAGGGAAGAGGGACCCCATTTCTCCCTTGTGTCCCCCGCTCCTGTGTGAATTATAGACGCCCCTGCCCCGATCGCCCTGCTCCCATCTAGGAGGTGTGTGTGCCTGACGGCAAGCAGCCCCGGGCCTGCCAGGGGATACATGTGACTCTCGTTGGCCTATGAGCTCCGGTCTTGGGTGGGGACCATGGCCCAGGTCTTCACATGCCCCCATGCTCCCTACCCTGCTTCTGTGACCTGATGCCCCACTTAGGGCCCAGTGTGGGTGTCATTTCACTCCCTGTCCCGGTCTGGTTTTTATGAGCCATCCCTCATGTGGACTCGAGGTGCATCAGGGAAGGTGGGCAAGCTGTGGGGTAGATCAAATCTGCTAGAACCTTCCCTCCTTTCTACGTCCAGCACCCAGGCGTCCTCTGCTGCTTTTCCTGCCCCTGGTGCTCGGCGTGCCGGTGCTGCCCTTTCCCTCTCTGGGTTTCAGTTTCTCCATCTATTGGAGGACGGTGCTACTGGGGCTCTGGAGTGCCTTCTGATCTGTGGTTCAAAGCCTTCCCCACCCTGTCCTCCCTTCAGTGCCCCAATGAGATGCCTGTATCTTCTTCCTTCTCATAAAAGCTCCCATCTTGGTCTCAGCTACTCTCCTTTCCTTCCTCTCCAGGTGACCCTGGAGACAGCTGACTTCCAAGATGGCCCCACTTCTTCTCCTAGGACAGGCAGGGAACTCACTGCCCAAGCTTGTCTTGGGTCTCTGGTTCCTTATGTGGAGATTCGGTTCTTCCTCCAGAAACGCACCTAGGACGTGTGCCTCATTCCCATCCCTTCCTGGGTTGACTCTCTTTGACTGTTTGGTTTGCTTCTTGGGTGTTTGGCCCTGTACACAGTTAGGGATTCTCTAAATACCTTTTAACTTCAGGGGTTTTGTGGATAGGTGTGTGTGTGGAAGGGGAGAGTGTGTGTGACCAAGAATGACGGTAAGAGAGTGGTTATTATTCCCCACTGGTGTCCAGTGGTCGGTCCAGATTATTGGCTTCCAGAGCTCTGTTTGTCAACATTTTTTTTTGAGAGGCTGGCCAAGGTAGTGTATACATTTTACATTGTAGCTCCCAAACATCTGTGTATAAATCATCTGAAAACATGCCTTTGATGAAAATACACTTACTCTCACTAAATTCTCATATTTGCCATGCATTCCGATAGTTTCCGTTCTATTTTATTTCATTTTTCAAAAATTTCTGGATGTAAACCACCAAATGAACTTCATATTCATTCCACTTTAAACGTCTTCTCCATTATGGTGTACATTCCATGAAGACAGGCAAAAATTAATCGAATTCCTATAATTAGTGCTCAATTCATATTGTCAGCGGATTCCTTTAAGCAAATCCTCTGGAGAAATATTTTTGTTCTGAGAAACAATTTCATTCAAAAGATAAGGTGACTTGTGTCACTGGTCTGCTTTCCTTCCACATCAGCTGTTAGAAATCTCAGAGACACATTAATAAAAATGTGTTCATAGTGCACATCTTTGTCATGATCTTATTCCTGTTTCATTTTATCTTCTTTTCCTTGTTAATTTTAATTTCTCATCTTATGATTTGTCCCAAATATTTAGACTTCCAGCTGATTTTAAAGATGCTCAGTGAGAAAACCACAAATCAGACATACCTAAAAGTAGAGACAGAAAGTCCCCCGTGATCTTGCTTTCAGAGGCAAGCCTTTTCATTTTCAGGTGTCTGTGCTGCAGACTGGCTTATTAAGAGACTTCCTCAGACATCAAAGGGATCCTGTTATTCGCATTATTCCTGTAGTAATGTATCACAGACATCCTTCCCTGCCCTTACATGTAGATCTCCCACTTTCTTTTAAACAGCCGTCTAGCATTCTCTTACTCATTTACTTCAAATTTTTATATTCTTGCTGCCTAGAGTTCTTTTCCGGAGCGAGGCAGATACTAAATAAAAAGTTACCTTAAAAAGAACAGTAGAGGTTAGGAACTAACCCTAGCCAGTTGACCAAACAGAATCCCCTCTAGTGACTGCTTCCAGAGCCACCAGTTTTTCTGAGAATGGAATTGCTCGTAGAAAGCCTGTGCGGGTCTGAGCTTGGGGGATGGTGGCAGACACCCCTGCTGCACCCCCTTGCTGGCCACCCCAGCCCCGGCTTCTGGGAGCTGGTAAGTGACAGAAGAGGGAGAGGTTTGCCTGGCAAGGCCAGGTCAATGCGAGGGATGCTCCCCAGCTTGGAGTGGGTCTGCAGACGCTCAGTTCTGCTTAGTCATGGCCTTGGGTATTGATTTCTACTTCAGGACCACGATTAGGTGGTGCCTGGTTTTTAACCCACCCAATGTCTTTTAAATTAACTTCATTTTACTTTCTAACACTAAAACAATGATGAATTATAGGCATGGAGTGATTAATCTTCTGAATAAATGTATCACGTATTTTATCTCAGTTATAGACTCCACACTTTATGTATTTTTAAACACTGATTCATGACTTTATGAATTTATTCAGAAAGAAATGATCTGTGTTCCTGTGGTCTCGTTACATTTACTGGAGAAAAGCTGACTGTGAATGAGGGTTGTTCATCCCAAAGACTGGTTTTTATGGTGGAGAGACACACCTGGTGAGCTGAATGGTGCCTGCTCCCCCAACCCACCTTTGCTGTCACGGTTGACACGTGGCCTGGGATCTGGGCCCTGTTTCACCTCCTGAGTGTCCTGTTCTATGATGGGCCCTAGGCGGACTTTGCTGGACAGTCCAGGCGGTGTAGGAGCTGGGCTAGATGGGCGTCTGACTCCCTCAGAGAGGAGCAGGTGCTGACCCGGTCCGGCCCCCTCTGGGGCGGGGGGAGATGCCTGCCCTGGGGGTGTGCAGACCTGCAGGGTGGGCAGCGAGCTGGGCCCTGGACCCAGTGCCCACGTAGCGAGTAGTTAGCAGGTGCTCTGTGCCAGGCCCTGTGCTGTTGCTGGGGCGTGGCCAGGCCAGGGAAGCGTGTAACACAGACGCACCAGTAAAGTGAGCCAGCGTCCATGGGTGTGTGCGCCACATGGACCCTGGCTCGCGTGTTTTACGTGTGTTGCCTCATTCACATTCAACAGCAAACCTGGCCCACTTCTGCCCTTCGTATTCTCACTTCATGAAGAAACAGCAGCAAGGAGGGGTCGGGTCACTTGCTTGAGTCCACAAAGCCAGTGAGGGGCAGATCTGGAAGCTGACCCCAGGCTCTTTGTCATCTGGACAAGGTCAGCGTGCATCTGAACAGGTGGCTGCAAATGTTCTTAAATGGGGCAGCACTGCCCACCAGGCACCAACACTATGACAGTCGGCAGCTCCGCCCCCAAGGTGCGTCCTCAGGCTGCTCCGTCCAAGTTGCCTGGATGACCCGAGGCTGAGGTCCTGGTGGAGCTCCATAAAAGCCCAGGTGAGACCTGGCGGCCATGGGACTGGCAAGGAAGTATGCTTCCCCACCAGGTGGGTGCAGTAAGGTCTCTTCAAACCAGACGGCACGGTTACTGCTCTCTGTTGTTCCTGTTGACTGTGACCCTCGTACGTGAATGGAAATAGTAATCCCGTCTTTGCCTGTCTTACTCCGTAGTTTGGAGAATCAGTTGAGATGAGAGATAGGAACATGTTTCTTTTCTTAGATACTGTGTGCAGGTGTGCACATGGTGTGTTTATAGGGCTACAAGTGAGCGTCGGGGGCGTGAAATGAGATTACACTTAGAATTCAGATGTCAGGAAATTTAACCATAGACAGATGTGAAAGCCTCTGTTAATGGAGAAAAGGAATGACTGCTTTCTTGTCAAAATGAAGATGTTTGGTTTTAAACTTACTCCGTTCCTGCCATTTTGAAATGTTTGCCCGTTTCTTTTCAGCCGAGGAAGTGGACACGTGGGAGCATCTGGTTCGTGTCAGGCAAATGAAGCAATACTAAGAAAAGACTTCTTTTATAGAATGATGGGGCTTGGCAGTTTTCACATGACCTGGGCCCATTAGATCCCAGGGAGGCAGCAAGCTACTTTGATCAGCCCCACGCAGGGCACATAATCTCACTGCCGTTTACCTTGACCTGAGCTGTCAGAAGGGGATGTAAAGGCCTGGCACAGTTAAGAAAGAAAGACTAGCTCTGTACTTCCACCTGGGAGAGGCGAATGGATCTGGGCCTGGGTGTCAGAACTGCTGGTGGGGCTCCCTGACAGTGAGACAAGGTCTCCGCCCAGGTGCTCAGACATGCAGCATCGGGCTCTGCCTTTTTTCTCCTTTTTTCTTGTGGATGATGCCATCTTGGCATTTATTGAGGCTAAGTGCTCATTTCTCTGCTCTGTACGGTGAGAGGGTCTGCAGAGGTAGATGCAATGGATCTTGCCCTCAAGGTAGTGACAATCTACAAATAATACAAGACGACACCTCATAGGTTCACCTGCCCAGCTTAGACCAAGAGCTCGGGAAAGCAGGGCAGTGCCTTGCCTCTCTCTGCTTTCTTTCATGGCCTCATACGTAGTTGGTGCTCAAGCATTTTTTTTTTAAACATCTTTATTGGAATATAATTGCTTTACAATGTTCTGTTAGTTTCTGCTGTATAACAAAGTGAATCAGCTATATGTATACATATATCCCCATATCCCCTCCCTCTCTCATCTCCCTCCCACCCTCCCTATCCCACCCCTCTAGGCGGTCACAAAGCACCAAGCTGATCTCCCTGTGCTATGTGGCTGCTTCCCACTAGCTAGCTATTTTACATTTGGTAGTGTATATATGTCCATGCCACTCTCTCACTTCGTCCCAGCTTACCCTTCCCCCTCCCCGTGTCCTCAAGTCCATTCTCTACATCTGTGTCTTTATTCCTGTCCTGCCCCTAGGTTCATCAGAACCTTTTTTTTTTTTTTAAGATTCCATATATATGTGTTAGCATACGGTATTTGTTTTGCTCTTTCTGACTTACTTCACCCTGTATGACAGTCTCTAGGTCCATCCACCTCACTACAAATAACGCAGTTTCATTTCTTTTTATGGCCAAGTAATATCCCGTTGTGTATATGTGCCACATCTTCTTTATCCATTCATCTGTCGATGGACACTTAGGTTACTTCCATGTCCTGGCTGTTGTAAATAGAGCTGCAATGAACATTGTGGTACGTATCTCTCTTTTTTGTTTTTTACATCTTTATTGGAGTATAATTGCTTTATAGTGGTGCTCAAGCATTTGTTATGATTTACTTTCATGATTAACTGCAGGTGGTGCAACTTTTAACTCTGGGGTGGCAAATAGTTTTGACTCACATGCCCACTCCAGTCTGGGGGTGATGCCCGATTGGGCACCGTGTGAAGCTGCTTTAGGATGCAGTCGGAGGAGTGCTGGCTGGAGGCCGGCAAGGGGTGTCTGCTGCAGGGGTGCCTGGGGAGCAGAGGCGGTAGGCACACAGCGGTCATTTGCCTTCCCCGATAAGTGCATCGTGCTTTTGAAAGGGGGGGCGGGCAGAAGAGCACCCAGGGGAAATGAAACGCCCCAGTCTTCTCTGGAAGGGTGGAGCAGGATTTAGATCAATAGAAAAAAAATGCTTTCAGTGACGGAGAAGAGCAGTGACAGAGACCAGAGGGTCCAGTGAGTGTGACATATATGCAGGGTGTTATGGGAGCTGACAGACGGGAGCAGAGGGGTTCGTGGAGGAGGAAAGGGAGCTGGGTGGAACAGAGGCCCTGCACCCGGTGGGGTAACATATCAGCTGTTTGTTGGTACGTAGAGCATAGACAGATTGTGTAGAGGTCCTTGGGGATGCCAGATGGAGGAATTGAGATGTGATACTGTCCTCTGCTTTTCAAGAAGCTTTCCCAAACGCTCCACACACAATTAGTTGCGCCATCCCACATCTCCCCACGGGAGATTCCCCGTCCTCGGCTTTAGCTTTGATCGTCGTCTGCTCTGTCTAGAAATGTTTATGTATACATCGGCTGTCCTCCACCAGGACGTGGACACGGTCTTAGCCATCTTTGATCTCCAGTGCTCAGGACCGCACCTGGTGTGGAACAGATACCCAGGGAATATGGTTGAATTAAATTGAAATAGGGTGCCTGAAGTCCAAGCAAGGTGGGGTGGAGGTGGGCAGTGCCTTCGTGGTGAAGCTGGGTGAGGAGGTGTATGGCTGCCAACCATAGAATGTACCCACTATCAAGGGGTCCCAGGATGAGTGGGATGGGAAGCAGGCCAAGTCTGAGGCATCAGGTTTTCAGGAGTGTGTAGAGTCCCAGAAACCAGTTGGAATTGAAGACAGCAACAGAGAATGGATGAGATGGAAGGAGGAAATCTGGAAAGCTGAGCCTAGATGAAGTCCCAGAGGCAGTGACTTGCAGGGCTTACGGGTCCTGTGCACGGAGAACCATCGCTGAGCCTGTGGGTCAAAAGGCATCATCCAAGCAGTTGAATCTCTTGAGAAGTGAGGAGCTGCTGAAGATCCTCTTAGGTGCTTTAACTTTCAGAGAAGCAGAGTGATCCTGTAGGCCCCCAGTATCTAGTTAGGACTTTTGTTTGCAATTGACCAAAAACCAAACCTCAACTGGCTCAGTTTATTGGCTTTTGTAACTGAAAAGCCCAAAAGTGAGGGGAGAGTTTTGCCTTCAGGTTCGGCTTGATCCAGGGACTCATACAGGAGCATCAGAGCTAGGTGGTTTCCTCTTTCCGTTCGGCTCTCTCCTCATCTTTTGGCTTGGCTTCCCTAGGTGTTGGCTTTTCATCTTTATGTCCCCCTGGTAACTCTAGGCTTATAGCCTCTGAGAGCTCAGTCAAGCCAATGACAGAACTTCTGGCCTAGTGGCTGAGTGAAACCCAGGACTAGCTTTAACTGGACCTGGTTGGTGGGCACTGGGACACATGCCTATCCCTGAACCAGTAACCTGGGTCACATGCCGACCCCTGTGGCCCCTGGACTGAAAGTAGGAAAGGAGCAATTCTCAGAGGCTGTTACCCTGCAAGTTTTGCTGGCTGGCAAGAACCATAGGGAGCCACCCCCTGCCAGCTGCTTGCTTTACCCCTGCAGCCAAGAAGCAGCTGCCTCTGTGCTGCCGAAGAGTGAGGCCACATCCAGCGAGAGTGCCCTGTCAGCTTCCTCTGCCCTCTTCCCATGGACCAGATGGCTTTGAAGTTGGTCTCCATGGAGCGGTCAGCCAGGCCACCTGCTGGCCACCTTCATTTGTCATCTCGGGTACATTCTGGACGGCATCCGGGGCAGTGGCCCTGCTTGGCCTGGGTGGTCATGGGATCACTGGGCTGGCGACGGTCCTATGAGGTTTCTGTCCCATCTCCTGGTCCTCCTACTGGGACTCCACTTCCAGAGCCCGGGAGTGCGGCCTTGCCCCTTCCTGTCCCGGTGGCCTTTGATGGTGAGTTTCTGATGGTTCACAGGGCTCTTTCCCACTTCACTGAATCTGATTTTCACCGTCACCTGAGTGGGCAAGGGTGAGTATCCTGGTTTTATGGATGAGGAAACAGAAGCAGAAGGGGCAAATAGCTTAGCCGAGTGCCACAAGAAATGGGCTCACTCGCATGTGCTCTACAATTTGAACTTAGAAACCAAAGGTGAAGAAGAAGGAAGGCATGCTGCCTATTCCAGCCAGTCTCTTCATGTGAATGTGGCATCAGCTACCCATTGGCGGCCCTCTAAGTACATTCTTCATTAATACCTGCAGAGGAAAGCATTACCTCTGTTTACATCCCAGCACTCTGAGCTGAGGCCGCCTGCTGCTCCCCGTCCCGTGATCCCCAGTAGAGTTTACTGGAGGTTGAAGCACACGTCAGAACCCTGTAAGAGTGGCCGCAGCTCCCGAGGGCACCTCCTGGAATGTGTGAGGCAGCAGGTGGGAGGGTCTCTCGGGCAACCTCGGGTGACCTGGTCACCTGACAAGGCAATGGCTGCTCTTGGGTCTTGCTGCTCCTGGTTGGCTATCCTCCCTGGGGTCCCTGGTCCCTCACACGGCTTCCCTCTGAAGCCTGAGTCTGGACATTGCTCATCCGGTCATAGAGAATTGTAATTTCACACTGGAAGACATCATCCACTCAGGCTTCTTGTTTTACAGGCGAGAAACAGAGACCCAACCTTAGAACCTTACCTCCTCTCTCTCCCACCCCCAAGTCCATGGTGTCCCTCAGTCCCTTCATCCTCCCCCTCCCCTCACACCTGTGCTCCTGCAGCCCTGGACCTCTCATCACCCTTGACTGATTTGCCCTTGTGGGTACTCCTCCCTCTGACTAGAGGTGGGGAGGCCGTGGGTGCAGAGCAGGAGCTGTGAGGCTCTTCCCAGGTGTTTAGCCATGGGCGTTTTCCTGGGACGGGGCCTGCAGTATTGTTATGGGTGGGATGTCTGTGTCCTGCCCCCCCTCCCCCGACCGTGTTCATGTGTTCAAAGCTCAACCCCAGTAGGATGTTGTATGGAGGTGGGGCCTTTGGGAAGTGATTTGGGTTAGATTAGGTCTTGAGGGTGGGGCCCTCATGTTGGGATTAGTGCCCTGAGAAGAAGAGGAAGAGATCTCTCTCTCCGTGTGTATATTTCCACCAAGGAAAGGCCAGATGAGGACATCATGAGAAGTCAGCCATCTGCAAGCCAGGGAAAAGGCTCTCACCAGACATCAGATCAACTGGCACCTTGATCTTCCCAGCCTCCAGACTGTGAGAAATAAGCCTCTGTTTGTTTCAGCCACCCAGTCTATGGTATTTTGTTATGGCAGCCTGAGCTGACTAAAACAATTATGGAATGTCTTAGCAGGAAGGGCTATTGAATAATGTTTGGTCAAAACTTCTCATTTTGCTCATTTATTTCTTCATTTATAAATACTCAGTATCTATTTTTGTGACAGACTTGGGAATACAGTGACATATGAAATAGAAATGGTCTCTGATTTTATAAGAAATTATCATTTATTGGGAGAGACAAGTATCAAAGAGGTAGTTTTTTTTTTAATTAAAATTTTCCATTGTGAATAGGGCTATGCAGAAATATGGTGAGCTTTGACAGTGGGCCCAAATTTTGTCTGGGAGGTCAGCAAAGCTTTTGCTGAGAAAGTGTCATTTAAGCTGAGCCTCAAAGGACAAGTAGAACTTAGCCTGATGAAAAGGCGGGAATTGGTGGGGGTTGGGGTGGGGGGAGGCATTCTACAGCGAAGGAACTGGATGTGGACCCGAGTCAGTCAGGGGCTGAGCTGGGGCCAGCAGAACACAGATACAGCTCCAAGCCCTGCGTTCTCGCCACAGCCCTGTGCTGGGCTTGTGCTACTGCCGTGTCAGGGTTGTGTGCTCACCAAAGAGGGGAGTGGACACACACGGGGGTAGGCACACCAGGTGGGTGAAGCAGCGTGGGCAGAGGCATGGAGAAGGGAAAGCATGGACTTGGGAACACAGTGGGAGGGAGCAGCTCGGCCCATGATTTGGAGTGGACACTCCTGCAGGAGAGAAGCAAGGAAGCCCGAAGGTACAGAAGGGTGGAAGGCGAGGGCGTTCCCCAGGGGCTCAGGCTGGGGTTGAGAGAGAGGGCCTGTGAGATGTTGGGGTCAGCTATTTATTGTCTCTACACTCTGACTGTTGATTCCAGGTGTGTCATAGGAAGGGTTTTTGGTAACTTAGAAAGATTCCTACCTTGCTTGTTTTGCTTTTTGGTACGTATTGCTAGAATCCCAAGTTCTCATGTTTTTATAGTCCCCTTTCAGTCTGGCTTTGTTGCTTAATTCCTTCTCTTTTTTTCTTCTCTACCTCCTATTAGCACCTGTGCGTACTTTATGTGTGCCGTGTATGGTGCTGGATGCTGGGGTTACAAAGACAGTAAGAGATGATCTCTGCCAATGGGGACCCCGGGACTGCAGGACACAGGAGGGATATGTGTGTGGAGGGGAGACTCTGTACCTTCTGCCAGGGTGTACGCCAGGAGACCACTGCAAAGACTCGGGCCCTGTGGGTGGATGAGCAAAGCAGAGAGGTGAACCTTACATGGCTCATCAAGCCTTTGTTGATCTTTTGACAGCAGGCCGGGAGCTCAGTGAGGGTAGGGGTCAGGCTTTCTGAGGAGGACCCAGGTGTTCAGGGATAGATGGGTAGATGATGGATGGGTGGATGAATGGATGAACGGATGGGTAGATTGATGGTGGATGGATGGATGTTAGTACCACAGCACTAGTAAAGCGATGCTTAAAAATAGGACAGCTGCCAACCAAGTACAGTCAGAGATCCTGGCATCTCCTATTCCCGGCCGGTGGACAGTTTCTGTTTCTCGAGGCTCTGTGAGGGGTTAACTGGTTTGGAGACTTGGTTTAGAGCCTCTCCTGTTTGGTGAAACTTCACTGTTTAAAGAAGATAAATCAGGCTGCAGAATTTGATTTTAAGCCTTTATTTCTCTAGTGACTTGAGTCTCGTGGGGGACTTTGCATCCACATAATAGGGTGGTCTCTGGTGAAGAATTGGTGCTTTCTTAAAAGATGGTTTGCTGGCCCTGCCCACCCAGGATCCCTTGCTAGTGAGGCGGATCCCTGCTGGTGGCTGGTTGAGTGTGCCTGGCAAATGCAGGGAGACTGGGGTGCAGGACTCATGTACTCTTCTTGTTTAGCCTGGGCTAGGGCTTTTAAGGTGCAGTCCCTGCCCAGGGGCCACCTCATTTCATGTTCAGTTCTTGAGGGCCCTTGCTCGCCTCTTTTCAGCCATCCCACTCCTTCATCCTTTCTGTGGTTTCTTCCATCCCAGCTGCTGACTCCATATCTTTTCTGTGCGACGTCTCACGGTCCTTCAGCCAGTTGCACGTTCCCACCCCACCCTGCAAGGAACCTGACTTTTTGGCGGCTTCCTTTCAGATCACTAACCCAACATTCTTTTCTCAAATGAACAATCCTCTTGTGAAGTAATTACCTCCCCTTCCCATGATTGTTGTTTTGCAAGATTTTTTTTTTAACACTACATTTGCTTAAATGGGGAGGTGTATTTGTTTTACTGGAGTCCTTTTTTTTTTTGTGGTGCGCGGGCCTCTCACTGTTGTGGCCTCTCCCGTTGCGGAGCACAGGCTCCGGACGCGCAGGCTCAGCGGCCATGGCTCACGGGCCCAGCCGCTCCGCGGCACGTGGGATCTTCCCGGACCGGGGCACGAACCCGTGTCCCCTGCATCGGGAGGCGGACTCTCAGCCACTGCGCCACCAGGGAAGCCCTGGAGTCCTTTTAAATGGCAGGACTGGGGACCAGGATGACACTGGCTTCTGGGCAGACTGGTCTGTCGTGCTCTCCAGGCTGTGGTTGTTCACCTGGCACCATGGTAGAGTCTCTGTAAGAAAGAATCATGTTACAGCAAGGTTATATTTCTTATAGTCAATTCCATCAAGTAATGCACTGAGGATTTTGGAAAGAGAAACCAAAGTCTTCATAAAGGAGAGAGAGGAGGATGAGAGAGGGGGATAAAAGAACCCTAAACAATTCAGTTGCACGAATGGCCCTTGTATTATTGTGGCAAAATTACTTGTAAGTAAACGCTAAAGAGGAAAAACAAGCTGTGTTTGGTAGGTGTACTCTCTGTTCCCTGTCTTGTTTGTCTGCTCTGCACTATAGCGCTGTGTTGATATAGGGATATAACTGCTATGAATATTGATGGCAGCAAAAGCCTTTTTTTCCCCGTCTGGCCCAGTAAATAAAGCAGAAAGGATAAAACGGGAAGAGGAATTGTAAAATCCACGTGCTGTTTCCAGCTTACCTTGTTCCCTTACAACTCTAACTCGCAAAAACATGTTGACGATCTACCTTTGGTGGTCAGGATCTAATTTGAGTACAGCAGATTGGTTTATTCAGGGATTTTTTTGCTTCTTGTTAAAGCAACAGAGCGGCCTTTCCTTTTAGCTCTCCAAGTTAGCGTCACTGCCTCATTGAAGCTTTCCTGGATCTCTCCTCTGTAGCTAGTAGCAAAGTCAGTCTCTATTCCTCAGAATATCCACGGTGGCCTGAGTGCACCTCTCGTGGGAACCCACCACCCAGGGATGTGGCAGTGAACGGGAAGACGAGCCCTTGCTCTCACGAGGCTCACAAGGAGTGTAGAGAGTAAACAGAGGAGTCCTTGGAGGTCTGCGTGTGGCACGAGGGGGCACGCACGCTGCTCCTCTGGGAGGTTTCAGCGGCTCACCCCAGCCTGGAGGATGTGGCTGGCTGTGCGGAGGGAGTAGGTCGTGGTCCGAGAAGGCCTCGCAGCCTGCTGAGGGGTGCGGGGTGCATGGGATGAGATGAGCCAGGCTGAGAGCAGGACCTGATGGCAGATCTGGACGAAGCGTGAGTGTGGAGGTTGGGGATGAGCTAGGCTTTTAAAATTGAAAACACATTGACTCTGGCTAAGTGACACCACAGAGGAATTTATTAGACCGCTAGGATGGTGTTCTGAGGATCAAGGGGTGCTCTGGGGGCACGTTAGGAATACAGGGAAGTTGGGGGGGGGGAGAACCGATGAACTGGCTTTTCAGTGTGACCAGTGGGGAGTCGATAATGGGGGTAAAGCCTGGGGTACCGCCGGGGTTAGATGGTTTCCCTGCTGGTAAAGAGGAAGGATGCAGTGGTAAGACTCGGTGAAGTCCCACTCGGGACTGGGACTCGTCTGCGATGGAGGGGTGGCACTCTGGCGGCGGACGGCTAGACCCCAGGGTGGCTTAGGCAAAAAAGTGCTCACATGGAACAAAGCAAGTCCTTGCAGGGGAGAAGTGGTCTCACCCTTTGGCCTTATCAGAGGGCAGAACTGCTTATGAAGGTGCAGAGCTGCTCTTTGTCAGTTCCCTCTCCTGGGATGTCCTCTGTGTACCACAATTGAACCCCCACCTCTTGCACCAGACTAAACCTTTCGAAGATAGGACCACAGTGGAGCCATTTTTCTTACCTTGGCTCCTGTGTGGGGCCCATCGCGCAGAAGAGGTGCTCACTAGGCATTTCCTGAGCCAAATTTATTCACCCCCTTGCGCCAAGTATCTTAATAAATGAATTCTGTGACTTCCATTTTCCTGAGGCATTGGTAACTTTCCTCAGGTCTCACAGAGGGGAATTAATATCAGCAGGGGACTTTATGGGCTGTATGGGACAGTTTTAATTACTTACGAGTTTTCATTTAGTTATTATTTCAATAGCTTTTTGCCAGCAAATGCCTCTTGTAAAATTAATCGCACACATCTCAGTGGTCTATATTTCTATTGAAACCAAAGCTGTATAAAGAAAACCTTTGTAAAAGAGGAAAGAGCCAACATTTTTAGACCTGCTGATGGATGCATTTTCTCCAGCTCATGGAATCGCATGAGTTGGAACTGGAAAGGTCCTGAGAGCCCTCTAGCCTGAGGGTGGCATCTCGGAGGTCTGTGGCAGTCAAATGGGAGTGGCTGCTGAGTCTGGAAGAAGAGGAGGATTCAGGGGCTGAGTCCAGGCTCCCTGGGAACGTGCGTGGTGACCCATCAGTAAGTAGTGTCAGCCGGGAGAGGCAGCACGCCAGCAAGGAGGCTGTGGGCTTGCTGTCCTGAATCCCCTCCCCTTACTGTGCAGGTGAGGAAACTTAGGTCCAAGGGATTGGAGGGACTTGCCGAGGTCACCTTGCTGCTCAGTGACAAAGATGATCCTGACTTAGAAGTCAGATGGAAACCCGAGAGGAAGAGAGGGTCAAAGCAGATGCAATTTGCTTTCTTCCAAAGGATATTCTGTTCAAAGCCCTGTGGGAATCTTTGTTGCATCCTTGTGCTTTTCTGGGCCTGATTTGGCAATCTTGGGAGGAAAACACGCTGTATTTTGCAAATGTGTGCAAATAACAAACGTGCTGTTATGTCCTAGGCAGAGTCACTGCACACACAAGGCAGGTTGCAAAGTGCAGTAATATAGCCACTGATGAAAAGTGTTTTACACTTAGTTGCTTATGAGAAATTCAGTGTTAGAATTAAAATGCCTTCTTGCTCCAGGTGCAGTGTTAATTGTTCCATTTCTCATACTAAAACTTTGCTTGGAGAAGAATGTTTATATCTCTGAGATACTGATCTAATCCCTGTTTCTTTTCTTCCTCCCCATCCCCCCGCTTTTTTAAATTTCTTTGTTTCTCTTCACAGGAAAAAGTAGAATATGCCTTCCTGATTATTTTTACAGTCGAAACATTTTTGAAGATTATAGCGTATGGATTATTGCTACATCCTAATGCTTATGTTAGAAATGGATGGAATTTACTGGATTTTGTTATAGTAATAGTAGGGTAAGTCCCTTTTATTTGAGGAATTTTTTTTTTTTTGGGGGGGGAAAATGGGGGGGGGGGAAATGGGAGGTGGGGAGTAACAGAAAACAGTATTTTAAAGGAACAGGGTTGGTCCTTCGTGCCAATGATTGCTGCCAGAACGTGTCAGGAGTTCTTTGAAGCCTGATGATGCTGCTGTCGGTCTCTGGGCAGAAACCAATTTGAAATTCTCTTGTTGTTACTCCCTCTTTCAGTAACGTGTTAAGGAAGGAAGTTTAAGCTCAGCTTGTGATGTGACAGGGTTCATCTTACAGGGCCTTGGGCCTCCACAAATAGGCCAGCCCTGCTGGTGCTTTGAGTCCAACGTGTACAGCTCTTACGCTTAACACCCCATTAAGTTAAAAAACCAAAATAAAACAGTAAAAAAGTAATAAATCCTTCATAGCAGTGAGGTACTCTGCTATTTAACATCCCTTGAGGAAAGCTATTAATTTTTTCTGCTGAGTTGGGAGAAAAGACGTGGCACGCTACTATCCCATTTCACATAACAAAACAAGTGTTTGAAAAATATCAGATATCCGACATGAAATGAAATAAACCAGAAAATGCAAAGAATCAAGCCTTCTCCCCGAATCCTGCCACAGGAAGAAGACACCAACAGTTTCAGTTAAAGGAGAATGTTAAAATAAAAAACAGTGGAAAAAAAAAAAAAGAAAAGAAAAACAGTGGCCTGTGTTATTCTGGTCCTTCAACACCTGGAAGTGTTTCCAGCAAGAGAAAATGAATCAGTGTCGGAGGAATGCTGGGTCTTTGGGCCAAACACCCACATAGGAAAATAAGATCTATTCCTTTGCTGAGTCTTAGTTGCCTAGCTGTAAAATGGGTTGCTCCTAAAATTATATTTTCTCCTATATAGAGAGAATGTTAAATGGCCTTTCTGTTTTTATCTCCATGACTTCATTCAAATGACTTGTGCAGTTGAGCAAGGTGATTTTTCTTTTGGATTATTCTTTATCATGAATCCTTTAGCTTTTCGTGGGAGACTAATACTGCTGGATATTGGGAGAGTGAGATAAATTTTGAGCCTGTTCTTTCAAACCTAGGAAGTTAAAGTGGGATCCAGAGTTAGCCCAGCAGGATGATTAGACTTATGGAGAAAAATGTTAACTTTTGCAAAAACCACCCGAGTACATTGGACTCTAAGGTATTGTGGCAGAGGTAGTGAGTGCAGCATGAACTAAAATGAAGATACGTATCATACCTTCCTGTATTTGATGAACTTTAACAAGGAGTGGCAAGCAGGAGCCTTACAGGTCTCTTGGTTCTGGAATAATCTTGCTGTGACTCTCCTGACCCTGGACTTCCTGTTCAGCTAGAGTATGGAGCTGCTTAGCCCCATTTCTTTTGTCTCTACCCTACAAATCATCTTTCTGTTTGGAGGCATTTTTCGGATTCTCATACAGCACAAAGACAGGGAACCAAGAAGAGTGCGATAGTCTCATTGAGTTGAAGAGACAGAGACGAGTTCAGGGAGGCTGAGGTGGCTGAAATTTGAGAGGCATGATGTGGGAGCGGCGAGGGAGATATTGAGAGAAAGAGGTCTGTAAGCATGCCTTGGGGTCGTCTTGAGTTTTGGCTAAAGACTAAGCTACCCTACATGGGATGATAGTCCATAAGGCCAGGCAAAGATTACGAGTAGGGAAAAAAGAAAATCTGGGGGGCTATAGCTGACTGATAACTAGGACTCACATAGGTCTTTGAGTTGTTCAAGTTATGACCAACCAGAGTGGAAAGACCTCGTTGAACACCCTGGACTGTCAGTGGAGACCCCAGAAGGGCCATTAGTAGTACGGGCTAACTAACTCTAGAGCAGGGATTGGCAAACTGTGGTCAGTGGGCCAAATTCAGCCTGCTACCAATTTTTGTAAAGTTTTACTGTAACACAGTCACAAGCATTTGTTTACATAGTTGAGTTGTGTGGTTTAGGTCCACAAAGCCTAAAATATTTACTGTCTGGACCCTTACAAAACAATTTTGCCAACTCTTGTTCTAGAGTAAAAACCATCTGGAACCCTTAGTAATAATATTTGAAAAGAAGCCTGAAAAGGAGCAAACTGACATGCAAGTAACTTAAGTGCCTGCCAAAGCAAAACTCAACACTCTTTAAAGGAAGACCACAAAATCCAGATAATTAAAGTGTTCAGCATCCTGTCAGATATTACTAGGCATGTGAAGAATTGTGACCCATAATCAGCAGGAAATAGAAACAGGCCTAGAAATGACAGACATGGTGGGATTAGTGGAGAATTCCTTTACAGGACTTTTAAAACTGCTATTATAAATATGTTTATGGACCTAAAAGGAATATATGACTACAGTGAGAAAAGATGGGACAATGTAAAAAAAAGAACCAAATGGAACTTTGAGAGCTGGAAAACATATCTGAAATGAAAAATTCCCTGGATTGGCCTAACAGCAGATTAGACTCAATAGAAGAAAATAATCAAGGAATTTGAAGATATAGGAGTAATACAAAGAATAATGATGGAAAATAAATGAATACCACCTTGGTGACCTGTGGGGCAATATCAAGTCATCTAACATACATATATTTGGAGTCCCAGAAGATAGGAGATAGAAGGGAGACAGAAAAAAATATTTGAAGAAATAGTCCAAAATTTCTTAATGTGATGGAAAATATAAACTCACAAATCCAAGAAGCCCAACAAAGCCCGAGCAAAGTAAACGTGAAGAAAGCTACATCAAGGCACATCATGATCATAAATGGCTCAAAAGCAAAGATAAAGAGAAAATCTTAAAAGTAGAGAAAAAGCCAAGCAACTGTGCAAGCCAGAAGACAATTGACATTTTTAAAGTGCTAGGGGACGATGTCCACGTAGAAATCTTATTCAATGAAGATATCTTTAAAAATTGAAGCAAGAAAGAAAATTTCCAGACAAACCACAGCTGAGAATTCATCAGGAGACCTGCACCTTAACAAATGTTAAAGGAATTTCTTCACGCTGAAGGAAAATGACAATAGATAGAAGCATGGATCTATACAAAAGGAATGAAGAATGCCAGAAAGGATGAGTGCATGTGTAAATATAAAAACATTTTTCTCATTTTAAAATCTTTTAAAAGTAATTGATTATTTAAAGCAAAAATAACAGCAGTGTATTGGGGGGTTTATAACATCTATAAAAGTAAAATATATGACAACAGTAGCACAAAGGACAGAAACAAGGAAATAGCCATATACTATAGGAAGGTGCTTTGCAGTTGGTGGAGTCATTTGAAGGTAGACCATGAGAAGTTAAAGATGTATGTTGTAAACCCTAGAGCACAGGCCAGCAAACTTCAGCCCATAGAACAAGAAGAGTTTATTGCCTCCCCTGCCCCCCAACGCTGACAAAGTATTTTATTGTCTGCTTTAGCAGATTAAGTTTTATTGGAAGACAGGCACACTCACTAATGTTTATGGCTATTTGGTGTTAGGATGGAAAAGTTGACTACTTGTGACAGAGACCCTATGGCCTGCGATTCCTAAAATAGTTACTGTCTGGTGCTCTACAGAAAACTTTTGCTGACACTTGATCTAGAGGAGACACTAGAGAAATAAAGTGGTATAGCTAATAAGTCTGTATTGGAGATTAAATGGAATTTTTAAAAATCTCAATTTTTTAAAACAGGGAAGACAGGAACAATGGACAGGGCAAATAGAAAACAAATAGCAAGATGGTAGATTTAAACTCACCCTTATTTAAAATCCACCCTTACTTAAAATCCAGAGGTTATCAGATTTTATATGTGTATAAAAACAACACTCAACTCTATAGTGTCTGTAAGAAACGTAATTTATAAAGACATAAATAATTTGAAAGTAAAAGGACAGAAAAATGTATATCATGCAAAACTAATCAAAAGAAAGCTATATTAATAACCAACGTAGTAGACTTCAGAAAAGGGACTATTATCAAGGATAAAGAAAGACACTTTATGATGATAAAGGTGTCATTTCATGAAGATGATGTAATAATCCTAAGTGTGTATATATACACAGACACACGTGTGTGTGTGTGTGCCTGTATCTATGCATACATACACACAATAGCAGATCTTCAAAATATACGAAGCAGAACCTGATAGAACTGAAAGGGGGAATAGACAAATCTTCAGTTGTACATTTTAATACCCCTCCTTGAGGAGTGTTGATAGAACATCTAGTCAGAAAATCACTAAGGATATAGGGAGATTTGAACAGTACCATCAACCAATTTGACTTAATTGACTTTTTTAGAACACTGTACCCAACAAGAGCAGAATACACATTCTTTTCTCATGCATATGGAACATTCGGCAAGAAGGACATATTCTGGGCCATAAAACAAGTCTCAGTGAATTTAAGAAGATTAAAATCATATTAAATTATATGTTTTGAATGAATTTAGCAATGTTTCTGGATAAAACGTCAGTATAAAAAAGCATGTGAATTTCTATATATTAGTCATGAACAATTTGAAAATAAAATGTTAATGACATTATTATTTACTATGGCATCAAAAACCATGGACTATTTAGGGGTAAATAGTACACTGAAAATGACTAAACCTGCTGAGAGAAATTAAAGAAGACTTAAATACATGGAATGATGTACCATGTTCATGGACTGGAAGACTCAGTATTGTTGGAATATCAGTTCTTCCCAAATTGAGGTATAGATTGAATCCTAATCTAAATCCCAGTAAGATTGTTGTAGAGATGGACAGATTTATTCAAAAATTTATATGGAAATTAGAGAGGCTCTAGACTAGACAAAGAAATCTGTAAGAACAAATCTGGAACCTGATTTTAAGACTTCCTATAAAGCTCCAGTAGTCAGGACAGTGTGATATTAGAGTAAGGAACAGACATAAAGATCAATGGGACAGAATAGGGAGTCTAGAAATAAACCCATATGGATGTGATCGATTGTTTTTAGACAGAGGTGCCTTGATGACTCAATGGGTTGAGGAAACATTTTTCAACAAATAGCACTGGAACAAGTATTTATCCATATGAAAAAGAAGACTCCATTCTTACCTCATACTGTATACAAATATTACCTTAAAATGAATCATAGCCCTATATTTAAAACTATAACATTTCTAGGAGAAAATCTTTATGACTTTGGGGTAGGCAGAGATTTCTTAGGACCCAAAAAGCACTTGGCATAAAAGAAATAATTGAAATTTTGAACCTTATCAAAATTTAAAACTTTTCTTCAGAGGGGACACTGTGAAGAAAATGAAAAGATAAGGCACAGATTGGGAAATAATATTCCCAATACATATATTTGTATTCCCAATACATACCAAGGACTTGTATTCAGAATTTATAAAGAACTCTTATAACTCAAGGAGATGACCCAGAAGGTAAATGGGAAAAAAATTTGCATAGGTCTTCACAAAAGAAGATATGTAAATGGTCAACAAGCACCTGAAAAGGTGTTCAATGTCATTGGTAATTAGAGACGTGCCAATTAAAACAACAGTGAATGGGCAGAAGACCTAAATAGACATTTCTCCAAAGAAGATATACAGAGTGCCAACAAACACATGAAAGAATGCTCAACATCACTAATCATGAGAGAAATGCAAATCAAAACTACAATGAGATACCATCTCACACCAGTCAGAATGGCCATCATCAAAAAATCTAGAAACAATAAATGCTGGAGAGGGTGTGGAGAAAAGGGAACCCTCTTACACTGTTGGTGGGAATGTAAATTGATACAGCCACTGTGGAGAACAGTATGGAGGTTCCTTAAAAAGCTACAAATAGAACTACCATATGACCCAGCAATCCCACTACTGGGCATATACCCTGAGAAAACCATAATTCAAAAAGAGTCATGTACCAAAATGTTCATTGCAGCTCTATTTACAATAGCCCAGAGATGGAAACAACCTAAGTGTCCATCATCGGATGAATGGATAAAGAAGATGTGGCACATATATACAATGGAATATTACTCAGCCATAAAAAGAGACGAAATTGAGCTATTTGTAATGAGGTGGATAGACCTAGAGTCTGTCATACAGAGTGAAGTAAGTCAGAAAGAGAGAGACAAATACCGTATGCTAACACATATATATGGAATTTAAAAAAAAAAATGTTATGAAAAACCTAGGGGTGAAACAGGAATAAAGACACAGACTTACTAGAGAATGGACTTGAGGCTATGGGGAGGGGGAAGGGTAAACGGTGACAAAGCGATAAAGAGGCATGGACATATATACACTACCAAACGTAAGGTAGATAGCTAGTGGGAAGCAGCCGCATAGCACAGGGAGATCAGCTCGGTGCTTTGTGACCGCCTGGAGGGGTGGGATAGGGAGGGTGGGAGGGAGGGAGATGCAAGCGGGAAGAGATATGGGGACATATGTATATATATAACTGATTCATTTTGTTGTGAAGCTGAAACTAACATACCATTGTAAAGCAATTATACTCCAATAAAGATGTTAAAACAACAGTGACATAGCACTACATACCCACTAGTATTAGTAAAAAGACCAACGATACCAGATTTTAACCAAAATATGGAGCAACTGGAACTCTTACACACTGCTTATAGAAATGGAAAACGGTACTATCACTTTGGAAAAGTTTGCCAGTTTCTTACAGTGTTAACCATACACTAACCATATGACCCTATTACCAGGACTATCCTGGGTACTTACCCAAAATAAATGAGAATACCTGTTCACAAAGAGACTTCATTCATAATAGAGAAAAACTGGTAACGACCCAAGTATTCCTCAACAGGTGAATGGATAAACTCATTGTGGTATGTTCATACAGTGGGATATCAGTCAGCAATAAAAAGAAATGAACTGCTGATAAATGTAACAGCTTGGATGAATCTCAAAACCATAGAGAACAAAAAAAGATAAACAAAAAGGAGAACATGTTGTATGACTCCATTTAGGTAAGATTCTAGAAAAGGAAAAAACAACCTAAAGTGATAAACCAGATAAAGTCAGTGGATACCTGAGGCTGAGCTGAGGATGACTGTAGGAGGCATGAGAGAACTGTTTGAGACATTGGGCAGGCTCTCTGTCTTGGTTGTGGTGTTTGTCACTGGGGCTTATGCATTCATCAAAACTCATCTCATTGTACACCTTAAATGGGTGAATTTTATTATGTATAAATTAAGCTGCAATAAAGTTGGTTTAAAAAGTAAAAAATCATCTAGGAAACTAAAGTCGAACTGGACTTGGTCTTTTTTTCTCATTAAATATGAAAAACTTTAGAACATCAGATTACCTTTTATCTAAAATACGTACTAAATTGTAGTCAAAGAGCAGAAGAAAAGTTCAAAAAGAAAAAGAAAATTATTATGTCTTCCCTTGAATCAAACTCCTGCTCACTGAAGTTGCCAACTGCCAACTCTGTCTTCATCCAATGGATTTTCCGTTCCAAGTCAACAATGACCTATTGCTTTTGTCAAGATTCCCAATAACAGAGACATCAAGAAAGTAATTGATATTTCTAAGATGTTAACTGTTAATAATGTGACCATAGGAAGGTTCAGCGTGTCTACTGGAGCTGATATAATTCTCTTAGAGCAGAGTTTGATCTGAGTGAACTTTTATCCCACTCCTCTAAATTTCTCAATAAACATGTATTTCAAGCATTCAAGCTCATCACTTAAGCTTTTGTGAACATGGGGGGCTCATTCTGGTGCTTCTAATTTGTGTCAGCTTGGGTAGCTCCTTGCCTTTTCTTCCTGTCTTGGGGTAAACTTTTAATAACAGTCTAGGCTCAAATACTTTCTCCTCTTGTCCGCATCTCTTCAGGCACATGGTACTTACTTTGTTCGGGTGGGAGCAGTGAGAGGAGTAGAATCACAGAATATTAGAATGGGAAGGGCGGGGCTCTGGATCATTTCATCAGTTTTCAGAGTAGGAAACTTAGGCCCAGAGGAGGAGAGGGACTTTCCTAATGCCTCCTAACTCTTAGGAATGGAAGCATGCCCTGACCCCTTGAGCCCTCCAGCTGTCTGGAAACAGCAGCCGGCTTCCCTCTCTGAGTCAGGCTCCTCTGTGATGGGAGAGACATTGTTCACCTGTTTTCAAGGCATCACCGAAGAACAGGGGATAAAAGGGCCATAAAGTGTACATTGCAAAGGTACACTGGTACTTGAAAGCAATCTTAAGTTACCACCTGCATAAATTATTTTCCTAACCCTTTGGGATGAAAATTCCTGTGGCTGCTGCATTTCAGAAGAGTCTGAGGTTTTCTTTCTTCCTTTTGCTTTGTTTTTATGACACTGTGAACTTGTTTTGGAGGGGAGACTTTTAACTTTATTTAGCCTTGCTGCAGGGGTTTATAGTAATTACAAAACTATGCTAATGAGAGAGACCTATCATAAATCTGATATATTTCCCCAGTCATAACCAGAAAGAGCCCACCTTCTGTAGCTTTGAAAAGGTAAAGACCTGACTTATTCCCTCCCTGTTCCCCACCCCCCGCCAGGTTCATTGCTCATTGCGGTACTGTTATTAAAACAGATGACCTGTCTTTAAACACCCCAGAATGACATGACTGTGCCCCATCAGGACTGTAATCGGACCACCCTGTGTTTTATGGACTTAGTGTCTTGGCCATCCAGAGGCACGCCAGTGGGTGCAGAGTTTCTGCTTTGCTGCTAATTAAACTTTGGAAACCTTTTCTTTGTTGCTGGGCCAATCATTTCCACAATCTGATTGGCCAGAGTTGATTCTATTTGAAACGGGCAAATCTCTATTTATTCTGAAAAACAAGCAACAATTCCAAAGAACAAATGTTTATTTGAAAGAGCAAAAAAGTAACTGTCAAATGAGCGGATTGCCTGAAAATAGCTTTATCCGAAAAGCCTTCTGAGAGTAGGGAAAAATTTGTCGTGGCTGCCAGATACAATATTATTCACATTTCAAAAGAGAAAATGACGCTCTTAATACCTTCTCTTAGGTTTCTGCTCTTGGCCTTTGCACAGCTCCTTAGCATCTTGTGATTTACATCATTCCCTGAACAGCCCTTTGGAGGTGGAGGTGGAGGTGTGTATGTGTCAGTGACTGTATTGGAAGTGGCATAACATATCGTTTAAGATTTGGGACTTTGGAGTCATTCATTCATTCATTGTTTATTCATCACGTATTTTTTGAGTGCCTCCTGTGTGTCAGGAACTGTTCTAGGCACTAGGCTGGAACAGACTAAATGAACAAATGAACACACAGACTACAGTTCCCTGCCCTTACGGAATCTAAGGGCGTCGAACATACCTGGATTCAGGTTTTAGTTCTGCCACTAGTTTGTGGCCTTGGGCGAGTTACTTGTTCTCGCCAAGTTTGTTTCTTCACGTGTAAAATGATGTTCATGATAACTCCCACTGCCTAACATTTTTGAGGATTAAGGAGATAATTTTAAGTGTTTAGCACACGGTGAGTCCTCATAAATGGCAGCTGCTGGGGCAATTCCACCGTCATCATTGGAAGAGGGGATTCAGCAGGGAGCCAGGGCGCTGACATGCTAGGATGCTCCACTGGCAAGAAAACAGGTGAGATCAGTCCCCATCCCTAGTCCTTCTAGATGTAGGGGTCACGGCCAGGAGTCACAGCCTGGTTCTTACCTCTGCTTTGCCTTCCCTCTACTTAAGCAGCAGCCTGACAGAATTGGCCCTTGTTCAGAAATAAGTACTCTCAGCATCCTGTTTTGCTTCCCTGGGTGACAGACTCTAACATTTCTTCCCCTCTTCTTCTTTCAGATTGTTTAGTGTAATTTTGGAACAATTAACCAAAGAAACAGAAGGCGGCAACCACTCCAGTGGCAAATCGGGAGGCTTTGATGTCAAAGCCCTCCGCGCCTTTCGAGTGTTACGACCACTTCGACTAGTATCAGGAGTGCCCAGTAAGCACGTTTCGTTTCCTAAAGCCAGAAGTTTGTTGATTTTTATCCTTCTGGGTGGGTCTCGGGATTATGAAACAGGGTGCGATGAGGTGAGTTGCTGTGCACCAGCCAGGGGCTCAGCAGGTGACCATGGAGGCCTTCACCATTTACAAAGCACTTTTGCTTGTATTGTCACTTCGGGTCCCCGTGACAGCCCCGACCGGGGGTGGAGGGGGGTGGAGGGGGGAGTAGTGATTGTTGTCTTCCTGATTTTATATTAGAGAGAAGCCTCTCTCGTGCAGAGACCAAGTGGGTGGTGGCAGGAGACCTTGAGTTCAGGCCTCCTGATTGCAGTCTGGTCTTCGTCCTCTGACATCTGCTGCCATCAGCTCCTCCCACTCTCAGGCCTGTCCCTTTGAACGTGGTGGGTCATGGGGATGAGGGTGTTGGAGGCCTCAACTGACTGCCTTTTTTCAAAGTGAGAGCAGCAGGGGGCTGGGATCCTGAAAGTCTATTTAACTCTCGCACGGAGGGACTGTGCCCGTCTCACTCGGGGGTGAAGAGGTGAATGCTTCTGTGTCCTCCCTGTATGTAGGGCACAGTAGCACCTGCCTGAAGGTGGTTGTGAGGTCTGAATGCAGTAACGCAGGGAGAGCCTTCAGCGCAAGGTCTGGAGCACAGAGAGGGCCCTCAGTGTGAGAGATGCTGTATCACCCACTAGCCTACTCTCCCTGTCTGTGCCAGGCCCTAGTTTGCTTCTTGCTCCAGATCTCCAGGCCAGGTTCAGTGCCACCTGAGTTGGAACAGATGCCCCATCTGTGCCCTGGCCAGGAACTTCCGTAAGGAGCGTGGCATATGCTTCCCTGGGCTCTACTCATGATAGGACATCCCTACTGGGAACTTCAGACGGTGGAAGTTTTAGTGCCTCTCCAAGGACTGTGGCTGTGAGTTGGCTGCCTGCTTCCAGCTGCAGGACAGATATGGGATTGCAGGCTGTGCCTTTTTTTCACAGCTCATAAAGCCATCAAAAGAGCACAGATCATGTTTTTGCCTCTCCAGAAGTTCTTCATGAAATTTTTATTAAACCTGTTGGCACTCAGAACGCACCAAAAATTGTCTGGAAAAAAAAATTTCAAATTTAACATTTTAAAATGTAGGAAGTGGTGTTTCATGTGTACTTGTTTTTCCAGACTGTTCCTTTATTTTCATTGAAAAAGATCAGCACAAGTCAAAACCACAGAACCTTCTGGAAGCAATTGAGAAAAATCGGAATACCTTGGAAATGACTGGCCCTGTTACTTGTAACATGATTAAATGAGAAGTTCAGTGAGCAAACATGAGGTTTCAGATTCAGTTGTTACAGCTTAATCTAATTTCAGAGTAACCACGGCAACTTTTTTCCCCCAAAGAGCAAATGACAGGCCAGCCTGCCTGCAGTATGTGCTGTGAGCAGACATGCGGGTGCAGTGGCTTTGTGGGTCTGAGTCATGTGTGAGGACTTTCTCAGCTCATGTTCATTAACTGCCTTGGAGCAGCCACGTCTCTCATCAGAGCCAGCTGGGCCTTGGGGAGATGGGTCAGGGGCCCTGCGTCATGCTCTTTCCCATGCAGTTGGCAGCTGTGGACTAGTGATTTCTTATATACTTGAAGTTGTTAAAAATGCCTGGGAAGGTGTGACTGTTTATACTGATCTGGGAGTTGTCTAATCCCTTCTCAAGAGAACTCAGACTGTCCTACAAGACATGATTTTGTGTGTGTATGTGAATATATGTTCATTCACTGGAAGGTAAACATGTGTTTCAGATAGAGTCCTTCAGATGTTTGTGAAGCTCTTAACTAGCTCCACACAGGTAACTGATAAATATGTATCAGAATCCTAGACCATCAAATGGGAAAGAACCCTCAAGATCATCTGGTCCACAATCACCATCTTTTAGATGAGGAAGGTCATCGAAACCTTGGGCAGCTTCTCATGGCTAGGGGGTGGCCAAATAGGACCAGACCGGCGGCCTCCTAGTTCCTGGCCCACTGTTCCTTCTGGTCCATTTCACTGCCTCCTTGGTTAGAGTCCTGTGAGATCTGTTGTGCACATTGGTTATATACAAAGGAGCCTAATGTCATGAAAGTGTACACATTCACTATAAGATACAATTTCATTATTTCATAAATTTGGCCAATCTGAAATATAATAGTTACAATAAACATAGACACACTTATGAAACATAGGGCTCACTGCCATACAGCTGAGAAGAGCTAACTGCTGGATGATGATTTTGGATGGCCCATCCATGTCTTAAAAAAAGAAACACAAACAAACCCAAATGAAAAAGCAAACAAAAAGCCCCTTGCCCAAGTAGATTAGAGCATATGTTTCTTTTCCCCTCCATCTTTTCCTTATAGAAGGCAGAAACATTAAAAGTCATCCGATTGATCATTTTTTCTCCGAAAGAAACCACTTGAACATTTAAGTATCCGAAGACAGTATGTAGGAGTTCTGTCTTAATGAAAGTCTGGAAGGAGGTTCTTTGCGAGTCTGAAACCCTCTTATCGCCCTTCCCTCCCCGTCCCATCCCCCAGATCTTCCCATGTGCTTCTTATCAAGGCGAACTTTTGCTGTTATCGCTGATAAGTATTTTTGCTTGGTGTGTTCTGACTTCTAACGTATTTAATTGTAGCATCTCAGCCTCTTCTGTTCTTTCATTGTTTGAATATGTATTGGGAAAGTGCGAAGATACTAGAAAAGGGCAGTTTGGAGGAGGGAGAGACAGCAGGGAGAGGAAGGGAAAGAGAAAGAAAAAAGGGGGAAGAGAGTGAGCTAGTCGAGTGGAAGCTGAGGTAGGTCCCGGTGGTGGGAGGAGCGCAGGGGCACGTGCAGGGGCGTCAGGTGGCTGGATCTAGTCCGGCTCTGGTTTCCTGCCGACCGCTCTCCCTGCGGCTCCTGCTTCCCTCCCCCCAGTCCAGAGTGTTGCCCCGCTGTCCCTGTTCCCATGGTCTTTTCTCTTCCTGTACCATGGTTCTCAGTGTTGCTCCGTGGGTAGCTCCCAGGTTTCCACGTCCCTCCCTCATCTCTCAGGTCCACGTTTCAGCCTCAGGGCACTACCCCCTTCATGTTAAGTGATCAGACTCACCAGGTGGACAGTTGCTCTTACCCTCTCCTTCCCGGCCCCTCGTCTCCCTCTGCCACTCCAGGGGACCCTCCTTTGACAGGCTTGTCTTTGTTCAGGCACTAGGATTAGCCTCTTGACCTTGCCCTGCCTCCCTGGGCACCTTCCTCTAACTCAGACTCACTTGCTGAGTTCTGATTTCATCCAGCTCCTTACCCTGTCCTCCCTGGAGGGCCCAGCACCCTCCAGCTGCCTCTCTGCCCGTCTTGCCTATTGCTGCCCCACTTGTCTTTCTGAAAAGGCTGCCTTTTGAGTTTTCCTGGGTCTCTCCCATGTATACATGTTATTAAACTTTTGTTTGATTTTCTCCTGTTTAAAATAAACAAAGAGGCTGCCTTTTGCTGATGGACTAAACTCTGGCCCTGTGACCTGAATTCAAAACTCAGAGCTACCCAGCTGCAATCTGCTTGTCTTTCTTGTTACCCTTTTCCACTTCATGACCGCCAACCGAGACTCACCACCCCCAGCCCTCGTGGCGCTAGCTCACTTCCGTGCTTTTGGTACTTTCTTCCGCTGCCTGGAGTAACCTGTCTCCTCTGGCCTGTGGAAATCCATCCTCCTCATGCTTCAGGCCCTCCTGAGAGGGAGGCTACTGCCCAGTCCTCTTTCTTCTCCCCCACTCAGAAGCGATGCCTTTCATCCCTCTTTAATTTTAACTGTGTGATATTACTTATTCAGCATCTGTGTGCTACCTTAGAGTAATTTGTGTTTGATTCTTATGTCTCCTTCTGCAGCATAACCTCTTTGAGAGGAGCCACATTATTTAATACATCTTCATATCCCCCGAAGCACTAAACCTTATGTTTGCTGCACGGTAGATGTTCAAGGAATTTTGTTGAACGGATGAACAAATGCATAAAGGAATGACTTTCATATCTGGCAGTGCCCTCTCTAGGCCTTAGTTTTTCCATCTTTCAAGTTGAGGGAGTTGTATTAGATGGTCTTTAAGGTTCCTCTTTGACTTACCCACATCCAGGCTTAACGTTAATTAAAAGCTATGAAATACCTCTGAGTTTTATTATTGTGTGTCCTATATAGAGCAAGCATCATTAGGAATCATATCTGTGCATCACTGAAATATCTTCCTGGCTCACAAACTTATTTTTCTCTTTCCTAGGTTTACAAGTTGTCCTGAACTCCATCATAAAAGCCATGGTTCCCCTCCTTCACATAGCCCTTTTGGTGTTATTTGTAATCATAATCTATGCTATCATAGGATTGGAACTTTTTATTGGAAAAATGCACAAAACATGTTTTTTTGCTGACTCAGGTGAGTAATAAAAAATGACAGCTAACCTAACTATTTAAACATTTGGCTTTCCCCAAAACAACTTTTGTGGTTTGGGGAAGATCTAAAACAAAATGAGAGAGAGAGAGAGAGAGAGAGAGAGAGAGAGAGAGAGAGAGACAGGGAAAAAAAAAAAAGGTAGCCAAATACACTGGTGAATCTAAGACAGTTCTTAGTGTGAATTATATTCAGAATAAATGAGAATTTAGTTCCCTTTTCTATCTTGATTTCCTATGTAATGTGCTCTGGTAAACGAGATGGGGGGACCCCCTGAAACTGGACCGTGAGGTGAATCAATAGTGTTGCTCTGTATAGGCTGAGGAAAGGTGCTGTTAGAGTGGGACAGAGGAGAGAGGGGTGGATTCTGAGTAGAGGAAATGGCAAATTGCATGGAGGAGGGAAAGTTTGAAGTGAACCTTGAAGGACAGTAGGAATCCGAGATAGCACAGCTGGGAAGTAGAGTGTTGCAGGCTCTGGGCAGGGTACTCGGCTTCTGCAGCTTGGTTTCCTGACGTTCATTCCTCCCTTGAGTGGTCAAGCCTTCTTCTGCTGTTTGCAGATATCGTAGCTGAGGAGGACCCAGCACCGTGTGCGTTCTCAGGGAATGGACGCCAGTGTACCGCCAATGGCACAGAGTGCAGGAGTGGCTGGGTTGGCCCCAATGGCGGCATCACCAACTTTGATAACTTTGCCTTTGCCATGCTCACCGTGTTTCAGTGCATCACCATGGAGGGCTGGACAGACGTGCTCTACTGGGTAAGCCGCTTGAGGAGAGAGTGGATGGAGTATGCTTTCCTCAGATAAAAGTGTTTCATTAGCTAGAGCCATTGGGGAGCTGGCTGAAAAAGACCCCCTGGAAGTGAGTTCTTTGGGAAGGGAAGCAGGCCCTCTCGTCACTCAGTAAGACCTATCATCTCTCCATGTTGGGGCCTTGGTTTCAGCTCTAGAAAGCTGCTATAGGAGGTGGACTCCCTCGCATCCCCAGTGCCGCCTGGGGACTTACTGCTGAGCGTGCCCGGTAGTCCCCTGTGTTGGAGGAACTCCAGAGGGCCGGGGCTGTCCTCATTAAACTCTTAAAGAGCCAGAGGTCATTCCCCAGGTTAAGAGGCTCCTGGACTTCCATGGACTAAAACTGACCTTTTATACCTGAAGGCAGGTTGCTCTACCAGATCCTAAGTGGAAGATAGGGAACATTAATTGAATTCTTGTCATGCTTTCCATAGCTTAGTACAGCCTTAAAGCCCAAATGGGTTTTTTCCCCCATTCGGTATTACTACTGATCAGCCCAGCATAAGCCCTTCGCTCTCTTTCCCTTTTACTTCGGAGCTATAGAACTCTGGCAGAGAGGGTAGAAATGGCATATAAGCCTTCCAGGGCTGGTGGACCTGTCCATGAAGACAGTTGGACACTCTTTGTATGGCTCAGGGCTGGCTCTCCTTGTTCCTGACAGAGCCAGAAAGGTTTGCTGTAAATGAAGAGCAGTCATATTTTAACAGCCATTTCTCAGAGCTGGGTTTGTTGGTTTACTTCTGTGTCTGATAGAATTTGAAAAAGCTCACAGAAGTTTAGAAATTATTTTCCATGACACAGAGTTGCTGGGAAAAACAACTGACTTGCAGATTTTGAGCCTAAATCCAAGTCCAAATGGGATTAACCAGGATTCCAATAATGACTTGTTAAAAGACAATGGGTCATAACATACTTCTTGAATGGTCAGTCTCTAGGTAGAAGGCCTGCAAGTTGAGTAGCTTCCGACAGGATCTAAATTTCAGACACTTTATAGGATTTCCCATTCCTCTGTAACTTCGGGGAACATAGCGTGTAACGGTTGTAAATAGGTTTTTGCTTCCCTTCACAAGTGAACTCCATGCATGCAAGGTTGTAGAAGTCCCTATATATGTTCAGTGTTAGGCAAAGAAGACATGTTTTTATTTTCATCCCCAAAGTGTGAGTCTAGTTTGGTAATAAGGTTTTTAAAACATCACCAACGTGTTATATCTTGTTTTTCTCTCTCCTTTTTGTGTTGTCATAGGGGAGTGTGTGTGTGTGTGTGTCTGTGTGGGTATGCACATCTGTTATTTATATCCATAACACAATGCCTTTTGTGAAGAGGAAGAAGGAGGGAGATTATATTGGATGAGCCAAGGCCATGGCCATGCAAGGGGACCCTCTAATTAGGTAAAGGGTTTGTTTTCAGTATTATCTTCTAAGCTGTAACTCCTAGTTAGGTTAGCAGAGGGCTCAATCCAAGTCTCCCCTTGAATTTCTGATAAATAGGAAAAGCGTCATCCAGATAGCCCAAACTCTGATCCTTCCCCCCAAAACAGTACAGAAGACAACATTTTGATTTAAAACAAATAAATGAAAAACCTGTGACTCCTCTCAGCTCTGTTCTCCCTGTTTTCACGGTGAATTGCCATTGCCAATCCAACATGCCCTGACTAATGGACAATTTTATACTTTATGTTATGTTTCTGCACACTGATTGTCTCATGACAGTCTTCCTGTCGCTGAGCTAGTGAAAACTCTGGGAGCGTGTGATTAAACGAGAGAAAACACGTACCCAGAAACAAAAGTTTCTACTTGCTTTCCTAAGAACCTCTAAGTATCACCTAGGATGATATAATTATTACCTCTGTTTTTCATATGACAATCACAGAGCTAATAATTTGACAACATAATAATTACATTCTCTATGAATTACATGGCATCTTTATTCTGATGGAGGAACTCCAGTAGTTTATCAGCATTATTCCAGTCTACATCCCAATATAGAAGGTCTGGGAAACAGTGGAATATAGACTCCTGAACATCCCCGAGGTCCTACCGCTAGAGCAAGTGGTACTTGATTTAGAACAGGGGTCTACAGACTTTTTTTTTATAAGGGGCCAGATAGTAAATATATTTGGCCTTGCAGACTGTAATGTCTCTGTCACAACCACTCAGTTCTGCCCATGTCGCTTGGAAGCAGCCGTAGACAACATGTAAACATGTGGCTTCGTTCCAATATTTATTTATGGACGCTGAAGTGCGAATTTTTTTTTTTTTTTTTTTGCGGTACGCGGGCCTCTCACCGCCGTGGCCCCTCCCGTTGCGGAGCACAGGCTCCGGACGCGCAGCCCCAGCAGCCATGGCTCACGGGCACAGCCGCTCCGCGGCATGCGGGATCCTCCGGGACCAGGGCCCGAACCCGTGTCCCCCGCATCGGCAGGCAGACTCCCAACCACTGTGCCACAAGGGAAGCCCCTGAAGTGTGAATTTTGTATAACATTCCTGTGTCATGAGATACTCCAGATTTTTTTCCTACCATTTAAAAATGTAAAAGCCGTGTTTAGCTCACGAACTGTACAGAAGCAGGTGGTGGGCTGGTTTGGCCTGCAGGTCACAGTTTGGTGACCCCTGGTCTAGACTAGAACCTGGCGCTCTTTCCTTGGCATTTTTCCACTGTCAGAGGTTTTCGAGCCCTTCGGAACACTAGGGGGCAGCTCAGTGATGTCTTCCAGAGTGTTCACTAAGACCGTAGCCTCTGAAACACATCAGGTTGCTTTTAATTA
Organism: Leucopleurus acutus; assembly: GCF_964270905.1. Classification (NCBI taxonomy): domain Eukaryota; kingdom Metazoa; phylum Chordata; class Mammalia; order Artiodactyla; family Delphinidae; genus Leucopleurus; species Leucopleurus acutus. Next base: position 35,709,129 of record NC_139153.1, on the reverse strand, counting down.
CTTGTTTATTACACTTACTATCTCAGCACAGAGATAGGCAGGAGCCAGGGCCCCAGCCTTCTTCATGCTTTATGGGCCACAGTCAACGGGAAGCCACACAGCTGTGCACAGAACAGAAGATCCCTGCCCAGCACAGTGCCCGGCCCAGAGCAAGTGATCAGCAAACACCAGTTACTGTTACTCTTTAAGGGCATGATCCCATTGCCTCACTATAGATGGGCCATGTTTAAGTGCCTGTTTTTATCCGTAGCTAGAGTGTAAAGGGAACATCTTGAGAGAGAACTGAGATTTTATTTTAAATGTTGATGGCAAGCAAAATTTTCAACCCTTTAGGCGTTTGTATATGGTGGACAAAGTCTTTGCCAGGGATGAGTTTGCATCTGGTCAGGTTCATATTCAGTCAGTGTTCTCAAGTTCAGGGATGCCTCAGTTCCCAAGAGTGCCTGGCAAGTGGTGGCAGGGTCTTGAAAAGGGACGTGCGGGTGGGCCCGATATGCAGAAAGACACGCATAGAATAGGACCATTTGGATGTGTGGGGAATGGGATTATTAGTTTCTGGTGAAAAATGACCTTTTTTAGTACTCTTTTATGAAGTGAATTCCATAAACATAATTAAGGTGCCATCTGACCTACATGCATCTGTTGTCCACAGAGGCAGAAAGGTGTAGTGCAAGGAAAAAGCCTTAAGGCTGGAAAGGGCTGGGCGTGTGACCTTGGGTAGGTCACCCAAACTCTCTGGGCTGTCATTTTGTCCACAAGATGCAGAGTAACCCTACATGATCCTATTGTTTTTTTCTTCAGCTCAGAGGAAATGTTTTTAGATGTAGGAAATTAATGAAAAGAGTATTGATTTCAGAAGAGAGCTATCCATATAAATCATTTGTGGCCTTTTGCCTTAGTGCCAAGCTCTTTTCTCAGTGAGCATACTTATGGCAGTGCTGGCTGTATGACTCAAATGGGAAGTTCCCTTGGCCAAGCTGTCCGTCTTATTCATTCAAGGTACCAGGGAAGTCCCTCTCTAGTTAGCCAGCAGCTTGCGTTTCTGCCCCTTTCTCTGATTCCACGCTCAGGGGAGCGACAACCAATATATCAAGTTTCTAGTAGTAGTTGCAACAGTTAGAAAAACACAAAAAGCCTAGGTTAGCCTTTCCTCGGAGATACGGATGTGCGTCTCAGCCTTTGAAGTGAGGGGAAACTGAAACTAGGTTAGTTCCTGAGTACCAGATGACACCACACGATGACTTTGATATAAATGTTTTAAAAATCTAAATTGAAATGCTTGAGCTCCTCCCGATTTTTCCACTGCTGACAAAGACCACTCAGACAAAATCCCAAGCAGAGTCTCTCTTTTCCTATGGGTATTTCGGAGACCAGCTTGCCAGTTCTCACTTGTTCCACGTGTATGGTAAGCCTCTGAAAAAGAGACCTGGGTTGAGGAGATTTCTTTGGGAGAAAGACTGGCCCTTAAGGCTTAATTTTGGTTGCTCTTTCCCACCCTCTGGAGATCTGTAGAGTCTCCTGTGGCCTCTGTTTTCCCCTTGGCCCCTAGCTGTTATTCCAGGTGATATTTCTGATTTGAGCGAATGGGAGTCTGTTGCACACTTACTTCTAAGAAATTAAAAGTTTCTTTACTTAAAAAAAAAATGTTCCCTCCTAAGTTGGAGCAGACAGCTGTTCCTGGAGCCATTCTCTGGAACATGGGACTGAGGCCTCAGAGAGGCCTCAGAGAGGATGGGTGGGGCAGGTGCTCGACTGACGGCTGGCCCACTTTTCCAGAGTTGTGGGAGAGCGGGGTCCCCGGTGGGAGTCCTGGACGTGCACATCCTTATTCCCCGTGAGCAGGCCCACTCACCCCTGTCATGTGCACCCCTCTTGTTACAACAGAGGGGAAGCCGGCCCAGAGAGGTCTCTGTGGAAGGCCCTGGCTCCAGGCTGGGCTCTGGTCCCTCCACCAGGCAGCCTGTTTCTTCTCCTCCACGTCTGGATTATTAAATATGTTTAGCGGTGTAGCTGCTTTGGAAGAATTACCCTTGGCCTTCCTGCTGAAATTAGTTTATCCAGCTTAATGAGATCAACAATTGCAGCCACGGCCCTGCCTCATTCATTACTCTAATTGCCGATGTAAGATGTGCAGACTGATAGCAGTTCTGTTAAGCACATCCATTTTCATGTGGCCAAACAGGTGTTTCATAAGGGATTTAATGCCCTCTCCCTAGACTTCAGCAGCAGATGTTAGGTAATTTTTTTTTTTTTTTTTTTAATGTTCTCTTTTTCCGTTTGGTTTCTGCACGAGGCAGACAGTGAAATGCTTGAGCTTCGGTCTGTAAAGCTAAAAATCTAGCGCCAGATAATGTAAAGGAAAGCGCGTGCATAAACGCCTAAGGGCCTGGCCCTGCAAGGCAAGAGCGATGAATCAGCCCAGACTATATACTGTTCTATTAGCCGAAGATTCTGGCTGTTCCAACAAAGTCAGGCCCGGGGTCATTCATTCTGTCCCCTCACCAGTCCTTAACACTTCCTCCCTGGGAGAAGTGTTTGCCCAATTTAACGTGATCTGTGCTGCCGGAAAGTTCCATCCAGCCGTGAACCTGAAAGCACTTGTTTGCTCCATCATGATCAGACCTCTCCTGGGAAGGTGTGTCCGGGAGGCCATGTCTGACTGTGCTGCCTCAGCTTGTCCCAGAAGCAGGGACGCCAGGTTCCTCTGGAACAGCTCACCGCTGGAGCCAGCTCCCCCAGGGCGGGTCATGTAGGTTCAAGCTAGGTGTGGAGGATAAGGGCTTCTTTCCTTCTCCTGGGTCCTTCCTATGGGTCCAGTTACGGAAAAAGATGTCATTCCCCAAAGCACCCCTGCATGTGTCAGCTAGGTGACTTCTGAATACTTTCCTTCTTTGCATTAATTTAGCTGTGCTTGCACTCGCTGATAGCAGATAATCCAGATTTAAAGTGGGTTAGGTTTCCTTGGATTGGTTGGCTTCCAGTGGAGAGTTATTATTTTAGGGTTTGTTTTTTTTTTTAAAGAAAAGAATTTATAGAGTCAAATGTTGCAAATTTGTCTCTATAACTAAGACTTTTCCACCATCACAAATTTTGAAAGCAAAAATAGTACTGACAACTTGGGCAGAGTAGAAAATAGTTCCCAGCTAAGCACTAGTTTTGTCTTCTGTCAAGATCTTTTCTGAAAATCCCTTACCAAGGCAGTTTCCTGTGAGAAGGAACCAAATCCCAGCTGATTGCCCCGGCAGTGGCCAAAGTTTGCCTTATTTACCCTGAAAGCGTTGATGGCTCTGTGTGCGTGCGCGTGTGTGTTTCGGGAATATATAATGAATGTGCATTGGCTACTGTTGTCTGATTTGAAGCTAAGTAAATGTTTAATTAAATGTATAGAATGCTGTCTCTAATGTAACCCTCTCTCCTTATTAGATTCTCTTATTAACCCACTCCTATGAGACCATCTTATTTCTTACAGATGAATGATGCTATGGGATTTGAATTGCCCTGGGTGTATTTTGTCAGTCTCGTCATCTTTGGGTCATTTTTCGTACTAAATCTTGTACTTGGTGTATTGAGCGGGTAAGCTACACCTCTTTCATCTTGAAAGCAGAGTCCCGAGGACAGTTGCCAAGACCACACAGGCTTTGCTAGATGGGGGCCGCCGGGTGGGGGCCAAGCACTTTATGTGTCCTCCAAGATACTTTCTTTTCTGCTGAGGCTTCCCAAATCAAGATGTTTCCTGGAACCTTACCAGCCTTCATGAAAGAAAGCTATAGGATAATTATTGACCAGAAATTAATCAGCGTTGTCACTTGGGATTTAAATTGTTGGCGTTGCTTGCCCATTTGTCCTAAAAGAAGATACAGCTACAGTTGTGTTATTGGCCTGGATCCAGATAGAATGCCGATTAATTGGTACAAAACAGTAGCTAAATGATTTTTGGTAGGTCGCATTTGTAGGCTTCCGCAGCAGAACCTGTCCTTATTGAAAGAACAAAAATGGAAGGCCCTTGGCGGCGTCCCCTTCTAGGAGCACCAGTCTTTAATCAAAGCCCTAGTGGTCCAGCAGCTGTTCTTGGGGCTCTGCTCTTTGGCAAATGGATAACTGATAACTAATCTCCTTACATTTTACAGGTAAATGATGCGATAGGATGGGAATGGCCATGGGTGTATTTTGTTAGTCTGATCATCCTTGGCTCATTTTTCGTCCTTAACCTGGTTCTTGGTGTCCTTAGTGGGTAAGCAGTTGGATCCGTGTTCCACATTCTGCTGCTGCCGTGTGTCAGGCGGCTCTGCGTGTCCCCCAGCTGCTCCCTGCGGCTTTCTCTGCATGCATGTGGACTCTGATGTCCCCTCTGTGTGTTGCTTTTGGACTAAACTGTGATTCTTTCTGCTTGTGTCTGTCTGTGAGATTCTGTGTTTCTGATGCTTGCCAAATACTATTAATTTAATGGAACCATTTCTCTGAAGCCTGTCACGTTAATATGCCAGTGTGTAGAAGCAGATTAAAAGTGAGTAAAAGGATTCCCAGCCTTGGTCTCCCCCAGGAAAGGGCCTTTGTCTTTTGTGGTTTTCTTCCCATTAGTACGTAACCTGGCCCTTTTTACCTGCAGTGTATCATGATGATTTCCAGTGGTGTTTCAGATTTCATGGTAAAAGAGAAATGAGCCTAGATTAGCACATAAATACTGAATAGTTTCAAACTCTCACACCCTTCAGATCGGGATCGTTTCTCAGCTTGGTTTTCTGCTGCTGTCACTGTGAGAATGCTCCCTTCAGTTCATTTTTAATCTTAACTTGTAGAATCTGTCTTTAATGCAGGGTAATAATCAGCTTTTGCACCTAAATTGCCTATGGCCTTATCATCGTCCATGTCACTCGGTCACCAGTTTTGAAACTTCATCTTGTTGACCCCCTTGGCTCGGTGGATTGACAGGGGGTTCGCTGGAGACTGGGTCAGGAGCGGGGCTTCGCCCTGCCTGTAGTTGCCATCCCAGAGCCCTTCTGGGCAGCTCTGCGTCCTCCCCATCCCACAGACACCCCGGACAGGGGAGTACCCCAGAGAAGGGAACCAGGGCTCTCCAGACCCTCAGAAGCAGAGCCAGTATATAGCCATTGCCGGGGCGGGGGCGGGGCTGGGAGTGCGACCGAGGCCCAGGAGGTGCCCATCTCCCCAGAGGAGCGTCTGTCGCGCCCTGAGCTCAGACATCCTCAGGAGACACTGTCGATAGGCTTCATTCCCAGTGAGTTTATCTGCTCCTCACTCACTCTATCTGTGCCTTTCCAAGCTTGTATCTTGGGGGAGGTGATGTCTTCGTGTAATGCTGAGTCACTGGAGAGACCTTTCTCGCATTTTTCTCAACACTGCCTTTTCCAGAGCAGAAAGCAGAGCCAGTGATCCATCTCTGCTTTCTTTCCTCATCTTCCCTCTAACCTACCCTGCCTGTTTTCAGGGATACCACGTTTAGAATTCTCCCTGACCGAGCGTGGTCACTTTTACACCGTGGATGTACACTGTCCTGTGAAGCCCTGTCTAGAAGTGGCCCTGGAGCCCGTGCCCCACAGTGAGGGGAGTAGGGACTGAGTTGGGGGTGTGACAGCTTACCCCCTGCCCCCCACCTCAACCAAAGCTTCCTCCTATAGATAAATGGCTCTTTGAGCCTCATGTTCTTTCACTTAAAACCTTAAAAGTGCCTTCCTCCTAGTGACCCGCCACGGCCTTAGGTTAGTGTCGGGATGGTAAGGGTGGAATGTATCCCTGGAGAAACAGCATCGTGTTGACTTTACCACAGAAACGGCCCGTACAAGGGTAACAGCAGTTCTGTTGTGAATTCCTGGCACCCCGTGCCTCCTAAACCCAACTAAACTGAGGCCGTGGAAGCGATGGATTTTAACAGTGCCAGCGACATGCCTTATCTCTGCGCTCCCAGAGCAGGAACATCACCCCTGCGTGATGAGGCAGCTTAAAAAGGGAAATGGGAGGGAGGGCCTCCTGGTTAGATGGTGGGTGTTAAATATGCTCTCCGAGGGGGCTGGTGCCCAAAGCTGGAGGATAAAAACAGGCACACACCACGGTGGAACAACCAGCGTACTAAAATACATTTTGGGGAAAATAGTAAGTAATTTAAAAACAGTTTTGAATCAGAACAAAACTAGATCCCTTATGAAGGAGAGCGCAAATGACACGTGAATTTTTACAATAAAATACGAGATTTCGCAGCAGTTTTCAGTCCGTTCCATGATGTGGGGCTGCACCTGACTCTGTACCACCTGTAAGACCACTTGGGTAGGAAATGCTAAGCCGTGCTCTGTGGAAAGGAAGAGCCACGTCTACAGAGCAGAGTCGGGCATCCGCGTTCGCTAATTCGGTCAGCTTTTCCTGAGTTCCTGTTGAGTGCCCGGCTCTGGGCCAGAAGCCGGGGTGCCAAGATGTCGAAGACACAGATGGGGGCCTTGTGCTGAGACAGTCATTGTCTCGGGCGTGGGGAGGAAACTGTTGTTAGGCAGTGCAGGATGGCCAAGCTAGAGTAGAGGTGGAGACGGAGCGGCTGTGAAAGCTGCATGTCTGTGAGCTGGATCTTGAAAGATGATAAGGTGTCTCTGGGGGTGGGGATGGAGGAACCGGAGAAGGGGCTGCTCCCACCTCCCCTAACAATTAGTTACCCAGGCTCCTCTGCCTGGGTTCTCCTCCTTGACTTTCCCCCAAAGCAACACACAATCCAAATGGGTCATTTGTATTCATTTTCTTGTTAAAGAAATGTAATTTTTTTTTAAATTTTAGTTTTAGTCTTAGGATTCTTCGCAATTATTTTTAGGGGACACTGGAGGGAATATAAAAAATGTTTTAAATAAATATTAAAAGGAAGACAACTTATGTCGCATAGCCCCTTAGGGACCATCAGACCAACACAAATGTAATTCCGAAAGGCCCAAATTAAAAAGTTCTCCTGTTTTAGACACTTAACACCGTGCTGCTGCTTTCTAACGAAGAATCATTGTAAGATGCTGTGTGTCTTTAAGTCTGTTAACCATTTGGAAATATTTGTTGCTCCTTTTTTTTTTTTTTTTTTTTTTTGCACACTCGTTTTTGGTGTTGGTACGTTTTTAAAGCATTAAGACTGATGCTTTGGAAAAATCTCTGCTTTTACGCAGACCGTTCTTCTCAAGGTGAGTGCGAGGTTCACGAACCGCACGCCCGGCGTAGCCAAACGTGATCCTGGATGAAGACGTTTTTCTCTGGTGCTCATGCTCTGTGGGAGGAGCCGAGAATATCTGTAACTAGAGTTGTGATTTCACATTAAGTCGTCATTAAGGAGATGGTCCCATTTTGACAAGGCATTGGAAAGACTGTCTCGATTAGGTCTACAATTCAGACTATGTCTGTTCTCATGGTGGCTTTGATGATTTTTCACTTTTAAAATTGTTCACTTAACCCTTGTCCCCGTTGAGGTTTTTGTCCGTAGATAGGTAAAATAAGAGAACACAGCGGTGTTTCCGCGCTTTGTTTCTTTAGAATCACTGCCAGATTCCCGGGGGAGACGTGGTGGTCATGGACAGTGGGCTTGTGTCTTCACCTGCAGGACCCACCTGATGCCAGGCACACCTGCGGTAAGGTAGAGGGCCCTCTGAGCCGCTGTGGTGTGGGTCAAACCCCCAAGAAGGGACTGATAGATGAGAAGGGAACTGGAAGACCTTGCTTCTGGTCCTGCCAGTGTCACCCGCTAACTCTGGGACTTCACTTAGGAGCCCTGAGCCTCTGTCTCTTGACCCCTCAAATGGGGAAGAGGCTCCCGTGCTGCCCCTCCTGCCGTAGGGTAGGTGGCTTTAGGTCAGCTCATGAATGTAGAAGTGCTCTGAAAAATATGTACTATAAAGAATTTTACTCACTGAATCTATCTTTCTCTGAAATCCACGGACCTCCTCCCAGTCCCCTCCCTGGGTGAGGTGGGAACAGCTGAGGGGCTGTTTGGAAACTATCTGAAGTGTCCCATTTTCTGGATTTCCCAGGAAGTGACCAAGAGAAACGAGCTATGTATGCAGAGTAATGCTGTACTCGGTGCCCCCCCAAGAGGAGGCCGTGGAGGTTCTTTGTCAGCTATAAAGTATGATGTGGCTGTAAATCATGATTGAGGTTATGTCTGACAGTGATTTCTTGGCACAAATAGAGGGGCATGGCATTTCTGTAACATACGGTTAAACACTGGCTTTAGAGTCGGATAATCAATACTTGACTCTTTGCTCTACTTTTTACCAACTGTGAGATATGGTGAAATGACCTACCTCTTAGAGCCTCACTTTCCTTGTGTGTGAAATGATGTTAATAATATTCACCGTGTGGAGTCGCGTGAGGATTCAGTGAGCTGAAGAGTGTAGAGAGCTTGGTTATCGTTATGGCGATAGCTTGAATAAGAGTATATAAAACGGGATTTGATGCAAGAAAAATCTAATCAAGTCAGTTCTTTTAAGCTAATTTTTTTCCCCTGTGACCAGGCCTATAGATTGGGTTTAATTTGCATGACTCTTTTACTCAGGAGTTAATAAACGAAGTATTCTCTACTGCTCTTTGCTTTTAGAGGATCTAATGTTCAAAAATGCTATCAGAGGTGCGGGAAGGTACAATGAAGATGAAGATATTTAGAAGCTGGTAAATCATAGGTCCTTGTTGAGGAAGGATTTGATTTGCCTTTGTCTTTGTTTCTGCCAAAGAAAGACTAAGGACCCACGATGCCTAGACAGGTTTTGATGTCTGTTAGATGGATTTCTCCTAAGAAGTTTAGATAATCTCTGATATTTATTATAGTGGCAGTCATATCCCCGGCACTTAGCAATGGCCAGAAAGAGATTAGATAGAAGACCCTTAAGAGATTAGTGTAATATAACCCAGACTTCGGTGCATCTGTTCTCTGTCGGCCTTTGAAGTCAGGCCCCACATGCCATTGTTCATAGTAAATCCAAAGGGCAATTTTAGGATCCTATGCTATGAGTGTTTTTTCTGTTCAGTTGTTTTTAATACTGTTGTCTTGGTGCCTGGATGTTCCTTGCCAAAAAATGTTTAAAAACTCTATTTTCTTTTATAAATTCAGTATCATACTATGAAGGTTCTTGAATTATTTACCAAACTATGACCAATGTGGAGATGGACCTCTATCCTAATCACTTTTTTAAAGGAAAAAAGTGATTAATTTCATCTCCTAATCCTTAGACTCGATTCACATTTGTCCAGAACATTCCATTTCTCTTCAACCCATTTGGTTTCTCTTTAATCCACAATAATTGGGGGGAAAGGATGCTTGGTGATTGGTTGAAAGTGTTGGGATAGAAAACCTAGACAAAGATTCAGGCATGGCTACTCTACCTACCTGTGTTACTGTTGGTATAAGGAAGTGGAGACGGGTGGTGTTGGGGGGCGGCCACTGTACTGAATAGGTTCAGGTTTGGGAGGGCATCATAATTTACACCCTGGCCCATTAAATTCACACCATTATGAGCCATGGTCAGTCGGAGATTGCCTCTAATTTCCTCCCCTTGAACGTTGGCTCAGCGGGCAAAACGTACCAGGTAGATGGTGGTGTTTGCTTGAGGAGACATACCTTCTCGGAATAGGCATTCATATAAATTATTCATGACTGGGATTAGGATTAGCTCTCATTAAATATTTGACCAGCATCTGCTGACAAAAAATAAACAACAGAATTTCTTCCTGTACATAAACATATCTACATCTTAGAAGAGTAGTTGAATTGCTTGCAACGTTGAAAGGGGTATAGTTAGGTAATGGGATAACCAGGCTCTCAGCATGGTTGGTTACCACTGTTTTACAGAATAAAATTATATTGAGTTAATGAGTTAATTCCATATCTTGACCAACACACTAAGAAAGCACCCCGAGATCTAGTCCAAAAACAAAGGGACAGTGGAGGGTATTTGTAGATAGTTCTTACAATTAAAAAAAAAAAAAAAAGATTTTCCTGTGCCTAATTAGTGATGATCAGGCTACCAGAATTCCAGACACGTTTAGCTGGATTTGTCTTTGGTTTGACTAGACTCATAGGTGAAAGAGTTGTCCGTACAGTTGGAGGTCTCTCTTCTTGAACTTGGAAGTAATGTCGGGAGTGGGGTTGAGAGCTGAGGGAGAGATCTGTGGTCCTTTAGTAACTTCACATGCTTTGGTTTTGGTAGAACAAGAAATTAAGCCCCACTTCAGCTTTACGTGGAAGAACACTAAATTTCCTTTTTCTAATAGAGAACCGTGTTAAACATTTATATATACTTTTAAGCGCTGAACTTTCCTGTTGCAGAGTTAAGATGCTGTCGGGGGTGGCTGACAGGTGGATGCGGGTGCTGTAGGTACGGCGGTACCTGAATGAAGCGCATAGGCTGGTAGCCACACCTGACATTAACAAGTGAGCGGTAACCTCTCCGCCGCTGGCTCGAAGCGACTGTTTCCATAGAAATGGCTGTTGGGATCAGTGGAAATGAGGTAAGTGAAAGTTTTCGCTGATCCTTGTTTCCATCAAGCTGACGCCTGTTCCCCTGGCAACAGCAGTGGACAGCAACCAGGCACTAGCAACAGATTCAGGAGAGCTCTCTCACTTGTCAGCTGTGGCTATCATCTATTCCTAACCGAATCCTTTTTCATAACACTTGGCAAAAACCTCTGAGGACCCAGGAGGCGTCTCTGGCCACGTGTGCCCTCCTGAGCACCCACTTTGCCGATGGAGAGCTCTGTACTGAGCGAATTCATCATAGTGCTCTCATGCAGAGCTCAGCTCTTCATTAAGCCTCTGGTACCTTCATGGTTGAAATTAAAGCCATAATTTTCCTGTGTTCCCTATTCCGCTGGCGGCATTAACAATCACTGTTACTTCTGCAGTGAAGGGTTGTTTATGAATTTAATAATTTGACTTCTGTGATTGCCCTGAGGCGCTACTGTCAACCTTATGCCAGTCTTTTTTTTCCTTCTGTGTAATACCTCTTACAGGCTGGTAAAATTGCTTACGGAAATCAAATATTGGTATAGCAGGACAGCTCAGTATAGCAAGACCTTTATGTCTGGGATATAGGGAGCTCTTCTTTATTAAAGTTCAGCAGTTGTTCCTTTCCTGGAACATTTTAATATTTAAGCAGATTATGCACCCAAGGCGGAAGTATCCTTCTCCCGTATGAGACAGTGTTTGCAGGTCCCACAAAGCAAAGGAGAGCTGTCATTATTGCCCTCGTGTGTAAGGTAAGAGTGTGTGCGGAGAGGCACAGAATGAGGTGTTGGGTGCTGTCTGGTGTTAAACCCTTAAAGATACTATTTAAAAAATATTTTCTCTGAAACAAAATGAAACTCTGAGACTCAGAGCTGTATCTCTGAGAATCGAATGAAAATATGGCTCCGCAGCGTTACGAGAATTTAAATCGGCTGTGTAAGAGAGGACTGAAAAAATGGTGAATTTCCTGTCTTGGAGGGCTTTCTGAATGACTTTGTTCCCAAGAATCTGGATGAGGGCAACTATAATAATTGGAGGGCTTTCTGAATGACTTTGTTCCCAAGAATCTGGATGAGGGCAACTATAATAATTGGCTTGGAGGCGATATTTAGGACTAACCCTGTACCACTGGATCGGGTTCAGTGCAACAGACTAATAAACAGAAAATCTTGCTCGAGATTTTTCTCTCTCTCTTGGACTTCTTAAGAAAAAAGGACTTATTCATTCAATGAATATTTTTTGTGTGCCTACATAGTGGTTTCAGTGGTGAGACAAAGCAGAGTCTTGTCTTCATGAAGCTTGTATCTCATGAGGGAGACAAAAATTATAAACTTTTATAAGTTCTTTGAAGGAAAGGTGCATGGTGCTGTGAGAGTGTTTAACAGGGAGAACAAATGTCTAGGGGAAGCGTCCTGGAGGAAGAGAAGGACGAACGAATAGCCATCATATCCAGGCAAGATGGGAGAAGACGCTCAGGGAGGGTATTACAGTCAAGGAGAAACCCACGCGAAGGCCCGACAGTGGGAAGGAACAGAGGGCTTTGGAGAAACTGAAGAAAGCAGGGTGGCAGGCACTCAGGGGGCTGGGAAAGGAGGGTGAAGAAAAGAAGACAGACTGGTCAGCAGAGCCCAGATCACAAAGGTCCTTCAAGATCACATCACAGATTCTGGTCATTAGCTGAAGGGTAAAGGAACCCACTGATAAATTTCAAGCCCAAAGTGATGTGATTTATATTTGTGTTTTATAAAAATTACTCTGCTTTCTGATGTCTTCAACTTACCTTAAAATACTTCAAAAAATATAAGATAACTGGATGGATAGAGGGATGGTTAGATAGGAGCTAAAGAAAAGGTAGCAAATGTTAATTATGGAAACTAGGTGGTAGGCATATGGCTGTTCACTGTGTAAGTCTTCCTACTTTTATGAACATTTGAACTTTTTTCTTAACGTTGGAAAAATTCAGCATATAAAAATCACTCTGGCTGCAGTAGTATGAATGGATTGGATGGATGCAAGACTGGATGTGGGGAGACCAATTTAAGGCTATTGTAATCTTCTTCCAGCCACAATATAGTAACAGTGCCAGAATGGACCTTTTACTATAAACAACTATAAAACTGGCGAAAATATATGAAGCAGTGTTTTTTGTTTTTGTTTTTCAGAAGGTGGAAATAGGCAACACAGGACTGGGTTCCTTAGGCGAAGGGAAGCACATCCAGTAAGTGCCACAATTGTCCTGGCTGTCTGCCTGGAGGTGCTTTTAGAATTGTGGCACAGGAGGCAGAGCCCAGAGGAGGACAGTGGTCTATTTGCTCGAGAGGCAAAGAGCAGAGTTTGAGAGGCCGAGACAGCTGGGGTTTTCAGGGCAGGGTACTGGAGAGAGAGAGGTATGCAGAGAAGGGGCTCCGGAAAGCTGAATAGGGAGTCTCTGAAATCTTTGACTATATACTAAGCTGCTATGTGCCAGTTGAATTTATTGGTAGAGAACAGCTACTACAAAGCTGTGAGCTGCTGGAAATCTCAGTGTTGGGAGACAGAGGCATTCTGACCAGCTGGAATAGAGTGACGTTGATGATACACTGGACATTCAAGTGAGACCTCAGAAAGGCCAGGCATTACGGGTAGGGTTACCTTAGCCCTGGAGTAAGAGCCACTCTAGACCTACCCCAGTCTAGACCTGCAAATCTTATAAACAAGCTTCAAAAGGATCAGGACAAGTGGCTAACTTAACACCTGCCAAAACAAGTCAACACCCATTAAAGGAAGACACCAAAACCCCAGATGTTCCCCAAATGTTTCCCCACATCATTAAAAGTTACAGGACATGAAAAGAAGCAGGAAAACGTGACCCATAATCAAGACGGAGTGGGGGCGTCAATAGAAACAAATTGAGAGAGGACAGATAAGGCAGGAAGGGAACAAAGAACATATGGGATGAACAAAAAACCAACAGCAGGATGGTGGACCTAAACCCAACTGTATCAGTACTTGGACTGAATGAAATGGGCACAGTGTTTTAATGAAAAGACAGAAATTGTCAGAGTGAATAAAAATGCAAGATACTGTAAAGACACAGATTAAAAATAAAGGGATAAATATATTAATACAAAATATATAAAATAGACTTCTATACAAGGAATATTTGCAGAGAGAGATATTTCAGAGATAGAGACGTTTCATATTCCTGGAAGGGTCAATTCATCAAGAAGACAATGATTCTGCATGAGTTTGTACCTAATAAACTTTGAAATACATGAAGGGAAAGCTGTCAAAATTAAATGGAGAAATCAATAAATCCACAGACAGATGAAAATTTTATAGTTCTTTCAATAACTGAAGAGCAAGGGGATGAAAAAAACTAAATATAGATAACATCTGAACACTACCAACCAGAATGTCCTAACTGGTACTTACAGAACACTGTATCCGATAACTGCAGAACACTCATTCTGTTCAGGAGCACCAAGATAGACCACGTGTGGACTGTATTAAAAAAAAAAAAAGTCTCACTAAGTAGCAAAAGATTTAAATCTTGCAGAGTACATTTTTTCTAATAGCAATTGATTTGAAATAGAAACCGGTAACAATACGCTGTCTAGAAAGTCCTTCAAATACTGAAAATTAAATGATACATCTCTCAATAACTTACAATTCAAAAAAACATTACAATAGAAGTGAGAAGTTTTTTAAACAGAAAGATATTAAAAATACATCTCAATTTGCATTATCCATCTAAAGCAGTGCTTAGAAATGTATAGCTTTAAATGCCTATATTAGTAAAGAAGAAAGGTTTACATTCAGTGGTCTGTATTCCCATCTAAGAATCTAGAAAAGCAAAGCAAATTAAATCCAAGGAGAGTAGAAAAAAGAAATAAGAACATAAGTCAGTAGAAGAGAAAATGCAAGAAATAGGTAAAGTTAACAAAGACAAGAGTGGACTCTTTGAAAAGCTTAATAAAGTTAATAAATCTTTAGCAAGACTAATCAAAAAAGAAAAATCGATCAGTATTAGAAACGATGGAGGGTATGCCAACACAAATATTACAGACATTAAAATGATAACGAGACTAGGGCAATAAATTCAGTGACTTAGGAGAAATGGACAAATGCCTTGAAGAGCACAGCTTATTAGAACTGACTCAGAAAGAAAGAAAGGACTGAAGAGGCCTATATTCGCTTTTCAAATGGAATTCAGAAACATAAACCTTCTCTCGCAGAAAACTGGGGGCCTCAGTGATGTCAGAAGTGAATTCTGTCAAACAATTTAGAAAGAAAGAATATCATTTCTAGAAAAAAATCTCTTTTAGATAATAGAGGAGGAAGGGGACATTCCCTAACATATTTTTATGAGGCCAGAATTACCTCAGTACCAAATGCAACAGACAAAAGAACAGTAGTTTTCATCAATCTAGATGTAAAAATTCTCAAATACTAACAAATTAAATCTAGCAATTATTAAAAGAATAATACCTCCTGACCAAGTGGGGTTTATCTAGGAAACACAAGGTTAGTTCACCTTTGGAAAATCAAACAATGTAATTTACCATATTAACAGAAGGAAGGAGAAAAATCATATGATCATCTCAGAAAATGCCACCACCAGTATTCTGTAATATTCATGATAAAAAGCTCTTAGCAAACTAGGAATATGGGGAAACTTCCTCAACCTGAAAAAGGTTATCTACAAAAAAACCACAAAAACTGTAACTGACAACATGCTTAATGGTGAAAGCCTGGATGCTTTTTTTTTTTTTTTTTTTTTCTTTGCGTTACGTGGGCCTCTCACTGTTGTGGCCTCTCCCGTTGCAGAGCACAGGCTCCAGACGTGCAGGCTCAGTGGCCATGGCTCACAGGCCCAGCCGCTCCTTGGCATGTGGGATCTTCCCGGACCGGGACACGAACCCGTGTCCCCTACATTAGCAGGCGGACTCTCAACCACTGCGCCACCAGGGAAGCCCACTGGATGCTTTTTTTCCCTGAGATTAAGAACAAAGTAATCATTCCTCTCTCACCCCTTTTGTTCAACATTATACTGGAAGTACTGGCCAGTACCTTAAGGCAAGTAAAGCATATAAAAGGCAGAAAGATTAGAAAGAAAGCAAAAGCTATTTCTGTTGACAGAAAACATGATTGTCTACTTAGAAGGTCCTAACAAATTGCCGGAAAACCTACTAGAATTAATAAGTGAATATAGCAAGGTCTCAGGATACAAGAATCAATTTTATTCCTATACACAAGCTGCAAGCATGTGGAAAATGAAATTTGAGAAAATATGATTTACAATAGCATTAACAAATTAAAACCCTTAGGAATAAAGATAAGAAAAGATACGGAAGACCTCTGCACTGAAAACTACTGGTTAGTAAAATTAAAGACGATCTAGGTAAGTGATGATGGCCCGTGATCATTTGGTCTGGACTGGAAGATTCAGTATTTTTAAGATGTTGACTTTATCTGCATTCCTCAGATTTATCTATTAAGTGCTGTCCCATTCATAAATGCTAATGGCTTTTTTAAAAACAACTGACAAGATGATTTCAATATTTATATAAATTGCAAAGGACCTATAATAACGAAAACAATCTTGACAAAGAACAAGGTTGGACGACTTACACTACCTGATTTCAAGACTTCCATAAGGCTACAATAAATACAGTGTCATTTTGTCATAAAGATAGATACACAGAACAATTGAATGGAATAGAAAATCCAGAAATATGTGTATATGGTCAATTGCTTTTTGACAAAGCTGCTAAGTAATTCAATGGAGAAAGGATAATTTGTTTTCAGTGAAATACTGGAAAAACTAGATATGTCTTTAAAAAAGAAAAAAAATGAACCTTGACCTTTAGGTCACACTAGACACAAACACTAACTTGAAATGGATCCTAGATCTAAGTAAAAAGATAAAATATAAATGTTTTCTAAAAACACTTCTGCCCTTCATAAATAAGAAGTTGGAAAGAAAACCACACAATGGGAGAAAATTTTCACAATACGTGTATCTGACAAAGGGTTTGTATGGAGGATATACAAGAACTCTTAAATAATAAGATAAACAGTAAACAATACAATAAACAAAAAATAATTAAAATTGGCAAAAGCCTTGAACAGATACTTTGCAAGAGAATATATACAAATAGCCAATGTGCATGTAAAGATGTTTAATATTATTAATCAGCTGGGACATGCAAGCTAAAATTGCAGTGAAATTCTACTACATATGTAGAATAGTAGAATAGCTAAAATCAAAAAGACAGTATCAAGTGTTGCCAAGAGTATAGAGCAACTGATAATGCTCACATGTTGCTCATAGAAACATAAAATGGTATAACCACTTTGGAAAAGCTTGTCAAGTTCTCATAAATGACTTGTATGTCAGCATTCATAGAGCATTGTTCATAGTAGCTTCAAATTGGAAAAACCCAAAGGTCTATCAGCAGGTAAAATAGATAATCAAATTGTGGTATCCAAGTCAAACTTTGGAATACCATTCAGCAGTAAAAACAGAATGAAGTACTAGTGCATTATCAGTGATGCTCAAAAACATTCTGCTGAGGGAAAGAAGCCAGGTACAAAACAGAACATATGGTGAAGTTCTGGAAGAGGCAAAATTAGTCTATAATGTAGAAATCAGGTCGTTGATTTTCTGGGGTGGGAAGAGGAAGAGTTTACTGGGAAAGGCAATGAGAGACCTTTCTGGGAGGTGTTATAAATGTTCTTTATCTTGATTAGGGTGTTTTTTACATGGTGTCAACCTTAGCCAAACCATCAACTTAAATCGTGTGCATTTTATTGTTCGTGACTTGTGTCATGATAAAGTTGATTTTAAAATACCATTAAAGTAGATTTAAGGGGCTTCCCTGATGGCACAGTGGTTGAGAGTCTGCCTGCCGATGCAGGGGACACGGGTTCGTGCCCCGGTCCGGGAGGATCCCACGTGCCACGGAGCGGCTAGGCTCGTGAGCCGTGGCCGCTGAGACTGCGCGTCCGGAGCCTGTGTTCCGCAACGGGAGAGGCCACAACAGTGAGAGGCCTGCGTACTGCAAAAAAAAAAAAAAAAAAAAAAAAGATTTAAAAGAGTTTTCTGCTTCTGGTTGAGATGGAGTAACAAATACCAGATTTACCCTACCCTCCCACCTGAAACAACAACAAAACCCAAAACAGACAATATATGTAAAACAACGGTTTTCAAGACACTGGACGTCAGGCAGTAAAGGACAGTGATCCCTGAGAACCAGGAAATAAACTAAATAAGCTCCATAATTGTTCCAGTTTACTGGCTTAAGAGAATTCTTGGGCCACGGCACAAGGAGGGGGAACGCAGGCAGAGCCCTGTGGTCCCCCTGGGTTTAGAAGATGAAGCTAAGAGTCTGCAAAAACTAAGGTGGCTGAAGTATGCAGGACAGAGTACTGGAGAGGAGAGAATTTCATAGAAAGAGAAGACCTCAAAAAATGGAAGGATTGGAACACTCAATTTATTAGGATGTCAGAAGACAGGTAGTATTAAGAAAAGGAGGTTGTCATGAGAAGAAAGGAAGAGAATATGGGGCAGATACGAGTTTGGTTTGATCGTAGGAAGCTGGGAGTCTTCCTGCCTCATTCCTAGCTTCTCTGAAGCAGGGGGCAGGGTTAACTGCTGGCGGCCAGGGGATGGGTGGCAGAGTCCTGTCTGGAGAGTCAGGGAGGTTCAAGATGGTGGTTGCAGGGAATTGGGGAGTGAGTGGACCAGAGAACTGACGTAGATGATAGGTAGCATGGAGGTCCTTTTTGAAGCTGGCGATGACGAATCCATATTGATGTCAGTCTGTCGCATCGTATGACTTTTCTGTAGCCATGATTGACTGCTCTTACCCAGGTATGGAGAAAGGGAGTATCTGAGGTCATCTGGGCTGAGGGGTTTGCTCTCTGTATGGTAAAAGGATGCAAGAGAGTTTAGGGTAGCAGCAAGAACATCACTAAATGGTTTACTGATGGATCATGAAATCTAAGGTAGATTAGGAGGGAAGGGGAAGCCTAACAGACTGAGATAAAATGGGGGCGGTCAGTGGACTGGATGTTCCGAAGAGGTTAGTATTGTTTATCGTGGGAGGAGTGAGACAAGTCAACTGATCTGAGAGGAGGTTGTGGTCAGAGAGTAGAAAGCTTGAATTCATGATTAGGGGGGGTAGAATTTGGGGATCAACAGTCGTGGAGATTAATATGTCAAGGGATTGAAAAGCCAGGTGTTGGCAGGGTCAACCAAGGGCTACTGGAGTCCCCCAGGAAGAGGGTAGGACTTGGGGTGAGGAGGAAGGCTGGGAGCTGGGAGCCTAAGACTTCAGTCTAGGGGGCAAGTAGGAGACAACAGGGAGGAAGGGGAGAAGGTCACATAGCCTACTGGCACTGTTCTGAAAGGAGTAGGGTTTTTTGTTTATTTGATTTTTACAGCAGGATGAGGGAGTGTTGGTCTAGATGTGAAGAGGAACAGAAAAGCAAGGAGGCTGTCAACGCCACCTTGAGGCCCTGAGGTAGGTGGGGTCTGGAAGGGCTACAAGGGAAGCAAAGCAGTAAGCTTGAGGATGACCCAGGTTTCCATCAAAGCAAGGAGAAGGGCCGGGGGTGGGGGAGGGTCCCTTTGAAAAGGTTGAGGATACAGGAGAATGTACCCTCTGGAGCAGCAATTCCAGAGTGAAGAGTGAGAGGGGGCTGAGTCAGTGATGGGGAAGTTCAGAGGACCTCAGGATGACGACACACTGGGCAATGGGGACTGGGCCTTGGACGTGTGCCTTGCGCTTTGCTTGGTGACTGCCGGCATCAGTGAAGAGAGCCGAGGCTTAGTGGTGGTGAGGTCTAACGATGGGGCAGGGTCCTCAGCTAACGGAGACCCTGGCTCACTTGGTCTGGGGCGATGTTGTCCAGCCCCTGTGGTCTGGGCTCACCTGGCCTGAGATGTGTGCCAGAAGCTTCAGTCTCTGCAGAGACAGCCTAGGGGTGCTGGTAACTCCAGCGGGTGTATCCACAGCCGAGGGTTGTGGCAGTGCTGCGGCTGGGATCCCTGAGTGCTGCCCCGCCTGCGGTGGCTCCTTTGGCCCAGGGGATTCCTAGTTGCTGTGGTTATTGGTCTCCACATGTCGTAGTGGGAAGAGCTCAAGTTCAGAGGTCAGAGTCCTGGCGACGTGACTTTCATCAGTATACTTCACTTCTCCAAGTCAGGGTCTTCTCGCTGCTAAAGTTGACGGCCCCATTGCCATGTAGTTTTTCTTTTCTTTTTTTTTAAATAAGTTTATTTATTTATTTATTTATTTTTGGCTGTGCTGGGTCTGTGGACTCTAGAGCGCAGGCTCAGTAGCTGCGGTGCACGGGCTTAGTTGCTCCGCGGCATGTTGGATCTTCCCGGACCAGGGCTCGAACCCGTGTCCCCTGCATTGGCAGGCGGATTCTTAACCACTGCGCCACCAGGGAAGTCCCCATGTGGTTTCTCTTACAATGCTGTCCTGAGAACCAAGGAGAGAAATGGATGGGAAGGGACCTTGTAGACTGTGAAGACCTTTGCAAATGTGAGGTGTGGTCAGCATTGGCTGTTCCTGTGAACAAGGAACAAGGCTGTTCCTGTGAATTTGAAAAGCCTTCTTGTTTGCAGTCTGAATATTCACGTGCCAGCTGTTGTCTCCAGGGCCCCGCCCTGGAGGACCTGGAGTGACACTTGAAGACCTAACCTAATTTCTCTAAGTCTGATTGTCATAAGAGTTTGTTTTGGATTCAGGGATAAAATATTAATCCACTCAGAACTAGATCATTCCCTTGAAATTCTGCTTAAAATAAATCTTGGTTTAAGTTTTCTGCCGGCACCTTCAGAGCCTCCAAGCGTTTGGGGCTTTTCGGCTTCTGAGTCTGGGAGGCTTTCACTGAATCTGAAGGATTCTAATCCAGTGGGTGATGACACGCCGCCTGCCCAGAGGTGTGCTGTTCCCAGAGGCCTACCTGTCCTTGAATCATATGCCGGTACTTACAGATAGGCTTACGGAGACATACGGAGGAACTCCAGGGCACTCCCTGTGTGCACGCCAGCACCTGCACCCTCTCCCCTCCGGCTCTCAGTCAAGTGTACTTGAGCATAATCTGTACCGAGCCGTGTGCCCTGGGAGAGCAGTGGAGGGCTGGCAGGTCAGAGAGGGCTCTCCTGAGGAAGCCGGACTCAGGTGGGGCGTTGAAGGAAGGGCGTTTGTAAGGATGTCAAGAAAGGAGGATGCATCCCAGACCCCAGAAGCGGCGAGGGGAGCAGGGCCTGGTGTGGCACGCACGTCAGGAGCCAGTGAGTTGGCCAGTGGGGCCGTCGTGGTGCTGTGTGCTGTCTGGGGGTCGTGAGGCAGAAGGAAGTGCCTGGGGACGGAGGCGGGGTTTTGTCTTTAGTTCATGGGAGCTGTGGAGGCGTTTGAGCGGCAAGGTGATGGAGGCGGGCCGGGGCTGGAAGGTAAAGCTGTGCCTCTCTGGGCCGAGCAGAGTGAGGAGAGCTCTGGGGCTGGGGGCTGTGGCAGAGGGAGCGGGGTGTGAGGGGGTGGGAGTTCCGGCTGGGGTGGGAATGAAGGAGACCTCGTGGAAGAGGGTCGAGGGTCAGCGTCTCTCAGATGAGGAGAGAGCTGCGGATTTGTCAGCTCTGGGGTATGGATCACGTGAGGGAATTTTTCTTCATTACTTATTGTTGTTAATATGTCAGTTGTCTATAGATCTATGCCCGGCGCTGAGCTAGGTGCCTGTATAAAGTTTATTTCGTTCAATCTTCTCAGCTACTTTAGTTGCTGTGTCTTTTGCCTCAGTTTTACAGATGAGGGAAGCAATGTTCAGAGAGGGTTTGTTTTTCTCAAAGCCACACAGCTAGTAAGGAAGGAATTCCGGGTAAGCGAGGGATGAAATCTGGATCTGCTCGACTCCAGAGCCCAGGCTGCTTTCTCATCAGTTGGAAGCTCTTTCTGTGTGTGATGAGGGGGTGCCCCTGGGGGATCCCATCTATCCGACTGGCTCTGTGCTGATACATCCTGAGCTGTCCCATTTTCATGCTCTGCCAGTTTCTTTCTCTTCCCCCAAATTAATTACTCAAAGTAAAGGGGAATCGTGGAATATGGAGACTTCAGAGAAATTGGGGTTTTTTACCTCTTAAAACTCCTGTGAACAAGTCCCCGTCTATCTCAAGAGGTCCTCTGGGATTCTGTTACTGGCGGGGGGGGGGGGGATCTCTCTAAGTCCCTGAGTCTCCCCTATAATAGGATGCTCTTCCCTTGTTCTCAAGTAAGTCTGATGGTTCAGAAAGGGCACTTCACCCATCCTGTCCTTCAAGGAGAAGCTCCTCAGAGGGAGGACCCCATCTCCCTTAGTGCCTCTCTCCAGGTGGTCTGCCTTTGACGTGACCACTGAGAGGGATTTGGGCTGGAATTCCTACAGGGATTGCTTTGAGGACTTCCCAGCTGGTGGGCTCTGTTGCAGCTTTTTCCATGGGCCAGGGTGGCTCATCTGTGGTCAGATCCCCCAGCTGCCCTTTGAATAGATGGTGCAGCCCTTTGTCCATCTCAGGCTCTTTAACCAGGCCCTTAGCAGTGAACTGTTTTGGTGCAGAAGCAGGACAGGACCTGGGCTCGCTGGTCTCTTCCCACATGTTAACTTTGAATGGTTCTGCCACCCTCCCAAGTCAGACTTCAGATACACATTTTTCTCATTTTTCTTTAAAAACCAGAATCTGACAAGTCAGATGACTTCTTAAGGAGCAGTATTTGAAGCTGTCATGAGAAGATGTGATAGAGTTGTCAGGGCTCACTTGATTGATACATTTCACTTGGAGAAAGTGATGTCAGGCAAGAGGCCCATGTTTTTGAAGAACACCTCTTAAAACATGTTTTTTAGAAAACAGATTGAAACAAGAAGTCTGTAACTTTTAGCATACAACCCGCATTCTTATCATTTGGGGAAGTGCCTTTGGTAGCCATGGAAACTAACTCTTCAAAGAAAGAACAGCTCTTCTGTCCTCAGACAAGGGGATGTGGTGAAAGGAAAGTGTATTTCATTCTAAGAGGCTTTTTCTCCATGGATGACTTCTTA
The DNA here is from genome assembly GCF_964270905.1 of Leucopleurus acutus. Classification (NCBI taxonomy): domain Eukaryota; kingdom Metazoa; phylum Chordata; class Mammalia; order Artiodactyla; family Delphinidae; genus Leucopleurus; species Leucopleurus acutus. The sequence continues at coordinate 35,686,592 of NC_139153.1, read as the reverse complement.
GACTTGTCCAGGACTCTGACTGGCTTAGTTTTTGTTTTTTGCTTGTGACAACGATGGGTGCGGTTTTAGGTGAAAGAAAGTTACAGGTACGTCCCATGCAGAGCCCACAATCATGTCTTTGACATGATCATCATTAACGTAAGGCCTGAGCCTATGAAACTATGTATTTAATTCAGCCTAATCTTATCGAGCAAATACTAATGACCAGGATTTGTGATAAGGAACCAACATACAAAGATAAGACAGACACAGCCCCTCTGTCACAGAGCTTACAGTCTGGCGTGTAAGAGGGAATATTAAATAACAAATTGCACGGCAAATTGGAGAACTGTCTTTGTAGGCTGACCCAGCTGAGTGGGGTGGTATTTGGAAGAGTAGTGAGTTGAGCCTCACTTCGGGAACAGCCTGGAGCTGAAAGAGTTCTCCGTGCCTTGGAGAAAATGAGGGAACTTCAGGATGGCCGGAGCACAGGGTTCAAGCCAGGGGAATGGTCAGAAAGGACTGGGAGAGAGAAAAGAAGACCGGACAGATCAGGCATTTGTTCTCTCCGTCCATACCCCCCTTCCTCTTGGGCAGCATAAGTGCCACCCTGTCCCTGAGCTTTGGTGTGTTCAGGCTGCCCTGCTGTCGTTCACAGAAGATAACTCACCCTAGTTATTAAAAGCTAGGAAACACCTACTTTGAAAATGGTTCATCTTCCCAAAAGACGGCAGCTCTTTTCTATATAAAGCATCTTCACAGACGTTCATGTCAATAAAAGGAGCGAAGGACATGAAAAGGGGAGGATTGCTTTGAGAAAATCTCTTAATATTCCCCAACCGTCACAAACAGAAAAATTAGAAGGCACAGGATCCCTTCACACAAGGATTCCCCGTGGAGTTTGTTTCAGGAATGAGCTCCCAAAGAAGAGTCATAATGTAGTCGGGCGATGGGAAGTGTGACTGTTAAACATTGTTCTCGACCTGCTTGCTGTGTAAACAGGGGTCCTCCATTTGCTCTTGTCTCTGGCTCGCCGGTGGCCCCCCTTCACTTCTTGGTGGCCAGCGCCTAACTTCCGTTAAAAGAGCACTGTCATCCATTAGCCCTCTTCCCCTCCGTGGGCGTTGCCTGCAAGGGAGCAGGTCTTATCGATGGGGTGCTGCAGTCCAAAGCCCTCCCCCCGATTCTGGCCTATTTATTTCATGCAGAGGGAACCCATTTTGGCTGCCCCTGGCTTTTTGTGGTTGAGGGAAAACTGGAACAAAGCCAATGATTTTGATGAACTCTGAACTAAACCAGTACCAACCATTTAAAATTTTTGTGTGTGTGAAGCGTCACACACTGTTGTTGATTTTTTTAAAAATAAAACACCCAGTTTCCTCAGACTCAGACTGAACTTATGTGCTTTCCAAAACACTAAATTTAAGCAAAAATGTTTTTGAACCAAACCGCTCTTTCATCCTGTTTTATTTCCTTTATGTCTGTGTAGGGGAAATAATTTAGGTCTAAAGAAGACTGGCCTCTGCTGATAAAGATCAGTGGCTTATTTCTTCCACTTCCCCCTCCTCTTAGCCTTTTTGTGGGGCGTTGGCTTTCTTTTCTGATGAATGTCCGAGTCTTTCTGTAGAAGTCTGAGCCCTAATGATCCCCTTGGCCTTGCTCACTGGAGGCTTTCGGGCTTGTTTGTGTTTGTTTTCTCTGTGCTGTGTGTATAAATTTCAAAGCATTTAGCGTGTCTAAATTTTATTTGTGTGGGTTTGGTTAAAATAAGCAGTACTACAACCCAAGAAGAAGCTCCGTCTCTGAATCAACACGGTTTCCAGTGGCCCATTTATTTTATGGGGCATTTGAGAAATAACAGATTCCAGAGCAGACCGTGCGTCGTCCTTCTGCATTGGTGGCAGTCACGTTTGACCTGCGCTGCCGTTCCAGGGCGATGGTTAGCTTCAGGCTAAGTGCTCTCTCTCCAGGAGTGTTGACTGAGCCAGGGCTCCCAGAGCTGGGGATGGCAGGGCCTGTAAACCCTGGTCAGTGTCAGGGCTCAGGGAGCTGTCTGCAGAGCGTGAGGCACATGCCTGGCTCCTGGGGCGGGGGAAGTTATGTAGGGGCTCCCGGGAGGGAGGCTGGCTGGTTTTGGGGAGTGAAGGTCAGCCTGTGGGGAGACGAGCAGAAAGGGTGCTGTCACCTTTCTCTAAGCCCGAGTTGGGGCTCTGGAAGAAAATCAGGATGCAAGGGTAAACGGTGCTTTCTGCCCTGCCCCTCCCTTCCTGGTCCTGACTAGTGAGTGTCCAGCCTACGCATCTGCTGAGCCAGGAGGCGGAGGGATCGGGAATCCTTTGAAAAGAGCCCTGGGTTTGGAGCCTGGTTCAGAGCCCTTTGTCCTGTTTACCCAGCATGTGACGTGGGAGCAGTAATGTCACCTTGTTGAACCTCGGTTTGGGCCTTTGTGAGACGGGAGTGAAAATCCTGGTCCTGCCTGTGCCTTAGGAGGCAGTGAGGCCTGTGGGCAGCGAATGTAAAGACACTCTGAGGGCTCCAAACACACATCCCGATACCAAAGGGGTTCGCTCCGTTCCTGCCGGGGGAAGAGGGCCATGGCCTGACGCGCTCCCCCGCGGGAAACCAAGTCAGCCCGCAGCCGTGCAGACGCAGACCCTCTGGAGCTGCTGGAGGTTGGCCGGGGCCCACGGCCAACGTGCTCGTGGGTGGGAGGCTGCTCAGGGCGGTGAGGGCTCAGGCTGCGCCTGTCTCGGAGCTTCCGCTTGTCCTCTTCTTTGTGTCACTCCATCTGTGTGAGCCCCGTGGAGGCAGGGAGGGAGCCGGGGGCAGCACCGTTGCTCTGCAGGCAGCACCCCTTGTGACCCTTTCTTCTGAATGCTCTCAGCCCTTCTGCTTCTCGGCTGCCAGCACTAAGAGAGGGCTCCAGGCTGCTGCCCAGGGACAGGAACAGAAAATGAATAAGGGACCACTTCACAGCAGCTGGGTGTCCTGCCTCCCTCTGAGCCATTGAGGAGCCTGGGGAGACTCGAGTTACTGCTACGGTCAAACGCAGCGCAGGGCAAGTGCTGTCCTGAGCGGGGACAGGGTGATGAGGTGGGGCCTGGGGAAGGCAGACGGCAAGGTCTTCACCACGTCCTGTGCGCCAGTTTCTCCACCGAGGGCTTAGTCCTTCTACCAAAGGTCCCTGTGGTACCCCTCGAGGGACTTGCTGCTTCCAAGGCTCCCAGTTCCCATTTTTGGTGGACTTGGACTATTAGAAATTTTTTCCTTCTGTTGTGCTGAAAGCAATCTTCTGAAACGTCCATCTACTTCCTGGGGCACACAGCGGGTCTGCTTCCTCTTTTCCATGGCAGCCCTTTCAGAGGTTGAGGACCAGGGACGTGGCTCTTCTGTGACATCTCTTTTCCATCTGACCTCCTGTTTGCCCTTCCTCTGCCCCCTGCCCACCCTGCCTTCTTTCCTGAACATTTAGGCAGGTAATGTTCACCTGGTAGGTGGTGTATCACCTGGCCCTGCAGGAAGGTCCACATTAGCTGAGAAGACAATGGTGGATGTGCCAGACCTAGGGGACCACGTGGAAAGGGTGGAGGTGAAAATGACTAGACTGCATTGTGGAGGGTGGTTGGAGGGGCAACAGTGTCAGGCTTCATAGTTGCTTTTCCAAATGGTGTAAGAAAGGTGGGAATTGTATCAGGACTCTGTTATTTTTTTACTCGCATTTTTATTGATGTTAAATCTAGTCCATCCCCCAGGGTTTACTGAATACCTTCTGACCTCCTCACCAGATTTTCTCCTTACATGATCTCATCTTCACACATCACGCCTAGAAAACAAAGCTGATGGTGACTCTCTCTTATCAAACTACTGTTGGCTCCCCATTGCCTACAGGGAAGCACGTCCCTTAGTTTGGGATTTAAGGCCCTTCCTGGACTGACTATAAGCTGATTTTTTTTTTTTTAATCCTTATCTATTCCTATGTTTACTCTCTTCCTCCTCGGCCTCCTGTGTGCCCACGTGGAGGTCCTTAGGAGGGTGGATTTAGGAGCTGGATGGGCTTGTGTGACCAACTTCCCTGACCTCAGTTTCTGTGTAATGAGGGTGATGCCGTCCTTGCCTCACCGTTCACACTCTCCAGTGAGGATGACGTGTAAGGAATTGTGCTGGGCTCTGTTGAGGACACCGCTGAGGAGGCTGCAGGGAGAAGGCACGCGTGCAGATCCATGACTCCTGTCCATGAGGAGAGCGCTCTGGTGACTCCAAGGAGGGCAGAGCTCTTTGGCTGGGGTAGCCAGGGAAAGCTGGGTCTCGACAGGTGAGCTGGAATTGAAAGACGGGAGAAGGCTGCTCAGGTGGACAGAGTTCTGTGGACGAAGGCTCACGGGGTTGGCGAAGCAAAGAGGAGTGTAGCCAGAGCGCAAGGTGTGCATTTATGAGAAGGGGAGGTAAAGCTGGAATAGCAGGTCGGGGAAGGCTGGACGGCCTTGAGTGCCGGGCCAGGGTGTTTGACCTTGATTCCTGAGGGCAGCGGTGAGGAGCCCTGAGGCATTCTGAGCAGGACGACACCATGGGGGAGTCCAGGTGTGCAGTGCTGGTGACCAGCTGAGAGGGAGGCAGGCCCTGAGGAAATGCTCCAGCTCCAGCCCCTCCAGCTGCCTCGATGGGTGAGGTGTGTGCAGCCTGGCCAGCGTGAGACCCTGGGGAGTTGTCAGGTCCAGCTGGCAGGGAGATTCCTCCCTGAGAAATCGTACCTTACAGGACATAGACCTGGAGGGAATCTAACAACCTGAGACAGAAACTCTACCCCGTAAGCCTGGAAGTCACTAGGGGAAATGGCAGGCTGGTGGTAGAGGCTGTTCCTGATGCTATCCACAGGCTCAGACGCATTCGTTTCAGGCTTCAGGCCAATCCCAGGAACCGTGGGCTTTCTGTCCTGGTGCTTTCTGGCCTCTTTAAGGAGTAGGGCTCGTTTTGTTGTGTGTTATGTCTTTTTGTACCTCGTCTCCTTGTGTGCCTGCTTGAAGAGGGGCTCTCTCGGAGGAGAGAGATGTGGAGAGAAAGAAATGGACAGCATTGTCCATTCCCACAAGGAGCCTGCAGTCTACCTGGCAAGCGGAAATGAATGTAAAACAACATAAGTTTGCATTTGATTAGAGCGGTTACGTTTTCCAAACACTTTAACAAATTTTTTATTTGGAAGTAATTTCAAATATACAGAAAAGTTGCAAGAATAAGAATATCTTAGTAAGCAATCCAGGTACCCTTTACTCCAATTCACTTAATATTCTATTAATATTTTATCTTGTTTGCTCTTTAATCTGTCTATAGGGCGTGTGGACTGGTTTGTTAAAATAGTTTAAAATTCCTTACTGTTTTTAGTGATTCGGGGGCTCACATTATCCCAGATTTGGCCCGTGAGGTGCTTCTCATGCCCCCATCATGTTTGTTTTGTTTTGTTTTTTAAGCACTTTCTTACTCTCTTAGTCCCGTGTCTACCCTGCCCCAGCCCTGGAATCAGCCATTTCTCCAAAGACTACTGGTCCTTTTAATGGGAAATGGTAATAGAGACTGAGATCTGGGGGCCAGGTGTGCTCCTGACTACTGGGTCTGGGGGCATCTTTGTTTCTAGATCTTTCCAACAGAGCTAGGAGGTATATGCATTTACATACCCGTGCCTGCCTTTATACATGTAGTCATATGCATACATCTTTAGAAATCATGAGTTCACATCAGTATCCCAGTTGCAGTCCATCCCCAGAGGGCTCTTTCTAATGGTCCCCTTCCCGTCTTTCTATATCCGTCCTTCCACAGGGAGAACACTGGCTCCCAACTGCATTTACGCATTAACTCATTTGTGAAATCCTGTAATACGTCTAAAATAGTTTCAGCACGGTTTCATCCCTATCACTACAAAAAACCAAACTGACTAAAAAGAGTTGAGCATTTGTCTGTGGTTCTGCCCTTACCCCAGGCCTGTCCAGGATGGAGAGGATGCAGTCAGATGTTCATGAACTACTTGAACTAGTTTTGTCTTTCCCCTTCAGGGTGGTTATGGTATTCATTTGAAGTACAGTCGGATTCATTTGTTTCAGTTCACTTCCACTTCCGGGGTATTTTCCCTCCTTCCTGTCCCTGTTGATTTAATTAAAATTTTAATGTGTAAAACGTTAACATGATTCTAAAAGTCAAAATTATAGAAAAAGTGTCACTCCTACTTCATCCCCTCTGCTCCCTTTGTCCTCATCCTTTATTTTGTGCTTTATCTTTCAGACACATCCTACAGTAGTGTTTGTTTCCTTATTTCCTCCTCTTTTGCATCCAAAGGGTAGCACAATATATGCGCTTTTTTGTCCAAGCACTTCTTAAAATCTTTTTTCTTGTTTTTTCCCCTTCTGATCTGGAACAGGTAGGCTTCTATCACATGTGGGTTGTCAGATTTCTAAGTCACTTGTGAAAGTCTGACGGTTTCTACCAATAGCTTTGTTACATTAACTTTTATAATAGTGACTTATTTAATCCCTTAGTGATAGGCTTCTGGAATGATAAATTCTTAAGTGAAATGGAAAACTCTTTTTTTCATCGTCCACTGAGGTTGATAAAGATGATTCAGTGGACTCAGGTGAGATTTCCTGGGATGCAAGGTTTGTTGTGACGGGAATGACTTGTTTTCCACTGAGCAGATAGTGGTACAGGGTTGATGGCGCACTTGCTGGCCTATCAGGGTCGCGCTGAGCCCACTTTGATCCCATGTGTCCTTTTGTGCTTCCCTCTATTCCACTGGCATCACGCAGCTTAGAGACCATTCATAGCGGTTTGCAATTTTTCTCCTTTTGGTACTTGAGAAACCTCCTCCAATTGCCTTTTATTCTTCCCAGATTCAACAACTAAATGTTATACATTTGAACTTCACAACTGTACAGTGCTTTGTGATGTTCACAATAGCATCTTATTGAATGTCTGACTTAATCCCTGTGAGACAGGAGAACAGGTAGCATGTCTGTTTTGCAGGTGAAGAAACTGAAGCTCAGAAAAGGAAAGTGACAGAGTGGGGACTAGAGTCCAGGTCTTCTGACTTAGAGCCCAGAGTGGTCTGGGAGGACCGATGGGACAGCTGAGTTTATCACAAAGAGCCCACCTCCCTTCACTTCCGCCATGTCTCAGAGCCAGCAGAAGGAGATGTATGCCTTGTCAATCTCAGTTCTGTCCAAATCAGTAAATGTTACGCACCTGCTAAGTATTAGGCCATTCAGAACTGTCTAAAATCAGTTCTGAGCGTTTATATTAACAGTTTTGTTACATGAACAGTTATAATAGTGATAACTATTTAAAATAAATGGGCTACAAGCCAGGACTTTGCAGCGTTTTTTTGTTTTAAACATTTAAAAAAATTATTTCTTTGGCTGCATCGGGTCTTAGTTGTGACACGTGGGATCTTTCGCTGTGGCATGTGGGCTCTTCGTTGCAGCATGTGGGCTCCAGAGCATGCGGGCTCAGTAGTTGCGGTGTGCAGGCTGTCTAGTTGTTCACTTGGGCTCTAGAGTGTGTGGGCTTAGTTGCCCTGTGGCATGTGGGATCTTAGTTCTCTGACCAGGGCTCGAACCCACATCCGCTGCACTGGAAGGCAGATTCCTAACCACTGAACCACCAGGGAAGTCCCATCGGCAGTGTTTTGTATTCTCAGAAATTTTAGTCACAGTAGGATTTTACCTATGCACGCTTTGCTGTGTCCCAACAACCAAGAATGTGCAACAGTGATGCAGCTTTTTAGAGAGAGGGGTTTTGGATTTCTAATGTAAAAAAACTTAATGAAATATGATATTAAAGCAAAATCCCCTGTGAAACTTAAGGGTGACTCTCTTGCTATCGTAGTAATTTTCTTTTTCAAGAACTCAGATGATATATGTAACCAAAATAAGAATACCCTGCTTGTATATAATCATGTGAATTGAACACTCTCAGTTCAGAGTCAAAATATGCAGAAAGATTTGTGCTGGGATACTTTTGGTGAACAATAGAATTGAAGGCCCACAGACTTGGTCTTTAGAGTGTATTTAAGAGAATAGATTACATGATGCATTTTCATATTGACACGTGACACTCCAAGGCCTCCACTGGTTCAAGAATGAGATTCTGGTCCAGGTGTGATATTTTCAAAGCTCAGATTCATTTGGTGGACCTACCCCGGACTGAGTTATGCGTGGCCGGTATCTCCGGAAGCCAAGGCTGAGAAGCCCCACGTCATTCTCGGTGTGGTTTGCGCGAGCAGCAAGATGCTGCCTGCAAAGGCCTTTCTGTTTCGAGAGGGAAGGTGTTCTCCCCAGGAGGAAGGTCCTGGGCTGAGAGCGCAGGAAGCTTCTCTGGTCCTTGATGGGCTTCGGCTCCCCACGCGAACTCCCTGGAGTCAGCTCCCCCGCGAGCCGGGCTCAGGATGCCCCACAGCCTCGCCGCCTCCTCACTTGCCAGTGGGTGAAGGTGGGACAGACCAGCCCTAACAGAGCCAAGGACAGATCCCAGGGCATCTGAAAACTGGGTGATGTGGTCGAAGGGCGATGAGGTTGTCCTTTCTCACGGGGCCGGGGGAGAGGGTGGCAGCTTGGTGAGGATTCTGGTTTCTTACCTGAAGCATTAGTGTCACTGGGTGTTCAAGTGTCGGTTCAGCCCATCGACAGTCCGGAGTTGGGGGGTGGGGAGAGATAGTAGAGGCTGGCTTTTTAGGTAAGCAGGTCACCTCCCCTTCGTCGCTTGGCTTGGGCTGGGTTGGGTTAATGAGGTCCCTGCAAGGGAGATGTGCCGGCTTTGGGCTGGAAGGAAGGCAGACGTAGAGTCCGTCCGCGTTCAGGGGTCTGTGTGCAGAAGCTGCACTGCCTGTCATCTCATCCGCTTTCTTAGCTGCTTTTTAATCATACTTCCTAAATCCATAACACACACAACTTGGCTCCTTTAACAGTTCACGGTTGGAAACGCAGATGGTTCCTTGTATATGAGAATTGGGTAATCATCCACCTGACCTCCTGACTTGCCTGAGCAAGTGTGGGATTCTGTATATACGCAGACATCCAGGCTTGCGGACGGGAAAGGTAGCGTAAACAACGAACAGTTGGGAACGTTTCCATGTCTGCCAGAGCCTTTCCAGGGCAGGTGTTCCCATAAATGGGCAACAAATCATACTGCCTTTTCCCCTTCTATAGGGAGCACTTCTGGGGAAAAGATCGTGGCAAGAAGCGAGGGTTAAGAAAGCTGGCAGTGCTTCGTGGGCGCTCCATTTCCTGTCCGGGAAGGGGGAGCGGGGCTGTGAGGTGGGTCTGCTATGACCCTGTCCACCACTCTGGCCAGAACTGCAGCGGGTGGGGAGCTGGGGTCTCAGGACTCCTGGTTTGGACAAAGGGGCCAATACACGTTAGGAACACTGAGTGTTCCCTCCAAGTATGGAAGAAGCCCTCTGTGGCCACAGCTTGGCCCTCGTGAATCCTTTCTCTCTCGAGCGTGATGCCGGCTATCTGGGGAGACTCTGGGGAGGTGGGGCATCTCTGAGTCCAGGCCCCTGGTGGGGGGTCACGGGCAGCTCGTGGTGTTTGGGGACTCGGCTTGTCGGGAGCACGGAGCTCCTGAAGGGAGTTCGTTTTCTGAGGGACGGTGCATGTGCGTTGGTGTGGTCTCTGCAACTCTGACCCCCACAGTCTTGCTTGGGAAGGCACTGTCGTGTGTCCTGTCCACGTGTGTGGCCCCCGTTGCTGTGCTCGTGTGGCTGTACTCGGTGCCGTGTGTCCTGCTGCAACACTGCTGTGCAGCAGGGCAGACGGCTCTCGGCAAGGGTACCCGGCGACGTCCTGACCTGTGCCTGTTCTCTTTGCCTCCCCCAGAGAATTCTCAAAGGAAAGGGAGAAGGCGAAAGCACGGGGAGACTTCCAGAAGCTGCGGGAGAAGCAGCAGCTGGAGGAGGATCTCAAGGGCTACTTGGATTGGATCACCCAAGCAGAAGATATTGATCCCGAGAACGAAGAAGAAGGAGGAGAGGAAAGCAAACGAAATAGTAGGTGGCGCCCCTCCTGCTCGGGACCAGACAGAGCCTGTGTGCCCTTCAGATGCCCGCCCACGCAGGTGTCTCTCCCTCTGACCTGGTCTGAGGCTGAGGCCTCCTCCCGGCCCTCCGGTTCCCCGACCTGCACATCAGCGAGAGCTGTGCGTTTACACCGACTCTGGATATCTGCCTGGGGTGTGGCCTTTAGATACGTATCTCGTCTTGTGGCTTTGTGGTCGGGGCGGGTCAGCCGGATGTGCCGTTTGCCCCTCTGGAATGGAGTAAGCCCCTTCTCTGCGGCAGGGGTGCAGTAAGACACCCTTGCGCCAGAGGAGACGAAGTTGTGCTTCCTCAATTCAGAGCGAGTTATTGGAAGGGGCCTTGAAGAGCAGGGCGCCTTCGTCCCTTCTGCTCCTTGCGGTGGCCCCCACCTGCACCAGCTGGGGCACACCACACGCTTAGCCCATCACCGGCCAGGAAGACAGCAATTCACTGTCTAGGGCGGTGTTAGGAGGCGTGTGAGTCAGCGGGGCCGCTCCAGAGCCCGTCCAGCTGGTACCCCACACGGGGACGCCGGGCATTGCTCGGTCCAGCACTGGAGTTCACTGTCGTTGTCAACCACAGCATCTCTTTCATCGTATGCTTTCCTTGCTCTTACTCTTCCTGAGGCCATCTGTGCCTCAGGTAAAAGTGGAAATTGAAGTTCGGCAGTGGAGTTGACTAAGGTGTTTGTGATGTGTTTCAGATCTAGACTAGTTGATAGTAAAGACCGAGGGCGCTGGTCCATTGAGAGGCCTGGGGACGCCGGTTAGGCCCCGCCCCGTGGAAGATGGCTGGGTAGGCCCCCCCCCCCCCGGAGCGGAGCCCCTCCAACTTCATGCAGTCAGCCCTTCGTTCAGCAAGGCTGGGTGCGGGATGCCGGGCGGACTCGTGACGGGGGAGGACGTGGTTTGCTCCTTCTGGGGAGGGTGGGCCCGCACACGGGTGAATGCGGCACGAGGAGACGGAGATGCGGGTCCGGCGAGGAGGCAGGCAGTGTGCCCAGAGGAGGAAGGGATGGCCTAGGGGTCTAGGGCACAGCTGTGGGCTCGCGGGACCTGGGCCTTGAAGGACAAATGGACCTGAGATGTGTCAGGAAAAGCAATCTGAGTCGAGGCAGTGGCGTGAGAAGGACGTGGAGGTGGGCAGACAAAGGCTCGGGGAGGCCGTGATGGGCTCTTCCTTCAGCTGGAGCCCCGAGGGTGTGCAGGTGAGGGTGGGACGAAGCAGGGAGGGTGGCCGAGTGGAAGCTGAGGCTGAGCCCCAGGGTGGAGGGGATTCTTGACCAAGACGGCCTTCGCGATTCTCCAAGCCTGGGACTCTGTGAGTCTGTGCTTCCGTGGAGATATTTCCTGTCATCAGGGATGCGCACTTGACTCAGTCCTGTACGCTAATGGTTGGGGGGGGAGGCCGGTGCACGCAGGCCCCCCGCTTCCCAGGCTGCGCGACTGCCTCCTCAAGGAAAGCCTGGGGGTTGCCCCCTGAGGCCGAGGGAACTGGGGAGATCTCTGGACTAGGTTTGTCGACTATGGGATGAGAGTTTCTAAGTGGACGTTCATGTGAGTTCCACACCCGTGACGTGACCGCTTTGTGATGAGGTGTAAGGAGTGTCTGCATGTCTTCGGCGCAGCTCTGTCTGGGGCGTTCACACCAGAATCCCGTGACCTTCGCAGAGCTTCTGCCCCTACAGCATGGCCAGCACAAGCCTGCAGCTCAGGGCTGCCTGCCCCCCTCTTTCCCTCTTCGTTCCCAAGCTGCGGTGTTGGCGCTGCCCTGCAGAGGACCACCAGCCCCCTGCCCTGCTCTCCTAAGCCCCGCCCGTCACCTGTTATGTGTAAACGGGCAAAGGTCTTGTCCTTTCTCTGGGGCAGAGCACCTTGCCCAGCCAGCGTAGGTGTGTCCTGTAGGGGCTGAGCAGGGCCCTCTTCTGTAGGTGGATGTCCTTTTGTCTCCTCATTGCTCCACCTCTAGAAACAGACAGGGGTCTACCTTAGCAGAGCCAACATCTGTTGTGCTAGATGTTTCTATGGCCCGTGATTTGAGGAGTAGGGGTTTTTGCTGGACTCGAGCCATTGTCTCCCAGTCATCCTGAGGGTCCACTCTTGTGTCCTAGCCCGTTCCCTGTGTCCTGCCACTGCCTGTAAGGGAACGTCTAATGGCAAAATCAGTGCCTCTACCTTTGGAGACCTTGCTGTGGTACCTTAGTGTGAGACAGAGGGGAGAAACTGGCATCTTAACCCAGGGCCTGCTGTCCACTGTGGGAGCCCAGAAGGACACGGGGGTGCGGGCTGTGGGGGAAGCAGGGAAGGCCCCGCGGAGAGGCCGTGTCCCTGCTGCGCTCTGAGGGATGAGCAGCCTTTGGCTGTGGAAGGTTGGCGGGGGAGTGCTTTTTAGGCTGAGGAAATGGCATAAGCAAGGTGCAGAGGTACACATGTTCAAAACCCTTAAGTGCATTGCTTAGTAGAGTAATCAAGGAAAGAAATAAAGCCCCCTTAAAAGTTGCAGAGCCTCAGAATTCACTGTGCAACTGCTGCTCCAATGCCCAGAAAGCTACGCCGTGTCTCAGGGACGTCAGCATCATGGCTTCTGCTCTTTGCAGTGATGTCCAAGTGAACGTGCAGGACCAGCTTGGTGCTTGGTCCAGAAAGGCACCTCCTTCCAGTGCCCCCTGGCTTTTCATCGGCTCCTTTGCCAGGTGCTGGGGTGTCCTGTGGAGTGAGGCTTACAGTATTTCCCCAGTTGTCAGAGTCCCAGAGCCTTGACGGATGACGGTTGGAAATGAAGACGTAAATCCCAGGCTGTGGGAACCATGTTGAGGTTTAACTGATTTGAGAAGAGACCCCAAGCCTCCTCCCAAGGAGCACCTTCCCTGCAGCCCAGACCTTCTGGAGGAGCAGTGCTGTCAGGGTTTCCCTGGGGCCTCCCGTGGCCGCCAACCGTTTCCTCCTTGCCACAGCCAGAAACACAGGGGAGAATGGCTCACCTCGGCCCACGTGGTCCTCCTCACCAGCGAACAGCGGCTGACTTACCGCCTGCACACACCAGGTCTGGTCTCTGTTACCTGTTGGCAGGCACTGAAGTGTGGGCATTGCCACGGTCCTCCCCGAGTGTGTGAGACTCACCCCCGACCCCAGCCCTGCCCTGCATTCTCTCTGGAAAACGGGTGGGGCACTCGCTCGGGCTCCTGACTGTGTCCACACTGTCTCAGGATGCTAACTCCATCGACTGTCCTTTTCAGTTGGGTCATGGATGCGTTGGGACAGTTTCTTCCCAGACATTCAGGAATTAACTGACAGTGTGAGAAGAAGCCTCCCTGATGGCTGAGGTTCAGCCTAGACAAAGGGGACTCTTGGAAGCCATTAATAACAGCAGGTGTCTTAAGCCCAACGAAGGCAGGGGCGGGGCCAGGAGGCACGTTGATGTCCCTTCTCTGGAGTTGGCTGCAACTGAGTTTGGTGACTTGGAATTTGGACTGGAGTATTAGGCACATCACCGAACATCTCTGAGCCCCAGTTTCCTTGCCTGCAGGAAGGGGCAAAAGCTATTTGCCCACAGAGTTGTCATGAGGGTTAAATGTTCGATAACTGGTGAGAGTCGTCATAGCTGTCACAGTACTTGCTGCTGCTGTTGTCATTAAACTCCAAGAAAACGTGACCTAAACAGAATTCTTTTTGGAGAAGTACTAGATCTCTACTCAACCTGAGGATGAGGACCCCTCTTCGGATCATCCCTGTACTTTCATACTGAAGAACTATAAGGTTCTCAAGTGTTGATGGAAAACAAATCTGTTGACTCGGTCACTTTCGAGATATGGTAGCACAGCCTTTGAAGTCCATTTCTAGTTTGGTGATGCTTGGTGTCAGAGGACAGATGTCAAATCAGGTGCTTGGAGAGGCACTCACATTATCTTTTCTCTCTGATCTACTGTCTGCATCTGCGGTACCCAACTCTGGCTGTATTGGGTTGGCCAAAAGGTTCATTCGGTTTTTTCTGTAAGATGGCTCTGGTAGCACTTAGTTGTCTTCAACTTCACTCAAAACAATTTTGTTAGACTGTATGTGACCGCTGTCATATCAGTGTGCATTTAAAAAAAGGCATCAAAATTGGTGAATTTTTGTGTAGCCATTTTAATATTGAAGATGGAAGAGAAAAGAAACATTTTCGGCATATTATGCTTTATTATTTCAAGAAAGGTAAAAATGCAACCGAAATGCAAAAAAAAAGATTTGTGCAGTGTATGGAGAAGGCGCTGTGACCGATCGAACGTGTCAAAAGTGGTCTGTGAAGTTTCACGCTGGAGATTTCCCGCTAGACGATGCTCCACGGTCAGGTAGACCATGAAGTTGAAGTTGGTAGTGGTCAAATCGAGACATTCATTGAGAACGATCAATGTTATACCACGCGGGAGATAGCCGACATACTCGAAACATCCGAATCAAACATTGAAAATCATTTGCACCAGCTGGTGTGTTAATTGCTCTGATGTTTGGGTTCCACATAAGGTAAATGAAAAAAGGCTTCTTGACCGTATTTCCACATGCGATTCTCTACTTAAACGTAATGAAAACGTTCTGTTTTTAAAACAAATTGTGATGGGCGACGAAAAGTGGATACTGTACAATAATGTGGAACAGAAAGAGATCATGGGGCAGGGGAAATGAACCACCACCAACCACACCAAAGGCCGGTCTTCATCCAAAGAAGGCGATGTTGTGTATATGGTGGGATTGGAAGGGAGTCCTCTGTTATGAGCCCTTTCTGGAAAACCAAACGGTTAATTCCAACAAGTACTGCTCCGAATTAGACCAACTGAAAGCAGCACTTGATGAAAAGCGTCCAGAATTAATCAACATAAGACGCATAATCTTCCATCAGGATAATGCAAGACCGCATGTTTCTTTGATGACCAGGCAAAAACTGTTACAGCTTGGCTGGGAAGTTCTGATTCACCCACCGTATTCAGCAGACATTGCACCTTCGGATTTCCGTTCATTTAGGTCTTTACAAAATTCTCTTAATGGATAAATTTCCAGTTCCCTGGAAGACTGTTAAAAGGCACCTGGAACAGTTTTTTGCTCAAAAAGATAAAAAGTTTTGGGAAGATGGAATTATGAAGTTGCCTGAAAAATGGCAGAAGGTAGTGGAACAAAAGGCTGAACACATTGTTCAATCAAGTTCTTGGTGAAAATGAAAAATGTGTCTTTTATTTTTACTTAGAAACCAAAGGCACTTTTCGGCCAACCCAATACGTGACAGTCACCTGGGGAGTGAGGACGCATCCTGGCGCCGTGCCCCACCGCACACTGATTCACTGGTCTGTGGTGGCACCCACGCATGGCTCCCTGGAGGTTCCAGTGTGACACCAGGGTTGGGGACTCCTGAATGCCAGCACGCTGAATATCACACTTGGAAGAAGACAGAAGGAGAGACATTCCTTCCTTTATGCCTGTCTGGTGGCTACGGTGACAGGTAGCTCTGGCTTTGTGCGTCCACAGATTACGTACAACGCCATTTCCCTAAATTTCCTGAGAGAAAGCTGGTGTTACACAATTAACTGAATGGACAAGATTCCCCTGGAAGTTAGTTCCTCAGCTTTTGGGAAATTTTCAAGGATAATTTATTTAACTTTTTGCTGAGCTTCAAGTTTCTTAAGAGGCTCTGCCGAATCTCAAAGTGATGTTTTTAGACGTATGCAGCTGCTTCTGAGTTAACAATGGAGTTTTGCTGGGACCATTAAAATCTGAAAGCCTGAAATTCTATTTTAAACTCTTCTCATTGTCAGCGATTAGTTTTTTTAAAAAGTCGCATTAAAAATAATGTAATCCTTTTCAAGGAAGCTCATTCTAAAATTCTGGCCAGAAAAGCAAGGCATTTTACTGTGGGAACTGTGAATGATCAATAATCCCTGTAAGTGGGAGTATTTGATGCCCAAAGGAAGAGAGGGGAGGATACCTGAAACTCCAACTCTGACCACTGGGGAGAGCCTCTGTCTTCTGTTCATCAGATCAGCTGTCCTGGAGGCTGTGAGCATTGTTCATGCCCGCCTCGCACTGGGAAGCTGCCCCCTCAGTGTACAAGGTTGTCATAGCTGGCACCTCCCTGCTGCACATGCCACCTTGATGCCTTTGACTGCAATGTTTGATTTGCGGGGTGGGCAGAAAACCAGAGATGCCGTAGCTGTTTGCAAGCACAAGGCGTGGGAATTTATTGGTCCTGTTTGAAAGGTTGTGTCTTCAAATTTTGATTTATAAAACTGCTTTCCTCACAGTCAGACCACCTCAGGGTGCAAGTTCAAAATGAAAACATTCAAGTAAAAGCTGTAAAGCAAACAGCAGCAGTTAGAGCTGCATATGGTAAACATGCATCCAGGACAGCCGCCCTCTCTGGAGAGGGCCCAGTGCTGGAGTTACGGGAGACACCCGCTCCCCTGGGCGGTACTGGGAGCCGTCGTCTGCCCGGGGCTGGCCTCACAGGAGCTGGTGGGAGACGGACTCGGGGATGGTTGCCCCACCATGATAAGGAAGGCGGGCACTCCAGCCAGGTTTGTGGAGTCCCGACTCAGGGTGGTGTTTGTTTTTAATATACTTTGATTACATAAGCAATGTTTGCCCACTGTAAGGAATTCATATAATATCAGAGTTTAGAAAATAAGACCATTCTCTCATCCCTCTTCTTAGAGGGAAGCAGGTGTGGCAACGGGGGGCCTGTTCTTTCCGGCCTCATCTGTGCACACGAGAACCTGCATTTGCACAGACAGCACGCTCACTGGTCCCCACCGTTAGATCGCCCAGCACAGATGGTCCTGTAACTTGCCCCTTTCACTGAACCGTGTGCCATAGACATCTTTCTGTGTTTTTTTAAACAACATTTTGGCTATTTTCAATAAGTGGCAGTTTAAATCTGCCGCAATGGACTGGGTAGTCTATAGGGCACGTGGAGGCTACAGCAGTTGTCAGAGTTGGAGTTTTATGCTTGTTTGTGTGATCGTCTGGTTGCTCTCTTCCTCTGCCACGAGACTGGGAGCTCCGTGGGGGCAGGAATGGGGTCTGCTTCTATTCTGCACGGGGTGGCTGGCCCCTGGCACAGTCTTTGTCACACGTACAAGCTCGCAGTGGTTACTTGTTGAATGAAATAGCGCCAGATAATCTCTGTCACAGGCTTCCTCTGTGCCAGACTGCTCTAAAGGCAGTGGGTACGTGAGTCTGTTATTCCTCACACAGCTCTGAGACCAGACCTTGACAGAGGAGGAAGACGAGTAAGCAGCCTCCCAGGGCCCGCATGCCTGCTAAGTGGCAGAGCTGGGATTCCAGCCAAGGTTTTGCCACAGTCTGCCTGTTCGCCGCCACTCATCCCCCCAAATGCAGCAGTTGTGCGACCACCCGTGCCCTTCGTCCCACGGGAGCGATTACCAGGAAGGGTTTTGCTGGGGCCCAGAAGAGGCCCGTTTCAGAAATGGACGTGTTATGCCGAGCGGTACCACTTCCCGTTCCCACCAGCCGTGCGTGCAAGTTTCCCCCACGCCCTTGCCCACCCGCCATTCCTTTCGCTGCCCTTGCACTGCCCAGGGGCGTGTGGCCTCTACACCAGAGTGGCCGTTGTATCACAGAGCTGCGTGGGGCTGGAGACCCGAGAATCATTTTCTTGTGACCCAGTGGCCACAGGGGAGTTGTCATGGTTGACTACGCCCCGCCCATGCTTGTATCGCTGTATTTCACCATATTTACAATTCACCTCTTAGAACAACTCTGTGAAGTGCAGGTCCAACTGTTATTAGCCTGTTACAAGTGAAGAAACTAAGGTTTCACCTTCGTACCACCATCAGGTACCACGTCCCCAGTCATTCAGCCAGTAAGTGGCAGGGCTGGGATTAGACCTGGTCTGTCCAGGTCCAGAGACCACCACTTGAACCCCTAGTGTCCTGCCTCATATAGTGATGCTGGCTGGACTCACAGAGCCAGTCAGCACCCAAGACTCCTGCTGAAGTGCCCTCTCCCTAACGCCCTTCTTACAGGGGAAGCCCGACCTTGGGAACCTTTGTCCAGAGTGGGTTAGTTGGTTGTTTATTTAGGACAGGTTTTCGAAGACCGGCGTTATGTATACTAGCTACAGAAGGTGCACGTCCGCTCTCCCCGTCAGACCCTGAACTGTGGGTTTCTCCGTGCAAGGGGGGTAGTTTCGGGGTTTGTGTATCAGAGCCCGTGGATGGGACCACCTCTGGCGTCCTCGGGCCTGCTGGCATCGCTGTTGCTGCTCTCTACTGAAGCATAATGGAATTGCCTGTGTTCCACCCAAGGGGTCACATTGGCCGACCTACTAAAGGAGGATAAGAAGAAAAGGAGGTTTTGCGGCTTTCGCCAACACAGGGCTAAAGATCACGGTAAAATGCTGAGATTGAACTTTCTCTTTGGGAGACTCTTCTCCCCAGACTTCTGACGCCTTTTCCTTACACACGGGCATGGTGTGAGGTGCATGTGCTGTGTGTGCTGTGTTTGTAAGATGCCTATGTTTTCATTTGATTTCTTTGAAACTTGGCCGTGTTGTTTTCCTCTTGTCTTTCCCCCAGATGTGTGACTTAGCCAACATAGCATTGCAGTTTCCTCTGTTTGAACTGTACCTTTTAAAGAAGCAGCTGAACCAACTCAGAAAATTTATTTAATTCCGCACGAATATTCTTAGACTGGAAGACAGACTTTTTAAACACTTTCCCCCAAATGATGCTTTTTAATCTAAACTGTTTGGAAATTCCAATGGTGTTATTTGATTGATTTTTTTCTTTTCCAGGTTACATGTTTCACATGGCCTCTGGGTCTTCCAATCTCTGGCTGGTTTGCCCAGGACCAGGCTAAAGCTAGTAGTGTCAGTTTCGAGAATGAAGTTAAAAGCAGACTTCTAGGATGCTACGATTTGGGGGCCCTTGCCTTTACAAGTGGGAATGGGGAAAGGGCTTATGTAGGAAACAGCTGAGTATCTATCTGTGCTCTAGACTAATGCTTAACATAGCCCCTCATCAGAAGCCCTGGGGTTGGCGTCAGGACCATCCCCATGCAGGGCAGTTATGCAAACAACTGGCGTCCTGCCCTGCCTGCCCGAGCCACCCCTGTGGTCCCACAGCAGCACAAGGCTTTGCCTGTGCACTCCTGGTTAGTGTCACCGAGGTCAGCCCTGGCCAGACGACTTTGGAGGAGTCTGTGTGAGGAAATTCAGACTTAGGGACACAAAGCCAGCCGCCAGGAGAGCAGAGGGTTCACGTTGCCCTGTTTGCTGAGGAGTGGTCTCAGCCACTCGTGGGAATGCCGAGCGCAGCGGTGATGGGAACTGGACTTGAACAAGTCCTGGATGGGCCGAATGAAGGTTGTATTAGATTCCTAGTCTCTTCAGAAGGCCCGAAAGTGGGAAGGGACACTGAGTGTGAGATGTGAGCCCTTCGTCACTCTGAGAGCACGTGGTGGCCCCGAAAGGAGGAGCTTGCCTGGGATTGGGAGCAGGTCTGGGGGCAGAGACAGAGCTGACTCTCGCGGCTTTAGTGCCCGCAGAGTTTGTGAAGAAGCTTGGTGCGGCTCTGAAGGCCTCCGCAGGAAAAATGGGCTTCAGCTAAGCAGGAAATGTTGTGATGGCCACGAGAAATAAGTTTTCAAAGACTGACGCCTACAGGCTCCGGTGGGTCATCACGAGCAGATGAGTGGTTCCCGTCCTAGGGGAGCAGACACCCCTCCTTGGGCACGTAGATGCCCACCGTCCTTAGCGGGGGCTTGGGCCTCGTGGCTTTTCAAGGATTCTTGAGGCTTCTGGGTGAGCCTTGAGGTCTGCAGGAAGAGGAAGCAGCCTAATGTTCTCAGGAAACTTTCTGTATTTTGTTGGGGTCGGGGGGTCTTTTATTGACTGAGCTACCTAGGAACCCTAAAGAAGGCCCCTGACATTCCTGGTGGTGCTAGTGCGGTTGGAGCCCTTGTCGGGATGCTGTGTTCCCCATGTCACTGGTCATACAGAAACAGTTACTATCAGGGCACGATTCTTGCTTTAGACACAGAAACCTTGGTCTGGCCTTGACCCACATTCTCCAACACGAGTCTGGCTTCTTTACAGCAACGAGAGTCCGTTGGCCTGTGACGGCTGAGCGTGTTACCACTAGCAAGCACAGGCAGATTCCTCCAGGGGATGTCGTGGCACTGCCCGTGCTTGTCATGAAAATAAGATAAAAACACGAGATCTTGGCCTTTGGAGCCCCTGTCCCCAAGGAAGGCAGCCATGATCCTGCCACTGCTCAGCTGTCTAACCTCACCGCCACCCCCTGCCTTTGAAAGGAAAGAGTGAGAAGCTTTAGGCTGCTGGGGCGTGGAGAGAAGTGCTAGAAGAGACCCGTGAGAGTGCAAGAAAGCCTGTCCCGTGGAGAACAGGGGAGCGAGGGTCCTAGAGGCCCAGGACATGTGTGAGCGAGGCTGTCCCAAGAGGAGGCTGGCGAGCTCCAGGCTCACTTGGCAAAGGTCCCCGTGGTTCCTGGCCCCGTGGCTGGCAGAGGTCTCTCTCGGGGGCTGCTCCCTCCTGTGCTGTTCCACTCTCCAGGGCGCTCTGCCCGGAGGTGACTTGGACCCAGTTCTCATGCGCCAACTGCTGGCCTCCTGGCCACCCTGCTGAGGGGTGGGCAGCAGCTTCCCAGTACTGCTCGTGTCTTGCTCTCCTTGCTGAGCTGTGGGGGAATGCAAGGGAAACCCCCTTGGTGCTGGGAGTGAAATCAGACAGCCTGTGGGTGTTTCCTCTTTACAGCAGTTCTGTCAGGTCAGAGGTAAATTGGTCTTAGAGGTGCAGTTGCCCAACAGCTCATTTATAGACTTGGTAACTAAGCCCCGGGAGAAAGGGGACTTGTCCCCGTACCACCGATGGCAGAGACCGAGCTTCTCTGACTTCTGTCCCCGAGGCTTTGGGCTCAGTAGCCTCTGTCACTCAAGGAGGTTAGTCTGAGATTTTGCTGTGCCTGTTAGTAGTGAAGATAATTTGGGGGCTGCCTATTTGGACCCACACAGAGGCTCATTCAGACCCCTGAGCGTGCGTACCCATGCACGTGTGCATGCGTGTATTTGTGTGTTGACTTCCCTCTGAATTCACAAACCAGGCAGATATAGTTGAGAATTACGTCGTCCTTCAGAGAGAAGGTAGATAGAGGAATGTTGACACGTTGGTGAGGATGGTGTTGTGCTAGCCTGAGAAACAGCGTGTTTCCCTGGTTTATTTTGTGTGGCATTACCCATGATGGCGTCCAGGCCCTACAATTAGATCCTAAAGAGAAATAGTGTGACCCGCTATCCACAGAGAGTGCTCCTAGCGGGGGCCAAGCCCAGGCTGCCTGGGTGGCCCTGGCAACTCTCACTTGCAGTCCAGGGTGTGCTGGGCTCCTGGCTGGCTGGCACCATCCCCTCGCCGACAGCAGCACCTCTGGGCCCCTCCTCAGCGCACACACACTCAAAACCTGAGGGTCTGCCCTGGAGCTCTCCCCAGAGATCCCAGTACCTGGAATCAACTGCAAAGCGTAGGCCCTGAGCTACCCCAGATTTTCCGCAGGCAGATTGCAGGGCAAGTCAGCATCCTGGCACGGGCGACAGGCTTGTTCTAGTGCCTGGTTTCAGCTGGAGTCATTGAAAAGTGTTTTCAAATTCATGTTTTAAAAATGAAAATTTCCTCAACAAAGCTCTAAAGTTTCCTGAAACGTGTAAAGGAAAAGGACTAATAGCCTCTCTGCATGCAGATGGCCCCGGCTTCTTCTGCAGGAGGGTCTGGTGCCTGTAGGTCTGAGGGGGTCTCTCTGTTGCAGCCCTAATTAGGCCTAGCCGCTGGTCAGCAGTGAATGCTGACTCCCTGCTCAAGGCGACAGAGAGGTCACCCTGAATGGGGCAGATCTGATGCTGCGGCAGCCGGTTAGGGAGAGGGGCACATGTTCTGCTCATTCGTCCTTGGGTTTACTTACTTGGGCTTTTATAATTCTTTCTGTTTGCATTTTTATGAAGTCCCAGTAGTCCCCGTGCCACCTGCATTTTTGTACTCCCCACATTTGCTGGGCTGATCTCCTGGAAGTGGTCTGGCTAATTAGGACCAGACAGCAAGGCTGGTGGGTAACACGCTTGCCTGGTTTTTGGAACGTTTTGATTTATGGAGTTTTAAGTATATCCCCATACACATACCAACATGTACCAATACTGAAACATACGCCAGTATATTTAAGGATGTACCAGAGTCACACGGGTGGTGTGGCACAGTGGCAGGGACTCAGGAGAGCTTTCTCCTCACACATCTGAGCTGCGTGTCCCAAGGCAAGTGGGTCAGTTCTCTCATCTGTGAAATCACAGCGTTTGTTCATGTCATCTCAGAAGCCCCTTCCAGTTCTAACAGTCTGTGATTCTCCTGTCTTGATTTTTTAAAACGTAGATGGGATCCTATTGGGGCTAAGTGAAGTGAAATCCATACCAATTTATGAACATTACAAAAATGAATGCCTGGTGCCAGTGAAGGGTGAAATGTTTTAATGTACAAACAAGCTCCTTGGTTATGCCCACTGGGCCCTGTGTCTTCTATATGTCTGGAAAAGGAAACACTCCTTTGGCTGCAGGGAGAGGCTGGAGTGGACGGGAAGGGTGCCAGGGCCCCGGCCAGAGCCTGGCTCCTCGGCCTGGGGGGAGGGACTGGATCCAGATCCATGTCCAGGACCAAATGAGGTCACCACGTTCTGGAGTGGTCACTGCTCTCTTCCCCCAGCTGCCCCTTCTTCTCCTCCTCCTGAGCCCTAGGGACGTGACTCTGGAACAGATTTATTTATTAGGGACCTATGGCTCTGTAGGTGTCAAACAGTGATGCCAGAAAAGTTGCTTTCCATACAACAGGCTAAATGAGAAGTAACTCAGTTTAAGACAGAAAAGATACAAACCACGGGTGTTGGCCGAGGCTGGTTCAGAAGTGCGGAAGGCTGTTCGAAAGAGAATCCTCTGTGCAGTAGTAGAAGTGGGCAGGGCGAAGTGACACTGGATTTGGACCAACTAGGGAGTGTCGCCTTGCTTCCAGGGAGCTCCAGGAAAGCTTTTCTGAGATGATGGATTCATCATTTATGGGCCTCACTGATGGCCCAACACTGCAGACCCACTCTGTATCTCACCTCTTACAGTTCTGCCAGCAGCCCTGTGAGGGTAAGTACTCCCCAGTTTACAGATGAGAAAATGAAGCCTTGGAGATGTTCGGTCACAAGTGTGGGGTGAAACTTAGACCTGGCCAACCTGAGAGCCCGCCTTAACCACTGTCCCATCCCACCTGAAGGATGGAGCCCGCTTGGCAAGCAGGAGGGTTCTCTCCAGCAGTGCAGCCTCAGTTTCTGCTTGGGGAGTTCAGTTTTATTTCATAGCTCCCCACCCCCACCCCTAGTCCAGGGAGCAGCTTGTACATTTCATTCACTAGTAGTTGGCACAGAGCCAGAAATGCAAAATGCTGTCCCTCCCCGCCCCCTGCCCCCCTTCCCCTAGGCAGGGTGGTGTAATTTATCTGTTTGGATCGGATCATTTGAGAAGCAAGCTTTAGGGATGAAATGCAGCAACTCTATTGATGTCATCATGGGAGTAAAAAGCCACAAAGCTTTCGCCCGTTCAGGAGAAGTTTGCTCTTTCGGAAATAGTGCCTGAAGTTACGGTCTGATTAACAGTGGTTAATAGTAGAACCATGAAGTGGCAAACTGTTAGAGATGGAAGTGACCCTCAGGAGTCTAGAGGTAGCGTCCCCACTTTACAGGCAGGACACTGAAGCCTGAAGAGAGGTGGGACTGCCCGGGGCAGAGCCAGGACCTAACTGAGGCCGAGGGCCCTCACCCACCCACCCCACCCCCGCCCCATGCTGCTCTCAACTTCTGTCCTCTCAGTGGTGGCGCTAAGCACCAAGAAAAACATTCCACAAAGACGACCCATGCTCACATTTGTAAGGGTCTCCCACCATGCTTTTCTTTGTGCGGTTCCTGAAGATAAGGGTGACCTGTAGGAGGAACCTCTGACAATGAACTTGGCTGACTCAGGATTTTTTGCTCTTTCTGCTGAAGTCAGAGCATGGAACAGTAATGCAGGAGTGAATTGCATGAGCAGCCTCCTGTGTGTGTGTGTTTCTATCTCTCCATGGAGCTTTTTGTTAAAGGTTTTCCTGTGATTGGATTGTGGGCTTTTTTTCTTGCGGGCGGGCGGTGTTTTTGTCTGTTTTTTGCATGGAATGGTGAAAGAGTGGATCAAAGTTTGTAGCTGGTTTCTTTCGACCTAACTAAGGAAGAAAAAAGGTTATTCTGTGAGAATACCAGCTGTGTTATATGGGTCTGTAATGATCATTTTGTCTTCACTTTTGAAACCTTTGCCTAAATGTGCCTGGAGGTAGCTATTGAGCCCCACCCCTCGCAAGCAGGCTCAGTTCCCTGGGTGCTCACAGAAGGGAAGGGGTCTTCTTCAGTGCCTCAGAAAAGATGTTTCTCAGCTCGCTGGGCCCTTCGAGTCAGGTCTGCGTCCATCCCTGCCATTCACACCCTGTCTTCCCGCTGAGCAGGGTCCGCAGGCGTGCACTGCACAGACAGAGCTCGCTGGTCCCGCACCTTCACCCTGCGTGCCTGAGCTGGTCTCAGACTCCGCCCCACAGCACCCCAGGCACCACTGCCGGGTTTTACAGCTGAAACCAAGGCGTCCTTCCTAAGAGGAGCCATATGGGCAGAGCTTGCAGGGGGAAAGGGTTTCCTGTTGGCACCGTTAGGTCTATAAGAACCATAAGGTCACTGCAGTTCAAAGTTATGCATCAAGGAATAGAAGAAGTGCATGGGTTCGGGTGATTCTCCTGTGTTTCAACCTTTGACCGCCTCTCCTAACCCCAGAGCAGAATTAGTCGTTACCGCACTTGCTCAGACCCCTGCGGTAGCTCTTGTCACAGTAGATTGAAGTCCACCGGGCGGGGGGCTGCCTCTCCCACCTCCAGGGCAGGTGCAGAGCCCAGTCCCTCTCTGCGTCCCGCATCTCCTTTGCTGCCTGGTCTCCAGCACACGTCCGTGATGTTTCTAGGGTTGAATCAAGTGGAGGAGAAAAAACACCCATGTGCCAGATGGTGGCTCTGGGTGGGTCCCAGGGCCACCTGACACCAGCAGGTGCATTTCAACATTTCTTCCACTTCTGCTCAGGATCGTGCTATGGGGGAGGGAGATGTGCCCAGAGACCCTGGTAGCACTGGGACCACAGGCGGCTTTGCCTTCTGGTCGCTGGTTGAGAGAAAACCCTCTTCTCCCCATAAGGCTACTTCTTGGTGCTCTAGTGCCGGTGTCTTTGGTCGGCACCTTCTGCATCTTGGCTTCACAAGCTGGGCAGAAGAACATCAGATAGATTAACGGAAAATGAGTCAAATTCTTAATTTTTTAGAGAGATTTTATGCTTGGTACCTTCATGCACTCCTCCCTCTATAATACCTCCTCTCCTTCAGTATATTTAAAATAAGAATTTGTGAAATATTAGGTTTGTTTACAGATTTTCTAGAGTGCTTCTTGTTGGGACAAGAAAAGATGTAGCTGTAACTGAGATGTTTTGATGGTCTCTCAGCGCAAACCTGGAAATCAGAAGAATAAGCTGGCACCAGGCACAGCGGCAGGATTCAGTTTGGTCCCCAGGCTTCTTCTCTTGGGAAGTTGGATGGACAGGATCTCTTCCTGTCGGGGGACTTTGTGGGAAGTCCTCGGCAGATCACGGAAATGAGGGCTCCCCGCTGTGGAGGCGCCTGGCTTCTTGGCATTTCCTTTTGCCAGTCAAACCCCTGAGGACCCTTCATCACCCTCCTCGCCCTCTTGCCAGATTCCCCAAGGGTCAGCCTGGAGGCAGAGATCACATCTGTCCCGTCCCCGGGCGCACAGTGCATCCGTGGTACCACTTAAAGCGTTTCTTCTCCCCACAGCCAGCATGCCCACCAGTGAGACGGAGTCTGTGAACACGGAGAACGTGAGTGGGGAAGGCGAGAACCAAGGCTGCTGTGGGAGCCTCTGGTGAGTGGGGTGGGAGGGGGAGGGTGCCCTGAACTCTCAGCTCCTCCCGGCTTCTTAGAGAAGCAGATATGAGGAAGACACCCAGATTTCAGGGGAGCCCTGGAGTCATGGCCTCAGGTGCAAGAGGGGTGGGGCGGGCTCACCCTGGACCCCTTGGTCCTCCCCCTAGCCCAGATGCCCCAGACCCCCAGCATTTCCCCTGCCTCTTCCCTCAGAGCGGTCTGTCCCACTGGGGTGGAGCCTGCCGCGGGCTGAGCCAGGTAACCCGGCAATTCCCCTGTGTCTACTAGGTGCTGGTGGAGAAGAAGAGGCACCACCAAGGCCGGGCCCTCTGGGTGTCGGCGGTGGGGGTAAAAGGCCTGATTCTCTGAGCCTGGTGCTGGCGTCAGTGCTTTGAAGGGCTTGTATGGCAGAATAGAATGTGCTACGTGTTTAAGTTTCCTTCACTCACGGGGTCTCCCAACCTCACGTATAGTGGCTGGATAACCAGACCCCGCCCTCCTCGGCTCACGCACTTTGTCTGGAGCCCTGCACCACCCTCTCCCAGCCGTGGAGGATGCTGTCACTCTAACACCCACTGGCTTTTTTCTAGACGAGCTGGGCTGCAGCAGCGGGTGCACCAGCAGCGTGCAGCGTGCAGAGCATTGCCTGCTTTGGGGGGAGGCCCGCGCGGTTTTGTCTGCTTTCTGCTGGTGTCCTTTGGGTCTTATGTCTGTTGAGTACAGGCGTCATTTTTAAGAGAATCTGATCTCCTTGGCAGAGGTTCATAAAAATGATGTGTTCGGAGCAGGAAACTCAACCGTTTATGGGGTAGATTTGCCTCCTCTCTCTTGCTCTGCCCTCCTACGATAGCATGAAGTAGGCGGGGAATGGGTCTGCCTTGCCACTTTACAGATGCGCACACTGAAGCTCCAGCAGGTGCGCTGCTTGCCCAAGCTCTCGCAGTGAGTGACGAGCAGAGCTAGGACTCCGAGCCCAGGGCTCCTTTTGCTGTAGTAGCGGCAGCATGTGCTGCTGTTGAGATGCGAGGCTGAGCTGTGGGCAGGAGAGGGCCTGCTGGCTGCAGTGTGAGGAGTTTGGGTGAGGGGAGAAGAACCCCTGGCATCACCACCTGTGCCAGGGCTGCTCAGGCAGCTAAGAGTCTTCTCTTGCTTGGCCCCCTGCTCGGCGCTCACCCCAGCTGGCCCGCCGCGGGAGCCGGGGGTGCTGGATCCAGGCTTCCGTGCATGGCTTTTATGGTATCTCTGCTGAAATGTGGGGGGAGCGTAGCCTCAAGACTTCCTAACAGGAATCATATTCTTTTTTGTCTTTCTTTCAGTCAAGCCATCTCAAAGTCCAAGCTCAGGTCAGTATCTTCTTTCTGTACTTAAGCCTGTGTGGGTTTTTTATGTGCAGACTTCCGAATTTTACATAGAGTTGCTCTAGACTTGGTGTTGCACTCTGTGGGCGCTAACATTCATGTAGAAGATCAATCTGCCCAGTAAACAGGAAGTACCTGCCTTGGAGAACAGTGTAGTAGGTGCCAACGATCTCCCCCTCCAAAACAGACAGACCAGTAAGATGCAGCAATGAGCAACGTTGTGCCTACTCATCAACCCTCTACATCCCCTCCCAGCGTCCTTTGTCTAAGAGGGATACTTCCTGTCACTGCTCTGCTTAAAGCTTTTCCGTGGAAGGAAGTTCAGGAGGTCTTCTGAGTTGCTCGTAATGTTCTCTTTCTTGCTCTGGGTGCAGGTTACACAGTCTGTTGGTAAAAACTCATTGAACTGTGTACCAATGGTTTGATACTTTTCCATATAAGTATTATTTTTCAGTTAGAAATAGTGTTTTACCGCTATATACAAAACTTAACTTGAAATGGAATAGAACTACATGTAAAACTTAAAACTGTAAATATTCTAGGGCTTCCCTGGTGGCGCAGTGGTTGAGAGTCCGCCTGCCGATGCAGGGGACACGAGTTCGTGCCCCAGTCCAGGAAGATCCCACATGCCGCAGAGCGGCTGGGCTTGTGAGCCATGGCCGCTGAGCCTGCGCGTCCGGAGCCTGTGCTCTGCAACGGGAGAGGCCACAACAGTGAGAGGCCCGCGTACCGCAAACAAACAAACAAAGAAACAAAAAACTGTAAATATTCTAGAAGAAAACATAGGAGAAAATCCTAGTGACCCTGGCTTAGGCAAAAGTTTCTTGGGTACAACACCCAAAGCACTGGCCGTAACAGGAAAAACTGATAAATTGGACTTCATCAAAATTAAAACTACTGCTCTTTGAAAGAAAAAGATCAGCTGTAGACTGGAAGAGAAAATATTTGCAAAACATAATTGATAAAGGACTAGTACCCAGTATATGTAAAGAATAATGTCAGTAATAGGAAAACAACCCAATAAAAAGCAGACAATAGATTTTTAATAGGCATGTAGCCAAAGAAGAGATACAGATGGCAAATAAGCACATGAAATGACCATTGGTCATTAGGAAAATGAGAATTAAAATCACAGTGAGACACCATGACACATCTATAGAATGGATCAAATTTAAAAATCTGGCAATCCCGCGTTTGACAGGGATGCAGATCAATGAAAATTCTTATAATTGCTCCATGTCACATGACAGCCATTTTAAAAGCAAGTTGGCGGTTTCTGATAAAGTCAAACGTATAGTTACCATATGACCCAGCAACCCCACTTCTAAGGTGTTTATATAAGAGAAATGAAGATAGGTATCTACACAGAAAAAATTTTTTCATGAATGTTTATATTCATAAGCATTATATATGTATAATTTATAAATATAACATTTACATGTTTATTTAAAATTGCCAAATGCTGTAAATAACTCACATGACCATCAAATGGTAAAGGGCAGACAAATTATAATTCATCCCTATGATGGACTAAAACTCAGCAACAAGAAAGGAAAAAACTACTGAGACGGCTTCCCTGGTGGCGCAGTGGTTGAGAGTCCGCCTGCAGATGCAGGGGACACGGGATCGTGCCCCGGTCCGGGAAGATCCCACATGCTGCGGAGCGGCTGGGTCCGTGAGCCATGGCCGCTGAGCCTGCGCGTCCGGAGCCTGTGCTCCACAGGGGGAGAGGCCACAACGGTGAGAGGCCCGCGTACCGCAAAAATAAATAAATAAACAAATAAATAACTACTGAGAGATCAACAACACAAATGAATTTTTACTAAGTGAAGGAAGCCAGTCTTAAAAAGCTATATATTGTATGATTCTGTTCATAGGATTCCGGATGACACAAAATAATAGAGAAAGAGAACGAATCAGTGGTTTCTGGGGCTGGGGTGAGCAGAGTGGATTAACTGCAAAGTGCCATGAAGGAACTTTACTGAGTGATGGAAATATTCTACCTCTAGATTGTGGTTACAAACTGTAGAACTAAATAGAGTAAATTTTACCATACGTGAATTAGATCTCAGTAAACCTGACTTAAAAAAAAAGGGACTTCCCTGGCGGTCCAGCAGTTAAGACTCCGCACTCCCAATGCGGGGGACACAGGTTCAATCCCTGGTCAGGGAACTAAGATCCCACATGCTGTGGGGCACGGCCAAAAAAAAAAAAAGAAAGAAAAAAAATTAAAAGCCCTTTCATGGACTTCCTGTTGCCAGAGGGCATTTAAATTCCTTCATAATTTGGCCCCCAGCTCACCAAAACATGGTCTCATGTTTTGACACCCTTCCCAGACTCTGCACTTTGTTATTCTGGACTGCTTTCAAGCCATCAAATGTACCACACCCGTTCTTCCCATCCAAGTCTCTTTGGGGGAGCTGAGTGGAGTGCCCTGCCCTCTCCCCCTGGCTAACTCTTACTCAGCTATCGAGAGCCAGCCCAGACCTCAGCTTTTTGAAGAAGCCTTCCCAGACTCTTCCAAAAGGTCCCTTGCAGCTCCCTTCTCTTTGCTCCTGTACCCAGTACCCTGGGTGTAACACTTGGTGTGGATTTATAATTACCTGCCACAGCCCGGTATACTGTTCAAGGACAGGGGCCATGGACCATGCCTTCACCTCCACGTGCCTAGTGCAGGGTTTGTGGGGATGAGACGGTCCCCTAGATTTGGGAGGCATCTGTGACTTGTCACTGCAGCGTGAATAGACCCACCAAGGCTGGATCTTGTTCAGGCCGCCTTGCTTATGTGTACTGAGTTACGCATCACAGGAGAAACCCAGTCTTGTGGGGACAGTTTTTAGTGTCCTCAGTGGACTTCTTCTATGCTGGTTATCATATTTCCAGCTGCCATTACTATCAGAAACCACATAGCAAGAGCAGTAACCAGGTGCACCTTGCTTGTTCCAGGTCTTGCCAAAGAGCTGGCACAACTCTGTCTTTGGCCCCTGGGTTACAGTGTTCTTAGCAGATCGGTGCAGCTGAGTCGGCCAGGGCTACAGCCCTGGACACAGCCTGGAGATTCTTCTGACTCAAGCACCTAAAGGAAGCGCCCACCACCCCCCATCGTTGAGCACAGGCTGGACAGAGCTGCCACTGCCACTCGGCCTGCCCTTCCCTGGGACCCCCTTCACCAAGCCATCCTGTGGCAGGGAACGTTTCCTATGCGGAGACGGGCTAAGGGAAAGAATACTTTCTCTAATTACGTACTGCAGCTGCGAATTGGTAGAGGACACGCTACTTGTCTTTTTGGCTCAGCTCATTCTATTTGTATGGAAACATGATTCAATATTAGCTTTTCTCCTGAAGGTGTATTTTGAGCATCCCTAGTTAGAAAGGGCACCTGATGACTCAGGAGTACTCAACGTCGACAGCTCTCTCCGGCTCCAGAGGAACCTCCAGATTTAAGAAAGGACTGAAAGTTTCCCTAAAAGGAAAACTCGGGTTTGGGAGCACTTCGCTGCCTGGTAAATTCCACATGATGACTGAGGTGCTGCGAGAGATGTGTATGATAAGCTGGTCTCTCTGCCCTGAGAGCTCGGACAGATCCACGTGCCTCGAGGTGGGCACGTGAACTGCATATGTGTACGAACTCATGATTCTGTGAATATCTAGATTTCCTAACTGGTTTGAGGACTGCATAGGACAGATGATGGGGTTATCTAAAGCCATAGGAAGGAAACTGATAGCATGATCAAGTCAAGACTGTGCTTTTAAAAGTTGCATTTTAGGGACTCCCCTGGTGGTCCAGCGGATAAGACTCCGCGCTCCCAATGCAGGGGACATGGGTTTGATCCCTGGTCAGGGAACTAAGATCCCACATCCCACATGCCACACGGCGCGGGCAAAAAAAAAAAAAAAAAGTTGCATTTTAAAACCAAAGTAGTTTGTCTTACGAGGTCTGGTCATTTCTATGCCATTTGTTCTCATCTTTCCTCCCTGCACCCTGACCCCAGCTGGGACCTCCAGAGCGCAGTCACTCCTCAGTGATGTTGATCAGGTGCTGCATCTGTCATCCAGGGAGTGACGTTTGCTTCTCTTTCAGCCGACGCTGGCGCCGCTGGAACCGCTTCAGTCGCAGAAGGTGTAGGGCTGCCGTGAAGTCCGTCACGTTTTACTGGCTGGTTATTGTCCTGGTGTTTCTCAACACCTTAACCATTTCCTCTGAGCACTACAACCAGCCTGACTGGTTGACACAGATTCAAGGTATAAGCAGAAGCCGTTCTCGTTCTGTTCCGAGTAGGGGACCCCTGAGGCTGTCTGACTGCAGTCTAGTCTTTCCTGGTGGACATAGGGTAGCATCCAGGACCATTTCCAGGGAGCAGTAGCTTGGAAGGCGGCAGAACCAAGCACAGGGCGCACCTGGAGAGGGGGTGCGGTCTGTGCCATGTGGTGCGTGAAGCACCTCGAAGCTGATAACTCCAGAGCAGCTCGTTGTCTTAACCCTGTGACAACCTGGGCTCAAGGAATCAGGCAGCTGGAAGGGACCTCATCATCCCTTCTCCCCGTCTCCACTGGAAGCTTTATTTTCCTCTGTAGTTTTCTTGGCAAGCGGTGGCTGTGCACCTACCTCCATTGCCCCAGCAGGGTGGTACGGGAGCTCATCCCATTCTGAGTTCGACAGTTATGAGCCATTGTGAAGCCCTGCCTGACATCAACTCGAATCTGTTTCTGTCTGACTCTCCAGCCTGCTGGGTGGCACTTTCTGAAGTGACCCTGATAGGCAACTGCTTCTTAGATCATGGCGCTGTAAGGAAGATCCGACAGATTTTTTTTTGTTACTGACTGAAACAAACAAACAAAAACCACGTGATGACCTCAATGCAGAATTGTAGGCTTTTAGGCCTCGAAAGTAGCAGAGATTATGTGGTAAACTGCCCCTCCCCACTTTACAGTCAGTGAAACTGAGGCCCAGAGAAACCAAGGAACTTCTCCAAGGGGCACACGTCTGGGTAGTAGCCAGAAGTAGGACCAGAGCCTGACAGACGAGCAGACCATAAGCGTTCTTGCCGCATTTCTGTAATTGGGGCGAGAGCAAAGACGAGGGCAGAGGTTCTTGGGGCACTTCTGGCAGTGGCTGGTGAGAGGGAGGCGGGGAGGGAGAGGTCAGAGCCACTCCCATGATGAGATCCCGAGGACATGTGCCCCTTTGTCTTTCTAGATATCGCTAACAAAGTCCTCTTGGCTCTGTTCACCTGCGAGATGCTTGTAAAGATGTACAGCTTGGGTCTCCAGGCATATTTCGTCTCTCTTTTCAATCGGTTTGATTGCTTCGTGGTGTGTGGAGGAATTACTGAAACGATCTTGGTGGAACTGGAAATCATGTCTCCTCTGGGCATCTCTGTGTTTCGCTGTGTTCGGCTCTTGAGAATTTTCAAAGTGACCAGGTGAGGACGTGCGCATCTCACGGCAGGTGTTTTCTGAACGTGGGTGGTGGTCAGCCCTGTCCCCGCCTGGGGGACCTTCTGCTCCATCCCAGGTGGCGCTCTGGGCTCACCCGCTTGTCTTGACTTGCAGGCACTGGACCTCCCTGAGCAACTTGGTGGCATCCTTGTTAAACTCCATGAAGTCCATCGCTTCACTGCTGCTGCTGCTTTTTCTCTTCATCATCATCTTTTCCTTGCTGGGGATGCAGCTGTTCGGCGGCAAGTTTAATTTTGACGAAACACAAACCAAGCGGAGCACGTTCGATAATTTCCCTCAAGCGCTTCTAACGGTGTTCCAGGTGGGTCCCCCGCCATCCCTTCCCTGGGCTGCACCTTAGGGGATGCCTTCCCATCTGTCCACGAATCAATAAGACAAAACACTCCATGGTTATTGTATTAGTGACCTCTGCCCTAATAACACTCTGATTCATTTTGTGCCATTGAAGTCATTTGTTTTGCATCTCACTCCCGACCTACGTGCTGTGATTTCACGTTTTTGTGAGACCGCTAGTTGTGTTCCGAAATAATCAACCAAAAATTTGTGTTTGATTGTATGAGGTGTCTGAGGTTCCTGTGACATAGGCTCTAGAATCCTCTTCTTGTCCTTTGCTAATTTTTGGCGGCAGGCAAGTTTTGTAATCCTGGTTATGATGGATTTATGCAGAGAAGTGACTTCTAAAGCCCTCGTGCCTTGGTGTGGAGTCAGCGGAATCAGGGTGATTAAAGAGTTGTGACAGCTTTCTGGCCCTTTGTTGTCCTCCCTCGTGTGATGTAATGAGGACACACAGACTCAGGATGTCTCTGCCGTTGGGGCCTTTGCAGGCATCGGGCTGAGAAGGGAGCAGCAGTGTCAGAGGTTCACAGGTGGCCCTGCACTCAGAGGCCCAGCCTCTCCACCCCACCCGGCTGTAAGCTGAGGTGTCCCAAACCCCCACCTTGTGTATTGTGAGCTGAAGCCCTTCCTTAGGGCCTGGCAGGTAGAGTTAAAAGACCCATCTGGGGCTTCCCTGGTGGCGCAGTGGTTGAGAGTCCGCCTGCCGATGTGGGGGACGTGGGTTTGTGCCCCGGTCCGGGAGGATCCCACATGCCACAGAGCGGCTGGGCCCGTGAGCCATGGCCGCTGAGCCTGCGTGTCCGGAGCCTGTGCTCCACAACGGGAGAGGCCACAGCAGTGACAGGCCCGCGTAGCGCAAAAAAAAAAAAAAAAAAAGACCCATCTGCCTGGGAATTCCCTGGCGGTCCAGTGGTTAGGACTCCGTGCTTCCACTGCAGGGAACGTGGGTTCCATCCCTGGCCGGGAAACTAAGATCCCACAAGCCACGCAGCGCCCTGGTTGCCCTCACCTGTCCTTGTTGCTTTTCACATGCGATGCCAGCAGCGAGTCCTGCGGGAGAGGGGGGGAAGGCCTGGCGGCAGGGGCAGTGGACACGAACGTCCCACGGTGGTTCCTCCAGTGCTCAGCTCTGTGACCTTGGAAAGTCACTATTTTCTGAAAAATGAGAGCCTAGGGAATGATCTCTAAGGTTCTTTCCTACTTGGACGTTTCGAAGTGAATGGAATTACTGTCACTGTTCTAGACCTGGCCTATAGCAATAACGTATACTATAACTCAGTTTTAATTTTTGGCCACTGATGAGTCTTTTTTTTTTTTGGTACTTTCAGAGAAACCTGCATGGTGGCAGTGGTTTTTGTAGTACGTGTGCACGGCACAGAATTCCAATGTTGAAAAAGCATATAAAGTGACACGTCTCCCTCCCACCCAGCCACCGATTTCCCGTTGTCGGAGGCAACCACCGTTAAGCAGATTCTTCGGTGCTCTCCCAGTGTACTTTCTCAGATGTAAATAAACATAGCTACCTGCCTATCCACCTACAGATGGTAGCTCATCCTACGTGCTTTTTTTCATCTTTCCTTTTAACAACTAACATGTCCTTAAGAACCTTCTTTACTGGTCCGTAAAAAGCTGCTGCCTCCTTCTCAATGCTGCTCTGTTTTGTGGTGTGGGTGTGCCAGGGTTCACGGGTCCAGCCCCCTGCTGATGCATATTCCACTGTGTCTCGTGTTGGCTGAGTGGATGACCTTGAAGATACACCATGGGGCACGTGTGTGACAGTAGGTCTGTAGGATAAATTCCCCCAAGTGGAATTGCTGGTTTAAAGGGTGTGTGTCCATTTTTAACTTTGACACCCTTGCCCAAGTATTGTCTTCAAGGCTGTGGCAGTTCATCCTCCGGTGATGGGGTGTGGGGACTGCCCATTGCCTAACTCCCTTTCACCATAGTGAGTGTTCAGACGTTTTGATTACTGCCCGTCTGGTAGATGGAAGTGGTATCTCATTGTAGTTTTAATTGATATTACTGTTGTCAGGAGTGATGTTGAATGTCTTCTCAGGTGGGCAGGAGCCAGTTATAGTTCCTTTTCTGTGAATTGCTTCGCCTTGTCAAACCATTTGCCAAATTTCTATTTGGTTGTACGGCCCGTTTTCTCTGGGTAGGTATATACGTGTTTAAATGCACAAAGGTCCTGGAGAGACACACCGACAGCATGCTCCTGGGGAGCGGGCCGAATGGGCTGGGGTGTCGTCAAAGGGTACACAAGCCTTACGTGGAATGCTATTTTATTTTCACCAGAAGAGTTAACTCATGTATTTATGTGATTAAGCATAACACTTAAAAAACTATAGGATAACAGATGCGTTTGTTCAGTGCAAACTGAACTGTGAAAGGCAGGTTACACCAGACACGGGCAGCCCCCAGGAGCTCTGGGAGAACCGTGGGAACTGTGAGTCCACCTGCCCGCTGATCCCAGTTTTGGCTTCTTAGATTCTGACAGGTGAAGACTGGAACGCTGTGATGTATGATGGCATTATGGCATACGGGGGCCCGTCGTCTTCGGGAATGATCGTCTGCATCTACTTCATCATCCTCTTCATTTGTGGTAACTGTATCCTTCAGCCTTCAGGCTGACCCGGGCCGCCTTGTTGTCCCTGTCGTGTTTGCTGTCTTCCTCTCTGAGTTTCCCCGTGGCGATGGTGGTAGCCGTGGTGGTGGGGAGGTGAGTGCCCTCACCTCACTCTTGTGCCCTCCTTTGCTGTTGCTAGGGCAGCACAGGAGAAGCAGAGTCTCAGTTAGGCTTTGAGGAATGAGAGCAGCCATGGGAGGGAGCCTGAGACGGCCCGTGGGCTGCACCAGTGGCCACCCACTCGGCATGACGTCCCATCTCCTGTACAGGTCCCAAGGCGTGGCTTAGGACAAAGCCCTGTTGTTCTCCGTGCCATCACCCTTGAGGGTGTAGGGAGGAAAAATGTCCCTCTAGCTTCCAGGTTCTTTTGGCTGGCTTGTAATCAAATTGAGGTAAGACAGATCAAGAGGAGGAAAACAAATTTAATTTCATACAACATCCTTGAGCTGTATCTTCTCTGGCTTGTTAGTGAATTTTCTTCAGGGTGGAAACCCCAGTGCAAACCTATGGGGACAATGCTTTGTTCTTCAGTGTATTATGTGGAGGTCCCTCTTTCAAGACAGAGGAATGCTAGGAGTCTCTCATGCAGCTCCAACAGCCCTGCTGCAGGGAACCACCCTGCTCCCCCTGCCCGGCTGTCTGCATATGCCTCTTACTGCCTGTGGGTCCTGCTGGAGTTTGGGGTGGCAT
The DNA here is from genome assembly GCF_964270905.1 of Leucopleurus acutus. Lineage (NCBI taxonomy): Eukaryota > Metazoa > Chordata > Mammalia > Artiodactyla > Delphinidae > Leucopleurus > Leucopleurus acutus. The sequence goes on along the minus strand of NC_139153.1, from coordinate 35,650,072 downwards.
TTCTCCATCTTCCCAACTAGATGAGACGCTTCTTGAGTCAGCGATCTCTTCTTGTATTCGCATGTCTCGTGGCTTACACCACAGGGTCATGCACACACAGCCCTTGGTCAGTGTTCGTTAAGTGAATGATCAGTATTTTCTTTTTCTGCTCCTCTCGTGATTAATTCTTTAGGCCACAGCCGTATACTGGCCCTAATCTGCAGAGAAGTATTCCCTGGCCACTTTCCAGTTAAATAGTGTGTTTTCTTTGTAGTACATGTGTCACTCTCTGAAATCCTTAAGTAGTTTATGTTCTGTTCCCCGCCCCAGCTAGAATAGATGCTACTTGGGAGCTTGGACTCCAGTCTGTCCTGTTTCCTCCCATGTCCCCAGCACCCGGAACGGTGCCTGGCACATCAGAGGTGCTTGACAGATGTTTTCAAATAGATTCCACCGCACATCACTGTTTAGGAGGGTCTGGTGGGTAATGCTTCTAAAAACAGATAATGGGTATTTGCTCTTGGAAACCACCTGTTACAAACTTGTAAGATTTTCCTGTGGTTTATTACTCTGCATTTTCTTTCTACTACCTAAAAGAATCGAGTGTCATCGTAAGACTAGAGATGCAGTGTTTCTTCGTTGCAATCATTAGTAGGGATTCTCAGTGCAGTTATTCCCAGCACTAATTGTTTTCTGAGCCGTGATTACCCCACGTCTGTCAGAGGAGAGCTCGTGTTGCCAAGCCATCGCCAAGCCCAGGACAAACTGCTTCCCCAGGCTCATTGCTGCTCCGTTAAAAAATAATCCTACTGTATCAGAGGTGTTTTGAAAGCCTTCATAGAATCCACTCACATTTCTATCCTCTTTAAAGACTTGAATAGGTCGAGCATGACATCCCCTGGAAGCCTGCTCATCATCAGCGCCTTGTTAGGTTATGTTTGTGGACATGTTCAGCAACCTGCCTGAGAGTTCATATTGCGGAGGGTGTGTGGGGCCGTGCTGTGCCTCTCCTGTCTTGGGGTCCCTGGGCTCCCGTTGTCCTGCACGCAGGTGGCGGTACGTCAGCTAGAGGGAAGCATCAGTCAGAGAAGGGAGTCGTTTTGACCTATTTATTGTGCTCTGATCCCTGTGCTTCTCCAAAATGTACTTAACTGCTAACAAGTAAGAAACAGGCATCGTCTGATTTGGGAACGTTATTCAGGATATTTTTTTCAGTCATTCAAGGAAACCACACATAGAACATTATAGTAAGAGCCAAAAACCTGATAACTTGTTCAGTCACCTAACTTTCTACTATTTGCAAAAATGAAATTCAACCACAATAGTCTAAGATACAGCCACCGGGGGACAATGCAGAGGAGTGGTCCAGCGCCATCGGGCAATAAGGCAGGCGTGCTGGAGTCAGTCAGTGTTTGTGGAATGAACGAATGAACGAGGTATTCACAGACTCAGAAGGTCATTTCAAATAAGAAAGGCTCCGGCTGCCTTGTGCGACGGGATCATCATTTGAATAATGTGTAGCCTTTGCAGGGTCTTATTTGGAAAGGACACCCCAGATAGATATGTTGTGGGTGTGAGTGTTTTAAAAGAAAGAAAACAAAATGCATAAAGCGAAATGCAAAATGCATAAAAACAACACGCTTATGTTATAGATTGTTTTATGCGATGTGTGTCATAGCCATAGACCCCTAGATGTATAGACGCGTGCACAAGCACATACGTGCACACGCATGAAGGGGAATGTTGGCGTTTGTAGGTTTTCATGGGTTTTGGTGAATCTTAATTTTGTTTTTGGCCAGCTTATCTTCTACAGGTTCTAGTTCTTTTTGAAAAAAAATGGGACTCTGGTCTCCTAGCTTTACCAAGTGAACACAGCACTAGGGGACAGTTACCTGTCACCAGCCTCCTAAACACGGGGGCGTTTCATTGCCATTATTGACCGTGTGTAGCTGCATTTAGAACCGTGCTGCCTCCTTAACATTCTCAAATTAGATATTCTACTGAATGTCTTCTTGGCCATCGCTGTAGACAACCTGGCAGATGCTGAAAGTTTGAATACTGCTCAGAAAGAGGAAGCTGAGGAAAAGGAAAGGAAGAAGATTGCCAGGTAACCCCATTTTCACCTGGGCGGTTTGCCGAGGGGTTTGCCCCGAGGAGCCGTTCGCAGGTGGGGCCTGCCGGGGCGCCCGGCTCCACAGCAGCTGCAGCTCCTGTGCTGCTGCTTTGTGGCGATCCTGGCTGGTCCTGTGAGGCCGACCAAAGAGGATGGACTCTTGGGCAGAACCCAGGCCCTCGGAGCTGAGAGCAGGAGTCACGCGTCCCCATGCTTAACGAATCACTGCAGTTAGTTTCGGCGTCATAAAATAAAGGATGCGTTCAATGCTGATTAGCTCTTGGACGAGAACTTTAATAAGATGATCTGTGTAATGAATCCAGTGCAGTGAGGTGAACAGGAAGCTCTGGGTGTGGGTTGTGCTATGTTCTTGCTATTAGGGTTGTTTCCAATTAACTTCCGTCCTTCGCTGGGCCACTGTTGATTCAGAATCCTGATTAGCTTTTCCATACAAAGCAGTATGGTTACGTGGGGTTTTTTGTTCTCTCCTCTTCTCTGTAGAAAAGAAAGCCTGGAAAATAAAAAGAACAACAAACCAGAAATCAACCAGATAGCCAACAGCGACAACAAGGTAGATGTTACATCCTCCACTTTGTTTCAAAATGATTCTGTTGATATCACCATGACAGTGCTGTGTGTGGTATTTTGGAGTAGTGGAAGTGTGGCACCCCGTCATAGACGCTGGCTTTCCGGGGGTGTCTGAGTGAATTAGGGCGCTTAGCTGGTTGTTAACGGTATTTCACCAGAGAGCTGGTATGATGCATACTGAACTGGTCTGACCGCTTATTTCTTCTTGATTGGAATGATGTGGTCAGGCCTGACCTGTGTCAGTATCTTCTCAGTGGGGATTAAAATCAAGGATTGCTGAAAGATGTCTGTCCCCAGAGTGCGGGTGTCTCAGGATCAGAGGGTCTGGGCGCTTAAGGCCCTACTGTGAAACTTTGTGCACCGTGTCAGCTCTGGATTTCTCATTAATTTGTTCACTTATTCAGTGAGTCAGTAAATACTTTTTGAGTGGTGACTGTGTGTCAGATACTGGGGACCGGGAACGGCCAAGACCAGCGAGGTCCCTGCGTGCGTGGGGCTCTCAGCCTGGCGGGGTGGCAGGAATCCGTAAGGCAGTTCTCTTGTAGCGTGGGTGCCAGTGTTGGGAGAGGAAGAGGCATGGGTGGGGCTGGCTGTCCCTGGCTGGGCAGGGTTTACACCAGTTTACTCCTCTTCTGCCCTCAGACCCTCTGTTTTCAGCAGAGTCACCATCTGGGGGCACCTGCTGTCCCGACACACTTACATACAGCGCACACTCCGGAGACAATTCCTCTGCCCCTTGTTGGACGGCAGGGTTGAGCCTTTACTCGCCCCTCTCGAGTACATTTAAGTCGGTCTCCGTTCCTCCCAAGACCTCTCTGTCTTCCCAGGTCACCATCGATGACTACCGAGAAGAGGATGAGGACAAAGACCCCTACCCGCCTTGTGATGTGCCAGGTATGTGGCGGAGGCCCGAGACAGGCTCTCAGCGCGTGAGCCACGTGTCTTTGCTCTCACTCTGATCAGCGGCTGAGTCTGCGGCTGGTGGCCCAGCTGGGCGCACGCGGGGCTGCCGAGGCTGCCGAGGCCACGGGTGCAGTCCCCTCGTGGGCCGGTTAGCTCTGCTTTTCCTCGTGGTTGCAGGCGGCTCATGTAACCTAGGCTCCGGGGGGCTGGGGAGAGAACGTGCAGGTGGAGCAGGGCAAGCCCACACTGGGCTGGGACGTCTCTCCAGGAGACGGCCAGTTATCAACATTCACCTGATACTTTCACCTCGACTGGGGCCTTTACTGGCTGACACAGGAGGGACCGTGGACTCAGGGAGCCTGGGGACCTGTGTGTGCCTTGAAACCCCACACAGCTTTTCAGGCTGAAGCTGAGCGCGGAGGTTGCTGGGGAAGCAGCAAGGTGCTGGGGGGATGGGCAGTGAGAATCCCACCGCTGCCACCTTCACCTTCTCTCAGACCTTAAACTGCTGGGGCCTCATTCCCACAGCTACGCATGCTCACCAGACGGCCGCTTCTCAGCCCCTCCCCGGCCCCATATACTCTCCGTGTGGATTTGGAAGTGTTTTGATTAATGTAAGCTGATAGACGATGTTAACGTTTAAGCCAAATATTCATGTGAAATTGAGGACGACCATGGAAACCCAAGTGCAGTCTTTGTTTATTTCACGCCTAAAAAAAAAGTGTCTCCTTTAAAGTAGGTGAAGAGGAAGAGGAGGAGGAAGAGGATGAACCCGAGGTTCCTGCTGGCCCCCGTCCTCGAAGAATGTCTGAGTTGAACATGAAAGAGAAAATCACCCCCATCCCCGAAGGGAGCGCTTTCTTCATTCTTAGCAAGACCAACCCGTAAATATCCCCTTTCTAGTTGCACGGCTGCCCCGTCTCCCCCAGGACCCTACAGGTTGCTAGAGGGTGGCTGGGGATGGGGTGAGGGAAGATGGTTCTCAGCCCCTTTCTGCGCCTGAGCGTCAGGGCCCCCAAGCCCCCTCGGACCCCTGTCCTGCTCCAGCCTTGCCTTTGCCCCCTGTGCATCTCTTCCTAGCCTTCCTGTGCCTGGACCAGGGGCTTAGGGGTGTGACCAGGTCCTGGGAGAAGTGCTGTTCCAGATTCTCCTCCCCACCAACCCCTGCACTGGGGCAGCAGTGGTGCAATACTGTGGCTTGGTCAGAGCCCACAGCTCTGGTGTGCCATGAGTCGTCACTTGTGAAGTGTTTTCCATCCAAAGGACCCTTTCTTCACGAGGGGGCCTCTGTTAAGATGCTGTGGGGGATGAGGATTTTGACCAACTTCTGCAGAGTATCTTCACCCAGAGATCCAGTTTAGTTGATTACTTTTCCCTATTGAGTTTGATGGTGATAAAGTCATAATCGCTCAGTGATATTGTATAGATGGTAGCTGTTCAGTTCAGCTCCCTGATGTCCTGCTTAAAATGCATTTCTCTTGTTGAAATGATCAGGTGCTCACCAGGAACATGGTAATTACTCACAAGTACTGTAAGAGGAAGATGTGTATTTACTAGCTGGTTTCTAGGTTTCAAATGATCCGGGAAGGAGTGAAGCGCCAGGGGGAATCGATGGCTCCCGGAAGGGTTTCTAGAATTGCAGAAGCAGTTCTGGGCTGTCGGCAAAGAACTCCATAAATTCACAGGCTCCAGGGAGACATAGGTGGGAAGCAAGGGGGGCCGCAGTCTTACAGACTCGAAGACTGGGTGGTAGTCTTCATCACTCATCACCGTTGACAGTTTGGGTATCTCTTTTAAAAAGTTATTCAGCTGACTCACTGACATCTACAGCTCATTACGTCTGCCTATATTGGAGGAATGGATTGATTTCCCCCCAAAGCTTTGAGCACTCCTGCCCTCACAGCACTGGAAGGCCTTCCCTAGCTGCTGATGGCTTGCAGGCCCTCCAGGGACCACATCCCAGCATTAAGCAGCCCCAAAAGGGAAGATTTGAAGCAAGGGGTCACCTTCATAGAAAGTGAACTCCAGTTTTTAAAGTGAAAAAAACGTTTCAAAGGAAAACCTACATGTATTCTATAGACAAAAATAATCTTTAAATTCTAAAGTCAAACATCGAGGCTAAGGGAAGTCAGGCACTAACTAACTAGCCCATGGGACATCAGGGGCGTCAGGAAAGGCTCTGATGGCCTGTGGAGCCATTGTGAGAGCCAGGGCTGGGGGCGCTGAGCACACGCGGTAGCATCCTTCTAAGATTCCTCCATGATGGTGTAACTTTCACTTGACTTTCTCAGAAGTACTTGTTGTGGGTCGACTCCCCCTCCTCCCTGCAAAAATAGCACTTATGACAGAATTTCCACCTAACGGGAGATTGCACCAAGCCTCACTTACCGTGGCCATGTTTTGATGCAGCCCAACTGCTGGGAATGCTTCCATTCTTTTTGAGCTGTTGGCGTGAGCTCTGACCTTGGTCTCTGTTCCAAGGCAGGGAAAGGGAGCAGCTGGGCTTCATGTTACGGTGGGGATACGTCACCCTCAGACCTGGATTGGAAATCTGCCCCTGGTCCCTACTATCTGGGTCACCTTTTTTTTGGCCACACTGCTCGGCTTGTGGGATTGTAGTTCCCTGACCAGGGATCACACCTGGGCCCTCGGCAGTGAGAGCATAGAGTCCTAACCACTGGACCGCCGGGGAATTCCCATAGCTGGGTCGCCTTAAGAACGTTCTTTCACAATGCTGAAGCCTCAGTCTCTTCCCCTTTAGAAGGACAGTGTCCCCACTTTTAAGGACTCAGTGAGTGGTCTCTGCGGTGTGTCCATACAGAACACTTGGGGTCTGCCATCCTGGGGTTTCCAGGGGCTGATGGTCCGGTGGGTCCGTTTGCTGGGTCGGGGCTTGGGAGGCACAGGGACAGCCGTCCTCCACCTGGTTCGTCAACGCGGAGTGGCCCTAGTGTGCTGAGGGCCCAGGCCCTTCTGGGGCTGCGTCCATGCGGCGGCTTTCCCCGCAGGATCCGCGTGGGCTGCCACAAGCTCATCAACCACCACATCTTCACCAACCTTATCCTCGTCTTCATCATGCTGAGCAGCGCTGCCCTCGCCGCCGAGGACCCCATCCGCAGCCACTCCTTCCGGAACACTGTAAGCCCCCAGCGAGGACGGCAGGGCGGGGCTCCCCGGGTTGGTGCTGAGCTCTTGGGCAGAGGCCGCGTCCGTGCAGGGCCTGCAGGGGCCATGAGGGCAAAAGCTCAGGTGGGCCTCTTGTTCACCTGCAGGCATTTTGTTTCAGGTTTGTCAGTGCCAGAGAGGTTTTGTTTTATGGCCACAAACCTTTCTTGAATCAAATATTTTACACCTCGTTTCAAATATTCTGCGATAACTGAGTATTTTCAGGGGCTCCGCTCCTCTACCTCTCCGTTCCTCGCTGCCGGCGTTTTGGGCCCTCTTTCCCCCTCCCTGGTCCAATTCACATGCACACCTATTTTGAGATTCCCGCCTGGTGGCAGCATCCAGCAGGAGAGAAAGTAAAATTGAAACCAGGTGTGTCACATGCCCGGGAGCTCTTATGTAGGGTTGGCAGGAAGACTTGAACGCGCAAAGCTACTTGGTTCTGTTACTGACAAGAAATACAAGTTAGGGAGATGACAGATGTGGACCTGAAGGGTTCAGTGGAGAAGAACTAAGTTTTGGTTAGTTTGGGGCAGGAGGTGGCTTTACAAAGAAAACAAGCAGCGGGTTTAGTCTTGTATTTGTAATCAGTTTCGTAATTTAGGGCTGGCTCCCTTCCCCAGCATCGATGTTGGGCAGAGACTGGTACCCAAATCACTTCCTGCCTGAGAAATTCAGTCTCAGCAGGTCAGCTGTCAGCACTGAGAACAGTCCAGAGGCAAGACAGCTTCAGAGGACGGTAGCCTGTTGACTGCCCGGCCTCAATACCGTAGCGTAGTTTCAGATGATCGCCCAGAAAGCTGCCCGGGGAAGGAGGCCCGCAAGTGTGCGAGGCCGTCAGGGGTCGCTGCCTTGCCTGGTTGGTACCTCTTTCTGTACAAGAGATTTTTAGAGATTTGTGGATTTAGACGAATCACCAGATCAGTGTCCCACGATTTCAGTTGTGACAACCAAGCCCTGTGCTGTCTTTTCATTTCCAGTGCTCTTGGTTTGAAGCCTGGCAAACCCAATCTATCAGATTGCTGAAACTCGAGCACCCTGATACAAAGATTAAAGGATCTTCCCCTCAAAGCATGCGTGGGTGATGTAAAGATGAAGGCCCTGAGCCTGTCCCAATCTGTACTCAGAGGTTAGGGCTTTTGTTAAGATTCTCGAGGCTGTCTAAACACTCAGATGCAACAAGGCCCTCAGTGTCCCTGGTTCCATCCTAAAGATGAGACACAAGGGGGAAAAGCTGTTTGGGAAAAAAATACCATTATGTGATGGACTAGGTCAGAAGCTAGTCCTAGAACACAGATTGACAAAGAGTTAATTTACATGCGGGCCTCACGTTCTAAGTTTTTATTGTAATTACTTCCCCATGGGTTCATTTCCCTGCAACTTTTCGCAAGAATGTTATTGTTCGTTTTTACTAGATGTACATATGTATGTGTGTCTTGCTTTTAAAATACCACAGTGTTTTTATTTGACTGTAGTCAGGACACTTAACATGAGATTTTCCTTGACAAAATTTTAAGGACACAAGACAGTATCCTTAACCCTGGGCACCATGTTGGATGGCAGATCTCTGGAACTCACTCACCTTGTAGGACAGGAACTTTACCCACGTCCACCTCCCGCAGCCCCTGACAACCGCCATTCTGCTTTCTCTCTGCGAGCTTCACTACTTGAGATACGTCATATAACTAATATCATGCAGTGCTTTTTTTAAAAAACCTTAGTTGATTCATCAGTGGAAAAGAGAAAGGAGGCAGAGTGAGGAAAGAACACCCTGCCTCCCAGAGCTCTGACCCCGGGTACCAGGCTGAGTTGTTGGCTCGTCGGCAGCTGTGTCACTCTTGGCTACCCACGTGCTTTCAGCAGGCACAGCCCTGCTGCGACCTCGGAGGGGCTGAGGAGGAGGGGCAGGGCTCCCCGTGGGCAGCCTTGGTAGTGTACTGGGAAAGACCTTTCATTGCCTGGCCGGAAACACAGATACACAGAAGGGTTCCAGTAAAATTTATAAATCCCCAAATGGAAACAGTTTGGGAAATGAATAATGCTGTCTGAAGAGAGAGAACTTCAGCGAGGAGGGCTGCCTTTGAAACAGGTCCTCGCCTTAGCGTAACAGTAGTAAGGACTCCCCTGGGGTGGGTCCCACACGGACACAGCAGGGCCCGCGGCTCTGGACTGACACGTCGGAGGCCTGGCTTCCCGCTCAGCGATGCAGAGACTGGCCGTGTGGCCTGAGCAGCTGCCCGTTTTCAGCATCCACCTCTGTGAAATGAACGGGGTTGGCCTGGGTAGGCTTCACGGGTTATCTTCCAGGGCCACTCTCTTCAGTTCCCCCGAACCACAGAGCCCAGTTGTCATTGCAGGTAAGCAGCCCGGACGGCCTCTCCCACTGGCAGAGTCTCGGCTGCTGTGTTCGTGGCTGAGGAGTCTCTGTGGGCAGCCTTAGACAGCCCCACTGCTGCCCACCTGCCTGCCCTTCGGCCCCCATGGCTCTGAGGAGAAGCAGGGACCCCTGAAGGGGTTAGCAGGACTCCACTGCTTGGAAAGGAGACGGTATTCTCAGGAATGCTGATAAAGTGGCCTGGACCATCATTCAGAGGCCAAGTCAGTCCGTTCTTTGAATGGGCCCAGCAAGGAAAACACCTGCCTTGAGAGAGAGAGCAGTGTTAGATGCAGAGCAGCCGGCAGGAGGAAGATGATAAGTGAAACTCTTCCTTGCAGGTTTCTCCAGCCTGGCACATCGGTGGGGGAAGGACGTTTGCTCCCTGATTGAATGGCCTGGAATTGGAGGGGACACGTGGCCCCATCTGGTGCCACTAATACCTTTGTTTCCATTTTCCCTCCAATCCAAAGTTCAGCTGAATGACAGCATATTTCATTCTACCAAAAAGGCAGTTAAAAATCTAAAATGTGTGTGAGACTAATTTATCTGGTGCCACAAGTTACTTATCAGCATAGTGCTTTCATAAGTGAGCCTCTGTCTGCCCAGAACACGAGGCTGGGCCGGGGGGCGGGGGACGGTCACCCGGAGTGCTTACAGGAGGTGAGTATCCCCAAAGTTCTTGGTTGGACCAAGGTGGGGCCCTTTGAGCATGTCTGCACTTTCCTCCAGGGTGGCAGGCATATCCCGGGAGAGCGGGTCTCTGACCGCTTGTGGGCGTGTAGCTGCTGGGGTTTGTCCAGATGCCTTTTTCTCATCTCCACGTGTTGTGCCTTGCAGATACTGGGTTACTTTGACTATGCTTTCACAGCCATCTTTACTGTTGAAATCCTGTTGAAGGTAATGGCTTTTTCATTGATCCTCGCGTACTCTAAAGCAGCGGTAGCAATAACGGTGGCAATTCTCTGTTTACCTTCCAGATGCTAGGTTATGCAGATTATGTCTTCACTGGTACTTTTGCATTTGAGATCGTTTTGAAGGTAACAGGTGCCACAGGAGTGTGTTTCAGGGGCCTGCTCCTGTGTGTGACACACGGCCAAGACGCGTGACGTGCTTTTGGCTATTTTCAGTTTTTGTCCTCTGTGATCAAGCTCCGCTTTTCTTTTTTTTTTTTTAACCAAAGGATTTTTTTCCTGTAACCATTCAACTTGTTTTTGCTGTTTCTTTTTAACCTTTGAATGCATGTAGGAGCTCCTTTGGCTTCCTAATAGTGATTGGGAATTATATTTTGCTCCTTTTTTAATGTCCTCTGAAATGTGTCAACTGATAACAGATACAATACTATGCGTGAACTTTCTTCCACCCTTCTTGACATCAAAGTCGGAGGAAAAGCATTTCTCCTGCGAAGGGAATGTCTCTCTTCTCATTTCTTTGACTGCATTACGTTTTCAGTGCCCTAAAAGAGTAACACACTATTTTCTTGCAACAGGATTTGCAAGATAATGTGGGTCTCTTTGTGTTAAGATATATCTGTTTTAATGGATGGGCTTACATTTACACAAACGGAAAGAGCACCCTCTGGACAGGGGGCCCGGAATGTACTGCCCATGCATGAGTTGCCAGTCGCCATTGCTGCATGTGGTTTGTGCACTGGTTGTGAAGCCACCCTGGGGAGAGCTCGTTCCTATGTACTCAGAGGTCTGGAGACCCACAGCGGAGAGCCCAGAACGCCAGACTTGCTGAGGGGCATGCGTCCTCGCAGTGCTGGGACAGCGTGGCCTGGGACAACTGTCAGGGCAGTCATCTCCTAGTGGAGACAAAAGCTGGGAAATGAGGTCTTGGAACCACAGTTTCTTTAAACCATGCTGGGGATTTTGTGTGTGCATCTCAGGACAAAAAAAAAGAAGAAAATATGTATTTTAAATGTACCGTGGAACTTGGGCTCTTTACAAAATCTTCTGTAAAATGAAACCTCAGTTAACATTCCAGGCAATGGGGTATTTAGTTATGTTCTCTCTCTCCTTTTTGTTTTTTTTTTTTTGGTTAATGAAAATACTAGCACAAAACCAACCAACCAACCTCTGTTTAAACCCTTGTTAAAAATCTTCTAGACATTTGAGTTCATTTTCCTGCCTTTAGGCCAGTAAATTTGGTTGACGGTTGTCCCAAGTGAGATGCTGCCTCGGTCACTGAGCACATTCTGCCTCTGTCTCCACGGTGATGGGCATTGGAGCAGAAGGCCCAGGGTGTGGGGTGCAGGTACGCTCACCTGGCCTCTGCTTCGTCCTGAGCTGCTTTTTTTTTTTTGGCAATTTGCCTTCTCCTCAAACTGAACAGGAAAATGTTATCTTTAGCCTGTTAGCCTGGTTAATTGAGGTTTTACTTTCCACATTTTTAAGTTGTTCAGTGCATTTAGTTCCTCTTGGGCTTCAGGGCAAAGAGATACAGGTTTATTTAAAAGAAAAAACCCCACAATTATTGCTTTTCAATTTTAATAGATTTGCCTCAGTGACTTAAATCTTCCAAATCAATTCTCATTTTGAAAGTATCTCATAGAGTGGAAAATGAGCTAAAACAAGGATTCAGAAAATGCAGAATCTCTGAGAAGCAGCTGACCTCGAAAGAGTGGTTCCTGGTGGCCTGGGGAGGATTTGGAAGGCTGTTTGGATACGGGGTTAAACCATCTGAAGTGGCCTTTTTTTTGTAGGTTTAAGAGGGTTAATTATTGGCAGTTCAACATGGGCCAGTATAATTAGCTCCCAGCTCTGCCTCTCCTCTCCTGTACTTACCTGAAACTTCTCCCATCTGTTTTTCTAAAGAAGCAGTAACTCCATGTATTCTGCAGTTTTTATTCTGGAGCACTTCCTCACTAAGCTCCTTATTCAGGAAGCTCAGCGGGGAACCTGCGGTGTGGGCTCCGGGTACTCAGGGCCGTGACTTAGCAGGTGATGGCTTCTGAGCCACACCTGGCACACGCTAGAGTAGCTGGGCTTGGAGGAGCCTTTAGAATGGGTGTATCAGTAAGGGCCGTTAGGAGCAATACGGGGCCTGGGAAGACCATGCACGTTTCTATATCAACGGAGCGTGTGAGCCCGGGGCTCGGGCACTTCTAGCCCCACTTGGGAAGTCTGGGTTGGAGCAATGTGGGCTCTGCTGGGGTCTCAGAAGGGCCGGAACTGGCGTTTTGTGGGGAAGCCAGGTTGTCTGGGCAGTGATTATTACATCCTGGCAAACCTGGTCAAGTGGACTCTCTGCTGAGACAGAGCCTTTGGACATGCCAACGATATATTCATAAGTGAAATGTGTTTTCACTGTGATAAGGTCCAGTGAAATAATTGCTCTCTTCTTTTAAAATGTATAGGAAATCAGCTGCCCCTTTTCCATTTTTGAACAAAGCATTCAGTTGCTCTGCCCTGTTGGTTTACATTTCTGGCTTCCTAATGCACACTTGGTCGTAAAGTCACACTTTGCTCAAGCTTTTGTAAAGAGCCCAGGTTTCTTTTCCTTTGCAGAGAGAAAAGAAAAACAAAACTCTAAATCCCTCATGATTCTGCTTATAGATGACGACTTTCGGAGCTTTCCTCCACAAAGGGGCTTTCTGCAGGAACTACTTCAACTTACTGGATATGCTGGTCGTTGGGGTGTCTCTGGTGTCATTTGGGATCCAGTAAGTATTCTGGGGCGTGTGTGAACGTGTGTGTACAGGACTGTTGGGCAGGAAGGTCTATGTGAGGAATCTTAACATAATCCATAAAGCCTAGGCATCGTTTTAATTGTGGCGTTCGGTTATCTGGGAAAGCTTAATTTGTGCCCATGCCAGAAAGCATTGGGACAACTCATCCTTTCTTGTGTTTCCGTTTCTCTTTTTATGCCCTCTGCTGGGTTGTGCTCATTATTCTCTGTGACACTTTTTTCAAAAGAGGGTGAAAGAAGTCTAGACCAGGAGGGAGGGCAGCTGGACTCTAGTCTGGGTTCTCCAGGGGCTGGTCCAGGGCCTGGGGCCGGTGGGGGCTCCTCTCCCAGGATCTCAGTTCCCCATCTATACAGGAGGGGTTGGACGAGGTGTCCTCTCAGGCCTTTCCAGCTTGGATATTGAAGGCTTCCCTTACTCTCCAGGATAAATCAGCTGCTATGACTCTTTTCTTTTGGCATCTAAAATTTTGTTTGTTTGGTTTGGGTTTGGGTTTTGTTTTTGCGGTACGTGGGCCTCTCACTGTTGTGGCCTCTCCCGTTGCGGAGCACAGGCTCCGGACGCGCAGGCTCAGCGGCCATGGCTCACGGGCCCAGCCGCTCCGCGGCATGTGGGATCTTCCCGGCCCGGGGCACGAACCCGTGTCCCCTGCATCGGCAGGCGGACTCTCAACCACTGCACCACCGGGGAAGCCCGGCATCTAAAATTTTTAGCTAGAAGGGGTCAGAGCTGCAAGTCAGAGCCCCAGGACCTTTCCATGGCATTGAGGGATTTCTGGTGGGGAACAGCCCCAGCTGTACACTGCCTGCCTGCCGTACCTGGGGGTTTGGGACAGAGGCTCCAGTGGGAGCGTCCAGGGGGGGCCTTGCTTTCCTGCTGACTTTGAAGCACTTCTGCTCAGGTGCTGACCATCAGTGCCCCTCGTATGAGAGCACATGTGTGCACATGGCCTCTGAACTAAAGGGAAATGAGAGGCTCTATCCCCTTCAGAAGGGGGAGGACCCCTGCCTGAAACTGCCCTGTGTTAAAATCCTCTTCCTCACCTCCCATCAGTACCCAGGGAGAGGGAGCCATGTAGTCACCACTCGGAAAGGCGTTCTCACGAGTATCTTTGCAACGCCTGTAAGCTTGCAGCTGTGCCTGCGCCCTCCAGCTGCCGCCCCCCATATGCTAACCCCATACCCACTCGGGACTCACCTGATATCACCTCTATGGGGCCTTCCCAGACTCCTCAAGGTGTGTTCCCCTGGCTGCCTTCTCTCTGTTGTCACACCTACATGCTGGCTTGCGGTTGCCCATCTCTCCCACCCAACAGCGGACTCCTTGAAGGCCAGAGAAGCCCAGCACCAGGGCACTGCAGCAGACCTCCAAACTTAGCAAACCCACCAAACCAACGCAACTCAGACAAGTACCGCCTAGCATTTACCTCAGGGGGAAAGAATAAAGCAAACTCCTAAATTGTGTCTCCGCTGCATTAGTTGTGTGCCCGTCAGGGTCTCTGAGAGTGCGGGGGCCCTGGCTTAGGAGGGGCCATGGAGCGTGGGCCGGAAGGAGGAGACCCACCCTCGTGTGTGGTTCATGGGGAGAGATGAGCTCAGCTCCACGTGGCCCCACCATAGTTGTACTAAAGTGAAATCATCTCGCAGCATTTTACCACCGTGATACACTCTGCCTGCTTGCTTTCCTCTGCTCTGTCCCGTAGATCCAGTGCCATCTCAGTCGTGAAGATCCTGAGAGTCTTAAGGGTTCTGAGACCGCTCAGGGCAATCAACAGAGCAAAAGGACTTAAGGTTTGGATTCCTCTCCAGGCTGGGCTGGCTTCAGTTGGGGTTAGCTGTCATCACTGATTTTTCTGGGCCGGAACTGGGTTGAGGCCTGATGGATTTTCCAGTGAGCTTTGCCTTCGAAAAGAACATTTCTAACCAATGAAGCTGCCTCTGCTAAGTGCTGGTAGTGTTTTTCAAGTTATTATTTTCCTCACAGACTTAGAGAATGATCTTATGGTTACCGGGGGGGGGGAAGGGTAGGGGGAGGGATAGATTGGGAGTTTGGGATTGACATGTATACACCGCTATATTTAAAATAAAAGGGCTTTCCATGAAAAAAAGTTACTATTTTTTAAATTTTTTTGTTCATTTAAGATGTTTTTCTTTATTTGATGACTGTTCACACTTCATTGCTTTTTTCATTATTAATAGTGTTCCTCTGGGTTTCTTTTAGTCTTTAAATCTGTTCTTGTGCGGTATGTACAAAAGGCCAGAGGGTTTACATTTTCCTAAGTCGTCTTACGGGGTACAGGACCCTGTGTGCCAGGCAGTGCTGTACCCCATGGCATTTCTTCTGACTGAGCTCACTGCTTTGGAGGAAGCCAAGGAGGAACCTGCTTACAGGGCGTTCCTCCCAGGGGGCCATAATGCACTGGGGGTAACTCCATAGATAACCACCTGAAAAACGAAGCATAAGGGACTGTCAGGTAGGAAAATAATATAAAATTGCATATAATCATAGAAAAGCTTGGCTGGTATTAGTTCACCCCGTGGCTGAAATAACACAGGGAACTAACACGCCCCTGTCCCCTCCCCACCCCCTCTCCCTAGCATGTGGTCCAGTGCGTCTTTGTGGCCATCCGGACAATTGGCAACATCATGATCGTCACCACCCTCCTCCAGTTCATGTTTGCTTGCATCGGGGTGCAGCTCTTCAAGGTACAGGGAAGGGCCTTCAAGCATGGAGCCCAGCCCGTCTTCTTCAGGCGGAGCCCACATTTGACTGTCTGTCTGTTTTGTATCCAGGGAAAGTTTTATCGATGCACAGATGAAGCCAAAAGTAACCCCGAGGAATGCAGGTGAGTGTCCTGAACGTGGGAGTGGGGAGTTTGGAAGAACAGATAAAAAGCTTCAAGAATCCGCTCGTGCTAGCTTTTCAGAAGTTTTTGTTGTGGAGGACAAGAGGCCTGAGAGCTCAGCCCATGGCCGGAGACGTGGAAGGGTTTTGTTTTGAGGTGAAATTCACATAACGTAAAATCAACCATTTCAAACTGTACAGTTCAGTGACATTTCATACAATCACATTGTGGAGGGAGCACCACTTCTGTCTAGTTCCAAAGCTTTTCATCACCCTTAAGGCATGGACAGATGACTTCTGATGTTTGGTATCGAATCAGTAGACTGGGGGAGAGAGTGGGCACTAAAACCTAAAATAACAATTATGAAATGCTCCCCAGAAGCTCCGCCTACAGCCGCGTATCCAATTATTCCCTCAAACCAGAACCTGAAGCTTAACTTCCTGGAGTTCAGGATCTGGCCACCCTCTTCTGACAGGTCCCAGGATGCTGCTTTCTCCTTGCTCCCATCATCCACGTCTTGGCCATATGTTCGTTCACAGTAATGGGCAGAGGAGAGAGCAGGTGACATATACTCATTCCTCTTATCCCAATGCATCCAAAAGACTACGAAGGTAGACACAGAGGCCATTGCCTGAAGTTCTGAGACCTTAGAAGCATAGACGTCCCTGTCCTTTTGAGATGTCACCAGGCAAGGCTGGCCTGCTTGCACTGCGTTCATTGAGGGTTTCTTTTCAGCAGAAGGTGCGGTCAGAGAGCACCAAAGGCCATGTGACTGTGGCAGTGCACCTCAGGGGCCCCGTTCGTGCTCTGGGGTGGGGGGCGCCCACGGAGTTGACAGCACAGCAGCCGCGTGAAGACGCTTTCCCTTCCCTCGCTAAGTTGGCCTTCTCATCTGTGAAACAGAGGCATTCTAGGAGAAATACTGTGTACCAGCGATTATCGAATTGTTTTGGAAAGAAAACTGGGAATATTGTTAGTATGAGAGAAGGAATTTGCTTAAAACGAAAATGTAGATTAGAGGATGCCTGGGCTTGTTTCCCAGAGCTTGTGGAATTCTGCACGCCCAAAACTTTCGGTTCTTCATTGCACACTTTGAGGCCATTGTATGAGGGGTGGTTCTTGTTCGGTCGTTTTCATCTGTAACCAGGCTGGGTGTCTGCCTGGCCACTCTGGAGGATACTCATTTAGTCGTTGCTGCGCGGTTGTTCGAAGCGTTGAGTAGGCTAAATGCAGGGCGTGATACGGAGAAACGCAGGCTGTGCCATGCTCAGGACGGCGGCCTGGCCGGGGGAGGGATCGGGCAGTGTGACAGCTTCCGCATCCTGCCAGGGTGACCGCCCACTTCCTCTCCTCTCTAGGGGGCTCTTCATCCTCTACAAGGATGGGGATGTCGATAACCCTGTGGTCCGTGAGAGGATCTGGCAAAACAGCGACTTCAACTTCGACAACGTCCTCTCAGCTATGATGGCTCTGTTCACGGTCTCCACGTTCGAGGGCTGGCCCGCGTGAGTACCAAGATCGCGTGTCTCCCGGGGACGCTCCTGCTGCTTCGCGGGCACTCTGGGCTGAGCCGTGTCTCCTGGAGAGCGGGTCCTGCTGCTTTTCTCCAGTTTTGTAGGCCTTTCCTATGACTTTTTAACTTCGGACCACTTCTCACTCGCTTCCTGGCCCACAGGGCTCCTCTGTCTGATTAGGCAAAGGATTAACCCCTGTGGGCAGCCAGGACTCTCGGATTTGGGAAGCTGGGGTCTGGAAGGGGGGTATCTCTCAGCGGGCTCCTGGGGGGCATTGCTGGATGTGGATGGGGAGTCCCCAGAGGCATTTTTCAGGCCAGCTCCTGTGTCACCTCATCAGCGAAGCTGCCACTACACTGTTCCTAAAGAGGCCCTTGAGAGTGTCCCAGACCGTTCATTCATTTGTTCATTCACTCCTAGTAATGTACTAGTTCGTGCCGTCGCGCCGCGTCTCTCACTGCCGCGCTCGCTGGCTCGTTCATAAAGTGTGCTCCTGATACCAGCTCCGTGCAACATGCTGTACTACGCCCTGTGGAAGAAACAGAGCTGTCTAGATGTGGTTTCCCCTCTCAAAGCCCACGTTTAGTCAGTGTCGTCAGCCCGGCCAAGCAGGAGGGTCCTGGTGCGTCAGAGACATGCAGCATAGGGTCCTGAGGAATGGCTAGGATTTCGATGGGTGAGGTGAGAAAAGTGGAAAGAAGGAAGAAGGTCGAATACAAAAGGAGAGCTCTTGTACCTTTGTTGCGCTGTGCTCTCTGATGGCCCCCCAGCTCCTGCCACCAGAACATATATATGTTGATAGAGTTCTCAATGTCAAGTTCTCATGCCCAGAGGAGGGCGGACAGGGTGGCAGGACTCTGTGGATGTGTGGGGTGTCTGCGAAGTAGAAGGACAGTTGGGTGGGGCTTGTTCATTGGTGGATTGGTCCTGCGAGAAGAGGAGCATAGAGTGAGAGCCTGCACTCCACAGAGGCACTAGCTGTGGTCTCAGGTTTTAAACACTGCGCTTTAGTAAACCTGGGTGGCAGCTGCCACCAGGGATGGCAGGGAAATGAACAGACTTGGGGCTCGGGGCTCAGGCGAGGTGGGCTCAACTCCTGCTCTGTCCCCAGGACCGTGACCTTGGCACTTAGATCCCTCTCTGAGCTTCCGTAAGACAGGGACGACCGTATGTCCACCTTTCCAGAGGATGTGAAAGCACCTAGCACAGTGCACGCCTCGGGTGGGTGCCTGGAAGGGCTGAATCTGCATCAGAACGAGCATACATTGAATTGGAGGCTGTTGCAGTAATTGCCCCTCTTTCTGCTCAGAGTTCTGCCTGGCACATTTCATTTCAGTGCTTGTTTCAGTTTGGGGAACCTCTCGTAGTTCTTTGGAAATGCCCTGGCCGCTCGCTCGTTGTCTTGCGTTTACAGCTTTCAGTTCCGCCAGTGTCTTCCATGTGACGTCCTTCCTGTCTTCTGTCTCTGACTAGAAAGGAGCATTATTGGATATTTGTAAAATCTTTTCCAGTCTTCAGAGCAATCAGTCAACAAATATATCCCAGGTGTTCCCTCCGCCAGGTGCCGGGCTGATCGGCCTAATGCTCCAGAGGCTTCCTGAGGGACCTCCGCGTGTCCCGGGGCCTTGGGGTGGGCTCCCAGCGAGGGGTCCGACCTTCCGTGCCCACAGAGGTGGTCAGAAGCTAGCGGGGCTGGGCTTTTGGCTGAGCGGCGCTGGTGCTCACTGGATCCTCTGCTCTCCAGGTTGCTGTACAAGGCCATCGACTCGAACGGAGAGAACGTCGGCCCCATCTACAACTACCGCGTGGAGATCTCCATCTTCTTCATCATCTACATCATCATCGTAGCGTTCTTCATGATGAACATCTTTGTGGGCTTCGTCATCGTCACGTTTCAGGAGCAGGGGGAGAAAGAGTATAAGAACTGTGAGCTGGACAAAAATCAGGTTAGAGTCACACACTGGTCGGGCTTCTGTCCCTTGAGCCAAAGAGGACCGATTTCTCTTTTGACAGCTTCCCGCATGTACAGAGAAGGGTGCCCACCTGCTCTCTCTCCCTGGGGCTTGGGCCCTGCTCAGAGCACGCTCTCAGCCACTGTGAGTCATCAGTGGGGAGCGTCAGTTTCGCAGATGCAGATTAGGCTGTCATTTTGAAATTTACCCGCAGACATGTGAGTGAGAAGTCAGGATACCTAGGCCACCTTCTGTGGTCATGACCCACTCGTGACAGCTCAGAATCACGTAGGATGGTGTGGCCTGGGGCCAGGAGGCACCCAGTGACGCTCGCACAGCCCCTCCCAAGGGATAGCCTTTTATCTCCTCAACCTCGGGACTATTGACATTTGAGGCCGGATAATTCTTTGTTATGCTTGCGGTGCATGGTTGAGAAGCCTCCCTGGCCTCTCCCCACTAGATTCCAGTAGCACCTTCTGCCCCCCACTCCGGAAATATCCCGCTCCGGAATATTCCCGCTCCGGAAATATCTCCAGACATTGTCAGATGTGCCCTGGTTGAGAACCATTGACTTAGGAGGAAGTACCCTATCACACCACCGGGAAAGTGGCTAACTTTAAACTTGGGACTAAGGTTACACTGGCATCACTCTCCTGATCTAGCACCTTGTTTTAACCGGTCTGTTAGGCGCAGGGGCCTTTGGCTCTGATCGTGTGATGATGCGAGGGGGCCAGGAGACCTGCCTGGTCCTGTTCTGCCTGCACCTGCTCTGTGACTGTGGGTGCGCCTCCACCTCCTGTCTGGGCTGTCTCCCTAAGTTGAGGGCATTAAGGAGTCACTTTTAAAGGTCTTTTTCAGCTGTAAAAAGAGTCTGTGAGATCGAGATTCTGTTCTGGGGGTTTCCCCCAGGCCCTCTATCGGTAGCCATCTCTGTTTGATGATTACGTAGAGAGCAAGAATCACTGCCAGCCTGGGCTTCCTGGCGGGAAGCCGCCGCGCACGGTGAGGCCGTCTGTCTCGGGCTGCAGCATCTCCACCGGGGGACACACGAGGACAGCTTGGTCTATAGGAAGACATTGCTGTGAGTTGTCAGGGCGTCCCTGCAGATTTTATCAGTGACGGTCTGAGGGAGGCCTGGCCCAGCTCTTCACCCCTCCCGACCCCCGCCAAGGAAGAAGAGTGTCAGGGCCAGACCCAGGCGGAACCAGAGCTGAAACTAGGTCACCACGAGGTCCAGGCTAGGCTCCAGTCAGGGGTCCCAAGAGTCAGCATGTGAGGTCACGGCGGGGCCAGGTCCTGGACAGAGAGAGCCTGTGGTTGGTCTGGGCCTAGGAGCAAGTAGGGTGTGATGCTGAAAAGGCTTTCGGGGCTGGAGGCTCTCTGGGCTTGCTGCAAAGGGTGGACCGACCGGTCTCGGCCCCAGCATCAGCGGGCGGGGCAGTGCTCCGGCCATCGTCACGGACCATGTCCTGGGGGTTCTAAGGTGAACACGACAAGCTCCTGAGCCTCTACAGCTCTCAGACAGACACACAGCTCACTCACCATTAGACACTTAGGGTTACCAGGCTCGTTCTGGCTTCTGGTAGGCGTCTTGTATGGGTCCATCCTGGAGCAGCCATGGGACCTCCAATCTCAGGGAGTCAGCCCAGCCCCTCTGGTTCTTGAGGATTTCCTTGCCTCTCGTTACTTGGCTTCCTTCCCTGGGCAGGAGAACTACAGTTGTACTCCACCAGCATCAAGAAAGGGCAGGGATAAGACATGGGTCAAGGCTTCGCATCTCTGCTTAATGCATCGCCGGACCTCAGTCTTTTAATAAGCGAAATGGAAGCAAACTGGGTGCTCTGCTTACCCTCAAAGGCTGCTGTGAGGACCACACGAGGTGATGGAGCTGGGGGCCCTTTGTCAGTGATGCTGAGTGGTACCTGTGCGGGTTGCGCTGGCGGCTCCCCCTCGTTCGTTCTCGCTCCCTCCCGGTAGGTGTGCGCCAGCTTTTCAGGGCAGACGGGAACTGTGTCCTTCTTCCACAGACGTGCTCAGGATCCCCGTTGCTCTTTTCTGCCCTTGCAGCGTCAGTGTGTTGAATACGCCTTGAAAGCACGTCCCTTGCGGAGATACATCCCCAAAAACCCCTACCAGTACAAGTTCTGGTACGTGGTGAACTCCTCGCCTTTCGAGTACATGATGTTTGTCCTCATCATGCTCAACACACTCTGCTTGGCCATGCAGGTAAAAATGGAGACAGCCGCGTGGATCCCGTCCGGGCCTTCGGTGCAGCCCCGTGCCCCAAATCCTGAGGGTGGAATGCCGCCCCCTCACAGGAGGAAGGGTTTGATTATCTGACGAGTCTGGGCTGTAGTTTGGCCAGACTCGCATTCTGGCTGACAGTTGCCACGGCAGGAGTTTACAGTCACTCTTCTGCGTGAGAGACTGTACAGCGTGACCATAAGTGCCATTCCTCTGGAGCCCTAGCGTGCCTTGCAGGCCTGTGAACCTTTACTGTGGGCTTCTGTGGCCAGGGAGTGGTTGTGGACTAAAGCTCTGTCTGTGTGGAAATGAACAGGCGGGTCTTCAATCCTGACTTGACTCCTTAGCAGCCGGGTGACCCGGGGCAAGTTATTTAGATCCCCCGAGCCTGGCTTTGTCGATTGGTAAAGTGGGAAACGAAGTTTATGCTGGGTGATTTGTGTCCGGCACTTCGCTCTGGGTCTGCCCCAGAGTGTCATTCCTGTCCTCAAGTCACTCTCAGCGTGGCAGTGGGGAGTCTTCTTGTCCGTGGAGTACTGAGTTTGACCTGCCTGACAGCGACTCTTGGCTCACTGGGGGCAAGGAAGGCAGCTCACTTCAACTGGCCACATTGGATTACAGAGCGGTATTGATAGTGAGCGTTTCCAGCCCTTGCGCTGTCTAGTGGATATTGCACTAGGACAAGAGTGGCCAAGGTCTAGATTCAGTTTCCCACTGGCTCTAAGAACTTGAGCAAATCAAACCAACTCCCAGTGCTGTCTGGGAGATGAGTGTAAAGACAGCCAAGGGTACGTTTTCTGGCCCTTTCCTTAAATTTACGAATTCCTTATGAATGAGGACCCTCTGCTGATGTAGGGAAAAGCACGAAGGCAAGATGATAACAGTGCCTTTGATTGAATATAGGCCTAAATGGCGTATAATGTATCCTAACCGAGTCCTACTTTTGTCCATAGACCTGTGGGTGTGTTCTGCATTCTGCCTGGGTCAAGGCCCTGAGTAGAAACCCTGCTGGGAGAAAGGGTGGATGTCTTTCCCCTTCATCGTTTGGTCACCCTCATCTTGTCAGGGCCCCCTGCGCTTTGTGGGGGGCCAACCGTGTGCCCTCGCAGGGTCAGTGGAATCACTGGGAGAGGGGGCTGGACCGGGGAGGTTGCCTCGCTGCCCGTGTGGCAGGCGGACGGACGCCTGCAGGGGGTGGTGGGCTGGGGAGCCTCCTTTTGCGAGTCCGGAGTGGACCCCCGAGAACCGTGCCTCTGCTTCCATCCACAGCACTACGAGCAGTCCAAGATGTTTAATGACGCCATGGACATCCTGAACATGGTGTTCACCGGGGTGTTCACTGTCGAGATGGTTTTGAAAGTCATTGCATTTAAACCTAAGGTGAGTTGCTGAACCCGCTGTCAAAGGCTGTAGCTGAGTCACTCCAAAGAGTCGCCCACTTCCCGTTAGTCTTGCGTTACTGGATTTTGCTGAATTGTTCTGGCCGTTAACTAGGTTATCACCCGAGAACGTTAAAATCTGATGAGGGCCTCTGTGTACACATGAGAAAATAAATCTGCGAAAACAAAACCTCGCAAAAACAATTCTGAGAAAAAGAAGAAGAGAGAATTAGGAATTTGCAGAACGGAGATTGTTTTGAAACCTGATTTTCTGTTTCTAGAAGAGCGTGTGTCAGACTGTCTCAAGGAAACTCGCCTCATTACTTGAGCATTGGAGACATTGTTTTCACATAACCCATCAGGAGTAATTCGGCCCTGATTTTGCTTCTACATTGCCAGCATAAAGACTTTGGTTTTCTTTGTTCTTGGTCTACAGCATCTTTTTCACCTTTTATGGAAAATTCTACCAGCTGCAGACCTCTCACAGCCATACCATCTTTCGTTTGTTTAATTTAGAAAAATTTCACTTGACTTTAAGACAAAACAAGACACGAGCATTTTAAACTGTGTTGGACTGCTCTGCGTGTTATGTCTCCTTTAGGACAGACTGAGTCCGGTCCACAGTTGTCAACGTCTGTAGCGTAAGAGACAGATAGTATAGTGTCGAAGAGCACGCACCGTTCTGGGACCAGACTGGACTCAAATCCCCAAGCAAGCTGTCGAGACTTCACTGCTCTGTGCCTCCATTTCCTCACCCATGGAATGAGGGCTCTAGTAGTCCTACTTCCTAGGAGTTTGGAGGAGTAAGAATCACTCTGTGTGCCACGCTTACAAGAGCGCTCGGCATGTAGCCCCACGCTGTAGACGTGTCAGGACTGTTACGATGACGACCACCATCCCCATCATCAAGTGGTGATGTTTCCTCGTCCTAAAACCCTAGACAGAGGAGCAGATCCTGGCCGAGCTGTGACACATTTGACCCTCAGTTTCTTTTCTAGCAAAGCCTCCACCCATCAGAGTTAGAGTATGAGTTCAGTGACCCCAGTGTCCGTTCATCAGGGTGTAAGGTATCTGACAACACTAATTTAAGTAAGACTCGGATTATGAAATGATGGGTTCACATACTCCATCCGTAAGTGGAATTCTAATTTAGAACTGTTCCTATCTTTAATTTGAATTAATTCCTATGCAATCTTTATCAGCTCTTTGTGGACAAAAAAGAAAGGACGCTTGTAAGTGATCGATCGGGGTGATTGCAGTGGGGTCAAACCTGGCATTTTTGCATGGCCAGATGCTAATTACTGTGACTTGTCCATATCTCCACACGTGCACCTTCTTCCCTGCCCCCACCAAACTCTTCTGAATATCCTTTGAGATTTTTGGTTTGCTTCCCTTTCCCCTTTCCGTCCTTGATCAACATTTGTCTGGACTGATGGAAAGGTTGCAGAGTGAGAGCTCCAAAAGCACTTGATCAAGGC
Source organism: Leucopleurus acutus (assembly GCF_964270905.1). NCBI lineage: Eukaryota > Metazoa > Chordata > Mammalia > Artiodactyla > Delphinidae > Leucopleurus > Leucopleurus acutus. The sequence goes on along the minus strand of NC_139153.1, from coordinate 35,625,847 downwards.
GACATGGCACGTATCTATGCAACATTTCCTAGATCCCCTCGCCATGTCTTGCCCTGCCTGGTGATTAAGCTCTGAGAAGGCACATTTCCCCCGGCATGTGTGTGAGTCCGTGCGTGTCTGCGTGTGCACTGTCAGCGGCTGTGTCCGGTGAACCACTGTTACCAAACCTGAGAGGAGAGTTCAGTGGTGTGTGAACAGGCTGGTGAGGCTGAGGGGAAATGAGTAGCTAACTTATAGTCAGTACTGATCGATCAGAGTTTTTAAGTGAGCGATTTCCGCTAGAAATTGTGCCGCTTCGTAGTTTTCCTCCACAAGGTATTTTCACAGCAGAAGACAACCTCAGATTACAAGTGAGAGAAATTTTAAAACAGCAATAGCAGCGCCTCTACGCTTGAGGGGCACCGTCACTGCATTTGCGAAGCAGATGGATTTGGTGTTGCGACGGTGTGTCTGGAGGAGCCGGGGAGAGTCATTTCACCAAGAAGCAAAGCTCTTCTTAAAACGCTTCCTGACTCTCCTACCTCCTCTCTGGTGTTAGCAAAGCAAGGCCAGGCGAGTAGTCATCCACAAAGAAGTCAGTGAGGCCCTCCTACCCGTCAGAGGGGCAGTGGGGCTGAGGAGGCGTGTTGCAAAGGTGGCAGAAGGAAGCCTCTCTGTGAGGAGATGGCCAGAGGGACAGAGGGCTGGGAGCCTGGCCCATAAACTTCATCTAAGAAGGTCTGTGTCTCTCCTGGGGAGCTCTGTCGCAGGGTCCTCTGGGGCTGTGTTCTCCACAGTGAGGGGCGCATGTTCCGGGAGAACCTGTCAGCATCTGTCAGGAGAGACGGGGTTGCAGCTGTTTTGTAATAGAAATGCAGAGGGTGAAGTTACAGTCCTTCCTGGGAGGTGAGAAGGCATCATAGGAGGCAGGGTTCAAACGCGTGGAGGAACCTGACTCCTTTTATACTCAAGGGCCTGACTGGTAAAGGGGGCCTCCTGAGTGAGAGCACATTGAGAGGAATGTGGTCCAAGCTGGGAGCTTCCCTGGTGGGGAGGTGGGATGACTCCAGGAGAAAAGTTGTTTTGAGTGTGGGTGAGGCAAGCATGGAAGGTGGTGAGACGCCAAAGAGACAAGGAATGAGGGCCGAGCAAACAGGCTGCTCAGTGGGTTGTGTCGGCTCCCCAGGGAAGACCCACCCAACGGGCCTCGAGCTCGTGCACTTGGAGCGACGGAGCCGCCCTGGGGTTTTGAAAGGTGGGCCATGATGTAGATAGGAACCAAGTCCCGTTCCCCTGGCCTTCCCCCCCAGTGCTCCCAAGGGGCAGCCGCTGGACTTCTCAAGTGAATTCTCTTGCTGCAAGGAGGGAGGTTGAAGAAGAAGGGCTTTGTCCAAAGTCCCGGCTGCTGTAGGTCTAAGGAGCACTTCTGAGTTGTCTGAGGTTCCTTCTTTGTGCTTCCAGAAGCCGCCCATCTGGTGCTTTGTCCAGCACCCGCTCAAGTCCGTTACCCGCCTCCATGTGGGCTTTTCCTCAGGGAGCCACGCTTTGTTCCCAGGGCTCAGACCTCGAAGCGTTTTGGTCTTGGTTCTACCCTTGACCCTTGAACAACACGCGGGTCAATCTGAGTATTGCTTAGGGCCGCCGCTCCCTCTCCGAGGTTCCTCTGCACCCACTGGTTCATCCAACCACAGACCACGTAGGGCTGTGGTATTTACTCTTGAAAAGCATCCGTGTGTATGTGGACACGCACAGTTCAAAGCCACATGGTTCACGCGTCAACTGTGCCTTGAAAATGTCGAATTTACCTGCCTAGCCACTTGAGCTTGGGAAACGTTGAGAGTTACTGGGTTTGGGCAAAGAAGAAAGTGCTTTCGTGCTGTCCTCGTGCTTCTGTGCAGAGCGGATGTGTCGTGGACACCTGGGTCACCCATATGCCTCCCAGGACAGCACTCCCTCCCCCAGGGTCCCTGGCAGGAATAAGGCTGCTCTATCGGCCCCAGCAGTTTTCCTGGAGCACATTCTGTACCTCCTGGGAAGAAACCGTGACACTATCTTTTCAGTTCTTCAGTGATCACATATATATATATATATATATATATATATATATATATATATATATATATATATATATACACACACACACACATATATCATAAATGTATCTCAGTGATTTATTTTAATGCCAAATAACGCTTGAGGGGAAATATTAACTCTCCTTAACTAGAACTTGATGTCAGACTCCTTCATGGGCTCAGCCTGTCCTTTCAAGGCCGGGGTATCCCGGAGCTCCCTCCTGGTCCCCTTCTCCCCTGGTAAGACGCGTGCACGCCCAGGGCCTCGGTGGCCAGCTCGTCTCACCCCAGCCTCCGCAGCCCTCCTTCCTCTTGCATTCCCCGACTGCTGAACCATCTCCTGCCTCTGGCCTCAGCGTCCCCCTTCATCTTCCACACACTCCCTTTGTAAACTGAAAGCTGACCGTGCCACCTGTTGTATGAAAAAAAAAAGGTAATTTCATAGTCGAATATTCAAAGTTCTGCACCAAACACTAGCGCACTTACATTTCTGCCTCATTTCCAGCCGCGCGCTCCCAGCCGTTCCTCCTCTGCACCCCATCCCCACTGTGACCATGCGGGACCTTTCCGTGGCCCGTGCTTCTGTGTCTGGAAGCCCTTTTTCCACCTTGTTATCTTTTAAGGCCTGTCTGGAGTGTGGGCTCCTCCGTCACAGTGTCCCCCCAGCCTAGCCAGGGTCGGCGCTGCCCTTCACACGTGCTCCTGTTAGATGCTCACTGTGCATTGCCAACATCAGTACCCTCCGTGTCTCCCTCTCCATTCGCTGATGAGCAGCTGCTCGAGGTTGGGTGGGGTTTGTCTCACGCGATGCCTGCTACATGCTGGTTACTCCATGGGAAGTGGTGGAAGGAAGAAAGGAATGGATGGATGAACCTGTGGGTGCAGCCTCTTGTCATCAGGCCCTACTGGCTTTTCTATCACAGGAGACGTGGGCAGAGCAGAGTGGCCAAAAGTGAACGTATTTTTCTTTAAGCCTCCACTTGACCTTTGGAAAGGCTTATGCTGGTTAGAAAGCTGTCAGTTGGCACTGTGGGTCATCCCTTGGGTCAGATGCTTCCCAGACAGTCCCTGGCAGGAATTGGTAAGTGATCCGGCTGCCTCAGTAAAGCCCAAAAGGCCGGGCAGCGAAAAGATCCCGGACTTGGGCTGCTTCTCTTGTTTGCATTGCATAGGCCTTGCTGCCCACCATGTGCCAAGCCCATGCTCTATCCTGGCTGGGGGTCCAGCTCTCCTTCCAGGAGCCTAGAGTCTAGCCGGAGATTATGTTAATGGACAATCAAGATAGAGTTCTTAGAAGCAAGGGAGCTTCCTGGCCCTAAGCCCACGTTAGTCTGGGTTATGATTTTAGATTCCCGGAGTCAGAAGTGTTTCCGAGTAATAAATGTTATTGCGTGTGGCTGACTTGCTTGATCCTTTCAAATGGGTGAGGCTGTTCCAAAAGTAATACGGGCCAACTGTGGCCAGACTGGTAGGGACTGCTGGTTCCACCTGAGGGGCCCTGGCCTCCACACTCAGTGGTAGGAGACCCTCTTGTGACTCCTAGAGGAGACAGCATGCAGGTGGGCGCCGTGCTAGAAGCCCTAACCTGGTTACCCAGACGCTGCGGTGGCTTTGATGGGAAAGGGGTGGGGCTGAGTCATACTCACTCGACAGTGACTTTATTAGCTAGGAGGCTACTAAACAGGGAAACAGGATGTGGGAAGAAGGCGGGGGGGCTGGCATTTTCTGCCTCCCTGGGACCCCTAGCAAGCCATCTGGCCAGAGCCTGTGATTCCAGCCACCTGCAGCAACTCAAGCCTCCTGTCGCCTAGATGAGGGTGTCAGTCCAGGAACCCTCTAGAATTTGGGCACAACTCTGTGAGTGCAGTGGACCCTCCAGAGAGGGTGTTGATGAGATTACCAAAGAGTTCCAGCACCCCAAACATCAAGCCCCTATCGTGTTGATTTAAAGTGACTTTATACACCGCAGGGGGCCAGGATGGGCCGGTTGGAGAATAGTTTGCAGGCCGATAGGACTGATCCACAGGTGAATACTGATCGTTCTGGAGAGACAGAGACAGAGACACACAGGGACAGAGGAGCTATTCAGGAAGAAAGTCTCAAGTAGGTAAAAGGGCATGCAGTGCCCTGAATGGTGGTGGGCGTGGCCTCTGGTAAAGGATGGACTGTAGCAAGAGGGGGGCAGGGCCCGTGGTGTGGGACAGGACAGGAGGGACAGTGGGTCTTCACTGCTCTCTGTGCCCTAGAGCTCCAGTTGTTACTGCTGACCACGTGTTTCTAAGGCATCAGTTCCTCTCTAGAGGAGAGGGAAAGGCTCACCATTGTCTCTGCAGTTCTGAGTCGCTGTTAAATCCATGAGGAAGAGGACAGGCTCTGCACCTCAGAGCGCGCTCTGTGGCCAGGCCGCCAGTCAGCCCACTGTGTGTTACCATTCGCAGTGATGCAGATAATTGAAGAGCCAATGCTGTGTTCTCACAACCCGGCTACAACGGCGGCACTCAGCGCACCACGTGGTCCAGCTGACGTTTTGGTTTGGCGTTGTCCTCGGGGAGGGAAGCAGAATGTGCCTTTACGTCCTGGTGCAGGCTCTGGGTTTCCTCTCTGACCAGAACAGCCGGCTTCCTGAGGGGCACCAGTCGTGTCCTCACCGTGGCCTGCCTCTCCTGTTTTGCCAGCCAAGAGTCCCACATCTTGAGAAGAGAAGCTGTAAGGAGTGAGACGTTGTCTTTATTAAGCAGACGCTCCCATTAGACATTTATCACAGATCATCAGAGCTGGTGCAGGCGAGCTTTTGTTTACTTGTTAGGGGGCTAACAGAGGGGTCTGGGAGGGTGGCAGTCAGTCCGTGAGGGTAAGTAACTATGAGAGAGGTGCTGGGATTGTGGGAGAGGAGGAGAGAGGAGATGGGGGGGGGGGGGGGCGGCGGGAGCAGGGTCAGAAGTCGTGGCAGTTGGTTGGGAAAATCTTACATTATTTAAGATGAAATTTTTTTTAAAAAATCTCAAACCCTAAGTCAGCGTTACAGGTCCCCCGTAAATGCACCTGGGGTGATTAACAGTGATTAGAACAAACATCCCTCCTCCGGCTGTTGGAACAGCCAGCGTGTCCACATTCTCCATAGTGTCGTAAAAGGCTGGGGCTCTGCAGTGGCTTCCTCCGGGCCTGCACTTGATCAATTCATGGGATCTGACACTTCAAAGTACCTTCTGTTCTAGTGTTCTTGATCCAGCACTAAGTGTACCCCGTTGTAAGCACACTGGGCCCCTTTTTATATGATTCAGACCTGAATTCAGACCTGCATTTTTATTTCCACAACACATCCTGGCTTGTTGAAAAGATGCAGTTGATTTGCAGACAGTCGTTGACCTTGCAACCAGAAGCCTCCGTGCACTGTTCTCCCCACCACCCCCTCCGATTGAGGGCTTCCTGGGGGGTATCAGGAGACAGCAGGCAGTAATTTAGCACCTACTGTGCTGAGCCCAGAAGAGGATGCAAAATGTATGCCATGTATGTACAGATTTGTAAGTCACGGTCGTAGGGATGTTGTACCTTCAACAAGATACAAGGACCTGAAACAACAAGAATAGGGCAGAGCTGAATGACCAGGAGGGTGCAAGTTGGTGGAAGGAGGAGGCCTTGCCACGTGTCAAGCACTATGTGGGCTCACGGCTCCGGGCTGGGTGGTGGGATTAGTGGAGGAGGGGACAGAGCAGTCAGCACAGTCCTCATCCTCAGAGGGTCTTCCATGGGGTAGACCTGCGGGCAGAGGCCCCAGATTCAGTGATCAAGACCTGAGAGACATTTGGAGTCCCCAGGATGGGAGGTATAAGTCAGGAGGATCTGAAAACATGCCATCAGGGCATTGGCATTTGAGCTGAGTGTCAAGTGGACGTGGGCAGGTAGAGTTGGGGTGGGGAGGCCGGGATCACAGAGGCCTCAGGAGTTGGGCAAGAACCTGGTGGTGGTTTGAGGGATGGAAAGGAGTCCGCTCGGACTGGAGGATGCAGAGGGAGGGGAGGGAAGCCAGAGCTGGAGAGGAAAAAGGAGCCTATCAGGAGATAGGGGCTGCTCTGGGGGCCAGCGGGAGCACTCGAGCCTCATCGCCACCCCTGAGCGCTCCTTCCCCGTGAGACCCTCTGTGCGCCGATCCCGCAGCCCTACAGGCCACACCTCTGCCTGAGACGGCGTGCGTCGCTGGCCTGTCTCCCCGTAAGCCTTCACGTCCCTTTAGACCGAGAGCTCTGGGAGGACATCCTGCCGCGGGGCACACCCTTTGCAGTACTTGGACTGTCGAGGAGGGGCAGGGATACTGGTTTGTTTCAAGGGCACAGCAGTGAGAAGGTGTGAAACGCCGGTCATAGTGGTATTGATGTGGAAGAAGAGAAGGAGGTGACTGGGGACCCCATACGAGGAGTAGGAGGGCCTTCTCCTCCCTCAGCTAGCGAGGGGTTGGGATTGTGACCTTGGGTGCCAGGGCAGGGTCACCAAGTGCCTCGCTCTGTCCTGCAGGCACTTGGCTTGGTTCAGTGCTGCCCAGGGCCACAGTCTGCATCGTGCGGTGTGTGTGTCGTGTGGTGTGTGTCTGTGTGGTGTGTGTGTGTGTGTCTGTGTGGTGTGTCTGTGTGTGGTGTGTGTGTGTCTGTGTGTGTGGTGTCTCTGTGTGGTGTGTCTGTGTGTGGTGTGTGTGTCTGTGTGTGTGGTGTGTGTGTCTCTGTGTGGTGTGTGTGTCTGTGTGTGTCTGTGTGTGTGTGTGGTGTGTGTGTCTCTGTGTGGTGTGTGTGTCTGTGTGTGGTGTGTGTGTGTCTGTGTGTGTGGTGTGTGTGTCTGTGTGGTGTGTGTCTGTGTGTGGTGTGTGTGTGTGGTGTGTGTGTGGTGTGTGTGTGTGTCTGTGTGTGTGTGTGTGGTGTGTGTGTCTCTGTGTGGTGTGTGTGTGGTGTGTGTCTGTGTGTGGTGTGTGTGTGTGTGTGTGTGTGTGGTGTGTGTGTGTGGGTTCATGCACCCGTGGCCTCTCTCACACATGCAGGTGCCCCACCCCGTGTCCCTCTGCACCGGTGGACGGTATGGTCGCTGCCCTTTGGCCCTCCCACCCCCCTGGTTGCCGTGGTTGCTGCGGGGCCCGGGTGTGACCCCACGTGGTCAGCGTGGCTTCTCCTTCCTACGTGCTCATAAACATCTGCCCCCGCCCGCTCTGTCCAGGGGTACTTTAGTGATGCCTGGAACACGTTTGACTCCCTCATCGTAATCGGCAGCATTGTAGACGTGGCGCTCAGCGAAGCTGACGTGAGTATGTGCCCGCCCGGGGCCACCTCCCATCCTGTCTCTGTCTGCACACCCGCCCGGCCCTGCACTGCATCACCTGGACAAGTCACAGAGCCCAGTCGTACTTGATCGCAAAGCGGGAGTTTTCTAACGAGAGCTGCAGAGAAGAGGCCTTGTAGCATAGAGCTTGATCCCCAGGCCTTTAGACACACATCACCTTTTGGAGGACTGACTGTTTTGCAGCGTTAAGCTGAGTCAGCGGTAGGCAGGGCAAGATCGGCGTCTCTAACTGTTTTTATTTGCTGTGTCAGAAGCAATACCCGAAGTGATGTACCTATAACATGTTTGTTTTAGGGTGATTTTTCAAGTAGCCAGGTGGCTTGATGCTAGAATGTTCCCCTTTTGTAACACTGTCCTTTTCTTCTCTTTTTCCTGTTGTGCTTCCTCTCTTCTGTGGCTTCTGAATGCTTGCTCTAACAGCACTATTTCACTGATGCATGGAACACTTTTGATGCCTTAATTGTTGTTGGTAGCGTCGTTGATATTGCTATAACTGAAGTGAATGTAAGTAGCAAATTTTGTGTCCTATAACCTCATTAAGTCTAACACAGAGGAGACCAGAAACCCTCCCCACGGATCTCTGTACACTTTAGAAATTCAAGCACACATTTACGGCAAAAGACTAAGCACACTTTGTCCTCTTCCCTCCCTCCCCCGGCCCCCCCATCCCCCTTCCCCTGAATGAGAGTGGGGAAGTAAATGTAGAATTGCCATTTTGGAAGGAAAACCTTATTTTTAAAGAAGACCTTATTGAAATGTTAAGGGCTAGGAGTTAATTGTGTGGGTATGTGAACATTATCACTCAGTAGCTGGGTGACCTTGGCAGGGCCGCTGGCTGCTTCGTGCCTCAGTTTTTTGAGCTGGAAAGCAGAGTTCATAACGTGTGCCCTGGTACCCACTGTGGGTCTGTGAAGGCACAGGAGAGAAACCCCACAGCCGTGCCCTGAGCACACGGCCACCGCTGCGGGTGTCCTCACCTGTACGCTGTGTCTGCTGAGCCCTACTGGTGACGCTGGGGAACATGCCTATCCTAGCTCCCCAAATAGGGATGCAGATTGAAGGCTGCCCTGGGCCAGGGGAAGGAAGGCCTCGTGTATACTAGGAGAGGGTGTCAGCGCTCCCTTGTTGCACCCAGTTGAATCCTTTGTTGAGGAGCAGTGGTAGGTGGAGTGAACACCCCACCCAACCTTTAGGAAGCATCCTGAGAACCTTCCTCAAAATACAGAGGCTGCAGAAAGGGGAGCACCGCCTCCCACTGGCCCCTCTCAGATCTGACCCATGCCCAGACCGGGAGGGCCTGATGCGGGCAGAACTGGCCCTGCCCACCTGGTCTGTCCCCAGTTCATCAGCAGGCTTCCGTGGGTGCCCAGGTTGTGTGGAGCCCTTTGCAGGGACAGGTGGAGCATGGGGTGGGCTGCCGTGCTGTGCTGGCTTCCTGCTGCCAGGTGCCAACCTGGCCCTCCTCCCCCCATGCCTGGCTGGGCAGGGGTTGCCACGCTCTGCCTGTCTGACACCTGCGGGCTCATATGGTCCATCCTGGCGCCCAGACAGCCTGTGCCGAATAAGAATGATGAGATCTATGCCGCCACTCTGGGGGCCAGGCTGACTGTGGAGTGTAGAGTAGCAGGGCAGCGCTAGCCTGGACCTGGGCCTCAGTTCCCTCGTGGACCACTGAGATGAGTGATGTCTGCCCTCCCTGCTTCATAGGTACGTTGCAATGATAAAATGATAGGCATATTTGTGAAAATACTTGTTTAAACTCCCAAAGTGTTAGGGAGATACAATGGTATTATTTTAAATATAGATTTTCCTTGTAATAATAAGCGAAATGAACTGTAAGACATTACCATGTCCATGAGGGTGTGAGTTAAGCCTCATGACCCTCAAATTCATGCCAAGACCAGGTACTGAAATGGTATTTTACTAGACTTAGGTACATAGATCTGCCAACCTCCATAAGCCCAGACTTATATAAATTCCACGTTATGTGAAATATTCCACAAGTCAGGTATAGAATTGCCATTTATCATGTGTGAATTACGCTTGGTTATAAACTAATCTGATACTAACGGGAGAACACAGGACCCTCCCTGGGCTGCCAGGGGCTCTCTCCTGAGTTTATGACCAGACATCTGCCCGCTTAATCATCTCACCGCATAAAGCACTTACGGCCTCCATCAAAGTACACTTACGTGAACAGTCTGGAAGCAGACCCTTATGTAAGTCAGAGTGGTCTATAATGGAAGTGAAAATATCATAAGTGACAATTTGAGCAGGTCTCCCTGGAGCGCTCCGTGCTTCACGTGGTGTGTAGGTGGTAGGGTCCATGCTTAGCTTCTGGGCACCAGGATGTGGCCAGGGTTTGTTCACCAAGCAGACAGCCCAGCTCTCTAATGCCCGACTCCCCGCGCTGGTGCACCGCCGACAGTACGCGCGGCTTCCTGGCTGCCTCGCCGCGTGCTGGGGCTGAGCCCACTGTGCCTTCCCTCTGGGTCAGCCCTGCCCAGCAGTGTCTCAGACACGTCCGCCTTCACCTTCCATCAGTCAGGAAAGCCACAGGTCTATAAAAGCCCACGCGAAATTTTTTAGTTAGCATTTGACTTTGGGGTTTCTGTATAATGCAGGCTTTCCCCTGGCATTCAGTCAGACTCGAAAACCCTAGCAGTCAGCATCCTCGTACTGTTTTTTCAGTACGTGACCTTTCCCCTGGTCACATGGAGCCTGAGACCAAACCTTCCTGAGCCGGGAGCAATGCGAGTTCAAGGCCCTGGCCCAGTAGAAAACCACCTTAGGGGACCTCAGCCTTTCTGTGCTGGGCCTCAGTGGAGAGGGGATGCTCAAGGCCACCTTCTCATCTATTCAGTCCTTCATCACATCTTTATTGGGCATCTACGACCCTCAGGCCACAGCACAAAGACAGGAGAGACTGGATGTCCTTAACCTCTGGTGACATAACTCTCTGAGTGTCGCCGGTGGTTCCTCTACACGCCCCTCCCCCCCCAATGCCGCATTCCCTGGGAAGCAGCACACATCATTTCCCTCGGTGGCCCTGTCCCCCGCACTCCCGACTCAGCTGAGCGTGAATACCCTTGGTCCATTGTTGGCTGTTTTTAGCTGCCATAAGTCATCATTTTTTGCAATGTTTAACTTGCTGTGCTGTCTCTCCCAACCTCTGTTGCTCTTTCTTTTCTGTTGCCTAATCGATTTTCATGTTGGTTTTGTTTTTAGAAAATTGTAGCGGCAAGTATATATAAACATATATACGGTGAAGTCGTTGTTAAAGCAAAAGCACTCGAAAGACTGTATACTTGTCTCTCCCACCTTTGGTTTTCGCTGAGTTGCACAGGAGTGCTGTGGGTCGTGGTCATCTAAATTGTTTGCTGTGCCCTATTTCGTTGTCTCCAGCCCAGGGCCTGAGCCGGGGCCATCTTGGTCAGTCACGCTTGGCTCTGTGACATGGCAGCATAGCCTTCAAGAATGGACGATGTGGCCTGGAAATGAGAAATTGAGCTTGCGTTTGTCTTCTTCGCAAAAACATTTTGGATGGCCCCTCCTGTTGTCCTGCTTGCATGCTCACCTGGCCCTCCCCATCCTGCCGCCCCCTCCCATGACCCCTACCCTGCCACGGTCATGGTTTGATAGCTGTCGTGGACTTGTCTTCATCACAGTTGGTCATAATGTCATCGAGCTGCTAAAATGTCAGATGAGGACTGGCAGGCTCGGTTTTGCTCCTTCTTCGATGCCTGTTTGCTCCTTGAATGGAGAAGTGATCCAGCATCATATCCTCCCTAACCTGGGAAATGGCTGTTGCTGACATTTAGTCTTTCCAATTATCATTATTGGCGGGGAGGCAAAACACTTGCTTAGCAGCCATGTCTGCATTGTTATTACTTAAGAGCATATGTACAAAGTCAGTAGGGAGGCCACTCCCAGGGACCTAAGAATTGTCCCTGACCTGTGGTGTACCCGGGGTGGACCAGGTGGCCCACAGCTCCACTCAGCCTCTTGTTCTAAAGCCACAGTCAGGTTGTTCAGCCCTCCGTGCTGTATGCTAACCCTTTTCTAGGGACCAGATCGCTGGTTTCTGGAGACAAGCTCAGCAATCCCAAATACAGAAGCCTTCCGTCCCAGAGGTGTTACATACCAGGTCAGAAGTAGTCAGAGAGAAGGCTCCCCAGCAAGAGCTCTCCAGGATGCCTCAGGGTAACTGGTTTGCCTCCTGTCTGAATTGGAAAAGGGCATCCTTTCAGCTTTTCTAGGAAGAGATGGGAATTAATGCGTAAATGCAGACTGATCCCTTTGCACTTGGGCAACTCAGGGCTCATTTGCCTTCCGTAGTCGCAGGGGGTTGGCCCAGAGCCTACACGGCAAGAGCCTGCGTGGGAGCCCTGTGGGAAGGAGCTTTCCAGACTCTGGCACGTAGTGTGGCTTCCTAAGGCTGAGGGTCCATTTCCCTGTAGGGTTTCCACATGAAGACTGTGGCATCTCGGGAAGGAGTTACCGAGGTCCTCTAGTCCAGGCCCTGGGATGACACTGGAATTCCGTCTCTTGAAACATCATCCAGCCCCTAGTGCTGTCAATGGAAAGCTCCCTGGGGAGTGAGGCCTCCCCTAGTCCCACAGCCTCCGGGCGTGTCCTGCGGTTGATCCCGGGAGCGGCAGCTTGCTCACGGTCCTTTTCCGCCCTGCACCAGCTCCCTGTGTTTCTGAGCCTCCTCCACCCACCCCTTGTAAGGAAGATGGGGATGGCAGCTTGCATCCATCCGAGTACTGAAACCCCATCAACTCCAGGGGAGCCCATTGCTTAGCTGTAACAGCCGGAATGGGCTTTCCCGGTGGCCGCATTCTGTGTCGCCCCTCCAGACCTGAAGGGAACGAGCTGCTGTGGGTGACCAGCTGAAGACGTGGCCCAGCTTTACCCTGGCCTTGGGCTGCTGCTCCTGGCTCTGGCTGTATGTTGGAACCACCTGGGAAAGCTTGCGGCCAGCCCAGATCAATTAAGTAAGAAGCTTTGGGGTGAGAGCCAGGCATCAGAGTTGTCAAAGATCTCCCCAGGCAGTTCCAGTGCGTAGCCCAGGGTGAGAGCGGGCCTGCCCTTTTCATCAGACTGGCGTTTGTAGTTCAGGCAAAGCCATCCTCGGGGTCCCTCCATTTGTAAGACATTTTAGCAACTTGTACTTTCCCCCGGTGCTACCAGTGACACCCTCCCCTGCCCAGTCCTCCCTGCCCAGTGAGGCATGTGGGGGGGTGTCACAGGCTGCACTGGGGGTGCACGCAGCCAGGTGTGCCATTTGCTCTGTCCTTCCTTTCTTGCATGTTGTGCTGCCTTGTCCCTCCACAAATGCTGTCTTTTCCTCTTCTTTGTTTTTTTGAGCAAAAGACTACCCATGGTTTCAAGTTCATAGGCCAAGATTTGTCATACTTCAAAGACAGCAGTTGAAAAAGAGATGTGCCCTTCAAAAGTCAGTTTGGCTACTAGCTTTCTCCTGTCACAAGGGGAGTGTAAAAGGTCTGTCAGACTTGGCGTGGGCTAGGGAGGGGCCAGCAGAAGAGGCTTGGGCCAGGTCATGGCCAGAAAGAGTGTCTTCCCCGACCACCCAGCCTCCTTATTCTCTTGTAAGTCCAACACACAAGTTATAGACATGGCAGAAATATACTATAGAGTGTTCTGTCTTATGCACACTCTGGTCCCCTTGAGCATAGGCAAGTGCACACACGCGCGCACACACACAGACACCCCCTCACACTCCAGCTGTACAGGTCAGACTGGAACCTCCTGCACACAGCCCTTAGGGAGTTGGTGTGGGCAAGCATGAGAACTTGGGAAAACAAATACCTTCATTTGCCAAAGTCATGAGTTAAAAACCATCATCTGTCCTTTTAAGGAGATGTGATCCCTTTTGAGATGAGATGATAGAAGGGATGTAAAAAGAGTGACCAGGCTTTGGCCAACCCATTGCAGAGGTCACGTTCCGAGCATCCCAGGCGAAGCAGGGACTCCTTTTTAACCCCATCAGAACCCGTTAGTCCTGGCTTAGTAATCTCGTTGCATTTCAGTTGTGATGTGATGTGCCCAGACTCCTTCTATTTTACGAATTTTATAGCGTTTTAGCTTTGAGCTCAGGAGGCAGCCACTGACGAGAGTGAGACTCCAGGACGGAGTTTCTCCTTTCCCTGTATCTCCCGGGAGGAGAGCCCATCAGATTAGGGTGTGCATCCGTGCGCGCACACACAACCCTTAGCTGTACAGACCCACCGTGCAGAGAGGCTCCCTAGGGCCCTGGGGAGCACCCAGGAGTTCTGGGCCCCCAGTCAGAAGAGCCTCCTTCCTTTGTTAGCTTCTGGGTCGACCAGCTGCTTCAGCAGAGGTGACCCCGCTGAAGGGGGAAAAAAAAAGGCCGTCATTTCCTGACTGTTGTTCAGCCTTTACTGTTTAATTTAAAGATGGCTCCTGACACAGCCTCTGCATTCTCATAAACACTTATTGAACCTCTAATGAGTGCCAGACACCATGCTGGGCACTGAGTGGAGTGAGGCAAGGTCCCTGCCCCCTGAGGGCTCACAGACTGAGTGGGGAGGCCGGTGACCACAGGGCGACGAGGGCTGGGATTCTGCACCCTGGGGCCCAAGTGACAGGAGCCCAGCCAGACCTCGGGTGAGACAGCACTGCGGAAGCTCAGGGAACGCTGGTGCTAAGCTGCTTCTTCCCAAGAGTCACCCAGAGCTGAGCCTTCTTGGTGGGGCAGTGAAGGCTTCTGGAGGGAAACCGGCCCGTCTCCTGCTTGCCCTGACTCAGTCTGCCCAGCTCCTCGGCAGCCCCGCCAGTGAGGGCCCATCGGACGCACGCCGCCCAGCTGCGCGGCCCCAGGAGTAGAGTGGGGCAGGGGAGGTCTGTGGAGCGCAGGCAGCTGCCACTCTGCCCTGTTTGGCGGAGTCACCCTGTTCCTCAGGGTTAGGAATGGCCTGCCTCAGAGCAGTTAGGTCCTCAGACCCACAAGCCTGACTAAAACAAGAGAACCAGTCTTCCCATGAGAAGCAGAATCCCACTCTGCATTTCTGTGCTTGGGGACACCTGAGGTCTTGCAGCATTGTCCTTTACTAGATGTCTTTCAGTCTTGAAACATCATGTCCTGGGGTGTGAATTAGAAAGTCATAGTGTCAGAGCCTGCATCAGTGGCTGCCCACCCTCACGTCCATTTGCAAGCAGTCCCTGTGGCATTTCCTCAGGGAGGGAGCAGATGTGTTATCCTCAGACATGAACCACAGATTTTTTTTTTTTTTTTAAATGGGGGGACACCCTCCTGAACCCTTGCTTCCTTCCAAGTTCATTAATACATGTTCAATCTTTGATTTCTTAAAGCCAACTGAAAGTGAAAATGTCCCTGTCCCAACTGCTACACCTGGGGTAAGACCAGTGACTAGTCTCCAGGGGCTGGGCCTTTTCCTTCAGTTTATTTGGCCATGTCGAGTTTTCCACTAGTTGTTCTGTATTCTCCATGATTGTCCTTTCAGAACAGTGTCTGCAGTGGTTTGCATTCATCATCAGTGTCCAGTACTCTTGACCAGACCAGTGTCCTCCTCTTAACACACTAGACCACGTGGACATGCATGTGCTGTGTGGACCCAGGGTTTCCCAAGCCCTGTGTTGTTAGCATGTAACTTTTCCTCTCATATCATGCTTTTTGAGGTGAAAAGGCCCTAGAAACACATCTTTAATTCTTACCTCTGCCACCTCTGTGTGCATCTGTTGCTGTTTTTCTGAAAGTGTTGCATGTTCTACTTTCCATTGGGTTTGACCTCTCCATGATAACCCTTCAGAACTCTGAAGAGAGCAATAGAATCTCCATCACCTTTTTCCGTCTTTTCCGAGTGATGCGATTGGTGAAGCTTCTCAGCAGGGGGGAAGGCATCCGGACACTGCTGTGGACTTTTATTAAGTCCTTCCAGGTAAGAGCCATGCCAAGGGCTTCTTTGTCTTTGAAGATCATATGTGAGTCAGTGGTTGTCCCCTGTTGTGGAGGATCCGGACTCCTTTCTGCAGGACCGCTGTGATCACCTAGGTCCAGAGAGGACCTGGAATGCTGAGGAGACGGGCCCAGCATTGCTTGGATAAATCGAATAGGATTCCTTGCTTAAGGAAGCAGAAGAGAAAGCAGTAACGCCTGCAGCTGAGAAATCTGCAGCCTTTCTGAGAGGGATAGATGTACGGGGCTCCCCGCACCTCAGTCCTCCCCAGGATGCCCGGGATGAATGGTGATGTCTGAGAGAGGGAGGGTCCCAGCCGACCCCTGGAAGCCTCATAAGGCTGCGGCAGTCCTGTCCGTTGGCTAATCTAGATACAAATCAGAGACTACTTGGCCTTGGCCAGCACGCCATCCCCCGTCCTGGGTTAGCCAGTGCCTGGGAGGATTACAGAGTGAAGGGCACCTGAGTATAAGCCAGGTCCCCTTTGTCATCTGTGGCTTTCCAGCCTGGTGCAGCCTGGTTCTTGGCTGTTCCAAACAGAACCCAGCTTCTCCTGTACCTTCCAGCACCCCACCCTAGATGTTCTGGTCTTCCGGACTTACTCCGCTGGGGAGGGGGGCACAGATTCTTATTAAGAGGTGCACTGCCTGGGGGAGTTTGCAGATGTGCACGAACTTTAGAAAATGAGTCATGGATCTTCATTTCTTTATCTTTTGACTTTTTAATTCAAAAGTAGTAAATGCTCACATTAACAAATGAAGTTACTCGAAGATACACAAAGAACAACCCCATCGGCTCTGAGGAAACTGGTGTTCATAGCCCAGGAAACATTTTTCCACAGTGGGTAGAATTTTAACAGGTAAAGAGGAGAAGGGTTGGCATCTGGGGAAGGAGGTAGATCCAGAAACTCAAAGAAGGAAAATCGCAAGTCCTGTTGGGGAAAATGAGACTATAGGAGGAGCCGGGATGCAGCTCTGAGAGAGGCAGGGCAGGTGGGGGGCCTCGAGCAGGTGAGCCTCGGTCCTGGAAAGGGATTAAATCCTAGACGGTTGTTATTAATACAAAGTACCAACATTTGTGAATGAACTGCTATAAAAATAGAATGATTCATGCAATAATGTCATTGTTACATTAAACTTTTTAAAAAAAGTTTTGGTCACTATAAGATGAATTCATGTCACAGAGACATGACCACACGTGACCATTCATGTCCATAAAAACTGAGAAACTGTGCCAGCAGAATTCTTAAACATTTGCTCGTCTAGGGAGAAAACGCACGCTGCTGTGGCAAGGACAGCCTTGAAACTAACCCTGTGGGACTGAAACTAACCCTGAAACTAACCCTGTGGGACCCTGTTAACCAGTCCAGTTGTCAGGATGGTGCTACTGCACTGGGCCAAGCTGGCAGTCACAGATCCAGAGCTGGCACAAGTCGGGAGGTTTGTTAGCCCCTGGCTTTCTGATGACCTTTCTCAGATAGGAGAGCAAGCGGAGGCTTTATGCATGTGCGCTTGGCCTTAAGTTTAACAATATGGGCACTCCTTGGAGGCGTGCCAAGCACACAGACATCTTCTGTCGCCTGACATGAGGGAGACAGCAGTTGAGGAGCCTTGGATTAAAAGACCAGTGGTGGGTTTCCCTGGTGGCGCAGTGGTTGGAATCCGCCTGCCATTGCAGGGGATGCGGGTTCGAGTCCTGGTCCGGGAAGACCCCGCATGCCATGGAGCAACTAGGCCCTTGCGCCACAGCTGCTGTGCCTGCGTTCTAGAGCCACTGAGGCCCGCCCACTTAGAGCCCACGCTCCGCAACAAGAGAAGCCACCGCAATGAGAAGCCAGTGCACCACAACGAAGAGGAGCCCCTGCTCGCCGCAACTAGAGAAAGCCCGTGCGCAGCAACGAAGACACGATGCAGCCAAAAATTGAATAAATTTAAAACAAACAAACAAAAAAAACGGTGGTCTGACCCGACACATGTGCTTATATTTGATGTCCCTAAGGAGAGCCCAGGCTTGGTGACCACACAGCTAGCTCCTTTTCTTCCCGGGCCCAGCCCCCAGCTCTGCGGTTCTTTCGGAAAGAATGCATTTTAAGAAAGGTGTCTTGCTTTCTACAGCCACAGCCAGAAAGTGGTTCTTCCCCTCTGACCCAATAATTCCACTCCTAAGGCTTCACCGTAAGGAAGTACTTAAGCAGATGCGAGGTGATTTTGCATAAAGATGTTCCTTTGCGAAAGAGCCCCTTGCCCCCACCCCAAACACGCCCACAAAAGAAAGCAGAAGCGATCTAATTGTCTAGCACGCTGGAATTGTTTCATCAATTACATCGTTTCTGAGAGCGACACTGTTTAGGATTAGGACGCACTGTTAACAACTGCGGAAAGCACGTCCTGCCTGCAGCTTCATAACCCGAGGTGTGCATGGGCTGCTGTCCTCAGGGCTGAAGCCGGGCTGCCGGGCTGGGGTTTAAAAAGCTCTTCCTCACTATTGATGTCCTTACAATATAACATGGAAAAGAATAGAGCGTGTGCCCCATGTGGGCCTTCAGTCTGCCCCCAAGCCATCCGGGGGGACAGGATGTTCGCGCTGAGCCAAGCGCTGCTTCTCTTCCAGGCGCTCCCGTATGTCGCCCTTCTCATCGCCATGCTGTTCTTCATCTACGCGGTTATCGGCATGCAGGTACGCTCCGGCACCTCTCCCCCGGGTCCCCTTTGCTACGTCGCCCCAGATCTGTGGCAGGCTGTACCTTGGCCAGGTGGACTGGACAGACAGGTCATGTGTTTTCAGCCGGACGCCTTGGCTGCTGAAGAGCTGTAAAGATGAAAAAGACGTGGCCCTGCAGGAGAGAGCCTGAGCCAGCGAGCCAGCGAGAGCCGGGCTCAGAAGGGCATGCGGAGGTTGGAATAGGTCAGAGGAAGCTGGGTTTAGGGCACTCCCCACCCCCAATCTGGGTGTGAGGGGAGCCAACTGATTGAGAAAACCCATCGTTGATTGTAGCAACAGCAAATGCTGTACTGAGAAAAGCCATAATTGTCCTATTTTCTGCATCAAAGTTGCTAAGAAGATATGAGTGATACAAAAGTCTGTATCATCTGAAAGCATTACAAACTATTTCTAGATGCTGGGGCTGAACTGGAGCCACTATCTTGCCTCAGAAGCGCCCCTCTAAAAAGAAGAGTGAAACCAGGCTCTTCTGTGGCCTGGTCCTGGCTGAGGGGCTGTGGGACGCTCCCCAGCTCCTCCTGAGGTGGGGGAGGGGGCATAGGAGCGTCCCTAACAGCTGAGCCCTAGCGCAGAGTGGGCGGGTAGGGGACAGAGCCCCCTGGAGGAGAGGGAGGTGGAGGACCCTGTGGCCCTGGACCTCCCCGGGGTCCCTCTGCCACGCTCTCTGCTGGTTCAGGTGCAGCCTTTCAGGTAAGGGAGGGCTGTGAGTGAAAAAGAGGTCAAGTATTCCCGCAGCAGAGAAATGGTGGTACGTGCTTTTTTGTTCTGAAGGCAGAGAAGCATTTGCAAGTGCCTAGGACTTTTACCAGGGGTTTTGAACAAAGAGGCCGTGTGCTCGAGCCCCTGTAATTTAGCAGCTTGTGACGCCATGGGCCCCAAAGGGTCTTTTATGCCATAACGTCCTCATATAAAACTTAAGTGGCCGCAGAGAACTGGAAACCGCATCTCGCACACCACCCCCGTGTTCACTCAAGGGTCTTTGCCGGCCATCAGGGTCTTCGAAAATGTCAGTCTGCTTCTGTATTCCCCACGAGTGAAGAATTTACTAACTTCTCCTGGCCCTTAAGGCAAAGCCAACCCTCCTGCCCATGGCCCACCGGCCCCCCAGGCTTGTCTGCAGCCCGGTCCTTGGGCTGTTCGTCACACTCACGTTCTTTTCATTTCCTGGAGCACCCGGGCCACGACGCCTCTGCTCCTTTGCAGGTCGTGCTCCCTCTGCCTGGAGCATTCTTCACCCTCCTTGTCACCTGACTGGCTTCTCCTTCCCCTTCAGTTCTGGGCCTTAACCTCACTCTCCCTGGAGGCCTTCCCTGACCCCAGCCCCAGCCTCAGGGATCCTGTGAGCTGTGCTTCCCCGTCGGGCTGGACCAGCCCAGCTCCCATCTGAAGCGGCTGCCGGTCTGGTTACTTTTTGCATCCCTTCCCCAGGCTAGGAACTCCTTGAGCTGAGAATGTGCCCAGCGGTTAGCACCGAGCCCAGCGTATCTTAGTGGGATGAATAAAGTTCCAGGGACTCTGGGTATTGACCAAACTTGAGTTCGAAATTCACATATGGAGGGGTGTGCTTTTTTCTTTCTTTTTTTTTTTTTTTCGGTATGACAAAGTCTTTTCTTTTTTTTCCCCTAATAATTTCTCTCTCTAGATGTTTGGGAAAGTTGCCATGAGAGATAACAACCAGATCAACAGGAACAACAATTTCCAGACCTTTCCCCAAGCCGTACTGCTGCTCTTCAGGTGACTGAGTCCAGCCCGGAGCAAGTCTCTCTGGTTCTGGGCTCCAGAGCAGCAGAGGACCCGGGTTCTTAAAGCATTGGGTCACGGTGGCCTTTTGTATCTGTTGGTTTTGTACTATTAAACAGACACGGTAGCATTTTAGTCACAGAGGAATTTTGCAGGCTTTTGGCCATTCCCATCGTGATTGGCTTAAGGTTTTCCACTTGGGAGAGAGTAGGTCCCCTGAGCCGCTGGGAAGGTGTGGGGTGTGTGCTTACACATGGGCGCATGTGCTCAAACAACCGGGAAAATGAAACTTTAGCAGGAATGTAGAGGCCTTTTGCACAGTCAGTGGGGAGCATCCTGAGATGTGCAGTTTCAAACTTTATGGCATTGTTTTTAACTCCATTGAATAGCTTTGTAAACAAAGTGCCTTAAAGTGAGAGAACTTTCTAGAAACCATACAAGCAAGTCCTCATGACTGGAGAGCAAGTTCTTTGTAAGTTAGTTTCCAGTTCTTGGCTTTCAACAGAATCAAATGGGGATCTAATCGAGTTGTCAGATGGTAGGTCATTAAAAATAATAATCGTTTAAAAATTGTAACATAAGTGTTTAAAGGAGAGAAGACCACAAAACAAACATCCCTTTATACAAAAAGAATGGATGTGCTTATATCAAGTGAGTGATAGAAATCAAAGGGAGTTGCAACAGGGCCTCCCTTACTGATGTAAGTTGCATTTGAAAATAAGTAGGAATTTTCACTAAATCAAACTGGCTTTCCCCCCAAAGTACTTAGGTTTTGGTCTAATTAAAAAAAAAATTTTTTTTCTTAAAATTTCTTAAAGATCTAAGCCTCAAATGCCTTCTTTGTTTCTTTGCTTAATCTAAAAAAGGTGTGCGACGGGGGAGGCCTGGCAGGAAATCATGCTGGCCTGCCTCCCGGGAAAGCTCTGTGACCCCGAGTCCGATTACAACCCCGGGGAGGAGTACACCTGCGGGAGCAACTTTGCCATTGTTTATTTCATCAGTTTTTACATGCTCTGCGCATTTCTGGTGAGTGATCAGAATAGCCACCCTACCACCAATGGACACATCTTCATGTAGCATTTGGGATTCAGACCAGTGACGTTGCCCCGTCAAAGAGCTGTGGGGTGTTTTATGCTGACGAGCAGTCTAGACTCCACTGGGCCGTCGAGATTTTGCTGAGCGAGGCCTGTGTTATTAGCACCTTTGGTGTGAGCAGCGGTTGGGTGCTCGCTAACAGGCTTCACCATCCCAGCTTCTTAGGGCTGCTGGTTCCTTTATAATAAAAAATCTCAAAGCCACTGCACATAGTAGCGACTTACGAGAGTGAGTTGTTTGGTGGCAAATTATAACACTGCAGTGTATTTCAAAAGGTCAGACAGTACATTCCCCCCTGCCCTCCCCTGGGCCTATACCCAAACCATTTTGGAAAGCTAGAAGTCTGCCATTTTCTTAAACGTTCTCCAGAATGAAAGGTTTTCAGCCTCTCTAGGAGAAATGGGTCCAAATGTCCTGTGACCCTTACAATTAGGAAGCACTCACTGGGGTTGAACCCAGCTCATCCCACTGCAGCTGAAACGCCCTCCTGATTGGCTTTTACAGATCATCAACCTGTTTGTGGCTGTCATCATGGACAATTTCGATTATCTGACCCGGGACTGGTCTATTCTGGGGCCTCACCATTTAGACGAATTCAAAAGAATATGGTCCGAATATGACCCCGAGGCAAAGTAGGTTGAAGAGAATTCCATCTGGCTTGTGTGGGCTGTTTCTGGAGGTTGGGTGTGCTTTCCTGTGGAAGGTGGGATGGACCGAAAGCCCCGGCCTGCTGGTGCTGCCCTGCACCTCATGCCGTACTTTGTCTCCAGGGGAAGAATCAAGCACCTGGACGTGGTCACTCTGCTCCGCCGCATCCAGCCCCCCCTGGGGTTTGGGAAACTGTGTCCACACAGGGTAGCCTGCAAGGTAAGTGTCCTGTCAGCGTCCCTGACGGCCTCTCTTGCAGGAACTCCCTGCTTTAGTCAACAAACCCTTACTAAGTGATGTTCTGTGGAGCCTGCTGTCAGGCACTGGAGATGCCGAGGTGAATGACATGTGGTTGCTGTCCTCGAGGAGTTCTCAGCTGTGTAACTCTTAGGTCACCCTGTCAGCCAACAATAAGAATAGGAAGGGAATTGTGTAATTTGTCACTGGGTAGAAGGAGGGGATGGTGACATTTGCATCAGGTCCAGCAGGAGAGAAGTAGGAGTTTGTCACAGGGGGAAGGGCATCGCAGAAAGGGAGCCCAGGGAGCCCAGACGTGGAGGCAAGAGAATGGAGAGTCGGTGTGGCTGGAACGCAAGAGGAGGTGGCAGAAGGCCTCAGGCCCAAGCTGAGTGTAGCTGCGAGGAGCCTTCTGTGCTATGCTGAGTCCCGTGGAAGAAACAGGAGGAGACATCCATTCTAGAAAGTTGACTCTTGGCAATGGAGAAGTGAACTAGGGACAGGAGAACACTCAGGAGAGCTGTTGCATTATCTCACGGCGAAGTACCGAGAGCCAGAAGGAAGCGGGCAGGGAGAGGAGGGGATGGCTTAGGGATCTACTTAGGGAGTAGAGTGGAGAGGACTTGGTGGCCCGGACGTTTCCTAATTTGTGTGATGGTGCACACAGTGACGTGCCCCTCGTGTGCATCCGGCGGTGGCGTCTCGGGGATGGATTCAGATCTCCTGCTGAAACGGCACTCCTCCTCGGACGGGACTCGAACCCGTCCGCACCTCAGATGGAGACTTGAACCCACAACTCCTGACTTAGGAGGGGACTTGAACCCACTGTCTCTTAGTTCAAACCACTCACCTGGTGTCAGGACTTACTGAAACTCAGGTTCTTTTGTCTCGATGCAGAAAGAATTCAGCGTGAGGCCGGCAAAGAGGCCGGCAAAGAGTGAGTTTCTTAGCATAGGATGCTTGTGAGAGATACAAGCGGGCAGGTAAGGGAGCGCAGCCCCGAGGACAAAGAGGGCTACATTTTTATAATCAGAGAAAAACGGGGTAGGGGAGGAGATCACCTTCTTCCTCATTTTTGGCTAGACGGCAAGGCTGGTATCCTTAGTTCCTCTTTTAACCCTTGATGGTCTAACCAGGACTGTCATGGCACTCTTTACATGATATGTATATTAGCAAAAGGGTGGTAACATATACTAAAGCGTGGTAGTTCATCTCGGGTTTTGGTATCATGTCCCCTTTCACCTGGTTTCTTTCCCCTCTCATCTATATTCCTGTCTTGGCTACACACAGGAATGTAACTCTTCAAGGACCATTAATTCCCTGACTTCATATAACAAGATTCAGATCTCATATCTATTGTCTTGTACTTTAACTACATATGTAGATTGTTGCTTGGTTACTGGATGCTTTTCTTGAGTTGTCTCCCACTGTTTAAACAGTCTCCCAAAGTCCCTTAGAATTCCCTTTCTGACTTGAATCCCCTAGTGGGATTTTTTTGTGATTAATTTATTTGGTTGCGTTGGGTCTTCATTGTGGCATGTGGGATCTTTCGTTGTGGTGTGTGGGCTCTTCATTGCAGCGTGTGGGCTTCTCTAGTTGTGGCGCGTGGGCCCAGTAGTTGCGGTGCACAGGCTCCAGAACGCACGGGCTCAGTAGTTGCAGCGCACGGGCTTAGTTGGCCCGTTGCATGTGGGATCTTGGTTCCCCGACCAGGGATCAAACCCACGGCCCCTGTATTGGAAAGCAGATTCGTAACCACTGGACCACCAGGGAGGTCCCCCTGTAGTGGGATTTTTAAGCTATCTATTTAATTATCCTACTCTATCCCTGTCACCATCTCACCCCATTCCTGAAGTTTTCACATCAGACCATGCTCTCTGCGAGCTCTCATTGAGATTTGTTTCCCTTTCATAGAACTCGCATTGAACCACCTTGAGTCAGCTGTGGCAATAGAAAAGGATCCCCCTTTTTAAAGGAGAAATGCAAGATTTGCCTGTTGAAACTCTGCCCTATAGAAATCCAGCCAGTCTGTGCAACAGCTGGTCCCCTCTTCCCACAGATATGAGGGAATTCGGGGTCAGGGGTTCACCCTACCCCCAAAGGGATGCTGGGCTAGCTCTAGACAGAACCCACAGTGAAGAGTGGGGTCTACGGTGTATTTCAGGCTTTCAGAGAAATCCGAGCCAAAACTCATTGTCCCCTGGGCTGGAAGTCCAGTTGGCAAGTCCCTGGGGTCCTTGCCGAGTCTTTGCTTCTCCTCATCCTGGACTCTGGATGTAGGCAGAGAATAAGCCACAGATGTTGACTTTTTCCCCATAAATTTCCCAGTATCAGCCTCTTTTCTGTTTCCAAGAACAAGATGGGTTCTGGCTCATGGCTGTTATTTTGTGTTTGCATTTCCAGACCCTTTTATGTAAAGGGTCTACGTGTCCTTCAGGCACAAAGTAGTCCATTTTGCTGACTCAGGAACTTGCCAGGAAAAGCAAGTGACTGTGCAGGCTCTCCTAGGACTAGGAATTTAGGTGGGATGAATCATGTGTACACAAGACTCCAGTCCATTAATGGGGAGGAGGAAAAGTGTTTTAAAATCTTTCTCTTGGGACACCTTGTCAGCCAAAAGTAAGAAATTTGAAACTGTTAGAAGTTCTAAGTACCACTTACTTAGCACTTACCACGTGCCAGGCACCTGGCTGGAGTCTTAAGTGTCTGTGAGCTCCTTTAACCCTTGCACAGCCCTTTGCTGTGGGCATGGCATCTGCAGTAACTGGGGCCACAGAGAGTTTCACTCACCCAGCTCCTCACCAACTCTCAGTGGTGGTGTTACAGGGGCGAAGAGAGAGAAAAGAGAAGCAGGATGTGGGGATCCAGCTCTGAAAGACCAAACACTGGACTCGTAGAACCGCGTGGACTTGTACAAAACACTCCACAGTGGTCTCACCAGGGCAGGGTCCTTGAAGGACACTCCCTGCGATAGGAAAAGTAATCGACCCTGTTGGTTGAGGACCTTTGTCCCAGGCTCTGTGCCTGGCTCATCATACCTGGTACATCACTTTAACCCCAAACAGCCTTAAGGATGTGCCCAGAATGGAGGCCTGACCCCAAGACACAGGGAGAGCCGGTTAATGAGAAAGGGAGAGGAATGCATGGACAGTAGGGAGTCTAAAAAACAAACAAAATGCATCTTCTGAGGGCCTGCGTTTGCGCTTCATGACTCGAGCTTTGATCTTTGTCAGCTCGGATCTCCTCAGATACTAGATGCCCCCCCAAATGGCTGTTGAGTTGAATCGAGGGTTGATTAGACAGGAGATGAGGGATCAACAGAGAACAAACGAGGAAAAGGGCTGCAGCTGTCGTCATTCGTTTGCGTTCTATTAAGGGACTTTTCTTTCTGTTTACAGAGACTGGTTGCCATGAACATGCCACTCAACAGTGACGGGACAGTCATGTTTAATGCAACTCTGTTTGCTTTGGTCCGAACGGCTCTTAAAATCAAGACGGAAGGTGAGCCCTCCGTGGAAGCAGGACAGGTGGGAGAAG
This sequence comes from Leucopleurus acutus, assembly GCF_964270905.1. NCBI lineage: Eukaryota > Metazoa > Chordata > Mammalia > Artiodactyla > Delphinidae > Leucopleurus > Leucopleurus acutus. The sequence continues at coordinate 35,600,535 of NC_139153.1, read as the reverse complement.
AGGAAGGGGAGGCCGTATCCCACCTTGATTCCCATCTGGGCCTCTTCTTGTCAAAGGCGGGGCAGGGAGGGGACACCCCCCTGCCCAGGGGATGGGGCGGTATGTGAAATGAGAACATCTGTGCTGGCCCCACTGGCCGGACCTGCTTCCCTCAACCCTTCTCCCCTCCCTCCGTGCTTCACCTTATCCTGGAAGGTTGAGAGGTGAGTCGGGCCACCAGCAGCCCCGGTGAGAACAGAGAGGCATTGCTGGGCAAAAGAAACAAGGCTTGTTCCCCCCTCTTGCTTTTTGAATTCAGGGAACCTAGAACAAGCTAATGAAGAACTCCGAGCTGTGATCAAGAAAATCTGGAAGAAAACCAGCATGAAGCTACTTGACCAAGTTGTCCCTCCAGCTGGTGGTCAGTGCAATTTTTTTCCTAAGTAGTTCTTGACCAGCACATTGGTGTCAATGCTAGTCTCTAGGAAGCCCAGCGTGTTTGCAGAATGCTTAAGGTACCAGCCAGAGCATTGAGGCCAACAGCTAAAGGCCCCTCAGCCATTGGTGTAATGATTTGGGGTAACGTGAAGACCACTGCAGACAAAGGAGAGGCTTCAGTGAGAAGGATATCAAGACCCATATGGTTGAAGCCGGGGTTCTCTTGTGGGTGGAGGGATTAATGTTAGGAGAACAAGCTTGCTGCCTCAAAACCAAAAGCCTGTATTTTTTTTTTGCCCCAAATGAAGTGTTTAAAACTAGTTTTCCTATATCCTTCAACATACTGTTGAAAACTTCTCACACAAAAAAAAAGCTTTCAGAAAATGGTGTTTTTGAAATGTTCTTAAGACTGGATCTGCTACCATAATTACCAAAAACATCCCTTTGTTTAGAATTTAGAGACGGAACTAACAGGCATGCTTATTTCCTTTTGCTATCATAAAATAACTGACTAAACTTTTCTCAGATTTATATATATATATATATATATATATATATATATATATATATATAAAATACATATATATATAAAATACAGATACTGTATTTCCATTTTTGTCTAAGTATACATGGACTTACAAGTGGAGATGATTGTGTTTTGACTTTTATTTTCGAGTTTTAAAGGTGCAGGATCCGTTTGCTCGGTGCCAACGTGCCTGCACTTTACCCCCAGCCCTGGGCACGTTAGGAGTGTTTGGTGTGTTTTGTAACCAACTGAAATCTTACAGTGTCCCTGCTCCTGCGGCCGCCAGACTGGGCTGGCTCAGGTCCATAAGCTGAGCCGGGACGGTGGCCTCTCCTTTTGAGAAGGTGACAACCTCTGGCTCTCGGGGGCAGAGAGAGCAGCATGCTGGCCAGCTCCGCTCCCCGGCATGAATCCAGAGCTTTTTGTGGCCGGAGGGAGCCGCCCAGAGCTGGCAGGGCCACCGGCTCAAAGCTGGGAAAGATGGCCCACAAAGAAACGATAAAGGGCTACTGTGCAAAACAAAACACTGAAAGAACAAAACCGAAATGAAAACTCCCGCCTAGAGAGAGAACCCTGGCTCTCCACAGGAGAACGGATGCTGCACGCTTAAAACGACCCTTTGGTTTTCGTTCCTTTCTTTTTAGCTGCACACCCAGGTGCTCGCATGGCTGAGACGAGTTGCTTTTTCCAGTCGTTGTAACGATGTGCTTGAGCTTTTTCTGCAGCCTCCATTCCTTTCAAGTCTCAGTCTTTCAGAATATTCTGAAGCAATTCTGTTTTAGGGTGGTGGCATGGAATCGGAGTTATCTCTTGCCAGCTGTATTCCCCTACATGTTTCTCACGATGCAGATGCATGCCTCAGAGTAGCGGGCCCCACCTGTCCAGGGGGTCCTGCCTCAATGGCACGCGCACCTCCCGTCTCTCTTGAAACGCCAGCCTCATTACAGCCCAGTCTCTCTCACATCAGCGCCCATCCTGGCAAGGCTCGCCTGGAGAGAGTCATTCGCATCACTGTGAAACTTCCTTTCTTTTCATTTCACCACAAGAAAAGTCCAGAATTTGGCTCCCTTCCTTGGAAAAGCTGATCAGCTTTTAGCCCTACTGGCCTTCTCACGAAGGCTACGTAGTCTTCTGCTTTCTTGGTCCAATAGCAGGCCCCGGTTTTCTCTCTGTTATTTCTTAGCATGGATTGGGGAGTTAGGATGACAAGGGTTAATCTCTTCCAAAATGGCAGTAAGACCACTGAGAAACCTGGGACAAAAACAGTGCCTCAATAAGGGCTGGAAAACTCCAGAAGTTCCATGGCATGGGTTGTGGATGTGCTGGAGCTTATCCAGGTTGAATCTCAAATAAGTGCTCTCGTCACTGAACTTCCATAGGTGGTAACTTCAGGCTTCGGTGGACAGACTCTGGTTGAGTTGCTGCGCGGGGTTGTAGCATCTGCATCACCCCTTGCCTCTTTGTTTTTCCTCTTTTACCTTCCAGTGGACCACTGGGTCCCAGCCTTTCCCACACCGTGGAGCACTTAGAAAAGGAGAGCATATTTACGACCCTCTGGGCCGGCGGACGGGTAGCTCCCACGGCCGAGGGGCTCGGTGTCCCGCCCACTGTAACCTGGTCAGAGGGCAGAAAACTGAGCCAGGCCAGCCCTGCACCTGTGACTGGTCGACGTGGGTCGCTCGGGGGCCCCTTACAGCCCTGGTGACAGAGCAGAGTAGGTGCCCACCTTAGAAGGCTTTGCCAGCACAGGGGTGATGTGAGCCCCGCTCTCCGCCGAGGTCATCACGAGCTTGATGAGGCGATACTCGGGAATGAGCCTGGAGCCCAGGCCGGAATTCCGGGCTCCCGCGGCGCCTTTGGCCGCCGTGACAGCCTCTCTGCTCTCTCCGTGCTGAGCTGTCTCACTTCCCGTCTGGCCCTTGCTGGTGTTCTCACCTCCGCTCTAGAGCCTCCTGCCGTTTCGCGGATCTCCGTCCCTCCTTGAGAAGTCCCTCCTCCTCCCAGGGGCGCTTCTTTGTCTTTGGGCCTTCGCCCCGGACCTGGATCTTGGGCCCTTTTGCCCCGAGAAGCGCTCAGAGCCGACCCCGTCGCTCTCTGCAGTCCTGAGCCCAGACGGCCTCACTGCACTCACTCCTCTTCCTTCCTTTTCTGACCTGCTGTAGCTTTGACTTTTCCTGTTCTTAAGACTCTTCCTGGGCCCAGTTTCAATAGCTCAGCATCTCAGTGCAAAAGGCCAAGTGACCCTTGAGAGGCCTGCCCTGTAGAGCCCTAGGTGGGCACCTCTGCCCTGGAGCTGCCCCTCGGGCAGAAACCTGATCTGCCCTCTTCACTGAGTACACCGCCCCCCAGGTTCTGGGCCAGGGAGAGCCGAGACCCTCCCACAGGAGCCCCCTTGGCCCCTCTAGGCTAGCACCATCCAGGTGGAAGGGAGAGAAAGGTTAGGCCTGCTTTTGCTGGAAGCATCCCAGCACGGGATGAGGTGGGCCTTCTGTGAGTACAGCCAGTGTTTTTCATGGGAGCCCACAGAGAAGACTGGAAACCCTGGCCGGCAGAGGCTGGCTGCCCCTGGGATTCTCAGGCCGCAGTCGGTCCACCTCCTGCATGTAGCCTGGTGGGGAGGTAGACTTGTACTCTGGGAGAGGCGGCCCCAAAGGAGCAGGTGGCCCTTGTGGTGGAGCAGGGAGGTGGTGGGGTAAAGAAGGAGAGCCCAGGCCCAGGGGTCCCACATCCCAACTCACCTGGCCTAAGGCAAGTCATGGAACCTCGGGCCACTCCCCTCTCGCCTTCCTGCCTCTGGACAGTGCGTTGTTAGACCATTTGGACCAGCCCGAGACTGATGGGGGGCCTGGTTTCACATCTACCCAAAGCCCTAGGTTCACTTTGGTGGCCCCTACACCGTTCCCAGACTTGCCGGGCTTGGGTTTAGAAGGAATGCAATACACTTCTCAAGGCTGACCACCGCCAGGCGTCTTCTCACACAGTAACACTGAGCAGCTTCTGACAAGGAAGTTGGGGGCCGTGGGAAGCCCAGAGTGGCCCAGCAGTGTCCAGACAGGGATACCGCCCTCATGGCCACAGAACGCACCCCACCCAGGAGGGTCCCAGTGTCCCCCGCCCCGTCATGCTCTATGATCCATTTCAGTGGATGCCACTGTTGGCAGCTTGTAAAGTAACGGGGACTCTGATGGCTCACCATCCCCCGCCCCTGGCACTTAGGACCACCCAGAGTGCTCTGCGCGCCTCTTCTCCCATAATCCTCACAGCTCCTCCTCCGAGAGGCTTAGGCCTGTTTACGGGTGAGAACGCAAGCCCAGAGAGGCCGAGCCCCTTACCCAAGATGGCACGTGAGTTGCGAGGGCAGCCTGGCCACAAGTGTAGCTGTGCTAAAGCCTGAGGACTGCAGCCGTTCCTCCTCCCAGCCTCTGCGAACCGTGGTCAGTAGCCCCCGGGGGCCCTGGACAGATGTGGGGGTGAGCAGGCCTTGTGGAGACCCCCGGGCACACAGCCCCTGCCAGGGTGGTTTCCCGGGAGACAGCCAGAGCCCCTATTCTGCCTCATGCATCACCTTCAATCACGCTCGGCAGAGTTCCAGCTCCCCAGCCACACACGATGGGGTTGTTTCTGAACAAAGCAGAAATAAGTCGGCTCAACTTTGAGGTTAGTTGGAGCTGTCGCTTGCAGTATCGAAAACAAGCAGTTCTGAATTACAAACCAAGAGATGACATGTGGAGGCTATTGGCAGAGAATTAAGGGGGCACATGTAAATCTGGGTCTGCAGTCACTTTTCAGAAATGTCCTCTCCTTCCAAGCCTGTCTGTCACCTTTCTGAGGTCTCTATCTTTATCTCCAGGCATTGGGATTTGGATGGTTAATTGTCCTGGGTGTTCGTGGTAATTACACATGCAAATCCCTATGCGCAGGGGTGAAAATATGACCCATGAAGCCTTTCTTTGTTTTGTAATTTTTATTTTGAATCAGTAACCAAGACGGCACTTCATAGTGTTACTAATATGCTGCTCTATTAAACTCATGACAAGTGTATTATTTTCTGCAATTTTGAGCATCAGTTTATTTAGCTGACTCTGATTTTGAGCCTTAACTGCTTTGCACAACCTTGCTTTTCGCTAGATTTAGTCTCCCAGTGTCCTAAGCGAGAGCTCAGTGCCTCGTGCCCCGTCTTGCCCTTCCCCCAGCCCCAGCCAGAAGTGAGTGTTAAGGCTGTTGCTGGAAATATGCTGATTCGGGAGAGCTCTGTCTGGTCTCTCCGTTTAGATGATGAGGTAACCGTGGGGAAGTTCTATGCCACTTTCCTGATACAGGACTACTTTAGGAAATTCAAGAAACGGAAAGAACAAGGACTGGTGGGAAAATACCCCGCGAAGAGCAGCACAATTGCCCTACAGGTGAATTGTTGTTTTGTCTTTTTCTCTTTTTCACTAACGATTTTACGAGCTTATTTGAAATACTAGAGAGCTGACTATTCATGGTTGAGCAGTACCACCAGGATTTTGTTTAAACTGAGATACTGCACACTCCCCCAAATGTGGACTAGCCATTTCTGGGCCACCAGGTAAGTACCTCCCCCTCCCTGCTTTCTCTGGCGTGCCCCTGCATCCGCGTCCACTGTGGCCCGGCCCCGCGGGGCAGGGCCTCCAGGACAGTGGCCGAGGCACATCCCTGGCGGGAGGGGAGCCAGAGCTGCCCTCGTGCCTTATCTCCCCCAGGGCTTCTCCAAAGGCAGCGTCCTCCGAGCAGGCACCCACCTTCCCCCAGCCTCGGGCTCGGGCCCTAGCCGCCCACGAAACAGCTTTCCATCTGAACGCAAGTGCTTTGTTTTGTTTCTGTTTGTTTCTTACCCCACTGCTTGTTGGTTTTCGGTCCATCTCAGTAACATCCATCACCTCCTAGTGCATGTGTGCGTGTGTGCGTGCGTGTGTGAGTGTGTGTGCGCGTGTGTGTGTGCGTGCGGTGTGTCTGTCTCTGCGTGTCGTCTCCTGATGGCCGTGAGGCTCGCCGTGCAAATGCTGTTCTCTCTCTCGACCCAGCCAGCCTCTGGGCCCGTCACCCGCCCGGGCCCCGCCCAGGCACCCGGAGGGGGGGCTGTGGTTTCAGGAACCTCTGGTTCCAACTAGGGTCCATGCATTCAAGGGTGTAGAATCCTAGGTAAGCCCAAAGCCCTGGTGGGAAGCAGGTGTGTGGGGAAAGGGAGTCCCAGTGGAGACCCGCACGGAGAGGGGCTAGGAAGGGAAGTCTGTGAGTGCTGTGACTGAGAAAGCAGAGTGGAGAAGGAGTGAGGAAAAGATGCCAAGGACTACAAAAGTGGAACTCCAGAGGTTGGCAAGCTGTCAGAAACAACTGTCCAAATTGATCAAAAGCCCTGTCATCTCTGCTGTCCGGAGCATGTTGAGTCCATTACGCATAAGATAACGTTTTCCTTTTATGTCCCTGTTATCACCATTTGTCTTAAACTGGGCCTTGTTGGTATGGGTAAGGTTCAACATGGAAGAGTCTGTTGCTTTTTTTCTGGGGGAAAATGCCCTGCATTGTCTTGTGTTCTCAGTGATGGCAATTACCAAAGTGAAGGCTTGTCTGTGATCTCCCTGAGAGAGAATGAACGTGAATGACAATGAATGCGTGAAGGAAGGAGGGTGGGGTGTGTGCATATGGCGGGTTAGGAGATGACCTTGTGTGACAGTGACCTGTTGATTCATGATGCAACCTGGGCTCTGCCCAGACAGCGCTGGGGGGTGGGGTGGGGAAGGATGGCTGCTGAATCTGACCAAAGACGACTTCTGATCTTTCTTCCTCTGATCACATCTCCTAAAGGAAGTTCAGTGAATCACAGGCTTGAATAGCTGATTGCCATCTCAGCCTGCAGAATTTGAGTAAAGCTTTCACCTCTGACCCATCCAGTTTACGAGAGTGACAGCCCTTCTCCTGATCACAGCTCACAAGTAGCCTTAGAGAGAAGCAAACTGAAAAGACGTGTTTGCAAACTTTGAGCAGGTCTGGTCCATACGTTCTAGAGGGCGGTGTGGCCAAACTGGGTGCAAGGGCAGGGAGAGATGATCATGTTTCTGCAGGCTTTTCCCTAAAGCAGCGCTGGGCCTGGAGGACTAGGGGGCCAAATTCCAGAGTGTCGTGATCCCCTCCTTGTAGGGAACTGCTTGCTGTTCTCAGGTTCTAGTTCTTGGGGCTTGATGACTTTTCTGGAGGGGGAAACATACTCTTTCGTGGATGGCTGTGTCGTAATTCATGGTAACCAAGGTAGCGCTGCGCTGAGAGCCTTCTGTTTTCTGCGGAAGGCATATATGATGACCATCTGGGTACAGGGTTATACCTTTGCTGAGCCCCCAAGGCTTCCCAATTAGATGGCTTCAGGGCTTGCTCTGGTGCCTGGATATAGTGTTTGGATGTTTTAACAACCTGAACAACAACACATGGCTACGTAATTGATAATCACATTTCATGGGTGGGTTTCACTGAGTCTTTAAGTTGAAAGTTCAAATGATGCTGAAGCTACGTGTATACATCATGGGTTAAAAAGACTCTGTTACATTGTGTCACAATCATGTTTTTCCCCTGGACATTTTTTCATTTCGTTGTTTACGGGAAGTTTCCTTTCCTTGGTGAAATTAAAATATCTCCGGTTAGATGCCAATATCAACACATTTCCACACGGTTCCATTGGGAGTTGAGGCTGTGACTATAATTTATGTTGAGTACCCAGCCTAGGAAATTAAGTTGTGTTCATAATCTTGACAGATACGTTCTGAAAATGCATTCGATTCTGCAGCAAACATTAAAAGCAGAAAATTTTTGTTTCCTTGAAGGATAGCTCTCATTACGTGTTTGGTTTCCTGTGCTCTAGAAAGGGCTTCAGATGTGATTTGTCAGTCTTCATTTAATTAGCACGACGAGGCGCTTCCTTTCTGCATTGAGGAAATACCACGTGACGATGTGGCAGTTAGGGAAGCGGAGTCAGATGGCGGTGGGAGGAGAAATGGATCAACCGTGGCACTAGGATGCGTACACAGATCCTCAAGAAAGCTCCCCAAGGTGGGCGCGGCCTGTCGAGAAGTGGGATGAGTTGCTCCTCCCTGTGCCAGGGGCGCCAGGAGGCTGAAAGCCCAATTACTAATGAAAAATGGAGTGTGGGTGTCAGGTGAGCACAGGAGTCAAGACGTAGGCCAGTGCGTGCTTGTGCGGCGTAGGGTGCAGTCTGTCTGAGCAGGATCAGAGCTGGTCCACGTTCTCTGTCCCCCCCCTCCCCCGCTCCCGCGTTGGAATGGTTTCGGAGGGCGCACAGATGCACTCTGGTTATCAACTCTGTGGGATCCATCTGGTCTTCCTCTGTTCAGACCAACTGCAGGGCCCCTTCTACATGAAGGGGGGTGGCTTGAGGACCTCCTGGATCCACGTGTGGGTAGGAGCTTGGCACCTGGTGTCCTCTGGCCTCTGTGGTCTGAATGAGTGTGCAGTTTCCATCCGCCCATCCATCTTCATCATTAAAGCCAGCCTTCTCTCCAGCCCCTCTCCAGAGGGAATCAGAGAGAAGCTGCATCAGGCTTTTTTTTTTTTTCCTCTCACTCATCCCCTACGTGCCATATTCACTTTAGTTTGACTCAGCCTTTGCTCTTCATCCATTGTTGCTGCATCCCAGTGACCTGCAAATTTCCACAAGGAGCAAGTAAATAAAGGAACACAGCTCTGCAGCCACGAAAACTCTGTCCCCTTCCCAGCAAATAGTAATGCCTCATCAGGTCTTCCAGATGAGGACTGCAATATACAGACACTCATTAGTCCAGTATTTCATGGATTAGAAAAAGAAAAAAGATCCCAGAGTGGGGAAAGTTTTGTTCATTTCTTTTTCTTTCAACGTTCGAGGATTTCCTTTTTGCAAAAGACACTCCGGTGGACTGAGGGGAGACTGTTCCCCACTCATCCCAGATGGGAGCCTGCCCATCTTCAGGACAGGAGGACTTGAGAGGGATAGATTTTTCTTTTCTTTTCTTTTCTTTTTTTCTTACCTGTTTGGAAGTTGGGTTTAAGGAGGAGACCGTCATTTCCGGCTTGCAAAGAATTAGGTGGTTAGGTTTTATAATGTGAAAACCTGAGCCCCAGCTGGCAGGTGGTGGTGTAGGTGGCCCAGTAGACATGTGGGTGGTGGAACGGAATCAAATGGCTCTCAGTCCCCAGTTGGCCCCCTCGGAGAGGCTCGGGCATAAAGATAGAGGAAAATGGGATACTCCACAAACATTGAACCTGTAGAATATCCCACACCTGTTATCTAGTCACCTCAGTCTAAAACTTAGCAAGATTTTTTGGTCTTTTTTTTTAAAAGCATGATTCCATCTAAAGCCATAAAAAGGCTTTTTTTTTTTTTTTTTCTTTTTTAATCTAAGAGAAGAACAGATGCTAACAGATGAGATTTCACTGGCTGATTCATTTGTTTCAGATGCTTGAACGGATGCTTTAGAATTTTCTGCCTGAGCTGCAGCACCACGCTCGTTAGTCGGAAGGCGTTTGTGGCTAAGGCCTTGAAAGGGAAAAGCCTCAAGTGGGCTTATTTCTACTGAAACAGCATTTCGGGAGAAATGCAGGAAAAAGCAAACCCAAGGCCCCAGAGAGACCCCTTCCAAGCACAGCGCTCCTCCGGAAGGTGGAAGCAGGGCCGTGGCTCAACTGCGGAGCCGTGGTCTCCTGTCACGGACGCTGCTCGGTGGCTCCTTTTCATGAAAGGGAATGAGCAAGGCTTAACAGTTTTCCCTTCCAAGCAGAGACTCAGAGAAAGGGAAAGAGTGAGAGAGAGCAAAGGAGGGGGGCAGCCGCCCCACAGAGAAATGAAATGAACACAACTTCCTGATGCTGGCCAGTTAAAAAAAAAAAAAAAAAAATTAATAAAAAGATTAAGCAGACCTGCGTAAGGTGGGCAGCTGACTCCGTTCCAAAGTCCTGCATCCCTAGTTTACCTGAACTACCAAAGACTGGCAGGCCCCTTGGCACTGGGCTGACAAAATTCCTTTTATATATGCCAGTCCATCATGACCTCCTGACCATCCAGCTCCACTCTCTACAGTGACCAGTGCAGGATGAAGGGAGATGTGGACAGGACAGGAAGCTCAGACACCCCCATTTAAACTAACACATACACCTGCATGCCCAAACCAACCCAGGCGACACCTCAGGTTCCATCTTAACGCGTCCGCGGGAAATACCACCACACCCAAACCTCATCCGACATTGTCCGTCTTTAATTCAAAGCCAGTCTGGGGATGCCTCTTTGGAAGCAGTGTGGTCCAGTTTCAAGGACACTGGGAGTCAGGGAACCTGGGTTCTAGTCCCAGTTCCAGCGTTCACTTGCTGTGTGACCTTGGGCAAGACACTTAACCTCTCTGTGCCTCAGTTTCCCCATCTGTAAAATGGGGGTAATAATGTCGACCTACCTCACAGGGCTGTTGTGAGGAATAGCTAAGTGATTGTAAAGCACTTTGAACGTATACTTGCTTATTATTAAGACTACAACAATAATAATATCATATGCCTGTTTACTACCAGAACTTTAAGAAATTCTTGTTTTTCTTTGACCTCTTCTCTGTTCTGTAGTGATCCATCGAGAAAGAGAACTCTCCCCTTTTTGAGATTTCTAGGAAATGCATAAAGGTGTAAACAGCAGGAACTCTTCAGGTTGTTTTCTCACATCTTACAAAAGGTAGATGCTTTTGCACAAGAAGTTGCTTCGAGGGGCGGGGGGAGGTCCCCTCTGAAATGCTCAGCTGTTTCCAGGCAGTAGTTGAGGAGTCAGTACACCTGATGCTGAGCCCAAGATACCCAGAGGTATTCAAAAGTTGAGTGCAAAACCTTGAAGTTCCTGAAATGTCTAGAGAAGAGAAGGGTTACAAGCCCTGGTCTGTGCAGACTGGAGGCTGCGTGCATGTGTGCGTGTGTGCAGGGCGTGGAGAGGCCCAGGATGTGGGGAAGCCCAGCTCCTGGCTGTTCTCATCCTCGGCCAGGCAGGGTGGGGGAGCCGTGTAGCCAGTGGGAAGAGTGGTGCTAGCAGAAGTCCCCCAGGCCCGTCCTATGCATGACTGAGAGGGTCCCTCCCAGCCTGGAGGTCTGCTCCAGTGATGTCTTCTGTGCTGTGACCTTTGTTCCACTTGGGAAACGGGCCTGGCCCCCAATTCGGTTCCTATGTGTGCAGACTGTCCTAAGTCTAGGAGCTCGTGGTGGCTTTTCTGGACTCTCACAGCAGCGTCCGTGGGGCCAGAGAACAGGGTTGACCTCTTCACACAGCACCATGGGTGGTGACGTGGGCATGGGGGTGACCCCTGTGAAAATGTCGAAGCACAGCTGTACCTGCTAGTTGACAGCTGTGGCCCCCAGCACTTTGAGTCTCCTCAGCCCCTGCTAACATCCCAGCCCTGCACCAAACCCCTCTGTGATTCAGTAACTAAAGGGCGAATGCCTGGTGTAGCAGGGACCTCTGGGAGCCTATTGTGGTCTGAAGGCCCACCTCTGCTCTGACTGGGTAGTGCCCGGGATAAACCAGTTATTAAGTATGTGGTGTATCATCCCTGAAGAAGAAGCTGGTCAGCTCTGTGGGCACAGGTAAGGAGTTTATCCACCATCACAAACGATCCCTCTGTCCCTGACCGACTCTGATGTCGTTTATTAAATACTAAAGGGAGTGTGTGCTCGCCCCCGCCCCCTGTCTGTGTCACCCCATCTCAGAGGCCCACGGTGACCATCTGTCTTCTAGATCTAAGTCTCTATACACCAGAGCCTCAGCAGAACAGCTCTAAGCAATCCATGTGGCTGGTGTCTCCACATGCCTTTCTGCACAGTCCTTCCAAATACGTAGAAACCGGAAAACAGTAACTTTCTAGGTGGGATTGACGGAATGGTCTAAATGGAGCGTGAGAATCTTGCCCCGCGTGGGCCTGGCTGTGTGCTGAGTGACGGCCCTGGTGGTGGCTGGTGGCTGAGATCAGTTGGTGAAGGACAGCCAGAAGTTGTCGGGGCCACCTCCCGCCTCGCTCGAAAGGGAACCTGGCTCACAGTCAAATTGCAGATACCTCTGTCCTTTTCCCTAAGACCTTAAAAGAAGAGTATAGCTTTAAACGTAGAAAAGTTGTAAGAGACAAGTCATGTTTAATATGTCAGATTGACAGACTCAGCAAACTCGGTGCCCAACACCAGAATCCATGGTGCTAAACTCTTAAGCTCCTGGATGGAAGACACAATGCAGGCCAGGATCCATCGCAGGGACACAGATGTAGGATCGGGCCTCAGGATCTTCTTCAATAGCTTACTCTATGGTGTGACCTAATTAAAAATGCAGTTGATCCACAGGATTATTGGGTACTGGATTCTCTACTCTTAAAGGCAGGAGATCGTTCCTCTCTAAGAATAGTAATTATTATTTTCAAAAGTCTTTGAGACGATAGAATTACTGAAAATAAGGGAAGTTACATTATGTCATCGCAAAAGGTCTTAATTACTGTGGCATGCTATTGACTAACACCCACCTAGGAGCCCTCTTTAGCCCAAACGTATCACGATTTGGTTATCCACTGGCAGGAGCTTGCGAACACTCGTGGTTCCTTGGTTGGGTAGGTACCTGCACGAATTAGTTCTCCCTGGCACACCGTAGCCCTGAGAGAGGTGGCTATGGGGGGTAATGGGAGGGCACATCGTTCTAAGGCACAGTGAAGGCAACCCATGCCAAAGGCTAACTCAGAGAAGCCACGAGAAGGATGTTTCTTCCCAAAGTAGAGAAGGGTCGGGGGAGATCACAGGAATCCTGGATGGGGGAAGAGCCCCGCTCCAGGAAAAGATGGTGTTGCCTGTCTGAGGGCAGGTTATCATCAAGTTCTACAACTTGTTGGTCTCAGGAACCTTTTATGCTCTTAAGAATTATCGAGGACCCTTATGTATCAATATTTACTACATTAGGAATTAAAGCAGAGATTTTTAAAACGCAGAATATGCAAGCACAAAGATGCCGGAGAGATGAGATCCCCAAGGTTTATGCAGCCTTTGAAAAACCCCACTGTGCTCTCAGGAGAGGATGAGAGCGTACAAGGCCGAGAGCATCCTTGTCTTATTATGCAAAACACAATGACCTCTTGGACCCTTTAAGGTGTCTCAGAGGGCCCCAGGGTCCTTGGGCCACACTTTGAGAACTGCTGCTCTGGGGGATTGATCCCATATCCCCCCTAAAGGAAAAGGGTGCTGGAGCCTTTTTCCAATCTCCTGCCCCTACCTTGAACTGTCCCCTAACTCCCAGGCCCGTCCCCAGTCCCAGCCCACTCACCTATACACGGAGCTGCCTGGGCCCCCAGCGTCCAGCCCGCGTTCAGGCTGAGAGTTGTACCGCACATGCCACGTCTCACTGCCTGTGCTGATCTGGAGGAATGGTGGTGTGAATTCGTATGTGAGAGAGAAGTGTCTGTAAGGATCTCAGCTCCTGAGAGTGGCACGGCGGAGACAAGGATATGTGCTGAGTGTAGGACCAGTTTTCGCGATACCTGGTGATTTCTGTCATTGCCGTGATACAAGAGTGCTGCTGAGTTAGTTGTAAGAAGTTTCACCTTGATTGAGTGGCAGCCACAGTCATGTGGGGTTGCAGTCATGAGTGAGCGCATGGTGGGAACTGGATCCTGGCACTCTTCCCCGTAGACCCAAAAAGGTGGGGCGGCATGGTGTCATTGGAACAGAACTGCGCGTCGCGATCCCTAGCTGAGCCATCACCCGTGTGGGCAGGTCACTTAACCAAATGGGAATCATCTTGGCTCTCCCCTCCCCGGCCTGCCCTCCCAAGATGTAGTGCGATAAAGTATGTTACATTGCAGTGACAGAGATGCTAGCAGAATAGGTCTCGATTTGTGACTTCTGCTAAGCCCACATTTTAAGTAAAACTCTCTCTGTTATCAGGAAACTGGCAAGCATTTCTCCAATGCTGGTGTTAAAACTACAACCAAGAATTAAGGTGGAACTAAAACAGTTGGCTTTGTCAGATCAGAAGAAATGTCACAGATTGCTTTAGGTAATTTTTTTTAAGTCGCAGGGAAATGTCATAGATCACTTTAGGTGATTTTTTTAAACTTCCCTTTATCTTTCAAAAGGAAGGTAACAAACTCCATGTACACAGCGGAGTGCCACCCCCAGGGTAACTTACATGGTAATGTTACAGCTGACTTTGCAGGGAGGGTGGGAATCACTGTGCGTGACTCATGGGGGGCGTGCCTTCCTCGTAATTCTAGCTCTTTATGTTTATATATAACTCGAGGACTGTTCATAACGGACGCAGAGGCCACACCATCACATCTTCCCTGGTGGAGAGCAATGACAAAAGAAGGGGTGTGCCTGTGTGTGATGTGTGTGCATGTGGGGATGCAGGGGAGGTGGGAGGGCTTATAGATAAACAGGTGTATGCTGTGAGAATTTAATCTCCAGTTCTTTGTGCCGAGGGAGCTGGTCTAAAAGGATCCCTTCTAATTGGGTAGGGGCAGAAGCCTGCTAAAGGGTTAACCAGAACTCGCCTTTAACGAGATGACCGAGCAGGGCCGGCCTTGGCTGCGGGAGACCTGCCTGTGATAGAGACCGGGCTCTGCTCTTTGGCTGGAGCCTGAAAGCCTGGCACTCATACCCGAAGATGGATGGCCTGGCCCAGTCCCGACTGGAGACTCACATCTCTTATCTGCACTGTTACAGTGTAGGTTCAGGAGGGGTTCCTGGGCGTTTCTACGTGCTGAGAGCTGGCAGACGACCGGTGTGAGTGACGGCGCTAGCTTAGGGAGACAGGCAGTGAAAGCATTTCAGATGCACCAGGTAGGAAAAACTTAACCCTGAAAGTGGGCAAGAGAAAGGAAGGTAAATGAATGTTCCTACTTGAGGTTAAAATAGCATACATTTATGCTATTGCTTCAGAAATATTTACAGAGATTTTATAGTTTGGGGTTTTCTTTTTTGTTTTTTTTTTTTTGGTGACTTAATCATTCACTAGAGTTAATATCTATAAAATTCCAATTAAATGGTGTCTAAAATTTAAAGCAGCGGTCTACGGGCAAAGCGCCAACATGTCTTTTTTTAACAAACATATTTATGAGAACATCTAGCATTTAAAAATCAACCAGAAACTAGGCTTGATTCTGTTTAATATTTTATATGATTGGACATCTTAAAACAAATCGATAATGTTTATATTTTATAGAAATTCTGTGTTTATTCAAAACCATAATTCTACTGTGATGTTAATGGAATGACTTTATATGGCTTTAATTGTGTTGGTTTAAATGCTAATGACCACATTTCAAATTAAAATAGTATTTTGCTGATAGGGGTAGACACAGATATGACATATGAAAGAATAGATAATTTTACTGATTGTAAAGTGTTTATTTCCAGGAAAAAATGTTCTTTTTTTTTTTTTTAAGGGCTGTGAAAAAAAAGTCATTTTTTCAAGGGTTTAAGACAGATTTCTGCACTTTGGGAATTGGAGCTTGTGCCTATGGAATTTTTGGAGCAGCCTAAGCTACCTTTTAGCTTGATATGTGTGTGCTAGAAAATTTTTCATTATCATGTTTTGTGATATGTAATAAATTCAGGGTGCTGTGCTTAAGCTTCGTTTCAATTCAAGTTTGGGAACATCTGTTTCCCTCATTCCCAACCCTGGCAGACACCCCTACTCCCCATAGCACCTCCCCCCTCCCTCCCCGTCTGTCCTTCCTCGGATCCCCTGTGAAAGAGTACGGTCAGTCTCTGACTCTTAGGAGGTGTGTTCCTTCCTGCGTGGAGCAAAGCAAAATATAGTCATGATTTCTGAGCCTCTGCTCTCCTGTCTGGGAAGAGTGATGCTTTCTCTCCTCCTCTGATGTCTCTTTAATAAATGTGTTGTCCTCATTTGTCTTTGGACGTGGCCTCTTGGGCCGCCTCTCAATTTCCTCCATGATTTATGTTGCAAACAAATTCTCTGTCCTGTGTGTTTGTTCACTGCTCTCTCCTAATCTTGTGCATCATTGAAGACATGCTGGAGACAGTTTTTGGTTTTATTATGCAATTATGTCATATGTGTATTTCAGTGAAATGTCAACCCGTCAACAGAGGATGATGTTAAAAATTATCCAAATAAATAGTTTTCTATTTCTTCTAATCAGACCTAGTCCAGTCAGTTGAATGACAGTGAACAGGATTATCTGTTGTTATTTAAACAGTTTTCCTGGCCCACACTGCCTTGGGGCATGGATTAAGGTACATAATTTACCTGGGGATGCTGACTCGGTGCTTTGTCACCTGTGTGTGTGTTGTGGCGACGGAAGCGGGTGTCTCAAACCTGGTCTCTTGCTTGGGAGCCTCAGATATGTAACAGCGCTTTCTTTCCAGTGATCCAAAATCAGATGGTGAAACTCTGGCTTCGTTTATCTTCCCTTGATAACTGTGCCCTACAGAACACTGCCTGGATGAATTGCGGGCTGTTCAGTACGACTGGGCTCAACCTTGCTGCCCAGGCCTGCAGCTCTGCTGTGCAAGAGCTTTTCATCCACTTGGCATGAGAGTTGCCTTCCTGATGTTTCCCTGAGAATGGTGTGGGTCTGCCTCTAAGACAGATGATTTCCCAGGCTCAGATGTGCCGGAAGCGGGGTCCTGAGAGAGGAAAAGAGTGAGCGTGTGTGTGTGTGTGTGTGTGTGTGTGTGTGTGTGTATGCGTGTACATGTGTGTGCTTGTAGGTGTACATGTGTGCACGTCTGAGTGCGTGTGTCTGCTGCCTGTGATCAGAGGGACAGGTGAGTGAGAGGCAGCCTCACTGCCCACACCACAAACTGTTCTGGCTTTGGCCCTGGGACACGTGTGTCCTTCCCCTGCGAGACCACAGCCTTCTTAGCCGGGAACCTTAAGGCTTTGACTCCAGGCAGCTCGTTCACCCCCACGGTTCATAAAATGGAAAGGTCTGGGGCTCCTGTATGCAAAGAACGGTTCAAACCAGACGCAGCCTGGTGTGCGATCTTCAAAAGGATCCTCTCGTAGGCTGAGGGCTGTTACGAACGAAGCCATTTTCACGAGAGCCTCTTGGGCGGTTCCATATGACTGCAGAAGACCGGTCTGAGCGTCCCCACACTCGTGGGCTCGGTCCTGCCGGATCTGGCAAGATGGGGGCCACCCTCCCCTCCTCCCCTCCCCCCCACCCCCTCCACTGCCGGGCGTGTCTCAAACGTGGTCATCACGCTTTGTCTGTGCCCTGTACCACCCGCTGCCGGGGCTTGTGGAGGAAGGACAGGGAAGTGGTCCCCCCCCTCACACTGGGGGGTGTTAGCTGCAGATGGAGACCCGCACAGCCAGGGCCTCAGATGTTCTCCACACCTTTAGTGGCTACTGAGGTGCAGACAGACGGCCGGCAGGTGAGGGGGTACCACCTGGGTACAGGACGGGTGACCTTAGGCCGGGGACAGGGAGGGAATGCCTCTTTCCGATGCCAGTCTTTTTGTGTCCAAGGATAGAGTAACTGTACTCTCCCTATTAGCGTGCCATTTTTCTTCCAATTGTTGGTCAAAACATAATTTTCTTAGAGCCAGCAACCACCCCTCCCCCATAGGTAGTCCATAAGCATCTCGAATATTTCCCTAGAGAAATTGAAGTACAATGGGAGGGCTTCTCCCAGGCCCTGTCCCACTGGAACCCGGGGCCCAGGGTGAGGAAGGCCAGCCGTGAGGGCCTCGGGGAAGTGCAGAACGTCCGTGAGGGGCCTAAGGGGTCACCTGGCAGGTCTGGCGCCGCCTCCAGAGGCTGGAGCCCCTTTCAGTGTGTTGTGGTCTTCAAGAGGATGACCCAACCATTGGTGAGTTCTCCACCTGAGCACAGGCTGCAGGCCCAGGTGCCAACAGATGGCCATGGAGCCTGGCCCTGCATGGCAGCCCAGGTCTGTGCGTGTCTGTCCATCGCGTTCTGGTCCTGAGTGTGCTGGTGGCTGCAGTGTGTTGTGTCCTGCCCTCGTTCCCATGGCTTTGAAGCAGAACCAGTGGCCCAGTTGGCTGCCTGGTCTGCTGGCCCTCTGGCACCTGCACTAGGCTTCTCATCCTGGACACAGCCAGCGAGCGCTTGCCACCCTCCCTGTAAAACAGCCGCGCCGTGCTCCTCGCCCCGTCCGAGGCTCCGGGAGATGGCGCTCTGCAGGCCATCCTTCTGTAGACGGTCATTTAGACATGGGCCTGGGCTCTTGGCCATGGCAGACCCTAGTACTAGTAAGCAAGCACTGTTCCCTGCGAGTGGCGGTACTTGAAAAGGCGGTCACTGGCCTCAAGCATCCCAGCCCAGGACCATCTTGAACTCCTGACCACACCCTCCATCCCTGAGGCTGCAGGGACACCATCAGTTACATTCAAACAAGTGGTCAGTTCCCTGGACTGTCCTTTGGAGAAACCTTCCCCTCCCACAACTGAATCAGGCAGGAGCAAAGCCAGGACCCAGGCTGGGCCCAGGCCACCCGTGTTGTCTAACCTGTTTTGCCATTTTCATTGATCTAGGCGGGATTAAGGACACTGCACGACATTGGGCCAGAAATCCGGCGTGCTATCTCATGTGATTTGCAAGATGACGAGCCGGAGGAAACAAAAGGCGAAGAAGAAGAAGATGTGTTCAAAGTAATTATTCCACGCCTAGCTACACACTGGCCACTTGGAAATAGCGGGGCAGGAGTCCAGTTGGGGCAGTTAACGATCTGCCAAAGAGCCTGGAGGATGCACACCAGCCCCAGGGCCTAGAGGGGCTTGTGGACCGTGCCCTCCCCCCTGCAGACCCTCCCCGTTCAGCAGCACCCCTCCTAGGGCCAGGCCTGCTCCTTCCCAGAGCCTGCTCCTCTGCCCCACACTGGCCACTTCGGAGGAGCTCGGTCATGACCACTGGCCGGCGTGGATGAGCATCCTGGGTCCTCCTAGCAGCCGCTGGCCCTTCCCACCCCTCCTTCCCCGGGCCGGCTCTTTGATCTGCCAGCGGGCCCTCCACTTCCCAGCCCCCGGCCCAGAGACCTGCCTGCCGCCCAGCCTCGGCCACTGGGGCTGCCGACAGCCCTGCTGGGCGAAAGTCAGCTCACCTTGGAGCAACCGGAAGAGTGCACTTGAATGACAGCCAAGCGCTTGCTCCCCAGCTCAGGAATCGGTAACCTTCCTCATTTCAGGGGGACCGGCTGGCACACACAGTCACCCTGGTCACTGAGACACTCAGACTGTTTCACAGGGATTCTTTGGAGCTTACCTAGAATTTGTTTTTCATGTAGAAAAGAAATTACCTAACATAGCTAGCCTGCATCAAATATTTGTTAAATTACCTGGTGTTGTCTCCCATTATTTTGCAGAGAAATGGTGCCCTGCTTGGAAACCATGTCAATCATGTTAATAGTGATAGGAGAGATTCCCTTCAGCAGACCAATACCACCCACCGTCCCCTGCATGTCCAAAGGCCTTCAATTCCACCTGCAAGTGATACTGAGAAACCGCTGTTTCCTCCAGCAGGAAATTCGGTGTGTCATAACCATCATAACCATAATTCCATAGGAAAGCAAGTTCCCAGCTCAACAAATGCCAATCTCAATAATGCCAATATGTCCAAAGCTGCCCCTGGAAAACGGCCCAGCATTGGGAACCTTGAGCATGTGTCTGAAAATGGGCATCATTCCTTCCACAAGCATGGCCGTGAGCCTCAAAGAAGGTCCAGTATGAAAAGGTAACGTTTAAGATGTGTTTGCACCTGGTAATGTAGTGTCAGCTCAAGGCAGGTTTTTTTCTCCCATCTCTGGCACAGGTGGGAGGCTCCCTGCGGGCATTGGTGTTAGGACCTGTGAGTGCCTCCAGGTCACAGCTTCTTCAGGAACTGGCCATGTGATGAACCCAAAGGATAAAGGGCCACCTGCCACCCTGCATCCTGCTCTACGCGATGCCCCTTAACACAGGAGCAGCTGCAAACTCTACCTTCCCCGACTGTACCACATAATTCGGGACTGGCAGACTTTTCCTGTAAAGGGCCTGAGAGTAGATATTTTAGGGTTGGAGCCTCATACAGTCTCTGTTGTAGCTAGTCACCTCTGTTATCGTGGCAAGAGGCCAGCCATAAAGCATATGTAAGCGTACAGGTGCAGCTGTGTCCCGATAAACCTTTATTTGTGGACACTGAAATGTGAACTTCATGCGCTCACATGCGATGAAATATTTTTCTTCCTTTGATTTTGCTTCAGTCCTTTAAAAGAATAAAAACTCTTTGTAGCTTGTGGGCCATGCAAAAACAGGTGACGGCCTGTATTCGGCCCATGAACCATAGTTTGCCGACCCCTGCTCTAGGGAGTAGCTTGATATATTTGCTCTTTAAATTTTGCTAGAAATATTTAACTTTTATCTTCTCCCTCCCTCCCGTGTTATGCCTTTCCTGGATAGAACGCGCTATTATGAAACTTACATTAGGTATGTGCTCATTGCCTGTATTTATGTGTTAAATACTGTGTGTTCTAAGTGGGACCAGATGGCCTCTCTGAGTGCTGGGAGATGAGAAAGGCCTGGGAGCCAGCTAGCCTAGTGCAGGGCGTTACAGCCCAGGGCTGTGGACGCAGAGCTTTCAGATCCATATCTGCACAGACTGTGTTAACCATCCAAGGACCTAAGTTCACATGCAGCGCGCCCACAGCTATAGCCCCGCAGGCCTCAGGGCAGTGCTGGGAGAGCCCCCGGCCTGTGGAGCTGGGCAGTCGTGCTGCTGTCCGGGGTCAGGCCTCTTGTGGAGGCTTTGTAAAAGCGTGACCCCCCACCTCCTGAAGTCCAGGAGCCAGGCCTTCTCCTTTGTCTCCTGGGCAGCCCCCTACCCACGGGCAGTATACCCTGCTCCCTGTTTGTTGAACCCAGTTGGACTGTGGGCGGGACGGTCATGGCGTTGGGGACAGGGAGGACAGATGTCCTGGTTTAATGATCTCAAGTTAGAAGTTACTTGAGCTGGAGGAGGGTGGGAGAGAGTGAAGAGCTTGGAGGAAGCACAGTCCTCTGTTTGGAGAGCAGGGATGCCACAGAGCCTGGCCGGCTTCCCTGAGGGCCGAGGCCAGGACATCTGGGTTTCAGGGAGACATCACGACAGTCCTGGGGCAGGGCTGTCTTTGAAAACGTGGTGGACGTTGTCCGGGAGAGTCTCCCTCCCCTGGGATCCTGTACTCAAAAATCCTGTCACCTTTCCTGGGTCAGATGCTCCAGGCTCTGAGGGCACCTTGGGCCGGGGTAAGGAGGCCCAGGGATCCGAGCAGGTGGCCTGGGAGCCCATCACTGCAGGTCTCTAGGTCCATTTTCTTGCTCTACTCCCAAACTACATCTACTCGTTTGGTTCTCAGGCCTCTGGGGGTAGTGGTGTGGCACTAGCATCGTCAAGGCACTAAGGGAGAAACCCCTTCCTGGTACGTGCGTGCGCACACACATAGACACACGCACACAGCACCGTTGCCAGAGGCATTAACGATCCAGCCCCACTTGAGGCAGGAGCACCCAGGGAGACGCCAGAGCAGCTCGGGCAGGGCTGCCGTGGCCACCGCCGAGGCACCGCCGGAGGAGCGGTCTGCCGCCCGCCCAGCCGCTCAGGCCCTCTCTCCCAACTGCAGGGCTGACTCAGGAGACGAGCAGTTCCCAACTATTTGCCGGGAAGACCCAGAGATACACGGCTACTTCAGGGACCCCTGCTGCTTGGGGGAACAGGAGTACTTCAGCAGTGAGGAGTGCTACGAGGACGACAGCTCGCCCACCGGGAGCAGGTGAGGGCTCTGTGGCTCGGGACGACCTGAGGAGGCCTTGCTGTCTCCTGGCCCTGGGGCTGCGCCTGCCCACGAAGCCACGGGCCACCTGCTGCTGCCCTTGGGACTGTCCTGGGAAGCAGAGTGGGAGCACAGCCTCCAGGCCACAGGAGAAGTCAGGGCAGGAGAAGTAGGACTGGAGAGAGGCAGAGCGGAGGCTGTTTTTTCAGGCCTGTTGACTTATTTCCCCCAGGGGCCCACCCGTGAGGCTTTAGTATTGGCTCTAGAAATGAGAGCCTTTGCTGAACGCTGAGCGCTCTGGGCTGGGAGTTCTCGCCGTGTAGCGGCTCGCCAGCCCAGAGCTTGGTCGGTCTTAATGGACAGCACTCCCGTCAGGAGGCCTCTCCTAGAGGTGAGGGGACAGGAGGCCAGAGTGGCACCTCTCTAGGCTCCTGTCCTGAAGAAGGCAGGTATGAGGTTAAAGTGGACGCTTTGCTTTAGGACAGGTAGCAGGCAGTGCAAGGGGACAAAGGCCACCTCCCACCCTCTTCTCTGTAACCTGCATCCCACTGGGACCGGTGGCCCATTGAAGTGGACGTGGTTCTGCGGTGAGGTCACTTCTGGCGTCTGAGATGTTGTTACACATCAGCCTCGTCTCTCAGGCCAGCCGCAGCCGGGCCTCCCTCACGCCGCTCTGCGCCACGGCCTTCCGCAGGCCTCCCTGGATGCCTGACTTGCAGCCACTGGTTCTGAGCCAGCTGCGTTCCGACTTTCCGTCTTCAGGGCCTTTGCTCACACCACAACCACCCCTTGGATGCCCTTTCCCCACCTGTGCGCACCTAATCCCACCTTCCCTTCAAGGGCCTGCTCCTCCTCTGACTGGCATTGAAATGCCGCCCCCACCCCTGCCCCGAGAACCCACGGAGCCCCACCCTGAGCCCCTCTCTCCCAGCGCCCACCTTCGCCAGCCTGCGTTAGAATTCCACGGGCATGAGGTATTCGCTAAGCTCCCTGACCGCACTTCACGCATCTCCGTGTCCCAGGCGCCCCGCTCAGCACCTGGCCGAGGGCAGACCCTCGGGAAGAAGCGAGCGGGTGATAGTCAAGCTTGCAGGGCATCGGCAGTCCACATCTGACCGGGGCCTGAGGCTGCCCCAGGGAGGGAAAACACCAGCACCTCACTCATCGCAGGTCTGCCGTCCTGAACCTTCCTGTGGCAGCCCTTGCCCTCCCACTAGAATTTTCCGTGGAGCTGAGGGCTGCCTTGTTCTCCTGTGTCCAAGGCGGTGGGGAGAGGACTGTGACGTGGGCTTGTTAATTAGGCTCTCATGTGTCCCTTGCTCTCCCTTCTGGCCTTTTCGATCACCAGGCAGAGCTACAGCTGTGGCTACTATACCCGATACCCAGGCAGCAGCTTGGACTTCGAGCGGCCTCGAGGCTACCATCACCCCCAAAGCTTCTCGGAGGATGACGACTCACCTGTTTGCTATGATTCCCGGAGGTCTCCAAGGAGACGCCTGCTCCCTCCCACCCCAACATGTGAGGCCAGATTTTTTGTTTGGGAGCAAGGCTCACAGCGAACAGTGTGCCTCTCCCCCTGCCCCAGCCCGGGGGTGGTGACGGACGTGGTCCTGCCATGGTGGGGGCCTCCAGTCCTCGAGACCAGCCCCCTAGTTGGAGATGCTGTTGGCTTTCTTTCTCATCTGTGTGCCACGTGGTAGGGCTTAAAGCGCTTCCAGCTGAGAACAGAGAGAGACAGTGTGAGGCCCCACAGTTGCACGGTATGTCGCACCTGATGAGGGGTTTCTGTGCGCCTCATCACTGCCTTTGAGCTTGGGATCTGCCCTGACAGGTAGGCAAGACATGCACCGTGGTGTTGATAAGCCCGCTCCCTAGATGGGGCCGTGACCCCTTAGAGGGCGGAGGATGGGCCCACGCACAGAGTGGACTTGAGCCCAGGCCTCTGCCCAAGGCCCACGCCTCTGAGGAGCACCTGGGGGTTCCTGGTATCCATCCTTCCTCCTCTCCCCCACCTTTGCCTTGGTCCGCCAGTGCTCTCTGCTCATGGTAGGTTGTGGCCTTGGTGGTGACCTCTAGGGTAGGCACCTCATCCTGGGGCCAAGGAATCCCGTCCTGCAGAGAAGGGGCAGGGGCTGGCTGCTCCCTGACCTGGTTTTCGTGGGCAGCTGGCATCAATGGTGCCACCAGGAGATCTGGGTCACCCCCAGTGAGGAACTTGAGCCGGGGAAGGAAACAGAGCAGTGGCCCCTGCCAGTTCCTGGCTGGGTAGTTTGATTTTGGACACGTGGACATCTTGATGCTGGTTAAAGAATGTCCACTTCTGGCGTTCCTGAAGAATGAGGCATATTTTGGGGTAGGACTCTAATCAGTAACCAAAAATAACCAAGACACAGCGGCTCTGAGTCTGCCATCTAGTGCACAGTAACAAGTGCAGTTGGGTGGTGCCCGGGTCCTCTCTCTCTCCAGCTGTCATAGCCCTGCTGGGAAGTGTAATCAGACCCATTTCCATGGTTAATATTTAATTTCACAGCCCCAAGCAGAAGCTGCTAAACAGAGCAGCTCAGGGGTCCATCAGTACCAGGTGACGCACATGCAGGCGAGGCTGGACAGAGGCCCCTGGCCCTGTGAGTTCCACTGCCCTCCTGTGACCCCCCTTTCTCCCTTTGGTGGCCATGATAATCACCATTCGTGGGCACCGCCTCTGTGAATCAAGGACCCTGAGCGGGCAAGAGTGGCTGCCCTCTTTATTTTTAAGGGTGAATAAATTAAACGCATCTTATTTGCTTTGCTGCCCATCCATTCAGACCTCAGGCAGGGAGACCATGGAGCCCCTGTGTTCTCAGCCACCGCGGGATTACTTCCCCCATTAGAGACGGTGGTGCAGAGCAAAAGAGAGGATCCACTTTCAAAACTGAAAGGTGCTACCTGAATGACAGCAGGGGTAGTTTTCCTTTCCTGGCTCCATCCCCTGGCACCACCATCTGACCCTAGGAGGGTCCGAGAGGTGGTGCTGACCAGGGAGGCCCGTCCTCCTCTTAGAACACTTAAGTTCGGTCCCGCGCGGCGCGTGGAGGGAAGGCTGTCTGATGCGGATGGCAGGTGCCTGTGTCCCATGTTGGCAACTGGACGAGGAGGCCCAGCAGGCCCCACGGTGTGCGTCGGGCCCGCGAAACAGGGCTCGTTGTCTGTCTGGTCCCTCCCTGGTGGGCAGTGGCCGGCAAGGGCTCGGTCTGGCCTCCGTGTGCTTTTGGAGCCTGGCCCCCAGAGAACGGGCTCTGCGGCTTCGTGTGCAGTGCCAGGATGCCGGGGGCCTCCCCACGCAGGTCCCTGCAGTTTTCCAGTGCAGGAATTAGGGGAGTGTGGAGTGTTGCCGGGGCATAAGAAATGCCCCGTGAGCTTAGAAAGCAGAGTTCAAGAAAGGACTGTTGAGGTGACCCAGCGCTGCCTCGCAGGCCACCAGGAAGGCTGCCGAGGCAGCTCCCCGGCGGCAGCGCCTGAGGGGAGGTGTCCTGGGGAGGCCTCTGGCCTGCGCTCGGGGCCCAGAATTCACACTGATCTCGCGGGCCTGGTGCCCCGCGAAGCCACAAGTTCTGGGTCATCTTGTCATCACTCGACCTGTTTGTAAGCCTCTATTCAAAGTGGCTGTTAACAGGGCAGCCAACCGCATTTTTTAAAGTTCAAGGTATCCTTTCTTGTTTGTTCTGTCTTCAGGGCTAGGGAAGCTGGGTCTTTCCCCACAAAAGGATCTGCTTATTACCTGGTTGAGCTATCAGGGCAGGTAGCAAACAGAATTGTAAACATAACACAGGAGCACCGGCAGGATGCTCCAGCCCCCAGAGACACTCAGGATGTCTGGAAGGTGAGAACGGGGCAGTCAGCAAGCGTCTCTGGGATTCTAGAATGACGTCGTGTACTTGACCCGGAATGCTGTGTCCCCACCACGTGCAGGGACAGGGGCCTAGGGTCAGAACAGCCACCCTCTGGCTGCTTCTAGCTCCTCCCCCTGAGAACAGGTGTGGCAGGGAGGAGAAATTGACTTGCTCTTTTGAAAACATCCCTTAGCCGGGCTGCTTCTTCCTCCCTCCCAAAGTTCTGAGACACCGCCCGCCCCCCCGCCCCGCCCCGCCCCGGTGCCCAATGCTTTTTCTTGGGTGCCTTGCTTGCTTCCTCCTGGGCCCCCTGCTGAATGTCCAGGGGGCTGCCCTGACCCCAGAGCCCCGGGGCCCTGACTGCTGGTTTCACAGCTGCACGGTGTGCTTTAACTTCTCAGCCCCCCGGAGATCCTCCTTCAACTTCGAGTGCCTGCGCCGGCACAGCAGCCAGGAGGAGTTCCTGCCATCCCCCGCCTTCCCCCACCGCACGGCCCTGCCTCTGCACCTGATGCAGCAACAGGTGAGCCGGCACACCTGGCCCTGCCCCCAGGGCCGATGGGCACCCTGTCCCCCTTGGCTGCCAGCCCTGGAGGGAAGGGGGACCCTTCACAAACACTCTGGTTCAGTCCTGTGACCACCTCGCCAAATAGAAACTATCATGAACCCTGTCCTACGGACAAGCAAGCACCACAGAGGGAAGGTGACATCCCTGAGCTCACACAGGAGCTGAGCGGCCGAGCTGGCATTTGAGTCCCAGGCTGCCAGCTTCCAGAGCCGGGCTCTCAGCCTAGCTGCACACACCCTTCCTCGGCACTGAAGGCAGGGCCTGGGACAAGCCACACTGCACGGAGTGGCGGCCGCTTGACTGACCCTGAACAATCGGTGCTGCCCTTGGCTCTGAGAGCTTGTCCCGTCATTTACGGAGCCCTCTGGGGGCCAGGCCCTGGGGTCACGAGGGTGTGTGAGCCTCCGACCTGCCTGCGAGGGGGGTGTAGTCCAGGGAGACCGGCCCGTCAGGGCGGCTGGACAGGAGGGACCCCAGAGCCTGGAGGGCCTGTGGGGCTTTGCCTCCAGGACAAGGATATGGTACTTTGTCTTCCTGAAAAGAGCACATCAGAGCTGCTGCTGCTGCTGCTGCTGCTGCTGCTGCTGCTGCTGCTGTGTGTGTGTGTGTGTGTGTGTGTGTGTGTGTGTGTGTGTGTGTGTGTGTGTGTGTGTGTGTGTGTGTGTGTGTGTGTGTGTGTGTGTGTGTGTGTGTGTCAGGTGGGAGCACACACGGTATGGTATGCTTCTTACCCTGAGCGTCCATTTCAGAGTCTCTGTTCAGGTCTGCCAACCTTTTGCCTTTCTGTCTTCCTTTTTTAAAAAAAAATTATTTATTTGGCTGTGCTGGGTCATAGTTGCAGCATGCAGGATCTTAGTTGCGGCAGGCGGGATCTAGTTCCCTGACCAGGGATCGAACCCAGGCGCCCTGCGTTTGGAACGCAGAGTCTTAACCACTGGACCACCAACGAAGTCTGCTGCCTTCCATTTTTTATGTTAAGTTTTGTGTGCTGCTTTGTCGTGGATGGAGGACAAACCTCTGGAGGGCCCTGGCCATCACATGCCACACACCGAGTAGGCATGGAGGTCTTTGTGGGCTTGTGCGTGACAGTGCCCTGTCCCCTGCTGCCCCGCCCTGCCTCCCCCAGGTGGTCCTGGCTTCCGACTTGGCCACAGGCCTGTGCTGTTCATAAACCCAGCCTCACCGTCCCCCTCTGCAGAGTGGGATGCCAGGGCAGACCTGCCATGGCGTCTCTGGAGGTGGAAGAAGCAGGCTTGTGCCTACCTGGTGCTTCTGAGCAGAGTGCTGGCCGCGGGATGAGTTGCCCTAAAGAGAACCAGCCTGTTTCCCTACGAGCGCTGGACGCAGTCAGCTTGCCCTGAATGCACTTCCCTATTCAAACCCGGAGTGAACCGGGTGGCATGTTCATACCCCACAGCTTGTGCGTCTTCCCTGTTTCTTCATGCTTCTAAGCAATTTCACCAACAACTGATTCCTACCTGGGAAGAGTCACAGGAAATATATTATGCATTTGGGGGAAAAGAAAACATGGTCTGCTAGAAAGCCAAGTTTTTACGGCCAATTCATTGAATTACTCAGTGTGCTGTGTCCTTCTGAAGCCCCTGTAAAATAGCGCCTCCAGCCTGGTCTGGTTTTTTTTGTTGTTGTTTTGTTTTTGCGGTACGCGGGCCTCTCGCTGTTGTGGCCTCTCCCGTTGCGGAGCACAGGCTCCGGACGCGCAGGCTCAGTGGCCATGGCTCACGGGCCCAGCCGCTCTGCGGCACGTGGGATCCTCCCGGACCGGGGCACGAACCCAGGTCCCCTGCATCGGCAGGCAGACTCTCAACCACTGCGCCACCCGGGAAGCCCCAGCCTGGTCTGTTTTGAGGGGGCCCGAGGCCGGGACCTCTGAGGACCTCTGGTCTCCCCACTTCCTCTTTCTCCTCAGATCATGGCAGTCGCCGGCCTAGATTCCAGTAAAGCCCAGAAGTACTCGCCGAGCCACTCCACCAGGTCGTGGGCCACCCCGCCAGCGACCCCGTCGTACAGGGACTGGACGCCGTGCTACACCCCACTGATCCAGGTCGAGCGGTCGGAGGCCCCGGACCAGGTCAATGGCAGCCTACCGTCCCTGCACCGCAGCTCGTGGTACACGGACGAGCCCGGCGTCTCCTATCGGACGTTCACACCAGCCAGCCTGACTGTCCCCAGCAGCTTCCACAGCAAAAACAGCGACAAGCAGAGGAGCGCAGACAGCTTGGTGGAGGCGGTGAGTGTGGCCACGGAGTCTGCATGGGAGGGCGGAACTGGGGAGAACCGCGCGCAACAGGAACGGGTGGTGGTTCTGAGGGCAGGTGGGCTCCGGAGCCCGGATGCCTGGCTTCTGAACCTGGACACCGCCCACTTCTTAGCAGCCAGGATGGTACTTAAAGCATGAATATAAAAACAGCACCCCTGCCGGTTTCATCAGCTAGCTGTACCTAGGATTGTGTGTGCTGTTCCTGCAAACACGACTAGCTTACACTGAGACATCTGTCCCCGGTGGGTTGCACTCTTGTTGGGCCACGTGCAGCGTTTGAGGTCCTTCAGATCTTCAAAGCCATTCACCTTCCCTCTTAGTTACCACGTATGGGGGCTAGCAGACATGATTGGCCGAGTCCCCAGAGCACATCATACAGTCACTGCTTGAGGTGCTTTTTCTGTCCTTTTGCATTCGTGCCACCGATCCTCTTTCCTGTACAGGTTCTGATATCCGAAGGCTTAGGACGGTATGCGAGGGACCCAAAATTCGTGTCAGCGACGAAACACGAAATCGCCGATGCCTGTGACCTAACCATCGACGAGATGGAGAGTGCAGCCAGCAACCTGCTGAACGGGAACGTGCATCCCCGGGCCAACGGGGACGTGGGGCCCGTCTCACGCCGGCAGGACTACGAGCTCCAGGACTTCGGGCCCGGCTACAGCGACGAGGAGCCAGACCTCGGGAGGGATGAGGAGGACCTGGCGGATGAAATGATTTGCATCACCACCCTGTAGCCCCCAGGGAGCGGCCGACTGGCTCTGGCCTCAGGTGGGGCGCCGGAGGGCCAGGGGAAAAGTGCCTCGTAGTTAGGAAAATGTAGGCACCAGTGTGGAGTCCCTATTCAATTTAGACTTTTGTACAAGTGATGTCATGCCTCAAGGAAGCCATAAATCTGGTAGGGGACAGCCGCACCCACACACTCAGCCCCAGCTGTGGGCAAGGGCAGGTCCAGCCCTCCTGGAGAGGACCAGCGAGGAGGGCGGACAAGCCCTGCCCGCTTGTCCAGAGCGCTGGCCCGCCACCCGCGGGCATGAGGGGAAGGTTTAAAGGTGATGACGATCACCTTACCTATGTCATTACCTCAGCCATCGGTCTAGCATATCAGACGTTCACTGGGCCCAGCGTGTCCATTTTTAAACCTTTTCCCCCCAAAACACACTGCTTCCTGATTCCTGTTCGGCTCTTCTGAAATACAGTGTGTAAGTCAGGACCTACCTACCAGCCGTCATCCTGAGAGGGGAACGGGACCCTGTAAACGGGGTTTTCTGTGACGTGACGCCAGTTTACAGGAGAGAGCATCAATCACTCTGACGGTTGGTTTCTGACTGTCAGGCAAAGGGCAACTGTAAACTGGAATAATAATGCACTCGCAACCAGGTAAACTTAGATACGCTAGTTTGTTTAAAAATTCTAGATTTACTGTACATGACTTGTAATATACTATAATTTGTATTTGTAAAGAGATGGTCTATATTTTGTAATTACTGTACCGTATTTGAAATGCAGCAATATCCACGGGTCCTAATAATTGTAGCTCCCCACTCAAATCTAGAAACTATGAGTATTTTTACTCGGGCTACACAGAAGTAGAAGAAATAGAGCCAATTCTCATCTATCCAGTGCAAATCCTTTGGGGGTAAAATTTTAAGTTCAAAAGAACTTGGCACTACAGAGATTTTTCTAAACTATTTTGAGTCACTATAAATCTGTCTTTACACAAGAGGTACCAGATGACTATTTGCAGTCTTTTTTGGGGCAGGGGTTCTATGATTTGATGTTGCACCTTCTGATCCGCCATGGGTTGCAGCTGTCTTTTGTTTTGCTTTAGTAACTCTCCGATGAGCACACTGCAGCCTAGGTCGAGCTGGTTACTCTGACCCGGTGGCATTCATAGTTGTGGTTTTCTCAGCTGCCCCCACAGGACATTTCCGGCGCAGAAATAATCGCACAGGTGAATGAAGTCCTTCTGCTGTTGTCCCCTGGGGACCGGTAAGGCTGCTTGTCTTAGGAAAGAAATAAGGAGTGCTGGGGACAGAGGGGGCAAAGGATGATCTATAGGACTAGACGTCGGGCTCTGTACAAATCGTTATTGTTGCCTTTTTACAAAACATTGCTGTGCTGTGTGTTCTCTTTGAGGGCTTTTATATGCAACTGAATGAGGGCTGACGTTTTCATTAGAACGCACTCACACTCCAATTGTACTTCTCGATGAAAACCCACGTTTGGATCATTAGACCCATCAAGGCTTCCTTTTCTGTTCACAGAATTATGCCGACTTTGTCAAGTTACCTTGGCAGGGATTCCCTGCAGTCAAGAAGACTGGTAGCGATCTTGGGTTCAAAGTTTTTAAATATTACGTAACCTGTTCGTGTTTTTTTTTGTTTTTTTTTTTTTTTGTAAATAACACTTTGTTATGAAGACCTTACAAACCTCTTCTTAAGACATTCTTACTCCAGATCCAGGCAAAAACACTTCAAGGTTTGTAAATGACTATTTCCTGACGTAAATTCTTTTTTATTAAAATGCAAAATGATCTTCAGAATAAAACTGTGTTAATAATTTTATTGTACTTGGGAGCCCTCCTCGCAAAGAGCTGGTGTTGGCCAGTGAGCGCTTCGGGGGGGGGGGGGGGGGCAGGTGCTCTGTGAGGGCACTTCTGCAATTATGTAGATGTTTTTCTCATCCTCTTGGCGCCTTCTCCTTTTTCCTTATCCTCATGCCGATGGTAACCTAAGTCCAGCCGCAGAGAGCACTGTTTCTCCTAAAGGGCTAACCCACTATCACCGTCATCTCAGACTCTGTCTCTCCACCGAGCATTGGTCTTTCTTACCGTGTGGCCTGGCTTACCGTCATCAGTCCAAAACTGCCGTAACAGGACCGAGTTTTCTGGTATAGTCGGTGATCTTTTCTAGGCGGCACTTAACCGGCATTTTTACAGGCTGCACCACTCCTAATATCTGTCTGCATTAAGCCTGCTTCGACTGCTCATCTAACATTAAGTTTTTCTTTGGAAGAAAACTTTGAAGTTGTAGGGCATGGTTTTTTTTCTTTCAGGAATCTTTTAAGATTAAACGTCTCTCCTTTTTAGTTCCCCTCCCACTCCCTAAAAAAAAGTCATTTTGTTGTGTCCCCAGGAATAGTACATTTAGTTGCTTTCATCTTGCGTTTTCCATAATATCACGGAACAGAAATGTCAGCAAGAACCTCGTTAAAATGGTCTCTGTGATTTCCATCCAGACGACCGGGCCACGCAGCACCTCCCAGCCTGATTCTGAGATGTTTCAGAATCAGCCAGTGGCTGGGAAGGGTGGGTTGTGACGGCCCCAGAAGCTTCTCCAGTGCAGGATGGGCTTAACCTGCCTGATGAACCCACTTTACGGCTGATGCCACGCTTGTGAGAGAAACCAGAGCAGTTTATTCTGTGGTGTTTATGTTTTGCAGTCCTAAGTGTCTTTGCCCATTGCCTGTTTTCCTGCAAAGGTTTTTACTGTTAGGCTGGGCGGTCAGTTTGTCCTGAAAGCTGGTCAGCATCACACACAGAGTTCTAACTCCTTTACTAGCCTCCCCGACTCAAAGACAGACTTCAGCTATGGCCTTCATTTGTTGAAAAGAAGTTTTTCCTTCTCTAAAATGAAATTCCTTCTCTACTGGGGACCTAGTGGGGCAGGCGAGGAAGAGGAGCAGGCCTGGGGCCCTTGCTTCTAACCAGAGAACGAGAGCCAGAATGGCTGGGAGGGCGCCCTGTGGGGACGGTGGCAGGAGATGCGATGGGAGGCTGGGTCTCAAGATGGGGGCCAGCGGAGAAGGGCGTGTGTTTTTTCTGGTTTTTAGGAGAAAGGCACCTAGGCATTTGATCTGATGGTAAGTCGTGCTGTGGAAATCTGAAATGACCTTTGGGCGGAGGAACACGGTTTGGCTGGAGAGAAGACTCTATTTGAATCTGTGGAAGTGGCTCCTGCAGCCTGCACAAGGGCCGCACGAGGCCGGACGTTAAGGCGCCAGAGTCCCACCTCCGGGACCTGCCCTTTCCTGGTCACCTGCGGGCAGGCTGCTCCTCTAGCTGTGTGTTCTGGCTCTTACTCTACCAGGAAGAACCCTCTGCTCATGCAGCAGCTTAAACACTGGCTTCTTCAGAGGGGTCAGTGTTCTGACCACTAGGCACATTTGCAGCTTTCTGTTAGGCTGTTTCAACCACTTCTGGAAATGTACGTTTTTCCTTTTGGGGAATACTGCAGGCTTTTTGCTAAGGGACTTAAACGACGTCTTCCTGGTTCTTCAGGAGGCTGAGCGCCGGCCGGTCTCCATGCCCCTCGGGCTGCCAGACTATGGCTCATCCTCCCCAATTCCAGTTCGCACTTTCCTCCCCTCTCTGGCTTCCTTGGCCAACAGCCCTCTCTTTCTGAGGTCGGAGCTTTCTTTGTGGTGGTGGACCCTTCGGGTTAGGACACGGGCCACTGGCTCCACCCTGCCCACGTGGCCACAGCAATCAGCTGTCAGGGCTCGAGGGAGGAACCGCCTCAGATCAGAATATTCTGTCCTGGGTCTGAACTCCAATAGCAGTTTTCTGCTGGGTCCTGGATATACGCGACACTCACGCTCTCCTCCTTTGAAACGTGTGTGTGTGTGTGTGTGTGTGTTTGGGGCAGTGTCAATGTGATCGCATGGAACGAGGCCCCGTAGCAAGGGCGGGAGAGGGGCCTGGGTGCCATCCACCGTACAGGCTCCCCTTACACACTTCGCTTTGCCCATCGACACACGCACACTAGCGCATCAGCCACTGTCTCAGAGGCCGAGGGCACCACATACGCAGAGGTGACCGAATAAATGGCCACGTCACCTGCCATACCGGCGCCAGAGGAGGTCAGCGCAGTCACACTCAGGCCTGGGACCTCCCCGCACACCTGACGTGTCACTTCGTGGCCCTCAGAGCAGGGGGCTGGCACCTGCACTCCTACTGTTCCTTCGCCCCCGCAGGCAGCTCCAAGACCCAGAGGAGGCCTGTGGGCAGGTGGGGACCTCTCTAGGAGAAAGACATCTCTTGGCAGATGGAGAATTTTCCTTCTTGACCCTCTGTTGGAACCGAAAATAAAGCAAGATACAGGTAAGACGAAACAAGGTTTGCTTAAGGAGTTTTAAAGGAAGGATGGTGTGATGGCTTTTTCTTTCCACCCTTCTGGAAATCTTTCTCAGAAACGTTAAGTTGCAGCTGTTGGGCCTCCAAGGCACCTCAATCCACTGTGATCCAGGGTGAAGCCAGGAATGTTCCATTTTCCTCCCCTCCTGATTCTGGGTCCAGCACGACAGGTTTCCATATAGTACTTCCATTCTTTCTCGCCATAGACAGTGGCTTTTGGATATCGTCAGAAAAATCAATCCAAAATGCATTCAAGTTTTCATTACCTTGTAGAGACAGGCTGGATAATGACAGTCTCAGTTCAAAGATAAGTTTCGGGATTGCATTATTGAATTATAAGAAGTTTAAAGATCAGAGAGCTGTCTTAAATGTTACTTTGTATCTGTTTCCCCCGCCCCCACCCCCGCCCTGCAAACTCAAATCTTTGCCAATTTATTTTTCTTTCACTCAACTGCGTTTTTTTTTTTTTTTTTTACAGGATCAGGATCATAGTTTTACTTGACTGCTTTTTCCGTCAGTCTGGCTCCCGCCTGGTCTGTTGCTGTGGACGTCTGGAGAATGTGAATGAGCCGGCCGTGGCCACTGCTGAGCCCTCCATCTCCCCAGGCTTTGCACGGAGCGGGCCAGGGATGCAGGTTTGCTCTGGGTTTCTAGGTTTCCTGGCAACAGGAAAATCTTTAAAAATGCTAAACCCTGAAACCCATGGTAGTGAAAAGGCCCTGTAGACGCCTGAGTCCTGGAAAAAGTCCCAGAATTCCTCTCATCGGGCTGATGGTGTTAATAAGAACCAGAGCATCAGAGAGGTGGGCTGCAAGCCCCTCAGAGGGACCCAACTGAGCACCAGTTCCTGCCTCACTCTGGGACTGAAATCAGGAAGCGGCAGAGAAAGGAGAAGCCTGTTTCTCCCAGCAGGCAGCTTTCCCTCTGGACACTGGACGCTTGTGCACACACCCCAGCTGAGCTCCACGCTCCCTAACTCCTGTGGGACCCTCGGCCTCCGCTGCAGCTTTCAGCCTGAGGGGGAGGATGCCCCGGCCTCTGTGCAAGCACCCTGCTCTTGGACGGGCTTGCCTCCAGAGGGAGAGAACCTGGGAGAGAACCACTTTCCTCAAGTCCTATCAGGACCCAGGAACACAGCAGGACCCGGGGTTGGAGAGCACCGCAGAACACAAGACAAGGACCTGGCCAGAGTTACCCGTTCTCCACCGGCCTCCCGTCCCCTTTGCTGTCCTACCAGGAGGCAGGGAGGAGGGGCCCCAGCCAGAACGCCGGCCTTCCCCAGAGGGCCCCCAGGGACATGCTGGGAAGAAAGAACCCGATTCACTGACCAATACTGGTTTCATTTCTTAAATTATCCAATTCTTGGCCATCAAGTTGTAACATTCTAGAGAGAGCCAGGAGAGCACACTTGGCGCCAAGGGCTGTGCTGAGCCTTCTTACTCAGGGACGGCCTCAGCGCTGGGTGGCCAAGGTCCTGGGCCTGTAGACAGGGACAGCCTCGTCCCAGAGAGCTGGCCGCCCCTTGATGATGTCGGCCGCCTTCTCTGCGATCATGATGGTGGGGGCGTTGAGGTTGCCGCTGACCACGCTGGGCATGATGGAGGCGTCGACCACCCTGAGGTTTTCCACCCCGAGGACCCTGGTCTGCGGGTCCACCACTGCCATGGGGTCGGAGGGCTGGCCCATCTTGCAGGTGCACGATGGGTGGTAGGCGCTGTCTGCCTTTGCCCGCACAAAGGCGTCTATCTCCTTATCCGACTGGACGTGGCTTCCTGGCTGGAGCTCCTTCCCCCGGAACGGCGCCAGAGCTTTCTGTGCAAAAATTTCTCTGGTCAGCCTCACACACCGACGGAAGTCATCGATGTCCGTTTCTGTCGAGGAGAAGAAACAGGTTACATGCCGCCTCTTACCATGCTGGCCTCGCTGGAAGATCCGCCACTGGGAGGGGCTCAAGGAGCTGCCCGAGGGGACACGGTTCAGGGACACGGAGGTCCAAGCCACCAGGTTGCCTGTCACCTACCCATCAGCAGTTACAGTGCAACCGAGCGGAGTCCCACGAAGCCCAAACAGACGGCATCCTAGACGGACACAGCTTGCCCCGGAGGCCCTACGTTTAAGTCAATCGGAGACCTGAATTTTCTTATCTATAAGATAGAGATAAGACCACACGCCCTGCCTCTGCCACAGCGTGAGTATCACTGGGCAAAGGCTGCCCGTGGGGCCGTGCGGTTTTGCTGGGCATAAAGGGGCAGGCCCAGGCGTGTAATTTGCTTTTAGAAGACACTCACAGGAACAGTAAGAAAAAGGTTCTGTGAGCTATCTACACACAGCCAGCTCTCCTTGCGTCTCTTGGTAGATTGTTCTGGAAGCTGCAAATCCTGCCTACTGTGTAAAATGGCGTGTCAGGGTTACTTCAAGTGACCGAGGGCACTACATAGCACCACGTGCATGTTTACAGCCCGGGATAATGGGGTGGAGGGAGGACAGAATGTGACGTGTGTCTCAAAAATGGGGTCCAGGGGTGAGATTCAGGGACAAATATGAACCCCATAAAGGCACTCATTCATGCAGTCAGTCCATCAACGAGCCAACAAGCCCAGGTCTGGGAGAGACAAAGGTAGCTGAATTACCTGTTGACAGGTAGTTGGGTTGGATCACAGGGTGGTCATGGGGGTTGGCACTTCTCAGTTTGAGCCAGCCCACGCTCGTGCCCCGCATGGTCCCCACATGCACCTGGAAGAGCCCAGAGAGGGGGTGACCCCTGTTAAGCCCCCAGCTTAGTCATTTAGAGAGGCCCCGGGTTTCCTGTGGTCCCTGGGACCCAACACCCAGAGTCAATTAAGAGCAGATACATTTTAAAATCTACCTGCATCTTACCAACCCCACCCCCAACACACACAAAAGGCATCAAAACCACCTCAGTCCCCCTCTCCTGCTTCCTGGCTTTATACCTGATGCCTCATGTTCAGGGGCTGGCGGTCCCTGGGCAGAGCCGGCTTCATTGTCCATTTCTGGTACTCAGGACCCGGTGCAGCTGCCCCGAGCTGGGTGCGGGTGCGGGTGTGGCCTTGCTGTGCACCACGCAGTCTGCTTCACTCTACCTCTGGCTCCCCACCCCCCTTCCCTCCCCTCAGACGCTCCGGGCAGCTGGAGAGCAGGGCACCGCCTTCTGGGCCGCCCACCCTGGAGGCCCTGCTGCGGTGGGGAGACGACCTGCTCACCTGGTAAGCCTCCTGCTGTGGGGGGACCCGCCCATGGTCGATCACCTGGGAAGGGAGGAAGTGGAACTGGATGTCCGGGTGGGGGACCCCAGGCTGGCTCCGGATGAACCCACCTGTTTCCAGATGGGCCGTGGCTCCATCCCCTGAGGATCAGAAGACGATGAGGCAGAGGAGCAAGTCCAAGTGTGGCAGGTGGGCCAGCCTCCTCTCTCCTGGGCACTTCCTCCTCCTCTTCCTGGCCTGTAGTCTAGTGCCTGGACCCAAGTCCTCGACTCTGTCCTCCTTCCCCGAGGTGGGCTCACCCAGCGCCAGGGCTTTCGATATCAGCTCCATGCCAAGGGGCTTCAGCTTTGCCCCGTCCCCTGACTCCACCCCTGCCAACTGGACTGTGGGACCTGATGTCCTATGGGCATATCCCAAACCTACTGCAGCCCACCCTTCACACACAGGCCGTGATCCAGGTCAAGGCCCCCTTCCATCCAACCTCCCACTGTTGCAGGAAGGGGAACCCCTCCCTTCCAGGGCCCGAGAGTGGGCTCTTCTCTAACGCTCGGAAATGAACTGTCCGAGGAGGCACACGTGCTGACAAAGCAAAAGACTTTATTGGGAAGGGGCGCCCGGGCAGAGAGCAGGAGGGTAAGGGAACCCAGGAGAACTGCTCTGCCACGTGGCTCACAGTCTCAGGTTTTATGGTGATGGGGTTAGTTTCCAGGTTGTCTCTGGCCAAGCATCTTGCTTGGCCCATTGTCTGACTCAGGGTCCTTCCTGGTGGCGTGCGCATCTCTCAGCCAAGATGGATCCCAGTGCAAAGGATTCTGGGAGGCTGGTCATCTCTGCCCTCTTTTGGCTCCTCCCAATGCTGGTTTTCACCAGCAGCACCATGTTCTTTTTCAGGACCTCCTGTTGTGAGACACCTCAGGCAAGAGGCTATCATCGTGCCTGGCCAAGGCGAGTGGTTTTGGTTAATGGTTCCCTAACAACTCGAGAGCCCACTCTCGGGCCCTGGAAGGGGTCTCCCTTCCTGCAACGGCTGGCGACTCTGGTGGAATCTCTTCTTTACCACGACTGACATGCTGACTGCTCAGGCACCAGCTCACCTACCGACGGACCAGACCCAGAGGCCACCACTGGGACACTCTTGTCTCTGATCTCCTCCTGACGCAGATGACTGACTGGCCAGAGTGCCCCGCCCAGGTAAGGAACAAGAGACGTCGCTGACGTCTTCGCCCTTCCCTCTCCCCTCCCTCTTCTCCACCCCTCCTATCCCACCGTCCTTTCTTCTGGATGCAGGAGTCTGGTTGAAGGGCTTCAGTTATCTGAGCGCCAGAGCCTGATCACCTCCGGTGGGCAGAGAACTTGAATTATCTGGTATCTGGTTTCTGGTAGGGCCGAGTTCCTGTCCTCCCTTGCTGGAAGCCCAGAGAAAAGTCCCGTAACGCCTGGGCGTCTGCAGGTGGCAGGAGATGTCCGTAAGGCCACCCCTTTTGTCCCCCCACCCTCCTTCCCCTCTTCTTTCAAACTGCCCTCCTTTCCTCCCTTTGAAATCTCTGAAGACCTGAGATATTTCCATTGACTCTGTTCGTCAGTACTTGGATCTGAAGTTCTCTGTCTCTGTAGGAGGTTTTCTGAGAGACTGCAACCTTGTATTTAAGGGAGTGTCTGATCAGGACAGCCGTGCCTGTGTGTGTTTCATACTCTGTGTTCTGTGTTGCGATTTGTGATGGCCATTCTGCCTTATGAAATGGGAAATTCTGGTTCTGTTCCACTGCAGAGCCCTCTTGGGAGAATTCTGTCTGACTGGAAAGATTTTAGCTATGAGCCTATGACTAAGAAAAAGATGATATTCTATTATAACACTGGGTGGCCAGAATATTCTTTAGACTCCAGAGAAAACTGGTTTAGGTGAAACTCTTGAAAATTCCAAACTGGTTCTTTTTGCATATACAGTTAGAAAAGGGAAGCTTGATAAAACGTCTTTTCAGAATTCTGACCCTGAGGGAACAACTCCTTCTGAGAGAACTTGCTTTTCTCGCCCTGTGCCGTGAGACCAGGGCTCTGAGGATCACTTATCTGATCTAGATCATCTCTAATTCCTGAGATTGAGGGGGAAAAAAAAATGTGGAAGGAAAGCTTTCTAAATTTTACTTATTCCAACCATTATTTATAAACTAGTGAGTTTTATAATACCTGATTCATAACTAAGTTTAGAAAATGAAGCTTTGAGATCTCTGGTTGTGTTTGTCTATATATCTGTGTGCGTTATATATATGTCCTTACCTTTGGATGTTATTACCACAACTAATTTTTTAGTGAGCTCTATTTAATTGGCTTAAGGGAAATTTAGCACTTACATAAATTTTCAAAAATACAGAAGGTAACTGGCCAGAATTAATTTCAGGTTCGTGTAAACTGGGAAATACTCAGTATTTAATATCTGGTATTAAACTTAGTTTAAGTTTGTTAATTTAAATAGACATGTCTTTGTCATCAACATTAAGTATAATACCTTTACTGTACCTAGGTTTAATAGAAGTCAAATAAGATCTTCTTATATCTGTTGTAAATCTGTCAGCAAGGAACAGAACTTGGTGTGATGAAATTTTTTAAGGGAATTAAAATACAAGTGAGATCAGAGCTTTTGGGTGAACTTTTTAGGAATAATTATATTTTAGGAATGTCTACGTGAGAATAATCTCTCCAGATACTTGGAAATACACTTGAAATTTAGAGTTGTTCTAAATTAAGTGATGGAAGTTATTGAATAGCTAGGTGGTTCCCAAATAAA
This sequence comes from Leucopleurus acutus, assembly GCF_964270905.1. NCBI lineage: Eukaryota > Metazoa > Chordata > Mammalia > Artiodactyla > Delphinidae > Leucopleurus > Leucopleurus acutus. Next base: position 35,560,966 of record NC_139153.1, on the reverse strand, counting down.
ATAAGATACTGAGACATCAATTACTAAACAGAGAAACTAAATGTATTTAGGACTATTAATGAACATGTTTGGTGCCACCCTGAGATGTTCTCTATAAGAAAGCAAATGTTTTTAGAAATTTTCACTAGTATTTATGTTGACCAGTCTACAGAATGCTAATGTAAAAGTTCATAACTGCTGGGACTTCCCTGGTGGTGCAGTGGTTAGGATGCCACGTTCCCAATGCAGGAGGTCCGGGTTCGATCCCTGATCAGGGAACTAGATCCCACACGCATGCGGCAACTAAGAGTTCACATGCCACAACTAAGGAGCCCGCCTGCTACAACCAAGACCCAATGCAACCAAAAAAAAAAGTTCATAATTGCTTACCTCTTAGTTTTCACTAGAAATTAAGGTTTTTAAGAGTTGAGGGCTCTAATTTAAACATGTAATTAAAGCTAATAGAAATAATAAAGGAAGCATTTCGGTGTACGGCAGGAAAGCAGGATGTGTGTTTGCAGTGAAGAAGGTATGAGAATGGAATTGCATTTTATTAAAGGAAAAGAAAGTGAGTCTGTCTTAGAGCTGGTTGTTTCTCAATGGAGAAGAGAATGGGGGGCAGACTAATATGGATACAGAAAGTGATGGAGGGTTTGTGGATGGTCAGGATTGGCTAGGTGTAGAGTACAGTTAGTTAAGTGAATTTTGTTATTAAAAGCAGGCTGGCACAAGACTGGATCTGGTTTTCTCTCTTTAGTAAGAGGACAGAGTTTCCTTGGAATGCTGCTTTTGGTAACAGATTGTGTGAGTTTCCGTGCCTTTAAGTGATCTGTATTTGCTTTTGAGCTCTCTTGTAACTTTGGTTAAGAAATAAGCATTATCTCACGATGACCTATGATCTTATTTGACCAAGTGTTTTGAGACCTTTTGACAAACTTCCCAAATACCAAATTTTAATTAAAGTTCTTTTGACCTCCAGCTAACTGGGGGACACTTTAGAGGGTCTCCGAGGCATTTCAGAGAGAAATATTTAACTAGTAGTATTTGGTATGTTAAATTACATGGAGAGCATTATCACACTAGGGATAAACCTACTTAGAATATACTGTATGGATAAATAGTATTAATATACACATTCTAGAAATCATATAAAGTTTCTGAAATTTGGATATGTCCTGGTATTGTTATAATATTAGTTATCTTACAATGTTGTACGTGACAGAAACTTGGTTAAGCTTCTTTGTTAACCTTGCCTTTTTAAGACTTTTTGTCGTTCACAGGCAGTTAAACTGATGCTTTGCAAAACTGCTTCAGCTTCAAGATTCACAGAAAGGGCTTTAGACAAGTACAGGTTTCTGATAACTTTTAAATCATACTACTAAACTAGGTAAGACTTTTTTTTTTTTTTTTTGAGTAGCTATTTTATTTCTGTCTTTTATTTATTTGTTTATTTATTTATTTAATTTTATTTTATTTTTGGCTGCACTGCGAGGCATGTGGGATCTTAGTTCCCCGACCAGGGGTGGAACCCTTGGCGTCTGAACCACTGGACCGCAGGGGAAATCCCAGGTAAGATATTTTTAACAGTCTAATGGAAACTGTTAACAAAAAGGATTAGTTACATAGGATTGAGTAAACTGATGAACGTGGTTATAATTTTTATGCTTTCTGTCTGAAACATTACTAGCTTTTAATCTGTGTTTTCCAGATATAAAGAAACCCCCTCAAACTAATTATGACTTGTAGCAATTTGGTAAATTGTACCTTTGTAAGCAGAATTGAAACACTTCTCTTTTCTTTCTACCTGATCCCTCCAGAGACTGCAAACTCTTAGGTTCCCAGCAGCTGTGTAAGATAAATTAGTAAAGCCACCTCCTAACAGGTGCAGGAATCTCAAGTTATTTTGTAGACCTCAAAAAGGGAGGGATTCACCTAAATCTATAAGGCAAAATCTGTGACAGGCCCTTGGCGTGGCTTTCCTGGCCTTGGGAGACCTTTTATCAAACTTAATTTGCAGACAAATTAATCTTGATTTGGAGATATCTGATAAAAATGAGGGTAATTTTAGGGAGAAAGAGACATTTCAGTGGATATCAAATTCTAATTCTGTTTATTGAGGTCTGTATTCACTAAGACTCACCTCTCAGATAGTTCCTTGCTGTTATGCTATGTTGTTGCAAAGTTCAATTGAATTATTAAAAGGACACTCTAAATTTGTTTCTGAAGCTTAACTCAGTAATCTATCTTTGGATTAAGATCAGATGCTCCATGATCTGCAACCAGAAGGTTAACGCCAGGCTATGGTCATTTAAATTTAAAGGCTCCCTTATGTTGGGGAAATTAAACTGTACTAGGGATAACCAACCTAGTAACACTAGGAAATTGGGCTGGCTGCCTTGTGGACAATGCCAATATATAATGTCCCTTCAAGATAAGAATTGGTACACAACAGACTAAGTCAGATGAACTGGGATATACTGGGCTGCACCTAATGGAAGTTCTTGACTTAAATTTTTACATATGACCTTACTAATACTGCTAGCTGTATTATTTTTTATATTGCCTGTTTTACAAAATTGTTGTTTCTTGCATTACCAAATGTGTGACTGAGCCTCTGATAAAATGATGATATATAGTTACATATGAGATCAATGACTGTTGTAGTGTAACTCTAGATATGGCAAGAAGCATATCAGCATCGTCCCTCCTAGACTTAATCTAACTAGAAAGTATTTTACCAAAAACTACCTCCCTCATTCAAATAACATTTTCTACACTAGTATCAGACCAAAAAGGCCTAATCAAACTATATTTTCTCTCATTCCTCTTTACCCTCACCCTAAGCATAGTTCTATTTAATTACCATGAGTAACCTCTATAATAACTACAACACCAAGAGGCAATGAGCAACCAGTGGGTTACTAATCAAGCACCATAACTACCCAACGCCACATTTCCTACAGCCTCTTCACTAAAAACTCCAGAGTCACCTGTATTATAAATCACTCAATCCTCTAGCCTGTTAAACTTGAAATACAATCTCCACTTCCTCATCTTTTAAAACATAAAATACCATTGAAAATTATATTATCAACCCTGAAAGAAATATACCTAAAACAGTCTTCTTAGAAACTCAAACCTCAGGATACTGCTCAGTAGCTATAGCTGTCGTATAACCAAACGCTACCAACATCCCCCCTAAATAAATCAAAAATACTATTAAACCCAAAAATGAGCCACCAAAATTCACAATCCCACAACCAACACCACCACCCACAATCAACCCAAGTCCACCATAAAATAAGCAGAGGTTTTGAGGAAAACCCCACCAAACTAAGTACAAAAATAGTACTTAAAATAAATACAGTGTATGTTATCATTATGCTTACATGGCCAATGACGTGAAAAATCATCGTTGTTATTCAACTATAAGAACACTAATGACCAACATCCGAAAATCACACCCATTAATAAAAATGATTAACAGTGCATTTATTGATCTTCCAGCCCCATCAAACATTTCATCATGATGAGATCTCGGTTCCATTTGTTTAGTATTACAAATCTTAACAGGCTTATTCCTAGCAATACATTACACATCAGACATAATAACGCTTTCTCATCAGTAACACATACCTGCCGCGATGTAAACCATGGGTGAGTTATCCGATACCTACATGCAGATGGAGCATCCCTATTTTTTATTTGCCTGTTTAGTCACATAGGACGAGGCTTCTATTATGGATCCTATACCGTTTTAGAAACATGAAACACTGGAATCACCTTATTATTTACAGTCATAGCCACAGTATTTATAGGCTATGTCTTACCTTGAGAACAAATATTCTGAGGGGCAACAGTTATTACTCATCTCCTCTCAGCAATTCCATATATCGGCACAAGCCTTGTCAAATGAATCTGAGGTGGCTTTTCAGTAGATAAAGCAATCTTACACGCTTCTCTGCTTTCCATTTTATTCTCCCATTCATGATTGCAGCACTAACAGCTGTCCCCTTACTATTCCTTCACGAAACAGGATCTAATAGCCCCACAGGAATCTCATCTGACATAACAAAATTCCATTTCACCCCTACGATACAATCCAAGACATCTAGGTGCCTCATTAGTACTTCTGGTACTAATAATGTTAGTGGTATTGTCACCCGATTTATTAAGAGACCCTGATAACTACACACCCCAGCAAACCCTCTCAAAACACCACCCACATCAAGCCAGACTGGCACCTCCTATTTGCATCTGCAGTCCTGCGATCAATCCCCATTAAACTAGGAGGAGTCCTGGCCCTAATCTTTTCAGTCTTAATGCTAGCACGCATCCCAAGGCTCCATCCATCCAGACAACGAAGCATAACACTTTGACCTCTAAAGCATAATATTTCGCTCTCTCAGCCAACACCTATTCTGAGTACTAGCAGCAGACCTATTAACACTAACATGAATTGGAGGACAACCCGTGGAATACCCCTTCATTACCATTGGACAACTAGCATCTATTTTATATTTCTTTTTAAATAATTTGGGTACTAATGTCAGTAACTAGCATCACTGAAAATAATCTCCTGAAATGAAGAGTGTCTGTAGTATATCTATGACCCTGGTCCTGTAAACCAGAAAAGGAGAATAACATTCTCTCCCTCAGACTCAAGGAAGAGGCTCCAGATCCACCATCAGCACCCAAAACTGAAATTCCACTTAAACCATTCCCTGCAACTTTGTTACGGGACATTTACAAGATTATTAAGTACCATGTCAGTATTAAAATAACCTCTTTTTACCATAAACTACTATGTACTTCGTGCATATATGCACGACCACATCACTAGGTACCTAATACCGTATCGTACATAATACATTATATGTATAATGTGCATTACTTACCCCATGCTTACAAGCATGTACATTATCTTACTGACAGTACACAGTACATTATGCGTACAATCGTACATTAATTATTTACCCCACGCTTAGAAGCATGTACATTATCTTATTGACAGTACACAGCACATTAAGTCAAATCAGTTCTAGTCAACGTGTGTACCATATCCGGTAGATCACAAGTGTAACCAGCAGGCTGTGTGAAACCATCAACCCACTTGGGGTGTCCCTCTTCTCGCTCCAGGCCCATAACTTGGGGCGGTTTCTACTAATGAACTTTATCAGACAAGCGGTTCTCACTTCAGGGCCATCTCACCTGAAAGAGCCCACTCTTTCCTCGTAAATAAGACATCTCGTCGGACCAACGACTAATCAGCCCATGCTTACACATAACTGTGATTTCATGCATTTGCTAATTTTTAATTTTTAAAGGGATGCTGTGACTCAGCTATGGCCATCTGAGGCCTTAACACAGTCAAATAAATTGTAGCTGGACTTCAATTGAATATTATTTAATTGAATAACCAATTCAATCAATGGTTACAGGCCATAAGGAAATTACGGACACACATACACACACGTACACGTACGTACACACACACATGCAGTAAACAGAAGAATGACCTGTTTAACAAACCCTCTTTACCCCCCACTAAATCCCATGCTCTACATGCCTATAATGCCTTGCCAAACCCCCAAAACAAGGCAAAAACATATAAATACATGGAACTTAGCTGTCTACTCGATAACCATGAACTGAATGCTCAGAATTAGATAGACCTAGAAAATAAACCCCAGTCATACCAGCAATCAACTACTTAGATATTTACCATTTATACAGACCACTTTTATCAAAATTTTAACACTAAATCCGACATAAACCAACCACATACATATTACTTCACTATGTAAAAACAGCTTGTTAGTGTAGCTTAAAATCTAAAGCGAGGCACTGAAAGTGCCCCGATGAGTTTACCAAGTCCATAAACACACAGGTGTGGTCCCAGCCTTTCTCTTAATTTTTAATAAAATTCACATGTAAGCATCTGTGCCCCAGTGAGAATGCCCTCCAAGTCATTACGATGAAAAGGCGCAGGCATCAGCACACTAATACGAGTGGCTCACAACGCCCTGCTTCACCACACCCCACGGGAAACAGCAGTGATAAAAATTAAGCCGTAAACCGAAGTTCGACGAAGTTATATTAACTAGGGTTGGTAAACTTTCTGCCAGCCACCGTGGTCATATAATTAACCCCAATTAATAGAAACTCGGTGCAAAGTGTGTTAAAGAGTGATATAAAATGAAGTTAAATTTTAACTAAGCTGTAAAAAGCCATAACTAAAATTGACTGCGAAGGTGACTTTAGTATTTCCTGACTACAGGACAGCTAAGACCCAAACTGGGATTAGATACCCCACTATGCTTAGCCCTAAACCCAAATAACTACAAGAACAAAATGATTGGCCGGAGTTCTACTAGCAACAGCTTAAAACTCAAGAGGACTGGGCTGTGCTTCCCACACTTCCAGAGGAGCCTGTTTTATAATCGATAAACCCCGATAAACCTCACCAACCCTTGCTAATTCAGTCTATGTTACCACCATCTTCAGCAAACTCTAAAAAAGAATAAAAGCAAGCATAATTATCATACATAAAAACGTTAGGTCAAGGTGTAACCTATAGGATGGGAAGAAATGGGCTACATTTTCTATTTCGAGAATATATTTCTCACGCACGAATTGTGAAAACTAAAAACCAAAGGAGGATTTAGTAGTAAATTAAGAATAGAGTGCTTAATTGAACAAGGTCATGAAGCACGACACACTGCCCATCACCCTCGTCAAGTATTATAATAATTTCCTATAATCTACTAGCAAATACTAATCATACAAGAGGAGACAAGTCGTAACAAGCATACTGGAAAGTGAGCTTGGATAAATCAAAGCGTAGCTTAAATAAAGCACCTAGTTTACACCTAGATTTCATAATTTATGAATACTCTGAATGAAATCTAGCCCAACACCTCTCCCCATATCTACTAATATAAGCAGACTAAATAAAACATTCACTCAACATTTAAAGTAGAGGGGATAGAAATTTAAAATATCCTCTGGTGCTATACAGAAGGTACTGTAAGGGAATGATGAAAAAAGCATTAAAAGTAACAGAAAGCAAAGTTTACCCCTTGTAACTTCCGCATAATCATTTAACTAGGGGACATCTAACGAAGAACTTAAGTTAAACATGGCGAAACCAGACGCGCTACTTATGAACAGTTTATTAGAACAAACTCATCTATGTAGCAAAACAGAAGATTTATAAGTAGAGGTGACAAACCTAACTAGCCTGGTGATAGCTGGTTGTCCAGGAAAAGAATTTCAGTTCAACTTTAAAAGTTACCAACATAATTATAAATTTTAATGTATTTTACAATGTTATCTAAATAGGTACAGCTTTTTAGAAATGGATACAATCTTACCTAGAGAGTAAAGACAAACAACACCATAGTTGGCTTAAAAGCAGCCACCAATTAAGAAAGTGTTCAAGCTCAACAGTAACTTTAATACCAATAACAAGCAAATCAACTCCTAGATTTGTACTAATCTATTGACCGACAGAGGTAATAATGTTATTATGAGCAACAAGAAGTATTTCTCCTTGCATAAGTTTACATCAGTAACTAATAATATACTGATAATTAACAGTAAATAAATACAACTCAACATTAAATTATTTATTAAACACTGTTAATCCAACACAGGCAGGCACTCAAGGAAAGATTAAAAAAAGTAAAAAGAACTTGGCAAACGCAAACCCTGTCTGTTTACCAAAAACATCACCTGTAGCATAACTAGTATTAGAGGCACTGCCTGGCCAGTGACAACTGTTGAATGGCCGCAGTATCCTGACCGTGCAAAGGTAGCATAATCACTTGTTCTCTAAACAAGGACTTGTACGAATGGCCACACGAGGGTTTTACCGTCTCTTACTTTCAATCAGTGAAGTTGACCTTACGGTGAAGAGGTGGGAATAACAAAATAAGACGAGAAGGCCCTATGGCGCTTTAATTAATTAAGCAAAAAAAACCTAACTAGACCACCAAGGGATAACAAAATTTTACATGGGGTGACAATTTTGGTTGGGGTGACCTTGGAACACAAAAAAGGCTCCGAGTGATTAAAGTCTAGACTTACCAGTCAAAACATATCATCACTGATTGATCCAAAAAACTGATCAACAAGTTACCCTAGGGATAACAGCTCAATCCTATCCTAGAGTTCATATCAACAATAGGGTTTATGACCTCGATGTTGGATCAGGACACCCCAATGCTGTAACCGCTATTAAAGGTTTGTTTGTTCAGTGATTAAAGTCCTACATGATCTGAGTTCAGACCGGTTTCTGTCTACTATATAGTTCTCCCAGTATGAAAGGACAAGAGAAATAAGGCCCACTTTAAAAAGTGTCTTAAAACCAATTAATGATATAATCTTAATTTAATTAATACATATAATATATTACTCAAGACCAGGGTTTGTTAAGGTGGGGCAGAGCCCGGTAATTGCATAAAACTTAAACCTTTATAACCAGAGGTTCAAATCCTCTCCCTTAACAAAATGTTTATAATTAATATCTTAATACTTGTTATCCCCATTCTTCTAGCCGTAGCATTCCTAACACTAATTGAACAAAAAATTTGGGGTTATATGCAGCTTCAAAAAGGGCCAAATATCGTAGGACCATGTGGCCTATTACAGCCCATTACTGATGCAGTCTAATTACTCACTAAAGAACCACTACGACCAGCTACATCCTCCATTTCTGTATTTATCATTGCACCAACCCTAGCCCTAACCCTAGCCCTAAACATATGAATTCCCCTACCCACTTATTAATATAAATCTAGGCGTATTATTTATGCTAGCTACATCAAGCCTAGCTGTATACTCCATTTTATGATCCGGATCAGCTTCCAACTCAAAATACGCATTAATTGAAGCCCTACAAGCAGTAGCACAAACAATTTCATATGAAGTAACACTAGCAATTATTCTTTTATCAGTCCTCTTAAGAAACAGGTCGATTACCCTCTCAACCTCCATCACAACACAAGAGCATTTATGAAAAATTTTCCCATCATGACCCTTAGCTATAATATGATTTATTTCCACTCGAGCAGAAACTAACCGAGCTCCCTTTGACCTAACAGAAGGAGAATCTGAACCTGTATCAGGCTTCAACACAGAATATGCAGCAGGCCCATCTGTCATATTCTTCTTAGCAGAATACGCCAACATTATCATAATAAACATTTTCTCAACAATCCTATTTCTAAGAGCGTTCCATAACCCCTACATACCAGAACTATATAAAAGCAACCTTATCATCAAAACCCTATTACTAACAATTTCTTTCCTATGAATTCAAGCATCCTACTCTCGACTCTGATACGATCAACTAATACATTTACTTTGAAAAAACTTCTGACTACTAACACTAGCCATATGCATATGACATGTCTCACTACCTATTGTAACGTCAGGCATTCCTCCGCAAACATAAGAAATATGTCTGATAAAAGAGTTACTGTGATAGAGTAAGCTAGAGAGGTTTAAACGCTCTTATTTCTAGAATCATAGGAACTGAACCTATGCTTAAGAATTCAAAATTCTTCGTGCTACCACATTAAACCATAATATATAGTAAGGTCAGTTAAATAAGTTATTGGGCCCATGCCCCGAAAATGTTGGTTTATATCCTTCTCGTACTATTAAACTCCATCATCTTTATCATCATCCTAACAACCATTATCTCGGGGACCATAATTGTAATAACCAGCTCCCACTGACTACTTATTTGAATCGGTTTTGAAATAAATATACTAGCCATTATTCCCATTACAATAAAAAAGTTTACCTCGTGAGCTATAGAAGCATCCACTAAATAGTTTCTAACACAGCTACCGAATCCATATGACTCATAATAGCCGTTATCACTAACCTATTATACTCCAGCCAATGAACTATGACAAAAATCTTTAATCCAACAGCATCTATAGTAATAGCAATAGCCCTAACCATAAAACTAGGACTATCTCCATTCCACTTCCGAGTACCTGAAGTTACACAAGGCATCTCATTAACAGCATGCTTAATCTTATTAACATGACAAAAACGTGCACCCTTGTCAGTATGATACCAAATCTCACCATCCGTCAGCCTAAACCTAATATTATCCATATCCATACCATCTATTATAATCGGAGGATGAGGTGAACTGAACCAAACCCAACAATGAAAAACTACAGCTTATTCATCAATTGCTCACATAGGGTGAATAACAGCCATTAGATTGTAAAACCCAACTATAACAATCCTAAACCTACTAATATATATCATAATAACACTTCGCATATTCATACTATTCATTTACAGCTCAGTCACCACCACACTACCACACACAAAATAAAATACCCACTATTACAACCCTCATTCTCATCACCCTACTATCAATCGGAGGTCTTCCTCCACTATCAGGATTTATGCCAAAATGAATACTCATTCAAGAAAAACCAAAAAATAACAATATTATTTTACCCACACTAATAGCTATCACAGCGTCACTCAATCTATACTTCTGCTTACGACTCACGTATTCTACAGCACTAACTATATTTCCCTCTATAAATAATATAAAAGTAAAATGACAATTTGATTTGACAAAACAACTTTCCTACCAACAGTAACTGTAATATCCACAACACTCTTATCCCTTACACCAATCCTTTCAGTATTGGACTAGGAATTTAGGTTACACAGACCAGGAGCCTTCAAAGCACTAAGCAAGTATAAGTTACTTAATTCCTGCTCAATAAGGATTGCAAGACTATATCCTACATCAATTGAATGCAAATCAAACACTTTAATTTGAGCTAAATCCTCACTAGATTGGTGGGATTACATTTCCCACGAAACTTAGTTAACACCTAAATACCCTAGTCAACTGGCTTCAATCTACTTCTCCTGCTGCAAGAAAAAAAAAAAAAAAAAAAAAAAGCGGAAGAAGCCCCAGCAGAATTGAAGCTGCTTCTCTGAATTTGCAATTCAATATGTAAAATTCACCACAGCACTTGGCAAAAAGAGGACTCAACCCCTGTCTTTAGGTTTACAGTCTAATGCTTACTCAGCCATTTTACCTACATTCATAAACAGCTGACTATTCTTAACTAACGATAAAGATGTCAGTACCTTATATTTACTGTTTGGTGCTTGGGCTGGAATAGCAGACATTGCCTTAAGCCTGTTAATTCATGCTGAATTAGGCTAACCTAGAACACTGCTAGGAGATGATCAGATTTACAATGAACTTGTAACAGCCCACGCATTTGTAATAATTTTTTTTATAGTTATGCCTATCACAACTGGAGGCTTCAGAAACTGACTAGTCCCACTAATGCTGGGGCACCCGATATAGCCTTTCCCCATATAAATCGTACAAGCTTCTGATTACCTCCACCCTCCTTCCTACTACCACTTGCATCATCAATAGTTGAAGCTAGTGCCGGTACAGGCTGAACTGTATATCCACCCTTAGCTGGAAACCTAGCCCATGCTGGAGCTTCAGTAGACCTTACCATCTTTTCCCTACATCTAGCAGGTGTCTCCTCAATTTTAGGTGCTATTAATTTTATTACTACAATTATTAATATAAAGCCACCCACTATACCCCAACATCAAACACCACTATTTGTAATGATCCGTTTTAATTACAGCTGTATTGCTGCTATTATCATTACCTGTATTAGCAGCCAGGATTACTATGCTATTAACAGACCGAAACCTAAACACAACCTTTTTTGACCCCGCGGGAGGGGGTGATCCAATCTTACATCAACACCTATTCTGATTCTTCGGACAACCTGAAGTCTATATTCTGATTTTACCTAGATTTGGAATAATCTCACATATTGTAAATTATTATTCAGGAGAAAAAATAAAGCCTTTTGGATATATAGGTAAGTATGAGCCATGATATCAATTGAATTTTTAGGAGTCACTGTATGAACTCACCGTATGTTTACAGTAGGTACAGATGTGGACACACGAGCATATTTTACATCAGCCATTACAATTATTGCTCTTTCCGCAGGAGTAAAAGTATTTAGTTGACTAGCAACCCTTCATGGAGGTAATATCGAATGATCTCCCACCATAATACGAGCCCTAGGCTTCATTTTCCTTTTTGCAGTAAGTGAATTAACAGGAGTTGTCCTGGCTAACGCATCACTAGACATTGTCCTTCACGATACGTATTATGTAGCCGCACACCTCCACTACATATTATCAACGGGAGCAGTGTTCACTATTATGGGAGGCTTCGTGCATTGATTCCCACTATTCTCTCAGGTTATACACTCAACTCAACATGAGCAAAAATTCACTTTGTAATTATATTTGTAGCTGTAAATATAACCTTCTTCCCACAACATCTCCTAGGTCTATCTGGAATACCGTGACAATATTCGACTACCCAGATGCATACACAACATGAAATACCGTCTCACCCACAGGCTCATTTATTTCACTAACGGCGGTAATATTCATAATTTTCATAATTTGAGAGGCATTAGCATCAAAACGAGAAGTCTCAACCGTAAAGCTAACATATCTCCCAGGAGAATTCGGGAGGGGCAAAAAAGAAGGAGGAGAAAGAAGACCAATCTCCCAGAGTCCTTCTCGCTGGAATCCATCTTGGCTGAGAGACGCACGCACCACCAGGAAGGACCCCGAGTCAGACTATGGGCCAAGCGAGATGACTGGCCAGAGACAACCCAGAAACTAACCCATTACCATAAAACCTGAGCCTGCGCGGCACGTGGCAGAACGGTTCTCCTGGGTTCCCCCAGGCTCTCTGCCTTGGGGTTCCTTCCCAATAAAGTCTTTTGCTTTGTCAGTACGTGTGTCTCATCGGACAGTTCCTTTCCGAGTGTTAGACAAGAGCTTAGTCTCCGGCCCTGGAAGGCCCTGCAACACCTGCACCGCCTCCTCCTCAAGGTGCTGCAGTCTCCCTGGCCCAACAAATTCATTCTTCAAGCACACCCAGTGCCTAGCCCCGGGGCCTTTGCACGTATTCTTCCTGCCTAACAGACCCCCTGCCACCATTCTCCAGTTTAACATCCTAATTATTCCTTCACTGTACTTAAAACTTAGCATGTTTACTTAGTTTCCTTCCATTGTCTCCACTAGAGCGTAAACTCCCGAAGAAAACCTGCCTCATTAGCACTTCTCACCATGTAGCACAGCACACGGTAGGTGTGCGAGAAATGCATGCTGAGTGAATAAGATTTCGAAGCACTACTTCCTGGCCAAACTCAGTACTCTGAGACCCAGCTAGAAACCGCATGGAAAATGCGGAGAAACAGAAGCTGTAGTCCAGCATCAAGTGCCCTTTCTCTGCATTTTCTCCTGGCCCCTTGGGCCCCAGGCAGTGTCCAGGATGAGGCCATCCCTATCCATCCATCAGGAAGGGCAGCACCCAGCCCCTGCAGAGTCACCCCGGGCAAGCCCTGTGTATCGCGTCTGGTCCTCACACCAACCTGCCACACAGGAACGGCATATCTCCATTTTGCAGATGGGAAAACTGAGGCTCAGAGAGCTGAAATAAATGGCATAGCTCAGCTTTGAACCAGCAATCTGGAGCCACAGCCTGGGCTAAGCACCTCAGGAGGGAGGCTGTGCTGCCCACAGAACATCTCTCCCAAAATCGTGGATGAGCACACCCACCTGTGAACCTCCAGAGCCACTCCAGGCCAATCCGGACCTTCCTCAGGGGCTTTTGTGCTGAGTGGAGGGTGATGGGGGAGGTGCACGCCTGCTGGATGTATATCTCCAGGTGGTCTTGGAGGTTCTGGCCAACTCCTGAAACCAGAGGGGGTGGTTAGGAAAATGTCTCCCAAAGGGGCTTAGCTGGCCTCTCAACATCCCCTGGTTTTGAAAACTTTTCCTCCACCCACTTATCTGCCAGGCCAGCTCCTGCTCATTCCCAGGGACACCACTCCCTCACTCCCAGCCATGTCTGGCCCTCTCAGATGCTGCCAAAGCTGCCTGCCCTTGACACTCGCTCTCAGGGCAGCACCTGTAACCATCCAGGTGCCTTCCTGCTAAGCCAGCACCCTCCACCGGGGCAGTGCCCACGCCTCCAGCCGGCACCACTCAGTGAGCTGTCCCAGAATGGCTGACCCTGCACCCTCACCCCTGGCCTGGGGAAGGAGGGAAGCAGGCCTGTCATGCTGTGCAGACCCAGCATGAGCCCATCCAAGCTCAACGGGACACTGGGCGGGTCACTGTCATGGACCAGCACTTTCAAAGACCTCTTACGATAAAGCTTCAAGCTCTGGGAGCTTGAGTTATAAGAGAGGGCAAGAGGGACAGGGACAGGCTCCAAAGGGCATCAGAAACAGTCTATGAAATAAATATTAGGCCTGGGAGAACCATCTGAACATGAACAGCACGTCAGGGTAGCTGGTGTGTCCTGAGGATGGAAAACGCAAAGGCCCGGACCCCTCTTGCCACACGGCTGCCCTGTTGACCTGCCTGAGCCTGGCCCAGTGGGCTTTGCAGGCAGATGCTCCCTGCTAGAGGTGCCTCGCTGCTGAGAGGGATGGGATGTCTGGGGAAGGGAGGAAAACGACACAAAAGCTTGGGGTTTCGCTGGGGGTAGGAGTCCAGCGAGGCCTGGGGGACCTTCAGGCTCGCGGGAACAATGTGACAGTTCTGAGGAGCCCTGACTCCTGTCCCCTCCCCACTCCATGCTAATAAAGTATAATAACTTTTATTTAACAGGGACACCTCTGGGGCGCAGTGGGGAAGGGAGCTCACCAGGAAGGTGGCACACCACCGGGATGCCCAGTTGCTTGAGGTCGTCTGCGTTGCCCACGCCCGACAGCATGAGCAGCTGCGGAGAGTTGATAGCACCTCCACTCAGGATCACCTCCTTGCTGGCGAAAGCCTGGAAGAGGCGAGGGGCCAGGCAGCTCACACTTTCCCAGAAAAGCCAGTCAGACCCCCAAGAATACGGCCTTGGCATGACGCACCCACATGGTGGGTGGGGACCCTGCCCACAGGCTCCAGAGCAGGGAAGAGGATGCTCGGGGCGCCCCTAGGTGAAAGTAGCCCACACGTGCAGCTGTGGGTGTGTGTGATCATAATCAAGCGTGGTTCATACTCTGATGTATTCTGCAACAGCCTGACAGTAACGATGGTCTTAAAAACAGGACTGTAGGGCTTAAATGAGATAAATGGAAGCAGGCACTCAAACAAGCAGTTTAAATAAAGCACATGGTGAGCGAGGTCTTCACGTGGGATGCAGAACAATCCCCACATGCCCCTAAGTGGAAAACAGCACAGTGCAGAAGGAGGGAGTGTGATCACAGGTACGGTTTTTTAAAGCCTCTGATATAAACCTATCAATTTCTGGACAAGTGTGGAAGGCAACAGCAGAAAGAGGTTCATGGGGGCACTCATGCCCGGGCACCATGGGCCCTGTGCAGGTGGCTAGACTGGGGCTTCCTCACCTCTGCCAGGCCACCACCTCCTGGGGACAGTCTTTCAGGCTGTTGCCACCAGCCGCTCACTCCTTATCATCATGTTGATGGAGACAAGGACGTGACTCCTACCCACCCACACTGACTGAGCATGACCACGGGGTCACTGCCCACTCCCTCCCTGCCATGTGAGCTGCCCATGTGGTGGTCATTCACTCACCCTGTGGCTCTGGCCGTTCTTGATGTACTCCACACCCACTGCACGGGTACCTTCAAACAGCACCCTGCTCACAAATGTCTGGGTCTCAGCCGTGAGGGTGGGGCGGCTCAGTGCCGGATGCAGGTACGCACAGGCCGTGCTCCAGCGCTTGCCTGCAGGACAGAGGAAGGAGATCAGTCACAGCCCCAGCCTGTTCCCTAGGCACCTATCGTGGAGGGGGAGGTAGGGAAGGACTGCAGAAAGAGGGAATTTGCCCTTCCCCTGACTGTGCAAGTTCTGCCTTCAAAGGAAGGCTGAGACCAAAATACCCTGTCCAACTGACATCCACATCTACCTGGGGCCCCTGGATGCAGATGGGAAAACATCCCTCGCCCTTGACAGGACGACAGAGACCAGGAGTGGCGGATAATGAGAGCCCTGGGTCCACCTGGGCCTTGTCTCTGCCCTGCTGCAAGGCCCGTCACTGCTCTGTGCCGCAGTACGCCCATCTGCAAGGCTTTAAAACTTGGGGCTGTGTGGCCGGAGAGCTGCCTCTTCGTTCCACACCAACAGGGACCAGAGGATGCCCAAGGGGTCACCATCTCCGAGTCACTTCTCATTGGCTTTGAATGGTATTCTGTGGCCTGTCGCCAGTGTAATCTGTCATATCCCCTCCACCTCAAACCAGTCCCAGTCTGTCCACACTTACTGACCATGACAGGTGGGGGCAGGAGGGTCGGGACTGTGATAGAGCAGCGTTTCGTTTTTAGAGGAGGAACCTGGGAGATGGGGAATCGGAGGCCTCGCGCTACCTTCGTGGATGGTCATATCCATCCAGCCGAAGCCCTCTTGCTGGAAGCCGTTCATGTCCTCGGTGAGGGGGTAGCCGGCCTCCTGCGCCGCCTCCAGGAACGCGCGGTGCAGCGGGTGGCCGCTCTTGCCCCGGGACACCCGCAGGGGGCCGTCGCCGCCGCGGTACCTCCCGGCACCCAGCTCGTGCGCCTGCGCCTTGCGGAAGTAGGGCAGGCAGTGCGCGTAGTCCCAGCCCGCCGCGCCCTCACGCTGCCAGCGCTCGTAGTCCTCGGCGTGCCCACGGATGTAGACCATGGCATTGAGCGACGACGAGCCGCCCCAGACCCGGCCACGTGGCCAGTACAGCACGCGGCCATCCAGGCCCGGCTGCGGCTCCGTGTGGTAGCACCAGTTGTACCTGTCATCGCACAGGTTGGCCACGAGGGCTGCGGGCATGTGGATCTTCCACAGGAGCCGCTTGCTCCCCGCGTACACATCCTTGGGCCCGGCCTCCAGCAGCAGCACTCGCTTGTCGGGGTCCTCCGTGAGCCGGCCGGCCAGCACGCAGCCAGCGGAGCCCGCACCCACCACCACGTGGCTGTACTCACCCCCAATCCGGGGTCGCTCGCTGGCCAGAGCACGGATGCCCGGGGTCCAGTGCTGCCCCAGGGCTCCCCATGGGCCCAGGCTCCCTCGCCTCCAGCCTCGAAGGATGCACCACATGCTTCCAGCCCAAGTCCTCTTACTTCCACGGGGCAAATGTGACGATTCACTTTCCCTAAAACAGAAAAAGAGGCTTTGAAAAGTTTAACTCAGCATGCACTGCAGAATCAGCCCAAAGCTAGGGCAGCAAAGGGCCCCTGCAGGCCCGCCAGGTGCCTGCCGGGCGCTGGGTGGGGCAGGCCTGGCTGGCACGTCACTGCCCTGGGGAACCCAGAGGAACGAGCGGAAGCACAAGCAGGAATATCAGTCCTGTGGGACCGACGAGCACACGGCTGGGGGCACTGGAGTGGGGAGGTCCCCAGAAAGGCTTCCCTGTGACATCTGTGCATGAACCTGGAGGCCGGGCAGGAGTCTACCTGCTGGAAAACAGGGGCTTTCCAGGTTTACCCTCACTCCTCATCTGTTCAAGACAGTAAGACAGTTGCTGAGTCCCTACCACGTGCCAGGCACCATTTCCTCTCTAGCGATACTCAGAAAACAAGGCATCTGCTCTCAAAACTGATGGTCTGGGACTAGGGAGACAGACAAGACTTACATAAATAACCAAAGGAAGGTCAGGGTGAGAGGCTGGAGACTAAAGAGCTCAAAGCCTTTGACCTAAGGGCCCCAGAGTGCACGAGAGGGCTTTTCAGCAGGTGATGGGGTCAGAGCTACAATCTTTTAAGATCACTCTGTTGAGTGCTGGAGTTTTAACAAACACCAATAACTTCTGGAGTATCCTTTCCCAACAATGTTCATATGAATCCCAACATGCTCAGTGCACAGAGGTGGAAAAGAGTCAAGATATCCCATCAAGACCTCCACTGACACAGGAACCTCTGAGAAAGCCCCACCCATGAGGCTCAGGCACACAAGGCCCACTCAAGACTGAGGTTGCAACAGGAGAACTGGAAAACCTCAGGAAAACCCTGATGAATCCCTCGACCCCTTCCACGAGCCTATATCAAGTAACAGCAGCAGCCTATCACTGGAGGCAGACTAAGAGGTGAGAGTGGAGAGAAAGGTTCCACCCCAACCAATTCCTGCAGGCACAGGAGAAAGAGGCAGCAAGGCCTCCTAAAAGCTAAATCTGAAGCAGGAATTCTGAGAACCTTCCAGCACTCCAGGCCTCGTGCTAGCACAAGGCAGTAGCAGCCCACGGCACAACTCGCAACTGGGTTGACTCAACACTCCACACTAACGACCTGATAGAATAAAACACGTGCCCTTTTCTAGGCATAAACGCTATATACCTCAGTCCCTACTATCCTGGTACACACAAGGTCACGCATTCAATAAAAAAATTAACAGACACAGAAATAAGAAAAAGAAATGACTCATTATAAACAGAAAAGTAGTTAACAGAACCAGACCAAGGGGACTCATCCAGACGTTAGAACTATCAAACAAAGACTTTAAAATAACCAAATTTAACATCTTAAAAGATTTAGTTGAAAAGGTGGACATGTTGAACAGATAGGCAATTTCAGCAAAAAGTTGGCAACTATTAAAAAAGGCACAAACAGAACTGCTAAAAATTAAAAAAAAATTTTAAATTACCAGAAATGAATAAGTTGACTGGACATAGAAGAGAAAAGAATAAGTGAAACTGAACATTAGGTTAATAAAAATTATCCAAAGGGAAATAAAAAGAGAAGAAGGAGTGAAAGAGGGAGAGAGAGAGAAAAGAGCAACTGAGAGCATGGGATGATATCAAACTGTCTAAAGTATAGACAACTGGAGTCCCAGAAGTAGGAAAGGGATAAAGGGAAAAAAGAAGAGGGGGAGAGAGGAGAAGCAGAGGGAGAAGGGGAGAGAGGCAGAGAAGGACAGAGAAAGAACAGGGGAGAAAAGCTATCTGAAGAGATAATTGCTAAGACTTTCCCAATATTAATGCAAGACAAAAACACCAGAGATTCAAGAAGCTTAGAGCATCTTCAGCAAGATCAATACAAAGAGAAACACATCTAGGTACATCACAGTCAAATTGCGGAAACCCCAGAAAAAAATCATCAAAGCAGCTGCCCGCCCCGCCCCCAAAAAAAACATACGTACAAAGGAATAAATTTAAGAGTGGCTGCAAACTTCTCATCAGAAAACTTACAATACAGGATCGGATCTAGATGGTGGGGGAGTAGGACAGGAAGCTCACCTTCTCCTGCAAATACATCAAAAATACATCTACATGTGGAACGATTCTCACAGAATACCTACTGAACGCTGGCAAAAGACCTCAGGCTTCCAAAAGAGCAAGAAAATCTCCACATCAGTGAGTAGGACAAAAGAAAAAGAGAGAGAGAGAGAGAGAGAGAGAGAGAGAAAGGAATTGGGGCAGGACCTGTGCCCCCAGGAGGGAGCTGTGAAAAAGGAAATGTTTCTGCACACTGCTAAGTCCCCTCACTGGCGGCAGGGACTGAGGGCTGAGGCTTGGGCTTCAGAGGTCAGACCAGGGAGAGGACTGGGATTGGCTGTGTCAAGGCAGCCTGTGGGGGCCAGGGTGTGCTCACCACAACTGAGGGAGTATGGGAAGAAGCCTGGGCCCGCCAGAGAGGCAAGGCGCCACTGTTGGGTGGCGTGAAAGAGAGGGGCAGGGCCACCATAGGAGCTTCTTTCTCCATGTAGGGCACCGCCTACTGGAACTCTGAGGGCAGGTGCGAGCCACCGTTGCCACCTTGGACTTCAGAGACGGGCATGGACCGTTGCTGCCACTGAGGGTCCCTTGACTGGGCACCAAACACTGCCCCTGCCTTCCTGGGAGCCCGCGTGGGCCACACACCTGCACACCCCCTGGCAAGGGGATAACGGCCAGTACACGCTGAGGAAACAGACAGCAAGCATCCAAACCAAAGACAGCCCTGACACCAAAAAAATATTAAACCCACACATGCCACATAGGGATGCTCCCGCATATGAATAGCCCTCCAAGACTACAGTAGATAACTGTTTCTCCTAAACTCACAGAGTAAGAGAAATATAAGCAAAATGAAGAAGCAGAGGAACCACTCCCAGTTAAAAGACCAAGAGAATTCCCCTGAAGGAACAAGCAATGAAACAGACCTCTTCAGTCTAACAGACACCAAATTCAAAAAAGAGGTGAACTAACACAACATTGTAAAGCAATTATACTCCAATAAAGATGTTAAAAAAAGGAGGTGAAAATGAAAATACTGAAGGAATTAAGAAAGGCTATCAGAGAAATGCAGATTACTGTAAAAAAGGAACTAGAAACTATAAGGAGAAGCCAGGAAAAATTAGAAAATTCATTTGCTAAGATGAAAGCTGAGCTGAAGGCAATGAATAGCAGAATGCATAATGCAGAAGAAAGAATAAATGATCTGGAAGACAGAATAATGGAAATTACCCAATCAAAACAGCAGACAGAAAGCCAAATGAAAAAAAAAAAACGAAAGCAATATAAGATAACATAAAGCGTGCCAATCTACACATAATAGGGAAGAAGGAGAAGACAGAGAAAAGGGGATTGAAAATGTATATGAAAAAATTATGGCTGAAAACTTCCCAAACCTAAAGAAGGAAACAGATACCCAGGTACAGGAAGCACAGAGGGTCCCAAACAAGATGAACCCAAACAGACCTACACCAAGACATATGATAATAAAAATGGCAAAAGTTAAAGATAAAGAGAGGATTCTAAAGGCAGCAAAAGAAAAACAAAGAGTTAATTACAAGGGAAACCCCATAAGGCTATCAGCTGATTTCTCTACAGAAACACTGCAGGCCAGAAGGGAGTGGCAAAATATTTTTAAAGCCTTAAAAGAGAAAATTCTGCAATCTAGAATACTCTACCCAGCAAGAATATCATTTAGAATAGGAGAAAAATTAAAGAATTTTTCAGACAAGCAAAAACTAAAAGAATACAGCAATACTAAACCTAACCTAAAAGAAATATTGAAAGGTCTTCTTTAGATAGAAAAGAAGCAAGAAGATATATAAAGAAGGAAATCACAATTGGAAAGTAAATCACTTAAAGTAGCCAGTGTACAGATCAAAAAGAAAAAAACAAAAACGAAAACCTATTTGTGAAAGCGATGATAAACAAAAGAACAGCAAAAGGATAAACACGAAAATGTAAAAAAGGACATCAAAATCATAAAATGTGGGGAAGGAGAGTAAGAAAATGCAGTTTTTTTTTTTTAAGAATGTGTTTGAACCTATAAGACTATAAGTCTAAAGCAAGAAGATATAGGAAGGGGTTAACATACTTGAAAAACAGGGCAACCACAAATCAAAAACATACAATAGATTCACAAAAAACAAAAGAAGAGAACACAAGTATAAAATAAAAGGCAATCATCAAACCACAAAAAGAAAAAGGAACAAAAAAGAAACATAGAGTCAACTGGAAAACAAGATTTGAAATGGCAATAAATACATACATATCAATAATTACCTTAAATGTCAATGGACTGAACCCTCCAATCAGAAGACGTAGAGTGACAGACTGGATTAAAAGAACAAGAGCCTACAATATGCTGCCTACAAGAGACCCACCTTACGGCAAAGGACACACATAGATTCAAAGTGAAGGGATGGAAAAAGATATTTCATGCAAACGGAAATGACAAGAAAGCGAGAGTTGCAATACTCATATCAGACAAAATAGATTTTAAAACAAAAGCCACAGAGAAAGATAAAGAAGGACACTATATAATGGTAAAAGGATCAATACAAGAAGAGGATTTTACACTCGTCAACATATATGCACCCAATATAGGAGCACCCAAATACATAAAACAAATACTAACAGACATAAAGGGAGAAACTGATGGGAATGAAATAAGAGACTTTAACACCCCACTCACATCAGTGGACAGATCTCCTAGACAGAAAATCAATAAGGCAACAGAGATCCTAAATGATACAACAGAACAAATTTAACCGATATTTTCAGGATATTACATCAAAGAAAACCCCACATATTTTTCAAGTGCACATGGGACAGTCTCTAGGATTGACCACACACTAGGGCACAAAACTAATCTCAGCAAATTAAAGAGTATAGAAATTATTTCAAGCATCTTCTCTGACCACAACGGCATGAAACTAGAAATCAACCACAGGAAAAGAAATGAGAAAAAAATAATTTCATGGAGACCAAACACCATGCTACTAAAAAACCAATGGGTCAACAAGGAAATCAAAAAGGAAATTTAAAAGTGCCTTGAGACAAATGACAATGAAAAGACAATCATACAAAATTTATGGGATGCAGCAAAAGCAGTTCTTAGAGGGAAGTTCATAGTGATACAGGTCTTCCTTAAAAAATGAGAAAAATCTCAAATAAACAACCTAACATACCACCTAAAAGAATTAGAAAAAGAAGAACAAACAAAACCTAAAGTCAGCAAAAGGAAGGAAATAATAAAGATGCAGAAGGAAATAAATAAAATAGAGATTAAAAAATAGAAAAAAAATCAGTAAAGTCAAGAGCTGGTTCTTTGAAAGGGTAAACAAAATTGACAAACCTCTGGTCAGGCTCACCAGAAGAAAAGAGAGTGAACCCAAATAAACAAAATAAGAAATAAAAAAGGAGAAATCTCAACTGATACTGCAGAAATACAAGAAAGAAAAAAAAACCAAACAAACATAAGAGAGGGAATTCCCTGGCAGTCCAGTGATTAGGACTTCACACTTTCACTGCTGTGGGCCCAAGTTTGATCCCTGGTTGGGGAATTAAGATCCTGCGAGATGCATGGTGTGGCCAAAAAAATTTTTTTAATTCAAAAAAAAACCATAAGAGAATACTATGAACAATTATATGACAACATATTTGACAACCAAGAAGAAACGGACAACTTTCTAGAAATATACAGCCCACCAAATTAAATCAAGAAGAAATAGTTAATTTGAACAGACTGATCACTAGAAATGAAATAGAATCTGTAAAAGCAAACAAACAAAAAACAAAACAAAACAACTCCCTATGAACAAAAGTCCAGGCCCAGATGGCTTCACAGGTGAATTCTACCTAACATACAAAGTAGAACTTATAGTGATCCTTCTCAAACTCTTCCAAAAGATTCAACAGCAGGGTACACTCCCAAAGATATTCTATTAAGCCACCATCACCCTGATACCAAGACCAGACAATGATAGCACCAAAAAAGAAAATTACAGATCAATATCTTTGATGAATATAGATGCAAAAATCCTCAACAAAATATTAGCAAACCAAATCCAACAACACACAGAAAAGGTCATACACCACAATGAAGTGGGATTCATCCCAAGTTCAAAAGGATGGTTCAACATATGCGAATCAATCAATGTAATACACCACATAAACAAAAGAAAATTCAAAAACTACATGACCATCTCAATAAATGCAGAAAAGCATTTGACAAAATTCAACATCCAGTCATGATAAAAACTGTTACCAAAGTAGGTACAGAGAGAACATATTTCAACATAATAAAAGCCATTTCTGACAAACCCACAGCCAATATAATACTCAATGGTGAAAAGCTGAAACCCTTCCTGCTAAAATCTGGAACAAGACAAGGATGCCCACTCTCACCACTTCTATTCAACATAGTATTGGAAGTCCTAGCCACAGCAATCAGAAAAGAAAAAAGTAAATAAAACGTGTTCAGATTGGAGAGGAAGAGGTAAAACTGACACTATATGCAGATGACATGATACTAGATATAGAAAACCCTAAGAACTTCAACAAAAACTACTAGATCTAATAAATGAATTCAGCAAAGTAGCAGGATACAAGATTAACATTCAGAAATTGTTTGCATTTTTTTAAACAGCAGATCCTTGTTGGTTATCTATTTTAAATATAGCAGTGTGTAAATGTCAATCCCACACTCTCAAACTATCCCTCCCCTCCCCACATTTCTTTACACTAACAATGAAATATCAGAAAGGGAATGTAAAGAAAAAAAAACTTTTAGGACCTAGAAGAACTAAAGAGCAAACAAACAATGATGAACAACACAATAAATGAAATTTAAAATTCTCTAGAAGGAATCAATAGCAGAATAACTGAGGCAAAAGAATGTTTAACTGACCTGGAAGATAAAATAGTGGAAATAATTACCACAGAGGAGAATAAAGAAAAAAGAATGAAAAGAATTGAGGACAGTCTCAGAGACGTCTGGGACAATATTACATGCACCAACATTCAAATAATAGGGGTCCCAGAAGAAGAGAAAAAGAAAGGGACTGAGAAAATATTTGAAGAGATTATAATTGAAAACTTCCCTAATATGGGTAAGGAAATAGTCAATCAAGTCCAGGAAGTGCAGAGAGTCCCATACAGGATAAATTCAAAGAGAAACGTGCCAAGACAAATATTAATCAAACTATCAAAAATTAAATACAAAAAAAAATAGTAAAATCAGGAAGGGAAAAACAACAAATAACATAAAAGGGAATCCCCATAAGGTTACCAGCTGATCTTTCAGCAGAAACTCTGCAAGCCAGAAGGGAGTGGCAGGACAATTTTAAAGTGATGAAAGGGAAAAGGCTAAAACCAATATTACTGTACACAGCAAGGATCTCATTCAGAATAGACAGAGAAATTAAAACCTTTACAGACAAGCAAAAACTAAGAGAAATCAGCACCACCAAAGCAGCTTTACAACAAATGCTAAAGGAACTTCTCTAGGCAGGAAACAGAAGAGAAGGAAAAGACCTACAATAACAAACCCCAAACAATTAACAAAATGGTAATAGGAACATACATATTGATAACTACCTTAAAGGTAAATGGACTAAATGCTCCAACCAAAAGACATAGACTGGCTGAATGGATACAAAAATGAGACCCATATATGTGCTGTCTACAAGAAAACCACTTCAAACCTAGGGACACATACAAACTGAAAGTGAGGGGATGGAAAAAGATATTCCATGCAAATGGAAATCAAAAGAAAGCTGGAGTAGCAATTCACATATCAGACAAAATAGACTTTAAAATAAAGACTATTACAAGAGACAAAGAACGACACTACATAATGATCAATGGATCAATCCAAGAAGATATAACAATTGTAAAAATTTATGCACCGAACATAGGAGCACCTCAATACATTAGGCAAATGCTAACAGCCATGAAAGGGGAAATCGACAGTAACACAATCATAGTAGGAGACTTTAACACCCCACTGTCACCAATGGACAGATCATTCAAAAGGAAAATAAATAAGGAAACAGAGGCTTTAAATGATACATTAAAAAAGATGCACTTAATTGATATTTATAGGACATTCCATCCAAAAAAACAGCAGATTACACTTTCTTCACAAGTGCTCATGGAACATTCTCCAGGATAGATCACATCTTGGGTCACAAAGCAAGCCTTGGTATATTTAAGAAAATTGAAATGGTATCAGGTATCTTTTCCTACCACAACGCTATGAGACTAGATAGCAATTACAGGGAAAAAAATCTGTAAAAAATACAAATACATGGAAACTAAACAATACACTACTATATAACCAAGAGATCATTGAAGAAATCAAAGAGGAAATCAAAAAACAGCTAGAAACAAATGACAATGAAAACATGATGACCCAAAACCTATGGGATGCACCAAAAAAGGTTCTAAGAGGGAAGTTTACAGCAATACAAATCTACCTCAGGAAACAAGAAACATCTGAAATAAAAAACCTAACCTTACACCTAGAGCAATTAGAGAAAGAAGAACAAAAAAACCCTAAAGTTAGAAGAAGGAAAGAAATCATAAGGATCAGAGCAGAAATAAATGAAAAACAAATGAAGGAAACAATAGCAAAGAGCAATAAAACTAAAAGCTGGTTCTTTGAGGAAGATAAACAAAATTGATAAACCATTAGCCAGACTCATCAAGAAAAAAAGGAACAAGACTCAAATCAATAGAATTAGAAAAGAAAAAGGAGTAACAACTGACACTGAAGAAATAAAAAGGATCATGAGACATTACTACAAGCAACTATATACCAATAAAATGGACAATCTGGAAGAAATGGACAAATTCTTAGAAATGCACAACCTTCCGAGACTGAACCAGGAAGAAATAGAAAATATAAACAGACCAATCACAAGCACTGAAATTGAAACTGTGATTAAAAATCTTCCAACAAACAAAAGGCCAGGACCAGATGGCTCCACAGGCAAATTCTATCAAACATTTAGAGAAGAGTTAACACTCATCCTTCTCAAACTCTTCCAAAATATAGCAGAGCTAGGAACACTCTCAAACGCATTCTACGAGGTCACCATCACTCTGATACCAAAACCAGACAAAGATGTCACAAAGAAAGAAAACTGCAGGCCAATATCACTGATGAACATAGATGCAAATATCCTCAACAAAATACTAGCAAACAGAATCCAACAACACATTAAAAGGATCATACATCATGATCAAGTGGGGTTTATCCCAGGAATGCAAGGATTCTTCAATATATGCAAATCAATCAATGTGATACACCATATTAACAAACTGAAGGAGAAAAAACATATGATCATCTCAACAGATGCAGGAAAAGCTTTCGACAAACTTCAACACCCATTTATGATAAAAACCCTCCAGAAAAGAGGCATAGAGTGAACTTACGTCAACATAATAAAGGCCATATATGACAAACCCACAGCCAACATCATTCTCAAGGGTGAAAGACTGAAACCATTTCCTCTAAGATGAGGAACAAGACAAGATTGTCCACTCTCACCACTATTATTCAACATAGTTTTGGAAATTTTAGCCACAGCAATCAGAGGAGAAAAAGATATAAAAGGAATCCAAATCAGAAAAGAAGAAGTAAAACTGTCACTGTTTGCGAATGACAAGACATTATAAATAGAGAAACCTAAAGATGCTACCAGAAAACTAGTAGAGCTAATCAATGAATTTGGTAAAGTAGCAGGATACAAAATCAATGCACAGAAATCCCTTGCATTCCTATATACTAATGGTGAAAAATCTGAAAGAGAAATTAAGGAAACACTCCTATTTACCACTGCAACAAAAAGAATAAAATACCTAGATAAACCTACCTAAGGAGACAAAAGACGTGTATGCAGAAAACTATAAGATACTAATAAAAGAAATTAAATGATACAAAGAGATGGAGAGATACACCATGTTCTTGGATTGGAAGAATCAACACTGTGAAAATGACTATACACCCCAAAGCAATCTACAGATTCAATGCAATCCCTATCAAATTACCACTGGCATTTTTCACAGAACTAGAACAAAAAATTTCACAATATGTATGGAAACACAAAAGACCCCGAATAGCCAAAGCAATCTTGAAAAGGAAAAACAGAGCTGGAGGAATCAGGCTCCCTGACTTCAGACTATACTACAAACCTACAGTAATTAAGACAGTATGGTATTGGCACAAAAACAGAAATATAGATCAATGGAACAGGATAGAAAGCCCAGAGATAAACCCACACACATATGGCCACCTTATTTTTGATAAAGGAGGCAAGAATATACAATGGAGAAAAGACAGCCTCTTGGATAAGTTGTGCTGGGAAAACTGGACAGCTACCTGTAAAAGAATGAAATTAGAACACTCCCTAACACCATACACAAAAATAAATTCAAAATGGATTAAAGACCTAAATGTAAGGCCAGACAGTATAAAACTCTTAGAGAAAAACACAGGAAGAACACTCTATGACATAAATCACAGCAAGATCTTTTTTGACTCACCTCCTAGGGAAATGGAAAAAAAGCAAAAATAAACAAATGGGACCTAATGAAACTTAAAAGCTTTTGCACAGGAAAGGAAACAATAATCAAGATGAAAAGACAACCCTCAGAATGGGAGAAAATATTTGCAAATGAAGCAACTGACAAAGTATTAATCTCCAAAATTTATAAGCAGCTTATGCAGCTCAATATCAAAAACAAACAACCCAATCCAAAAATGGGCAGAAGACCTAAATAGACACTTCTCCAAAGAAGATATACAGATTATCAACAAACACATGAAACGATGCTCAACATCACTAATCATTAGACAAATGCAAATCAAATCTACAATGAGGTATCACCTCACACCAGTCAGAATGGCCATCATCAAAAAATCTACAAACAATAAATGCTGGAGAGGGTGTGGAGAAAAGGGAACCCTCTTGCTCTGTTCGAGGGCATGTAAATTGATGCAGCCACTATGGAGAACAGTATGGAGCTTCCTTAAAAAACTAAAAATAGAACTACCATACGACCCAGCAATCCCACTACTGGGCATATACCCTGAGAAAACCGTAATTCAAAAAGAGTCATGTATCACAATGTTCACTGCAGCTCTATTTACAATAGCCGGGACATGGAAGCCACCTAGGTGTCCAGCAACAGATGAATGGATAAAAAAGATGTGACATATATACAATGGAATATTACTTAGCCATAAAAAGAAATGAAGGTGAGTTATTTGTAGTGAGGTGGATGGACCTAAAGTGTGTCATACAGAGTGAAGTAAGTCAGAAAGAGAAAAACAAATACCGTATGCTAACACATATATATGGAATCTAAAAAAAAAAAAAAAAGAATCTGAAGAACATAGTTGCAGGGCAGGACTAAAGAGGTAGACATAGAGAATTGACTTGATGACATGGGGTGGGAGGGCAAAGCTGGGGCAATGTGAGAGTAGCAACGACATATATACACTACTGAATGTAAAATAGTTGGCTGGTGGGAAGTATCAGCATAACACAGGGAGATCAGCTCCGTGCTTTTTGATGAATGAGAGGGGTGGGATAGGGAGGATGGGAGGGAGGCTCAAGAGGGAGTGTATGTGGGGACTTGTGTATGCATATGGCTGATTTGCTTTGTTGTGCAACAGAAACTAACACGGTATTGTGAAGCAATTATACTCCAATAAAGATCTATTAAAAATAAATAAATAAATCCAGTAAATGATTTTTAAAAAGTGGGCAGAACACCCTAATAGACATTTCAACAAAGAAGACATACAGATGGCCAATAGGTACATGAAAAGATGCTCAACATCACTAATTATTAGAGAGATGCAAATCAAAACTACAATGAGGTAACACCTCACACCAGTTAGAATGGCCATCATCAAAAAGTCTACAAATAATAAATGCTGGAGAGGCTCTGGAGAAAAGGGAACACTCCTACACTGCTGGTGGGAATGTAAATTGGTGCAGCCACTATGGAAAACAGTATGAAGGTTCCTCAGAAGACTGAAAATAGAGTTACCATATGATCCAGCAATCCCACTCCTTGGCATATACCCAGACAAAACTATAATTCCAAAAGATACATGCACCCCTATGTTCATAGCAGCACTATTCACAATAGCCTAGACATGGAAACAACCTAAATGTTCATTGACAGATGAATGGACAAAGAAGATGTGGTAAATACATACAATGGAATACTACTCAACCATAAAAAAGAATGAAATAATGCCATTTGCAGCAACATGGATGCAACTAGAGATTATCGTACTAAGTAAGTCAGAAAGAGAAAAATACCATATGATATCACTTATAAGTGGGATCTAAACTATAGCACAAATGAACCTATCTACAAAACAGAAACAGACTCACAGGCATAGAGAACAGAATTGTGGTTGCCAAGGGGGAGGGGGGAGGGGGGAAGAAGAGGGATGGACTGGGAGTTTGGAGTTAGTAGATGCAAACTATTACATTTAAAATGGATAAACAACAAAAGTCCTACTGTATTGCATAGGGAACTATAGCCAATTTCCTGGGATAAAGTATAATGGAAAAGAATATTAAAAAAATAATGTATACATGTGTTTAACTGTCACTGCTGTATAGCAGAAATTAGCACAACATTGTAAACCAACTATACTTCAATACAAAATTTTTTATTAAAAAAATAAAGGAAATATACAGTCCAGAAGATAATGGAGTGACAAATTTAAAGTACTGAAAGGGGAGGAAAAAACCCAAACAACCAGTAAACAGAATTCTCTCTACCCAGTAAAGATATTTCAAATATGAAGGAGAAATAAAGACATCTTCAGAGAAACAGAAGCTGAGAGAATTTATTACCACTTGGATGTGCACTGCAAGAAGTTCCTCAGGCAAAAGGAGTATGATACCACATAAAAATTGCAATCTATTTATACAAAGAAAGGGGGAGCAATAGGAAATGGTAAAAAATTGTGGGTGTATTAGTTTCTTATGGCTGCTGTAACAAATTACCATAAACATGGTGGCTCAAAACAACACACATTTATTCTCTTACAGTTTTGGAAACCAGAGTATGAAATCAGTTTCACTGGGCTAAAGTCAAGGTGCTGGCTGGGCTGGTTGCTTCTAGAAGCTCACTAGAGGAGAATCTGTTTCCTTGCCTTTTCTAGATTCTAGGGGCCACCTGCATTTCCTTACTTGCAAGAAAGTAGCCCCCTTCTTGCATCAGTGCAGCCTCTCGTTTCTGTCGTCACATCTCCTATTTCTGTAGTAGTATCTACCTCTTATTAGGATACTTGTGATTACATCATTGGGGCCACCTGGATAATCCAGGGTAATTTCTCCACCTCAAGATTCTGAATCTCATCTGCAAAGTCCCTTTTGCCATATAAGGTAACATATTCACAGACTCTAGGGTTAGGACATGGATATCATGCGGGGCCATTGTTTAAACCTACCACAGTGGGTAAATACAATACACTTCTCCCTGTATTTTTAATCTCTTTAGAATATGATTGACTATCTAAAGCAAAAGTACTAAAATATACTATAGGGTTCATAATATATGTAACATTAAAATATATATAATAACAATAGCACAAAGAATGGGAGAGGGGAGAAATACAAGTATACTTTTATAAGGTTATTATACCAGAAATGAAGTGGTATAATATTATTTGAAGGTATGCTAAGTTAAAGTTATATATTGCTAAGTTATATATTGTAAAACCTTACACAATCACTAAAAAATTAAATAAAAAAGAATTGTAGCTAATAAGTAAATAGTGGTAATAAATAAAATATTCAAAAGAGGTAGAAGAAAGTAGGAAGAGATGGGACAAATAAAGAGCAAACAGCAAAATAGTAGATTTAAATCCAACCATATCAATAATTGTATGAAGTGTAAATAGTCTAAATACTTCAATTAAAATGCACAGATTGCCAAATGGGATTTAAAAAAATAAAGCAAGACTCATATATATGCTGTCTGCATAAAAAGAAAACCCACTTTATTTTATTTTATTTTTTTGGCTTTAGACCATCAATTTACCTAAATATTATTTTATTCTTTATTTATAAGCATTTATTTTTGCATTTTAACTTAAAATTCTCAAATTAAATTGGCAATCATATATGTCCCCTATAAATTAAAAACTATAAGGAAAAGATGAATTTAAAGATGATTATTTCTTTTAACTATTGGGTTTTTTTACTTTTTTTTTTACAGCAGGTTTATTATTTATCTATTTTATGCATATTAGTGTATACATGCCAATCCCAATCTCCCAATTCATCCCACCACCACACCCCACCCCTGCTTTCCCCCCTTGGTGTCCATATGTTCGTTCTCTACATCTGTGTGTCTATTTCTGCCTTGCAAACCGGTTCATCGGTACCATTTTTCTAGATTCCACATATATGTGTTAATATATGATATTTCTCTTTCTTTTTTTTTAATTTTTATTTTATTATTTTTTAACATCTTTATTGGAGTATAATTGCTTTACAATGGTGTCTCGGTTTCTACTGTATAACAAAGTGCATCAGCTATACATATACATGTATACCCGTATCCCCTCCCTCTTGAGTCTCCCTCCCACCCTCCCTATCCCACCCCTATAGGTGGTCACAAATCACAGAGCTGATCTCCCTGTGCTATGCAGCTGCTTCCCACTAGCTCTCTATTTTACATTTGGTAGTGTATATATGTCCATGCCACTCTCTTACTTCGTCCCAGTTTACCCTTCGCCCTCCCCGTGTCCTCAAGTCCATTCTCTATGTCTGCGTCTTTATTCCTGTCCTGACCCTAGGTTCTTCAGACCATTTTTTTTTTTTAGATTCCATATATATGTATTAGCATATGGTATTTGTTTTTCTCTTTCTGACTTACTTCACTCTGTATGACAGTCTCAGGGTCCATCCACCACGCTACAAATAACTCACTTTCATTCGTTTTTATGGCTGAGTAATATTCCATTGTATATATGTGCCACATCTTCTTTATCCATTCATCTGTCGAAGGACACTTAGGTGGTTTCCATGTCCTGGCTATTGTAAATAGAGCTGTAATGAACATTGTGGTACGTGATTCTTGTTTCTTTTTTTTTTTTTTTTTGAAATTCATTTTATTTTTTCATACAGCAGGTTCTTATTAGTTATCCATTTTATACATATTAGTGCATATATGTCAATCCCAATCTCCCAATTCATCACACCACCACCCTCCCCCCACCACTTTCCCCCCTTGGTGTCCATATGTTTGTTCTCTACATCTGTGTCTCAATTTATGCCCTGCAAACCGGTTCATCTGTACCATTTTTCTAGGTTCCACAGATATGCGTTAATATACGATATTTGTTTTTCTCTTTCTGATTTACTTCACTCTGTATGACAGTCTCTAGATCCATCCACATCTCTACAAATGACTCAATTTCATTCTTTTTTATGGCTAGGTAATATTCCATTGTATATATGTACCACATCTTTTTTATCCATTCATCTGCTGAGGGACATTTAGGTTGCTTCCATGTCCTGGCTATTGTAAATAGTGCTGCAATGAACATTGGGGTGCATGTGTCTTTTTTTTTTTTAACATCTTTATTGGGGTATAATTGCTTTACAATGGTGTGTTAGTTTCTGCTTTATAACAAAGTGAATCAGTTATACATATGTTCCCATATGTCTTCCCTCTTGCGTCTCCCTCCCTCCCACCCTCCCTATCCCACCCCTCCAGGCTGTCACAAAGCACTGAGCCAATATCCCTGTGCCATGTGGCTGCTTCCCACTAGCTATCTACCTTACGTTTGTTAGTGTGTATATGTCCATGACTCTCTCTCGCCCTGTCACAGCTCACCCTTCCCCCTCCCCATATCCTCAAGTCCGTTCTCCAGTAGGTCTGCGTCTTTATTCCTGTCTTACCCCTAGGTTCTTCATGACATTTTTTTTTCTTAAATTCCATATATATGTGTTAGCATACGGTATTTGTCTTTTTCTTTCTGACTTACTTCACTCTGTATGACAGACTCTAGGTCTATCCACCTCATTACAAATAGCTCAATTTCGTTTCTTTTTATGGCTGAGTAATATTCCATTGTATATATGTGCCACATCTTCTTTATCCATTCATCCGATGATGGGCACTTAGGTTGTTTCCATCTCCGGGCTATTGTAAATAGAGCTGCAATGAACATTTTGGTACATGAATTTTGGTTTTCTCAGGGTATATGCCCAGTAGTGGGATTTTGGTTTTCTCAGGGTATATGCCCAGTAGTGGGATTGCTGGGTCATATGGTAATTCTATTTTTAGTTTTTTAAGGAACCTCCATACTGTTCTCCGTAGCCATTTACGTTCCCACCAACAGTGCAAGAGGGTTCCCTTTCCTCCACACCCTCTCCAGCATTTGTTGTTTGTAGATTTTCTGGGGATGCCCGTTCTAACTGGTGTGAGGTGATACCTCATTGTAGTTTTGATTTGCATTTCTCTAATAATTACTGATGTTGAGCAGCTTTTCTTGTGCCTCTTGGCTATCTGTATGTCTTCTTTCAAGAAATGTCTATTTAGGTCTTCTGCCCATTTTTTGACTGGGTTGTTTTCTTAATATTGAGCTGCATGATTCGTTTGCAAGTATTTTCTCCTGCTCTGAGGGTTGTCTTTCCGTCTGGTTTATAGCTTGCTGTGCAAAAGCTTTTAAGTTTCATTAGGTTCTATTTGTTTATTTTTGTTTTTATTTCCATTACTCTAGGAGGTGGGTCAAAAAAGATCTTGCTGTGATTTATGTCAAAGAGTGTTCTTCCTATGCTTTCGTCTAAGAGTTTTATAGTGTCCAGTCTCACATTTAGGTCTTTCATCCATTTTGAGTTTATTTTTGTGTATGGTGTTAGGGAGTGTTCTAAGTTCATTCTTTTACATGTAGCTGTCCAGTTTTCCCAGAACCACTTACTGAAGAGACTGTCTTTTCTCCATTGTATATCCTTGCCTCCTTTGTCATAGATTAGTTGACCATAGGTGCGTGGGTTTATCTCTGGACTTTCTATCCTGTTCCATTGATCTAAATTTCTGTTTTTGTGCCAGTACCATACTGTCTTGATTACTGTAGCTCTGTAGTATAGTCTGAAGGCAGGGAGTCTGATTCCTCCAGCTCCAATTTTTCCCCTCAAGATTGCTTTGGGGGCTTCCCTGGTGGCGCAGTGGTTAAGAATCCGCCTGACAATTCAGGGGACATGGGTTCAAGCCCTGGTCTGGGAAGATCCCATGTGTCACGGAGCAACTAAGCCCATGCACCACAACTACTGAGCCTGCACTCTTATAGCTTGCGAGCCACAACTACTGAGCCCATGCGCTGCATCTACTGAAGCCCATGTGCTCTAGAGCCCATGCTCCTCAACAACAGAAGCCACCGCAATGAGAAGCCTGTGCACTGCAACAAAGAGTAGCCCCCTCTCAGCGCAACTAGAGAAAGCCCATGTGCAGCAACGAAGACCCAATGCAGCCAAAAATAAATATAATTAATTAATTAATTTTAAAAAAAAGATTGCTTTGGCTATTCAGGGTCTTTTGTATCTCCATACAAATTTTAAGATTTTTTGTTCTAGTTCTGTAAAAAATGCCACTGGTAATTTGATAGGGACTGCACTGAATCTGCAGACTGCTTTGAGTCGTATAGTCATTTTCACAATATTGATTCTTCCAATCCACGAGCATGGTATATCTCTCCATCTGTTTGTGTCATCTTTGATTTCTTCTTTCATCAGTGTCTTACAGTTTTCTGAGTACAGGTCTTTTACCTCCTTAAGTAGCTTTATTTGTAGGTATTTTATTCTTTTTTTGAAGTGGTGAATGGGATTTTTTCCTTAATTTCTCTTTCTGGTCTTTCATTGTTAGTGTATAGGAATGCAAGAAATTTCTATGCATTAATTTTGTATCCTGCAACTTTACCAAATTCATTGATGAGCTCTAGTAGTTTTCTGGTGGCATCTTTAGGATTATGTATAGAATCATGTTATCTGCACACAGTGACAGTTTTACTTCTTCTTTTCCAATTTGGATTCCTTCTATTTCTTGTTCTTTTCTGATTGCCATGGCTAGGACTTCCAAAACTATGTTGAATAATAGTGGTGAGAGGGGACATCCTTGTCTCGTTCCTGATCTTAGAGGAAATGCTTTCATTTTTTCACCACTGAGAATGATGTTTGCTGTGGGTTTGTCGTATATGGCCTTTATTATGTTGATGTAGGTTCCCTCTATGCCCACTAGGAAAACCCACTTTAAATATAAAGGCATAAGTAACACATAAGAAAATGGAAAAAAATATATACTACACAAACACTAAACAAGAAAGCAAGTGACTACATTAATACCAGACAATGTAGACTTAAGTATAAAGAATATTAACCAAGGTTTAGAAGACATTTCAAAATGATTAAGAGGTCAATATATCATAAAGAAATGATATATATGTATCATGATATATGTGTATATGTGATGATATATGATATATGTGTATATGTGTCTAGTAGAGCTTCCACAGCATGAAGCATAAATTGATAAAACTGAAATGAAAAATGAATACACAATTACTCTTGGAGATTTTAATACTCCCCTCTCCATAACAGATAAAACTACTAGATAAAAAGTCAGTAAGAATATACAAGACTTAAACATTATGAACTAAGTTGACCTAATTAACACTTAGTATGAACACCCAAACACCAGCAGAATACATGTCCTTCACAAGTGTACATCACCAAGACAGATAGTATTCTGGGCCATTATAAAAATCTCAACAGGGGCTTCCCTGGTGGCACAGTGGTTAAGAATCCGCCTGCCAATGCAGGGCATACAGGTTCAAGCCCTGGCCCGGGAAGATCCCACATGCCACGGAGCAACTACTAATGAGACTGTGCTCTAGAGCTCGCGTGCCACAACTACTGAGCCTGTGTGCCACAACTACTGAAGCCCGTGTGCCTAGAGCCCATGCTCCACAAAAAGAGAAGCCACTGCAATGTGAAACCCGTGCACTGCAACGAAGAGTAGCCCCTGCTCACCACAACCAGAGAAAGCCCGTGCACAGCAACAAAGACCTAGCACAGCCAAAAATAAAAATAAATAATAAATAAATTTAAAAAAAAACTCAACAAATTTAAGAGGACTGAAATGCTACCAAGTATGTTCTCTACCCACAAAAGAACTGACTTAGAAATAAATAATAAAAGTACATCTGAAAAAATCCCTAAATATTAAGAAATTACACAACACACTTTTAAATAACCCATGAGTCAAAGAAGAAATCACAGGGGAAATTAGCAAATGTTTGAAGTGAATGAAAATGAAAACACAACAGACAGAAATGTGTGGGATGTAGGAAAGCAGTGCTTTGAATGAAAAATACATCATTAAAATGCTTACATTAGAAAAGTCAGATCTCAAATTGAGGATTTATACTTTCACCTTTAAAAAGTCAGAAAAAACGAAAATTGGTCCCATGGTGATCAGAAGAAAGTAATAAACATAACAGTACAAATCAATAAAACTGAAAACAAATTTAAAAATGGAAAAAATTAATAAAACCAAAATGAAGTTCTTAAAAAGAATTAATAAAATTAATAAACCTCTACCCAGGCAAAGAGAAAAGAAAGGATAACACAAATTACCAACATTGGCAATGACAGAGGGAACATCCTTACATATTGTACAGATAGTAAGACTATTATGACAACTTTACGGCAATATATTTGATAATTAAGATGATATGGATACATTTTTTGAAAGATTATCAAAGTCCACTCAAGAAGAACTATATAACCTAAATAGCTGTATATATTTATTTAAAAAATTAAATTCATTAATTTAAATTTTTCCCACAAAGAAAACTCTAGACTACATTGGTAAAAGCTAAGAAACATTCAAGATGGAATAATACCAATTCTATAAAAAATGTATGAGAACACTTCCCAACTCATTTTATAAAGCCAGCAGTATTCTGTTACCAAAACCAAAGATATCACAAGAAAACTAGAGACCAATATGCACCATGAACAAAGATGCAAAAATCTTAAACAAAATTTTAGCAAATCAAATCCAGCAAGAAACAAAAAACATACACCATAACCAACTAGAGTTTTATTCCAGGAATGTAAGATCGGTTCAACATTTGAAAATCAGTCAGTGGTTTAACACACCAAAAAAGAAAAAACATACAATCATCATAGTTAATGCAGAAAGCATTTGGATATATACAACATCCATAAAATCTCTGTGTACTTAAAGAATGGAAGAGAACTTCCTGATAAAGGGAATCTACGAAATACCCACAGCTGACTTTGTACTCAATGGTGAAAGACTAAAGCTTTCCTCCTGAGATCAGAAACAAGGCAAGGATGTTCACTCTAATCACTTTTATTCAACACTGTTTAAAGGTCCTAACCAGGGATTTAAGGCTATTTAATTAATTAAAAATAAAAGGCATACAGATTGGAAAGAAAGAATTATAAGCGTCCTTATTTGCAGACAAGATGATCATCTACATAGAATTCCCAAGTAATTTACAAAGAAAGCTACTGGAATTAATAAGTGAATTTAGCAATATCACAGGATACAAGGTCAACATACAAAACTCAATTGTATTTTTATATACTATTAATGACCAACTGAAATTTTAAATGTAGTAAAGAGTTTGAGTCCATTTTTTATGTTTGGTCATTGACAGCTTTCAAGCTCCACCCCTCCCTCTTGCCCTACATCTGAGCAAGTCAGTAAGAAGGCTCTGAATTTCTGCCTTAGGTGTCAGTTGGTAAGTTCAAATCATGCAAATCCAACCCATATGTAGGAATCCTCACCTTGGTCCCAGTCCCCAGGGCCACTCCCCCTTTCTGTCACTCAAGCTATCCCAGACTGGCTTGGATGCCTGCCCTGCTCTATCCAGGAAGCCCCATTATGTGAGTAATAAACTTTTTCATAGCCTCTTGGCACATGTGTGGTACCATCAGTCCCAACATTCAAACAAATTATGGGTGGGAGGGGGTAGATCCCACTCTCTGTGGGGCAACCACAAGTCAAAACAATACCACTTACAAGAGCATCAGGAAATTTGAAATAATTAGTATTAGATTTAACAAAATATGTGCAAAACCTATACACTGAAAATGACAAAACATTATTGATAGAAGTTAAAGATGATCCAAATATAGAGAGAGAGATACCACAAGTAGGAAGACCTAATATTGTTATGTCAGTACTCCCCAAAGTGATTTATAGATTTTCATGCAATGCCAATCAAATCTCAGCAGGATTTTTTTTTTAGAAATTGACATGCTGACTTCAAAATGTATATGGAAATACAAATGACACAGAAAAAGTTACAGTACAGACAAAAAGAAACCCCGTGTGGCAGTGAAGATGAAGGAACCACAGCACCTCATATAAGTATGGTTGAATCCTAAAAATAGATTCAAAATATACAAAACAAATAAGATGGTATGACCTGAATGAGACCTTTATATAAATAAAGTTTTAAAACATGTAATTCATTTATGTACCCAACATCAGAGTCCCAAAATACATAAAGCAAACATTGACAGATTTGAAGGGAGAAATAGATAGTTCTATAGTAATAAATGGAGACTTCTATACTCAGATTTCAATAATAGAAGAACCAGACAGAAAACCAGTAAGGAAATAAAGAACTTGAATAACATTACAAACCAAATGGATCTAACAGACATTTACAAAATACCCCACCCAACAACAGCAGAACACATTTTTCTCAAGTGCACATGGAACATTCTCTAGGACAGCCCATGTGTTAGGCCACAAAACAAATCTTAATAAATTTTAAAAGACTGAAATAATACAAAGTATCTTTTCTGATCATAATAGAATAAAACCAGAAACTGATATCAGAAGGAAAACTGGAAAATTCACAAATATGTGGACATTAAACAACACACTCTTAATCAATGTGTCAAAGGAGAAATCACAAGGGAAATTAGAAAATATTTTAAGACAAATGAAAATAAAATCACAGCATGCCAAAACATATGAGATGAAGCAAAAGCAGTGCTAAGAGGGGAAATTTATAGTTGTAAACGCTTACATTAAAAAGGAAGAAAGATTTCAATAAAAAACCAAACTTTACATCTTAAGGAACTAGAAAAAGAAGAGAAACTAAACCCAAAGTTAGCAGAAGGAAGGAAATAATAAAGATTAGAGCAGAGATAAATGAAATAAAGAACAGGAAAACAACAGAGACAGTCAATCCAAAAGCTGATTCTTAAAAAAATTTTTTTATCAAAAGTTTAGGTAGGTTAACTAAGAAAAAACAGTGAAGACTCAAATTAGTAAAATCAGAAATTTAAGGGGGGGCCATCACTGCTGATTTTACAGATATAAAAAAGACGATAAGAAAGTACTGTGAACAACTGTATACCAACAAATTGGATAACCTAGAGGAAACAAATTCCCAGAAATATACCATCTATCAAAACTGAATCATGAAGAAAGAGAAAATATGAATAAACCTATAATTAGTAAGGAGATAGAATCAATAATCAAAAACCTCCCCAAAAAGGAAAACCCTGGAGAAAATGGCTTCACTTGTGAATTCTACAAAACATTTACAGAATGAACATCAATCCTTCTCAAATTCTTCCAAAAAATTAAAGAGGAGGGCAAGTTTCCTAACTCATGTGAGGCAGGCATTAACCAGATAGCAAAGCCAAAGACACTAACAAGAAAACTACAGACCAATATCTCTTATGAGTAGTGATGTGAAAATTCTCAACAAAATACAAGCAAACTGAATTCATCAGCATATTAAAAAGGACTGTTTACCATGACCAGGTGGGATTTATCCCAGGAGTGCAAATATGGTTCAACATATGAAAATCAATCAATATAATACACCACGTTAATAGAATGAAGGAATAAAAATCACATAATCGTCTCAACTGATGCAGAAAAAGCATCTGACATAATTCAACACCCTTTAATGATAAAAACACTCAGTAAACAAGGAATAGAATGAAACTTCCTCAAAATGATAAAGGTCATATATGAAAACCTTGGGGTAACATCATACTCAGTGGTGAAAGACTGAAGTCTTTCCCCTAAAATCAGGAATAAGACAAGGATACTCACTTTTGCCACCTTTATTCAACACAGTATTGGAAGTTCTAGCCAAAGAAATGAGGCAAGAAATAAAAGGCATCAAAATTTTAAACAAAGAAGTTATCTCTGTTTGTAGATGACATGATCTAACATGTAGAAAATCCTAAAGATTACACAGAGACACACACAATAACTATTAGAGCTAATAAGTAAATTCAGCAAAGTTGCAGGATCCAAAATCACAGAAAAATCATTTGCATTTCTAGACACTAACAGTGAACAATCTAAAAAGGAAATTAAGGCAACAATTCCACTTATAATAGTAGCAAAAAGAATAAAATATTTAGAAATAAATTTAACCAAGGAGTTGAAAGACCTAACACTGAAAACTACAAAATATTGCTGAAAGAAATTAAATAAGGTATAAAGGGATGGAAAGACATCCTGTGTTCTGGATTGGAAGACTTAATATTGTTAAGATGGCAATACTACCTATGGCACGTTACAGATTCAATGTAATCCCTATCAAAATCCCAACGGTGCTTTTCCAGAAATAGAGAAACCCATCTTAAAATTCATACGCAATCTCAAGGGACCCCAAATAGCCAA
This sequence comes from Leucopleurus acutus, assembly GCF_964270905.1. NCBI lineage: Eukaryota > Metazoa > Chordata > Mammalia > Artiodactyla > Delphinidae > Leucopleurus > Leucopleurus acutus. Next base: position 35,519,979 of record NC_139153.1, on the reverse strand, counting down.
AACAATCTTGGAACATAACAGGTTGGAAGACTGACACTTTCTGATTTCAAAGCTTACTACAAAGCTCCAGTAATCAAAACAACATGGTAGTGGCATAAGGACAGACATATAGAACAACAGAAAAGAGAGTGCAGAAATAAACCCTCACATAGATGGGTAGTTGATATTTTACTAGGGTGACAAGACACATTCGATGGAGAAACGATCATTTTTTAAGCAAATTGTGTTGGGGAAACTGGATATCCATATGCAAAAGCATGAAGTTTGACCCTTACCTAATACCGTATACAACAATTAAAATAGACCAAAGACCTAAATGTAAGAACTAAAATTATAAAACCCTTAGATAAAAACATAGGGAAAAATCTTCATGACACTGGATTTGGCAATGATTTCTTGCTTGATGATGATGCTTCACCAAAAGCACAGGCAACAAGGGAAAGAACAGATAAATTGGATTTCATCAAAATTAAAAACTTTTGTGCAACAAAGGACCCCATCAAGAGAGTGAAATAACCCACAAAATGGAACAAAATATTTGCAAATCATAGCTCTGTAAGGGATTAATGTCCAGAATATATAAATAACTCCTACTACTCAATTACAACAAAAAGCACACAACTCAACACACACACACACACACACACACACAAAAGGGCAAAGAACTAGAATAGATGTTTCTCCAAAGATATACAAATGGCCAATAAACATGTGAAAAGATGCTCAGCATCACTAATGCAAATTAAAACCACATTGAAATACCACCTCACAACCATTAGAATGGTTATTATCCAAAAAATGGAAAAAAACAAATGTTGACAGGAATGTGGAGAAGTTGGAACCCTTGTACACAGTTGGTGGGAATGCAAAATGGTGCAGCCACCGTGGAAAACAGTTTGGTGATTCTTCAAAAAGTTAAATATAGAATTACCATATGATCTAGCAATTCCACTCCTAATTATGTACCCAAAATAACTGAAAGCAAAGACTCAAACAGATACTTGTATGACAATATTTTTAAGCAGCATTATTCACAATAGCAAAAAGGTGGAAACAACACAAATGTCCATCAACAGATGACTGGATAAGAGAAATGTGGTATATACATACAATGCAACATTATTCAGCCTTAAAAAGGAATGAAATTCGGGACATAGCAGTGAGTGCCAATCGCTGTCCCTCCTATTCCGGGTCACCGCTGTCACTGGGAGACCCACAAGCAGGTGCCAAACGCTGCCCCCACCATGCAGGGAGCACTCATGGGACACGAGCACGTCCCAATCACTGTCCCTGCTGTCCCTGGAGTGCACGGGCTGTCACCACCACTAGGAAACCCAGGAGCAGGTGCCAGTCACTGCCCCCACCATCTGGGGAGCATGCATGGGCAGGGAGCAGGCACAAATCGCTCCTCAGGGGTGCATGGGCTGCCAACCTCAGCTAGGGGACATGCGAGCAGGTGACAAGCGCAGCCCCTGCTGTTCCGGGGATGCACAGTCCACCACCACTGCTGGGTAACCCACAGGGTGGGCACCAATCACTGCCCACACCGTACAGGGAGTGCTCACAGGCCAACACATCTACACACCCCATATCAAGGGGATAATGGCTAGCACACACTAAGGAAAGAGGCAGTAAACATCCAAAATAAAAGCAGCCCCTCGATTCTGGACAAGATGGAAGAGTAGAAGGACTTGAGCTCACCTCCTCTCATGAAAACACCAAAATCACAACAAACTGCTGAACAACCATGGATAAGAAAGAGTGGAACCTACCAAAAATGATACTTTACATCCAAAGACAAAGAGGAAGCCATCATGAGATGGTAGGAGGAACACTTTCACAATATAATCAAATCCCATACCCACCAGGTGGGCGACCCACAAACTGCAAAATAATTATATCACAAAGGTTCTCCCACAGGAGTGAGTTCTGAGCCCCACATCAAGCTCCCCAGCGTGAGGGTCTGGCAATAGAAGGAGGAGCCCCCAGGGCATTTGGCTTTGAAGGCCAGTGGGCTTGAGTGAAAGAGCTCCACAGGACTGAGGGAAACAGAAACTCCATTCTTGGTGGGCACACACAAGATTTCACATGCACTGGGACCCAGCACAAAGCAGGGACTCCATAGGAGCCTGGGCTACCCCTGCCTGCTGGTCTCAGAAGGTCTCCTGGGGAGGTGGGGGTTGGCTGTGGCTCACTGTGGGGGCAAGGACACTGGTGGCAGAGGTCTCAGGAAATACTGATTGGCATGAGCTCTCCTGGAGGTCACCATTTTGGCACTGGGACTTGGCCCCACCCAGCAGCCTGTAGGCTCCAGTGCTTGGATGCCTCAGGCCAAACAACCAGCAGGTGGGGGAACACAGCCCCACCCATCAGCAGACAGGCTGTCTAAAGTTGTACTGAGCTCACAGCCACCTCTAAACGCACCCCTGGACATGGCTCTGCCCACCAGAGGGACAAGACCCAGCTCCACCCACCAGAGGGCAGGCAACAGTCCCTCCCACCAGGAAGCCTGCAAAAGCCCCTGGACCAATCTCACCCACCAGGGGGCAGGCACCAGAAGCAAGAAGAACTACGATCCTACAGCCTGTGGAAAGGAGACCACAAAACCAGAAAGTAAGCCAAAATGAGACAGCAGAGAAATATGTTTCAGACAAAGAAACAAGATAAAAACCCAGAACAACTAAGTGAAGTGGAGACAGGCAATCTACCTGAAAAAGAATTCAAAGTAATGATAGTAAAGATGATCAAAGATCTCAGAAAAAGAATGGAGGCACAGACTGAGAAGATACAAGAAATGTTTAACAAATACCTAGAAGACTTCAAGAACAAACAGAGGTGAACAATAACTGGAATGAAAAATACACTAGAAGGAATCAATAGCAGAATAAATGAGGCAGAAGAATGAATAAGTGAGCTAGAAGACAGAGTGGTGGAAATCACTGCTGTGGAACAAAATAAAGAAAAAAAGAATGAAACAAAATGAGGACAGTCTCAGAGACCTCTGGGACAACATTAAACACACCAACATTCACACTATAGGGGTTCCAGAAGAATAGAGAGAAAAGACCTGAGAAAATACGTGAAGAGATTATAGTTGAAAAATTCCCTAACATGAAAAAGAAAACACTCAAGTCCAGGAAGCACAGAGAGGTCCATACAAGATAAACCCAAGGAGGAACACGCTGAGACACATTAATCAAACTGACAAACATTAAAGACAAAAAAATATTAAAAGCAACAAGGGAAAAGCAACAAATAACATACACAGGAATCCTCATAAGGTTATCAGCTGATTTTTCAGCAGAAATTCTGCAGGTCAGAAGAGAATGGCATGATATATTTAAAGCAATGAAAGGGGAAAACCTACAACCAACAATACTCTACCCAGCAAGGCTCTCATTCAGATTTGATGGAGAAATCAAAAGCTGTACAGACAAGCAAAAGCGAAGAGAATTCAGCACCACCAAACCAGCTGTACAACAAATCCTAAAGGAACTTCTCTTAGAGAAAAGAAAAGGTCACAACTAGAAACAAGAAAAGTACGAATGGGAAAGCTAACCAATAAAGGCAAACATAAAGTAAAGGTAGGAAATCATCCATATACAAATATGATATCAAAACTAGCAATTGTGAGAAGAGGAGAGTACAGATGCAGTATATTGGAAATCCATTGGAATTAAGAGACCAGCAACTTAAAACAATCTTGTATACGTATAGACTGCTGTATCAAAACCTCATGGGAACTGCAAACCAAAAATCTACAATAGATACACACACAAAAAAGAAAAAGCAATCCAAACACAACACTAAAGATAGTCATCAAATCACAGGAGAGGAGAACAAGAGGAAGGGAAGAAAAAAGACCTACAAAAACAAATTCAAAGCAATTAATAAAATGGCAATAAGAACACACATATCGATAATTACCTTAAATGTAAATGGATTAAATGCTCCAACCAAAACACACAGACTGGCTGAATGGATACAAAAACAAGACCTGTATATATGTTGTTTACAAGAGACGCACTTCAGATCTAGGGACACATACAGACTGAAAGTGAGGCGACGGAAAAAGGTCTTCCATGCAAATGGAAATCAAAAGAAAGCTGGAGTAGGAATACTCATATCAGACAAAATAGACCTTAAAAAAAAGACTGTTACCAGAGACAAAGAAGGATACTACATAATGATCAAGGGATCAATCCAAGAAGAAGATATAACAATTGTAAATATACATATGCACCCAACATAGGAGCACCTCAATATATAAGGCAAATGCTAACAGCCATAAAAGAAGAAATCAACAGTAACACAATAATAGTGTGGAATTTTAACAGCCCACATTTTAACAGCCCACATTCATTAATAGATCATCTAGACTGCAAAAGTCTACAAAATTAATACACAGAAATCTCTTGCATTCCTATACACTAACAATGAAAGATCAGAAAGAGAAATTAAGGAAACAATCCCATTTAGCATTGCAAAAAAAAGAATAAAATACCTAGGAATAAACTTACCTAAGGAGGCAAAAGACCTGTACTCTGAAAACTATAAGATGCTGATGAAAGAAATCAAAGATGACACAAACAGATGGAAAGATATACCATGTTCTTGGATTGGAAGAATCAATATTGTCAAAATGACTATACTACCCAGGCAATCTACAGATTCAGTGCAATCCCTATCAAATTACAAATAGCAGTTTTCACAGAACTAGAACAGAAAATTTTAAGATTTGTATGGGAACACAAGAGACCCCAAACAGCCAAAGCAATCCTGAGAAAGAAAAATGGAGCTGGAGGAATCAGACTCCCTGACTTCAGACTATACTACAAAGCTACAGTAATCAGAACAGTATGGTACTGGTACCAAAAAAAAAAACAGAAATATAGATCAATGGAACAGGATAGAAACCTCAAAAATAATTAATCTAATTAATTAATAATTAATTAATCTACGACAAAGGAGGCAAGAATATACAATGGAAAAAAGACAGCCTCTTCAATAAGTGGTGCTGGGAAAAATGGACAGCTACATGTAAAAGGATGAAATTAGAACATTCTCTAATACCATACACAAAAATAAACTCAAAATGGATTAAAGACCTAAATGTAAGGCCAGATACTATAAAACTCTTAGAGGAAAACATAGGCAGAACACTCTCTGACATAAATCACAGCAGTATCTTTTTTGATCCACCTCCTAGAATAATGAAAATGTAAACAAAAATAAACAAATGGGACCTAATTAAACGTAAAAGCTTTTGCACAGCAAAGGAAACCATAAACAAAATGAAAAGACAACCCACAGAATGGGAGAAAATGTTTGCAAATGAAGCAAACGACAAGGGATTAATCTCCAAAATATACAAACAGCTTCTGCAGCTCTATATAAAAAAACAAAACAAAACAACCCAGTCAAAAAATGGGCAGAAGATCTAAATAGACATTTCTCCAAAGAGGACATACAGATGGCCAAAAAGCACATGAAAAGATACTTAACATTGCTAATTATTAGATAAATGCAAATCAAAACTACAATGAGGTATCACCTCACACCAATCAGAATAGGCATCACCAAAAAGTCTACAAACAATAAATGCTGGAGAGGGTGTGGAGAAAAGGGAACCCTACTACATTGTTGGTGGGAATGTAAGTCGGTACAACCACTATGGAGAACAGTATGGAGGTTCCTCAAAAAACTAAAAATAGAACTACCATATGATCCAGCAATCCCACTCCTGGGCATATACCTGGACAAAACTATAATTCCAAAAGATACATGCACCCCTATGTTTAGAGCACAATAGCCAACACATGGAAGCAACCTAAATGTCCACTGACAGAAGAATGGATAAAGAAGATGTGGTGCATATATACAATGGAATATCACTCAGCCATAAAAAAAAATGAAATAATGCCATTTGCAGCAACATGGATGGATCTAGAGATGATCATACTAAGTGAAGTAAGTCAGACAGAGAAAGACAAATACCATATGATATCACTTATATGTGGACCCTAAAAAAATGATACAAATGAACTTATTTGCAAAACAGAAACAGACTCACAGACTTCGAAAGCAGATTTGTGGTTGCAGGGGTGAGGGTGGGGGGAAGGTAGGGGGGATAAATTAGGAGTTTGGGATTAGCATATGCACACTACTATATATAATATAGATATTTAACAGGGACCTACTACTGTGTAATACAGGGAACTCTACTCAATATTCTGTAATAACCTATATGGGAAATAATCTGAAAAAGAATGGACATATGTACATGTAACTGAATCACTTAGCTGTAGGCCTTAAACTAACACAACATTGTAAATCAACTATACTCCAATATAAATTAAAAATTAAATTAACATAAATAAAAATGAATTATCAATCACAAAAAAAAAACATGCTACAACATGACAAGACAGATTTCCATGTAATTTTGAGTTTGTGACCAATTGCACAACAAACTTTATAATTCTGGCAAAGTCAAATTGCAAAAGAACTGTGCCTAGAATAAAATGCTTACCCACCACATCTGGAGTACCCATGCTTGGGACAGTCTGTCTCCAGAGTTGCACAACTGGAGGGCTCACAAAACTTCCCGAAATGACCCTTTGAACAGGGTTCTTCACAATTTCTTGGCATGCACACGTGTGTGTGTGTGTGTGTGTATTTCCTTTCTAGCTCGGAGCCAGCACAGTGTACCAGACTAGAATCAGATCCTTGGGGCCACTGAGGTCCTGGCTTTTGTCAGTTACCCAAGAAGAGATGACAGAACTCTGGAGAGGGGCCAGCAGTCTCAGCCAGGCCTGCATGTGAAATAGGGCACAAGACCTGCTTCAACCTTTGAGAAGCTCTGCCAGGCAGGGCCAATGGCAAATAATGATTCTGCTTTGGGCACAGCTGGGTAACGTGTAGACCTTTTCTGAAGCTGAGGGACGCATCAGGGTTCTAAAGGTGCAGCCCTCTGTCTCAGCAATCCCACTTCTTCTAACAATTTATCCGAAAGAGGGACTTCCCTGGTGGTCCAGTGGTTAAGACTCTGTGCTTCCCAACCTAAATGTCCATCAACAGAGGAATGGATAAAGAAGATGTGGTACATATATACAATGGAATATTACTCAGCCATAAAAAGGAATAAAATTGGGTCATTTGTAGAGACACGGATGTACCTAGAGACTGTCATACAGAGTGAAGTAAATCAGAAAGAGGAAAACAAATATTGTATATTAACGCATATATGTGGAATCTGAAAAAATTGGTACAGACAATCTTATTTACAAAGCAGAAATGGAGACACAGACATAGAGAACAAACATATGGATACCAAGGGGTAAAGTGGTGGGGGTGGGATGAATTGGGAGATTGGGGTTGACATGTATACACTATTGATACTATGTAGAAAGTAAATAACTAATGAGAACCTACTGTATAGCACAGGGAACTCTACTCAGTGCTCTGTGGGGACCTAAATGAGAAGGAAATCCAAAAAAGAGGGGATATAGGTATACGTATAGCTGATTCACTTTGCTGTACAATATAAACTAACACAATATTGCAAAGCAACTATACTCCAATAAAAAACAATTTTTTAATTAAAAAAAAAAGTAAGACATGATGCAATAGGAAAACTATTGACTTGGGAGTCAGAACAGAAGAACAGCAAAGCCACCTGGGAAAAAAAAAAAGACTCCGCACTGCCAAGGCAGGGCACATGGGTTCAATCCCTGGTTGGGGAACCAAAATCCCACATGCTGCATGGCGCAAGCAAAAAAAAAAAGGAATTTAACCAAAAGAGAACTCTGCACAACTGTGAAAAAACAAGCCTAGAGGTCTGTCCTGAGTTGTTTATGCCGGCAAACAATGGTGAAAACCTTACTGTCCACCCATGGGGGACAGAGCCATAAAGAGGCCCCAGTCACAAGAAAGGAGGCTGTTAACCATTTACATAGTGGCTGGGTAGCCCTGTCGCTACAGACACGGCTTGAGCAGACCGAGGCACAAAGCTCAGCTGCTCGTGGGCACGAAGCCCCTTGGTGCCCCAAGGTCGGCACTGTCTCTGAGCCCATGGGCCAAGGTGGTGCTGACAGTCCTGAGAGAGAACTGCAGAAAGTGGGGCGGAGGGGGAGGGCGCCGCCATCCTCGCCTTTCTGGGGGTCTCTGAGGGGTTGCTCTCCAATGGAGGATTCAGAGCAGGCCACCTGCCTTTGATCTGGCCTTCTAGTCCCGGCTTTGACCTGCTTTCCTGAGAGACCTCTGACAAGGTTCTCAACCTTCTAGGCTGGGCTTTGTGGGGGTCAAACGAATAATGCTCCGTAGCTGCCACTGTCTGTTCACGGAGCTCCATTAAGCCACGAAACCAAACAGAGTTATGAGTAAAGTAGTCATAATAGGGGCAGCCACCCATCCTGAGCGCTTCACGTGGGGTATCACACACTGAACCTCCCACAGACACTGGGGGAGCGGGCTTCATCATCATCATCATCATCATCATCATCATCATCATCATCACCATCACCATCACCATCACCATCACCATCAGTCCCCCATCACAGAAAAGAAAACAAGCCTGAGAAGGGAGCCCCTGTCCCTTTTCAAGTCACAGGCAGGACCCGCCCAACACGGCCACATTCTGGGAGCTAAAAAGTCACCTGAGTCAGCACATGGAAAGGGTACAAGGCACCACCCAAGGCTGTAGAGGCCAAGAAGTGGTAAAGTTCGGCTGCTTCCCTGCAGCCTGGCAAAGCCTTCTCAATGGCATAGCAGCCTGATCGCCCAGCGCTGGGGTGGGAGGAGGGGAGTTTGGGGTGGTGGCCCAGGTGGGAAGGGTCTGGTCAGAGAGGTAGCCGGGCTGGGGAGTAATGGTCCAGCGAAGAACCCTGGGCAGCTGCCCCCTCCCCGCATAGGAACCTCACTGCCCACCTCCAGCCCAGGCCACCCATCCTCCCAAGATGGTGGAGCAAGCTTCCTCACAGCCCCAGGAGCCCTGCCTCCTGCCCCCGCCTCACCCATCACCCCTCACCCAACCATGAGCCTCACTCTCTGGGTTCCAGGCACCCAGACCACCTACCCTCCCACCCACCCTGGTCCTTTGCACGTGTGCTCCTTCTTCCAGGTATGGGGTCCCCACCTCCTTGCACCTGGGTCACTTCTCACCTTCCCTCAGACCCTGCTCAGCCAATGCTCCCTCCGAGAAGCCTTCCTCGGCCACTGGCCACATCCATCCTGGGACTTCTCTTTGTACCACTTACTGAGACCTCAACCCTAAGAGTGAAATGAGCTGTCAAAGGCCCATCGGCCCAGCCAAAGGCTCTGTGGCCTCGCCCCCAACGCGGAGCGTGGCACTCTGTAATGCTAGCTGAGTACACATATGATGGGGACAGGCCGGCGTGCAGCCTACAGCTCCCACACCTGGGCAGTCTGAGATGCGGACACTGAACTGAGACATCTGTGCCGGGGCAGAGAGAGGTACCACTTAGAAGGGGCACAGGGAGGGACCTCCGTGGTGGTCCAGTGGTTAAGAGTTCGTGCTTCCACTACAGGGGGCATGGGTTCGATCCGTGGTCGGGGAACTAAGATCCTGCATGACACAGCAAATAAATAAATTAAATTAAATTAAATAAGGGGCACAAGAAACATTCTGGATCCTGACCAGGCGATGATCACCTGGGTGCATATACAGATAAAATTTCACCATCGGGCTTCCCTGGTGGCGCAGTGGTTGAGAGTCCACCTGCCGATGCAGGGGACACGGGTTCGTGCCCCGGTCCGGGAGGATCCCACATGCCGTGGAGCGGCTGGGCCCGTGAGCCATGGTCGCTGAGACTGCGCGTCCGGAGCCTGTGCTCCGCAACGGGAGAGGCCACAACAGTGAGAGGCCCGCGTACCACAAAAAAAAAAAAAAAAAAAATTCACCATCAGTACACTTTACTGTATGTTGTAGCTTAATTTTTTTGAATTAAAAAAACTCATTTTCTTCAAAAGTCAAGTTTCTCTTCCTAAAACTCTCATCTCCCACATTTTGGTGCAGAATAAACAAATGAATCAGAAACTCTCCCCTCTTCTCTTGAATTAGCTAATCAGTTGCTACCTCGGAGATAAGTCCAGCTGCTCGGGCAGGGCCCACTTGTCCTTGCACCGTCCTGGTGCTGAGGGTGGGACACAGGGCAGAGACTGCTCAGAATGCCAAGAAAACCCCAGGGAGGAGTCCCAAGTATGATGCCAACCACAGGCCAGGCTTTTGTCCCCAGCTCTGCCAGGACTTCTGTGTGACCTGGGCCGGGGGTTTCCTGTTGGCAACAGTGGGTGCCAGCCTGTGCGGGGGCCTCTGATGTTTGCAGCTCCCCCCTTCTCGCCTCTGCATATGTCTGAATGAGATATGTGTGAATGAGAGAACACAATGAAATATCCGCACCCAAAACTCCAGACCTGAATCTGCTCACACTTCTAAATCCACCGATTTGGAGGAAATTCGAAGATCAGAGGAACGTGGGATCCCACACACAGAATCCAGGCCAAGGGAAAGCCCGACATTTCTTCAACAAGTTCAAGTGAAAAAGAAACAAGGCAGAGAGAGATGGAGGGAAATCCACAGATCATGAGAGAATGACGTGTGGATCTCACTCAGGTCCTAGGAATTTGAACAGTGACTGGATATTTGAGGATATTAAGAAGTCATTGTTTGTCAGATGTGACACTGGTTCTGTGGTAATGTTGTTTAAAACGACTGTTTCAGAAATACCTACTGAAAGATGGACAGAAAAAATAAGCAATATTTGGATTTGGTTTAAAAAAACCCCAGGGATCTGGGGAACAGACAAAACAGGATCACCCATGAGGGGATGGGATATGGGATTCAATACTCTCTTCTGGCTAATTTTGTGTGTGTTCCAAGTTTTCCACAACAAAAAGGGCTTTCGTTGTTGCTATCTGTGTTAAATCTCAAATCTCTCTGCTAAAGGACTGAGGGAATGAAGGCAGCGTGGGAGAAGCTCGGAGGCCGGGAGCCTGATCTAGGCTGATGGACTCCACCCTGTTCCACAGAAGTAGGGGCGTTCAACAAAGGTTTGCTACCCGCTTCCTCCTTCAAGCACATTTTCAACCAGTTTTTAAAACCTCGATTAAAAAACACCACCTCACACCCAGATGTGAAGGATTCAGGCTCTGTGGCCAGGGCCAACCCACATGCTATTTTCGACTGTCTGCGAAAGATAAGCACAGAATCAAAAGGCAGGATTTAGAAACGTTTCCAGCAATCTGACACAATGACTTGATGTCTGCTGCATCTCCTAATAAGATAACGAGCTTAAATGCGATGTATCTTTGTTTTTACTGTAACAACTTTTATTACATTTTTTAAATCAACCCATGTGAGATTAAAATTTAAAAACCAAACATGGTCCTGCACCACAGGGAATTTGAGATGCACTATTATGGACTGGACATCAATCCCCTAGAGGCCCAGACCCGTGCGCTGAGGTGGCTTGTCCAGGGTCCCAGGACAAAGCGTCCCTTCCCACCATCTGAGGCACCGACTCTGGCATCTGCTGCAAACACAGGGCTAAGCAGAGGGCAGAGAGCAGCAGCTGCCAGGACTGCTTGATCTTTATTTTATTTTACTTTTTATTTTTTTTAACATCTTTACTGGAGTATAATTGCTTTACAATGGTGTGTTAGTTTCTGCTGTATAACAAAGTGAATCAGCTATACATATATTCCCATATCCTCTCCCTCTTGCGTCTCCCTCCCACCCTCCCTATTCCACCCCTCTAGGTGGTCACAAAGCACCGAGCTGACCTCCCTGTGCTATGCAGCTGCTTCCCACTAGCTATCTATTTTACGTTTGGTAGTGTATATATGTCCATGCCACTCTCTCACTCCGTCCCAGCTTACCCTTCCCCCTCCCCGTGTCCTCAAGTCCATTCTCTACGTCTGCATCTTTATTCCTGTCCTGCCCCTAGGTTCTTCAGAACCTTTTTTTTTTTATTAGAGTCCATATGATATGTGTTAGCATATGGTATTTATTTTTCTCTTTCTGACTTACTTCACTCTGTATGACAGACTCTAGGTCCATCCACCTCACTACAAATAACTCAATTTCGTTTCTTTTTATGGCTGAGTAATATTCCATTGTATATATGTGTCACATCTTCTTTATCCATTCATCTGTTGATGGACACTTAGGTTGCTTCCATGTCCTGGCTATTGTAAATAGAGCTGCAATGAACACTCTGGTACATGACTCTTTTTGAATTATGGTTTTCTCAGGGTATGTGCCCAGTAGTGGGATTGCTGGGTCATATGGTAGTTCTATTTTTAGTTTTTTAAGGAACCTCCATACTGTTCTCCATAGTTGGCTGTATCAATTTACATTCCCACCACCAGTGCAAGAGGGTCCCCTTTTCTCCACACCCTCTCCAGCATTTATTGTTTGTAGATTTTTTGATGATGGCCATTCTGACTGGTGTGAGGTGATACCTCGTGAAAGGATGCTCAACATCACTAATCATTAGAGAAATGCAAGGCCTGCTTGATCTTTAATCCGTGTTCACTCAGGCACTACCACAGGCTCGGAGACACACTCCTCCGAAGGCCAGCAAGGCTCTGGAGATGCTAAGCGAGCCCCTGTCGAGGCGCCATCCAGCCACGGCATGGCAGGGACAGGGACGCCAGATCACACCTGGGAGCAGCCCTGCAAGTAGCCAGCTCACTTTCTTTTATAAACCAGCGGCGAGATATGAGTCAGCCAACTTTCCCACACATGCCCGCTACTGTGTCCCTTTCAAGCTTCTAGAGGGGCTTAGCGGCAGAGGGCTCTACAGACTGCCAGGTGAGCTGCTTAAAAACGCCCACTGCTTCCTTGTGTCAACTACGAACAGCTCCATCACTGAACGAAAGTGCAGGAATCAATCAGGCACCAAGGCTAGTGTAGGACATCAACCAGCATCCACGGACCCTGGTTTCAAGTATCACTGATGGAGAGATAGGTGGCTGCCCCTTTGCTATGAGTCCCACACATGCCCACGGCTCTACCCCCTGACATCTCCAGTAATCCTCCCTCAAGCTCTGGGAGGCCGACTCTGTCACCCACATACAGATGGGGCTTTGAGAGAAAAACAGAACCAGCCTCCTCTTCATTCTGGACCTTCTTCCAGGTGCCAGTGTGACAGCGCACGTGAAGATTGGTGCAAGTACACACGGGCTGTGGCCTCAAGGGGTTCCGCCCTAGGAACTGGCAGGGGTAGTGTTAACATGGACTTAACACCGTGGCCCGCGTCTGTGGGCCTTCCTGGGCCAGCCCTCCTCACTGGAGCAGAGAAACCGTTTGCGGCTCCACGGCCCCACTGTGAGCAGGGGGCAAGCTCTCAGTGTGGCCTCAGGGTCCCTGGCTCAAAGCAGGCATGGCCACGGACTCTGCAAAACTCAACCAGCTGGAGCAGAACACTGGGTGCCGGGGGGAGGGTGGTACCGAGGGCGGGGTGCTCCCAACAGCACCCGTCCCAGCTCGGGGGGGCTTCCGGGGCCCTGGGAGGTGGCCAGTGTTTGCCAGAAACTGCTTGCTCTTCATGAGACAATGGGTCCACTGTGGACTGGCTGGGGCCTTGGTTAATACTTGAAAAAACAAAAGAAGTGGAAAATTCCACCTGTGTGGGTGGAGACTGGGCCTGGGATATGTCAACAACCCTAATGGTCTTGTTCCCTTGCTGACGCATAGGACAGAGAAACAAAGGTCTGAGAAAAGCGACAGCCTGCGGGCATCGCTGCTCTTGGGTCCAAAGGAATTTCCCTATTTGGGCCGTGGAGATCATTTGTTTATTTCTTGTCCCACCTCCCCTGCCCCTAAATTTACACAGCACTTTTAAGTCCTTCAGCTTTTTCCCACCTCTTCAGAGTGTCCCAACAGCCCTGCCAGGCCACCAGGGCTGATGTCAGCTTCATGTTATGGATGGGGAAACTGAGGCCCCAGGACAACCAGAGCCTCATCCGAGGCTGGCACTGGGGAGTAACTAGCGCAGCCAGGGATCTGGAGCCCTGGTCTCTCCACCCCCAGCAGCCGCACAGAACCTGTCCCAGGGGTTCTGGGGCCACAGCCTTGGGTGCTAGACAGAGTGGTCTTCCAGACTCCAGGAGAGGTGCCCTTCACCCCACCAGAGGGGGAAGAGGAGGAAGAAACTCAAACCAGCTCTCCTGGGCAGGCAGGCTTTGGTGCCGGCCTAGGAGGAAGGTATGCACTCATTCATTCGCTCATTCAAGCATTTCACAAGCGCCTCCTAAATACCAAGACTTGAAGGCACACTGCACAGTGGCTCTTTCAGAAACCTAGACCCAGCAGAATTCACGGCCAAAGGGGGAAGATCAGAGCGTCTGCACTTCCCTCACAGACTTGAGTCACCTCATTGCCATTACACTGTCTCATCCGCCCACTTTACAGTAAAGGAAACCGAGGCTCTGAGAAGGGCAGTGACTTCCAGAGGTTACAGAGAGAGAAGCTGAGACCTCCTGACCCGCAATGGCCCTGCCTCCTGTTTAAAGCCACGACACTATTGGACTTAGGCATTCAAACAAATGGTGTTCCTTCCAGCAGGCCACCTCGGAGGCTGCATGCTTAACCAACAAGGCCCTCTTGTGGAGGGACACTTTTTGGAAAGGAACTTCCGAGCCAGAGCAGACCCCTTCCCCCCCGGAAAAGACAGGCAGGCACACCTCACTGGCCCACAGAGAACACAGGCTGTGGCTGAAGGGCTCTCCTTGGGACTGCCCATTCTGCAGTCCTGCCGTGGGCATCAGAGAACCAGGGCCAGGGCAGTGTCACCTCTGTGCCCACACACACGCAGCCCTGGACCCAGGGCACTGGGGGATCCCTCAGCCTGTGTCCCAAGTCAACGGCCAGCACCTGCTGCCCAGGTTCCCTCCTCCTACCCGAAGCCCAGCCACCTCGGCACCATGCTGGCCTCACATTTCCTCTCTCCTTTGCCCACCAGCTTCTTCCCCTGGAGAAACGATCTTAACCTTGCCCTTTCTTGAAAGAAAACCACCCCACTCCCACCTCCAAACTCCCCCTCCCCTGCCTGTCTCACCCCTTCTTGCCAAGGACCTAAGCCAGGGGCCCACCTCAGGCCAGGCCACTCCTGGCCCCTCTGCCTCATCTGACACCTCGGCTGCCCCCTCACTCTCGGCTCTTCCTGGTGCAGGCCCTCCTAGCTTTCACCTCCAGGGAGTTCTCCTTCCCCGGGGACCTATCCTCCTCCCTTCTCTACCACCCCTATAAATGTCTGACTCACAAACTCTATCTCCAGATAGAGGACTAACCTCTGCATCCCTGGTTGTCCCCAAAGCCCTCACACTCAACAGCCCAAGCTCCTGCAGCAGGGCCTGCTTTGGGGCCAGCTGTAAAGCTGGCACAGCTCGAAGCCCGGCCCACAGGGACTCGGCTATTTGTCCAGTGAACGCATTTTGGTTAGCACCTGCCTCCTCGCTGGTCTCAGAGGGACTGGCCTCCCACAGCCTGGCATAGCCACCCAGGTGGGCTTTCTAAAACTGAAAACTGACCACCACCAAAACGTCTGCCGTGGTTCCTCTGCACCATGGGATAAAGTTCACGATCTCAAGAGCTGGAAAATGAGGCTGTCTGCATCTGCGCTTCCACAGCAGGCTGGGCACATGTGCCCTGGAACATGCTCTCACCGCCCTCATCCTCAGTCCAAAGGCAACTTTGCACCCCAGGGCTGGCACCCTGCACGTGTTAGCTCAGAAGAAAGACAACTATTAGAGCTGCAAATGATCTCTGGGACCCCAGGGCTCAAAGCAACTCAGAGAGGTTGAGCGAGGGGCCCAGGGTGGCCCAGCCCCAGGCATGGGTGAGGCAACAGCCTCACCTGAGCCACTCTCCTTGGTTAGAAACCAGACCAATCCTCTGGAAGCGTCACCTGAAACCTACATGTGTGCATGCCACAGCCCCCAGCTCTAGCTGGGCCCACTCCATGCTGGCCCAAATCTTACTCAGGCAGGTGGGCCAGGCCTGGTGCACAGGACCTCAGCAAAAGAGCTGCTTGACTAAGTCAACCTCGCACCAGCTGACAATTTCATTCCCCCTTAGGCCTTGGTCTCATGTAAAGAATGAAGCTAACCTGGCCTACAAGTTTAAGGGACCTTGAGTTGGTCACCCCCACCTTGTCCTTTGCAAACCCAGGCAGCTGAAGCAGCAAAGTTCCAAGCACTCTGATCTGCTGTTGACCCAGCTGATTTTTATTAACCTTCCCCCAAACCACTGTGCCTCAAAGGATGGTCCTGGTCCACCTGCGCAGAATTACCAGCAATGTCAAGTTAAATGCAGATTCCGGACCCTGCTGGACCTGAGGGGCTGGGCTGGCTCTCTGAAAGGCGGGCCCAAAATTTGCATTTAACGCTGCTCATAAATCCTGAGCTCAGGGAAACTCAAAAACCCGCCTCCAAACCCAACGGGTGAAGGCTTCCGCCTCCGGAGACCGAAGTGTTAGTGTCAGGCCTCATTTTGTGAAAACATACGTTGACCAGAACACCCGGGGAAAGGGAGGGTTTCTGTTACACGAATTACATATAACTTAGTTCCCGCGAGGAACTAACTCCCGCGAAGAACTCAGTGAGGCTTTGCTCTCCCCGTCCCACTGTTTTAGTTTCCAGGGGCTCAGCCGTAGCGTCAGGTGGAGCCCCAGCCTCGGCGTCCGGCCGGGGTCCTCCGGACCCACCCGACCTCTCGGCCCGAGGCCGCTGGGGCCTCCGGGCTGCGGCCGGGGCCGTTCGGGGCGGGTGGACCCGGGGTCTAGCGCGTCCCCGCTACTCACCGTGGGCAGCTCGGCCAGAGTGCAGGGACGGTCGGCGGCGGCCCGGCCCCGCTACACTTTAACTGGCGGCGCCGGCGCTCCGCGCGCTCCGGGCGGCCAGGAGCGGCACCGCGGGCCTCTCGGACCGACCTGCTCCGGGAGGGGACCGGACGCCAGGCGGGCCCGCCGGGCTCGGGCGAGCGGGGCGTGCGTGCACTCGTGCACCTGGCTCACTGCTCGCACGGGTGCGCTGAGCCGGCGCGTGCGCGGCTGCTGGAGAGCCGCTCGGACCCAGGCATCCCTCGCGGCCCCTGCAGGCCGGGGCACTTCTTTCCCTACCCAGGAAGGGCGCCAGGGGGCCGCCCCTACCTGGGCGGTGCTGGGGGAGGCGGAGCCCGGAGGTGTGGCCCCGGCCGCCGGGATAGGAGCGTGGCCGAAGGCTGGCAGGGACTACGAGCGGTGGCGGGCCGTGGCCCCGCGATGTCGCTAGTACTGCTGAGCCTGGCCGCGCTGTGCTGCGGTGCCATGCCTCCGGAGCCGGTAAGCCCACATCCGCGCCCCCTCCCGCTTTCCCCTCCCTCGAGCCCGGACCCAAATTCGTCCCACCCGTCAGCTCATGCTTCTCCAGGGCGTTCGCGGAGGGCCGTCTGTAGGGGACGCGTGTGCATGCTCTGGAGCACCGGGCGTCGGGCTGCTTGAGTCAGGAGCAAGGGAATCAGACAAACCTGGGTTCGCATGCCACCATGTGCTCTTGATTTAGCCATTTATGTTCACGGAGCCTCTTGTCCTCATCTGTGTAAGGAAGGGTCATACCTAACTTACCAGGATCTAGTGAAGGACAGCGATAGGGCCTGCAAGGCAGCAGCAAAGAGCCTGGAACATAGTAGGTGTTCACTATTGTTATTGCCTGGGGTCTTGAGGTCTGTCCTCTTTGGGGGCACAAGAGCTGCTTCTCCATTCCACTCGCCTTTTTTGCCCTGTTAATTTCGCTGTACTGGGGCCCTTGTCCTCAGAGCTAAGCTCCTGAACTCTACTGCAGGTTTCTTTTCATCCCCTGTGCCTTGAAGGACTGAGAGAATCTTCTGGGTCATTAAAGAAAAGCTCATCTGCGAAATAGCATTTGAAGCTATATTGCTGCCCTTTTAGCACAGCACATAGCAGAAAAGCATGGTGTTACTTGGTGATGGAAAGACAAACCCCATTCCCTGCCCTTATGTCTTCAGCTACTCTCCTTGTCCTCTGTCTCAGTTCGGAGCCCATCCCCTCACTCCCTGGCCTTTTCCACTAGAGGAAGAATTCATTGCCTTTGCAGTAGCTGCTGTTAGGCCAACAGCTTGAACTCTGTAAAGTTTAGAGCCGTTGCTTTGCTTCTTCCTAAAATTTGTCTCACCAGCCCTTTGACAAGAACGTAGCTCCCAGTATGGTGGCTCATTTGTTTAAAAAGCTGCCTGATGATATCCCTTGGAGTTCAGCTTTAAAAAGACAAAGATGAGCGACTGAGAATTTTACCCAACTCAGGTTACTCAAACTATCAAAAGTCTTGCCTTCTGTCATACAAGGTGTTTAGAAATGTTGAGGCCGTGAAGGATCAGATTCCAGAGCTGGTGGACTTAACCACGCTGTGTCATGTCACTGGAACTTGCAGCTGCCTTTTAGGTCCAGTATTTTATTACAAAACCAAAGTACTAATTATTTTTTCTTATAAAAAGACATGAGCAGTTAACTCCAAAGGATTTAATACTGGCCTTTCTTAGACACTGATGATATTATTTATTTTTTTAAGTTCTCTTTATTATTTTTTTAAAATAAATTTTATATATTTTATTGATTTTATTTTTGGCTGCATTGGGTCTTCGTTGCTAGTGCGGGCTTTTCTCTGGTTGCAGAGACAGGGGGCTACTCTTCATTGCAGAGCATGGGCTTCAGTAGTTGTGGCACGCGGGCTCAGTAGTTGTGGCTCACGGGCTCTAGAGCACAGGCTCAGTAGTTGTGGCACGCGGTCTTAGCTGCTCCGCAGCATGTGGGATCTTCCTGGACCAGGGCTCGAACCCCTGTCCCCTGCATTGGCAGGCGGATTCTTAACCACTGCACCACCAGGGAAGCCCTAAAAGTTCTTTTTAAAAGATAACATGATGAAATCACAGTTGCGCTATGATTTTTTAAATATCTCAGGTGAGTCCTTTTATATTAGAAGAATTTTTTAAAGCACCTGGGAAAGGCACCATGGACTGCACTCTTCTACTTATCTTCTTGGCATAGCCAGTCCTTAACCTGGGAAAACTCAATAAATATTCTAGACTGTCCTGAAAGCCTGCAGTTAAACATTAGAGTGTGAAGGGACCTTCATGGTAGTCTAGAGTTATCCCCTGCTTGTAGCAGAGACGGCTGAGGTGCAGAGAGGGGTAAAAAACCCACCTCTGGTCTTTAAGGGAGGTGATGGCCAGGCTTGAGGGTCAAGTGTACTAGCGGTTAATCTATGACCCATCATAGCCTACCATGGGGCCATGTAGTCTCCCTCAAACTGTGAAGTGGAACCAGCTCAGCATTCATCCCTTGTGTATGCATTTAAGGAAAAAGATGGTGTTTTGCCTAATTGGCAAATGAAAGCTTGTGGTTTGACCGTATTCAACATGGCACTCGGTTTCTTTTCGTCCCCTGTGCCTTGAAGGACTGAGGGAATCTTCTAGGTCAAAGTAAGCACTTGGAGACACCTGGCTAATTGCCACTAATCCAGGTCCTTTGTTGGGGGTGTGGATGTTGTGCTCACAAACAGGTTGCTGAGAGCTACAACCTGGAGCCTGAAGCAGAATGCCTGGGTTCAAATCCCATTTGGGGCCATTTCTCTGCTGTGTGCCTTGGGCAAGTCAGCATCCCTGGGCCTCAGTTTCCCCATCAGCAAAGTGAGGGAAGCTGAACTTAAATTACATCCTGGCTCTAGAATTTTACACTTCTCTGAGTCTGTGAGTTACACTGGCAAACCGTGTGGGGTCCATTTCCTTAGCAGACGTTGACTAGAGACATGAGTTTCAGCAGTAGGTTAAGGAATGAAATTATAAATGAGAAGAACTTGGAAATTCAGGGCTTCCCGCTTTGCCTTGCAGTGGACGTTTTCCTACATTGGCTTTCCTGTAGAGCTGAACAGAGTCTATTTCATTGGGGCCCATAACATCCCCAATGCAAATATGAATGAAGACGGCCCCTCCCTGGCTGTGAACTTCACCTCACCAGGTACATTTCCTCACTCTTCTCTTACTGTCTTGCTGGGACACCTGTTTTGGTATGTGGTTTGGTACAGAGAAGCCAGGTACCCTGGACAAGGCGTTTGGCCTTGCTGAGTCTCGGCTTCCTCATGTGTAATATGGACATGACAGTAACTGCACCTCACTCACAAGGAGAGGATTAAGTCAGGTGAAATGGAGGGGAAAGCCCATTCCTGTGTGTCAGGCACTGACTGAGCACTTGACACGCATCATCTCACTTAAGCCGTCAACAACCCCAAGGTTGGGACAGCCCCTTTTTGCAGATAAAGAAACTGAGAACTTAAGTAACTTGCCCTGGTTACACATGCAGAAGTGAAGCTGAAAGTCAAACTCTGGTCCTTCTGGACTGATGCACTTTAGCCATTCTTTGTTGTTGATGCAAAACGCTTGTTCCAGCCTCAGTTGCCTGGCAGGCTGTGTAGTCTGACAGCGTGCGGCTGGTCTCTGAGGATGTACAGACTCCAGTAGGTTTCTCCCCTGAGCTGCGGTGAAGAGGCAGGTGGCACCGAGTGCTGGGTTCTTTCCCTTGCTCTGTGACACACAATCAGCTCTCTGGTGTCACACCTTCAGTATCACACACGGGGTTGGGGTGAGGATGAGATGGGATCATGGGTGAGGAGGGTCCAGCATGGTGCCCGGCCCCAGCAGCTCCCACGTCACCCCCACTCGGCTGGGTCACCTGTTCTGTATCCCATGCCCGTCCCTGTCCCAGGTGTAGCATCGAAGCCAAATGGGGCAATTTCCAATCTGTCATTGTTCCTTGGTCGTGGTCCAGTGTATTCTTGGCATCACATCATTTACTACACAGTAGTGCCCAGCTTTCTTGATGAGACTAAATCTCATTTTTTAAATTATATTTTGGAATAATTTTAGATTTATAGAAAAGTTGCAAAGCTAGTACAAAGAGTTCCCATATACTTCTCACCCAGTTTCCCTTATCGTTAACGTCCTACATTACCGTGGTCTATTTGTCAAAACTGCGAGTCCAACACTGGTACATTTCTATGAACTAAGCTCCAGACTTTATTGGATTTCACCTGATTTTCCATTAATGTCCTCTTTCTGTCTCAGTGGCATTTAGTCCCCCATGTCTCCTTCGTCTCATCTGATCTGTGACAGCTTCTTAGTCTTTCCCTGTGTTTCACGATCATGACCGTCTTGAGGAGTGATGGCCATACATCCTGCAAACCCAATCTGGGTTTGTCTGGTGTTTGTCTCATGATTAGACTGGGGATATAGGTGTGTTTGGTGAGAATTCCGCAGAGGTGAAGCACTCTTCTCATGACACTCTATCAGGGGTGGGTGACATGCACAGGACGTCACAGGTGGTGCTCACCTTTGTCACTGGTTAAGTGGTGTCTGCCAGGCTTCTCTGTGTAATCTAGTATTTTTCCCTTTCCCAAATTTTAGTTTTTGGAAACAAATCACTAAGTCTACCCCATCCTGGGGTGGGGGTATAGGGTGGGATTAAGCTCCACCTCCTGGAAGGGGCAGTATCTACACATATTACCAAACCTCATTTTTGAATAATGGTTGGTTTCTAAGTCTTCTCTTGGGGATCACAGATAGTTTTGATAAAGGCTGTATTTAATTAGACTCTGGTTATCACTTCCTGAATAGATAATCTTCTGTTTAACAGTATGATGTTAGCATCTCATTTAAATCTGCTATCTGACCTCATATCTGAAATGTCTGACAATTCATTACAGGTGTGGTAAGCATATGTGTATGCACACTTGTTGGCAAGGGGGTGGAGCAGAGATACCTTCTTCTAAAATGTAAAAACTTTCATTCAAATTTCCAGGCTGCCTGGACCACATAATGAAATACAAAAAAAAAGTGCATCGAGGCAGGTAAGTAAATACAGCAATTGCTTTTGTCATTAGAAGAAATTCATACCGTGAGTCAGCGCAGCTCAAGCTTTTTAAGATGAAGGAACTGAGGCCTAGAGTGGGGCTGTTATGTATCCGAATTGCTCAGACTGTGAAGGCTGATCCTGGCCAGCGCCGTGCCCACTGGACCCAGGGATGGACAGACTCTTAGTAGGTTTATATGGTGAGCAAGTCACAGAAAAAAAACACCCTGCTCCCTTGGTTAAAGTAACATTTTAGCCCAAACCAAAGGCCCTTCCTGCCTGGATGGGAATCTGTAAGTCCCCCACCTGCTCAGACACCAGTACCACTGAACTGTGGTCACAGGGACCCTGCACACCTTCTGCTTGGACGTGCAAACATTCAAGGTGGGAGCGTTAGCTAAAGTAGTGACCTAGAAGCAGGCTGTCAACCTGTGACCTCACAGGGGTCTACATCCTACAGGCCAGACTGTTAGAACCTGCCCCCATCTTTTGCATTTTTAAATAAGCCCTTTCAGGATAATCAGTCCCAACTGGCCAACTTCCAAGGGGTTTACAAGGATCTCTGTGCATTTCTGGGTAATAGTCTTAGGGTGCTAATGAGGCTAGTGGTTTTGGGGGGATCAGTCCCTGCCTCTTAGGCACCCCCACCCCACAGGCATCCCTATGAACCCCAGCAGACTGAGTGCACACGTCTCCTCGCTCGAAGGCAGACTTGGAGCATTGTGCCTCCTCTCTCGCCTCCCACCAGGAGAGATCTGGAGTGTTGGAGGTCACTGGGATGTGAGGCGGTCTGAGGGCCTCGAATCAGTCCTAGAACCCAACTCCTAAAGACAGTTCTGAGCTGGGGCTTGAAATGGCCTCCTGGGTGGGGAAAATAATACACGGTATTCTACATCATGTTCCTGGAAATTAACCGAGTGCTGATTTGCAAGCCACATGAATGAAACCACCAGCTTTTTCTCACAGAGTAGACCTGTCCGGGTATCATCTAAGCCATGAGATATTTCCTTATTTCCTGACATCCAGTAAAGCTGGGGCAGAGTAGTCTGATGGATGGAGCTCCTGGAACACAGAGTGTTCTAGTTCTAGCTGAATTCCCTCACTCTATAAACTCAGACATGTCTCCTAACCTGTGGCTCCTGCCCCGCATCCCGGCAAGGAGGAAACCCTGACCCCAGCCCTTCACTCAAAATGGATGTTGAGAATAGAATGTAGTAGTAGAACCCAGCCTGTGCCTCTCACCACCCTCAGCCCAGGGAAGCTGTTTTCAGCAAAGCAGTGACGTGGGGTCACTAAACTTTCTTGGGCAGCAGGTTACTTTGAGATGATAAATAAAAGGCACACTGTGTAGCTGAATAAGTATCTCTTGGACGTGTGCCTCAGAACGTACATCTGTTTTTGTCAAGCCCTTATGGGGACTTAAATGAGGGCTGAGTTTGCAACTCCAGCCTTGTGATTCTCTCTCAACTTACAGGAAGTCTGTGGGATCCAAACATCACTGCTTGTAAGAAGAATGAGACCACGGTAGAAGTGAACTTTACAACCAGTCCCCTTGGAAACAGATATATGGCTCTCATACAAAATACCACTGTAATTGGGACTTCTTATGTGTTGGAGGTACTTTTTTCCCCTTCATTTCCTCAACACCACCCCCGTCCTCAACCTTCAGCTCTCCTTCTCTTGTTGAAGAATGCAGATTTCCTGGACAGGCTCTCTTTTGGGAGAGCACGGGCAGAACTGTCTGCTGTACAAATATGCTGGGCTATTTTGATTAATTCAGACAAAGAAAAACAAGTCCCTGGGAGCATCCCCGGAAACATCCCTGTGACTCTAAAACCAACCAAAGGTAGAGGTCTCAGAAGTATGGAGTGAATCCTGACTCACGCATAGTCTAATGAGTTCAAAGTCAGTTTGGGAAGAGCGTGTCTTCACTGGCAGTCTTTGATCTAATCATTTGTATGGCTCCTAATACCTTTTTTTTTTAAAAATGTATTTATTTTTGGCTGCATTGGGGTCTTCGTTGCTGCCTGCAGGCTTTCTCTAGTTGCGGCGAGCGGGGCTACTCTTCGTTGTGGTGCACGGGCTTCTCATTGCAGTGGCTTCTCTTGTTGCAGAGCACGGGCTCTAGGCACGAGGGCTTCAGTAGTTGTGGCTTGCGGGCTCTAGAGCGCAGGCTCAGTAGTTGTGGCACACGGGCTTAGTTGCTCTGCAGCATGTGGGATCTTCCCAGACCAGGGCTCAAACCAGTGTCCCCTGCATTGGCAGGTGGATTCTTAACCACTGTGCCACCAGGGAAGTCCCTGGCTCCTAATTCTTGATTTTTGTCTCACTCACCGGCACCAGAAGGAACTAACTCGAACTTCCGTGGTGGTTCAAGGGACTGGGGAAAGTGAAGGTGCTGTGGTCCAGGTAAAGCTGAACGAGATGCTCTGGGGAGGGGAGGAGAGGGGAAGGGCACTGAAGACCCATTGCACTGCAACTCGCTGCCTTTGAGGAGTCTTTCTAGTTGGAGCAGATGAGTTCTCTCCCCAGCTCGCTTCTGCCAGCAGTCTCACCATTATGTGACATTGATGGGGAATCCTGGCTTCCATCTTCACAGCTGTGAGGTCAGGAAGCTGACCTTATCGTCACGGTCCCTTCTGCTTTTGTGAGTGGCTGTTGACTTTCCAAGGTGCTTTTATTCCTATTTTCTGTCACAGAAACACAGAGGAACTCTGAGCCATTTTATTATCCCAAGCCTCCATTTTCACTGCAAAATGAAGTAACAAAGGACTTGAAATCAGCAGGCTTGGGTTCCCAATCAGCATATGAACTTTGAAGGGCAACTCTGTCCCCTCGGGGACTGAGTTTACTGCGCTGGAGAACAGGAAGTTGGGCTAGCAGGTGCTCTCACAGCTCTTTCCACTCTGAGTGTATGCTGTGGGGCCATGGAGGGTCCCGGTAGGACACAGCTACACCCAAGACATAAGGGCCTTTTTGTTCTTCATTCCTGGGACATACAGGCAGAGCTCAGACACGCCCGGCAGAGCAGATACCCATCAGCGCGTTAGGACTGCACCCCTTTTCCAGAGAACCAGACTCTACTAGTCCCAAGGGACTTACATGTCGTAAAGCGCTGGCTTAGGTCAAGAGGAGTCCCACTGCTCTGTTTTTTGGAGGACATATTTGTATATGTATTAGGATGTGACCTAACCCTTTTAGATAAGGAAATTAACATCTTAGCAACATGTACAAAGTTTAGGTTCACAGCTCAGGAGTCTTAGAAGGTTTTTGGTCTTGAGTCACTAGTCTGGATTTTAGGGCTTTGTGACAGACATATGACCAAGGAAAAAAAATGTCCTATTACAATGCTAGAGAGGGGCTGAAGCCAGAAAAAAAGGGAAGAGAAGTTCTGGTGAAAGCAGAAATAAGGCTGAGCCCCTCATTTCTCCTTAGCTGACTCTGTATTTCCATACCTGTGCTTCATTTATGAGATCAAGATCCGTGACCAAGCAGGATATACACAAGAAGGGAAACAAAATCAACGGTGCAAAATTGATATTCAGAGTGCCTCAAGGATCTGCTGAAAAACATCAGGGCTGTAAAGGGACTGAGTATATGAGGGAACATGCATTTCACTGCTTTCTGACTTTCTTATCCGTCTCAGTGGCCCAGGCCTGGCTGATACTGTGATTCATTGTGGCCACACAGACATTTGGATAACAAATTAGGAATAGTGGCACAAAGAGACACACGTCATTGGTGCCTGAGAGCAGCTGGTTCTGGAGAATGTCTCTCTGGATTTAGCGATGTTAGTACCTTCACTGCAGGTTGACAAAATGCTTCCAGAACTAGCCCAGGGGTGGGGTCAAAAGTTTTAACTTCCCTGGTGGCTCAGTGGTTAAGAATCCGCCTGCCAGTGCATGAGACATGGGTTCGAGCCCTGGTCCGGGGAGATCCCACATGCTATGGAGCAACTAAGCCCGTGTGCCACAGCTACTGAGCCTGCGCTCTATAGCCTTCAGGCCACAACTACTAAGCCCACGTGCCTAGAGCCCGTGCTCCGCAACAAGAGAAGCCACCGCAATGAGAAGCCCACGCACCACAACGAAGAGTAGCCCCGCTCACCGCAACTAGAGAAAGTCCGCGCGCAGCAACGAAGACCAAACGCAGCCAAAAATAAATTAATTAATTAAAAAAAAAAGTTAAAAGGTGCTGGTCTTAGAAACCCACCTCCTAACAATCCTGACTGCTGTGTAGGTGCAGTGCCTATGGATTCCTGAGCACTTTCACACACTGGAGCTTAACTGATCCTCAACATTCCCGTAACCAGGTGGCATGACCTCCCACATCTGTCAGTCTGACAAAACAGCCTTTAAAAATGCCATCTATCCATATTATGTATTAAGTAATTGCACCCAGAATAACATTAATTCAGCAAAGAAAAAAAAAAACGTAAACTCTGGTTATCACAGTGAAAATGTGGAGTAAGAGGCCAAAATGGTTTTAGAGGACTGTTCCTACCTCCTGGGCCCCCTCTCCCTTTTGAGAATCTAATGAAACACCTGGACACTCTAATGGAAAAACACACTGATCTGCAGACCCCGGGGAGATCTACTGACCCTTGGCTTTAAAGGGACCAAAACTTCCACAAAGCACTGAGTAAAAGTTTTAGTTTCCAAATAAGAGATAAATTTGGTTCTGTTCTGCTAAAGATGAATAAGCTTTGTTTTCTCCAGGCAGAAGTGTGCTGGGTGGATGGCTGCCTCTCCTCCTCTTGGCTCTGCTGGTGGCCACGTGGGTGCTGGCGGTTGGGATCTATCTGACCTGGAGGCATGGTAAGGGTTATAATTCAGTTCTTTAAAGAAACGCAGATGAGGAAATAACACTGATGTTTTTTTTAAAGGAGATTCCTCCAAAGGCAATCACATTTTGGCATTACACAAGAGTCAGACATTTATTTAATGCCTCATAGCTCTCCTAAAGACTAATATAATGACTGGACCACACCCGCTAAGGTAAAGCAGGGATTGGGACTCCAGATCTGCTATCACCTGTTTTCTTTTTACCATCGAGGCATCTACAACGAGTGTAATGGGCCAAAGATAGCTGATAACAAATTACATTTTACCTGTGATAGGTACTCTACGCTAGTTCCTACTTTTAAAAAGTAATTCTTCCAAAGCATAAGAACAACACTCATTTGGATTCATATACTCTAAGGATCTTGCCAACTCTACAACACTGAAGACTTGAATAAGAAATCAGAGTATTTATATAGATACACAGCTAGAGAGAGGCCCACTGAAAACCTCTGCTTCTTCTCCCCTCCACATGTAGACAAGGAAATATAAATGTAGTCTTTGAGTTGTCTGTGATGTTGTATACAGAACAAGATTAATCCCATTTTCTTTCTTAGGTAAGCTAGCCACGTCAAACTTTGACCTTAAGAATACTTATATTAATGGCTATTATTTGACTTGTATTCGTTAGTTTCATACCTAGTTTCCATTCCTTAACACGTATAGGACAGAATTCCAGTTGAGTTCCAGCTGAAATGGGGGTACCACTTAACCTTACGGAACTGTAAAGAAACTCTACCACCTGTAGGTAGAAGATGGAACAACTACTGAGTTGACCCAACTTAAAACGTGATGTGAAGGGCAGAGAGGTCAGCTGTCCTTGTTCACATATGGCACTAAAAATACTAAATTTACAACCACCCACCTGAAACAGAGTACCTTAAACCTCAACAGTTTCTATGAATTTATTTGAAAAGCTACGGGCTTAATCAAGAGGACTAATTCAGTGACAGGGACTTAGAAAAACATCTTTTAAGCATCTTTAAGGTTTAAGCACTGGTGTGTTTCAGGTGATGTGTACAAAAGGAACATCAGGGGTATTTTCCTCTCTGGCAGTAATAACATCCCTGGTGCTTAGCTGATGTGCCCTAGCAAGGGATCATTTATCAGCGATAGTTTAGACTAGAGTAAAAGCCTATTATTTGCTGTCCACAGATGACAAATGCTTTTCTCCCCCACAGAAAGGATCAAGAAGACTTCCTTCTCTACTACCACACTACTGCCCCCCATTAAGGTTCTTGTGGTTTACCCATCTGAAATATGTTTCCATCACACAGTTTGCTACTTCACTGAATTTATTTAAAACCACTGCAGAAGTGAAGTCATCCTTGAAAAATGGCAGAAAAAGAAAATAACCGAGACGGGTCCCGTGCAGTGGCTTACCACTCAGAAGAAAGCCACGGATAAGGTCATTTTCCTTCTTTCCAATGATAACACCATGTGTGATGGTACCTGTGGCAAGACGGGGGGCAGCCCCTGTCAGAACTCCCAAGACCTGTTCCCCATCGCCTTTAACCTCTTCCGCAGCGATCTGAGAAGCCAGACTCATCTGCACAAATATGTGGTGGTCTATTTCAGAGAGGATACCAAAGACAACGACACTGGGCTCAGTGTCTGCCCCACATACCGCCTCATGAAGGATGCTACGGCTTTCTGCAGAGCTTCTCCATGCCAAACAACGTGTGTCGACGGGGAGAAGGGTGCACGCCTGCCACTACAGCTGCTCCTCCCCATAGCCCAGCCACGAAGCAGGAGACCTTAAAGCCTTCCTACTGCTCCAATTACAGGAGGAAAGCATCTGTGATGATTCTGAAGTTTACCGTACAGGCTACTTGTAGGGAGGATTACAGCTGAACTTTGAACAACCCAGGGGGTAGGGGTGCTGACCCCTGTGCAGTCGAAAATTCATGTATAACTTTACAGTCCACTATCTGTCTCTGTGGTTCTGCATCCGTGGATTCAACCAACTGCAGACCAGTAGTATGTATTTATTGAAAAAAATCTACATATAAGTGAATCTGCCCAGTTCAAACTTGTGTTGTTCAAGGGTCAACCATATGTATACCTGCTTTAGCAAAAGGAAGTAAGGGAGGATTCACAACTGAATACATACACCTTAGTCTAGTAATTAAAAGGTTTTATGCTTATAAAATTGTTACAAATTTACTAACTACTGTGGCATTAAAGAACAGAAACTGAATTTATAACTATAAAGCTAAGTCAATTTCACACCTAAAAATCAAGAACACTTACAAGGCTTCCCTGGTGGCGCAGTGGTTGAGAGTCCGCCTGCCGATGCAGGGGACACGGGTTCGTGCCCCGGTCCGGGAAGATCCCACATGCCGCGGAGCGGCTAGGCCCGTGAGCCATGGCCGCTGAGCCTGTGCGTCCGGAGCCTGTGCTCCGCAACGGGAGAGGCCACAACAGTGAGAGGCCCGCGTACCGCAAAAAAAAAAAAAAAGAACACTTACAAAACTATAACCATTCAGATAATCAATGATAAAGCATCTCCCAGCCAAATATCCAGTCTTGAATAGTCCATGCTCTGCAGAGTAGGTAGAATTGTTTAGCTCTATAACTTTCTAAGTTTAATTAATGAATGCCAAACCTAAGAGTCCTCACTAATTCACTCAATAACTTCTTAGGTGAAAAACCTTCTATTACACACACAAGTCCTTATTTCTAAGATAACAAAAATAGGGAATAACAAGCTGAACCTGTCTTTGCTGACCAGATGACCTACTTTATGTGGAACCACTTGTAAACTTGGTATTTGCATAGGACCCTCCCTCTCAGAACTAGATTCATGTCCTATCTGACTCTTGTACAGGTGACTTTTAACATCAACGACAAAATACATCACTTGCAGAGCTGATGTCTACTTTTGCCCAAAGTTACCTATTAGAAGTCACTGTCAGAATTCAGTTTTATGGTTATTACATAACTTTCCATGTTCAAAACAAAAATAATTCATATGTTGAAGTTAGCCCTCTTGAAGTAATTAGTCTTTTTATAAATGAAGTATTGCACTGGTTTACTTAAATAAAAACCAGAATCTAGGGCTTCCCTGGTGGCGCAGTGGTTGGGGGTCCGCCTGCCGATGCAGGGGTCACGGGTTCGTGCCCCAGTCTGGGAAGATCCTGCGTGCCGCGGGGCGGCTGGGCCCGTGATCTACGGCCGCTGAGCCTGCGCGTCGGGAGCCTGTGCTCCGCGGCAAGAGAGGTCACAGCAGTGAGAGGCCCGTCTACCACAAAAAAAAAAAAAACAGAATCTACCATAGAATTACAGAATGTAGAGATGTGTGGCGTTTTAAGTCTTCCAACTTTTTACTTTTCTCAAAGCATCTTTTTCTTAATGCAGAGGTCACCAAAAGGTTGTTTATATTAGCATCCATATTTTTCTAGGAAAGCTTGTCTCTTTCACACAGTGCAAGACTGCATCTGCTCTAGAATGTGGATCAGTTTCAGGTGGATGACTCTTAAAATGTTCTTGTAGATTATCCTTAAAGGATCATGCCACTCCTTCTAATACATGTCTTACAGATAAAGACCAAAATAAGGAAGGATAGTGTGTGCAGGTTCACAAGCAAATACTTAGTAATGCCTGAGGCAATACAATTAATGTGGTAAAGCTCACTTACTTGTCATGATCAGTCTTCACGGTGCTTGTAAGTGCTAGTAATAGAAGACGGCTTATGTCAAAACTTGGACCAGAAACCAACCTCCTCTGAATCAACATCTACCAGTTATAAGAGCAATATGCTATTATGTGAAAAACTATTATAAACAGAAATACATTATGCTTTTAGAACTAGGTAGCCAGTATTAAATTGTGTTGAAACAGCCCAGAAACATAAAATCAGTATTGTATAAATTTAATTATTTTGTTAAAAAACTGAAAAAATAAAAGCATACAATTTTCAAATTTAAGGCAAACATCCCAAATAATACTAGCAAATTAAAATTTTGTAATACTGGCAGACTTTTCTTTGTTTCCAACCTACTGAGCAGATACGCAAAATAATCCTATTTATTTAAAATGCTCTAGTAACAGCATTTCTCCAAGTCCTAAAACTTCCAACCATCCTTTTTTTTTTTTTTTTGGCCATGCTGCGCAGCTTGTGGGGTCTTAGTTCCCCAACCAGGGATTGAACCCGGGGCCACAGCAGTGAAAGTGCCGAGTCCTAACCACTGGACTTCCAGGGAAGTCCCCCCAAACTGTCCTTACTGTTTCTATATTCCACTTACCTGCATCTCTTATCTGCATCTACTTTTGTCTTTCCCCCAGCCCCACTCCCACCCTCAGTTCTAGGGGAGCGAGATGGTCCCTGGCAGGGAGTGGCAGGAATCAGGCATCCTCCCCATCCTCCCAGGTCTCTGAGCTCATAGGCTGTGCTGGCTGGCTCCAGTCTCCAAACCTGCTTCCCTTCCTCTGCCAGGGCTCAGAAGGCTGCACCAAGGCCTGGACCACTGGTGGTAATAGCTGTCTGTATTTAAACGTTGGTTCAGACTGCTCACAGATTAAGGTCAACTGATCATACTGAACAAAAAATACTCCAAGAACTTTCACTTCATTTTTCAGGTAAAGGAAAATTGGGGACCTGATGCTTAAGTTAGAAATTAGAGCAGTCTCCTTGTTTATCTGTATGACACATTAGAAAATCATTAACCTAAATCATTTCTATCTGGCTTTAGGAAGCAAATGAGTTTTCATTTCTGTTCTGTTTTGGTCAATGACTGTTTTCCTTCCCCAAGCCCACCCTAGATTATGTCAATAACAAAAGCCAGCCAGCCCAGCCTTAAATCTTTGCCTCTCGAAATCTAGACCTGAATGTGCCCCAATATTTTTTGTAATACAGGAGAAAATTTTAAAAAAACAAAAAACTTTCTTTCCTATTTGGAATTGTAGCAGCATACACAAGTCATGACATATGTGCTTGCTGTACTAGATAAGAGGGAAAATGCGTGACCAGACATTTCTCACAATTCACGTACACAGTCACACACCCACCCCTCATGGTTATGTAAGACTGCCTGATGACTCTCAGAAGCCAACCTAAATGAAGGGCTTCACCACCTGAGAACCATTCTACTGCAACAATTTAGATCATCGGGAGTTAGAGACCCTGAAGAAGGGGCAGGAGAGTTTACCACTGAACACTAAGTTCGTATTTATTCTCAAATGTCCTGACTACAAAAGCAGCTTATTTTTTACACCAATGTCATGTTCTCAACATAAAAGTTAAAATTCATTTATTTTCATAAAACTTAAGCACCTAGGTCAATAAATTAGAATATAAATGTTCTATAAGAGTCTTATACCACAAGGTTATGTGTTGGTCTTCAACAGTGGATTTTCTGTCCATTTCACCACACAAAAGCAGCTCGCTCTCGTAGCATGCGAACGCCAAAGCGCTGCCATTCTCTCTGATAAATCCACAGCTCCTGTGTCGTATCTAAACAAGCCAACACTGCCCCTCCTTTCCATGCAATCAGCCGGGGATCCATGTCCTAGAGAGGTGATAAACAAAGATATTTCAGTGTAAGCAGACAAGACATTTACTTGAATTTGGGGGTAGAAAACACCCTGCTGAGTCAATATGGAATAAATCAGATTTTCAACTTGCATTAAAGACCCATGAAAGATCCATGAACCACAGACATCTTCTATTTCAACTCACAAGAAATTTGTTTAGTTTTTATTACTGAAAATGCTACTATTCACTATTTACTATTATTCCACAAAGAGTCCCTATAGGCAGGAACATATGTAAAGACATAACTTATTTTGAAGTTTGACTAGAATAAATATATCCCACAATCCCTCCCTCAGAATTAAAATTAAATGAAAATATTCCCAGGAATTGTCAGTGAGAATAATAAAATACAGACACAATCCGTTTCTTAATTCCTGTGTTTATGGTTGCCAAGATAGTTCAAACCAAAAAGATCCCTGAAGATCACCTGGTCTAGGGACCAGCAGGAGATTCTTAATATGAAAGAGATAAAATGGAATTGTTCTGGCTGACAGCGTGAGAACAGTCAGTCTTCTCCTTGCCCCATCCAGTCCTTTGACAAAGGCGGAAGTCAGTCATGCTAGTTTGGAGGGCACAGCAGGGACTAAAAGCCAGTAATCTAGTCCCTAGTCCAGAGCTCCTTTCACCACATCTGTGACCTGCTGAAAGTAATTTTTCCACTTGCTCCAAGCCCTTAAGAACTCCCCAGACACAAACCCACGCCTCCCAGGATTTTCTCTGTCCAATACATTACAACTAGAAATAATGCTGTTTCACTGGCAAGAGTACAACTTGCACTGTGTACAACATACCTTGGGCCTTGTGATCACATCCACATTTTCAATAATTCGCCTGAATGAAGGTGGCATCTTATTGAGAATTCTGTGCTGCAGAAATTCTTGAGCTTTATGAAACATCAAACCACCTCCCACCACCAGGATGGAGCTGTACATCTTCTTTTTGGCTTCATCAGACGCTGAAAAGACAGTGAAATCCCTTCCACGCTTTTTCTCCATATCCACCACCACCCCAGGCCAAGCCACCATCATCTCTTGCTTGGATAACTGCAGGAGCCTTCTCAAAGGTCTCTCTCCCAACCCATCCTAGACAATGCTACCACGCAGCCAGAGGAACCTTGCAAAACACAAATGTGAGCATGTTGCTGTCCCACCCCCGACCCTGCTAGTAGCAGGATTAGGACCAGAATCTCTAGGGGGGCCTACAAAGTCCAGCGTGGTGTGTACCCACCACTTCCCACAGCTTCACCCTACATCCTGCTTTCCAGCCACACTGGCCTTCACACAGGCTTCTTCGTCTACCTGGAATACCAAGGTAACACCTCACTCTCCCTCTAGATCCCTCTCTCTCAAATGGCTCTTCCTCAGGAAAGCCTTCCCTGCCTCCCCGCCCTCCACAGCTCCTCCTGAGTAAAAACCCCTTATTAAATCCCTCAATCAGAAACTCTCAGTCAGAACCCTTTAGTTCAATTTTGTAGCACCTGCCACAGTTGTAATTTCATCTTTGTGTGGTAAGCTGACTTGTTTTGGTCTCTTCCACTAGGCTCCATGCTCAGCGAGGCCAGGAACCAGATCCTAACACCTGACAATGTAGGCGCAAAGCAGATGCTCAATAGCTTTTTTTTTTCTTTTTCTTTTTTTTTGCTCAAAAGGTTTTGCATGAACATGCTGCAGGGCAAAACTACACCCTAGCCTGAACCCTGTAATTGCTCTCTCCCGGCTCCCAGACGTGCTTACAACAACAGTCTATGCTATGGAGGATGGCTTTATCCAGGCCCAGGGCTTTCCCTTCAAACAGCGAGATGGCAGTCTTCCGGGACATCAGTGCAGTGAGAGCTTCCTCAGAATCATTGCCAGCCATCAAGCAGTCTCCCTGGGAGGATCCCAAATCCACCTCCTGGGAATGCAGTCTTTCTGGAAGATCAGAGGACTGGCCACGAAGATCCCCCTCAAATCCAATGGGTTTGGATGCAGACTTTCGGTCAGCAGTAGCTTTTGCAGACTTTAAATCAATCAAAAGGAGAATCAAATGGATGGTAAGGCTATGATAGAACACGGCTGATGTTCTCCAGCTAGATCCCCCCCTTCTCCCTACCCTACTACTCTACACTCTATAAAAAGAAGGTCTGTCACTGTGCTGCAGAGAGGAAACACACCATAGTTCTACGACCAAGCACCTGGTCCCCACCCCTGGATAACCAGGAGTCAGGGGTGGTGTGCAGAAGATGAGGAAGTGCTGACAATTCCAAAACAATCATGGGCAGGCAGCGCGTGAGGTAACACCTCACTCTCCCCCTAGATCCCTCTCTCTCAAATGGCTCTTCCTCAGGAAAGCCTTCCCTGCCTCCAACCCTCCACAGCTCCTCCTGAGTAAAAGAGCTATAACTTTGCTATTACTGATAGGATTTTTAAGACTGAAATGTCGATGTAGACGAACCTTTTCCTCCTGAGTTTCTAAGTGTAGTAGTTCACTGGAATTCTTAGGCCACTGGCTGTTATGGGTCCTAATTTTCAGACCTTATCTACGCACCCCACGCTCAGCTTTGGGACAGGAACAAAAACTAGAAAAGGTTCACTGCCCTCTTCTCTCCATCATGAGCTGCTGTTTCATTAGCAGGTAAGAGCTTTAATTTGTGCCCCTGAATCAGACATCCTAAAACTAGGATCAGCTTTGGACAAATTCAGCTCTTTGCCTGTGCCACCCAGTTTTTGCATGATAATTTAAAAATAGGTAAGCTTTTACTGAAAATACTACTGGATAAATATTCAAAAGTAGATAAAGTATTATACATAAAGTACTTAAAAAATACATGCCAAAAGGGAAGCATCTTGTAGATTGGTATTCTGAAAACTGATGTTTGCTGAATAAAGAAATCTGTCATCTGGATTTTAAACACAGACTTCATCTACGGTCTTGAAAACAGTATCAGCTTTAGTATACTGTCAGATTGCAGCCACTGCAATGATCCATTAATTACGGGCAAACTTCTCATACAGGGACAAAACTGTCTCCTCTCACACAGAATTACCACAGACCTGTTCTTGCTTGCTTTGTGTGGCCAGCAGGTAATGTTCATCATGAGGATCCTCAGGGTCACCCTGGGACCTGTGCTGCAAAGTTGTCATTTTCTGTCCAACGATTCCAAAAGTTGCTGGATAAAACAAAGCCATCGGAGCCTGTGCATGGAAGGAAAAGAATGACCAACCAAGGATACTGCCTTCTGAAAAAACTGACCCATTAAATAAATTTTGTTCTTCCAAAAACAAAACTGGCAGATCAGATCCTATAAGTTAGATCGAGTAAGCATTCTCTTTCAGAAGTAACATTATTTTTTCAGTGCATGATAGGCCAGAAAACTAACTTATCATCAAATTGAATGGGTGATATAACACCAGAAATCTCAAAGTAAATGTAAAATAAGTGCCTAGTAATCTACTTTATAATTTCCTAGTAAGAATGGTGCCTCTTTCTAAATAACAACTCATCACATACTGGCTAATTAAATTAATGGCTCAGATCTGTTCTAATCTGTACTCTACCAGTGGTTTAAATGTTGGGTTAGCATCTAATTTACAACCAGTTGACATTCTCACCTCATGAGGTTTCCAGCAAGTACATATTCTCTCAGTCTGATTGAACCTGGCTGCCTTTCTTTCTACCCATGGAAATATATACCGATGTGTTACCTGGAGTTTTTCATCTCCTAATCGAAACTGGTAAAGAAGGGCAGGGGAATCTGGATGTCGAATCTGAAACTCATGGTCCTGAAGCCCAGAGATGTCCTGATTCCAGGAAAAGATGCTGTCAGTGAATCAGTAAAAGTGCATGCAAACTCTTCAAATGCCATCTAAATCTCACCTATAAAAGGGCTGCCCTACAACTTCCTACGACTCCCACTGGAACTTAATAAAACAAGAGTTCAACTGTACCTTGATTCTCTTTCAACATTTCTGAAATTCCCATTATGTACATTTTTGTTTGCTTCATTATCAACACACACCAATACAATGTCCAAACCAGTAAGCAAATTCCCTCAATAACTGGGAAATGTTATTACCCCGCCTTAATGTTTCTCAAAAAAATTTTTATTCAGAATTACATTACTTGAAAAATGCTTTAAAGTAAGTTGGAAAAAGAAAGGTCTAAAACAAATAGCATAAAAAGGTAGCAATTCATATACAGCAATGACTAAATGTTGACTGTTCACAATACCAAGTAAGTGCTTCAAATGATACCATTTTATTAACTGTCTATACCTATGTATTTACCTGCTACTACGCATTACATCCAAAGGTTTATCTTTATCCTTTATTAGAATGATTGTAGATCCTAAGGAGAGAGACATCTGCTAAACTCTCTTAAAAATACTAGCTGTGTTTTTCAGAGCCTGAGACACATCCGTACAGCTCTGACCTTACCAAAAACTCTCTCACTCCTTAAGAGCTTCAGCCTCAAGGCTTTATAAACTTGGGTTGAACAGGTTGCATAATACTGTTAAATTTTTAATTAGCTTTAAATATCTTCAATTTTTCCTGAAAACAAAAATAATCAGCAATTTTGATTTTGCTCCCACCTGATCTAAATGACAAAAAGTTTCTTTAAGGTGCTGCAGAAGAAGGCAATCCATTTTATTTGTTAACTGGCATTCTCTGTAAGGGAACCCAGCTCGCTGCATCAGCCAGTAAAAACATCTTGACACATCAGATCCACCATATGCCAGACAGAGCCTAGTGTTAAGAGAAAAGGGCAGATGGGTAAGCTGTCAGTTAAGAAGGTGCAAAGGGTGCTCCAAAAACTCAGTTAGGCACAGTGAAACACAGCAAGTTTCAAGAAATGTTGTAGAGATAAATTAAAGCATGAAAGGACAGAATGGATGTAAGGGACAGAGAAAGGAAGCTAGCAAAAACCAGTGGTGAACATCTAGAAGCAAAAAATGCTATTTGCAAAAACTGTCCAAGAAACAGAATACACATTAAATCCAGCTCATTTTCC
Organism: Leucopleurus acutus; assembly: GCF_964270905.1. Classification (NCBI taxonomy): domain Eukaryota; kingdom Metazoa; phylum Chordata; class Mammalia; order Artiodactyla; family Delphinidae; genus Leucopleurus; species Leucopleurus acutus. The sequence continues at coordinate 35,482,693 of NC_139153.1, read as the reverse complement.
AAGTCCATATGTGTAGCATATAACAGCTGTTTGACTGTCTACACTCACCAACATGTAGAAATGGCAGGCAGTGACACTGTAAGACAAAGTTAAGGGAGAAAACCTGAGCGAATACTATCTACTAACTGAATATTTCTACGATTTGGAAAGATCACTGCTGTGCTGTTTTAGTGGTAGAAGACCTGGGTCCAGTGTTTTCTCTATACTTTGAAAACTAATGGCATTAGGTGTTACAAATGGATGAGCCCAAACAACTCAATCTGGGTTTGAGAATGCACTGTAACTTGGGGTGGGAGGTAACAAATTAACCTTTCTCATGGACTGCTTGGACCCTCTTTTAAATTTGTTTCTTTGACTTAAGAGTCAAACTTCCTATGTGGGTGACAGGAAGAATTAAAGCATCCTGAAGAAGCCATCCTGGAAGCACAAAATGCTGCAGAGAACTGGTGTGTGCACTACCTCAGTGTGCTTACCTCTGCTGGGCTTATCTCAGGACAGACAAGCAGCAAACCTGCTCCTGCTAGTTATGTTATTACCTCTTCTATCAGAGATGACATAATGAATGGACTTGACCACCATAAAGTTACTCCTCACTTACCAAAAACAATTATGACGAGAAAAGCAAATACTCAAAATGCTAGCTAGCTAGAGAATTCAGACCTGAAAACCTATTTTCTCCTACATGACTTGCCCAAATAAAGCTTTGCTGTGAATGTGATTGGTATCTCTCTGCCACACCATAGTGAAAGACACAGAGCTAACATACACACTTCCTCTGTGGGAAAGCACACAACACACACTAGGGCTTTCAGGAGCTGCTAATGTGAACTCATATTAGAGAGTTCAAATGGGAAGGGTAAAATTGGCTATTTATAGCCGTGTTAGAATTTGCACTTCCACAATCTTACTAGTTTCACAAGAAAAATCTGAGTATGTAATTCCTTACAAAAATTCCTTTCTAACTCATGATGCTTTCAGTTGAACAGGCTGTGTGGGGAGAAGGAGCAGGGAATACGTCCTCCCAAGCTCCTCACCGAGTGTTCCGATGAGAGACCCCATCCTCCACACAGCACACGCTTGTCTTTTGGTCTCCAACATCTACAATACACGTGCTGCTTAAACCACTGCCATAGGTGGCGCACACAGACTCCTGATGGACCACGATCCCTGAAAAACAAAAGGTAGAGGCGTGAACACCTGGGGAGCAGGAAAGATCCTACAACAAATATTCAATTAAAATCTAGGAACCTCCAGGCAATCACCCAAGTATCACTGACCCTCCCAGAATAAGCATTTCAATAAAGCAGTGAATCAGATTAACTTTGTCAGGAAAAAAAAAAAACAATCTCATTTCAGGCAGATTTCACTGGGATATCAGACATACCTGAAAACCCCATCTTCATTAGGATCATATTCACTAATTCTTTCACATGCTGTTTATTATAGATATCAGGAATTAACAAGATACATCTATAATACTAAAAAGAACAAAGAAAAAAATATAAAATGGTTAACACTCAAGTCAGGTCAAAATAAATTTCACCACACTTGTCGTCAAAGAGGATTCTCTCTAAAGCAGTAGCAGCAATGGCTAGAGGCCCAAAATAAAAACTCAAAGCTCTCTGCTATCCTTTAGGTTTTATGAAAAAAAACAGAAAATGCTGAAGTTTTGTGGGCTTTTTTCCCTTTGAGCTATTTAACACTTGTAAAGTGAAAAATAAGACAACTGATGTTTCCGAAAAAGGTCCAGAGAGAAGGCATAAACTTGAGCAAGCTTGCTGATTGCAGAGCAGTTGACAGGAACACCAAGAACCAAACAAAATGAGAGAAAAAAGAAAGCACCAGAGGGGAATTCAGTGAAGGAAAAAAGACATCCTTAACAGCTTAAGGTCGAGAAGGCTTCAAGAACACTGTCTTACAAACAACTGAGTATAGTATACTTTTATTGACCAAGAATCTTAAAGACAATCCAATAACTGGTCATTTTAGTTTACCTTTAAATCTTTCAGTGGGATTTCCAAGTATTTTTGTATCGCATGAGACCATATTACTTCAATATCTGCCAGAACAGCTGTAAGGGAGCCCCCAGGTCCTGGGTGAATATTTAACTGACCTCTTCTGATAGGCCAGTGAATATTGTAACAGTCCAGAGGATTAACATACAGGGCCTAGAAAAGACAGGCAGATGAATACATTGTTAAAACTCTTCTCTCAGGGTTTTCTAGATTCACATTCAAAAATCTAAGGCCAGAAGTTATCATTAACATTTGCTGACTGTTCTAATGTTGAGAGTGGTGTATGTAACATCTCAGGAGCCAGTGTGAATATCTGGTCCTCAGGGTAGGATTACAGAATGCTAAGAAAAACTAGAACTAGGTGGCAAAGCAAATTAATTTTACAAATAGTATCTAGGTTTTCTTCTTCCATTTCACTGTAAAGATGTTTCCTACCTCTTCTCCTACCAAAAACTCAGGGTGATGAGATGTGTTTGTCCACTTATTTCCGGAGCAATGATCTAAAATCGCAGGTCGCATCTGCTTGTTGTAGGAACGTGCCTGAAACAAAAGAGCATCCAAAAATTCTCTGAATGCATGCAAGAAAACAAAAAGGGGTTGTCCTCTTTTCTCCTCTCTTACAGACCAGATACAGTGGCAAATTTTAATCATAAATCCAAGATATGTGACAAAATATTGATTGGTCACAAGTGGATTCTCCTGCCCTATACCACAATCTTGATTCCTCCCATAATGTTAACACTCAGGCAGTGATTCAGTCAGTCCAAAATTAATACTGTACTCTGCTGAAAGTTGAATACAGATTTATATATCATATAGACTCATGTCCATTCCTAGCAGCACTGGTTTATCACATTAAAATGACAAATGTAGTAAGAATACAGCTTCCCATCAAGATCCTGGAATTACACACTTAAGACTCTCAGATAAATTAAATTTTCATCAACTTGACACAAGAATCACCACCTTACAAATTATTTGGCTTGCCCAGACATCTGCAACACCAATTCAGGTATTCTGTAGGTGGTTAAGAATGTTTTTTCTTCCTCTTTTAAGGAAATCCCATCTTGAATTTGCATAATGAAACAGGGAGCGCACACGAATGGTTACGACTTAACAGCAGTGGTCAAAGAATGAATCTGAAGAAAGAGTTGAGACTGAACCTGCTCAGGGGACACAGGAATCCGTCTTGTACCATTTGACATCTTTTTAGACCATATTGCTTGATCCACCATTTTAAGGCCATTTTGTCTTTGTTCATTACTTTCAGGTTTCTGGGGAAAAAGAACAGAGATGAAGAGTATAAAGAATTTAGTGAAAAAGAGAAAAGAATGGCAAAATACTAATTTAATCCAGCAAGAGCAAATGCTCCCTCATCAACGAGTAGCATGTCCTTCACCTTTGTCACATGCATTAATCTTAAGAATTCAAAGTAATCTTCTTATTATTTATAAATTAAAAAATCAGAAAAGAGCCATCGCCATAAAACTATCTGCAAAAATCTATAACCGCAAGTGACTTTTGACTGATATCAGAGCACTGCTACTTTATATTTACAAAGTATTCGAGAGACTCTTCCATATATCTATATAATTCTCATGTTTACAATTTTATAACAATGTTTTATTCCTTCATGTGTTATTTCACTTAATTAATGAGTATTCAAGTTCTTGTGATATTGCAAAGAACACTATATTTTTATAAAATATTATTTTGTTTTCTTTCCATTTTTATTCCTGAGATTTATTCCTAAAATAGAATTGTAAGATCCAAAGATATGCGAATTTTAGATTCTTACACTGTCAAGTTATACGTAAGCTTAGAAATGGACTTAAGGAGAGTCTGCTAGTTATGCTAAAAAATGGAACCCTAAGGCTTACTATACTGCAAGTTCCTAAAACTACCCTTGATTTAAAACTTAAAGCAGATTACAACGCAATACACATATTTAACACCTATCACAAAAATTTTCCTGTTAATTATCACCTGCAAAATAGGATGCCTACTGCATCCTAAGTAAATGCTTACTCCAAGGAAACACTACTTTTTGCCTTTAAATTATGATTTGATCTAAGATTGTAACAAGTGCTTATTGTAGCAATTCAATTTGCTACAGATTGAAAATATGAGCTCAGTTTAAACTCTAAGTATCTGGAAGAGAAAATATGGCAGTCAGTTAATAGACACCTGGATGCATCATTTTAAGGGAGTGACAATTCTGTATCTTCCACTAAAGATCATCTTCATCAATACCCAATTCATTCTGATGGGTTAAAAAATTAGATTTACTTTTGTTATAATTATTTCTGTACAATCTAAAATTGATAGCTCAGATAAAAAATGACATTTGTAACCCTGAATGATGTCGTTATTTTAAAATACATTAAAGCTATGAAGATGTTGTTCAAGATTATAGCATCCATTGAACACTGAAGCCCTCCCAAGGAGACAACCCTGGGCTTTCTCTTTAGGTCTTACATTTCTTTTGTGTGAGTGTGCTGTGACGGGGCGGGGGGGGGGGGGGGGGAGGGGGGGGTTGGGTTTTTTGGCCACACTGCACGGCTTGTGGAATCTTAGTTCCCTGACCAGGGATTGAACCCGGGCCCTCGGCAGCGAAAACTCGGAGTCCTAACCACTGGAACGCCAGCGTCCTCCATTTTTGACTTACATTTAGTCCCTCCCTTAGGAGCCAGTTGTCTTTGTACAGGGGCTGCCCTTGCTGTTTGTGTCTTCGTGCAATAACATGAGGAATGCTGGCAGGAAGTGTGTCTGTGGCTCGACCGATTCTCAGAGTTGTTGAACCTGGATGTATGACAACGATGAAGTTGCTCTGGATTTGCTGCAAATACAAAACATAGGAGTGTGACCTTAGTAAATAACATGCAGGTAACATGTTAAATAACACAGAGGTAACAGGCTAGACTAAGAAATTAGTTTCCTGTAATGACTATCAAACTCAAAGGTATCAAAATAATTCAGTAAAGGGAGTTCTCTGAGAGGCATCCAAATATTGCTCTCTGCCTGCATGCAAACTCTTTTTGTATCTGTGTGCCAAGGATCTGACTCAGGGTACATAGGTCAACAAATATGTGTTTAAGTGAACGAAATCCTAAGTACCCAATGCAAATCAAGCTATAATTTGGGGGCATTTCTGTGCCAATCACTGTGGGTACAATGGTGACCAGGACAAAGTCCTGACCACTAGAGAACTTCCCATTTACTAGAGAAGAGAGTTAAACAACGAATAAGAGTGTGGGGAATACTATGACTTGTGAAGTATGGGGTTCCCTAAATCTGAATCACCTTAAGATCCTTGTTAAAGCAAAACAAAACAAAAAAGACCCTAAAGCTTCACTACAAATTTTCTGATTCAGAATCTCCAGGAAGAGAGAGCCTAGGAATCTGCAATTTACAAAAGCTCCTAAAGTAATTAGTATGATCACTCAGATGTGACAACACTGGTTGAGAAGGTGAGGGAAGAAGTTAATTTAAGATCAGAATCACTGTTTTGCAATGCTGGAAAGTAAGTGGACTTTATACATGGAGCACTTCCGAGAATGTGCATGAACTGTATTTTCGTCATTGTTTTTTAAACACTTTACCCTTATTGGTTCTGCACTATTTACCTGATCTGGCAAGAGTCTGCGGTTAAAAAACCAGAGTTCACAATTCTATCCTCACAGGTCAGAAAGCTCTGCTGCATTTCACCATCCATTACTGGGAGACAGTGAACAAGGACTGACAAAGCAGCACAAATCAGGACAGTGGAGTAATGACTGTGGGCTTTTAGATCTGTAATTCTCAAGGGGGCAGAATATAACCTGAATCACTAGGGAACCTTTACCACATAAACCTGTTGAGGGACCCAGAGTTTCAGGAGGGAGTGGGGGAAGAAGGGACTCCAACAATCCCTTTGACAACAGGATGCCTCTGTTGAGAATCACCATTCCAGTGTGACTTCTAAATCAGCACCTACTCTGCTCTGCCCTTAAGCTACAGTTGTGTCTTCTTGGCATGTCCTCATTTAAAATATTTCCGTAACTTTCCAATAAGATACAGTCCAGAACCTCCAAGATCAAGACCCTGCCTACTTCTCTAGCTTTACTCTAGAACCACTTACTTTTCAGTCTCTTTAATCTTCCCAATCCAGATGTCTCCTGACTTTTTAGTTCACTGTGCTGACATTCAGGCCTTCACAAACGCAACTCCCCTTGCCTGCAGTGTTCTTTCTCTCTGTTAAATCTTACTCCTCCCTTCAGGTCTAAAGTTGAATGTCATCAGACCAGGTTTATTTTTCCCCCTGCAATAAGATCTTATGGCACCCCTCCTTTTCATGGCACTTATCATTCTTGTAATGATTTACTGTCTGCTCTCTCAAAAGACAAAACCTTCATGTAAAGGACTACTACTCTCTTGTTCACTACTCTGTGCCCAGTGCATGGCATACAGGAGCCTAGTAGGTATTTGTTGAATGCCCATGGCACCACTCTCACATGGCCTGGTGCTCTGCAGCACACTTCTCAAGCTTTTGCGTGCTATGGCAGACAACATTTAGCTAGCAAACTGAGTTAAACAGATGAGGTGGCTTGCCATCAGGGACATCTGTACCTCATTAATAGTACACAGGCTGCAGCACACTGATGGGGAAGCTCTGGGGTAGTAAACGCAGTTCTCCAAAGTGTGGACAAGCAGTTTTTAATAATTACATATCTACCTTAACATATTAGAAAACAACTAGCCAATACATCCTACACATCATTTCCTGGACATTACTGCTTAAGATAAAATTGAGTAAAAAAACTTATTCAGCAAATAATGGTAGAGGTCTCACAGAGGATATGGAAAAACCAAAAGTTGTTACAGGACTGAAGTTAAGCAAATGTTGTTATAGTGGCTAATGGCCCAGGCTCCAGATTCACAAATCTGGCTCGAAATTCAGGCTGTGCCACTTCCTTGCTCTAGATAAAGTTCCTACCTCAGAGAGCTATTGTGAGGATTAAACGAGTTAATCATGTAGCTCGGAGCCTGGCTGTCTCTTCCCAAGTTCTGCATTCCCTTCAGAAGAGGCCAGGCTCTGGCTTATACGACCCTCTTGATGCCATCCCTGTTAAGATCTCCAGTCTCATGTCTTGCTCCCTCTTCTTCCTCAATTCCAGACATCCTCATCTCCAACATTTCATATCCTCCCTTGGCCCAGGTCTCTTCCATGCTGTTCTCCTGCCCTCACATTCCCCCTGGCTAACTCCTAATCATCCTTTAGGTCTTTGCCCAGGTGTCACCTCCATTGAAGAAACTGTCCCAGACCGTCAGGGCTGGAGGAGGTACCTGCTGTGTGTGCCCAATACCTCCCCCTATGGTCCTCTGCACTACCCCATCCCACTCCATGCCCTAGATACTTAGTGCCCATCCCCAACCGTGAGCTCCCCCTTCCCGCCAAGTGGGAGAATCCTAGAGAGTGGGAACTGGCAAGGCCCTTACACACCATCCAGTCTGCCCCCTCAAACTGGTTGGCAGGAAGGTGACAGCCCTGTGCTGGTCTCATAGCCCGGGAGGCTGGGATTCGCACAGTGGCTGGTGTCCGCACAGTGGCTGGTGTCACTGGCCTGGCCACCTGCACTGTGCCCTCGAAGCAAGCGGGGGACGACCCCCTTGCACCACCCACCTGGGTGGGCGCCCGAAGACTCCCGCCGTTCGCCAGCCTCCTCCCCCTCGCCCAGCTCCGCGGCCCCCCGCCCCGCCCGGAAGCCGAGTCCGAGGCCCGCCCCCGGCGCCTCACCTCCTGCAGCGACTCCGGCACTAGCGCGGGCACGATGGGTCGCTTCACGCCGCGCTGCTCCTTCTCCTTCTCCCCGCCCTTCTCTTTCCCATTCTCCGTGTCCCCCTTCTCGGCCTGGGTCATCTCGGCCGCCGACGCCCCTCCAGCCTCTAGCCTCAACGACGCAACGCGACCACCGGAGAACAGGCCTCGGAACAGGCGCAACCTCTCGGCCGACTGCCCACAACCAAGATGGCCGCCGGGAGTCGGCCCAGAGCATTCCGGGAAAGCGGAAGGGCGGAGCTGCCCGGAGGAGGGTAAGGTGGGAGGCTGCACTGGCTGGATGTTGCTGTGATTGGTCCTGGCTGCAGCATGCCCGCAACCTACTTGTGTTTTGTTTTGCGTGCTTGCTGTGGAGCAGCTGATAACTGGTGTCTCATTTCGTCATCACACCTGTCTTTTCTGGCTTCTCAGACACCATACGTAATTCTAGTTCTCCTCGTACTTCACTGGCCATGCTCAGTCGAGCCTCTGATGTTAGGATTCTCTGGAGTTAGGTCTTCTCTCTACACACTCCTTGGATGACTTTATCCAGTTTCATGGCTTTAAATATGAAGATAACTCCCAAATATGTATTTCCAGTTTGGATCTCGCCCTGATAACCAACTGCTTATTTAGTATCTCCACTTAGATGTCTACAAGGCATTGTAAACTTAAATATATCCAAAATGTAACTCGATCCCCGCCTCCCCCCCCAAAATCTACTCCCATTTTCACCATCTTGTTTCACTCGTTTCTTCAATTGTCCACATCTTCTACATCCAAATCCATCAGCAAATCCCGCAGTCCCTCAAATATGCCTTGAATGCATCCACTTCTCCACTCCTACTGCCACGACCTGGTCCGATCTCACCTGGACCACCACAACATCCTCTAAACCCAACTCCCTGCTTCCAGTCTTGTCTGCCTGTAGTCTGGTTTTCATACAGACCAGTGTTTATTAATGCCACTACATCCCCATTTCCTGGCAAACAGAGTTGAATAAATACTTATAAACGGACATAAAAGTGATTTTACTGAACACTTTGGTTTCAAAGACTGTTAAACACAAAGTAGAATTATCTGTATTATTCATTTTTTCCATAAATATTTCAGTGCCTATTACACGTAGTCACTATTCAAAGCACTGGGGTAAAGAAGACAAAATCCGTAACCTCATAGAGCTTTCATTCTAGTGAAAGAATGAGAGTTACCAGCATTCAGATAGGGTTAAAGCCAACAGGCAGTATCTTAAGCAATGGTTTAGAATTAAAATTGGTAAAGATAGCATTGAAGTCCTCGATTTTAAAGACCACCTAGCATATCTACATTTTGTTGCTCAGGCTTGTTGGTTATGGCTTTACAAATACCCTGATAATTACATCTGGTAGCAAGTAAGACACATTGTATTAAAGATCAATGGGACAAACAGGCTTTAAGATAAAAATTAATTCAAGAGCACAGATATCATATGCAGACTACTGAAATACACTGTGATTTATTTATAAAGAACAACAAAAGCAATGAACAGTATTTCAGAAGTTGAAAAAGGTGACACTAATAGTACTCAATATGCAGCCGTTTATTTTCAAATTTGGAGCCTTCTGTGTTTTAATTATATAAAGATGAGAAGTCAGTCTTGTAACCTAAAAATATTTACTTATTAAAACTATATTAATACTTTCATAAACGATACAAAAAAGATGAGACAAACATGTGCATTTATAGAACTGCCTATCAGTCATGCCAGATCCCTGCGGGGGGGAATTCCCAGCACGACCTCATTCATCTGTGAGGACACAGAGCAATCCTTGTTTAGAGTACACATTCATCTAACTTGTCCAGTGTGGTCAACACTCCATTTCTTGATGGTTTCCTTCTGCTATGAATGTGCTTGTCCAGTTGTCTGCTTCTTAGAGCAGACATTTACCTAAAAGAAAATGTTATAATAGTTACTAGTTAGTAATTTGGATCTGTATAAAAAAGCTAGTCATTACATGTTATAAAACCTTCTTCAAAAGACATTTTGATTCAAAAGACAATTTTTCAAGGGTTAAGATAAAAATATTTTTCCAAATAAGATGTCTGAGTAATCACAAAATGTTGTGACTTCTGCTTTCCTAAAGAAAACCTGCCTAAGGAGGCATTTTCAAAATGAAATCCCTGCAGAATTGCAGGTTTTAAGTTACCTTCCTCATCCACCGGCCATTGGAGGAGGATTAGGGCCACGCAGATGATTAATTCGACCCATTCTTCTCGGGGGGTTTCCTGGTGGCCTAAGATAAGAAAAGTTAATTTCTACTGTTTAGTAGACACTACTTCAATTGATTCCTTTTAAGCATTCAAATAGACCCTCTTCTTTATTTAAAATAGGAACTACCATTTAGGTCGTGAGTCACAAATTCAAATACTGAAAGAGACCAGATGCATAAAGCGCATGAGGAAAGTGAGTCAAGCAAGGGTTAGGATAAACGGAACAGCTCCTCCTATAAATGTCCAACTGAAACGCAGCTCCAGCTGATTTTTGCCATATAGAAACACAGTCCCCACCCAGTGCTGCTGGATCGTGAGATTTTCATTAGCAGCTGGAAATCCAGATTCTGAAGTGAAACCTCTAGATTTTAATGTTGGCCATCAGTTTTCATCCTCTAATTTAGACTTTTCCCATAGGATATTTGATATACATTTTAGCTTTGTCAGATTAACTCTGATTAACAAATCAAAGGCAACTTGATTTAATTTACAGTAATACATTAATTTTGTGACATAGAATTTAAGCCTTTAATTACCATGAGCCTAACTATGTCTGTCTGCCTATTTATGTCTAATTTAATTATATTACACAGAGGGGTAAAAACATTGTTTTTCAATTTAAAAAGTTATACCCTCTCCCATCATCATATCTGGAATCAGATGAGCTTCCGTAGCCTCTTCTCTTTTTCACATCTTGCTGAAACAGAGTTCTGAAACTGAAACAAGGGGCAGAAAACAACAAAGATCCACTTTCAACATTATAAAATACATTTCCATGGTTCCAACTATCATCTCTGTGGAAGGATGACTACCCTAACTTAGCTCCAAACCCACATTTCTTGAAGCCAGCTGGACAACACCATCGAGCGCAAGCACAAGTCTAAACAGAGTGTTCTATGTTCTGTGTTAAAGCCACCATTCCTTGTCTTCCCTGTTTGCTGTAACTCTTCTAGACAGAGTCTAGCAATGACTCTGAAACCAGAGTCATCTCCAACTTCCTTCCTCTGCTCTGTATCAGTTGTCAAGTCCCAGAGTCTGCTTTTATAGTACTGCATGTCCATTTCCTGTGCCAACAGCCTACCTAATGTTACCTTGGGGAAGGAGGGGCTGAACTGGTGTGCCAGAGGCACAGGGCTTTCTGGGAATCCGTTTAAATGGAATTTTATTTGTGGGGCGGGAAGGATTTAACTAAATTAAAACAATATTTTAAATAAACAATATGGAGGTGAAATTTGTAAGAGATTGCAAAGAAGTTTTGCAATGAGTAACTTAACTTAGGCCTCTCTGTCCCCTGTTGTATTTCTCTATGGAACAGTTTCTTCCATTTTACCCCGTCTAATTTATGCCACATGCAGCCATCAGATTAATCTTTCTAAACCAGAGCTACAATCAAATTAAGTATAAAGAGCATAGGCTGATTTTCAAATTTCCCTGCCATCTTTGCTGTGCCTCTTCCACCTGGAATAATCTCCTCTGACGTCCTCCTCCCACAATCATGCCCAGCGCAAGGCCCCTTGTAAAAAGAAGACATTTACTGATATTAAAATCAATGAAGTAAGGAGACATCCCACATCTCTGCATATCTGCAGTTCTCTGCCCACGAGACACTCAAATGTATATTCAAACTTTGGATGAGTAAGACTTGTTAGTAGCTGAACAATTTTCATAAAACAAACAGCATATGAAAGATCAAAAAATGAATTTAACTAAGAATTGCTTGAAATTATGGTGAAGTTTAAATTTTTGTCTCCTCTGTATCGATGCTAGTCCTTCATTTAAAAAAAAGTTTATGCCTTGGGAGCTTTTAAAAGTCAAGATCTAATTCCCCTTGTTTACTTGTTGTATACTATGCCATAAAAGTTGCACATACACACTGAAGGCAGGAACAGTAGAGAGAAAGCAAAGTGCTGTCATCTGGCAGCAGAACGAGCAGGTCTGGCCCCATAGCTGCAGGCTGAAATGGTTACCACCACGGCTAAGACATGGTTAAGCTTACTAACTCAAGGAACCTATTCATAATCATAAAAGATGTTTGGGGCAGTTTTATCACTACACAAGTCTTCATCTCCCTTAGAAAAGCTATTAATAAAAATTACAATTAAAAAGTGCTTCAGGCAAGCTGAACTTAAATATCAGGGCTATTAAGAGGACTACTATACTTACAACAAAACCACAAACTCGGCTATTCCCCAGAAGAAATCCGTTATAAAAGACAATCTCCATGGGGACTGACTCCTGCTGTCCAACACTTGTCCTATAGACAAGAATAAAGAAACTTCAGTTAGTGCAACAAACCCCTGACACAAGATGCATTACATTTAATCAGTTAGGTAACAATCATAGGCTCAGTTTTCAACTTGTTCACTGTTCCAAATAGTCTACGCAAGGAAAGGTGTGTTATGTGTACATCATTCTAAGGAAAGGTTAGGGAAGTGAAGTTCTGTGGTCTAGAGGTCATTCCTTTAATATGTCAAATTATGCCTCCTATAGTTTGTAATTTCTGCTGGGTGACATTTCAAGTTTTTTTTTTCTCTTATTTTTTTTACTGTGGTAAAATACACACAAAAAAATTTACCATTTTAACCATTTTTAAGTGTACAGTTCTATGGCATTAAGTACATTCACACCGTCATACAACCATCACCGTCAGCCACCTCCAGAACTTTCTCATCTTCCCCAACTAAAACTCCACGCCCATTAAACACTAACTCCTCATTTCTCCCTTCCCCCAGCCCCTGAAAACCACCATTCTACTTTCTATCTCTATGAATTTGACTGCTCTAGGAACCTTGTACGAGGAATCATACAATATTTGTACTTTGGTAACTGGCTATTTCACTTAGCACAATGTCTTCAGGATTCATCCATATTGCAGCATATGTCAATATTTCCTTCCTTTTTTAAGGCTGATGAATATTCCAATGTAAGTATATACTACATTTTGTTTATCCATTCTATTGATGGACACTTAGGTTGCTTCCACCTTTTGGCTACTGTGAACATGCCGCTATGAACATGGTTGTACAATACCTTTATTCAAGTATTTTGAGGAAACAAATGAGATGAGTGAATATAAAGAATGCTCACGCCACTTCCATTTTCCTAAATGTGTTCTGAGTATCTCCTTCACTTGCAAAGTCTCTTGCCTATGTAAAAAGACTGTTTATACATACCCTTAAAATCTTCAGGATCAGCTGTTATGTTAAAATTTTTATATATCAAAGAATTCGCGGGCTCTAAGTACTAAAGAGAATTTGGCTTGCTCATTAAAATGACCACTATTTTTCTTTAACAGAATGCTGTTGATCCGAATTACAGACTCCAGTTTTATCTTACAGAAAAATGGATATATTTTTCAAACCACTTTAAATAATAGAAGCTACATCAGGAAAAGTTAATACTCTAGAGTTTCAGTCTTGCACATCAACAGGTTAGAATATTTTGGGAGACGAGCCATCTGTCAACTACCTCTCCTCTCCATTTTCCCAAGGGCTTCAACACTCATTGCCATGCCCAGTTTACTTCTCCTCTTTCCTTGACCAGCTTACTTTCAGGTATCCACTTGGACCTGAGCCCTCACAGAGCTACTGAGAAAAAGGGGCTACACTTAAAGACAGAGTGTGAGTGATAGGCTTGGTTCTGCCTCTTACTAGCTCTGCTTCGTTGGGTGATGTGACATTTTCCTTCTCTGAGAAAAAGTATTCCAAGGATAGTCATCATATAGAATTGTTAAGAAAAAAAAAAAAGTCACTTGACAGTAAGAAAAAGTTTTTATCAACTATGAAATGCTAGTACAGTCCTTCTAAGAAAATAGATCTAGGACTTCCCTGGTGGAGCAGTGGTTAAGAATCCGCCTGCCAATGCAGGGGACATGGGTTCGATCCCTGGTCCGGGAAGGTCCCACATGCCACAGGGCAACTAAGCCCCTGTGCCACAACTACTGAGCCTGCACTCTAGAGCCCGCGAGCCACAACTACTGAAGCCCGCGCACCTAGAGCCCATGCTGCGCAACAAGAGAAGCCACCGCAATGAGAAGCCACCGCAATGAGAAGCTTGCACATCGCAACGAAGAGTAGCCCCCGCTCGCAGCAACTAGGGAAAGCCTGCGCGTAGCGACAAGAAGGAAGGGAGGGAGGAAACAGATCTAATTGGAACCCGTCAATTTCTTCCTTTGCGATTCTAAAGAACATATTGCATGCATTTGTACCATTCTGACTTTTTTGCGCTTTTCTTCCCAGTTTCTGAAGGCAGAAACCTCCCCTCCCAATATCCTCAGAGAGAAATAAGTTGCTTGAATGCAGTTGGCCATTTCTCAACTATAAAAGTGAGATTAGAGGCCCTAGTAGAACCTTTATGTTATTTATGTAGATCAAAAGCAACAATGCATACACAAAAAGACACACTACAAATACAAAGAATTATTCAATAGATAATAAAAGCTGCCAGCCTTAACCACAAAGAATATAACACAAAGTCTGCAAGTGCCCAAAACGAAGATGAAACTTTGATCTTCAGTGTCCATCAACCTACTTGTTTCAAAGATTTTTAAGTAAGAGACAAGGAAGAAGAGAAAGTGAGATTTTGAAAAGCAAAGAAATGCAAAGTGCACTCAGCCAGAAGATTTCTCACTACCTTCATGGTCTCTGAAGATAAACAGATGACTCAAATAGAACCAGGACCTGGTTCCAGTGATGCAAGAACTAGTTGAGAGTGCACCAAGGCATTTATTTCACCTGAGTCAAACAAGTGGGCAGGCAGTTCTGACACTGTTCTGACCCAGTCATACTGTGTCTTTCCTTTCCATCCACTGTCTTTGGGGAGTCACTGAATTAAGTCTCTCTCAGGTTCTCCATTCCAGGAATAATCAACTTGCTCCTACAGGGAGTAATGATACTCCCTGTGCCCCTTGAAATTAGGGCAGAAAGCTACATGCGTGACGAGCTACCCCTGCTGGGAGAAAAAGCCTATCCAAAGCTTTTCTTCAACTCTCCTACACATTACAGAAAGACGCAGCGTAGTAGAAAACCGTAAGAACGCAGACGTCAGCCTACCTGCGTTAGAAACCCGGCTGAGCCATTAGAACTACCTTTGTAATCCTGGGCAAGCTATTTAATCCGGCTGCGCCTCAGTCTCCACCCGCAAAACATATAATAGGGTATCACCCGGATAGGGCGACATTAAGACAATGAGCGGACAAACGAACAACGCTAAAAAAAAGTGCCCGAGGCACAAGCGCTACGTAACGGCGTAAACACTGTGGTCTTTTCTAGTTAAGAACACTGACGCCCGACAGGAAAGACCACTTTCCGAGACCCACAAGCAGAAGCTGCAGAAGGGCGAGGACGCCGGGCACTCGGCACCGCCGTCACCACGGGGACCTTGGCCCCCGCCGCGGCTCAGGGACGTTCGGCCGACGAGCCGCAGGCCCGGGCGACTTCGCCCCCAGCTCCGCCTGGCCGCGGAGCGTGCCCGGAAAAGCGGCACCGGGACGGCGGGCGAGAATGGAAGAAACCCGGGGCTCGGCCTCCCAGGACGGAGGTCGCCCACGTAGCCTCTCCAACTCACCGTTCGAGATGTAAACCATCTTCCTCCTTCTCCGCCTCCAGAGCGACTGTCAGGCCTGGCCCCTCTCACTTTCCGTATCTCCCTCCGCGCTCCTCCCTCTGACGTCACAGGCCACGAATAGACAAAACAGTGACTGAGGAGGGAGGTGGACAGAGCCCATTGGCTCTGGGGGGACACGCCCCCGACGGGCGTTTTGGTCTCGTCTTGCTGGTGATTTTTCGATGTAAGGTGGAGGCTGGGGCAGGTGACAGGATGTGACGTTGCGTATTTAGCCTGTAAACGCGGGCTTTCCTGGCTCCTTCGGCAGTGGAGTTTGGAGAGCTCGTTTGCGCTGCCGGAAGAAGTTACGCTGCTTTCTAGTTGTTTGAAGGGCCCAGGGTTGGGGAGGCAAGGTCACGTGTGAAGTGACTTGGAGAACCGCCGGCAGGAGGAGGTTCCAGAGAATTTTCCAGAATTGTGGATCTTTCAAGGTGTGCAGGGAAGTGCCTTGCGGGCGGAGGCGGTCATCAATCCGAAAAGAGCTTTACGGTCAAGACTTCGGGAATACACAGGCCCTATCTAGACAATGTACTCATTCTCTTTAGAATCGGTGTTTCTACTCTTGGTTCGCTAGAAGTGGATGGAGTTTTTATCAGCTCTTGTGAGACAGCTGAAAAATACTGTAGCGCGGGGTAGCTCGAGACCTTTCTCTGCTTGCTTTTTATTACTGGCTATTTCGTGATATTGCCAGCACTGTGGAGGTGACAGATGAATGAGAAGCTGTCTCGTGGTCATTGATTAAATATGGCCCACGTACCTTGTGCTGACTGATTAAATATGGCCCACGGACCTTGTGCTGATTGATTAACTATGGCCCACGTACCTTGTGCTGATGGGTACTTACTCGGCTCCAGCCACTGGGCTACTTTCTGGTCCTTGACCATGGTAGTCTCATTCCTGCCCCTTTGCTTTTGTACTTGGATGTTCTTTCTGCATGGAGTCCTAATTTTTTTTCCCCCAATTCTCAAGTCATGCGTTGTCTCCTCAGAAAGTTTCTAATCACCTTAACTAAAATGAAACTGAAAATTCCATTTCGGAAATAATATTTTACATTTAACAATGTGTGTTAAGATTGTATGTTCCAACACCTAGAATAAACAAATATTTATTTTCATGTTGACTTTTTCAGTAGCAGTTTTCCCCAAAAAAGTGCATAATAGGACAAAACAACATCCTTCATTTGAATTTTTTGCAGCGCAGAGGGTTTTTTTCTGCACACATATTGGAGTGGGGTCATTAATTTTCCCAAGTACCTTCTTTAACACAAGCCATGACACCATCATCTCTCACCTGCTCTTCTCTAGTTGTTTTCTACCTGAAATCCCAGCTTCCACCTTTACCAGCCTTAAGCAGTTTTTCACACTGTAGCAAGAGTGATCGTAAAATGGAAATCATTGCTTGCAACCTTTTAGATACTGAAATTTAGTGATTTCCTGTTGCTCTTAAGATCCAGTTCCTTTTCCTGGTCTACAGGCCGGTCATGACCTGTCCATTTGATCGCCCCCTTCGCTACACCTCCTGCCACAATCCCCACCCATATTTTGTGCTAGCAACATTGATGTTTAGTCTCAAGCATCCAAGTTTTTTCATGCCTGCAGGACTCTGCACATGCTTTTCCTTCTACCTGGGACACTCTTCCCCTGACTTCTTGCACATCCAGCTCCTTTCATCTTTTAGATCTCAGCTTAACTGTCACCACTTCTGAATTCCTTCTCCTGGCCAATCATCTCCATGATTATTTTCTTCATAGTACTTATCACGATGTGAAAATATTTTATGTCATAATCGGTTTGTTTCTTTCCAGAAAATATAAGATGTAAGAGGTCAGGAATCTTACCTGCTTTGTTCCCTCTTATATCTTCAAGGTCTGTTATAGTCCTTGGCAGGTAGTAGGTACTCAGATGTTTGTTGTTAGAGAGGGAGGGAGAGAGACAGACTGAGAGAGAAAGAGAGAGAGATCTAAAAGTTCCCTAAAAATCTCCCAATCACCAAAGGAGGAAGAGAACTAATATTGGGATCTCCTGAGTACCAGACACTGCTAGGCTCTCTCTTCCTCTTCATCCCTCTATCTAGATTATTTCTTCCTGAGATTTTAATGCAGTGATTCCCTAATGAACTACCTCTAGCCTCTCCCACTCCATTTCATGCTATGTTTAGCCACTTGTTTAATCCAAGTTTGCCTCTTTCCTGCTCACATCTTCAGTTTCTCCCTACCACCTGACAATTCACACCCCAGCCTCCATGGTCTGGCATTGAGAGCTTCCTTGATATATTTTCTTAGGTTTATCTCTGTGACTGATTTCCTAATAGACCCCTGGTTTTCCTTCCTTGTTGCTTCTGCTCATTTGTTTCCTCTTGATGGGAATTTTCCCCATCTCTTAAAATCTAATCCATCCTTCAAGGTGAGGCATGTTCCTATTAAATGAAACAACGAATAGCAAATGTGAAAGGGCTTTGCAAACCGAAAAAATACATATATTATATATAACTATATGTATATTATACTATATATATTTCAGATAGACAGATTATATAGATAATTAGTAGCAGGATGGGCCGGAGGACAAATAACATTTCCCTCCTTTCCCTAAGCTTTCATGTCAAGAACTGCATGTTAGTTACCAGCCACATGTGGCTGTTGAGCATTGAGATATGGCTTTAGTCTGAAATGAGATGTGCTATACGTGCAAAATGCACACTAGATGAAGAGATTTAGAATGACATGATGTCCAATATCTCAATTTTTAATACTGATTACATGTTGAAATAATATTTTGGATATTGGATTAAAATATTTTATTGAAGTAATTTTGCCTGTTTCTTTTTACTCTTTTAACGTGACTGCTAGAAAATTTTAAATTACGTACTTGGCGCACGTTTATGTTTTGCATTATATTCCTTTTGGACACCACTGGTCTAGAGTGAAGACATTATTGGCCTGGCACAGGAAAGGTACTCAGTAAATATTGGGTGAATGGCTGAATGAATGCTCTTAATAATGGATAATATTATGCAAGGTTTACTATGTGTCAGGCACTGTTCTAAGCATGTTTTACTTATTAGTCCTTACAACAACAATAGCTAACATTTATATACTACTTACCCTGTTCCAGGCAATATTCTAAGCACTTTTGATGTATTAATTCATTTAAACCTCAACCTTATTAAGTGGGCTCTACTATTATTTCCATTTTACAGATGAGGAAACAAGTCACAAGGAGCTCAAATGACTTGCCCAGGGTCACACAGCTAGTAAGAAGCAGAGCTGAGATTAAGGCCAAGAGTTTGGCTCTATAGTTTGTGCTCTTGACTCCTGTGCTAGGGAATTCCCTGGCAGTCCAGTGGTTAGGACTCTGCACTCTCACTGCCAAAGGCCCGGGTTCAATCCCTGGTCGGGGAACTAAGATCCCACAAGCTGTGCTGCGTGACCCCAAAAAACAAACAAAAAACTCCTGTGCTGTACTGCCTCTCCACACATAAGCAGAGGTATTGAAATAGGATATAATCCAGTGTGGTACTCATAATATAGAATGGGAGGTGGTTTCTGGAGACAATTTAAATGTATCTCAGTTTTCTCGAAGTTACAAAATAGCTTCCCACAGTTTTTCTTTTCTAGATACCCTAAGCATAAAATTCCCCTAAGCGTCTCTAAGTTGATTACCTAGCCATCTCAGTTCCCATCTAACCCCAGAGGGATGGGCTACTGTGAATGACAGCTACCTCTGGAGCTGGGACTGGAGTGGATCCCACCTAAACCACATGGGTGGAGAGAGGTGTTTACCAGAGTATAGAGAAGGAATGCTGGGTTACATCAAAACAATAAGATGCCTTCAATACTGCCTTTAAGGAACACGGAAAACAGATGGCATTTATGTTCTTCATTAATCTTTTATGTGTTTGTTCTTACAGTTATTGCTCCTATATTCTTTATTTCATCTGGGCTCAGATATCTTAGCTGTCTCATTTTTCTACCTTATATTCTTTCACAGTAACTTTTTTTTTTTTTTTTTTGCATTCCTTTTAAGGTATGTAGTCTCAGACTGGACATGCTGTGCAAATCAGGGGCTTACTTTTTTGCACCAATAAGCAGTTCATCCCTTCAGTTGAACTGATGGTTTTACTGCTCTACAAGTCACTTTCTTAAACCACTTGAACTCATTTTCTGCATCAAAATGGAAAAATGTTACTAGAAATTCACAATGCTATCTTCCTGGGAGAATCTGGTGGATTAAAAAGTTTGGGATTTCATCTGTAGTCTCTAAAGTATATCACAAAGTTAATGATATCATTAGTGAGCCTGTGAGGTTCAATTTAAACAGTCTATCTTGTGCAGCATGCGGGGAGCTTAGTTCCACGACCAGGGATGGAACCTGCACCCCCTCAGTGGAAGCACGGAGTCTTGACCACTGGACCGCCAGGGAAGTCCCTAAACAGTCTATCTTTAAATGAATAAGGAATATCTAGATTCTACCTGTGATTCTGTTACAGGAAGAGAAATACTGTTCCAATTATAATTTCTAACCTTTTAAACTCATGATCTGATTTTAGTAAGGTGGTAACTGTAATGGAAACTGTTACTGGTAAATGGAAGGAAATACTTGTACAGATTTGTAAAGTAAAACCATCAGAGACTTAGGTGCTGGTTGCCTTCTATCCTAGGGGCATTAACTGATTATTAAAAACAAATTTTTATTATTTTTAGAATTATATTCTATAGTACAAAAAAAGTATATTGCTTTCCAAGCCTTATGTCTAGATTCCTAAAAGTGGAATAAAATATAACAGAAGTGTACATTCTAGCGCTGTGTTCATAAGTCTCAAGATAACATTGATTTTTATATTTGAAAAATTAGAATATAGATATATGCCTGTTGACTTTAAAAACATATGATTTATTATTTTTATTCTCTAAATGGTTTGGAGCAGAGCATTTGATAGTCCTTAGATCTTTTTGTTTTGTTTTGTTTTAATGTGATACCTCTATATAATATAAAAGTCAAAAGATACAAATGAATATTCCATGAAGAACAAGTCTCCTGTCTTCCTCTGGAAGCCGGAATTCTAAACTTCCATCCCGTAGCTTAGAGAAGCTGTTAATAGCACTGCTTGGCAAATTCCTCTTGGGCAGTAGTAGCCTCAATGACAGACTCACCTCTCCGAAGTTCCATCTTCTCTGGGATCTTGGCTAAGCAATTCTTCACTCACTATCATCTTTAACGTTTTAAAAATGTTTTTCCCTCATTTTTTTATCCAGGTTTTTAAAGTTGTGCTCAGAAGAAGTGGTAGTACAGATTACTTCATCCTTCATAATGAAATGGAAGTTGATACATTTATCTAACCAAATCGACATGGCCATTTAGATTAGGTCTTAGATTAAGCACTATTTTGCCTTTGACTTAAAAAATTCTGCTATTTGTGTATAAATAAAATTTCCAGAACAACTGCTATCTTTTCGAATATAGTCAAAACATTATTACTTATGAACAGAAAGAATTATTGTAAACAGTAAATTAAAATGTGTGAGTGATTTAAAAATATATTTATTTTGCCAATAAACATTCCGCTTTTAATCCTTCCACAACCAAATAGATGAATAAAACCTTACTTTGGTTTGCTAGTCTCGGTCTTTTAATTAAAGGCTCAATGAAAATAGATTCATTTTGTGGCCTCCTAGGGAAAAGTTCTTATGGCCCAGTGATGACTGTTCCTTGGAAAGATTGTTAGCGAGGCTCCAAAGGATTCTGTTAGGGAGGTTGCTGTTGCCTCAACTAGGTGGTGAGGCGGGCTGTTGCTGATGCCTCAACATCACCTTATTTTTTCATAAATTTATTTATTTATTTTTAGCTGAGTTGGGTCTTTGTTGCTGCACGCGGCTGAGCGGGGGCTACTCTTTGTTGCGGTGCACAGGCTTCTCATTGCTGTGGCTTCTCTTGTTGCGGAGCACACGTTCTAGGCATGCAGGCTTCAGTAGTTGTGTCTCGTGGGCTCTAGGTGCGCGGGCTTCACTAGTTTTGGCACATGGGCTCAGTAGTTGTGTTGCGCAGGCTCTAGAGCGCAGGCAGTACTTGCAGCACACGGGCTTAGTTGCTCCGCAGCATGTGGGATCTTCCCGGATCAGGGCTCGAACCCATGTCCCCTGCATTGGCAGGCGGATTCCTAACCACTGCACCACCAGGGAAGCCCCACTTCATTTTTTCTTAACTAATTGTATAACACAAGCAGCTTGGTTAATATCACCCGAGGTCAAATATGGTTCTTAACTTCAAAAAAATCATCTTTCACAATTATCAGTAATCTATCTCTTTTGCTGTGAAACTCTAACTTGGTTTTGATGAGAAGTATGAAGCAGAGACTCTGAAAATGGAATCTGGCAACTGCCAAAGTGTTGCTTGATGTTATTCTCATTTCATTTTGAATGTATTTAGCTACTCGTTAGTGGCCCCCAGTCTTTCACATTCAGACAGAGACATTTCACAAGTGTGTTGGAGACCATATGTGCAGAAAAGTGGAGAAGCAAGTGGAAATGGCTAGAGTCACCTTGAGTTGCTGACCTGTTTGGTCTCTCTAGTTCCCTGCCATAGTCAGCAGGCTGGCAAGAGAGGGGAGCAGGTGTGCTGGCACACGAGACAGGCTCAAGCTTACTGCTTGCAATGGTGGTGGCAGCGTAAACAGTTCACACCAGCATTTTATAAGCTAACCGGGTACTGGGGAGCTCAGCTTTGGGACCCTTCCTGCATGAGGAAGCCATCCAGAATATGACTCTAGCCATTTCAATTGAGTCACTGTTTTTAGAAATGTAAAAATTTTTTTAAAAATCCCACTAACGTACATTTTCTGTCATAAGCCTTGAAAATGTTCATATCCATAATCCAATATTTCTATTTCTAGAATTCATTCTAAAGAAACAATGAGAGATGTTGAAACAGATTTACAAGAATATTTACCCCAGTGTTATTTGAAATGGAAAGAAAAAATGAAAGCCATATAACTGCAATAGTGGGAGATTAGCTAAATTTTGGAATACATAGCATAGTGTACATTAATATAGTGGGAAATTATTTATGATATATTGAGTGAGAGGAGCATATTATGAAACAGTATGTAAAGTATGATATCAATGCAAAAAAATGTGTATCTGGAAATACACTCAAAATTATGGGAGCTGTAATTTTTTCTTTGTGTTTTTCTACAGTTCTCAAATTTTCTACAATAAACATGTATTCCTTTTCTAATTAGAAATAAACATCAATATTTTTTAATTGAAGTATAGTTGATTTACAATGTTGTGTTAATTTCTGCTATACAGCAAAGCGACTCAGTTTCACCTATATGTACATTCTTTTTTATATTTTTTTCCATATGGTTTATCCCAGGACACTGAATATAGTTCCCTCTGCTATACAGTAGGACCTTGTCGGTCCATTCTATATGTAATAGTTTGCATCTACTAACCCCAAACTCCCAGTCCATCCCTCCCCCACCCTAAGTATACATTTGTTAGAAACTGAGGGTTTGTCTCTAGTCTCATTTTAATGGCTTGGGTAATTCTTAAAAATATTTTTTTTCTAGTAGAAGTGATAGAAAATTAATAACCAAGGAGTTTACTCGGTAGTTGTTAACTTTCAGACTACATTATAAAGTCATTTTGTTTAATAGGTTGTCTTTGCTTTGCCTGATTGCTCTAGTACACACAGCATACACATGGGAACCCCACTCAAGTGAGTCAGTCAGTGCTTTTGGTTTTCTCTTAGGATGAATAGAGTCCAGTAAGAATCAAGCAAACAGTTTCAGATTCCTTGCTATTAGCTCAAAATAATTCTGACTGCTTATCAAAATGAAGACTTATGTGTTAATTTTTTTGAATGGTTTATTGGCAAGGTTACTGAATAAAAACCTTCATTTTAAACGTGTGCTTTTTCAGAGAGTTCTATCATACTGCTAAATAAAATCCTTTTAAAAAGAGTTAAATAGAGATGTGGACCTTTATAGATCTTTAGACCTTCTTTTGGGCAGTTAACTGATTGTCGATAGACGGTAGAATCATCTTACCAGTATTTTGCCCATGCTGAAAAAAAAAAGGCCCATGAAGCAAGAAAATTTATAGTATTTGATATGATGGCAAAAAAAAGTTGTCAAAATATACAAACAAAAACAAATCCATATACGTATAGCTGATTCACTTTGCTGTACATTAGAAACTAACACAACATTGTAAAGCAATTATACTCCAATTAAAAAAAAATTCCCATATGAGTGTTTCATCTAATGTGCCTTCCTTTAAAATAGAATTTAGCCTTAAGCAACTGAGCCTTATTTTCAGGGGATGAAATTAGAGTCCAACTCAATGACTTTTGCCTCCCTGCTGGAAGGCAGTCTCTGGAAATAGCAAGCAGGGAATCAATGCTGAAAATAAGTAATTTCTTTTCAATATGGATATAGTGAAGTGTAAACTGGAGCTGCCTCCTATAACAGAGTGAGAAAGCCTGGTTTATGCCTAGGCTCTACAAGGGTCAGGGAAACCTGAGGGCCGAGGGGGGCCTCTGTGCGTATAGGGCCCACAAGTATGCTCTGGACTATTCTCTACGGGCAAAGCTAAATTCCTTTAGCTCTCACTCCCAAATAAGCAGGATCTCAGCTTTAGGGATAAAGAAATTATTTTTGAAATCCAAGCCTAGTAGAGGAAATGGCTTCCTTTGATCCTCTGGGTGTTATGACACCCATTTAATATCAGCCCAGAAAAAAAAAAAAAAAAAAAAAGACCTCTGGATGCTTTAGGGTATTTCCTTTTCTTCTAATGACCTGTGGATTTCAGGAGAGAGCTTCAGAAATGTTCCAGGCACTTTACTTTTTGCTCTGGACCTTAAAGATCCGATAAACTATGCAACCGCCCCTTGAATACTTGAATTGAATTCAGTTTAACTTGATAAAGGTTTATCAGGCTGTTACTGTGTACAAGATATCATGGTAGCAATGGCACAGACAGTAATAATAGCTAATGTTTATTTAGTATTTTGTGCCTGGTACTGTTCTAAGCAGTTTCCATACGTAAACACTGTACTGAACAAGCAAAACTTATGGGTTGTGATCGATAATTTTATTTTTTTTCCTCCATCACTCCTTTCTTTTTGTTCAGTGGGACTAGTTCTTCTGTGTTCCCAAGTGAAAACTTAGGCAAGCCCTATGACTTCTCTGGTTTCTCACAGGTCATACGCTTGGTGTCAATCTAATAATAAGAATGTCCAGTGCTAAGTAAAAGTAAAACTCCTGATCTTGCTTGAAAATTAAGATATTTTTTCCTTTCCCGTGTGAATGAAAAATGTTGCCAGCCATATCAGTAAAGAAAGAATGCTGCAGCCATCAAGCCACGATAGCCGCCCAGGACAGTGAGCCCTGGGGAGACTCAGGATGGGAAGGAATAGGATACTGGCCCTAGATAGCTAAGGTGCGTAACGAAGAATGATGTCAGTAGGCCCAGACTCTTGCATCTTCCCATACAAAGAAAAACGTTAAATTCATTAACTTGAGATATCTAATTTTCTTTAATTAACAGTAATTTTTTGATGTTCTGACTACCTGGTCTTTTTGCAAAACTCCTATATATCCTGGTTCTTCCCTTACCCCTTGGGAGCAGTCTTTTAGAGATATCTGAGAGGCTGCTTCCCAGGCTTGAAGTCCTCAGAAAGTCCACCAAATAAAACATAATTCTCTACTTTCAGGTTGTGCATGTTTTTGAGAAGACAGTGCTTAGGGACAATATGCTTCCTCTGTCAGAGACACAGGGGCCTGGCCATTAGCCATAGCTTTCCAGTTAGCTTGTTGAGCAGCAATGGATTTTATGAGTGTCTCTTGGGAAGAGCACGCTGGGTTCATAACGGGACCGTAATGGATATCACAGGCGGATGAACAATTTAGGGGTAACATACCTGTCAGTCTGGAGGTGGCATGATCAATTACCTTATGACTTGGTCTTTCC
Organism: Leucopleurus acutus; assembly: GCF_964270905.1. NCBI lineage: Eukaryota > Metazoa > Chordata > Mammalia > Artiodactyla > Delphinidae > Leucopleurus > Leucopleurus acutus. The sequence continues at coordinate 35,457,054 of NC_139153.1, read as the reverse complement.
ATCCTTTTCTATCCATAAAACTCTTGTTCCATTTTTTAAGAATCATATAATCCACTTACTATCTTTAACATGTCTTCGATGTTACTAATATCCTATCTTTTTAACCTCCATCCTATTCATTTTTCTTGTCTTCTATAACAGAATTGCATAGTCTTAAATAATATAATAAGCACATTACAGTCCTTCCAAAATGTAGGGATGCATATTCATCTGTCCAGGTGGTTTCCTCATGACTTGAGATGAAAGTAGGAATGAATGTCCTCTCTAAGGGCATTCTCCGTAGAGTGGGTGACATTCACAGAATAGCTGTCTCCACAGAAGTCTTCTTTTAAAACTTCTCCTCAATCTCTACTTTTGTATCCCCATATGAACAGCTTAAGAGTTAAGAAACTGGTTTCCAGATGGCTACTTTAAGAAAAGATACAGGTTGCTCTAGTTCCTGTTTTAAAATATCAGATCTATTTTATCCAGGTGCCTCAGTCAAGACTTCCATTTTAGCATCCTGATACACATGTATTATTCCATTGAACCCTCACAACGACCCTAGGAAGTTGGTATGTTCTTGTCTCCATTTTATATATGAGGAAATTGAGGCTTACAGAGATTTAGTAACTTGTTCACTCTTAACAAATGGTAGAACTGGGATCATAACCCAGGCAGTCTGGCTGCAGAGTCCCTGCCATTATAGAGTCCCTTTCATTCTCCACAAGAAGGAGGGGGGTTGATGAAAGCACAAATGACTAATATAAGATTGAGGAAAGTCAGGTGCCCTAAGAGAATCGCACGCTGAGTGCCCATGGGGTGAGGAGGAGGGAGAGCACGCAGTACCTGGAGGGAATCAGAAAAGGATTCCTGAGAAGTGATGGTTGAAGTACATCCTGTGAGGTAAAGAGTATTTTGACAGGAGCAGTAAGGAGCTAGAAATGAAATGAACGATGTATGATGAGATTGCATCTGTCATCCAGAAATCCTTTCACTTCAGCTGAATCTCCAAATGATCACATACCTCAAACCTAGTAAGACTTATGATGAAATGAACTTGAATTGGCTGATGTTTTTGTAAGCATGCTGTTTCCATAGTTTATCTTAAGAAAGACAATTGTTTTGTCATTGACTCAGATTTGTTTGTCTACCTGTTAAAACCCAGCTGGTAGACTCACATTAGAAATGTTCTAACTGGAATCAAGTTGCATAGGCTATTTCCCTGCCTCTTTTGAATGCTTTGTATACTGGCAACATATTATATCTTAAGTCATTTGTGTTCTTCAGAACCAAATGGGTAGCTGCACTATACACTGACTAAACTCAAATAAACTTTTGGATTATTGTTCACTGTCATCTCCTATTACCAACAAGCCCTTGAAGCACAATACGGCAGGAGTGGCACACTTGGGTGGGAACTGTGGCAGACAGAGAGTACCTTTCTTCTCTAAAGGGGACAGAAAATTTTCAGCTCTAGCCACTCATCACCATGTGGGATGGGGATCCATTGCAGCCAGAGCTTCTGATGATTTCAAGAGAAGCTTGAAATCTGGATGATTATCCCAAATGTCCCTGTTTTAAAATGTTAAAATATTAGTAACTAACTCATACTTTTTAAAAAAACATGATACTGGGGGAGTTTCCTGTTGGCCTAATGGTTAGGATTCCTGGCTTTCATTGCCGTGGCTTGGGTTCAGTCCCTGGTCAGGGAACTGAGATCTTGCAAGTCATGTGGCATGGAGAGAAAAAAACAAACAAAAACCCAAATCAAACAAACAAACACACAAACAAAACAAACAAAAACCCAAATCAAACAAACAAACACACAAACAAAACAAACAAAAACCCGCATGATACTAGCCAAACAAAACATGTCTATGGGCCGAATACAGCCCAAGAGTCACCTGTTTGAAACCTTTGCTTACAACATACCCACTAGAAATTGCTGAAATTTCTTACAGGCCCAGGCTTGAAGAAGCATACATTAAAAACAAACACAAAAATAAAAACACTAACCCTTTTGATCCCTGGCCCGGGAACTAAGATCCTGCATGCCACACAGCATGTCCAAAAAAAGATAAACAGAGAGAGAGAGAGAACAAACCTGTGGTTGCCTAGGTGGGGGAGGGATGGATTGGGAGTTTGGGATTGGTAGATGCAAGCTATTATATATAGAATGGATAAACAACAAGGTCCTACTGTATAGCACAGGGAACTATATTCAATATCCTATGATAAACCACAATGGAAAAGAACATGAAAAAGAATGTATATATATATGTATAACTGAATCACTTTGCTGTACAGTAGAAATTAACACAACTTTTTAAATCAGCTATACTTCAATAAAATAAATAATTAAAAATTTAAAAATAATTTTAAAAAAACACCAACCCTTTTATTATGGAAATTTTCAAACATTGACAAGTAGAATAGTATAATGAACCCTTTTGTACCCTTTGTGGAGTTTAGACAGTTAACAACTCATAGCTAGTCTTGTATCATCCATACTCCCTCCCACTTTCCCCCATTTCCACAGACTATTTTGAAGCAAATCCTAGATACATACAGTTTCATCTATAAATATTTCAGTATGCATCTTTAAAAGACAAAAACTCTCTAAAAATATATAATCTTTTTTTTTTTTTTACGGTGTGCGGGCCTCTCACTGTTGTGGCCTCTCCCGTTGCGGAGCACAGGCTCCGGACGCTCAGGCTCAGCGGCCATGGCGCACGGGCCCAGCCGCTCCGCGGCATGTGGGATCTTCCCGGACCGGGGCACGAACCCTTGTCCCCTGCATCGGCAGGCGGACTCTCAACCACTGCGCCACCAGGGAAACCCAGCAATTGATTAACTTTTTGACTGCCTAAGACAGGGAATAACAGTTGGGGCCAACAATAGGGTAACCAAAAAACTTGACAATGAGCCCATAGGTACTTGGAAAAGCTTTGACAAGTTTCTGGGAATCTAGAAGGCCACCTGTAGGGGTAAGGGTTCTGCACATGCCTAAGGCTGTTTGCATGCTCAAGAAAGACCTTAGAAGGCCCTAAGCTCTCAACCTTGAGAACCTGCACAAGCAGTGAGTGAAGGGTAAGAGAGAATAGCTAACTGCCTGAATGAACATTGAAGGTGTACCCCAAGACACACAGGGTGCTTCAGCATCAAGAGTCAGAAGCGTATTGATTCCAGACATTTAAAGATATCTCTGAGCTGACCACTAAGCTAACTGGGCAGAGACTTCAGGGGCTACAGTGGCCTTTACAGAATTAGTTTAGAAAAGTCATTCAACAAACAATAAACGGCAACAATAACAAACTGGAGGAGGAAGAAGAATCTTATTTGTGGAATTTCAACATTATATTCTTTAAAATATCCAATTTTCAACAAAAAATTATAAGACATACAAAGAAACAAGAAAGTATGACCCATAGGGGAAAAAAAAAAAGAAAGAAATTGATCCTGACAAAACCCAAATGTTACACTTACTAGAAAAAGACTTTAATAAGCTATTTAAAATATGTTCAAAAAGCTAAAAGTAGCAATGTCAAAAGGACTTAAGTATAATGTCTCAACAACAGAAATATTAATAAAGGGATAGAATTTTTTTTTTTTGCGGTACGCAGGCCTCTCACTGTTGTGGCCACTCCCGTTGCAGAGCACAGGCTCCGGATGCGCAGGCTCAGCGGCCATGGCTCACGAGCCTAGCCGCCCCGTGGCATGTGGGATCCTCCCGGACCAGGGCACGAACCCGTGTCCCCTGCATCGGCAGGCGGACTCTCAACCACTGCGCCACCAGGGAAGCCCAGAAATTATTTTTAAACAAGAAGAAAACAAATCTAAAGGTGAAAATTATGGTCACTGAAATAAAAATTCACTAGAATGTGTGACTCAACAGCAGAGTTGAGCAGGCAGAAGAAAGAATCAATGATAGATTAATTAAGATTATCCAATCTGAGGAACATAAAGAAAAGAGAATGAAGAACAGTGAACAGAGTTTCAGAGACTTGTGGAACACCATCGATCATACTAACTTAGGCATAATGAGAGTTCCAGAAGGAGAGACGAGAGAGAAGCAGAAAGAACATTTGAAAAAAATAATGGCCCTTTAACACAACATTGTAAATCAACTATACATGAATACAATAAAATTTTAAAAAATTAAAAAAATAGGGCATCATCAGAAAATCTACAAACAGCAAATGCTGGAGAGGGTGTGGAGAAAAGGGAACCCTCTTGCACTGTTGGTGGGAATGTAAATTGATACAGCCACTATGGAGAACAGTATGGAGGTTCCTTAAAAAACTAAAAATAGAGCTACCATATGACCCAGCAATCCCACTACTGGGCATATACCCTGAGAAAACCGTAATTCAAAAAGACACATGCACCGCAATGTTCATTGCAGCACTATTTACAATAGCCAGGACGTGGAAGCAACCGAAATGCCCATTGACAGAGGAATGGATAAAGAAGATGTGGTACATATATACAATGGAATATTACTCAGCCATAAAAACGAACGAAATTGGGTCATTTGTAGAAACATGAATGGACCTAGAGACTGTCATACAGAGTGAAGTAAGTCAGAAAGTGAAAAACAAATATCGTATATTAATGCATATATGTGGAATCTAGAAAAATGGTACAGATGAATGGGTTTGCAAGGCAGAAATAGAGACACAGATGTAGAGAACAAACATATGGACACCAAGGGGGGAAAGAGGGGATGGGAGATTGGGATTGACATGTATACACTAATATGTATAAAATAGATAACTAATAAGAACCTGCTTTATAAAAATAAATAAAGTAAAATGTATATTTTTTCAAAAACTTAAAAAAAATACAGCTGTTCAAGGAAAAAAAATGGCCAAAAACTCCCTAAATTTGATGAAAAATATTAATCTATATATCCAAGAACTAAAATAACTTCAAGTAAGATAAAATCAAAGAGATCCACACATAGATATATAATAATCAATCTGGGTGTCAAAATCCAAAGTGAAACAGAGAATCTTAAAACTAGCAAGAGATAAGTGACTTATGCATGAGGAATCCTCAGTAAGATGAACACTTGGTTTCTCATTAGAAACCATGGGCGCAGAAGGTAATGGGGTGATATATTCAACATGCTGAAAGAAAAGGATTGTGAACCAAGAGTTGTATATACAGCAAAACTATATTTCCAAAATGAAGGAGAAATTAAGATAATATTTTTAAATAAACAAAACTGAATTCATTGCTATAAAATCTGCCTGACAAGAAATAATGAACATTGCCATTTAGACTGAAGCAGGAAAACCATAGAGAGTAACTCAAATCCATATAAAGAAATAAAGAGCTCTGGTATATTAGTTCCTAGGGCTGCTGTAACAAATGACCACAAACTGGGTAGCTTAAAACAATGGAAATTTATTCTCTCACATTCTGAAGGCTGGAAAGCCAGAATCTGGAAGACCTTCACTTCAGACATCCTAGGGAGAACAATTCCTTGCCTCTTCCAGTTTCTGACAGTGTAAGGAAGCAAAACTTGCCACCCCAAAATGTCCCTTTGGCATGCAGATTGCTTTGCACTGAAAAAAAATCAAGGTCTAAAAGACTCAGTAAGAAACTTTGACCTTCCCCACAGCTGCCTAAAGAATGTAGATAGAGAGCCTGTCCCAGGAAGGGAGCTATCACCATAGATAACTACAGCGTGAACTAGGTTTGAAAACAGGGAGGAACCAGCAAAGTTAAAATTCCTCTCGGTGTCCCATTGTCTTTGCCTGTCCAGCAAATATTTGTTTACCAAACATTTGCTTTTCCTTCGCCCTGTCAATTGCCTTCCTCCCTTTTGAAATCCCAGACAGTGACACCCAGTATCCTCTTTTGTCTTTAGCTGAATATAGTATTTAAGGTGAGGGTTTCAGCCATTTTGGGAGTTAGTCAGTTTTCCTGGTTCTCTCCCAAGTATACATGTTATCAAGCATTTGATTTTCTCCTGTTATTTGTCTCATGTCAATTTAATTCTTAGACCAGCCAGAGGAACCTAGAAGTGTAGACGAAAATCTCTTCCTCCCTGACAGCTTGGTGTCATGATAATCTACATGCCAGAGAGACATTTTTGGGTAGCAAATTTTGCTCCCCTACAGTGGCTGCCCAGTGTTCTTGGGCTTGTAGCCATACCACTTCAATGTCTGCCTCTGTCTTCACATTGCCTTCTCCTCTTTGTCTTCTCTGTGTGTATCATATAAGGACACTTGTCATTAGATTTAGGGCCCACCTGGATGATCAAAGATGATCACCTCTCCACAATTTAATAAAGGTAACCACATAGGTAAATATAAAAGACAGTATAAATGTATTTTTGTTGGTAATGAAACAGGAGGGAAGGGGGCAGGGCACAACCTTTGAAAGAATGACATAGCCCAAGGACTTGACATAAACTAATTAGAATCAAATGGGTCCAAGATGGTGGACAAGTCAACTTCCACTAGACCTTGAGCTTCAGTATACACTCACTGTAACACATAAGCAAGCTAAATGACAAACCCACAGGTGCCACGACAGTTCCAAGGCCAACCATAAGGATCAAAAAGTGGGCAGTGGCCCAGTTCCTGGAAATCCCTGCCCCTTCCTAAAATAGCTGGAATACTCCTCCCACTCATTAGCCTATGAAATTACCCACCCCTATAAAAACTGACAATCCCATACCCTGGTGCCTTTCTCACCTTCGGAGATGACCCACACTGTCTATGGAGTGTGCTTCTCTCTAAATAAATCCACTTCTTACCTATCACTTTGTCTCTCCCTGAATTCTTTCTGTGATGAGACATCAAGAACCCGAGCTTCATTAAGTCCTGAAACCAGGTGTGTGATCTCAGTTGGAAGACAGTGGATTGTGGCTGGGTTCGAGTTCTGGCTGCCTGGGTTCGAGTCCCAATCTAAGTTTTGGCTGGGTTCGAGTCCTGGCCATGGGGATTCAAGTCCCAAGCAGGGTTAAGGCTGGGTTTGAGTCTCGGCACGTGGGTTTAAGTCCCAATCTGAGGTGCACAGTTTTAGCAACTCTTTCCCCCCCACACACTTATTTAAAAGACAACTGCATTAAGCAGTAATTATAAAATCTGTATTGATGGGCAAATAATGAATAAAGATATAATTTATATGATAATAGCAGCCCAAAGGAAGAGAGGGAATGGATCTATATGAGAGCAAAGTTTTCATACACTACTGAAATTAAGATGGTATGAATTCAAACTAGATTGTTAAAAGTTAAGATGTTGATCATAATCCCCACGCCAACCAATTAGAAAATAACTCAAAATATATGGTAAAAGAAGCAACAATGGAATTAAAATGGTATACCGGAAAGTATCTATTTAACACAAGTTATTAATAGAGGAATAGGAAAAAAAACAGGCATAAGACATAGAAAACAAATAATAGAAGTGTAAATCACATTAAGTATAAATGGATTAAACACTCCAGTTCAAAGGCAAAGATTAGCAGAATGGGTTTTTTAAAAACTCATGATATATGCTATCTATAAAAGACATATTTAGATTTAAATATACAAATAAGTTGAAAGTAGAAGGATGAAAGAAATAAACCATGCAAACAGTAACCAAAAGATAGCTGGAGTGGCTATACTATTAGACACAACAGACTTTAAGACAAAATTTGTCACTAGAGAAAAAGGACATTTTATAACGATAACATAGCAAGAATATATAACGATTATAAGCATATATGCACCTGACAGAGTCCCAAAATATATTAAGCAAAAACTGGCAAAATGGAAGGAAGAAATAGACAATTCAACAATAATAGTAGGATACTTTAATATCCCAGTTTCAATACTGCCAAGAAGAACTGAACAATCTTCCTGAATTAGTAATAAAAAATATTCCTACAAATAAAAGCCCAGAACCAGGCAGCTTTTCTGGTGAATTCTACCAAGCATTTAAAGAATTAATAACAATTCTTCATGACTCTTCCGTAAAACAGAAGAGGGAGAAACACTTCCCAGCTCATACTATGAGATCAGTACTATCCTGATACCAAAATCAGATAAAGGCATCAAAAGAAAAGTACAGACCAATATCCCTGAGGAAGAGAGATTAAAAAATCCTCAGCGAATATATTAACAAACTGAACCAGCCACACATTAAAGGATTATACACTATGACAAATTGAAATTTATCCCAGGAATGCAAGTTTGGTTTAACATCTAAAATTAATGTAATACACCATATTAATGGAATAAAGGCAGAAACCATACGTCATCTTAATAGTTGCAGAATATGCATTTGACAAAATCTAAACCTTTCATGATAAAAAGTCAATAAACAAGGAATAGATGTGAACTCCCTCAACCTGATAAAGGGCTCTACAAAACAAAACAGCACAGCCAAGATCACATTTAATGGGTGAAAGAATAAATGCTTTCCTCATAAGATCAGCAACAAGACAAAGATGTTCCCTCTCACCATTTCTATTAACATTATATTAGAAGATCTAGCCAGGGCAATTAGGCAAGAAAAATAAGTAAAAGGCATTCTGATTGAAAAATAAGAAATAAAACGATCTTAATTTGCAAATGACCTGTTCTTGTATGTAGAAAATCCTAAGGAATACACACTCATGCACATGCATGTACACACATACACACACACACTTAGAGATAATAAATGAGTTCAGCTAGATTGCAAGATTCAAGATCAATATACAAAAATCAACTGTATTTCTATACACTAGAAATGAATGATCCAAAAATGAAGTTATGAAAACAATTTCATTTATCATAGCATCAAAAATAATAAAATAGGAATAAACTTAACAAAAGAAGGGCAAGACTTGTACACTGACAACTCTAAAACATTGCTGGAAGAAATGAAAGGAAACCTAAATAAGTGTAAAGGTGTCTCGTTCATGGATAGTAAGACTAAATATTAAGATGACAATACTTCCCAAATTGATCTATACATTCAACAAAACCTCTATAAAAATCCCAAATGGTTTTTTATAGAAATTGATGATTTAATCCCAAAATTCATATGGAAATTCAAGGGACCCAAAATAGCCTTTATTCTAGAAAAAGAACAAAGTTGGAGGACTCACACTTCCTGATTTCAAAATTTATTACAAAGCAACAGTAATCAAGATAATGCAGGACTGGCATAAAGATAAACAGAGAGATCAATGGAACAGAATTCAGAGTCCAAAAATAAACCCATGTATTTATGGTCAATTGATTTTGACAAGAGTGCCAAAACAATTCAATGCAGAGCAAGAATAGTCTTTCCAATAATGGTGCTATATATTCACATGTGAAAGAATGTGTTGGACATATAACTTACACCATATACAAAAATTAACTCAAAATGAATCAAAGGTCTAAATATCTAAGAGCTAAAACTATAAACTCTTAGAAGAAAACATAGGTGTAAATCTTTGTGATTTTGTTTTTGACAATGATGTCTTTAGATATGACATCTCAGGAACAGGCAACCAAAGAAAAAACAGGTAAATTGGACTTCATTAAAATTAAAATGTTTTGTGTATCAAAGGACACTATCAAGAAAATGAAAAGACAGAGAATGGGGAAATTTTTTATAACTCATATATCTGATAAGAGCAACCAGAATATATAAAGAACTCAACAATAAAAAGACAAATAACCTAATTTTAAAATGGGCAAATGATCTGACTAGGCATTTCTTCAAAGAAGATATAAAAATGGCCAATAAGCACATGAAAAGATGCTCAACATCATTTAATAATCAGGGAAATGCAAACCAAAACCACATGAAATATCTCGCATACTAGGTGAGTGATATCACACACTAGGATGGCTATAATAAAAAACAAAGAAAGATCGACAATAACAAGTGTTGATGAGGATGTGGAGAAATTGGAACATTTATCATTGCTGTTGAGAAGGTAGAATGGTGTAGCCACTCTGTAAAACACTTTCAGTTTCCCAAACAGTTAAACACAGATTAACCATATGACCCAGCAATTTCACTCCTAGGTACATACCCAAGAGAACTGAAAACCTATGTCCATACAAAATCTTGTGCACAAATGTGTATAGAGGCATTATTCATAATAACCAAAAAGGCAAAACAACTCAGATGTCCAGCCACTAATGAATGGATACACAAAATGTAGTATATACGTACAGTGGAGTGAACACACTCAGCTTTTGTTTATCTGAAAATGTCTTAGTTTATCCCTCACTCTTGAAGAGCAGTTTTGCCAGATAATCCTGTATCTGAAGAATCCTGTCTTGGCTAACAGTTTTTCCTTCTAGCACTTTGAATATATGAGTCCACTGCCTTCTGGCCTCCAAATTTTCTTATGAGAAATCTGCTGATAATCTTTCTGAGGATTCCTTGCGCATGACAAGTCACTTCTCTTTTGATGCTTTCCAAATTCTTTGCCTTTGCCTTTCAAAAACTGGATTATGTTTCTTGGTGTGGTTCTCTTTAGTTACTCCAAGTAGTATCCTACTCGGAGTTCTTTGAGCTTCTTAGATGCTTCTAGTCATGTCTTTTATCAAGTTTGGGAGACTTTTGGCCACTACAAAAACTTTCATGGCTCAGTTAATTAGTATCCTCCCCTTCTTCTCCCCTTCCCCCCGCCCCTTTCCTTTTTGATGATCAGAAACTCCTTTGTGATCAATTGCAGATGCACTGCCATTTTATCGCAAGTTTTTGTTTCTTTTGGTAGACTCAGCTTAAGTTTCATGGTTTAAGTGGCACCATGCATTTTCAATGGCAATTAAAAGAACAAAATTTCTCTCTCATCTGGCCTCATTCATTTATCTTGGCAGAAAAAAGTTTGGTGATTTATAGCCATATTTAACCGTAAAGCTCTACAGAATAAAGGTTCACAGGCCAATGCATTCAGATAATTTATGTTGTATCTGAACAGCTGGAGATATAAAGTGTTTTGTAGTCACTTGGAACCTGCTTGATTCCATGGGCTCCAATCACTGTTTGGCAGATTCATTATTAAGGTTCTGATAGAATCAAATTCAAATCAGGACATTTATTGTACATCTACTATATGTGAGGCACTATTATCTAGCTTGAAACTGTGATTTTGCTGAACCTAATTATGTTTATAAATAGATTTCAAAGGAAAATTTGGAATGTCTTATCATATTCCATTATTACTAAAGATGAAATGCATTATATCACTAAATGCTATATGCATTATATCACAAAGATAGTTTTAAAATTTTAAATTACTTGTTATGGGTTTAATTGTGTAGCCCCCTCAAATCCACATGTTTAAGTGCTAACCCTAGTATCTCAGAATGTGACTTTATTTGGAGATAGGGTCTTTACAGAGGTAATCAAGTTAAAGTGAGTCATTAGGCTACCTTAATCAAATATGACTGGTATCTTTACAAAAAGAGAAATTTGGGCACAGAGATACACATAGAAGGAAGATGACATGAAGAGACATAGGAAGAAGACAGCCATCTACAAGTCCAGGAGGGAGGCATGGGACAGATCCTTCTCTCACAGCCCTCAGAAGGAACCGACCCTGCTGACACCTCGATTTTGGACTTTTAGCTTCCAGAACTGTGAGACAATAAATTTCTATTGTTTAAGCCACCCAGTTTGTGATACTTTGTTATGGTGGCCCCAGCAAATGAATACATTACTTGTATGATTTTTTTGAAGATAACCAACTCTTTAAAAACACTATAGGGGCTTCCCTGGTGGTGCAGTGGTTGAGAGTCCGCCTGCCGATGCAGGGGACACGGGTTCGTGCCCCGGTCCGGGAAGATCCCACATGCTGCGGAGCGGCTGGGTCCGTGAGCCATGGCCGCTGTGCCTGCGTGTCCGGAGCCTGTGCTCCGCAACGGGAGAGGCCACAACAGTGAGAGGTCCACGTACCGCACAAAAAAAAAAAAAAAAAAAAAAAAAAACTATAGAAGCCTATAGAAATGGGAATATTTTGTGACTGTTTATGTTTTGTGATTTTTAAAGTTTGCAAGAATTTACAGATTATTTTTACGCATGCATCTTTTCTTAGTGGAGATCTAATTTCATGCAATGAGGAAATAAATATTGCCCTGGTCTCATTTCTTCTCATTATTTAAAAAGAATCCTGTGATGTGATGCTGTCAGCTAAGTTTTCACTTTCATGTATCTTGCTCAAAGGGAAGCTCACTTTTGATGTTGTTCTCATCAAAGGTTTCAGAGGTTTCTGTACTTCATGCTTCTGGGCAGAATCACCCGAAACACAGCCAAGGTCTGTTTTCCTCACAGTGCCTTGCAGACTGATTTGTAGGTTGCTGAATGGAGCTAAATTGGAAACTACCCTATTTGAAAGGAAATGGATGTCGTCAATCCTTCCGGAATATCAAAAGCTACAGGACAGATAGCCCACAAAATACAATGACTGCCTAGAAAACCACCTGGCGAATGGCAGCAAGTGTAATGTGCTGCATTTTAATCATCTACTTGGCATATTGGCTATGGAATCATTTAATTTTGAAAGCCTCACTCTACATTTCAATGGCCTGTGTGGTAACTTGCATTGACAAAGAAAGAGAGGCCTCCCGGCCTTGAGGAATCCCTTTAGGACACTTTTTAAAAATTGTGGTCTACCTTTTACTAGATTCCTCAGAGCAGAACAGACAGACAGACAGACAGCAGGCCTCAAGAAATTAACTGGTTCCAGCTGATTACATGACTCACCTGGTGGGCTATGGCAGTGAGCTTTCAAGTCTCACTGTATCCAGGCTCTTTGATGGAATGGGGCCTCCAAAATCTCTTGGTATATCTGAGTCTCCTGAATCCCTAAATTAATCCAGAGATATGTGTATTTGTGAGGATGGAGGTGGGTGGGTTTGTCAAATCCTTTTAAACGTATTGAGATGATTACCAAAGCTGTAGAGGAAACTTTATTGTGGGAGGACTTGTTGTTATGCAATGACTAAGACAACTAAGCCTTACATTGAAATGTCCACGATGAGGCCATGGATGTGAAAACCATTTCATCATTAGTTGAATGACTGGAGGGACACAAATACAGGTTGACATCTTTTGGGAGGACATGGAACAGGAGTAGGAGGCAGTTAGGGGAACTTTCACGTTTTATCTTACATGCTTCAATTTAGTTTGATTTTTTTTTAAATGAGAATATTTGTATTATGTATTCATTTTATCAAGGAAGATAAAAATATAAATCTTGAACTAAACTGAAAGCAAAACCCAAAATACTTGGGTAATTAACACCAAATGTTTTGGATGCTTTTTTGGAAAATGGTAAGTGGGAGTGGACTGATTAACAGAAACATAATTTTCTTGTTTCCTCCTTCCTGCCTCTCATGTTACACTTTTTAAAATGCGGTCCCCACATTCCATAAAAAATAACAGTAGCCTGCACTTCCTGAGCATTTACCTAATGTGTTGGGCACTGTGTTAAGTGTATCACAAATGTCGTCACCTTCAATCCTTACCAGAATCCTAGGGATGAGAAAGGGTGAATGTTAGAGAGTTAACCATGTAGGCGTCATCTACAGCTACTGCATCAAGTGCATTATTCTCAGGAACACGTTGCAAATACCAAACTCCACAGAACGTCATTTGGAGACATTGTCTTTTCATTGGATTTACTATCAATTTGATGAGTTGTTCAAGCAGAAATAAATATAATTGTCTTTTTCTCTTTGAGTCATCCTGTTGTCACTGGAAAATAAATTTCTGATGGTCACATTGTGATGTCTATCAATACATCTATAGAGATAGCTGATGTTCTGGAGTTTTAGCTTGAAGATCACATCCCAGGCTAGAAGAAACAAAATGTCAAGATGTATCCAGAAGGGCTTCCCTGGTGGTGCAGTGGTTAAGAATCCACCTGCCAATGCAGGGGACATGGGTTTGAGCCCTGGTCTGGGAAGATCCCACATGCCACGGAGCAACTAAGCCCGTGCGCCACAACTACTGAGCCTGTGCTCTAGAGCTCGCGTGCCACAACTACTGAAGCCCAGCTCAGGTATTAAACCTAAGTTTGGAATCGTGCGCTTTAGCACAAGTGACCCCATTTTGGGCCTGTGGTTTTCCTCTTTATCTGGTGCCAGAAGTATCGTGAGTAAAAATGGTTTGGAGGTGACAAAACCATCGCAAGCTCCTCCTTCCTTTCCTCTCCATCCCATCTCTCCCTTCCTAGGCTCTATCTTTCTCCCCACAGCTGCGTCTGCTCCACTTTCATCAAGATCTGATCCCAGCTAGTTGCTGTAACCATACAAGGAACTCTCAAGGTCATCTAGTTTGATCCAATATATAAATTCTCCTTCCCATACCTGTTACCGAACAAGGTCCCTTTGCCCAACATGCAGCCAGCCAAAACGCTGAGACGCCGAGGTTTGCAGCCACGTGACGAGATGGGAGGACAAGCCTGGGGTCCGCGTCCCTGAAGACAAGAGGGCTTGGGCACTTATGGATAAAGAGGCCGGGCGGTCTGAGGCATGGGGGGGGGGGGTGGGGAAAGGTGATTGGAGATAAGAAAAAGGTGAGGTAATCATCGTTCTACGCAGGCGCAGGCGTAACTAAGCTATAGGCTTCTTCCTGGGACGCGTGTTCAGAAAATGGTGGAGTCACACGTTCTGAGGGTGGAGTTTTTAGCCTTCTGATGTCAAAAGGTCACCGAGTGGACACTTGCACATGCCCAGCTGGAGGGTCAGCAGTCTTACCCAGTCTTAACCAGCTTGAGCTCCAACTAGACACAGCTGACTCCAAATTCTTGGAAAACAACTTGGGCAAACATCTGATTGTTTAGGCTCCGTGCTGCTGGGAGGACATGCAACTTTTTTTGTAGCAACAATGAAAGCCAGCTGGATCAGTAAAGGAAGGTTACAGGTGTAATGGAACTAATTGGTGATTACCCATGGCTTCACTCCTTTAGTAAATGGTCAGTTGGTCCCATCTTTAATTTACCTTCCTTCTTCAGAATGTTAGCAAGGCTTAAACTACGACCCACGGCAGAGTTATTAGCTCTTAGTATGTGTTATTAAGGGCTGCAGAAGGTTTTCCAGCACCAAAGGAATGAGCTACAAAGTGATGGAAACCCAGGTATTGATACAGGTGAGGAAGGAAGCATTTGGGAGGCAGAGAAGTCTTTTCAGCTTCCCTAACATCAGACTAACTAGGCTGTCTCCTAGTCTGTCCAAAAGCACAGCCGTGGGGCTGCTTGCTTTAAGTGACGTAGTTATTTCCAGTCTTTAAATGGCTTTCTTCAGGCTTCTCTCGGGCCTAAAACAAGAGTCATTTCTGTAGGAGAAGTGTTTTGGACAGCACAGTGTTTATTAACTTCTCACCTCTCTGCCTTATGAAATCACAAAGGTTTTAAAAGGATATAAGGCTACACTTGTTACCAGCAATGGAGGAAACACGCAAGAGACTTCAAGTTGGGCCCTGCCCACCCCAAGTTCTCTAACCTTCACAGAAATAGAGTCACTAAAAATACAATTTTTTTTCAGGCTCCTGCTTGGCCACTCCCCTTCTTTCTCCCACTAGATGTCACCACGCTACACAGTAATGAAGGGAAATGACATAAGTGATAGGCTTCTAGGATTTAGAGAAATGGTTAGCAGCAAATTGGGCCTAATTAGTTTATTTAATAAACTGTATCTTTAAGATGTAAAAATCACATATAGTCAGGCCAGAAAGTAAGTTACCTCATTTATTCACACTCTTAAAATGCTATCAGTCCTGGAAACCCAAGCAGAGAGGAGCTTACAGTCACTCTATCGGTAAAAACCTGGCTGGATTAAATCAGCTGATGACCCTGCAAAGGCTGAGTGGATCTCACCCTCCCAGGATATTAAATCTCTTTGTTGAGAGGTTGGATTACTGCTAGATCCCTTTATCACCCAAGCTGAGCTCCTACGGCTGCTGGGGATTAGACATGATCCTTCTCTATCCACAGCACTTTCACATCCTTCCTCCTCCCACTGCCTCCTTTGTGGTCACTCTTCTGTGAAGGCGGAAGATAAGATGCCACAGATAAGGCGGGAGTGAACACGGCAGCCTCTGCAGTATTTCATTCCCAACACCCCAGCTGACAAGCTGTCCCACTGCTAGTATAAAGATTCTCCCTAGTCCCCAACCTCCAACAGCCTCTGCAGGCCAGGCCCGTGATTTTCAGCTTGATCTCAGATCTAATTTAGGATATCAGGATGCTCGGTGGAAAGCAGAGCCCAGGTAATTCGACGTATCTCCTAGGAAGAGTGATAAACACTTGCAAATGTATCTAAATCGAATGACACTTGGCTCCCTGAGGCTGACCCCTTCCATCTCCCAGACAGGTCTCCCTGTGTACCACCATCTAACTTCCTGTGGATAGTAATTTAACAACCAGGAATCAGGAAGCTGGTGGGTCAGTGATTACTCTGTGTCCTGTTCTTTGACCAAGACAAGTTGCCACTGACATCTGGCCTTCCTTTTGATGCAAGGTTTAAAGTTTCATTTCAGCTAGGTCATCGGAGATTGCTATCAAAATGTCCTGGGAGTTCACAAGCTCTCAGAAGGAAGATTGACATTCAGGTGCAATCATTATCATCAAGCAGCATTTATAAACTATCTGTGTCAAACTTAGCATGGGGGGTGGGGTCTCAAATGTGTTTACCCAAAATAGAACACCTTCCCCTCCCCACTTCTCCTAAATGACATAGGCAAAACCAGAGCCGCCATATACAGTTGTGCACAACTCAGGGGGTGCCATTTGCGATGTCTTCTCTGTAACCATAGGTGGTGCCTGGGCAGCACCCCAAAATATAAAGCAAAGAAAATCAGTATTTTATTGATATAGAAAATTGTACATTCTACTTTTGAACCTTTATTTAAAAGCCAATCAGTGGTAAATACCCTGTCGATGAAAATTAAGGTTCTAAATTGTGAGTTGTGGTTGAAAGTTGCCCTCAGCAGCATCTCAGATCATGCAGATAAGCAGTTGAAATCTCAGAAGCATTTTATTTTATTTTTTAACATCCCTATTGGAGTATAATTGCTTTACAGTGGTGTGTTAGTTTCTGCTTTGTAACAAAGTGAATCTGCTATACATATACATATATCCCCATATCCTCTCCCTCTTGAGTCTCCCTCCCACCCTCCCTGTCCCACCCCTCTAGGTGGTCACAAAGCACCAAACTGATCTCCCTGTGCTATGTGTCTGCTTCCCACTAGCTATCTATTTTATGTTTGGTAGTGTATAAACGTCTGTGCCACTCTCTCACTTCGTCCCAGCTTACCCTTCCCGCTCCCTGTGTCCTCAAGTCCATTCTCTACGTCTGCGTCTTTATTCCTGTTCTGCCCCTAGGTTCTTCAGGACCTTGTTTTTTTTTTAGATTCCATATATATGTGTTAGCATACGGTATTTGTTTTTCTCTTTCTGACTTACTTCACTCTGTATGACAGACTCTAGGTCCATCCACCTCACCATAAATAACTCAATTTCGTTTCTTTTTATGGCTGAGTAATATTCCATTGCATATATGTGCCACATCTTCTTTATCCATTCACTCAGAAGCATTTAAAATCAAACAGATCCAGACACTCATAAATAAGAGTGGCAGGAATCACAGATTTTGAAATTTAGGTAATCCCTGTGGAAGAGGAGAAGGGAGTATCTATCAAATGGAGGTACTGTTTAACCCAGCAATTCCACTTCTAGGATGTTATCAGATGTACTTTCAAATATGAAAAATGATCTGTAGACAAGAGTTATTCATTGCTGCATTGTTGGTAACAGCAAAAAACTGGAAACAACCTAAATGTCTGACAGAGGACAAATCACACGATGGAACACTTGGCAGCTTTCACAAGGAATAAGGAAACTCTCTCTGTATAGATGGAATGGTCTGCAGATACAGGGTCCCAGGAAAACAGCAAGGTGCAGAAAAGCATGAACAATATGTTACCTTGAGTGAGTGAGTGTGTGTGTGTGTGTTTATTTGTCTGCTTTTATGTGCCTAAGAAATTTCTGGAGAAATACCCAAGAAACTAATATCACTGTTTGCCTCCAGGGCAAGATACTGACTACATGGGCAGGGATAGAGGGCACTTACTCGATATCTTTTGTACCTTCTGAATTTTGAACTACATGAATGTATTACCTAATCTAATAACAACAAAAATAGTAATATTAATAGATTCCCACTCCTCCCCACCCCCCCAAAACATAGGATAATCACTGTAGCAGGTCTAAAATACAATATTCTCACAGCATAGCCTGACCCACGGCTAATTCACCTTGGTGGTGCAGCTTCACACCAGGATCAGCTCCACTACTGACAAGACAGCATAATTTAGTGCTGAGGTTTAAATCCTGCTTCTATTACTTATTAGTCATGTGACCTACGGCCGGTCTACTTAGCTTCTCTGTGCCTCAGCTCCCTTTTAAATAAGTGACGGTAAATCCTACCTTGAAGGGTTATTGAGAGGACTGGACGAGCTGCTATCTGTTGTGTTCAATGAAATATTTAAAAAGAACACAGTAGAATAAAGAACCCCACTGTGCCTGGCATCCATTATCGAGGTGTGCAGGGGCTGCAATGGTGTAACTCATAAGAGGGAGCGTGTAAGTGTAGCCCTTGACACATAGTAGATGCTTAATAAACATTAATTCCCTCCTCATTCATATTTAATTGGGCTGCCAGGGGCTTTATAGACTCTTTCTGAGCAGTCTAAGCAGCAATTTCCTACTGGATGTATTTGTGATCTCTCCATTTTAGTCTGCAGATGGACCCTTTGAGCTGTGTTAGACTGGGTTAGGGTGCTTTTGAAATGAAAACAACTATTTGGTTGTATTATTTCCATGTCGGTTTCTTGGGCTTATCTAAGTAAACATTTCCATATTTTTTGCCGAAGTTTTACATGGATTAAATTGTTGCAGTGGAAACATGCCCTGCTGTAAAATGCAAAATCAGTGGCTCTGACTTCAAGCATAAATTCAAGAAAGGTGCAAGGCAATTATATGAATAATTCTTAGAAAAGCAGAAATAAAACCAAAAGTAAATAGCCAACATTTTTAGAATATTAGAGGCTGTGCCCAGCACTCTACAAGCTTTATCCTTAACCCTTTGAGTGAGTTATTATGATCAGTCCCAGTTTAGACTTGAGGAAACTGAGGCAGCTTATTCAGGGTTACAAGGTAGTAAATGGCAGAGATAGGATTTAAACTCATCTGGATAATTTCAGTTTCCAAATTTTGTGCATAAACCTCTTCTTCTGAGGCAAATCATCATGAAACTAAATTTGTAAGCCTTAAACAGAAACTTCTGATTTTAGGATATAGTTTTCTAAGTAAGGAAGGGATCATCACCTGTTTGATTTCAATGAATTCTTGGGTCCTTGTGTGCTGTGTCTTTTCTGTTCTTACAGTTACCGTGTGAGTTAGGGATTATTCTCGTCTTTCAGGCAAGGAAACCAAGACTCAGAGATGTTAGGTAACTTGTCCAAGACAGCACAGCAAGTGGAGGAGAAAGCATTTAAACCGAGGTCTGTCTACTTCCACAGCACTCAGACTTACAGTTCTGAAGAACTTCTAGTCATCTTCAGTCTTGTCTTGTTTTTCCTCAAACCCCCTGCTGGTGCACAGGTTCAAAGGAAATTCCATAGGAGGTCCTCGAAATTTGTCTCATGGAGTTGTTTCTCCTGGTCAAATACCTATGTGACTCAAAGTAAAAAACAAACTTTCACATTAAGATAAGTCTCTGTCTCTCTGGATCTAGATTCCATCTACCCTCTCTCTATCTAATGTAATATTTCTCATTAGAACATACATTTGTGACGTGGTTCTTGTAACAATGCAATAGTTTCTGCAGTTCTTTATAGTCTGAGTTGTCAGTGCCTTAAATTAGGTGGAACAGAATTCCTTTCAGACTATGAGTCTCTGACAGGGTTTGTTTGGAGTCCTTTGACACAGCTGTTTACAATCAGAGTTTCTGCGTCTGAGAGCCCAGAACCTGAGGGGACCGACAAGCGGTAACGGGGAGACCCTCATGCAAAGACTGCTCTGGGGAGACGTCCCTGAAGCGAGGGAGAGAGGCTGGAACGGTGGCTGGAGCCCTGGGTCCCCCACGGTGCTTTGCCATTGCCACCTCTGGGATTCCGTATCTGTAGAAGGAGGTCGGGTCAGATGGTCTCTTAAGTAGGTATGAAACCAGGAGCTGGGTTATGACCTCTGGCAGAAAGTGGAGGTATTTTCCACATATGAGAATTGAGTGCTTATCATGTGGCAAACAATATGCTGAGCACAGCTGAGGGATGATTTGATATAATCCTCACAACAGCCCTGTGAGGAGAGGTTCTGCTAGTACCCTTATTTCACAGATGAAAAATCTGAGACTCCGAGAGCTTCACTCATTTTACCTGAGGTTCCATAGGCAGTAAGTGGCAGAGCAGGGATTCAAACCCAGGCCACCAGGCTCAGGAACTTGCCCCTTAACCACTTAGCTCTCCAGACCTGAAGCTAATAGAATTACCCCTCATTCTCCTGCCCAGAAAGAGCTCATTCTCTGTGAAAATGTATTCACGTGCATATTATAGTCAAAACTGGATCCTACTGTGCGTACTGGCTGGTAGTTTCTTTTTCTGTTAGCAATACACTTGAAAGTTTATCTTCATTTTTAAGATAATCCCTCACTTCCCTCTTGCAGGGGTCTCCCTGTAGAGCCAGGCAGACTGAGGGATGTGGTGCTGAGAAGAGCACATGAGCAGTGTGGAAGGAATGCACTCTTAAAGGAACGAGCCAGGGCCTTTAAATGACCCCCAAAACAGCCAGATCCTATTCAGCAAAGGGAAAAAAAAAAGAATTTTCTTGGCTGTGCTTTGTAGCTTCCGTTACCTTAACTGTCATCAAGAACAATGCTGAGTCAGGGCCTGAATGATCTTTTTCTCGGCTTGGGTTCTTGTCTTTGGCTTGCTGCCATTCTTTGTGTGCTACAAGGCATGAAGACAGGTCTCCACCTCATCCATCTCTCAAGAAAGGTGGTAGATATTATACATATTTTAATAAGCAGCCACATAGCGTGCGGGTTAGGAGGATGCATTCAATCCTGGCTCCAACCCTGTCGAGCCGTGTGTCCTTGAGCATGTGATTTAATTCAGAGCCTTGGTTTCTTCGTCTGCAAAGCACGGATTCTGAGACAGCCTCCCTCCTAGGGCTGTTGTCAGCTGGAATCTGATGGGCACGAGTTTACTCTGCACGGTGTCGACACTGCGGGGGGCAATTCCACTCTGTGCTCTTCACGGCCACCTGGGATCATGTTGTTATTCCCAAGGCTCTTGGTGAGGCTACCTGGGACCTCTTTGACTCACCACTTAGTGTCTGGGGAACTCTGGGTCTTGCTACCGACCAGGCTTGCTGGGGACAGGGGCACAGCTCTCCCTTTTTCAAATGTCCAGATCTGTCCTCCTCCTCACCGGGAATTTGGCCCAGAGGGAATAGGTGCAGGGTACCTTCTCAGGGATGCATTAGCATTATGATTTTTTCTTTTCTTCTTTTGGCTTCCCTTCTTTCCCACTTGCTCCTTCCTACCAAGCAGAGGCAATTATGATCTATCCTGGGGCAGGGGAGGGGGAGTTGTTGGACAGCAAATCTGTCTTCTACCACACTCTCTTGCAAATCTTTTAACTAATTTAAGGAGAGACTTTTAAAACCCAAAAGCCAAGCATTGACCCCCATATGTGTTATGTTCCCCTATTTCAAAACCGTATCCTGATATGGTAGCACGGCTTTATTTTATGGAGAATGCTGAGCAACTCAATCTCTTTTGTTGCCTGGCTAATACCTGTACAGGTTGCTCTTTCAGGATTCTTCTGTGAGCACCACCAAGACACCACCAAGAGAAGCCTGTGAGCTTCTCAGTCTCTGGCACCCAGCACGGTGTCTGTCTTGTACACAGTAGGCGTTTCATACATGCCTATTGAATGACATCCTACCTTAACCAAGAGATATTCTGCTCCAAGTTGTTAAATGTGATTTTTAAGGTCCTCAGTGGTAGTTTTGGTCCACAACAGAGTTTATTCATAAGTATGAATGTTTTTGACTTTTAAATTAGTCCTTGATTTATTAAAATTAAAAATTTAAAAAGCCTTGCATTTCATAAGCTTTTAAGTTTAGATTACAGATCTTTTTTTTTTTTTTTTGCAATACGCGGGCTTCTCACTGTTGTGGCCTCTACCGTTGCGGAGCACAGGCTCCAGACGCGCAGGCTCAGCGGCCATGGCTCACGGGCCCAGCCGCTCCGTGGCATGTGGGATCTTCCCAGACCGGGGCACGAACCCGTGTCCCCTGCATCGGCAGGCGGACTCTCCACCACTGCGCCACCAGGGAAGCCCCAGACCGATGTAATTCTGTTCTCGGATATTAATAGACAATTTTCATTACAATTGTGGGATTTGGGGGAAAGCAATTGAAGGAAAGGGGATTTTCTCATCTGTAATTTGGGGATAATAATAATCCTTGCCTTAAATAATTAATTTGAGTGTTAACTGTAGTAATATATATAAAATGCCTAGCTCAGTGCCTGGCACATGGTCAGGATTCATAATGCAAGCCACTATTGTTATTAATATTTTGGAGAGGTTCAGGATCAAATTCCCATTTTTCTAGGCCTTCAGTTTTTAAATTTATGATTCCTTGTAGCATTGAAAGCAATCTGAAATGTGGAATTGGAAGTAGACAAAATCACCTAAGATTTTATTCTAGGCCATCTCAGCTTATGCTCTATGCCTGTATGAGGAAGAATCTTTTGTTCATTTGGACTCCAATCTCATTATGACTCAATTATCTGATCATTTGTATTAGTCATTAAGGCAGTCTCCAAAAAGTATCTGTTCATTTCCTGAGTATAGACTTTTTAACTTTAATAATGTATATAATAACTTACATAATTTTGGACATTTTTATTATTTTTAAATGAAGCAACTTTCAACACATTAAATTTATTCCAAGAGATGACATTAGGCCGTGTTCTTATCTGCTTTCTTGAGTAGATTTAATGTACTTCCACATTCTTAAAATGTATTTATGATAGATTCATAATTACAAGTGTTGCTTTTTAAATGTGTTGTCTTCTCAGAAAACAGTGACCCTGACTTGTGTTTTTATGAATTTTGCTATTTCCTTAATGCTTCAACTTCACCCGCTCATAGGAAGAAAAAGATCAAGTTACACAAACAGCGAGTTCAGATGTAGATGTTAGGAAAGCCAGGCAGCGTTGACTCATGGTTACCATGCATGGCGGGAATGAGGCTGTTGTGCTCCTGGTCATATTTATTTAATAATTTAATTTAATAATTGAGAAAACTATGTACTTAGAAAACAATCTGCTCTTTAGTGGAGACATGTAAATAAGACATTTGTATATAAAAATTTTTTTTTTATTTTTAAATTTTAATTAAAAAAAAAAATTTTGGCCACAGCGGGCGGCACGCGGGATCTTAGTTCTCCGACTAGGGGCTGAACCCACGCCCCCTGCAGTGGAAGCTTGGAGTCTTAACCACCGGACCGCCAGGGAAGTCCCTCGACATTTGTATTTTTGAAACAATTTTTTGTTTAAATCAAAGGACCAAGGATTCCCTTAAGTGTAATAATAATTCAGTACCCTCTCTCTAATATGCGTTATCGAGATTCGATGCCCGTAACAGGGTAATGTGACACCATATATGGTACAAGTGCAGCTCCTCATCCCCTCCAATCCCACTCCCACCCACTCTCTATCCCCTGCCCTCCCAGTCCTTCCCCATCACCCCCACCACTGTGCCACACATCTGTGATGGGCATCACTAATCATTTAGCAAATGTTTTCCCATTGATCCTGCATGTGACCTCAGAATCCCTTGAAATACTGAGCCCCAGGTAACCACTTCCAGTTAACTGCTACAAAGGAGGAAAC
Source organism: Leucopleurus acutus (assembly GCF_964270905.1). Classification (NCBI taxonomy): domain Eukaryota; kingdom Metazoa; phylum Chordata; class Mammalia; order Artiodactyla; family Delphinidae; genus Leucopleurus; species Leucopleurus acutus. The sequence continues at coordinate 35,433,167 of NC_139153.1, read as the reverse complement.
CTATCAAAATTCCAAGGTTTAGCAAATATTGACAATATGTCTAGTAGTTTAGGCAATTCAAAGCAGTTAGTTCAATTTTTTCAAAAGCCAGCCACATTATTTTTGGACATAATGTAAATAAAAATAGGTAATTTTTGGCTGAGATTTTTTTTGCGGTACGCGGGCCTCTCACTGTTGTGGCCTCTCCCGTTGCGGAGCGCAGGCTCCGGACGCGCAGGCTCAGCGGCCATGGCTCACGGGCCCAGCCGCTCCGCGGCATGTGGGATCTTCTCGGACCGGGGCACGAACCCATGTCCTCTGCATCGGCAGGTGGACTCCCAACCACTGCGCCACCAGGGAAGCCCTTTGGCAGAGATTTTTACTTTTCAAACCATTGTTTCAACACAACACTGGTAAAGTTTGCACAACTAACTCTACAACTACAATGTATAAGTGGTATTATGTGAAGAAAAGTTGACTGTGAAACAGCTGACACTTAGGCAGATTCTTATCAGCTCAGTGTGAATGTGCCCCAAACTTCTCCTGCTTTGAAACAGATTTCTCACTGACCTTCCTCCTTTGCTATCCTACCAGCATATAGTATAGATGCTGTTTTCTGCCCCATGAAAATTCATCACCATATCCCCACATTGTGGTAGATGGAGAGATGTGTGGCCTGGCAATTTTTTGGAGATCTTCCCTGCCTATTCACTACTGCTGAGTAGTTTTATGACTTGGGTTCATCTAGTATGGAAGGGGAAATAAATCTGACCCTCGTGCCATATACCAATCAGAGGCATAAAAAGACCTACGGTCTCTAACAGCACAGTCAATGTAAATGGCACTTGGGAGCTGTGGAGTGTGTTTTCTCCTTTTCCCCGTACTCTGTTGACATTAGACAGGATTTGCAACAACTGGCAATCCCCTAGACTGAACACCGAGAGATATAGGACCCCCTCTGTCTCCCCTTTGCTGTGCCTTTCTCAGTCTCCTTTGATACCTACAGAAACTGAGCCGGGGAGAAGCAGGGGTGAGACTCTGACCTCCCAAGCACAGTCTCTAAGACGTTAGGCTACGGGGAAAAGGCATGAGAGAAAAAGAGTGTGAAATCAACACATGAAATGGAGAGAAGATGTTCAAAAAATGGTTCCATTTTTTAACGGAATCTTCCATTTTGGTAAGGCTTGCTGCCTTACCAGCCACCAAGGCCCTGTCCCTGTCCCTGTTGGACCCCATCCTGGGCTTAGTCACCTTAGTCTTAGCCCCTGGCTGGGCCTCAGATTGGCCTGTGTGTGTGAATGTTCCTGCCCTGCCCACTCGTGAACTTGGGACAAGCTGCAGGTGTGGCCCAGAAGTGTGCGTGGATGCACTCAGTATGCTGTCTGTGTTCTTCTGCAAGAGCTGCCAGCTCTTTCTCTCTTGTTCATTACCCTCTAAGCTGACCTGGCAGCCTGAGGCTTAAAGCCGGTACCCCAATTTGGAGTTTTCATGACAGCTCAATTCCTCAGGCAATAAATGTAATGTAATGACTAATTCACTCTCTTTTATTTTGAAAATTAGGGAAGTTTTTTTTTTGTTTTTTTTTTTTTAGGGAAGTTTTTATTAAAGTAAATTCCTTACAACAGGACTTTTGATCTGAACTGTCTCTTAAAGTTGCGTCTGGTAAATAATTAATGGCTCACTGTTCACACTAGTCAATAATTACTAATGCCTCATTTGCACATGAAACTAATATTCCGTATGGTTGGTCCTATCACTTAAGCCTAAGCCAACAGGAGGAGGCATGTTGACTTGAGCAGAAGTTTGGGTTGCGATGGAATAAATGATTGGGTCGGTATTCGTACTTTGATACTCTCATGGCCAGGGCTGGAGGCAGGCAACGAGGGCACATTTTTCATTGTTTGGTGACACTTTTGTAAAGACAGTCTTGTCCTGAATCCCAGGTGCCATGAAAATCATTCTATCATGCCACAAATATTTGTTAGATTCCTACAGTGCATATACCACTGTGCTCAGAGCACCTGTGTTAGGTGCTTCTAATGGTTGTTAGGATTGCAGGAAAAAAAACAAAAACTTTGAACTCTGCTTTAATATGGAATTGGTTTCCAGATCCCAAGCACAGACTCTTGTCAATGCTTTGAAACCCCCTGGTTGCTTGACATTTGTCAGAATTTTTCTAACCAAGAGGTCTTTCCCCTGAACGTTTGCTGCATCATCAATTATGGTTATTAATTATGATTAAGTTCATCATCAGTATTCTATTAATAAGCAAAGAATATTTTCTTATATAATGGGAGTACCAAAGCTGATTTCTATCAATGCAAGAATATAAAGATTAATATTTGTTTCTTACCATATTGTAGTGGAATTTCATAAATATATGAAGAGCAGAATCTGATGGCTTAGGAAGTGCATCACATAAACTCCAGCTTGGGTGTTATGCTGGTGATGTCCTTAAATGATGTTCCCTTCTTTTGGTGGTGGTATTTAAGGAGGATACTTCTATTTCATAGATAGGCCATGTACCAGTCAAGGTAGGCAATATTATGTTATTGTAAGGGAGGAGAAATAATTTTCCCTCCACTCTTGTGAGTTCTTGGCTTAGGCCCCGTCATAAAAGACTAAGAGAAAAACAAACAGAAGTTTATAAATATGTACACCTCACGTACACATGGGAGATACCCAGGAAAACTGAGGAACTCTGAGGTGGCTTAGAATTCAGGATAAAATGCCATCTTAATAGAGAAAGGGGAGGAGGAATGTAGGACTATTAAGGGAGAGTAAATTATTTTTAGGAAAGTTGAATGGGCCCTTAGAAGAATAGATGGAAGGTATGACAGTTTGTGACAAAGTTTTTCTGGGCGTAGTGTCGACTTCCAGTCTTCTCTCCTGTGATAAGATCAGTCTTCCCTGGCAGGGGATTTATGACAATTGAGTTTGTTTTGGAGGATTTGTCTTTAGGCAGATAAGGAGATATCAAAGAAGCATTCCAGGATGTGTCAATCTTAAGCCACATCCATGCTGCTGACATGCTCTTTCGTGATCACTGTGTCAGGGAAACAGAGGACTGAAGAGTGGAGCAATGACCATGAAATGCTTCCACCAATAAAATGTAGCAGAGGAGGTGTGTGCCACTTCCAGGCTCATGGAAGGTCTTCAAGGAAGTCACTTGGCCATGTTCATCTTTAAGGAAGTAAGCTCATCCTTCCATGAGCTTGGAAGTAGAGGGTGTCTGAGCATTGATGAAAAGAATGCTTGCCTGTTGGCTGACTTCAGGCCATTAGAAAATCCAGAAGACCTTTAGTCTTTCCTTTGACTAGTGAACTCGAAAAACAAATAAATGTCCCTGAATGAAATTTTCTTTAGTGTGAGGGTGATGAAATAAATGTGGGAAATGCTTCCAGATTATTGAAATGACTGTATCACAAAAATTAGAAGTAACTATTAGTAATCTATATATGTTGGTATCTTCAGAAATATGAACTTATTATATTCCTTAAGGGAGCTCATATTTGCACTTCTTAGAGCACTCCTGTACTGTGGTTGGCAGAACGATGGTGCCCTAAAAATGTTCACGTCCTAATCCCTGGAGCCTATGAATACGTTGTGTTACAGGGCAAGGAGGAGTTATGGTTGAAGACAAAATCTAATCAGCTGACTTTAAGATAAAGAGATTATCCAGGATTACTTGGCTGGGCCCAAAATAATCACTAGCGTCCTTTAAAGTGGAAGAGGAAGGTGGAAGAGGAGGTCAGAACCAAGAGACGGCAGCACAGGAAGACTTGGGCTGATATTGCTAGCTCTGAAGATGGAGGAAGGGGACCATATGCCAAGACTGGGTAGGCTCTAGAAGCTGTAAAAGGCAAGGAAACGGATTCTCCCCTAGAGCCTCCAGAAGGAATGCAGCCCTGCTGACAGCCGGATTTATCCCAATGAGACCCACTTCAGACTTCTCACCTCTAGAACTATAAGATAATAAACTTGCACTGTTCTAAGCCACTAAGTATAGGTAATGTGCTATAGCAACAGTCGGAAACTAACACATGTTCCATGCCTTCTCTAGAAGAAAGGTTAGGGCAGAACAAGTATTCAGAGGAGTGCCTGATGGATGGCTTCGGAACAGGTGATGGCTAGGTTGATATGCTAGAGGATGACTTTGTGTATGATGCTTTATTTGGTTAAGAAAAAGAAGATTGGAAAAAATAAATAAACAAAAATAAAAGAAAAAGAAGATTGGAATTACGGATAATGTGTACAACCAGACTACCTTGAATCTAGGGTGTAGTCAGGGTGAAGAGCAAAGTTCCTCTTTTCCAAGGATTATTGTGCTTGCCATTAAAAAACCCGTTTTTGTATTAATGCATGACTCTACAGGCCCTCTATATAAACATATATATGTGAACATATACATGCATATGAATATATATAGCACATATTTCGCTCCCTTGAAGAGATCCCCAAAGAACGTAAAATACAACAAAGTTGTTATTTAGAATAACCGGCAGGTGGAACACATACAGAGAGGCAAGAATTTGGCTCAGAATAAAAAACTGTTGAAGACTGTTCAATGAATGGCCCGAAAGATTACCAGTGGTAGACACCCAACTAGACAGGTTGTTAACAATCATTATCTTTTACTAGATCCCCATAGATAAGCATCCTTTTCTATTTTGTTTGCTAAAATTCTGCACTGATCAGAATTAGAACTACTCCTAAGCTCCTTTCTTTCTTTGCTAACCTATGCCACTTACCATTATTCTCCTCCCCACTTCCTCTCCTTATTACCAGGAGCCATGTTCTGCTTGAGAGTGTTGTATTTCGGCCATTGGTAGCTGCTTGACAATAACGATGGCAAAAGATCGCTAATAGTTCTATTATTTATTTCACTCCCACCTTGTTCTAAAAAGAATTTAAGGTGGGTTGCAAAAATGCATGCAATACAGCAAGATGAAACAAAGATTAGTATAGCGAAGAACTTAAGGCAAAAGGAAGATAAAGGTGGGAAGAATAAGAAACTGGGAGTACAAAATATGCTCCGTGAGGCTCTGAGCCCTTGCCAGGCGTGGACCCCAATTTTGGCCCTGGCTTTCTAACAGTCGACTCAGAAGGGGGAAAGTGATCAGTGACATGAGTCACAAGTCAGTTGGTTGGTCAGAAGCAGCGCAATAATTCCTGGAATTTAGACAAGAGAGAAATGTCTCTCATAAGGCTCTGAAATGAGGACCTTTGTGGAATTCCTCACCTGGAAGAAACAACAAATTCCTCAGGGCTATGTCTTGTTACAGCCTTCAGTATTGGCCTGTGATGTCATCCTCCAGCAGAATTCATCAAAAACTCTCTCCCGGGGATCAAAGGGACGTATTCCAGGTACTCTACGCATTGCTGGTTTAACCAAGGCACAGATTAAGAGCGTCTAGAGGAACAGGGTGAGCCTCCTCCATAAACATTTCTTCTCAGCTGGACCCTGCTGGAGTTTAAAGTGTGTGTTCTTTCCTGTGCTTCAGTGAAAGGGTGAACAGTCAAAGCGTTTGCAGAGAACTTCAAGGTTTGGGAAAGAGCTTCAGTCTCCCTTTTTTGTGTTTGGGAGATTTAAGAGGGGAACCCCTCGGGCCCAGCAGAGACACCAGGAGAAAGGAAGGGTGCATGAGTATGTGTGACGTGTTACAAAGGATTGGAGGTGGAGTGGTGGTGGTGTTGGGTCTCAGGCTTCTCTGGGGTGTGGACAGTCCTCTCTCAGCAGCAGAAGCAGTTCAGCTCTGGGACTTCCCTGGCGGTCCAGTGGTTAAGACTCCACGCTTCCACTGCAGGGGACACGGGTTCAATCCGTGGTCAGGGAACTAAGATCGCTCATACTGCATGGCCGGGAAAAAAAAAAAGAAGCAGTTCAGCTCTTTATGCTGTTGCCTTCAAGGGTGCCTGGGTCCAGGAGTCACTGGGCAGAGCAAGCTCCCCTCTGTGTGCTGGGGACCCGTAGCCATCGGTGAGGATCTGTCTTCATCTCGGGCTCCCTTCCACATGCAGGCCTCCTCCGGGGCTCTGCGTGTTCATCTGGCACCCTGACATGTTGTAAACAAAGATCACTGATACTGTCCCCCAGCAGCCCAGCACCTGCCTCTCAAAAACTCCTGAGGCCTCAGTGAGGTTTGGGAACCCCTCCAGGCTCCAGCAGCGGCCACTCACATTTTTCTAGCAGCATTGTCCTTGTACATTTTTGGCAGGAAGAGGAAATAATGAACATGTGTTCTTCCAAAAATACTCCAATTCATTCTTCACACTACAGTCCCCGTGATCTTTCTAAAACATAAATCTCATCATGTCACTTCCCTGATGAAATCTTGCACATTCTTCCCATGCCCCTCAGGATGAAGCTGCAGGTTTGAGTACGGCCAACCAGACTCTCAGTTATCTCTAGAGCCTCAACCTTCCCCATTTCTCCTCCTTTCCGCTTGTCACCACTGCTTCTCTACAGTTGTCCACACTTCCATCCTTTCGGCTGACTTACTCCTACTTCTATTTCAGGTGACAGCCCAGAAATTAACTCCTGCGGGGAGTGGTCCCGGAGGTGCGTCTGCTGGGTGCTCCAGGGGCATCCTTTGCTTTCTCCAGCACAGCATTGTGTTAGGAAAATGCCAGCCGCAGAGACAAACCCCAACATTTCAGTGGCTTGATGCAATAGAATTTTATTTCTCCCTCATCTAACCATCCAATGCAGGTGCCCCTGGCTGTCAGGTGGTTCTCTCCAGGGTTATTCAAGGCTCCAAGCTCTTTCCACATTGTTTCTTTGCCATCTTCTGGGGCCTCTGAGTCTTCAGCATGCACCTGGGGCAGGAGAGACAGGGGCTGGAAGGCGCACATGCACTTTACTGCTTCGATGCGAGGGCGTCCCTTGTCCCTTCCACCCCGATTCCATTGGCATGAACATGGTGTCATGTCGTTGACAGGGGCAGCTACTGTCCACTGACAGTGTTATAATATGGAAGGAAGAGCACAAATTTTGGTGGGCACACAGGCTCCTCAAGAGCATTATTTTAATTGCCCATGGCTCAGCTAGACTCTGAACTCAGTGAGAGGAAAGAAGGTGACACTCACTGTTAGATCGCTTTGCCAGCACCGTCACTGGCACTTTGAGGCAGAGAGTGACTTGGCTGGAGGAGGGAGTGGGTCATGTAGACAAGTCCTCCTCTTGAATACCCTCCCCCATACTGTGAGCGCTGGGGAGAGAGAGCCAGCAGGCAGACAGGTGCTCCTTGCTGCTGCTGCCGGGCAAGCCCCTCTAAAAAGAGCCACTTCCCTTCACAGAAAGGCATTCATTGTGAGCAGAGAGGTTCCGTAATCACAGGTGCCAGTGTAGGCATGAGCCTCCTCTTGGATGATGGGGCCTTCTGATTAAAGACTTGTTATTGGTACTTTACGGGGCAGAGAGAAAATGTGCTGCTGTTGCTGTTGCCGTGATGCTGGGATTGCAGCTCCACAGCACATCTGGCACCTGCCTCTGAGTCCAAGGAGATGGGGGGGCGAATGCTTTCTTTCTCCTCTTCTTTATAAGTCAGCTACATCTTTAAAGTGTCTCTTCACAAGCCATTTTTTTGTATATGTTGTTATGAACATATAATAGTAAGAAGGCAATCACCTATCATATTGTCTGGGTAGAAAAGAAGTAATCAATAGACGTGATGTCTAATTGACTTACGAAATGGGAAAAGTAGAATTCACTAATCTCAAGCAGTGAGATTTTTCTGTTTCTGAAAATCCTCAGGTAGGACAGTAGTGCCTCAACTTGTGAAATTGGGACCTTCTGCTTTACAACTTGAGGCCCAAATTGTGACCCAAGGTTATGTCACAAATGAAAACACTGGAGGGTCCTATCCCCACAGTCCCGTATGGGGAGGAAGTCTGGTACTCCGCTCTGCAAGGTTCCCTTCTTCTAAGTCAAGAAGCCCAGGGCTGACTCAGTCCAAAGGGTTCAGTATTCATTGCCTTTGGTGTCGCTGCAGAAAGTCCAGCTGTCTTGGTGATATAGTTCAGCACATGCTACCCCAAATCTGACACATTGGCATATTGAATATTTCAAGCAGGAAGGTCACTCTGACCTTCTCCCCCCCTTGCCCTTCTTCCCTGAAATAGATCATAAAACCTTCCTGTGAGAGGTCCCCTCCCTATACCTGGAGGAAAGGAGCATCCTTATCTCTGAAGACAAAGGGATGCCAAAAAGAACCTGAACAAACAAGCCTTGCTAAGTTTCCCCCAGTTTACTGCACTTACACTCCTTAAGTTATCCTATTCCTGCATGGCTGTCCACTTGCCATCAAACCTGGCATAAAAATACACAGGTCCAGCTGTTTTGGGGGGGTTTTCATTTCACTGTGAAGGCTCCCATGTAAAACTTACATTAGATAAATATGTATGCTTTTCTCCTGTTAATCTGCCTTTGTCAGTTGACTTTTCAGGCCCAGCCAGGGACTCTAAAAGGATGGAGGGAAACTTTCTCTTCCCCCACACCAGGCAGCCCCCATCCAGTGCAGGGGTCATGGCGGAAGTCCAGCAGCATGTTGCTGTCTAGGGTCTTGCCAGTTTTCTCAGGGTTTGGGGGAAGGAGAAAGCCTCCTTTCCCCCTTGTCAGTGGTCCCCTCAGCTGTGGGCACTGCAGGCCGAAGGGGCAGTAGGGAGCCAGGTTACAGCTCTCCAGTGAGATGGTCCTGTTCAGGGCAGTGACGTCTCCATCTCCAGGACAGCCAGGGCAGAGCAGAATGGCCTCATTTGATGCCTCTCTGCTCATGGCCAAAGAGCCAGCCCCCTGGACTTGGTTCTGTAGACCCCGAGGGTCAAGCTGGCATCAATCTCACTGCCCCTCCCTAGCACTCAGTTTTGGCTACAGCCATTCTAGGCCTTAACAGGTGCCTGTGACTTTGAACCTCAGAGATGTTCTTGGTTCTTTTCCTCCAGGAAGGCCCAGGATATCTGACCCCTTCCAGGGACCATCCTTCTCCAAACAGTGAATTCCTATATCCCCTACCGCTAATAAAAATCACTAATATTTACAAGCACTTACTACATGCAGGCATTGTTTTAAATCTTTTACACGGATTCGCCCATTTAATCTTCACATGCACATACAAATTAAGTAGACCTTAATCTTATCCTCCTATTATGTAGAAGGAAACTAAGGCACAAAGAAAGTAATTGCCCCAAATTAGGCAGTGTCCAGTTTGAACCCATACTCCACAGGCCAGTTTCTTCACTTGCTCCCTGCTCCCTCATTTACATAACAAAAATCAATTTTTCTCAGAACAGAGATGGGCCCCAGGCCATTGGACTTTCCTGCTATTGTCACCAGCAAAGCTCACTGGGGTCCCCAGGAAAAATCAGATGGAATCTGGGTCATAATGTCTAACCTTTTGGGTTTAGTCTAGTTTCACTTGCCTACAGGGGGCTGTGTACAGAGGCCTTGCACCTAACACATCGGATTAGAGTTCCCAGCACAGAACCCATGCTCCTGACACCGCAAGTTGGCTTACCATACGCAGAAGTGCTGCGCAGGATACCTCCATTCAAGATGGCGGCGGCGTCAGCAGAGATGCTGCCCCTGGCACTGAGATCTGGAGCCGCAAGCAACGCACCTGCACCCAACCTGTGAGAACGCTGCCCCTTCACCCGCGACCAGACCCGGTAACGCAGCCCTGTCCAGGGCCTGTTGGGCAGAGTGTGTGCTCTACAGTGGGAGCCAACACCTGTCCATTCTTTTATCAAAGACTAAAACTTGACTTTGTGTCTGAACCAAACTCAGTCTCATTCTGTTGGTGCAAGCAATACCAGGCTGGAGGACCCTTCTTGGAACCTGGACTTGAAAGAGTCAGAACATTACCATTATTAAAAATGTACACAATGAAGAAGTTTAAAAAATACAGAGTAAATCCCTCAACCCCCACTTAATCATCCCTCACCACAGGTGATGGCTTAGAACAGCTGGGTATGTGTCCTTCCAAATGATTGGAAGGACAGCTTAGAACAGCTGGGTATGTGTCCTTCCAATGATTCCTTCCGGAATCATTTCTACAAAGCAAAGAGTGGAATACCCGGTGGTATCTTTTGCAGAAAGGTATTTTGCAAGAAAGTTCAATCTCCGGGCACTGTGCTGTGCTTATAATTCAGAGAGGTCTTCCTGACCACCTTACTAAAAGTAGCACCAGTGATATAGATGGAATGCATGGGTCCGTCCCAAATTCGTATGTAGAAACCTAATCCCCAAGGTGATGGCATTAGGAGTTGAGGCCTTTGGGAGACAATTAGGTCACTAGGTATTAGGGTGGACCCTCATGAATGGGATTAGTGCCCTTTTAAAAGGGAACCCAGAGAGCTCTCTTACCTCTTCCACCATGGGAGGTTACAGTGAGAAGATGTATGAACCAGGACGCAGGTTCTCCTCAGACAGTGAATCCACTAGTGCTTTGATCTTAGACTTCTCAGCCTCCAGAACTGTGAGGAATAAATGTTTGTTGTATAAGCCACCCAGTCTCTAGAGTTCTGTAATAACAGCCTGAACAGAACCAGGAACAGTACACACACAGAACTAGATTCCCCATGGGCCCCTAAATTTATTGCATACTAGAGAAAGGATTTGCTTTGCTGCATGTCTTGTGCTCTGTATGCTAGTGGAATGAAGCACGTGCTCTCTTAGGCACTGCATCAGACCAGGATACCGGAGCCATTCTCTTCCCTTGGCCCAGTCTTTCCATCTGAAGTAGGGCAGCGCCTTCTCGCTTGCATGTGGCCAGTCATGCTTTCTCCTGTGAGATGCTCCAGCCAGACCTAAAATGCTTGAAGCCAGGAGACTAAGACCTTCTGCTTTCTGGACTTTAAGACCCTAGGAAGAGTTATCCCAGCCTTGGTAGGCAGCTTTTTGGATTTCAGTTTTCCCTGGGAGGTGTAATGTGGGAGGTCCTGTGTGTTTTGGGAGCGCACGGTGGCTGACAGTGTTCTTTCGCAGGCTTCCAGGTGTTCACCGCAGGCTCTGGAGAGAGGGAGCGAGGGAGGGGTCACTGTCAGGAGTGGTACACGCTTTGCTGAAGGTGGCTCAATGAGGCGGGCCGGAGCTGGCACTAAGAGCCTGTCAGACCCTGTACTGCCCCTCCCTCCTCACATCCATTCAACTGCCTCCTCTAAGTGGTACTTTTAAATGCAGATAAGGATGCTCCCAAGGGAGAATTCCTCCTCTTAAAGTTTATTGTCCACCCCCCCACCAATCTCCCCACCCCCCCACTCCCCCCACCCACCCCCCCCCCCCCGTTCCCAATTAATGGTCATTCTGGCTCCTTAGACTGTAATATAATTGTGATCTGCTTGGTGGAAAAAGATCATTCTATTTAAGTGTCAAATTTACGAAAGAATTAAATTAGAAATTGATTCTTTAAAAACTCACCAAAAGCTTTCTTTAAACAGAGAGGTACCTTGGAGGCATTTCACATTATTTGATTTACAAACACTTGATGGGCACACAAACTTTCAAGGAAAATACACTGTGTAGAGGGGAAGGTAGACGAGTGTGATTTGCATGGGCACAACTTGTGTGCTGCTTCCAAACCTTGTACAGATCCTGTGATTTGATCTATTGTACTCTATATGTTGTGACCACCTGTTTTCCTGTCTGTGATTGCCATTATAGCGTGAGTCCTTTGCTGGCAGGGAGCACACCTTAATCATCTCTACATCTCCAATATACAGTAGGGTTGCTGACAGCTGAGTTCATGTCTTATTTTCTTTCTATCCTTGGCACCTGATTTGGGGACTGGCATTTGGGGGCACTCAGAAAATATTTATCGAATTGAAATAGCTAAATACAAGTTTCCCTCTTTGGAAGTAGTAGGGATTTTTGTACTTGTAAAATTCCTCTCATTAGTATAGCCCATTAAAACAATTATTTCATGTTCCTGGCCATAGGCTATCTGTAGGAACTCTGACTTCCCACTGATGAATTCATCTATAGAACGTCTATCATGTACCAGGCACTGAGCTAGTAGGTAGGGGTACAGTGAGCAAGGCACATGGGGTTTCTGCCCCTGTGGAGCTTATGGTCAAGGGGACAAGGCAGAGGGATGAGAAATAACAACAGCATGGTAAGTCCTGGTAAGAGCAGAGGGCAGGAATGGAAGCGATGTTTGCACTAAGACCAGAAGGGCAGGGAGGAATTAGGCAGGCAGTGCAGATGGGAAAGGGGTCCTAGGTACAAGGAATTGAAATTTGGCAGGGCCAGAGGCTAGAGAAGCCTCAGAGAGGGTAGAGATGGTGGGGAGGTTGGCCAGGGCGGGCTGGCACAGGCTGCGTTACCTACATGCAAGACTTTGGAGTGGATACTGAGGAGGGGGAGGGGAAACATGAAAGGTGACTCTGGCTGCAGAATGCAGGATGAATCTGAGAGACCAATACTTGGATCAGTTTGGATTTTTAATGTCCAAGCGAGCATTTATTGTGGAGATAAATGAAGACCAGCCAAATGAGAATAAGCAAAGGTTATTTTCTCTGAGCTTGCGATACAAGGGAGTGAGCCACCAACACCTGCGTTTTGGTAGAGCCTCGAAGGCAGGTAGAGGAGTGGGAAGGCTTTATAGCTCGAAAAAGGGGAAAGCTTGAGTCTCATTATCAACAGGGAGAACTACAGTATTTACAGTTGCAGGTATTTAAATTAGAGTTGCGAGTAAGAGCAATCACTTTCATTAATGTGTATTAAATTCCCCTAAATATTTATTCCTAATTATATAATTAGTCAATTAATTGTAATGGTCTAAGACACACTGAAACGGAGCAGGACCCTATGGTCGCGTTGCCCCCCATGTCCTCCGCCTGCCTTTTGTCTGTGGAAAAACTTTAGCCAAAGAATAAGTTTAATCAGAGAAGGGAGAAAATGCAAAAACAAAGGAAAACAGTCCAACAAGACTAAATAATAATAGTCATTAAGCATAATTCAGGACCTTTAGTTCCTCCTCAAGGGCTATAGATAATATTCTGACCCATATCCTGTGAGCTGTCTCGTAGATACTGAAACCCCGACCAGGTGGAAGAAGTCAACTACATGATGACCAGAGTGTAGCCATGACATAAGCTGCCGCAATTCCAAGAATTGGCCTCAAAGAAATGGGAACAAACCGACCCTGGAACTGAAGACTAACTGTACCTAAAACAATTAAGATGACGCTGATCAGACCACCGATGACCAATTTCAAGATGACTGTCAGAGCTGACTGTGCTGTTTCTGCATGTAGCCCCTCCCCCCTCAGCCTGCAGAAGCTCTTGCCCACTGATTGTCAGTGGAGGGAGTCAGCCTTTGGACAGGCGTCTGCCCTGCGGCCCGCCGCACCCCTACTGGCTGCTGGCATCTGAAATGAAGCAAACTCTCCTTTCCACCCACCTGGCCTCTTTCTTGGCTTTTGAACAGCAAGCAGCCGGACCCCACTTTCGGTTACAACATTATACTACATTTATAGATTTATTTAGTATATCTGACTTCTTTAAAGCATTCCACATGCCTGACTGGGAGGACTTACACCTTTAAAAACTTCTTAAAAATCCCAAATCTGAAATAAATCACATAGATTCAGCAACATGCATTATTAACTGTTCCTTTTTTGTTTTGGCCATGCACCATAGCATGTGGGATCTTAGTTCCCCAATCAGGGATTGAACCTGAGCCCCCTGCAGTGGAAGCACGGAGTCTTAACCAGGGAAGACTGGACTGCCAGGGAAGTCCCAACTGCTCCATTTTTAAATAACAAATGTACACAGGTTGTCCTAAAGATTACAAAACTTAGTTCTCTAATGACTAGGATTAAACTTAGGCTAAGGTACTTACCTGTAAACGATCTCAGTTTGTAAAGTCACCTACGCAAGTAAGAAGAGCAGTTTTGCTACCTCAGGCAGGCCAAGGGTAGTAGGTTAAAAAAAAATGAGGACCGCAGTATTGTTCCTTACCAATCATATTTGAGACTGGGACCTGGGACCTGATACTACCTCCTCCTGGATAATTCCACCCATGCCACTGGAAAACACGCCAGGCCCTTGGTTAGCATCAGTTTCCGTCTTCCATTGTTGGCAGATGCCTCCTGGCCATTCCTTGCACTGGGATTTATTGCAGCTCAGTGCATTCTATTTCGCTGGGGAGTCTTTCAGCTATCGCTGAAATTTCCCTTAATTTCCTTCAACTCTTGTCACCACTTGATTGGATTAATCTCTTTACCATCCCATTGGATTCCTTATATATTTTGCTTGACAACCTCTCCAGGGACTCATGTTAAGAGGCTGTCCTGGTGAGAGGCAGAGGGGGTGATGGCCTGAATGTAGGGATGGAGAAGATTTCAGAGCTACTTAGGGCAGAAGTCAGATAAGATTTAATGACTGATTAGATGTTGGGCAGAGGGTGTCGAGGGCAGAGGAAGGAGTCAGAGAGACTGCCCAGGTTTTTGGCTTGGACAACTCAGTAGAAATATGTTTTATGAAAAATCACTGACAGGTATAAAACATTAACTCCTTATGTGCGACAGATTTAGTTGGCCAAACATGGGCTACTTTGTAAACAGGCAGATGCGGCATGCTAGGGGCAATGAGATGGGGCAAAGTGACCCGGGACTAGGAGTCAGGAAACCAGGTCCTTTTCCCAGCTCTGCCAATGACCTTCTAGTTGCCCGCTGGACAGAGCCCGTCTCTTACCCAGACCTCCCTTCTCTTGTAAATAAAAACATACACTAAAAGTCTGAGTCCTATTAGCTCTAAAAATACATAAATCTGCCAGATAAGAGGGTTGGATTAGACAAAGGTTCACAAGTTTCTCTAATAATCTGATGAACACCAAGTACCCTCTCTCGAGGAAAATGCATGAAACGTTTACATACCCTTTCATGGGATTCCTCCTGCTTTCCATGCTCACAGATTAGATGGTCTCTGAAGTTCTTTCATGCTCTTAAATTCTCTAATTTTATGATTCTTCGAACAAAGACATTTCAGCATTTTAAATCACCTTATCTCTGCCAAAGAAACAAGGATAAAAATGGTGTTGACTTTCTTAGTTGCTGTGTTCTTTCTTTTCCCTTTAAATTACCCAGGTCATCTTTTTTTTTTTTTTTTTTTTTTTTTTGGCCATGCTGTGAGGCATGTGGGATCTCAGTTCCCTGACCAGGGATGGAACCTGTGCCCCCTGCCCTGGAAGCACGGAGTCTTATCCCTGGGCCATCTTTTTAGAATGGACTCCCTGGGGCAAAGGCTGTCTCAGTCTTTGTATTATAATGCAGTTGGATGCTTAACAATGCCTAATTATGATAATATGGATTATGCTATAATGTCACCTGTAAAACTTGAGAAGTTTAGGACACATTCATAATATTTTAAAAATCTGTACCAAATAGATGGACAACATTTAAGGGAATATACAGTGTAACTTGTGCTTTCACGTTACAACAGAGGGTTAATTAAATATCCCCAGGAATTTATCTCTAAGAAGTCACGTCTCACAGAATATCAGAATGAATATATATATATATAATATGTATATTTAATACGTATGTATTATGTGTAATATAACAGTCTTGTATATATATACAACTATGTTATATTATATGTAATATATATTTAATATATACATCATGTATATTCAATAATTTTTTGAACATTTAATGATAATAATCTTTAGGCTTAGGTAATCTTATTATTTTTTCAATAAATTTATTTATTCTATTTTTGGCTGCATTGGGTCTTTGTTGCTGTGTGCAGGTTTTCTCTAGTTGCGGCAAGCGGGGGCTACTCTTCCTTGCGGTGCACGGGCTTCTCATTGCTGTGGCTTCTCTTGTTGTGGAGTGCAGGCTCTAGGCACACCGGTTTCAGTAGTTACGGCATGCAGGCTTAGTTGCTCCGCGGTATGTGGGATCTTCCCAGATCAGGGCTCGAACCCATGACCCCTGCCTGCATTGGCAGGCAGATTCTTAACCACTGCGCCACCAGGGAAGTCCTCTAGGGGATCTTATTGACTATTGAAGTATATGCAGAATTGTTTGCCCTTGTACTACAGAGTTTTGGTTTTTAGAGTTATATAGGCATGTAGTTCAAAGAGACAAGTTCTTCAAGTCTGATTAAGAAAAAGAGTAGTCCCCAGTCTGCCTTGTACCCTTTTTCCCTTCCCCAGAGGAAACCACATTTACATTTTTTAACTGACTGAAAAAATTTTCCTTCCATATCTATGAATAACATGGTTGTGTTGCTCCTTGTTTGCTTTTCTCTTTTTAGCTTTATCTACTGACTTCCCACTATGGAAGATGAGGATTTAACTCTTGCTTCTTCCCGTCCCTATCACACATGGTCACTTTCCACACTCCCAAGTTGATTTATCATAATTTTAGTTAAATCAATGTTCAGTGTTTACATATTATGACCCAATATATTATTCAGAGCTTACCATGTAGAAAACAATCACTTTTCTTTTCCTGCACAATTTTGTTTTCTCTCAATAACTGTCTTAAAAAAATTTTTTTTTTTTGCTTCAGTTTTCTGTGTATTTATTTCTGCTTCAACCCAGTAGTGCTTCTCAAGCTATCTGTGATGAAGGACTAACTTTTTTTTTTTTTTTTTTTTTTTTGCGGTACGCGGGCCTCTCACTGCTGTGGCCTCTCCCGTTGCGGAGCACAGGCTCCGGACGCACAGGCTCAGCGGCCATGGCTCACGGGCCCAGCCGCTCCGCGGCATGTGGGATCTTCCTGGACCGGGGCACGAACCCGTGTTCCCTGCATCGGCAGGCGGACTCTCAACCACTGCGCCACCAGGGAAGCCCCAGGACTAGCTTTTTTTAAAAAAAAATTTCTAATCTGTTACAGATAGATGCTTTTATAAAATATAATAAAAATATATTTCTAGAACGGTTCACGGATAGCCCCAGGAAACTGATCGTATTTACTTCGGGTGGCACTGTCAGATTGCCCATTAATACATCTAAACATATTGAGTAATCTGTCAGTTTCATCTTCTTGAAGAAGGCTCTTTGGCACTTTCTGACTTGCCACTATAAACTGGTTACCTTCTGTATACCAAGGTATACAGTTGTTTAACGGGTCTGGATTCTCCTCCTTAAGCCTCAGGCTTCTCTTTGCCCTGCTTTTTTTCTTGTTCCCATGCCTGCCTCATTCTTGATTTACTCCCTTGTTTTTATGGAGCATATCCTGCACTAGCTTCCTGGAAAAAGGTGTGCAGAAAAGAAATTTTTTGAGACCCCAGTGTCAAAAAATGAAAACGTTTTCACGTCACTCTCCTGAATGCTTGTTTTGCTGAGTATAGAATTCTCGGTTGGAACTCATTTCTGTTCAGAAAGCTTTCCTGTTTTCCAGCTTCCAGTGTTGTTGTTAAGAAGTGAAAGACTATTCTGGTGCCAGACCCTTTTTATGGGACCTGTTTTTATTTCTGGAAACTTGTAAGATGTTTTACGTGTTGTGGATTGACTTTCATTCATTAGGCTGGGCACTTGTGAGCCCTTTCAGTTCTAGGAAATGTTCTTGAATGATTTCTTTTATTCTCCCTCCTTTTCTTCTCTGCTTTTTCTTTCTGGAAACATTATTTGGACATTGGACCTGCTAGACAGGTCTCGCAGGTGAGGATTCTCCGTGTAAATGGACTTGGTTCTCTGCTTTCCTCTCTGTTGACTTAGGAATCAGCATTCTCTAGGCTACTAAGTTACCTGCCTCCTTTCTCCTTCTCCAGATCCTGGGAGTAATTTTTTAATAGTAAATTTAGTAGGGTTTCAGGAGAGAGCAAAAGTAGGTGTGTTCAGTCTGCCATCTTTACCCGGTGTCTGGTGTCTGCTTTCTAAACACTGCTGTCTGCTTTCCATTGTGTTCTGGCTTCCATCTGTCTCTTCCCTTCCGTCGAGTAATGTATTCGGTGAGGATGTAGCTGTTGTTTTCCAAAGGCCTTGCTGCCAGTCCCATTGACATCATTTACCAGCCGCGTGACCTTGGACAAATCACTTCACCTCTCAGAAATTTAGTTTCTTCAACTGTCTAATGGAAGGAATAATAATACCTACCCCAAGTGATTGTGGAGAGGTAGCACTCAGTACACAAGGTTGCCGTTCCATAAACGGCACCTTGTGTTGCCGCTACTGCTTAGGCTTGACCCTGCCCCCTTCCTCCTCTCTCTCACAGTCTGTGAACTAGAAAGTTGAACTGCCATGGATGCTAGGCTGAAGTAAGACTCCTAAGTGGGCTCTCCTAACGTTAAGGGGAAACATTATTTCAGAGACTTGGTGGCATCAGGTTTGGCTGCCCAGAGATTCATCTATTGGTTTTAGCTATTCTCCCAGCTAAAAGAATCTCCCAGTATCCTCTCTCCCAAATGCAGATCTTATCACTGAATCTCTGGAGCCTTCATGATGCAGGCGTGGTCTTTGGACGATGTCCAGGTGTCCTCCTTCATGTCCAGCCACAGGGCCCCACTCACTCGTGGCTCCCAGACCTCACGCTCTTGCCTCCATCCTTGTCCCTCTAGTTCTGTTCTTTCAGCCCTGCAGACCCCAGAGCGAAGCCTGCTTTTCCTGCAGGAATTAGGTCAATTTTCACCCTTTTCTGGAAGCTTTTCCTGACCTCCCCCACCCTGACCCCTGTCTCTCAGACCCCACTCTGGGTTAGTGTGCCTTATGTGCTTCCTTATATCCTCTGGGTGCACACCTCTGTCACAGCACTTG
Source organism: Leucopleurus acutus (assembly GCF_964270905.1). NCBI lineage: Eukaryota > Metazoa > Chordata > Mammalia > Artiodactyla > Delphinidae > Leucopleurus > Leucopleurus acutus. Next base: position 35,414,485 of record NC_139153.1, on the reverse strand, counting down.
TGACTGTACTGTAGCTGGTTACTTATCTTTCTCATCTGCAGAATTGTAAGTGCTCTGGGGATAGAGGATGTGACATTCTTATTATCTTATTCTTAGCATCCAGTATGGTGCCTGGTGCATCTTAAGGGTGTGCAATTTTTGAAGTAAAATAAAATTTTTGAGTGAATGAACGAAAAGATCTCAAATAGTAGTTCGGTTTGTGCATACTTAAAGAATGAAATCCTTGAGTCAAGGAACTGAAAAATGCAATTCTCTTTGCAAATCTTCAGAGTTCAAAACCTTCCCCCAAATAACAATATTTACTTGGCTTTGCCCTACCAGTTTGAGTAGGGAAACTATGACTGAGGTGTTGTAAATGCTCTGATAATCCTCTCCGTGCCTGCCAGCTTCTCAAGACATCAGCACAAGAGCAATCGCTGTATTACAATTGTCCAAAGTACACACAGGCAGCTTTGTAACTTCCCTAATCAGCCCAGCAGTAATATTTCAGTCACATTTCTGGGTGCTCATTGCCCTTCTTAAAATAAAAACTATCTGCGTGGTGTTTCCAGCCAAATGAAGACAGGGCAAGCTTTACATGCCTAATGAAGGAACAGCTCAGAAGTTTAGGGAAAAAAAGGATTTCGGTCACATCAACATGCACTGCAGACATGTGAGGGCAGGGACGCCTGTTCCTCTACCAGTAGGTTCTGTCAGCCTCAGCTTTGATCCTGGTCACTCCTGAAGGAACCTGGATTAACATAACGAGGGTTCTCGTGAGCCAGCTCGTTATCATGTTACAAAACTTCAGGGCCCAATAAAACACCAGACTATCTGCTCAAGCAGTACTACTGACAGACATTTATTTAATGAACTATTTTCTGCTTACAGATGGAGGTTGAAGTTGTATTCACGCGCTCTAAATGTCAGCCTGCCCCTTCAGACTTAGAGAAGGGAAGAAAAGACAAAACATGAAGTGCTGAACCTTGTTATCCCAAACTTGGGCGTCCAGCTTCTGGGGATAGTTTCATTCCTCTCTCGGCCTCACTGATGGCAGAGTAGCCAAGACAGCGTTTCTGGATACAGCGGAAGTTACTGAAGCAATTCACCAATCAGTGTCTGATTAGTGCTATAGTTTCAAATATAAATAAACAGCCCTCTAGATTTCAGGTGAGACCTGGACTCTTCAAAGATGGTTTCTCTCTGTGGCTGGAATGAGTGAATTGGACACTCTTGAATTGCAGTTAATTTTATATACTAAGTGTATTTTTCATCTCTCAATATGCATTCATGTTTTACCAACAGAAAGTGAAGACCCATCCGTAGCAATCTTTTAGGAAAGTCAGAGGAGACTGACAAAGCAAGATCAAAGCCACAAAACTGACATTGAGGAACAGTGATGGCATTAACAGCCTTATTATTATTAAATGGAATAAAAAGTCATTAAATGCATATGAACTCAAAACAAAATTGATCACAAGAATTAATCACCCTCACCAAGTCACATTTCTGTACATCTGGGTACAAGTTATCACTGCCCTTGGACACAGGCTGTTCATCCCTTCAAGGGCAACAGACTCAGAGCTGGAAGCAGCCCTGGTTTTTGGTTGGGGCTGAGAGAGAGGAGAATCCTTGACCACATGGATTCCATTTATGTTGCTCAAGACATCAGTGGTTCCACTGACTCCAACGACTCATAGATATATTAAAAAATAATCTCTGTATTTAAAGGGCTTTCATCTCACCTGGGGAGATGTAACATGTCTTGTATTCCAGGTAAATTGGATTTAGTTGTTTAGTGCTTTGAGCCACATGTGGTCAAGGAGCTTTATTGAGTAACTGCCTTGATTGACTCACAATCCTTTGGCTGTAAGAAAGGCACAAGAGAGAGCTAATAATGGGCAGCCAAGTGTGTCCATCCCACTCATGGCCTCCCTGGACAGGAACCAGTGGACCAGGGATCTCCTCGAGGCATCTAAAGTCCCCAGACTTGATCTGATGTGGCTTTGCTTTTGCTCATCACCTGTAAATTGGACCTAAAGAGGCACTACATTTTACACATAAAAAATACTGGCTGATTCTTCTGTTTCATAAAACTAAGGAAAACAGTAACAATTTATCCACTGCCCGTTCTGTCCAGGCACATGCTAGTCATTTTGCTCATTTGAAATCAAATCTTCACTTCCTCAAGATATGTTTTATGATTTCCATTTTACAGATGAGGAAACTGAAGCTCAGAGAGGTGAAGTGACTTGCCCAAGATCTAGTAAGTTGTGCAGCCGTGGTTTAAACCCAGGTCTATCTGATTCAAAGGGCATCTTCTTTCCACCCTGAATCAACAAAAGATTGTGTGTGAGTGATATATCAATATTTATCAATATATCTATATAAAATTGGTACCATAATCTATAACTGGAGGAAGTCAGGATTTCTAAAAAAAATTAAACATGAAATTACCATAAACCCAGCAACTCCAGTCCTACGTGTATACTCAAATAATTGAAAACAAGAACTCAGATATTGGTATACTAATGTTCATTGTAGCATCATTCACAGTGGCCAAAAGGTGAAAACAACCCAAGTGCACATTAACAGATGAATGTATAAACAAAATGTGAGATGTCTCTATCTCTGTCTCTATCACAGATATCATTCAGCCATAAAAAGGAATGCAGTTCTGACATATGCTACTACATGGATGAATCTTGAAGACATTATGCTAAGTGAAAGAAGCCAGTTGCAAAAGGACAAATATTGTATGATTCCAGTTATATGAAGTACCCAGATAGACAAATGTACAGAAACACAAAACTTACCAGGGCCTGGGAAAGGGGGAATGTGGAGTTACTGGGTTACGGAGTTTCTGTCTTGAGTAATGAAAAAAATTTGGAAATAGTTGTGGTGGTTATAGAACATTGTGAATGTACTTCCCCCTCTTTTTAAAAAAAATTTTGGCTGCACCAGCAGCACGTGGAGTCTTAGTTCCCCGACCAGGGATCAAACCCCTGCCCCCTGCCTTGGAAGGCAGAGTCTTAACCATAGGGCCGCTGGGGAAGTCCCTGCGAATATACTTAATGACACGAAATGTACACTTAAAAGTGGTTAAAATGGTAAACTTCATGTTATGTATATTTTACTATAATTTTTTTTTAATTTATTAAATTTATTTATTTTTGGCTGCGTTGGATCTTTGTTGCTGCGCGCGGGCCTTCTCTAGCTGTGGTGAGCTGGGGCTACTCTTCGTTGTGGGGCACGGGCTTCTCATTGCAGTGGCTTCTCTTGTTGCGGAGCACGGACTCTAGGCGCGCGGGCTTCAGTAGTTGCGGCTCACGGGCTCTAGAGCGCGGGCTCAGTAGTTGTGCTGCACGGGCTTACTTGCTGCGCGGCATGTGGAATCTTCCCGGACCAGGGCTCGAAACTGTGTCCCCTGCATTGGCAGGTGGATTCTTAACCACTGCGCCACCAGGGAAGCCCCTATTTTACTATAATTTAAAAAAAAGTTTGACATGATGAGAAGAGTCAAGCCGATGTAGGTGTGAATCCCAGAACTGCCTCCTTCCAGTGTGAACAGGGAGAATGACTTAAAGTCTCTGAATCTCCATTTTCTCTTCTTAAAAGTGAAGGTGATACTGCCTAACTCACTAGGTAGGTAGGATGTAAGTCATCGCGCCTGTACTTAGCACCACGCGTAAGCACTCAATGGATGTGGCGGTAACAGTGTGGTAGGAAGTTATTCCTCTTGTTGGCTCTGAAGTGCCACACCAGAAACTTAAACACACGAAGAATATTTCTCACCACACACACTGAGGGACAGTTAAATGATAACTGAGATTTTGTTCTTGTTTTGGAAGAATTTTTTTTCAACAGAATGCCAACGAAGAACCAGGTGTTTGAAGAATGTGTCTGTGTTAAGTGAAATGAGCCTTTTTTGGACGGCAGATGGGAACATAAAGCTGTTTGAAACCCCACGGGTCTTTTCTGGTTGATTTTCATGTGACTGGAAAATTATTTGACCACAGGACAGAGGAGCTGTCCAAGTGTTCTTGCTCCCAGTTCCTCGGCTGCCATTTAAGGCAAAGAGGAGGTGTTTTAGAGCAAAAACACAGAACCCTTGAAAATAGGAGGCTTGCGCTGGCAGCCTCTGAGGAGACCTTTAATTATGGCGTTGCTGAGGTGACGTGCCTGTTACAGCACTCCAGGACAATTCCCTTCAGCTGAGTGTCCCTGTCTGTTGTGTCATGTATGGAGAAATTGAGTTCCATGGTGGAAGCAGTGGAAGAAACCTACCAGGTTGGAAAAGACCTACAGAAAGCGTTTAAACACATCTGCTAGACTGTTTGATTTCTGTCTTCCATAAAGTGGATGACCAATCCTTGCTCCCCATATACATGAAATCTGCTTTCAATGCACGTTAACATTTTCTAGAATAAGTTTATGCCAAATTCTTATGGATATTGACTGTAGCTCCCTAATAAAACACAGCTATAGACCTGGAAACGTGTCCTTTGAACATTTGGAAGCAGCTCTGCAGGCCCCTTTCTTTGCTTGAGACACATATGGCCACGGAAAAATAATGGGCCTTTGCATTTAACTCTTCGTCTTTCAAGGAACTTTTTTTGTGGGGTTGAATTTAATTTATTTAGTGGTTCCCTAATGATCTGCAAGACTGAACACACTTCCTAACAGTCAACCTTAGCTCCCTCCATGTCCCCTGTACATGGTTTCTGGTCGCCTGGAAGTAAATAGATTTTTATGTGGTACTTAGTGTCTCATCCAGGACTGATGCCTAATACCTGCCCCTTTTATGAAATTCATTAGATACTTTGTATAGAAACACAGACTAGTGTTTCACCACAGTCCAACTGCCCATAAATAACTATTGTTACATTTAGGCATATAACTCACCAGACTTTTCCACACATGAACATCAATTTTTACCTTTTACAAAAATGAGATTATACTGTACATGCTTTTAAAAACTCTGCTTTGTCAAATACCAATATATTGTGAACCTCTATTCATATAGTATTATTTTAAGTGGCTGCTTAGCTTTCATCATGTGGATTCCATATATTTTATTTAACTAGACTTCAACAGTTGGATTTTTAGGTTACTAATTCTATGTATTAGGTAAAATTAGGTTCAGCTTTTTTACAGAAAACTCCAAAGAACCGTGGCTTAAATAAGATGGATGTCTATTTCTCCTTAATGTGAAATAACCCAGAGGTGGGCAGTCCAAGGCTGGTATAGCAGTCATCAAGGACTCAGGCTTCTTCTATCTTTTTGCTCCATCATTTTTCTGGATATCTTACATTCTTAGGGTCACTTGTTGGCCCAAAATGGCTGTAGGAGCTCTGGACATCACATCAACATTCTACACAGCACACAACAAGGGCTTAATTTCCAAAATATACAAACAGCTCATACAACTCAACAACAAGAAAACAAACAACCCAATCAAAAAGTGGGCAGAAGACCTAAATAGACATTTCTCCAAAGAAGACATACAGATGGCCAACAGGCACATGAAAAGATGTTCAACATCACTAATTATTAGAGAAATGCAAATCAAAACTACAATGAGGTACCACCTCACACCAGTCAGAATGGCTATCATTAAAAAGCCTACAAATAACAAATGCTGGAGAGGGTCTGGAGAAAAGGGAAGCCTCCCACACCGTTGGTGGGAATGTAAATATGTAAATTGGCGCAGCCACTATGGAAAACAGTATGGAGCTTCCTCAAAAAACTAAAAATAGAGTTGCCATATGATCCAGCAATCCCATTCCTGGGCATATACTCAGACAAAACTATAATTCCAGAAGATACACGCACTCCTGTGTTCATAGCAGCACTATTTTCAATAGCCAAGACATGGAAACAACCTAAATGTCCATCAAGAGATGAATGGGTAAAGAAGACGTGCCATAAAATTATATATATATATAACTCAGGCATCAAAAATAATGAAATAATGCCATTTGCAGCATTATCATACTAAGCTAAGTCAGTCAGAAAGAGAAAGACAAATACCATATGATATCATTTATATGTGGAATCTAAAATATGATACAAATCAACATATCTACAAAACAAAAACAGATTCACAGATATAGAGAAGAGACTTGCAGTTGTCAAGAGAGAGGGGGTGGTAGGGGAGGGAAGGTAATGGGAGTTTGCGACTAGCAGAGGCAAACTATTATATATAGGATGGATAAACAAGGTCCTACTGCATAGCACAGGGAACTATATTCAATATCCTGGGATAAGACAAACCGTAATGGAAAAGAATATGAAAAAGAATATATATATACATATATATATGTATATATATAAAACTGAGTCACTGTTGTACAGAAGAAATTAACACAACACTGTAAATCAAATGTACTTCAATAAAATTAACCCCCCCAAAAAATATCCCCAAAGTTCTAGGTAATACAGAGGAGAAATGAAGAGTTCAAAAGCCTCCTCCCCAGCCAAATTAGCTGCCTTTCAATAGCCTCCCTGGAAATCCTGTACAACACTTCTGCTTTCTTGTAGTTGGCCATACTCAGCTGCAAGGGAGGCTTTGAAGGGGACTTAAAATAGTTCTATTGCTAAGAAAAGGGGGAAGAATGGCTATTGGGCAGCAACTAGTGGTTTCTGCCACACCGATTTTTGCCTTTATAATCAATGCTGTCATGTATCTCTTCTAGCTAAATACTTTTACACACCCATAATTGTTTCGTTAGAATTTATGCTGCAGAAATAATTGTGCCAGGTGAGCACATTTTAAATTATTACTATTTTTTGTTATTGCAAAGCAATGTATGTTTGTTAAAAAAAAATCCAAAATAGTAGAAATGTAAACTGTTTTAATACATATTGCCATTCTGAAATGTGCCAATCCACATTAATTAGCATTGAACCAAGGGGGCAATTTCCCTATATTCTTTTTTTTTTTTTTTCCCCTATATTCTTACCAGTTCCCTCTGGCCCTGTTGTCTTATCAACTAACCTAATAAGTAAGAAATATATCAATTTGTACTTTGATTACTCACCAATTGCCTTTGAGATCCTTTGCTTATTTTTCTAAAGGGGTGCTCATTAAAAATAACTTAAAAGGCCTCATATATTTAATAGTTACTTGATAATTACTATATGTTCTAATACTTTTTCAAGTTGTCACTTCCTTTTTTTTTTTTTGCGGTACGCGGGTCTCTCACTGTCGTGGCCTCTCCCGTTGCGGAGCACAGGCTCCAGACACACAGGCTCAGCGGCCATGGCCCACGGGCCCAGCCGCTCCGTGGCATGTGGGATCTTCCCGGACCGGGGCACGAACCCGTGTCCCCTGCATCGGCAGGCGGACTCCCAACCACTGCGCCACCAGGGAAGCCTGTCACTTCCTTTTAAGTTGATTTACAGTGTTTTTGTCATGTAAACATTTTTAAACCTTATACACTCAAATCTATCTTTTCCTTTAAGGCTTCCCCTTTGGCATAAGTTCTAACACTTAACAGAAACAAACTATTTTTTATTTTCTCAAATTAACAATTTCCGTGTTGCATTCGGAATAAAGTCTAAGTGCTGAGAGCCAGCCGTTAAAATAGGCAGTCAGTGAAGAAGTAACCTCCTTTCTTTTCTCCTGGCACAGAGCCTCCCGCCAATTACCTGAGGGGAAAAATCTGAGTATGAACATCAACAATAAAGCAGCACAGGTGAATCTCACCTGCAGCGCTTATGTGTCCGATGACTGAAATGTAAATGACATATTTGTTTCAGTAGAATCCTAGTTTTACTTACATTATGCCTAATCTTAGGGAAATATTTCACAAACTAGACACCTAACTATTAATTCAAATGGAGCCTCCCTGTGTCTGAGAAACTATGGAATTGTGGGAAGAACATGAGCCTTGAAGTCAAACAACCTCGGTTGAAATCCTACCGACATTTTTTACTTACGGAATTTTAGGCAGGTTACGTGACCTGGACGGGTCTCTGTGTATTGGGGCATTAAAAGGATTAGAGAAGATAATTAATGCGAAAGCACCTAGGACCATAACTAGTTCATGGAGATGAAGACCGTCAACAGATGTTTCCCCAATCTGCCAAGAAACTGAAGACTTTAAGTGCATCCGTGCTCGATATTGTCCTTGGTACTAAGAATTCCTTTACAAGGCAAATAATCACCTTCTACTTTTTCTGTTTGGTGCTTCCTATTTTCAAATATTAGGGTAGCCGAAAAATAACAGGACCTCTCTGACCTTCCGTGCTCCTACCCTTCTACCTTGAACGCAGTCTTAGAATACCCTCCCTTCTTCCTTTGCCCTCAAATCTACTCCAGTTAATGGGAGGTTAGGGAGGGGTGGGGGAAATTGGTGAATAGGTGTTACCCAAGGCCACAGAGCTAGCAGGTCGGTGAGCCAGCAATCAGCCCCACATCTGATTCCTTCTCTTGACTTTTAAGAATTCAAATTGTCCAGATCTCTTTTTTTGGTTTTTCTTTTGAGAGTTATGTTGTATTCGGAGGGAATTTTTAGGGCTTCAACTCCGGGAGACAGAATCTCAAGTAACCCTGAGAGAACTGCTCCAAGGAGGCGACGTGGGGAGCTAGGATATATAGGAGTTTTACAAAAAAGGGCAGGTAGTCGGAACATCAAATTGTTCAGATCTCTTAGACCGAGTGGGATCTTAATATCCTTGAGGAGGGGAGGGCCAGGGGCTTTTGTTTATTCTCTGGCTGGACCTGAAGAAACTGAGGCCCAGAGAAAGAACAGACTTGTGTGAAATGCGCAGTCAGTGGTGGAGCTGAAACCAGGGCTGCAGCTTCTGCAGCTCCAGCCCATGCCCTCCCTCCGAGTCCTTCGGTGCTGATGACTGGACACGATGGGTCGCTCCCAAGTTTGAGGGGCAGAGGTCAAGACATCATTAGTTGCAACCCGGAAAAGAGCCATTTTGTATCCAAGGGGAATAATATGCCAGATGAATAGGAACATTAGTGATTTTCATTTGCTAGGAGCTAATTTCTCTCGAGAAAGGTGAGTGGACTTTTTAAAGCCATATGCTGGCAGACTTCATTCTGTGCTATTTCCGAGGTCTTGGCAGCAGAGCTGACTCTCCATCCCAGATCTCTGAGAACTTCAAAGAATACAGTGCAGGGTGTTCCTGTGAATACAGATTCTGAAGCATCAACAGAAGCTGGGTGCTGTGCAGTGGAACAGGGATGCCTGGTGAGCTGCTCAGGCCCCAAAGTCCACATCGGCTTCCAGCAGATGGGCTGATCGCCAGTCTGAAGACTCAGAAAAGCCATTCATGGGCCTCTTACTGCCGAGATGGGTGCGGAGGGAGCGTGGAAGTGCGGTTTTCTGGGAGTGGGCGACCAACCATGTGCCAGCCAGATTCCCCCAGCTGTGGGGAATATTGTTCGTAAACATCAATTATCAATTACCCATCTGGGCCTGGCAGGTTCCATGAGTTTACAAGCAAAATACCCATAATAATTTCATCGCTGGAATTCACTGATCTGGAGCTTTTGTTTACTCTCCAGGAAGTTCATATAATGCGCATTTGTGTGATAAGTGGGTGGGTTGTGGTGCATGCTGGGAAAATAGTTTGACTCACACATTTATTAATAAATTTAGAATTGAAAAAAATTACTCTGGCACTAGCAAAGTATGCTCTGGCTCCTTTATCCTCGTGGAATGCTTAAGCAGTTTAATTGGTTCAATTCATCCTGGCTCTAATACCACCCCTCACCTCCACCATCCCCAGCCCCTACCTGGGGACACAAAGAGTAAAAAGCTCTTGGTAACAGTCCGGAGTTCATGTTCACTCTTTGTGTTGCAGAAAGGGACCTTGGGAACCACTCTCCCCTTGCATCCCTGTCTTCCACATTTTATCAAAGTGCCTGGCTTCACAGGTTTAGGATGTGTCTGCTGAGTTAGGGGGTCAAGTGGCCAGCCTGTGTCTCTCTGCAAGAATGAATTTATATGGACAAGAGAGACTTGCTCAGAGAGGAAGTTGTATACCGGGGAAGAGAAGGGAATGTGGCAGACAAGAGAAGAGGATGTATGTTTCATGCATGAGTTCTCCCACAGGGACCCCAGACCTCATCTGAGCTCTTTGGAGAGGGCTGCAGGCACAAGTCGAACAGTAGTTTTCATCGGGTTGGTGGCTTGTGGCAGCACAGCTGAGGCACTTCAGGGTCTAGGAGACTCAGGACAGTGCAGAGCGGGACAGAGGAGTGCCTCAGAGAGCTGCTTTGATAGTGAAAACTTCAGTGAACCTGGCTCGGCCTTGGCACCCAGAGGGCACCCACTCTGGGACTGTCTTCAGACATGAGTGTTCCCATGGAGGGTGACCAGCAGCAATGGTAGGGATGAATCCAGCCCTCACTTGGCTTTATAGGGAGCTGACATCAACTAGGGGCTCAAGCAGAACACCAAAGGGATGACTGTGACTCAAGCAAGATACCTCAGGTTCTCTTGGAAGTAACTAGATAGGACTTTGTGTGGGACAAGACCCGGTGAATTTGGGCTCTTAATGACTGGCAGTGAAGCTCAGGCTGTTTTAAATTCTCCGGCTGTTTTGAATTCTCTTCCTTCATCGAGAAGAAGAGTAACCATTACATTTAGAATGGATAAACATTAAGGTCCTAATGTATAGCGCAGGGAACTATATTGAATATCCTGTGATAAACCATAATGGAAAAGAATATAAGAAAAGAATGTATATATGTGTATAACTGAGTCACTTTGCTGTGCAGCAGAAATTAACACAGCATTGTAGATCAGCTATACTTCAATTTAAAAATAAAAAAAAAGAAGAAGAAGAGTAACCAAGGATTATGTGGTACGTGGCAATGATAACAGTCTTTGGTCTTGAGTCCCCATCCACTGTCCTTTCTGGAATCCAACACCCACTCTGGAATTCTATTCCTGTTGTCATTAAAGTGTTTCACCTGCCCCTTCAGGGCTGCTCCCTCTTTCGCACTGTCTTCCTTATACACTGGCTGTTTCTCCTAATTGTTCTTTCCCTTTGCACTGACTCCAGTTTCTCACATCCGTGTTGGTGCTTCTGCCACTGTAGACCCTGATGCCAAACCCATCCCTGCCAAGGTAGGGAGCCCTCCCTCCTTCAGAGCTGAACTTTTATTTGGCTCTTCAGAATAGTATCTTTTGCTCCCTAATGTTCTTATAGCCTCCCCATTCAATGAACTTAAGAACAAGTTACTGCCAAGCATGGTTGCAGGACACGTGAACAGTTTTACAAATTGTCTCACGGAAAAGTTCTCTGTGCACTCATAGTCAGAGAGGGTCACCTCACATGACACCATAAAACTCCTAGAAGAGAACATAGGCAAAGCATTCTCTGACATAAATTGTAGCAATATTTTCTTAGGTCAGTCATCCAAGGCAATAGAAATAAAAGCAAAAATAAACAAATGGGACCTAATCAAACTTACAAGGCTTTGCACACCAGAGGAAACCATAAACAAAATGAAAAATCCTACAGACTGGGAGGAAATATCTGCAAACGATGCAACTGACAAGGGCTTAATTTCCAAAATACACAAACGGTGCATACAACTCAATAACAAAAAAGCCAACAACCCAATCAAAAAATGGGCAGAAGACCTAAATAGACATTTCTCCAAAGAAGACATACAGATGGCCAATAGGTACGTGAAAAGATGCTCAACGTCGCTAATTATTAGAGAAATGCAAATCAAAACTACAATGAGGTACCACCTCACACCAGCCATCATCAAAAAAAATCTACAAATAATAAATGCTGGAGAGGGTGTGGAGAAAAGGGAACCCTCCCTTGGTAGGAATGTACATTGGTGTAGCCACTATGGAAAACAGTATGCAGGTTCCTTAAAAAACTAAAAATAGAGTTGCCATATGATCCTGCAATCTCACTCCTGGGCATATATCTGGACAAAACTCTAATTAGAAAAGATACATGCACCCCTATGTTCATAGCAGCACTATTTTCAAGAGCCAAGACATGGAAACAACCTAAATGTCTATCAACAGATGAATGGGTAAAGAAGATGTGGCATATATATATATATAATGGAATATTACTCAGACATAAAAAAGAATGAAATAATACCATTTTCAGCAACAATGGATGGAACTTAGATTATCATAATAAGTGAAATGTCAGACAGAGAAAGACAAATACCATGTGATATCACATATGTGTAATCTAAAAAAATGATACAAATGAACTTATTTACAAAACAGAAACAGACTCACAGACTTAGAGAATGAATTTATGGTTACCAGGGGGGAAGGGTGGGGGGAAGGGATAGTTAGGGAGTTGGGGATTGACATGTCCACACTGCTATATTTAAAATGGTTAACCATATACTACCAAATGTAAAATAGATAGCTAGTGGGAAGCAGCCGCATAGCACAGGGAGATCAGCTCGGTGCTTTGTGTCCACCTAGAGGGGTGGGATAGGGACTGGGGGTAGGAAGACTCAAGAGGGAGGAGATATGGGGATATATGTATATGTATAGCTGATTCACTTTGTTGTAAAGCAGAAACTAACACACCATTGTGAAGCAATTATACTCCAATAAGGATGTTTAAAAATATAAAAATAAATAAATGAAATGGATAACCAACAAGGACCTACTGTATAGCACAGGGAACTCTGCTTAATATTATGTAACAACTAAATGGGGAAAGAATTTGAAAAAGAATAGAGACATGTATATGTATAACTGAATCACTTTGCTGTACACCTGTACACAATATTGTTAATCAACTATATTCCAGTATAAAATAAAAAGTTAAAAAAAAAGAAAAATTTATGGTTACATAAAGGGAAAAGGGGTGGAGAAGAGATCAATTAGGAGTTTGGGATTAGCAGATACAAACTACTATATATAAAATAGATGGACAATAAGATCCTACTGTAAAGCATAGGGAACTATATTCAATATCTTACAGTAAACCATAATAGAAAAGAATATACACAGATAGATATAGATATATAGATAACTGAATCACTTTGCTGTACACCAGAAACTAACACAACATTGTAAGTCTATACTTCAGTAAAAAAAACAACATCAAAGAGGGTCATCTCAAATATCCTCTGCTATAGGAGAATTCTCTTCTCCATCCCCCTCTGCTCATTGATCATTTTCCACACATTTAAACATTTTATATTCCTCACTCTTCAGCATCTTTCCTTCTAGAATGGAATGCCATGAAACAATCTAATACTCTCTTTCAGAAGATTTTCTGTATGACATATCTGGCAGTTGCTTCTGTTTGTTTAAACTTAGAAAAATCAATGATTTCAAACTGCAAATTCAGTTAAAATTTACTTTGTGATAATGTTGTAGGATAATATTGCCAGAGTTTGGAAGCAGAAACAAATGAGGCAGGAAAACAAGATAATCAAGAGGATGATAGAACAGGATCTCTGATTAGTGAAGCACAATTACACGGAATAAATACATTATCGACTTTTGTGTAAAAATCACCCACAGAGGGCTTCCCTGGTGGCGCAGTGGTTAAGAATCTGCCTGCCAATGCAAGGGACACGGGTTCGAGCCCTGGCCTGGGAAGATCCCACATGCTGTGGAGCAGCTAAGCTCATGTGCTACAACTACTGAACCTGAGCTCTAGAGCCCTCAAGCCACAACTACTGAGCCCACGTGCCACAACTACTGAAGCCTGTGCGCCTAGAGCCCATGCTCCACAACAAGAGAAGCCACGACAATGAGAAGCCCACGCACCGCAACAAAGAGTAGCCCCGGCTCACCGCAACTAGAGAAAGCCTGCGCACAGCACCAAAGACCCAACACAGCCAAAATAAATAAATAAATTTATTAAAAAAAAAAATCACCCACAGAAGGGGAAAAAAAGGAGGGTGCTTTGTCATCTTTCCCTTTCGTTTCTATTTTTAAAGATATTTTCAAGTTCTCTGAACCGTATTAGTTGTTGCTGTTGTTGTTTTTTAAATACAATTCTGACTTAGGTGATTGACACTGCTTTAAACGCCTCTGGTATTCCCTCTTTGGAAGCGTTTCTTCTGAACCCCCATAGCTCTGTGTCAGGTCCACTCTTCGGTCATTCCTCATTTTCTACATGGTGTTATCAGTATTTGTGTCCATGTCTTCACTCCCTTGTTTCACTGTAAATTTACTTAGACCCATACTTGTATATGCGTCATTAACAGTGAATTTGCTGGTGGCATGAGTGGGTGGAGTTCTTATTTCAAGAATATGTTTTAAAAAGTTTGAGTTACCAAATATACTATAATGAGGATTTTTCACATGGAATGGATGTTTTGGTGACCCTGAGATGGAGAATACGTTTATATCTCTAATAATTTGTAAGCAGAAAGGGTGTTTCAGCTGTAAACCATTTTTTTTTTCCTTTTTTTGGTTACTTGTATTTGTTTATGGTTCCCAGGGCGCATATAAAATGGAAAGACACACACATATATGCACAAACCCTTGAAAGATGTGGGGATCCCATGGTGCCCTTGTGGGAGGGGAACAGATGTATTCCCAACACCAGCACTGAGTAGGAGTTTTGATGTTCCCAGAGGGTTGGGGATCGCAGCTCTCAAGGGATGAATTTGGTGCCAGGGCCCTGCTGGTACTTAGAGGGAGAAGGGGGGTCTGGCTGTGGCCCTGTTGATCAGTAAACCCTCCCAACTGCACTTCTCCAAAGGAGAGCACAAGGGAACGCAGAGATGGTTCCTATTCCCGTTCTGTTTTTAATTATCTTTTGGTGTTTGATAAACTTGAATTTGTCTGACGACTCTTTACCTGGTTTTTAGCTTAACCCTTTGGAACTCAAGGATTCTCTGGACATTTTATTGTGTGTGTGACCTTACAGAAAGAATCTTGGATAATCCTTTGGCACTTCGTGGAAGACCACTGCTAGAGAGGTAATGCTGAATTGGACTTGCATACTTGATTTTGTGAACTTCTTAGTTAGCATGTAGAGCAGAGGTCAGGTGCTCAGGGCCTGGAACCAGAACAACTTCGGATTTGTGCTCTGTCATGTACTAACTGTGCAGAGGCCGGTTTACCATGAAGCTGGTGACAATTAAATTTCAGATTCACTTCCTTCCTAGAGGGACCCTAGCCACGTGACCAACATAGTCAATCAGTTAAGACGACTGCCTCTTTCCACTATGATTTCCTCTTGGTCTCTGTTTACCTTGTGCAGAGCGGCACTGGAATGCCCAAGGGCATCTTGGGGATCTGAGTAAGGGGATGAGTGGAGAATATGCCATTTCAACTACAATTTGTTGAGTCATTTTGGAATGTGTCAATAAAATAAGTGAGAAATTAAAGACTCCTGATTTGAATACAAGTGAATAGTACTTTTTTTGTGGCTATCTTTAAATTCACTAGAGAACTGAAAGAAAATTCATTTAAAGATAAAAACATGAAATAGGACTTCCCTGGTGGCGCAGTGGTTGAGAGTCCGCCTGCCGATGCAGGGGACACAGATTCGTGCCCCGGTCTGGGAAGATCCCACATGCCGCGGAGCGGCTGGGCGCATGAGCCATGGCCGCTGGGCCTGCGTGTCCGGAGCCTGTGCTCCGCAACGGGAGAGGCCACAACAGTGAGAGGCCCGCGTACCACAAAAAACAAACAAAGAAACAAAAGAAACATGAAATAGAACTGACACAGATAAGCAATAAAATCAGTAGACACTGAGAAGCAAATTATAACAAAAATTTTCAGATTATATCCAATGCACTCAACAGAAAGAAAAAATTCATTCATTTAGCAAGAAAGAAATATTGACTAGAAATAATGAAGAAACACTTGTAGCTTTGATAATCCAGTTAACAAAGGGGGGTGAATTATATGAGCACACTGGGAAAAGATTTAAATTACGCGCTAATTTGACTCAGAACAAAGATAACATGAAATTCGTAAGTCACTGTAATGAAGATGTCTATTGACAGCAAACAGGTTAATGAGTGTTGTCTAGAGTGATGTTGATTCAAGATTAATCATTGACAAGAAAACTTGAAATGCCCTGAAATCTTAGGGCTCAGATATGAAAGAAACTTGATAGAGTTTGTCCCCACCTTTGACAACAGCCCTAAGGATTTATCTGCTATCATCTCTATTGAGTGGTGAAGCTGAAAGGTATTTCCTTAACTAAAAATTTTGATCAACCACAATAAGGGAAGATAAATTATTTTTCTGTTCTCTTTATAGAAAAAAATGCAGCCAAAAAATATAAGAAAAAAATATAATAGAGGTATGTCTGACAGATGATAAAAATTAGTTATTTTTCCAGATTTTATGATACTTGTAATGCTTTTACATTTGTAATTTGTTGCATTTTCTTTCCTCATTCTAAATAAATATTTACTTACATACATACATTTATATTTGGAGTTATGTATTCTTTTCCTTAAAGCAAGAATCCTCAAGTTTTATAAGTTTCGGGCTCCACAAAACTGGATCTGCCCTAGAGCTAGGATGACCCTGAAGAGGTGAAGTGCATGTTCTGAATCTCAGTTTCCTCACGACAGACTGGGGATAGTACAGATTCCTGGTGAATAGGTCAAGAGGCTTAAATGAGATCATGAGGATGAAGTATTTAGCACAGAATCTGGGACATGGTAAACACTCCTATGAGTATCATCCAACCATTCATTCAGTAGATGTGTATGAAGTAGATGTGTATGATCAGGCACTGTGGATTCAGCAGGGAACAGGATGGAAAAAAGTCTCTGTTCTTAAGAAGTGTATATTCTAGTTTATTCTAATTATGATTGTTATTTACTACTCTCGTTATTGGGTCTCTTTATACTCCTACTCCTCCTAAAAGCGTTGCCAGCTCCTTACCTTTTCAAATGAAATGAATTAAAGTACATTTGTTTTGAAAATTATGTGCCATCCTTTAGATATGTGGCTCCCCCCGTGATGGTGCAAAACCAGAGTTGGAAGCTGATGACTTGACATCCATTCTAATCCTGAGGTGGGATGAGGTTGGCTTTTACAGCCTGCGACTTGGCATTCTGAGGGGTCAGCGATGGAGATGGCACAGCTCGGCGGAGCTCATCATAGGATCTTGAAAGAGGCCAGTCTAGAGGCTTTCACTCCTAACTTCCCTTGGAACCTCAGGGTAGAAGAGACCTCTTGGAACTAGGACACAGAGCTCACTCACTCCTTTTTGGAGCTACCTATTTTTGTAGGGTTTTCTGGGGTAACATCATTTTGGAAATACTGTTTTCTGCACTAATAGCTTCCCAAAACACAGATTTCTAAAGCTGGCGAGGGGTCAGGAAAGGAGGCAGCACATGTTTCTGAGGACCAGAGGGTTGGCTCTCTACTTGTACTCTTTGAGTTCAGGCATCTGCTGAAATTTATTTATAGGTTTACAGAAAGGGTCTTGGTTATTCTAAAGCAGAAGCCCAGGGTACTGGCTTTGGTCCAGTTTTGGAAAGCTGAAATGTTTAACTCTTTTTGTTTTATTTTAGGAGTGTGCTACACTGGTGGAATCAATTGAGGAAGCAATGATTTGTGAGCACAATGCTTTTTTTTTTTTTTTTTTTTTTAATATGAATGACTTGGTTAGAGGTCTGATAGTATTTGGTCACTTAGTGGCAGCTACATTCAGTTATTAAGATTCCAAATCTAGAGAATCCACTTATTCTCTTCTTGCACTGTGAATCTGTTTTTGACGCCTAAAATCCCACTGAGAGTCCATGAGTTCTGGATGCCTCATTTTGAACAATCCCAGGTACAGACTGTGGGCTCCTTCAGGGCAGTAACCTCATCAGCTAAGTCCTAGGAATCAGGAGGGTATCTGGTACTTAGTAGGTGCTCAATAAATGTTTCTTGAATGAATGAATGATGAATGAAGGACAACATAAGTTAACAGCATTTCCAAAATGCAGGAGGCCTCCACTACCAAAATAAGTTCATATGGTATTCATTTAAGGCATGCTAAGGAAGACTCTGTTAAATAAGTTTACTTCAAAAATAAATGTTGTGTTTTGAGAATCAACCAGTTCCTGTGTGGATACAGAATAAAGTGCTTTACAGCTGTAGATGCATTTCTGTAAACGGGAAACATTTAAATAGTGTTAAGGTAATTGAGCTGTTTGTTAAGAGTCAGGATAGGCCCATGACTTAGCCAATGGGATTTAAGTCAAAAAGCCTGGGATCTAAACCCTGCTGGGACACATACTGGTTCAGTGGTCTTGGCTGAGTGACCTAAGCTCTCTGAATTTTCTCATCTGTATAATGGGAATAATAATAATGGATTTCGTAGGGCTGTGAGGAAGATTGAATGAGAGAATTCTTGGCACAAAGCAAGTGCTCAGTAAAAATTTCTCCTCCTCCTCTTTATCCTCCTTTGCCCCCTGCTAACTAACCTGGGCATTGCTGACGTCTCCTGCTCACTTTCTCAGCTGAACTCCCCTGGAAACAAGTTAGAATCCAGGGAAAGTTTCCGGAGGCCACTGTTCAGCCCCACCTGGCAGTGACTTTGCATCACCTTCGAATATTCAGAGAGGAAACAACGATCTCTATCTTCTATCTAGATTCTACCTAAAAGATTCTATCTAAAATCTTCTATCTAGATTTTACGAAAGAGTCCAGCACTCACATTTTTGCTCATTTAGTTACTGACTATTCCCCACCTACACCTACCCTCCCGCTAAGCTGGATTTCACAAGTATTCCAAATCCTCCGGGATTGCGGAAGTGTGGAGTCCTAACCACTGGGCCACCAGGGAATTCCCTCTGAGCTCCTTTTTCTTCTTGGAATGCAAGCCTACTTTTATTTTCCTTTTCAGAGATTTTACTGGGTGAGAAACTGGCACCGAAGGCAGTTTCCTAAGGGCTTGGGCCTTGAAGGTGACTGACTTTTTAAAAGCTATTAGTGACGTAGAGAAGCCAAGCAAAGCTCGTCCTTCTGGCGGAGCCGACACGCAACTCTCTAAAGCAACCCTTTCTCCTAACCCCTCCATGACTACCCAAGGTCAAGCTCATCCGTGCCAGTGGCTGGATTTTGCTCATTTCGTATATTATTTATGTAACATGCGGGTTGTGAGGGAGTGTGGATGTGGATGATTCACAGGCACAAGCGGTTGGAAACAGATTGCAGAAGCCCAGCTCCGTTACTTGGGTGTCCCCCACGCCCCGCCCCCCAAGATGCATCATATGCTCCTTCCTGCATGCCCTGCAGTGCTGCTCCAGCTAAATGCAGTCCTAGGTCTCCCACATCTCTGTAGAGGAGGGGGCCCACGGACACGTCAGAGGCTCTAAACCTGTAACAGATTCTGGAGACAAATCCACCTCCCAAAATGTAATTCTCATTAAAAAAACGTAAACCATAAAATAGCATGAGGAATGCTGAAAAAATTATGATGACTACTTCAATGCTTATTTTTTGAAATATCAAGTTCTTAAAAAAAAAGTTTCTCATCTTTGTGTTGCTGCCATGATTTTCTAGGGTCTGCCTGGCACCTGGGCTTAGCTTGCCTAGTGGGCAGCCCGGTGCCTGGTGGGCATACCATCCTCACATGGCTGAATTGCAGAGGAACCTCTTCTCCACTTTTTAGAAGTTTTGTCCCACCCAAGAGACCTGCCTTCAGGTGACATCCATCACTACGTGGTGCACGGGGCAGAGTACAGACTGTGAAGGTAGACAGGCTTGGGCAGGTGACTCATGAGTTCTATGTATTAGTTATCTACTGTGAAAATAATTCAGTGGAACAAAATCTCCATGGTCTACAAAGCATTTATTGCTCATGATTCAGGGTGATCACCTAGGCAACTTTGTTGATCTTAATGAGCTTATTTACATATATGGGGGTTAGCTGACCACTAGCCTAGGATAGCCTAGGCTGGGGTAATGGTGTCTCGACTCTGAGCCCCATATCTCCCATCCTCCAGCATGCTAGCCTGCACCTGCTCTCTTGGCAATGGCAGACCAAGAGTGAGACTATCCCTAGTTTATGTTAATCTCATCCAAAAAACACCCTCACAGAAACATCCAGAATAATGTTTGACCATATATCTGGGCACCAGTGCCCAGCCATGTTGACACATAAAATTAACCACCACAGGTACTACAGGCATGGGTCTATAATTAATTATGAATTCAACAAATTCAACAAATATTTAATGAATGTTAAATACAGGGCTACTGTATGCCTGGAACTATGTTTATCCACTGGAATACAGCAGTCAATAAGTCATTAACCCTGCCTTCAAAGAACTGACTATTTATTAAGTGTAATTAAGCAGGTAAGAAAACCAAGCACAACAAATGCCATGAGTTAGCATTTGTGCAGTGTGGTTACATACTGAATGGAGGTTTTGCAAGTGCATTATCTCATTCAATCCCTGCAACAAACCTGATAGGCAGGCATTGCTGTCTCTATTGTACAGATGAGGAAAATGAGATTTGGAGAAATTACATGAGCTGTGTGGAGGTCACAAGGCTAGCAAGTGCAGAGCTCAAATTGAGTTCATCTCTGCCTGGTGCCCAAGCCCAGGCCATTGGTGGCTTCACCGTCTCACTTATGTCCTTGTCCTACGACTTGCCGCAGACGAGAGCACAGAGGGGGAGCGGGACTGTGTGAGCCTGAGGTCAGCCTAGAAGGTTGGGGGGGGAGCTCTGCTGCCCTCTGAGACACACGTGCCCTCTCATCCCTGCTGGCATGGTTGGCGTTGCCACTTCCGGAGCCTCTGGGATGTAGACGGCAAACAGGCCACCAGAGTTATCCTGGAGTCTGCAAGTCCATCCTGGGAAAAAACACTCTCAGTATCCTCATCCTTTAAAGGAACAAATGAGCGTGTGTCTGTGTGTAGGTAGAGGGATGAAAGATTTGAGCCCTTTCCAGGGAAGCCACCTCTCATCCATTCTGCTCAGGGACATGCTCTGGGTGAGCATGTGTACAGACATACATATGTAATATTTTCAGACTTTACTGCTCGCAGCAGGGGTGCAGATGGAACTATGCTAACGGACATTGGGGAAGCATGCTCCCCACATAGGGATTGCTCCTATGCGTGTTTAGAGCAAGCTATCCGCTAAGGGGCTTCTCTCTCTAGCAATTAGCTCTGGGCTGTGCATGGCTATGCACACGTTAGCTGTTGGCCTGGTGTAGCTGGCCAAAAGCCTGACCTGGCCCACAGATGAAGAACTGGCGGAGGCGAGGGAGAAGGGGGCGCTTTATGTAAGTGGTTTTTAGACAGATGGAGGATTTATTTTAATTGCATAAGAAGCAGTCTTTCTTGAGTAGAGATGTAGGTCCTTTTGCAAACCTGTGTTAGACAAAACTTGCTGCTGCCGCTGATACCTTCCTAAATGCCCCTCTATTTCCCTGATAATTGCTTGTCAGTGTGTCAAGTTGCATCTGAGCCATTTGCTGCTTATACAGACTCTCAGTAATTCTCAGTATATCCCCCACTCACTGCAAGTTTACTCCAGTCCTACTGAGGCCACCTGTAGAGCCTTGAGCCAGGTTGTAGCTGATCCAATGGCTTTGAGAATGGACAAGTGGATATTCACAACATGGGGCAGTGAGGAGACTGAACAAAGCAAGTTGAAGTTGTGCCCCATAGATGGTCCAGCTTCAGGGAAAACCCATTGATCTCCATATCTTCGCCCCGTTAGAGTTCACCCTTGAGAGAACCTCCAAGTTCTCCCAGAATAAGCACCCACAAGACCTAGAGGAACCTGGCTTCCAGCATCTCCATCTTCAGAGCTCACGCTGCGAACCATCTTTAGCAGCCTTTCCCTTGGGAACCTGGAGGAAGGAGAGGCTGGCATCCTGGATATGCTTTGGGTTAAAGAATTCTGACTCTAACAAGGAAAACATCAGCTTGGATCATCTGGCTCCTATGCAGCTATAATCAAGATGAAATCACTTATGCCAGCTGTTAATTTTATCAGTGACAAGCGAGTAAAACCTGATCTCTCCAGCAGGAAGCAGCTTTTTTGAGCTCACAGCTCTGTAGAATGAGATTTTCACAAGAAAGAACAAAGAGGTTTGAGGTGTTACTTGCGGAGATCCTTTGTCCTAACTAGTTACGTGCTGGGCGGAAGGAAGTTCACCCCAGGTGCGGGTTTGTGTAGGCACTGTGCCAATTTTGCTAATCTCTGTAAAGCCAGCACCCTTCACTGAGAGGCACACAATACGTGTTTGTTAGATGGATGAGTATTGAGACCAGCCAGAATGGAGGCAGGCTCAACCAAAACAATCCTAACCAATTTGTACACAGTACAGTGTGTGAATCCAAGTTCTTGTGCAGGTTGCTGGGGACAACATGGCAGGGGGACAAGAAGGGGCACAGAGCTTCTCAGCCTCTGTCACTGGCCCCCCTCCACACTGCCAGTCACAGAAATTCCAAGAATTTCTTCTCTGGTCTGTCCACTCTCTGCATCTTGGAACGTTTGCCTTACTCCAAAGGAGCACATTGTTCTTCATCTCTGTGGCTTTGCATGTGTTGTCGCTTCTACCTGGAGTGCTTTCCCCACTTGCCTGGTAGCCTCTCTCCAGAGCAAACCTGCTTGGATTTCTGTGCTGGGGTTACTTGTGACCTTGGCAACTTGTCCAAATCATCTAATAATTTTCATCTGGAGAACAGGAATGATAATAGTAGTACCCAAATCAGAGGACTGCTATAAGGATTGAATTGGTGAGTACACACAAAGTACCCAGAACAGAGCCCGGAACATGGCACGTAGGACCCATCAGCCGCCATCTCTCTTGTGATTCCTTCCTCTTCTGCACCCCTGTCAGGGCTGTTTTCTTTTTTGTCTCCCCGCACTGTTTTATTCTCTTCTCTCTCCCACTCAGCACCTTGGCTGGCCCACTTCCTTATTCAACAATTCTCAGGGGCTTGCCGATTCCCACCCAATTACATTCAAGGCTCCTTGGCAGAATTCAAGGCTTTCCATTTTCCAGGCCAGCGATTTTGACAACATGTTTCCCCACTATTTCCTGATCCACACCTGATCTTCCTGCCTAAAGGTGCTCCATCTTTGTCCCTAAGCAAGTTCTGTGCTCTCTCACCTCCTCGCTCTGGCTGGCCCTGTCCTTCCCCACCTCTGCTTGCCCGGACTTCAGCCCATGGGGGAGGAAGAGCAGCAGCTTGCATGCCAGGGTTGGCCCTCCTTGATCTTCAGGCTTCAGATACTCTGGGCTTGGTTCTGGAGGTCAGATCCTGCACTCACATTCAGAAAGGCAGTACATCCTCAGATCTATCCGGAGGCACATTTGTACATTGTAGCCAACTGAAACCCATCAGCTTTCAAGCTTATAAAAGGTTAATGCTCTCTCCTCACCCAAAGTGCCCTGATTTGCTTGCCTCCTTGTGACATTTGTTTTATTACACTGAATTTGGTTACTTCAAGGGCCAGCACTGGTCATTCTGAGGGATTTTAATTTAGAAAATACGAAGGAGACCACTTGTGCTATAGACAGTCACTGCATCTTACTGTCCCTGAATACATATGGCTTTTTTTTTTTTTTTGCAGTACGCGGGCCTCTCACTGCTGTGGCCTCTCCCGTTGAGGAGCACAGGCTCCAGACGTGCAGGTTCAGCGGCCGTGGCTCATGGGCCCAGCCGCTCCGCGGCATGTGGGATCTTCCCCGACTGGGGCACAACCCCGCGTCCCCTGCATTGGCAGGCGGACTCTCAACTGCTGCGCCACCAAGGAAGCCCCGTATGGCTTTTAAAATCACCATTTAATGATTCATATATGGCAGAAAGTGCTTATCATATAATGTTAGGTGAAAGAAATCAGAATACAAAATTGCACTTACAATATGATTATAATTATGTACGAATCATGTGGGTCAGGACTAGAAGAGGCCGGAGGCAAATGACAATAGCTTGATTTGCTGGGGTGATGCAATTAGAGACAACTTTTTCTTCTTTTTTTACTATTGTGTAAATGCTTTGCCATTATGCAAAATAAAAATATCAGTTAGTAATGTTAATAGCCACCATTTCTAACATTATATTCACAGCGTATTAATAAACACATGTTCAGTCTGAACTGCTGAGCTCCGTATTATCTCATCTAATCCTCCCCACACGTCTGTGAGGTGGGGATGTTTACCCCTGGTGCACGGGCGAGAGAGGAGGATTCTCCCCAAGTGGCACAGATGCTGAGAGGACAGCCGAGTGGCCTTCCGCACTGTGGCTCCTGTCACTTTAAACCTGTTCTCTTATCTACTGCTTCTTTCTTATCAAAACAAAACCAAACAACTTTTCATGAATCAATCATACAAGCTTATTATAGAACAATTAGAGAATACTAGAAAGAAAAACACTTTTAAGATAAAAATTAGTCTGAATGACAAAACCTGGGAAATCCGTTGTCAATCTGTGGACATACCTTCCAGGTCATTTCCTTTCACGCCGCCGCTGTGATCCTCCCGCAAATGGCTCACTAGGACCTTTGGTATGTTTTCCCCATCTGGGAGGTGGAGAAGGAGAAATATTTGCTCTTAAACCATAGTCTTTATTTATTTTGGATGGCACTTTTTTATTGAAGTGTAGTTGATGTACAATATCATGTTACAGATGTACAGTATAGTGACTCACAATTTTTAAAGGTTAGACTCTGTTTCGAGTTATTATAAAATATTGGCTATACTCCCCATGTTGTACAATATATCCTTGTAGCTTATTTTATACCTAATAATTTGTACCTCTTAATCTCTTATCCCTAGGTTGCCCCTTCCCCCTTCCCTCTCCCCACTGGTAACCACTAGTTTGTTCTTATCTATGAGTCTGCTTCTTTTTTGTTACATTACTATCTTGTTGTATTTTTTAGGTTCCACATATGAGTGATATCATACATATGTCTTTCTCTGTCTGACTTATTTCACTTAGCATAGTGCCCTCCAAGTCCATCCATGTTGTTGCAAATGGCAAAATTTCATTCTTTTTTATGGCTGAGTAGTGTTTGATTGTATATATATGTACCACATCTTCTTTATCCATTCATCCATTGACGGACATTTAGCTTGCTTCCATATCTTGGCAATTGCAAATAATGCTGCTATAAACATTGGGGTACATGTCTTAAGCCTTAGCCTTGGGGCTAGAGCCTAGAAAACTCATGAAACTACTGCTGAGTGGCAAAATTTCCTCTCTTGAAATCTAAGATGGGATTGATTGAAGAAATGGAGTTTGGATGGACTGAGTCTACCCCAATGACAGAATTAGGCAGGTGAAGAAAAATGCTATGCTCGTGTGACTGTTCTAACTCTCATACTTCCATGATCTGAGGAGTAGATAGATTCTAGGAACTCTTGCAAATCTTTAACTAAATTTTGATCTTTAAACAACTTATGCATATCTGGAATGGAGACTGGAGACCACTTTATCCTAAAATCTCTGTAAAATTATAAAGCAATTAGATAGTGCCCAAAGCCTTATGGTTTTCCACTGTTAGTGCTATCAAAAGAGAATCCAGAGTTTCCTAATATTTTCATTTGATTAAAATAGTTAATAACTTCCATACAGTTTAGGGTTTTTTTAAAAAAAATAATTTATTAATTTAGCAATGATTTCAATCTTTGGCATTTAGTTCTATCGCACTGACAAAATTTATGAAGGATGTGTGGGATCAGAATACAGATGAGCTGATTTATCTTTTATTCAATTATTTATTTACTTATTAATTAACCTAGTAAATATTTATTGAAAAACAACTATAGGAAAATCCTTCCTCATGCATTTGTTATAAAATCATAGTCAAGGGCATTGCCTATTATACATATTAATGTTCTATGTATGAAATCCACATGAAAAGTTTCTTCTAGAATTAAGTTCCAGAAAAATACTTTAGTTCATTTGAGTTATACCAAACTTTCTCTTTTCTGATAATAGGCATTTATCATTGTGTTTCCCATTTTGCCCTGGCTGCCAGGAAGTTCAGAGATACTCTTTTTTTTGGCTGCGTCGGGGCTTCGTTGCTGCCTGCGGGCTTTCTCTAGTTGTGGCGAGCGGGGACTACTCTTCGTTGCGGTACGTGGGCTTATTGTGGTGGCTTCTCTTGTTGTGGAGCATGGGCTCTAGGCGCACAGGCTTCAGTAGTTGCAGCACGTGGGCTCAGTAGTTGTGGCCCATGGGCTCTAGAGTGCAGGCTCAGTAGTTGTGGTGCATGGGCTTAGTTGCTCCGTGGCATGTGGGATCTTCCCAGACCAGGGATCGAACCCATGTCCCCTGCATCAGCAGGCATATTCCTAACCACTGTGCCACAAGGGAAGTCCCCAGCGATACTCTTGATAGTCAATCACAAGCATCATATTAACCTCATGGTTGGTATATTTATCCCTTTCTCCTTTGTATGGCCCTGATTTTCTGCTTTATTAACATTGTTACGTGTCTATTCCTTTGAAAGCCCACCTCAATTCCTGTAGACATTCTCATTAGGTGCCTATCAGTTGGAACTAGATAGAGGTGATGGTTGCACAACCTTGTGAAGGAAGTAAATGCCACTTCAAAATGATTAATTTTGTTAGGGGAATTTTATCTCAATAAAATCTTCTTTTATCTTTAGAAAAGCATATCGGTGACCAAATGACTTTGATGATGATAATGGTGATGGTGATGACTAGGCTCTATTTGAGAACAGAGTGTTTCCCATGATGGCCAGTGGGAACTGTGGGAAAGTCATCCAGGGAACCTGCCTCACTGCTTTAGAAGAGCAATAATTAACACTGGCATGTGTTCAAGGCAGTCACACAGCTGGCTTTGAGAATGAGAACTCTCTCCCCTATCTCCATCCCTTCTCCAGCCATCTTTTAAAAATTAAACAATTACAAAACAACTTTGTTATTTAAATATTACAAAACAGGACTATTTCTTGTGGGAAAAATCACAAGATAAAAGCTACCTGTACTTCCAACAGCCAGATAGAATCACTGTTAACATTTTGTGTGTATCTTCTAGACTTCTATATTGATTCATTAATGCATACATTCAATTAACGATCTATCCATCTTTCCAAAGTGTGGCTCTCAGGACACCAGTTTCATGATTAAATAAGTTTTAGAAAATGGCTCACATTAGCACCTCCTCTTGGAAATTCATGATGCTCATTGGCATATTCAAAAATTTGAGAAATTTAGTAGCAAAGCTCATTTCACTGTGGTTAATCTAGAGTTTTTCCAATCTACTTGGGCATGGAATCCTTAATTTCTATAACTCAAGGAACTAATGCAAGTTTTCATGGAAGACAAGAAAGCTGAGGAATACTGAGCTTAAGTCCTAGACCATATTTAACCTATATAGTTGTACTAGAGAGACTGCCTGAATTGATTCTATGGTGTAAATATCTCCCCATGTCAATTACACACTCATAAACATAATTTTTTTTTTTTTTTTGCGGTATGTGGGCCTCTCACTGTTGTGGCCTCTCCCGTTGCGGACCACAGGCTCCGGACGCGCAGGCTCAGCGGCCATGGCTCACGGGCCCAGCCGCTCCGCGGCATGTGGGATCTTCCCACACCGGGGCACGAACCCGTGTCCCCTGCATCGGCAGGCGGACTCTCAACCACTGCGCCACCAGGGAAGCCCTCCTAAACATAATTTTTAATGACCGCATAGAATTCTATTGAATGAAGGTCCCAAGGCTTTCAGAATCAATATCTTATTGCTGGGGGTTTGGATTTTTCCCATTTTTGTCTCTCATAATGAGCCAACGTTATTATTGCTAACTAAGGCCCACCCCCTAAAACATCCCATCGCATGAATGTCAGTTTTCCTAAACAGTAATATCTGCACAGATTCTCCATGAGTGTTTTTTAACCTCTAGTAAAAGACCTGTTACTCAGGAACACTCCAGAAAAAGAGAAAGGATAAAAGGATAAACAGTAAGAGTAGAAGGGTAGGAAGAAGGGATAGTTTTGCTGCTGAATTGGATTTTTTAAAAATTAAAAAAAAAAAAAATTTACCTTGTGTATCTGTGACCAGAATTCTGACCTAGCTCCTGGCCGCTCCAAGAGGAGCCTGATGTTCTAGGACAGCTGAGCTTAAATTTTCTGGGGGTTATGGGTCAGGAGCCTCAGGCAAGGCTTAGGAAACTCATGGAATGTGGGAGCAATCTGGGAGTAGTGTGGAATCAACCTTTCCATGAGTATTTAACCTTATCCTTTTTCTTTTTGCCACATTGCGCAGCATGTAGGATCTTAGTTCCCCGATCTGGGATTGAACCTGTGCCCTGCGAAGTCTTAACCACTGGACTACCAAGGTAGTCCGTTAACCTCATCCTTAAATTGTGGGATAAGCCTCACTGGTATATGGAGGGATTCAAGATGATGCAGGAGATGATTTTTAGGTGGGTTTCAATGGGCACAGATCACATGATGAGAAAGACATTCCCTTTTCAATCCTTGTTCAGTCCTCCTCATGTTTTTTAAGGAGCCATTCTCAGTCTGATGCTGGGATACCCTCTAACTTCCCCTGTTGACAAGGAGAGAGACTTCAGGGTTAGATCAGGGTCAGAGCCTTGGCAGTGCCATTGTTTCATTTTCACTGTATTCATTTAAAAGACTATCTGCTGTAGTTATCTCTTGGTTATGGCAAGAGATCCTTATAAGATTTCTTTAAAAATAAACGTCAGTAAAGAAAGCAGAAAAAGCAAGTAGATAGCAAAGAAAATTGTAAGTAAACAGTGATACTCAGATATGGCAAAAAAATCATGACAAGTAACTGAAATTTGGGGAAAAAAATGAGTTAATCGAGGTCTCCTGGCACCTGGCCAGTGTGAGCTCTTTTCAACTGTGTATCTTTGTATGATTATTATTCATGGACCCATTTTGGGTCTTCAGTCTGGCTTTCTTTCTTCCTTCTCATCTGCTTTCAACTGCCTAGAGGAGCCAGGAAAGACTTCACATGGTAGGGACATTTAGCTGGGTTTTAAAAGGTGTGAGCATTTGCCACATAATTGAGAGTGGGTATAGAGACGCCTCAAGGGGCCTGACTCTCCTCGTAGGTCACAGTCAGCTTTTCCTTTATTATAAGGGAAATTGCTTATAATGGGAATAAATAACACTTGGGGCAGTAAATATAGAAGAATTCACTGAAAAACAGTTTGGCCAATAACAACACTACCTTGGAATTGGAGAAATATTTCTCCTTTCCCCTTTGGTAGCTGGGAGAGCAAACAGCCTTAACAGAGACCAGCAAATAACAGTAATAAAAACTAAAGCCCATGCACAAGATTGAGGGGAGATGTGGGCTTTGAGCAGGGCAAGGACTAGAAGTGGAGCAGAGGAAAGAAAGGCAGGCAGAAGCCTGTGAGGCACAGGTGGGATTTTTTATATTAAGCAAGCAAAAGCTTGCAGCAGGAACGAAGTCTGCCTTTATTTTTAATGACAGAATCAATAGAATCTAATCAAGTTTTGAATGCCATCAGAGTAAGATGAGGCATACCAAGTAGGTCCTAGTAGGCAGTAACTAGAACATAATTGTGTCCAGAAGGGATTACCAGAGTGATGTTCCGCATTTCTCTCCCAGCCCCTCGGGGAGGGGGACTCTGAAACTGAGAGAGGGTGACACGGTGTGGGTTCACGTCCCCAGAGTTTTGATGCCCTGTTTTATGTTGATTTTTTTCTTCTCTGTAGGAGCTCCTGTGAGACCAGGTTTTCAGCTGAGAAAGGAAATGAAAGAAAGCTGTTCTTCTGGAGGGCGGTAGTGAGGGTTGTCACAGGTCACTTTCTAGGGCGCACAGACTCAGAAAAGAGAGGCTTGGCTGGAAAGCGCTGAGGACCGGGGGCTCCAAAGGTGGTCGGTGACGGTCAAGCGCCTTCGTAATCTTCAGGCACACTCTGCCCAAGTCACCCCGAATACAAAAATAAAAACAAGCAAAACTAGAGCGCTTACCGTGCTAATGCAGCTTCAAGCTCCCCGGGCGGCCATGCTGGTGCAATCCACTTAAAACAAGAGGGCGGCTCATCTCGCGTTGCTCGAGCCCCCAGCCAGGTGCCTCTCATAAGCACCTCCCCAGAGAGCGCTCCTGGAGCCAGCCCTGAAAGGTGATTGTGAGTTGAATTCAGTGATTCGACGAGGTACACGAGAAAAAGAAAAACCACGTACTGACACAGGCTCTAACATCTTTCATTGTACACGATCTGGCTTACAATGATTGGGTGCCAGGCCCTGGGTAGACAGGGCTGGGGTGGAAGTAGATCCTTGCCCTTGAGGAGCCCTCTCCGTCTCAGTGGATGATCCAGACACATAGTAATGTAACCCCATCAAATTGGGCTGTGATCAAATTGGGGCCCCAGCATTGGGGTGGGGGGAAGAGAAGCAAAGATAACCAGTGATCACGATTTTGACGTTGACTTTAACACTTAAGAGTGGTCTAAAGCCACACAAGCCCCTGGGGCAGGGGTGGGGAGGTATCATTCCTCAGGCACATAGTCAGCGTTCAAGAAGCATTTGTGAACATTTGGAGGAAGGAATAAACGAGCGTCTCAGGTGAAGAAACTGGGCCTCAGAAAAGAAAGAACGTGCCTGAGGTCACACAGCTGATACATAGCAAAGCTGGAAATCAGACCTAGGAACCTCATCCTCTTTCTTTTACACACACACACAGCATTTGCTCGATGGAGGAGTGGAAAGAGCTAGAAACTGAGACAGTCACAAGGAGAAAATGATAGGAACCAGCCAAGGTTGATTTTTAGAAAAGGGAGAATCAGCCCTTGCTTGTAGATGTGTTTCCTTCTCATTCTGACAAGATCACAGCAGCCAGAGAGCACGCTGCTAATCTGTAATCATATTTGTCTTTAAAAACACAAAATTAAAAGAAGCTGTGTTGCTCACTCTTCACTCTCTGATATCTTAAAGGGTAGCTCTGGGGCTGTGATCGCAATGAGCCCTCTAAGAACATTCTCTTTTCAGCCCACCTGGTTTGGATATTTGATTTAGAAACAACTGATGAAGTCCATTTGCCATATGGGTAAGGGAACTTTTTTAAAGTGGGTGTTCTGCATCCCTCTAGCTCCAGGAGCTGTTGTCATAGCAACATTGCCCCCTTCGACTTGCAGAATGCACAGTCCATGGAACCAATGGCAATGTAGGTCACAAGTGAAAAGGGGTTTGGTGGCATCGTCTCGGTGCCCAGTTTGGCATAGCTGGGGGTGCAGAGTGTTCTCTACTAGGACTGACTGAAGAGGAGGGGGTGGGGAAAACAGGAGGTACGGGAACTGTGAGGGGAGGCTGGCAGGAGCTGGGCCCCTGCATGGAGATTCAGAACGTCCCAGAGCCCAGGGTGACCTGTCCGTGGTCACAGCTGAGGGAGCAGGAAGTGGAGCGTTGGTGGCTCATTGTCTCTGCTGCCTGGTGGGAATTGGCGCCCCTGCAGTTCAGAATCCCTTCCGAGTTGGTTCATGAAGGCCCACGTCAGTTATCTATACAAAAAGTTTGCCTGCTGGAGACCTCAGTTTTGTATATAGCCTGGAAATGTATTCAAGGATATATTTGATATGCATCCTGCCTCTATCTAGCGAGCTAGCTAGCTATCCATCCATCCACCCACCTTTTGTCAAAAGGAAATTCAAAGAACTTTACTAGATACGGATATTTTATTGAATGAGAAATAAAATGTTCACAAACAAGGAGAAGTCAAACCCGAAGATTGTAAGAAGCTCAGAGGCTCATTACAGACAGGATGGTTTACAAAGTGAAAATGAGGATTGCTTAACTTTACAATGACTGGTTGTTTCAATGAGGTTTTCCAGATGGCAGGGGATTGGTTAAAGGTGATTATCTTATATCATTTTAGGAGGATGACAAGTTTTGTTTATGATTATCAGAGGCATTTACAGGAAATACATGAAATTTCTCTTTATGTTCATGAAATAAGCTAGAATAAGTTTTGCTTGACTGGTTTCATCTCCTTGGGGGATCCTCAAGCCTGGTCTCCATTTTATGATCTTTTAACACCATCCATCCCTCCATCCACCCATCCATCTAATCTATCTATTGTTTGATATTAAGTTGTAGACATGATATAATGCCCTTTCGCTGCTAAATACTGGAGTCTATTTCCTAAAAGCAAGATAATTCTCTTATATCACCATAGTATATTTAACATCAGGAAATTAACATTTACACATGATTATTGTCTATGTACAAATCTTATTCAGATTTTGCCCATCATCCGCATAATGTTCTTGAGGACAAAAGGACATTCTGTATCACATGTTGCATTCTCCTGTCTTGTCTATACAGTCTCCTATAATCTGGAATAGTTCCTAGTCTTTCTTCCTTAACATTGATAGTTTTAAAGAGTGCAGATCAGTTATATTTTAAAAATCAGGTGTATCGAGGTATAATCTTCGTACAGTAAAATTCACCCTTTTTAGATGTACAATTCTCAGGCCAATGATTTTTTTTTAATAAATTTAGTTATTTATTTAGGGCTGCATTGGGTCTTCGTTGCTGTGCGTGGGCTTTCTCTAGTTGCGGCGAGTGGGAGCTACTCTTCGTTGCGGTGCACAGACTTCTCATTGTGGTGACTTCTTTTGCTGCGGAGCACGGGCTCTAGGCACCAGGCTTTAATAGCTGCGGCGTGTGGACTCAGTAGTTGTGGTGCACGGGCTTAGTTGTTCTATGGCATGTGGGATCCTCCCGGACCAGAGATCGAACCTGTGTCTTCTGCATTGGCAGGCGGATTCTTAATCACTGCGCCACCAGGGAAGTCCCGGGCCAGTGATGTTATGGAATGGCCCTTACTTTGGATCTGTCTGATGTTTCCCCATGATTAGATTCAGACTCTGATCCTTCAGCAGAAATACCACAGAAGGAATGTTGCATTTTTCTCAGTGTATCATATCAGAAAAGCACACGGTATTGATTCCACTCATTACTTGATGCTTTTGGAGACGGTGGAAATATTCTGCTACTCCCCAAACTTCTGCCCACTAACATTTTCATCAGTGATGATTCTTTCCTGAAAGTTCTTAATATGGTGGTTGCCAAATGGTGATTTTCTAATTCCATCATGCCTTTTAGATTTGTTTGTTGTCTTTCTTCTGTCAGGAGGACAACTTCTCCCCCAACTAATTAATCAGTTAATTGGCTTTTTATCAGCCCTTCCAGCTGGGCTGTATTTTGACATGTCCCCCATCACTCTTTGGGCTCTTCTTTACTTTCTGTCACAACAAGATGTACCAAATTCCTTTCATATTTCTGTGCCCCAGATCTGGAGTCCACTGTTTCTTCAAAGAAGCGTGCAGTTTTCTGAAGGTGCACGTTTCCTGACGTCATTTCAATCTTCAGACTCTTTCCAAATTCATGTGGTAGAACCAGAAAGTGGAGACTTTCTAAGTAAAATTTATTCAGGATACGTATCTGGCTCTTTTCCCTCCTTAATTGAATTTGAAGCAACTTACCAAAAAATTTCATACAACAAAATGTATGAACTAGCAATTTTCATTGGAAAAGTAGTGACTAAGAGGAGGAAAACAGATGTGCTACCCACAAAAGTTGCTGGGCTTGCCCAGAAAAACTTGGCATTCAACATTCTGGAAGCCAAATTGAAGGAGGAACTGCATGGGAAGAAGATGCCCAGAGCTCGCAGACACCTTCAGGGACTCTGTCCTAATGGCAAGGGCAGGTGTGGCAGCAAGGAGACGGGCTCACGTTGCACTGTGGGAACAAAGAGGCTTTCTGGATGGCGTTCCAACCATGAAGATGTGGAATGAGCCACAGAGAGAAAGCAGCAGGGCCGGGATTTTTTTTCTTGAAAGCATTTCGGGTATGTTCTAGCTTTTGGACCAGCACTCAGCCCCACCCCACAGTTAGAAGAGAACTGGTACTTAGGGTCCCATAATCACTCCTTCATTTCTCAGTCAGTGATGTTCTATTGAATATTTACTAAGAGATGTGCACTATCAAGCCCAGGGGAGGTAGAGACGACTAAGATTCCGACCCTCACCACTGGGTCCAATAGCAAAGGAAGCCTGTCCGTGAAAGTCGTACACCAGATTCAACACTAATTGTGCTCCAAGAGGTGCTATAGGAATCGAGAGGAAACTACAAGGCATCTCTTCCAGCCAGAGGAGTGTTTCACAAAGGAGCTGCTATGTTGTTAAAACATGGAACTTCAGATCTGCAAAAGGGTCTTGAAGGGAATCCTGGCCAGGGGCCCAACTAGATGCTTGAATCTCTTCTACCATTGGACCTTGTGGGTGAATTGTCATTTGCTAGAAGTAGGGGTCAAGTAAAAAACTGCCAATGAGGGGAGCTGTCCATGTGTGACCAGGCCTCCTATAGTTCCTTCACTTATTAATTCACTTGATGACTATTATATTGAGGCCCTATTACATTCTTGGCACTGGGGTATTTGCTGGGTGTACGGTGGTGAGCAAAAATGCACTCAGGGGCTTCCCTGGTGGCGCAGTGGCTGAGAGTCCGCCTGCCAATGCAGGGGACGCGGGTTCGTGCCCCGGTCCGGGAGGATCCCATATGCCATGAGCGGCTGGGCCCGTGAGCCATGGCCGCTGAGCCTGCGCATCCGGAGCCTGTGCTCCGCAACGGGAGAGGCCACAACGGTGAGAGGCCCGCGTACCGCAAAAAAAAAAAAAAAATGCACTCAATTTCTGCCCTCACAGTGCTTGAGATCTAATAGGAAAGACAGACATTGATCAGATTAATTTAAAAATACATGTATTATTAAAAATTACTCCAAGTGCTGTACTGAAAGGTATCTAGCACTTCCAGAGCAGGAGATGGCTGTCTCGAGAAAATGACTGTTAAGCCGGGTCACTAATGGGGCAGGACAGGGGCATCCCAGACAGAAGAAATGGTGTGTATAAGCCTTGAAGGGATCAGAGAACATTTGAAGAGGGACAGACCCATGTGGCTGGAGGAGAGCCGGGGGGATGTGGGCAACAAAGTATGAGGGGCCGAGTGTGCAGGTTCATGGCAAAGGGTCTTCCAGAGGAAGGGGGGAAGAGGCGTGGGGGTGAGGAGAGCCAGGCTGATTGGATCACAAAGCAGGGGGTAGAGGAGTGAGCCTAGAGCAACAGTTCTAAGAGATGAAGGAGGTAGAAGGTGAGCTGAGGACAGAATTATAAAATAACTGGCAAACAGGTAATAATAAAAAAATAGCATCTCGTATTAGTGAGTGCCCCATTTGACTAAGAGGAAACAAGTTTCTGAGACTTCAGTGATAGAAAACATGGTACAGGGAAGGCAGGGTCTGTATCTATTAACACAGTGCTGAAAATAACCTAGGACTTAACGATTCCATTTCTCACTATCTACCCTATGGAAACACTCTCTCTTGCATGAGGAGATACATCCAAGGATGTTCACCGCAGTAATGATTGTAATCACAAAAGAACTGGAAACAACATAAATGCCCATCATTGTGGGAATGGGTAAATAATCTATAGTAAACCCTTACCGTGCTATGCTGTGCAGCAATGGAAGAACAGAATAAATCTCTGTGTGCTATGTGGAAACTCTCCAAGACATACAACTAGGAGAAAGCACAAGGCAGGACATTAAGTCATCGGTGTACATGGAAAAAAATACTATTCCTCCACCCTTGTGAGTATATATATAGTTCTAAATGCCCAGAAAAATGTATGGAAGGGTTCAGAGCAAACTGGAAACAGTGGTTATATGAGGAGAATCCTAGGATTAGGGTTAGGACCCCTAGGTGGGATCAG
Source organism: Leucopleurus acutus (assembly GCF_964270905.1). NCBI lineage: Eukaryota > Metazoa > Chordata > Mammalia > Artiodactyla > Delphinidae > Leucopleurus > Leucopleurus acutus. Next base: position 35,378,842 of record NC_139153.1, on the reverse strand, counting down.
GGGGGATTTCAGCTTTATCTGTAATGTTATAATTTTATTGTGGAAACTTTCAAACATATAGAAAAATAGAAAACTATAATAAGCTCCCAAGTACCTGTCAACCACATATTCCCTCCTCCAGAATTACTTTAAAGCACACTCCAGACACTGTATTCCATTCATAAATATTTCTAACAGATAAGAACCCTTTAAGGAAAACATAACCATAATATCATGAACACACCTAAAAGTACTAGTAGTAATTCCTTAGAATTTATCAAATACCCAACCAGTGTTCACATTTCCTTGTCTTGTTATTACAATTTGTTGTTCAAATCTGGACCCAAATGAGCCCCATACAGTGCAATTGGTTGATATGTCTGTTATGTCTTTTTGTGTATTTTTGACAACGTATCTCCAGGATAGATAGCTAGAAGTGACTTTGTTGGGTCAAAGATCAAGGGCATGTGTAATTTTGCTAGGGTTGTAGTTACTTACATTCCCACTGGCAATGGGTGAGGGTTGCCATTTCCCCCAGAGCCTCACCACCAGACTATTCTGTCAAACTTTTGGATTTCTGCCAATCTGATAGATGAGAAGTGGTATCTCATTGTACTTTTCATTTCTTTAAATTAGGCTTCAAAAGAAAATGAGCTCAGGGAGAATTCTAAGTCTGTAGAGGAAAGAAGCAATTTGCATAGAAATAATACTATTGCCAACTACCATTCAGCACATATTTTATTGTACTCAATCCTCCCAACCGTACAAGGAAGGTGGAGTCCAGAAACAGGAACCTACCAAATTCAGACTTCTAAGTGAGCATCCTTCTGTCAAATACCTTTTGATTACTGAAATATTGCTTTGCACAATTCACTGTGAGAATAGACTCTCTGGTTTTAGCCTTTCAACAAGACCCCAATGAGCAAGGATGGTCGCTCACATTCTAGCCACTCTCCAGGGGAGGACACCGAGTGACAGGTCATCTCGGGGACTCTCCAAGGCTGTGGAAGAAGCCAGGACCAAGACTGCAGTTCCTTCAGGGAATGTTATCCAGGATCCTCTACAAAATGAATTTTGGTCAGAGTTTGAACTTTAGGAAGAAAGGTCTTCACTTGCTTCCCTTAGCACCCTGAGGGCTGGGACCCCAATTTCTCCATCTTCTGTCCTCTTCACTCCTCAGCACCAGGCTGGGATTGGGGAATACAGTGGGGATCGATGTGCAGGGCCCTCAAAGAGCTGAGAGAGGAAGAGAGGGAGGCATACAATTCGGTGACTAAAAAAGAAAGTCGCAAACCGGCACACACGCATATTTACCCAGCACAGTTCAAAAACACTGGACTAGCCTCAGAAAAGGTGAGTTTGAGCTCTGGCACTGTCACTTCCTGGCTGCGTGGTTTGGGGCAAGTCACTTTCCCCCCTTAAGTCTCAGTCTCCCCTTCTGAAAAATGGGGCTGATGATCCTTTTGTCAAGGAGATGCTGTAAAGGTAAAGTGAAATGCATATAGCAGGGCCAGATGACATGGTTAGGGCAGCGCCTGGCACAGAGTATATATTCAGGAAACACTGATAGAATCTGATCCAGAAACTGGACAGCTACATGTAAAAGAACGAAATTAGAACACTCCCTAACACCATACACAAAAATAAACTCAAAATGGGTTAAAGACCTAAGTGTAAGGCCAGACACTATCAAACTCTCAGAGGTAAACATAGGCAGAACACTCTATGACATAAATCACAGCAAGATCCTTTTTGATCCACCTCCTAGAGAAATGGAAATAAAAACAAAAATACACAAATGGGACCTAATGAAACGTAAAAGCTTTTGCACAGCAAAGGAAACCATAAACAAGACGAAAAGACAACCCTCAGAATGGGAGAAAATATTTGCAAAGGAAGCAACTGACAAAGGTTTAATCACCAAAATTTAAAAGCAGCTCATGTAGCTCAACATCAAAAGAGAAGACCTAAACAGACATTTCTCCAAAGAAGATATACAGATTGTCAACAAACACATGAAACGATGCTCAACATCACTAATCATTAGAGAAATGCAAATCAAAACCACAATGAGGTATCACGTCACACCAGTCAGAATGGCCATCATCAAACAATCTACAAACAATAAATGCTGCAGAGGATGTGGAGAAAAGGGAACCCTCTTAACACTGTTGGTGGGAATGTAAATTGATACAGCCACTATGGAGAACAGTATGGAAGTTCCTTTAAAAACTACAAATAGAATTACCATATGACCCAGTAATCCCACTACTAGGCATATACCCAGAGAAAACCATAATTCAAAAAGAGTCATGTACCACAATGTTCATTGCAGCTCTATTTACAATAGCCAGGACATGGAAGAAACCTAAGTGTCCATAGACAGATGAATGGATGAAGAAGATGTGGCACATATATACAATGAAATATTACTCAGCCGTAAAAAGAAATGAAATTGAGTTATTTATGGTGAGGTGGATGGACCTAGAGTCTATCATACAGAGTGAAGTAAGTCAGAAAGAGAAAAACAAATACTGTATGCTAACACATATGTATGAAATCTAAAAAAAAAAAAAAAAAGGTTCTGAAGAACCTAGGGGCAGGACAGGAATAAAGACTGAGACCTACTAGAGAATGGACTTGAGGACACAGGGAGGGGGAAGGGTAAGCTTGGACAGAGCGGCATGGACATATATACACTACCAAATGTAACACTGATAGCTAGTGGGAAGCAGCCGCGTAGCACAGGGAGATCAGCTCGGTGCTTTGTGACCACCTAGAGGGGTGGGATAGGGAGGGTGGGAGGGAGACGCAAGAGGGAGGAGATATGGGGATATATGTATATGTATAGCTGATTCACTTTGTCATAAAGCAAAAACTAACACACCATTGTAAAGCAATTATACTCCAATAAAGATGTTTAAAAAAAAAAAGAATCTGATCCAGTAAGCCTCAGGACTGCTAGAAGGGAGAGGATCTTGGAGGGCCAGCATTCGTTCTTCTCATTATCCTTGGGAGTTGTGGGTGATGAGCACTGTGCCTTCCTTTGCTCTGATTAGGGGCAAGGTGTGCCCTGGAACCCAGCCTTCTGACACCTGGTTCAGGTCCTCATTGCCACACTGGACCGGGCCAGCCCTGGATCCTTCAAACACGTGTGTGTTCACAGTTCACTCCCATTTCCTTTCCACTAGTGCTTAAGCCCCCAGCCCCACCGCACGTACCATTTAGAAAATGGAAGAAAGGGCTGCATCTGCGCCTTTGTCTTTGAAATAGGTTTTGAATCACTTGCTCTTCTTTACTAGGTGGATTTTTGGTGTTTTTTCCGCCTCCCGCTTCCTATGAATCATGAGCGCCCGCAAAGATTCATTTCAGGGTTGTGAAGAGGGGAATCAGTTTAGTAGAAGATCCTCAACCCCTCCACACACCTCCTGCCCCGCAGAAACTCAAAAACCACAACAACCACCCTCCCTCCTTCCCCCAAATCTAAAGACATGGCCTCTTCCCTCTCCAAGGGCTCTGGGACAAAGAGCTGGAGAATTACTCTGGGCTCTGGCAGGACTTCAAATTCTTCTTTTTTCCCAGTAGAAGCTCAATAATTCTCAATATCCAAATTTAGAAGCTTGTATGGAGAGCCCCGAGAAATCAGTAGGAAGACAGCCAGGCTTTCTAACTTTTTTTTTTACCCCAAGAAATCTAATAAAGCTATTGCACAGTCATTTCCCAAGGTCAATTTTCAGCTTTTAATAGTTTTAATGAGCTGTTTAAAAGGCTCCTCGACTTGTGCTCATCCAAGCTTGCGCGTGTTTGGGAGCAGAGAGGAAAGGAAAGGAAGGAGGAAGGTGGGAAAGACGGGTTAGTCTTGTTAACTTGGGGACAGGAAGGGGACCAGCTCAAGGGTTAGCGGGTTAGCGCCTCTACAGGACGTCCCAGGGATGCTAACGGGACCACTGTTGCACCTTCACAGTCAGATCTAAATAACTCAGGGACCTGAGTGTCAGCCTCTTCTATCTCCAAGCAGGACCCATGAGCGCCCCCTAACCCTTGGCCATGTGCAGGGAGGTGGAGGAGGAAGCAGAGTTAGAGAGCGATCATAACGGCGGTGGGAGAGCTGACAGAGAGGAGCCTCAAGTGTTTAATGAACATGTGAAGGGGATGAGGAGGAGGAATGAGAGAGAAGAAAAAGAGGGCGGAAGTTCATGGTGAGTGGTGCTCCAAACATACTCGGGCCTGTGTATTAGGTGGTCTGATGCTAATAATCACAGTCATAATTGTGGTTCGGTAGCGATGCTCAGTACTGTTCACGCGCAGTTACCGTGTTCCAGGCTCGAGGCAAAGCGTGCTGTAGATCTTCACTCCTTCAATGCTTACAGCTACTCGGGGAGTAGGTTCTACTGTTGTTCCCTTGATACTGTTGAGGAAAGGGGAGGGTCACGGAGGAAAGGTCACTGGCCAAATGTCATCCAGTTAGTAAGGCTGATTTGCATCCAGTTTGGCTCCAGAACCCAAGATTATACCCATGACTGTTAGTTTGTCCTGAGAGGAACATGAAAATTTCAGAAAAATCCAGATACCTATGTAAAGAAGAAGATAAAAATACGCCTAAGCCCACTTCATAGTCATAGTGACGAGAGCATTTTGGTGTTTGTGGCACGTACTGTGGGCTGTCCACCAAAGCCATTCTTTCTTTTTCCACAGGGATGGAATTGTAGCCAGGCCTTGGCTGCTGAGCTGGACGGCCTTTCCCGGCCTCCCTGGCAGTTAGATGTGAACAGGTGCTGTGGTTGTCATCGTGGAATGTGAGTGGAGCTGAAGTGGACCGTCCACATGCCTGTGGTGACGATGGGGGTGAGTCCTCAGTACTCTTTCTCCTTCCTGACGGCTGGAACCTGCCTGTGCAGCCACCCAGTGTCAACCAGTGCTTGTGATGACAGTGGCAGGAGGTGGGGGGGCACATAATGCAAGGAGAGGTGCCCAACTCTTGCACCACCCAGCTTGACACTGTTGTATGAGAAAGAAATACAACTCTTGGTTTTTCTGGTCGCTGTGTTGTTGCATCTCTCTGTTACAGCAGCTTTCCCTGACTATTACAGCATGCTTCCTTTTAACTTTCCTCCCTATGAATATGTGTATGGTCATTTTTTACACCCTGGCCCTCTGAGGTGTTTGTTCTTTTCCTCACATTTCATGGTCCTCTCTCAGGATCAGTGAGTCCAGACTCTCCATCTAATTCCACAACAATATTTATTAAAAAGGATGATCCAAATACAAACCACCCATTCCCTACCTCTCCTGTGACTGGAGAAGACCTTCTGTCTCAGACACTCAGTGGGGCAAAATCCAGTGCCCAGAGTACCATCAAATATGTCCAAGGTTTTTAAGACTGTGGGGTAATGCAGCAATCTCTCTACTTTGTGTAAGCGTGAAAACTTATCCTTGTATCTTGTGCTATGACATGCAAAGCCCAAGCATCCTAGTTTCCTAATTTTGAGACTTTCATCAGCGCTGTGTCTTAATTAGAGCCCAGGAGGTCTATTTTATAGATTAAGACATTGCGGGTCAGAGAGGATCTGGTTTTCTGGACTGCAGCCCTGGTTAAGGATGGCCAGAACATGTACTCAGCTCTTTTGATCTCAAAACTAGAAAATTAAAAAAAAAATTTTGAAGGGACTTCCCTTATGGTCCAGTGGTAAAAAAATCCACCTTCCAATTCTGGGTATGCGGGTTCGATCCCTGGTTGGGGAGCTAAGATCCCACATGCTGCGGGGCAACTAAGCCCGCATGCCACAACAATTGAGCTCGCATGCCTCTACTAGAGAGGCTGCGTGCCACAAACTACAGAGCCCATGTGCCCTGGAGCCCACACGCCACAACTAGAGAAAACCCACACACCACAACTAGAAAGAAACCCGAGCAGACCGCGCACAATAACGAAAAGATCCCGCATGTCTCAACAAAGATCCCGTGTGCCAAAACTAAGACCTGACGCAGCCAAAAAATATAAGGAAAATAAATAAATAAATAAAATAAATATTCTAAAAATAAAAAATTGAAAAATAAAAATTGTCAAAATTAAAAAAATTCTTTTTTAATTTTCTTACATTTTCAAAAGTAATTTGTGTTCTTTGTACACACTATTTCAACAATGGTCAGAATAAGACTTTTATAACGTAAGTCATAAAAAGACAAATAACACCATTTTTTTAAATGGGCAATGATTTGAGTAAACATTTCTTCAAAGATATACAAATGGCAAATAAACACTTGAAAAGATGCTTAGCAGGGACTTCCCTTGTGGCGCAGTGGTTAAGAATCCACCTGCCAATGCAGGGGACATGGGTTCTAGCCCTGGTCTGGGAAGATCCCACGTGCCGCAGAGCAGCTAAGCCTGTGCACCACAACTACTGAGCCTGCGCTCTAGAGCCCGCGAGCCACAACTACCGAAGCCCATGCGCCTAGATCCCGGGCTCTGCAACAAGAGGAGCCACCGCTATGAGAAGCCCGTGCACCGCAATGAAGAGTAGCCCCTGCTTGCCGCAACTAGAGAAAGCCCATGCACAGCAGCGAAGACCCAATGCAGCCAAAAATAAATAAATTTAAATAAATTTTTAAAAAAACAAAAAAAGAAAAGATGTTTAGCAACATTAGTAATTAGAGAAATGAAAATCAAAACCACAATGAGATGCCACTTTACACCTGCTAGGATGGCTATAATCAAAAAACAGGAAATAACAACATTGGCGAAGATATGAAGAAACTGGAACCCTCATATACTGCTGATGGGAATGGCAAATGGTGCAGTCGCCTTGGGAAAGAGTTTGGCAATTCTTCAGAATGAATTGAAAACTTATGTCTATATAAAATCTTACAAATGTTCATAGTAGCATTATTCATAATAGCCCAAAAGTAGAAACAACCCAAATATACATCAACTAGTGAACAGATAAACAAAATGTGGTATATCCGTAGAATGGAATATTATTTGACAACAAAAAGGAGTGAAGAGACTTCCCTGGTGGCGTGGTGGTTAAGAATCCACCTGCCAATGCAGAGGACACGGGTTCAAGCCCTGGTCCAGGAAGATCCCACATGCCGTGGAGCAACTAGGCCCATACGCCACAACTACTGAGCCTGCGCTCTAGAGCCCACGAGCCACGACTACTGAAGCCCACGCGCCTAGAGCCTGTGCTCTGCAACAAGAGAAACCACCGCAATGAGAAGCCCGCGCACTGCAACGAAGAGTAGCCCCTACTTCTTGCTGCAACTAGAGAAGCCCGCGCACAGCAATGAAGACCCAGTGCAGCCAAAAATAAATTAATAAATTAATTTTTTTAATTCTCTTTTAAAAAAAAGGCAAGTACTCATATTCGCTACAACATGTATGAACCTTGGAAACACTGTGCTAAATGAGAGAGGCTAGTCACAAAGGGCCACATATTGTATGATTCCAATTGTATGAAAGGTCCAGAATAAGCAAATCAATAGAGACAGATTAGTGATTGCCTATGGTTGGAGGAAGGGGGACTAGGGAGTGACTGCTAATGGGTCTGTGTTTTGGGGAGAAAGGTGCATGAAATTGTTCAGAAATTTGATAATGGCGATGGTTGCACAATCCTGTTAATATACTAAAAATCATTGAATTACATACTTTAAATGGGTGAATTATATGTAAATTATATCTCAATAAAACCATCTAAAAATGCAAATTAAATTCTGTCACTTCTTTTCTCTGACCCTCCTTAGCTTAAGACCCACATACATCCTCATGACCCATGTCGCCCTGCAAGGTCCCTGGTAACCTGGCCTTCAGTTTCTTTTCTGACTGTACCTGCACTGTGCCCAAGATGTGCCAGGAATACACCTGCCACAGGGCCTTTGCCTGGGCTGTTCCCTCACCTGGAGAAGACCCTTCCCCATGTGGCCTCCTAAAGAGCTCCCGCTTGTCTGTCGAATCACTTGTCCTGGAGGCTTTCTCTGGCCACTCTGTTTAGAATTACAATGCTGCCCCACCTAGCACTCTTTACGTTTCTGCTATATCTAACATACTATATAATTTATTATTTTATCAATATTATATTTATTGCCTGGCTCTCTCCACTAGAATGTAAGCTCTGTGAGATCCAGGACTTTATCTGTGTTAATCACTGTTGTAGCCCATCACCCAGAACAATGCCTGTCACATAGCAGGTACTCAATAAATATTTGTTGAATAAATGACTGGGAATATATGGGGCAAACATTGCTGATTATTCCCAACTCCCTTCTTCCATACCCACCTCCTGTGATGGAGGCTGAAGGATCTAGGTCTTTACTTTCCCAGTTTACCTTCAGCTGTGGGCACCCAGACGACCAGGCTGCCAGGGAATTTCTAAGTAAAACATTTATTCCTCAGTTAAAGAAAAGAGGCCTCTTAGGAGAGGAAACCAGTGTCTTGTCTGCATCTACCCTCAGCTTCTCACCTTTAAATGTTGATGTAAGGGTATCTTTCCAGAATTCTTTTCTTTTCATTTACAGACTTTTTATAAAATTAAGAATAGGATTATCCTCTCTACACACCATTTGAAAATCTGCTTTTTCCCACTTACTGTGTCATGGACATCTTGACTTGTGTGTCATTCTGTCCCCCAGAGGGGAGCTCACTTTATCTGTGTTTATTCATCCACTCGTCTAGCATTTACTTAGTGAGCACCTACTATAATGAGAGTTGGGCAGCACAGACAAAAACAATGGCATGTCTAGAGAGGCTGGGATGGAATGACGAAAGGTGGGACCTGGCATCCAGAAAGGCCAGGATCTGACAGGGGAATGCTGCAGGAAGGGATTCAGGGCCCAGCCCCAGGAAGAAAGGTGGCTCATCAGTAACGGTTGGTCATGAGTCTGCAGAGGCCCAGGGGCCCTTTCTGATCAGACTCTCACTGCTTTGATTGCAGACACACTCTAGATGTGCCTCCACCGGGAGCTGTCTTGCTGGAAACAATACATATACCTCCGAATCTGGGAGGAACAAGCCATGGGGTGGTCTCACTCCTGTGCTTTTTGCATAATGCAAATATAATTAATCATGTCTACAATGGTTTATAGTTCAGCACTTTTTTTCATTTTAAACAGTCTAATTAAATTCATTTAAACTTTATAAGTAGCTATTTTAGAATTTTACTTTGTACCCCCTACTGGTGCAATGCTGAAAACTCACAATCAATATGTCTCAAGGCAGCTACTGCTGTTTTCAAAATGAATCTTAAAAGCTATTCAAGTGAAAAGTATTATTGGGTTACGACAACTTAAATTAGCCATAGAAACAACTGGAGAACTGTTTCTTGTTTCTTTATCTTAAAAATGACTGTGCTTTAAACAATTAGGTTGGGAGCTGTGATGAGTTGAGCAAGAGACGCTTGGCAAGGTCTGTACCCAGGATGGGTGCGGATGTGGAGGTTGTGTGTGCTTCTAGGACACAGCTCTGCAGGCAGAGCTCTCTGCTGCCTGATTTGGAAAAGAAACCACATACATCTCTGTCTCTCAGACAAAAGCCCACTTCCTGATATGTTGTGCAGAGCTCATGTTAATGGTGTAGTAATTAAGTTAGAAATACGTGCTGCTTATCCCTTTTATGAATGCTCAACGCACCGAGTTTACAAATTCTCTGTGAAAGCCAGAGAAAAATTATTTAAAATATGGATTAAGAAAAAACTCTATTAATAATGAAAGAAATGCAAAGGAAGGCAACAACAAGATGCCATTTTTCTCCCACCAAATGGTCAAAGATTTATATCAATGATTAATATTCTGGAGTTGGCAGTGGTGCTGGCAGAAGTTTACACAGGTACAATCTTTGTGGGAATAATTTTAACAGTTAGTAACAAGAATCTGCATTTTGGATAACTTTTTGTTTTTGAGGGCAGTCTTCATGTGAGTTTGAACTAGAAATCCTACCCCTCGGATCACATTTTAAGGCAGTACAGAGTTTAAGCAGATATGCAGATAAGAGGACTTATATCCATACAGCCATTATTGTATACAGTCGGCCCTCCATATCCATGGATTCTTCATCTGCAGATTCAAGCAAACCCAGATGGAAAATATTTTTTTAAAAAGTTCCAGAAGATTCCTAAAAGCAAAAGTCAGAGTTTTGGAAATGCAAAAGCACTTATTCTGGTTATTTCTCCAGAATATATTTTTCTTTCCCCTGATTTTTTTCTTTTTTGTTTTCTTTCCTTCTCTTGTCCCCCACATTCTTGGTATTACAGATACCTGCTTTCATCTAGGAGTTTGCTTTACTTCAAGTCTGCTTATTATGTCTAGAATAAAAAAATATATTATTAGGATGGCAGGCCATATATCTTTGCTTTGCTTTGTAAATCACGACTGTGTTCTCTTGTTATGGAACAAACACCTGTGTTCTATAAAATGCAGTCTTTTTAGAGCAAAGCTCTTAAATCTCTGGGACTTTTTTCAACTTGTGTTTTGCTGCACATGACCTAACAAGCTACCATTGTAGGACATCCAGAATGGAGAGACTGATAACTGTCATAATAATGACCATGGAATCCGTTGACCTTCCATCACCATTCCTTCCTCAGCACTTTTAGTTCCTATGGGATGAATCAAGCCTTCTCCTCCTTCTGCTATATTAATATACCAGAAAAAGTTCAATCCAAATGAGTATCAAGTTGGTGTATTTTTGGAGACACTGGTATGTCTGTTATTATCAGACCAACTGCTAGTATTGTGTTGCATTTAGTCTCTGGTTGCTGTCTTATTCAGTGGATTTTTTTTAGAGCTTTGTGGGTGAGCACATTGATGGCATGCTGATCAGATTTCCAGGCTGCCATGGCTCTTTGAGGAGAGCTAACAAACTGGGTGAAAAAATAATGAGCCAAAGCAATGTTGACAGTCTGGAAAGCAACCTGGACCATCACAGAGACCAATGCAAAGTCCAACTCTTGAGTACAAATGAAAACTTGCAGGAGGATAGCAGGTGAGGGGCTCAGCCTAAGCATCTGGGAAAGAGTCATGCATTGTAGCAAACGGCAACCTCAAGGTGTGTGATGGCTGCCAAGAAAGTAAAATTGGGCATGTTAGGATGGAGAGGGAACAGCTCTGTCCTGGGCAGCTGTCACCAGGGGCTCGTGTTGAGTTTCCTTCCCCACACTTGACAAACAGGGGTCATATTGAGGAGACAAGTGAGGGTGGTAGGGCTGAGGTCGGGACTCGAAATGTCCTAAGAATCACCGCGGAGGAGGGAGCCTAGAGACCCGAGGCTCTGGTGAGCCATTATCGGTTGAAACATGTTCCTCTGCAACTCAGGTAAAGCTCAGCTAGCAGCGGTTAGGTGATAAAAATGTGATTATCTCACAGAACGAGACATCTGGAAGTTGTGGCTTGATGACAACCACCTGAGGGCCAGGCTCCTAGATTTATGTTTTGCGTCTCTGGCATGTTGGCTTCTTAGGTTTGTCGCCTTACGGTACCAAGATGATCACCATGACTCCAAGCGTCAGGCTTCACCCACCACATTCAAGGCAAGGAGAAGTGGGGAGAGGCAGAGCCACAGGGAGCTCTTCTCAAACATCTCACCCTTCCATCAGGAAGCAAAAACTTTTCCAGAAGTTCCTTAGCAGGCTTCCCTGATATCTCATTGGCCAGATTGTGTCACGTTGCTGTCCCTTTGGCTCTTTTAGTTTCAAAGACTAACTAGGCCTGGGGCTAGGGAAGAGATATCTTTCTTCGAGCATACTTCCGCCCATCTCATAGCCAAACAAAACAGGCATTCTTTTAGCTCAGAAGAAAAAGATGTGAGGAATGGCTGCTGGGTGGGCAACCAAGTGTATCTGCCACTGGGTATAGCTTCCTTTTCAAATCGGAGAAGATATTTCTTCTTAGTATGCAGAAAACGGTTTATGAGTCTCCAAACACAGAAGCTGGGCAAATGTTGTGTCAATTGGTAGAAGTTATAAGAAAGCCAATTTTTAGTTTTACTAGGGTCAAGAGTTTCTGATAACTGTAGCCCGTGTGCCTAGAGCCCATGCTCTAGGAAGGGGAAGGGGGAGAGGTAAGGTTCTCCCTGACCCGTGTCTTACAGAGAATTGCTTTTGTCACTAGACATGCATTTGGATGTCTTCCTGGGCCAGAACACAGGGATCCAATTCATCATTTTTTCTGGCTGCTTAGTATTCTACTGCATGGATGGCCTGATAGAACTTAGAAGGTGCTGCTTCTATGCAGATATGAAGCAGAATTAGCATCTATGTGGTAAGGACGTGGTAAGGGGGATTCAACCCAGCTGAGGGTTGTGGAAGGTGGGGAGAGAGGGCGGGCATTTACACTGACCTGTGAGAGGGCGGGCATTTACAGAGAGCCTACGATTCTAGTAATTAGTTTTTCCCCTTTGAATATTCATTAGATAATTATACTAATTGGAGATAACGTTTCTACTAAGTGGGGTATAATTTCAAGTTGAAAGGTATTCTTTATCTTTAGCATCATTTTGTGAGACACAGAGTTTGCCTTGGACTTACATCTGTACTTGGTTTGTAACTGTTACTTTTACAAGGACAGAGCAAGGAAGGACACATTCCCTTTGAGTGAGGTTATGGATAACTTGCACCCTGGCCCACTAACTGGCATCGTAAGTACCAACTCCTGTGGTCCCACGTTGTTGGAGTTGCCACACTGAGGCAGAGAATCAACCAGGCAGAGCCACCCTCTTACATCTTCGATATTTTATGCCTGAGAGAGAAGCAGCAACCTCATATGGATTAGGGTATCAAAGAGACAAGGGTGAATCAAACCAACTAAAAGAACTTGCTAAATTTCTCTCCAAATGAGAGATTTCTAGTTGTTTCCAGTATTTGAGGCAAACACCATCTCTTGTCTAAAGAGATGACTGGTCATATAAACAGTGTGGGTCAACACCTCCTACCGTGAAGAGAGACCATGTGGCCAAAGAGAGGGGCTGAGGCCTTGTCTCCTGTGGCCGGTCATGCTATCTGGCCCAGGCCCCACTTCCTCCAAGGCCCCTGGACATTTCTTAACCTCCTATTCTGTGCCACAATCCAGAGTCCATCCTGTAACTCCTTCTCCATTTCATTTAAGCTGGTTTGCATGGATTTTTGTTATTTATAAGAACCTGAGAGAGAGCCGATGGCCTAACAGAGATCCGATGGCCTAACAGGCCTAACAGAAAGCTCATATGTTTTTTTTTGTTTTTTGTTTTTTTTTTTTTTGCGGTACGTGGGCCTCTCACCGCTGTGGCCTCTCCCGTTGTGGAGCACGGGCTCCGGACGCGCAGGCTCAGCGGCCATGGCTCACGGGCCCAGCCGCTCCGCGGCATGTGGGATCTTCCCGGACCGGGGCACGAACCCGTGTCCCCTGCATCGGCAGGCGGACTCTCAACCACTGTGCCACCAGGGAAGCCCTCATATGAATTTTTGAAAGACTTTTTTTCAAAATACAAAATTATAAATGTTCATTATAAAATATATATATATATATAGAAAAACCTATGTCTCCAAATGTGAAAATTCCAATACTTCTCCTTAGAGATAACTGCTCTCAATAGTTTAGAGGCGAGGGTATGACCAAGTACAAGCCAGCAAGTACTAACCTTTATTGGCTCTTACCGAACACATATTGTTTAAACTCATTGAGTCATTTCCACAAGGCCATGGGGTAGGATTACTTCTACCCCCATTCTAAAGATGAGGGAACTTAGACACAGAGAGGTTTTGTGGGAAGGCAGGATTTGAACCCAGACAGTCAAGCTCCAGACCCTGGTCCCTTAATGAAGTTGTTGGGCAGGGACTCCTCTGAGGCTTGACTGGGATGGGATCCACTTCCAAGCTCACATGGTTGTGGGCAGGTCCTGTGGGCTCTTGGACTGAGGGCCTCAGATCATTACTGGCTGTTGGCCAGAGGCCACCCTTCAGTTCCTCACCATGTGGGCCTCACTGTAGGACAGTTCTCAACAAGGTAGCTGGCTTCATCAAGGTCAGCACAGGAGAGAGTCTGCCAGAAAGACGGAGATTACTAACTGATATAACCTAAACATCTCACCACTCTTGCCATAGTCTTCTGGTTGGAAAAGTCCGCAAACTAGTCTACATCAAGGAGAGAGGATTACACAAGTGTGTGAATTCCAGGAGCCAGAGATCATTGAGGGTCATTCTTAGAGTCTGTCACATTACTCTTATTTTTGACTTTCACATTTTTGACAAACCTCTGATAATGGCTGGATTGGAGCAGTTGGCTTAGGGTACGGCCAAGAGGGCACCTTGAATTGGAGGCAGCCAGGATCACAGCTCAGGGCAGGGATGGACTGATCCCCACTCCCTGATGCAGGAGAAGGAGCTGGACCAGAGAGGGAAGGCTGGATCTGCTCACCTCTTCTTGCTTCTCTGCTGCTGGTTTCTCACCTGGGGACATGAGCCCAGGGAAGGGCCTGAGAGATGCCACGAGCACCTGTCACACCCAGAAGCAGGCAACTCAAGGTCTAGGAGACCTTGAGTTCTTCCCCACTTCCCTGCCCTCTAGAAAACATGGCACAAGGGACGGCCCTCCTGGGGAGGCATGAGTCAGGGATGGAGAAAGAGGTGGGAGGTGTTGGCTGCAGGTCTCTTCCACTCATGTGAGTAGCGGAGGGAAGGGGGAGAGGTAAGGTTCTCCCTGACCCGTGTCTTACAGAGAATTGCTTTTGTCACTAGACATGCATTTGGATGTCTTCCTGGGCCAGAACACAGGGATCCAATTCATATTTTTTCTGGCTGCTTAGTATTCTACTGCATGGATGTCCTGATAGAACTTGAGCTCTAGGTCTTTGGAGGCCATCCCATCTTTGTTTGAAGGGCATCATTTGTGGAGGACCTTCGGGGTGGGCCCCTTGGGCTGTGCTGTCGTGGAAGTGTGTGCTCTAAATATAAGCCTCCTCGAAATAGTCTTTCCGAGTTTGGTGTATGTGTATCCCCCAAGGACTCCAAATGGGGCCTCTGAGGCCTTCTATTAACAAGGATGGCTCCCAGCTGTCTTTGTGGAGGTCCTGGGGCCACTGAAGGAAATGCAGCCAAGGCCCTGCTGCTCCTCGGAGGAAGGAGGAACTCTCTGCATTAGAAGAGGCAGGTGTGTGAAACCCTGGCTGACATCCCTGTATCAGCTCATCTCCTACCAAATGAAAGGAGGTGTTATTTCCTTTCAAACAGCCTCAGCTTTTGCCCCCACACTTGCTTCTGTTTCATGTTCAGACGGCTCTTTCACTGTGCATGCTACAACTAGTGATGTCTGTTTCATGTGTGCCACACCAATAACAGGCTGAAGATATTCTTTCATTTCCCCTTCGCTTTATTTAGAGTTTTAATAAATAAGCTTTTCCCTCATCCTTTTTTCCCCTACAAAATCCAAAATCATACGGTGTGATTTCTGTATACAGCTCAGTTCCCTTTCACAGCTGTCCTGTTTATTTCAAGAGGTTATAGTTTTAGCTTAATGATTAATAATAATAGCCGTTATTTACTGAGGTTTTAGTGTGCACCAGGCCCTGTGCTCAATGCTTTGTAGGATAAAGTGCCTGGAAGCTTCATCACAGACAGCCCTGTAAGATATTTTTGTCATCCTTGTTTTACAGAGGAGGAAACCCAGGCTGAGAGAGGGCCTCACTCAAGGTCACCTAGAAAGCGCCTGGATCTGAAGCCACCCCGGCTTAGAAATCCCAAACTCATGGAGAATTATTGCCTTAACTCCTCTGAAGGTTCACAATGGGTCCCGCTAAGAACAAGGTTATTAAGCTTCTCAGGAGGACAAGGAGAAATTGGAGAGCCTCCAGGGAAGGTCCTGGAAAGTGATTAAGAGGATGAGATTAAGACTGGTGAGAAGGCTCAGAGGAATAAGAGTAATTTAATCTGGAGAAATAAATTCTAGGGGCTAAATTAATAGTATACCACTGATGTCTCCATGAGAATTAATTAAAATATTTTAAAAACAGGAACCAGTCTGCTAGTTTTATTATGCAATATCAAAGGAAGGATTTAAATATTATTTTATTTAATGAGCTCAACAAATATATAGTTAGCAGCTGCAATGGCCCAGATACAGAGGGAATAGGACAAGCAAGGGCCCTCCTCTGGTAGGATTCACATTTTGGTGGCAGGGATGGGGACAGAGGGAAGAGGGACCAGCTGTGAACAAGGAAACCATACGCATACAGAATCATTCTAGTCAATGATAAATGATGTGAAGACACCAGGGTAGGAGAATGGGAAAGCCAGTGTCTGCAAATGGGCTTCTCTGAGGAGGGGACCTTTGAACTGAGAACTTTAAGCCATGTGAAGCTCAGGGAACAGAGTGGAGGTGGTGGAGAATGATGGACCATCCACTGGGAGATCATGTTGGAGCCTCATCACGCTGGGCCACGGGAAGCAGGGAAACAGAGGAGTCACATGTGTGAAGGAGCCCTCCCCGGCAGTTGGTAGGGAATGGATTGTAGGAGGTCAGAGTGAGAGATGCTGTGGCAGCTCAGACCAGGATGGAGTTAGAGGAGGTGGAGAGAAGTGGACCTTTTGGATCCATCTTGCATTGTTAGCACTGATAGGAAATCATGGTGGATGAGATATAGGGAGGGGGCAGAGGTAAGAGGGAGAGAAGACTCAGGCATGACCATCAGGTTTTTGGAAAGAAGAGCCAACTATTTATTTTGTTGTCATTTTCCTAGGAGAGAGACCTTTTGAAGGTATCTTGCTTGGGAGTTTTCAGCTGATACTCCTGGGCCATCAATTCTAGGTACCATTTTGTATCTCTGTGTATTTTCTAGGGAAAAGATCCACACCTCTCATCTGTTTCTTGGGGGGGTGAACCTGGCCCGCCCCACCTTCCAACAACAAAAAGTTGAGTCTGACCCAGGCCAAGCTCTCCCCACCCCCACCTCATTTTGCAAGCAGGGAATCTGAAGCTCAGCGTCGTTTGTACGAAATCACCCCTCATCTGGTCCTCGGCAGAGTCCGAGGTCTCCTGACTCCTCAGCCAGGGTTTTCTCCACTGTATGAGCTGACCCCAGGCACAGGGGTGCAGAAGTTTGAACAAGCAATGATTCTAACCCTCCTATCCTGGACTAACGCAAGGTCCTTGCTACTTAGAGGTCAGTTCTCAGAATTGGCTGCCTCAGCTCCAGCCATGTCAGTGCCTTCCCTCTGGCCAGCCTAACAGAAATTTAAGGAGGTCTGTTTCTAAGAAACGTCCCCAATATTGAAGTGTCTATGAAATGCAAGTAAGATCCAGGTGTGACTGGAACATAAATTAGGCAGCAGTGAGGTATGTGCATCAGTCTATTTTGGGGTGCAAATCACTAAGGTTTTGGGCCCGTGGAAGGGTGTTAAGCTCCTGCAGGAAGTGTTCCCTAAATATTTTTTCACTAAGTCCTGAATTATAGTCTATCAGATAGGATCTTGAACAGAAATCTCAGTCATGGTAATACCGCTATACACTTTTTAAAAGCAGGAGTTAAAGTATTAGAGGAACCAAGGTGAAATGAATTCATGTTTCTTCTCAGTTTTGACTTTCTGCAATTCAGGCACACTTTAGGGGTCAGTCTCTGAAGGTCAGCTAAAGGAAACAGAAGAGAAAAAAAGAAGTTCCTAAAAAAAAAAGACTTGTATTAGGAAGACAAAACCACGATGTTTCTAAAAGTGTGGATTGATAAAATGGAGACTTCCTCCAGGAGATTTTCAAATGAAATTTTTAAAATCTTTATAATGACCCTTTCTGTAACCTGGAGAGCAAATGCACAAAATAATGAAAGTATTACAATTATAATGGTCCTTACCCAGAAGCTTAATGCAATGTGGTGAGAATTTAGACAGTGTCCACAGCCATGTTTCTTATGGAATCGTAACTACCTCAAGACCTTTGGTCGAGTTTTATGGTGTGGTCAACTTTTAACCAAAACTGATAAGAATTTCTAGGACAGACAAACGTCTTCTCAACTGAACTTACTCCACTAGAATATTTAGATGTACTTTTTGTGTTGAGGCAGGTAGTTTGTCTCAAAGAGGCCTCTGCTTAAAGGAATATATGTTATTTGGGAAATGCTATCACGGTTAACCATGAATTACATGATCAAGCCGGTTGGCTGATGAGTCGTTTGGGCAAAGATCTGGGGGAATGAGACATACGACAAATAAATTTTGACAAGTTAAGGAAGGGAACAAAAATCCTGAGGTCGGGGGGCTGCCTGGGGTGGGGAAGCTCTGCAGTGAGGAGCACCGGAGTGGCTATTTGGGGTACTGAAAACCAAGCTAGTCTCCAGGTGTGGCCCTACTGGGACTCGTCGAACATTTTTTGCCAACAGCTTAGTTTCCTTTGAAAGTACATAGAAGCTTGAAGTTCGTTTGCTTTAAGCTTCAGGCATGATGTTTATGACCCAAGGAGTGTGAGTTAGGCTCTTACTGTTCGAAAGGCAAAGTTTGGGTCTCCAGATAGGTGGCATTCTACCAGGCAGGGGCTTGCATAGCACCTAGAATTCAGTCACCTCTGAAATGGAGCCGCTTCCTCCCAGGAAGTGATGTTATCCACATTCGAGTCCTGGAGATGAGCTAGTCTATCTCCATTTCTGCACTTTTATCTTAGCTAGCCAAGTGGTAGAACTGTGATGATTAAATCAGCAAAGCACATTCTGGGAGTAAAATGTTTACGACATGAAAGTAAATTCACCTCTAAAAAGGGATAGTTTCTCTCGCTCTTAGAGTTTGTACAGTTTCCCTGGATGTATATTTAGTTTTAGTGCCCTACCCACAAAACTCTGGGAAAACACACTATACATTTGAAACCCTCAGATAATGCTTGTTGAGGATTAGTTTAGGCTAAACAGATGAGTAACCTGCTGCTCAGAGAGCTTAACTGCTTGTCCAAACTAGAAACAAATGAAACTAGGGTTTGAACTCAGATCTATCTGGCTGTAAAAACCAACCACATTTCTCCTATCCCATGCTTGATAAGAGCAAACTTCGGTAAGTTGGTAGCTATGGTGGGGGCAGGACAGGAAGATGTTTCTGGCACCTGGGGAGGGAGGAATTCCTTCTCATTCTTTTTTTGTCTCAAAAACCTGTGGTTCACTACATCAGTTTTGAGTGATCTGGGAAACGCTCTTTCTATCTCACTGCCCCCATCTGTCCGAGTAGACGGTAGAACCAGATTACCTGTCAGGACCCTGCTGGCCCTGACTTAATGTTTGTTGGACCAGAGGAGAGCCAGTGGGCCATTCTGGCTGTGTGTTAGATACGGGTTGGGTTTGCCTCTGTATCACAGATTGGCCAGGTGGCCACCAAATCTCTTTTCTCTTCTTAGGCACACAGCTGAATTGTATTTCCCAGCCCCCTTGCATCTGTGTGGGGTCATGTGACTAAGTTCTCACCAATGAATGCAAGGGCTGATTGATGTGTCATTCTGAGGCCAAGGCAGCTGAGAGCAGTTAGGCCTTGTCCAGCTCCCCATTCCCCTTCCACAACAAGCTTGGAGACGATGTGATGTGGATAGCGGCATTCCCAAGATGGAAGAAGACTGGATTCCTGAGTCAGTGCTTGGTGGAGAGCTGCCAAGGGAGCTGCCCAACCAGGACATCTCTGCATTAGACTTTGTATGAGTGGAAAATACAACTTAATGTTAAGCCAAATACAACTTTAGATACCTTAATGTTAAGGTATTTGGGATTGCTTGTCACAGCAGCTATTGTTAATCACTTTGACTAATACAGCCATCCAGTGCCCATTTCCCTTTCTGAGGGACATAGCATCATTTTCCGTCCATATGCTCCAGAGAATATGTAAGTAATACAGGCCTGGTCAGTCGGAGCATTGCATCCCCCTAGCCATAGTGATTGGTTTTAAAATGGGCATTTGAGCCAAGCAGAGCCTTTCGACTGGAGCTGAACCTATGATTAGAATGCAAGCTGCTGAGGGCTTCCGCATGAGGACAGTGTAGCCTTAGAAGACAGCAGAGTCAAGAGACAAGGAGAGTGAGATTGGGGTGACCTACTGGCACTGCCTAAGACCCTGGGTTCAATCACACTTGATCTGCCCTAGGTTATTTCAGTTGCCTAAACCAATAAATTTGATCCCTCTTTTGATTAGGTTATCTTGGGTTGGGTTTTTTGGTCACTTGTGACCAAGAGTATTGATTTATACAGGCAGTAAAGATGAGGAGGGTCAATTTTCTACATTTTCTATGTCATCCATCTTTATCCACTCAATTTCAGCACAAGTGAATGAATGAATGGCCATAGAGGCTGGAGTCATGGGCAGAGGTGAACTACGATTCAGCCAAAACACTAGGGCAGTTGGTAAAAGGTCTTCAAGTTACATCACTGAGTCGTTTTCTATATAACATTTGAAAATGGGATGTATTAGAGCAAATGATTATAACTTTAAGTTACATAATGCGTATGTATTACAATATAGGATGTACAAATAAAGGCAAAACCTGTAAATCATTTGATGGCTTTCTTTGACAATCAGCAGTAGCCTAGCTTGAATTCTTTCTGAATGCTGAGGCTCAATTATCATTGCAGGAGTGATTGTACCATCATAGTTAGGTTTGGTTTGGAAGCTTTAGTAATTGTGAGAGAAGAGAAAATGGTCTTTATAAGGCAGAAAATAATATATATATTTCAGTAAGTATTTTCAGTATTGAGTTTTCCTTGGTCCATTTCAAATTCATATGATCTGTGATAGTTCCTTACTCAGCCAGATTCAGAATGAATAGCAAAATTGCAAAATTTATGACTGAAAACTCAACTCAAATTGGTTACTAGGAGAGAGTAATAGCTCTCCTATAGTAATAGAAGACCAGATGTGAGGTCAGTATTGATCCAGATAGTAAGATGCGATCCTCCCAGGCCCATTTTTCCCAATTCCTCCAGTTTTTCTCATGGAGCAGCATCTGCAGGCTTCACTCAGCAGTCCTGGCAGGCCAGCTTTCTCTCGGGCAGCAGCAAGATGGCTAGAGAACACCTCACCATAAAAGATACATAGATGGCCAATAAGCAGAAAAAAGGATGCTCCACATCATATGTCAACAGGGAAATACAAATTAAAATAACAGTGATAGGACTTCCCTGGTGGCGCAGTGGTTAAGAATCCACCTGCCAATGCAGGGGACACAGGTTTGAGCCCTGGTCCAGGAAGATTCCACATGCCACGGAGCAACTAACCCGTATGCCACAACTACTGAGCCTGCGCTAGAACCTGTGAGCCACAACTACTGAAGCCCACGCGCCTAGAGCCCGTGTTCCGCAACAAGAGAAGCCACTGGAATGAGAAGCCCGTGCACCGCAACAAAGAGGAGACCCCGCTCTCTGCAACTAGAGAAAGCCCACGCACAGCAACGAAGACCCAACGCAGCCAATAAATAAATAAATGTATTAAAAAACAAAACAATGATATACCACTACACACCTATTAGAATTGCCAAAATCTGGAACACTGACAACACCAAATGCTGCCCAGGATGCAGTAAAACTACTCTGTATGACACTATAACAGTAGATATATGTCATTGTACATTTGTCCAAACCCACAGAATGTACACCACCAAGAATGAACCCTCATGTCAACTGTGGACTTTGTGTGATGATGATGTATCAATGTGGGTTCACTGATTGTAATAAATGTACTACTATGGTGTGGGATGTTGATGGTGAGGGCAACTGTGCATGTGTGGGGCAATATGAGAAATCTGTTTCTTCCTCTCAGTTTTGCTGTGAATTGAAAACTGTTCTGAAAAATATAATCTTTTTTTAATAAAGTTATTTATTTTACTTACTTATTTTTGGTTGCGTTGGGTCTTTGTTGCTGCACGTGGGCTTTCTCTAGTTGTGATGAAAGGGGGCTACTCTTTGTTGCAGTGCACGGGCTTCTCATTGCAGTGGCTTCTCTTGCTGCGGAGCATGGGCTCTAGGTACGCAGGCTTCAGTAGTTGTGGTGTGCAGGCTCAGTAGTTGTGGTGTACGCGTTTAGTTGCTCCGCGGCATGTGGGACCTTCCCAGCCCAGGGCTCGAACCTGTGTCCCCTGCATTGGCAGGTGGATTCTTAACCACTGCACCACCAAGGAAGTCCTGAAAAACATAATCTTAAAAAAAAGATAGCTACAGGGCTTCCCTGGTGGCGCAGTGGTTGAGAGTCCGCCTGCCGACGCAGGGGACACGGGTTCGTGCCCCGGTCCGGGAAGATCCCACATGCCACGGAGTGGCTGGGCCCGTGAGCCATGGCCGCTGGGCCTGCGCGTCCGGAGCCTGTGCTCCGCAACGGGAGAGGCCACAACAGTGAGAGGCCCGCGTACCGCAAAAAAAAAAAAAAAAAAAAAATAGATAGCTACAGAGTTCCAGACTTTAACATCATTGCAATGTACTCTCAAGGCTGAGAGAGAGGGTCTCTTGGACCAGCTTTTGCAGAAGAACAGAAATCTCTTCTTTGCTGGAAAGACTCAGAGATTCCTCCTCACGCCCTTGTGTTTCACTGGCTAAGTGCTGTCTGCAGAGGGTCAGGAGTACTTGTTGGCCTAAGCCAATCTGGAGTTTCAGCATCACCTAAATCACATGGCTGGGCAGGAAGGAGGATGGTTTCCCAGGAAAAGGGTGAATGAGTAATGGGCAGTAGATAACAGATGTTCTCTGTAAAGGGGAAGTTTATTTTCTTCCCTGAAACTAATATCCCCATTTCTCAAAGTTCTGTAGCATTTCTCTGAAGAGCCATTTAATTTTGGTCCACTGAACTTGTCCCTAAGGGACACAGAGAATCCACAATAAATATTACTGAAAGAAAGACCACTGGTAAAAGTAACACTAGTTGTAATGGTAAGTCCCCATGTTTCAGCGGCTGAGCACATAAGTTAGTTCTTGCTCCTCTAAAGGGGCTGGATTGGCAGGTGGTTTACCACACTCTGATTGAGAGATCCAGGTTTCTTCTGTCTTGTGCCTCAGCCAAAGACCTAGAATTCTTCACTTCCAGATAATAGATTGGAAAAAGAGTGAAGCGTTGCCTGTAGGAGGTTTTTCTATATAT
This sequence comes from Leucopleurus acutus, assembly GCF_964270905.1. NCBI lineage: Eukaryota > Metazoa > Chordata > Mammalia > Artiodactyla > Delphinidae > Leucopleurus > Leucopleurus acutus. Next base: position 35,355,833 of record NC_139153.1, on the reverse strand, counting down.
CACTTCTCACATTCTGTTGGGCAGAACTCAGTTTCAAGGCTATGCCTTAACTGCGAAGGGAGACTGGGAAATGTAGTTGAGAAGAGTGTCCAGGAAAAAAAAAAGCCATAAAAAAGAAAAAAAGGAAGACAATGGAAGAAATTCCATTCACCTAGTGCATTTGCTGATAAAGAAAATCTTTATCTAAATTAAAATGTATTACTAAAACAATAGGTGAGGATAGCTGCAGATTACATGCTAACATTATTTAAAATTTGTTAAAAGTTGATCCAAAAATAGATAATAAGGACCTACTGTATAACAGGGAACTATACTCAATACTCTGTAATGGCCTATATGGGAAAAGAATCTAAAAAAGAGTGGATATATGTACATGTATAACTGATTCACTTTTCTGTATACCTGAAACTAACACAACATCATAAATCAACTATACTCCAATGAAAATTTTAAAAATAAAAAAATATTTTAAAAACTAAAGTTGATCCATATGGAGCTGACCTGCATAAATTGCAGTTTCACATAGTTCAACTTAATGACAATTCAACATGAAATCTAGGAAATGGTGATGTTGAAAACATACTGGGAGTAACTTCCATTGAGTATTCGGGGATCTTTATTTCTGAAACAACTTTTCTGAGGTATAATTTACACATGGTAAAATGCTGGTAATTCAGGTGTATAGTTTGATGGGTTTTTAACAACCTTATTACATTTTTTGATGAGGGAAGTGTCCAGGGAAGTAGGTCTATACTACCACTATACAAAGGAGAGTATTGAGGGGATGTCTGGAAACTTCTGTAAAACAATTTCTCTTTGAGTTATTAATAGTGAAGAAGAAATTTTGTTCAAAACCCTTAGATTAATGCTTCAGTTCACTTAACTAGAACAGATGTGACTTTAGCCTGAGTAGCAAGAGTACTTCCAGACCCCAGGATGAGCATAAGTACCACATTCCTGATAAACCACATACACCACAGTTAAGAGCTTAGGCTTTGGCATCAAATAGATCTGGGGTTGAATTCTGGTTCTGCCACTTTCAATCCATGTTAACGTTGGGTATTCTGAGCCTCAGTTTTCTCTTCTGCAAAGTGGGACTAATAACAGCACCTACTTGTTAGAGTTAGTATGAACATTAAAAGATATAATGCATGAAAGCACTTAGTACGATGACCAGCACCTAGTAAGTGCTTAATTTCCGTTAGCTGCTATTAATAGTTATTTATCGTCCATTAGAAAAACACCCATTCTTGGAGAATAACTGGTGTTATACACTATATGCCACTGAAAGGCCCCTGAAGAAATCATGCTCAGCTTGACTTCTGCAGCCTTTTTTATTCACCGTCCCATTATTTTTTATAAGATATTCTGAATTCCCTGTGGAAGCAAGAACCATAGTAACAAGCTTTCAGCTTCATTTTGCTTCTGAGATGATCATTAATGGAGTTATTTTGATACTTTTTTTTTTTTTTACCAGACAGCCTTAAGCTGTAACTACAAATGCTTTTTCAAAATTCCCTGATTTATTTTTCTGTTCAGCTGAACTTTTGTGTCTTTGTCTTTATATGTTTTTGATGAATGGATGATGCTGTCTTTAGATGTTCTCAAACATCCTGGGCACATTAAAATCCCCCCAATGGCTTTCATCAAATGGAGCGCAAGAAGGGGAAATCCAAGAAAGGCTCTGTTTCCTGAGACACTCATGCACCTGCTAAGGGACTGGTGTTAGGGAAATTTACAAAGTCAGCCTCTGATTATAAATATTCTTCCTTAAGGAGTAAGGAAAAAAAAAAAGCAAAAGAGAAACACACATTTACTTCAAAGAACTCCTGTATGAGTGAAGGGAAAGTAGCCTCATTGCTTTGATCCTTTCACTGAGAGAAACAACATGAAAAGAAAAGAGAAAACAAGACTCAGAATATGGGCTTTTGTTGAGAGCATCATTAGGAGTGTTTATTGGCTGCAGCAAATACATATTGCAGCTCTGGAGCATTCAGTGAGGCCTTACCAGCTTCTTCCTGGAAGGCCAGGCCGTTGACTCTGGGCCGCACTCTGGTTTTCTAAGTGAGAGAGCAGGTCTCAAATCTCCTTGACCTCTGGTGAGTTCGGAATTTAGAAATAAACTTGGGTTTTTTCCCAAGACTTTGGTTTGTGTACCTTTGGTAAACACTGTCTGATTCGTTTTGCCCCTTGAAGAGAAAAGCTCTTCAAAAGGCTGATGAAAAGCCTTTTTGCACATTGGCTTCTTCAAAACAACATTGTGATGAGTTAAGTGCAAACAAATCAGGATCAGATGAATCACATTTTCCCTTTAAAATACAGACTTGAAGAGATTTAAGGGGGTGGGAAGTGTTTTTTAAAAGTGTTCTTCAGATCCAGAGTCCTGAGCGGTAGTCAATATGGACAGAATTTGCCTCTCTATGCTTCTAGGACAGTATTTCTCAACTGGTGTGCATGGCCTCAATTCCTTCCAGGTAAACCTTCAAATTTTGATGAATGTGTAAGGTTAATTTGTCCTGCAATGAGGAAATTCCCAACACAGTGACACTGAAGAGACCTAGAACGAGGTACTAGGTACAATTTAACAGGAAACTGGCATCAAAGAAAGATTGAGTAATTTGGGGACTGTGTGAGACTTTTGCTTCGTGAGCATATAAGAGGGTGTGGTCAGGGCAAGACACAGCTCTCCTCAAAGAACCCTGCTGTAATTTCCATGAAGGTTGAAGCTCCAGGGTTCCTCTAGAACTGGGTGCCCATTGCCAGAATGGAGTTAGCCCAATGACAAATCATTAACGGTCACATGAAATAAAGATTGAATAAACTAGTCATACAGCAGCCAAGGGTGGTCACATTAGGCAGGGTCCTCCAGAGAAGCAGAACCAATAGGCTATATATTTATATACAAAATATATGTTCTATTATACATAATATTATAAAAGGAGATTTATTATAATGAATTAGCTCAGGCAATTATGGAGGAAGAGAAGTCCCATCATCTGCCTTCTGCAAGGTGAAGACCCAGGAAAGCTGGTGGCATAATTCAGTGTGAGACTGAAGGCTTGAGAACCAGGGGAGCTGATGGCAAAAGTTCCAGCTCAAGGGCAGGAGAAGATTAGATGAGGTGCCCCAGTTCAAGTAGTGAGGCAGAAAAAAAGGGTGGGGGGGGGGGAATTCCTCTTTCCTCTGCCTTTTTTTCTATTTAGGTCCTCAACAGGTTACATGATGCCCACCCAACACTGGGGAGGGTGATCTACTTACTGAGTCAAGTGCTAATCTCATCCAGAAACACCCTCACAGACACACTCAGGTATAGTGTTTAATCCAGACACTCCATAGCCGGTCAAGTTGAAACATAAAATTAACCATCACAGTGACCAAGAGACTAAGCTCTGTCAAGAGGCCTGCTTTCTAATTAGGACAGAAAACCAAAAGGCTAAGAACCTTTGTTTTGAACAAGATCAATCTCTGTCTTTTCTACGGTCTTCTAAAATGTATGTATTTTCTTGCCTTACCTCCTCTCCTGGCCTGGAAGCTTGTTGAGGGCAGAGTACACGTCTAACTTGGGTTTTTCCTCCCCTAGAGTGACTGGTGCATGGCATGTGACACTAAATGATTCTGAACCCATGAAAGAATCTAGGCCATCGTCATCTTCGTTACGTTCATCATCACCATTTTTTCTCCTTTATTGCTTTCATTTTATGTCAAGATAGTGTGGTTCCAGTTTCTAAGTACAGTCATGGGCATGATCCCATTGGAGGTACATGTTTGTGCCGTCCATCTGCTGTGGTTAGAATTTACAGAGTGGTCTGCATTGGCCCTTCTTTTCTTGCCACTCTTCAGTTCTTGCCAACAGCTCTGTTGGTGCTCCAGGCACATCTTCAGGCATGGGCAGCTTTAGATGTAGCTAGGTGACATGTCTCAGGAAACAAAAGCTAGTATTTATTAGTTAAGTCACTTAGCAAAAATAAATAGTTCAAACAAAAGCCAATTTTTTAAAAAGGGACTAAAGTTACATTGTATTTGGTTGGAATACTGTACATCCACCCTGTTGTGATCAATGTTTACAGTGCAGAAATGCCCCAATTGTTAAATGTCATATTCATCCCTTATCGCTCTTAACATGGTAACAAAGAACTGATGGTGAAAGCAACCTTCTCATCCCACTGAGGTCAGGGCAAAGAAAGATATAGTTTGTTGCAACAGGTCTTGCCTTTGAAAAGAGCCACAAATGCCTTTATTTCATCATTTCTGACTCTTTCCTGGTTTTCAAAGATCTTAACTCTCTTCTTTCTCTTTGGCTTCTTCCATCAAAAGTATAAAGTAGAGGTTCATGGAGTCCTAGACCTAGCTCTTTTGTCTTCAGATAACTCATTTGGGTAAACTTGGGTGAGTAAATTCAAATAACTCCTACTTAAAGGAAGAGAGCTGCTTTGAGCCTGTTCTGAAATGAACAATGTTTGTGGCCTTTTTCTTTTAAATACTGAAAAATTATTTTTAAACTTAACTTTTAAATTTCTATTGTTTTTCTTTATGGGGCCTTTTAAAGGAAAAATGATCCGAGAACCACACTCTTACCGCCACCAAAGTGTGGAGTTTTACTATTTGTATTACAATATTACTTAAATGTATAGTGCAGAAAAATAGATATAAATTTATATTTGTAGTTCTTATAAACAATAAAAGAAAAAACAAATGTACAGGTTAAAAACCAATCAATCAAGCGAATAAAACTCAAACTAACAACATTAATGTGAAAGATGATACCGTTTTTCTGGACCTAAATCACTGCCCAAAACAAGATGCTGACCACCTTGGCTTTTGGGGAACTTTTTTGGCACAAATGCAGCCCTTCGGTGGTATGTCCAACTTGGTTCTTTACTGCCTAGCCCTTGACAAAGTAGTACTATTGGGTACCGAGATAAATGTAACCACAAATGCAAATTTGGGCTTTGGCACTGCCTTGTATAGGTTGGCCATCCAGGTAATACAGAATATGCTAGTATTAATATTTTTTATCATCAACCTGAAAACCCCAAATTAAAAACTCCCCTTTAGAAAGTTCATAGGTACCTATAAATTCACTCCAGTAACCCAGTAAATATAGGTGTAGAGTTAAACTATTTAACTCAAGCTTAGAATGAAAAGGTTTTGATTATAACACAATGAACATTTTTAGGATGGTTTTGTACTTGTATAAGGACTTCATTCAGCTTACTTATCATTTACCAAATGGGGAATGAGTGTTTCCACAGGAGCATAAAAGTTCTTTGAAGGAATTCAAGCTCTCTTTTCCTTTTTTTTCCTTCCATACAATCAGTATAGGCTTGGTTATGCTGCACTAACAAATAACCCCTGAAGGGCAGTGGCTTAACTTAACAAAATGCATTTCTCCAGTGCTGGTTGGAAGTGGGCCTCTGCTCATTGTTGGTTCCTTAAGGATTCAGGCTGATGGAGGTTTGACCTTGAAATGTGCTTCCACCATCTCCCTGGCTAGGGGATGGGGTGTAATGACTCATGCTTGGTTCTCTAAATTCCAACCTAGAAGTGACACAATTACTTGTATCTATAAACCATTGGCCACAGAAAGTTACATGGCCATCCTAACTTCAAAGAAGTAGCGTAGTCCTACCACGTGCTCACAGAGGGGAGAACTAGAATGTTTGTAGCCAACCCTAGTGCCCACTACCTCTTACTTTATCATCTCTCACTCATTACAGAGGCAGGACCTGCAGGAGGAGGTATTGCCTCTGATCTATCTGTTAGGCTGTCTGGCTTTGTTATCCAAAACTGCCCCTGCCATCTTAGAAAGTAAATAGTTAGTGTGAAAATAACAAGGTCTATTTATTACTTTTGAAAGAAAAGGAGGAAGTACATAGTTGAGGAAAGGTTCAACAAAAATGCAAATTTTATATTTAAAGAATTAATAAACATGATACGATCTTCCCTCCTAGAATAGAGCTTATCTCAAATGACTCTGGTAGTAGGAAGGTAAGCTTTGGAATTTGAATCCTGTAGTAGATACTGGTCAACAAACAGGGCTCCAAAATCCTTTGCGGTATATGGATCATTCAGGGGTGCTTGGTAATTATGAATTTTTTGGTAACTATAGTTATGGAGGAAAAAAAACCTCCATGAGTATTTAGTATTTTCAGTTTTGTACTTTATTTTTAAGTGGAAGTGGGGATCAAGGATAATTATGCATGTAGTTTCTATTTAAATAAGGCATGTGAGTGGAAATATTTAATTTTCCCCTCAGAAATCAGTTTCAATCACAATGTTGAAATGTGCCATTAAGAGTACCTCATGCTATGATAATTAAATATTATGTTTTCCAAAGATGCTAAATGATATCTCCTGAGGGTCTCAAACTTTGCAAGTTTCTCTCTTTTATATAATGGGGCTTTGAAATGAGCAAGCATAACTATTTTATAAATTGAGGATTTAAAATGAAAATTGGACATACTCATGCTCTCAAGATATTTTATTCTATTATAAGACCAATGATAAATCCTTAACTGTCTGGATACAGCACATAAAGACTAGAAATGTTTCTCTTTTCCAATAGACTATGTTAGATATGCTACTTTGTAGTTTTATTTTGGCCATTATATTTTAATAAATGAAATTAGCCTCTTTTGTGACAGGTGATGTAAATTTAGGTGGAAAACATTGTTCTACTGCCTTTGATGTCTAATTATAAAGTAAAGAATATTCATTGCAGAAAAATCAGGAAGTACTGAAGAACATACAGAGCCCAGCCGAACAGAATTAAAAACCTAGCAGTAATCTCCCTACCTAGGAGCAAACATTTAATATAATATTTTTCTTACCAGTCTTTCCTTTAGTGTGTGTGTTTGTATGTGTGTGTTTGTTGGGCTCACAGGCGCTTAACTCTATTGGGATCATGTGTGAGGAGTTCTATTTTCTACGTTTTTCATTTAACATTACAACATTTTGGGTGGTGGTGGTAGTGAGGAATGTATCAGGTTCTGTTCCAAAAACTTTTTCTCAGAATTATGCACTCTGCACCCAAATTTCAGAGCACTGTTCTTCTTGGGATAAAGGCAACCATCCTTATGCACAAGGATGTATCCAGCATGATGCCTTTGGGAGCAAGCATTAGAAAATCTGGCTGAAATTGGCTTGAACAACAAGAATATTTATTATCTTGCATTATAAGAGGTCTAGAAGTAATTCAGCCTTCAGAGTTGCTTGATTTAGCGACACAGTGTGGTCAAGGACCAAGGTTCTTCCCGTCTCTCCTCTTTGCTGTCCACCCAATTGGCTTTATCCCATGGCTGACAACAGCAATTAGGTCAACAGGCTTCCTGCTTTATGCCTAGAGGGAGAGAGAAAGGCCTCTTCCCCATCAAGGAATGAAATCCTGGGCTTCCCAGGTGGCGCAGTGGTTAAGAATCCGCCTGCCAATGCAGGGGACATGGGTTCGATTCCTGGTCTGGGACAATCCCACATGCTGTGGAGCAACTAAGCCTGTGTGCTGCAACTACTGAGCCTGTGAGCCACAACTACTGAAGCCTGCACGCCTAGAGCCCGCACTTCGCAACAAGAGAAGCCACCGCAATGAGAAGCCCACACACCGCAACAAAGAGTAGCCCGCGCTCTCTGCAACTAGAGAAAGCCCACGTGCAGCAACAAAGACCCAACACAGCCAAAAATAAAAATTAATTAATTTTTTAAAAAAGGAATGAAATCCCTCCCATCATTTGGAGGTCCAGTTGGTCCAGTTTAGGTTACCTGGCACCATTAGCAGTTGTCTCATGCAGGGCTTAAACTTGGGATAGGGAAGGATTGACTTAGATCTGCTGGAACCCATCCTTGGAGCTGAGGATGCATCATTTAAGCTGTATGGAGGAGGTTGAAGACCTAAAGAAATTTGAATTCTACTGGGAAAGGTAGGATAGATGCTGGATAGGCATATGATGTTGTTCAGCAAAAAGGCCCCTTATAATGTCTCCCTACCCTAGTCATGTTCTAATCTTACTTTGCACCATGTTCTCCCACCTCTTTCTTTCTTTCTTTTTTTTTTTTTTTTTTTTGCGGTACGCGGGCCTCTCACTGCTGTGGCCTCTCCCATTGCGGAGCACAGGCTCCGGACGCACAGGCTCAGCGGCCATGGCTCACGGGCCTAGTCGCTCCGCGGCATGTGGGATCTTCCCGGACCGGGGCACGAACCCGTGTCCCCTGCATCGGCAGGCGGACTCTCAACCACTGCGCTGCCAGGGAAGCACCCACCTCTTTCTTGATTCCAGTTTCTAATGAGGTGGTCATCTTCTCTACCTCGGGGCCTTTGCACATGCTATTTCCTCTTCCTGGGCTGCTCTTCACTTCTCTCCTCTTTTTTCTTAGTTAACTCCTACTCATTCTTCAAGGGTCAGCTCAGCACTCACCCTGACTAGGTCAAACGCTTTATTCTTCTCCTTTCTAGCACTTGTTAGTGTTTAGTCTTTAGTGAATAGTGTGTTTTTTTCTTTTTTTTAGGCTAGTATTTATTTTTTCCCACTAACATTAGGCTCCCTCAGGGCAGAGATGAATGCGCCATTTTATTTCCTGGCCCTAACATAGTGCCTGAAATGTGTAAGGTGCTCAATATATAATTTCTAAATAAAACATGAGCAACCGAAGCTAATTTTAAAGAGAGGTTAGATGCCAGTATATCAAGATGAAATTTAATGTTCAAAATACCAAGTAAGTGCTTATTCATTTTTATTTCAAGTGTTTTCTTACATAGTAATGGAGATAGTACAATAGGAGGAGTTTAGGATGTGGAGGCTGGGGCTTAGAGAGGAGATACCAACGGTCTGCAATACCAGGTGATTAAATGAAAACTTAACACGTTATTGTGGCAGATCTCATGGGATTGCTTAGGACAAAAGATAGTCTCATACCCCCTTTTCCCTTGGTTACTTTGCCACCTGAGGAATCTCCTTTTTCCTATGAGGAAAGAGATAACCACAGATATAGATTATGATGAGAAATAATACAATCATGATATGGAGTTTCTTGTGGGTAGTATTTTTCTGTTTCATCTAATGAAAAAATATAGGTGTTGTGTTAAGAAATTAAAGAGTTTGTTTCAAACCTTTAATATTCATGAAGAATACTGTTTACTGAATACTGAATGCTAATAACTCACTAGGTTTCAAAGAATTAATATCAAACGTCTATCAATAAAAATACTAACCCAAATGGCCATGGAGGGAATATATAGAAGAAATCCATTTTGTACAGGAAAACCATTGCATAGTATTTTCCTATATATTTAAACACTCTTTGTTTATATTATTTTAATGTCTGCCTACTCTCTCATGTCTGAACATATCATATCTAACCTTAAGACATTTCATTTTCCCCCCATCTCTTGCTTTGTAAGTAATTCTCAGACGACCATCTCAGCATAAATCCACATTCCAGGTTATGTCCTCCAGACAGATCCTCAGAAATAGCATTACTGGGATCTCTCCTTTTAATGTCCAGCTTTGAAAGCCTTCTGTGAATTCAGTGTTCTAAAAGTGAGTTGGCTTACCACCAGTCTGAAATCGGAGAAGAATAAGCAGGGGAGGGGAGGTGTCTAGCTCAGGACATTGCACTGATTCACTGGCGACATCCAATAAAGGAGGACTCTGCAATTGTGCCTGGGGTGGGGACATTGGGATCTGCCCAGATATGCCAATTGTCAGAGAGGTGGCTGTGTCCGAAAAAACAAGGAAATTTCCTGCCCAGGCCCCAGTGTGTGAGAGCCCTGAGGGAAACTCAGGTGAAGTCCATGTCAGCATTTTACCTTTAAATATTGGACTTGGAATGTGATCAATCAGCAAGCCACACGGGAGGAAGTATAAATAAAACATGTCCCTTGCAAAGAGGGCAAAGCTGCAATTTGCCAAGTGCACTGTAATTGTTTCTGGTTAATTATCTCAGTGGTGAGCTGGGAGCACCAAAGGCACAAATTTACATCCATATTGTGGACAAAAATAATGCCACTCCTTGGATGATCCTGATTTTGCTGTTGAGAGGCGGACAATGCATTCCCATGGCCCTTGGATGGTAAGTGATGGATGGTGACCTCAAACAGCTCCACTTTTTGGGTAGTCAATTTTTTTTTTTTTTTTTTTTTGGCTGCATTGGATGTTCGTTGCTGTGCACGGGCTTTCTCTAGTTGTGGAGAGCGGGGGCTACTCTTTGTTGCGGTGTGCGGGCTTCTCATTGCAGTGGCTTCTCTTGTTGCGGAGCACGGGCTCTAGGCACATGGGCTCTAGGCGTGCGGGCTTCAGTAGTTGTGGCTCACAGGCTCTAGAGCGCAGGCTCTGTAGTTGTGGCGCATGGGCTTAGCTGCTCCGCGGCATGTGGGATCTTCCCAGACCCGGGCTTGAACCCGTGTCTTCTGCATTGGCAGGCAGATTCTTAACCACTGCACCACCAGGGAAGTCAATTTTTATCATCATTGTAAGTACTTATAATAATTATGTTACTATAATTATTATATATTTAACATATAATAATTATATTGTTATAATCAATAATAAGTACTAATAATTACAATAATACTAAATGCAGTCACTGGACTAAGTACTTTAGCACATGCATTAGCTCACTGAATGCTCAAAACAACCCTAAGAGGGAAGATTTTTTCCCTAATTTTCAGACTTGGCACCTGAAGCTTAGAGAGGTTCAGTGACTTGCTCAAGGTCACACAGCTCACACTGAATCCCATTTGTTATGCTGGGATCCAGAGAATTTTCTCTTAAGGACAGTAGCAGACACCTTGGTGCCCCACCTAGATCTCCTGGGACCCTTTTTACCATTCACTGCACCCATCCCCCAATTGCTGGAGGTGCTTCTGTTAATAGTGCACACCTGATGCCTTTTTGGGAGCATTGCCCTTGAGAGGCAAGAGCCAATTTTCCTGGAAGTACCTGAAAATAACGGCCCCCACGTTGGACCAACCCATAGCTAATAACTAGCTGGTGTAGAAGTATAAAAGCCCAGCAACCTCGTTTTTAGGTGGTTCAAGTTCTGTAATGCAGTTTGTGGTTGGACTTGGAGCTCCCCGCAGGATCAAGCTATGATTAGACGTCACCTGAAACTACAGTCTTGCTTAATTTCTTCTCCTTCCCTATCCTTCTTCCTTCCTTCCCATACAGGTTCTTTGGAGATCACTCCCTTAATAAATGCCTTTTACACCATCCCCTTCTCAGGCTCTGCTTCTAGGAAGCCCGACCAAAGACAGCCACTACACAAAGTGGGCTCCTAGTAAGTCTGTTGATTTGCTGAAGGCATCCTTCCCACTGAAGCAGTATCACATTGTCTGTATGACCTTGGGTAAGTCCCTTACATCTCAGGGCCTCGTGTCCCTTCTCTGAAAGATGAGAGGAATAAATTGGATGGTCCCCAGAGCCTCTTCTAGTCCTGAGAACCACTGACGTTTCCACTTTCTAAAAATCCATTTGTCTATAGATAGCTTTATGTCTGTGCCTGAAGAGGGACATTGGTTTGGCAGCTTGCGCCTGGTGGGAAGGCTCCCAGAGAGTGTGAACTTTTTTTCCCACTGTCTCCATCTCCACCACAGGGGACTCCTAAAGAGACTGGAGCCTACTAGCTGCTTCTGTGTGTGACCCTATGGGCGGGAGTATCTAGTTCCGGAAAGTCTGGAACGTCTTTAGGAAGAAATGGTATTCCTAGGTTAGGCAAGAAGGGTGGCATCCCCCAGGGCAGGCAAGTTACTGTTTGGGGTAGGGGTGCTGAGGGGGAATATTCCATGCTTGGAATTGTAAGGTGAGCATAGGGAATAGATCATGGGGTTTATCAAGATGCAGGTCACCAGTGACTTTGACAAGAGCAGATTCAATGCAATTCACCCTGACTGAAGTGAGTTAGAAAATAACAGGAGGTGAGGAAGTGGAATGAGGGGGACAGGCCATCCCTGGAAGGAGGAGGGCAGTGCACATGGTCCAGCTAACAAGGTTGGTGGACGAGATATAAGGATGACAGGGTCCCGCTCTTCCAAGTGTCCTTCTAAACAATCATAAGCTGCGAAGGAGAAAGGGTAGAAAATGGGATGATTTAAAGGAAAAGGAGAAGTTCTGAAAATGTTGTCTAGGGCTAGGAAGCAGATTTCCTAGTGAAACTGCCAGGCAGTGTGAAGATACAGAGTTATGTAGTTGTAGTGAGACCTGTTAACATGGAATATTTCCCTACAGCCAAATTCAGCTGCTCATGTGCAGAGTTGGGGGGGGGGGTTGGGTTTAGCTAGAATTGGGGTTTTGCTAAAGTAATTTGATAAAAGTGATAGAGAGGTAGGAATCTGAGGATAGAGTGAAGAAATTAATGTAGTGATGGGCTGTGGTACCTAAGCAGAGAAGTAAATACAGAAAGGATATGATGAATAATAAAACAGCAAAAAGGTAAATGGACTTCAGCTTCTGGTTGGTTCAGAGAATGTGGGTATCACTGGGTAAGTGAGGTGGAAACACAGGAAGTGATGTTTAGCAAGTAGGATATTAGGATGTTCAGCAGCTGCGATGTTGAGGCAGTCCAGATATTGGAAATGACAAGGTCTAGGGTGTGTTGACAGATGGTGTCTGAGGTGGGGTGGAGGAAAAGATCATTGGAAGGAAAGATCAAAGAACAGTGCTAGGGTGGTGCTACATGATCATCTGTGTAGGTGCTGAAGTCGAAAAGAATGGTGAAAAGAGTAGAGGTAGAGAGGAAGACAGTGAACAAGGTGCTAAAATCTTTAATGAAGAGTCATAATGGTCTAAACTAATTGTTTTAGTCAAACAATTCTAAAAAAAAAGTGTCTAAAACTGGAGGGAGAGGGTGGTCTGGGCACCACAGGAGTTGGGATTTTTGAGAGAGAAAGGAGAAGTGGTCTGGATGTGGCAATGAGGAGCAAAGAGGACACCTACCCCACCTTTGGGACATAAAGCAGTTTCCACCTGAGAGACTGTCAGGAAATCTGTGCTCTCAGTGACAGCCAGCTTTCAGAAGCAGGCAGTACTCAGAGATTCCTTAAGATCCCAGACCAGGCAGTACAGTCACCAGGGAAAGAGCAAGTGAACAGGGAGCCATGCCACAAGATTTCCACCAGGAGATCATTTGTCAGGCTGTTGTGAAAATGGAAGATCGGTGCTTGGCATCAATTCTGACCTCCTTCCACAGTGCCTTCCTGTCCTGCAAAGGCTGAAATGGGGAAGATGGAATTTCCCCGACTCCTTTGCAGCTAGGTTTCCAGAAGTGCTCCAACTTCAGCCAAACATATGTGCTCAGGAGGGAGTCAGGAGACAGAGATGAGACAGAGGCCATGTTTCTACAGCTTCTGCTGACACTAACAGTGATGGGGCTGTGGCTGGAGGTGCTGGGGGGGGGGGGAAGCAGTGTATAGGGCACCCATTTGGTGCTGCAGGTTGTAGCAGGTAGTGAGGTTGTGGAGTTGGCAGCAATAGTGGAGATTTCCTGACTTTGGTGGCTCTCTGACCATGGTAGTAATTGCACGGGTATGGGGCCAACAGTTGTAAGAGAAGTTCCTGGATCGGACAGCTCTTCCTTGTCATAGAAGAGGCAGGAGTTTTTTGGAAGCTCCAATTCTGCCAGTCTAGAAAACTTAAGCTAGGGTCATTTTCTTCAAGTCTCTAATGATTCTATAAGCCACATAATACTTTAAAATAAATTATTTCTGGGCTTCCCTGGTGGCGCAGTGGTTGAGAGTCTGCCTGCCGATGCAGGGGACACGGGTTCGTGCCCCGGTCCGGGAAGATCCCACATGCCGCAGAGCGGCTGGGCCCGTGAGCCATGGCCGCTGAGCCTGTGCATCCGGAGTCTGTGCTCTGCAACGGGAGAGGCCACAGCAGTGAGAGGCCCGCGTACCACAAAAAAAATAAAAATAAAAATAAAATAAAATAAAATAAATTCTTTCTGCTTATATTTACTAGAGTATACTCTACGCTCTACAACCAAACCCTGATGGGTATATGGGCCTAAGTTACACGGTAGAAGTGAAGATGCTCTAAAAACATAAAGTACATAGTGCCCTCAATATAAACCACTGGTTCACTAGGGAATAAGAATGTACCCAGAGCAGCTCTTCTTAAGAACCTGCTCTGCGCAGGCCATCATCTTGAGTCCTCTTATAGCCCTGCAGAGCAGATGTGATCATCCCATTGTGTAAACGAGAGAATTACAGCACAGAGAAGCTGTTTCTTTTCTAAGGTTATACAGCCGGGAGGCGGCAGAACAACCGTCAGTACACCACGCTGCCTCACTGGGTAGGGACTGGACTGCTCTATCTCAGACACAAGGACCTGGCCAAGTTCTTAAGTAAAGAAGAGTGATTTTTGTGCTAAGACATATCTCTGGGGATATTTTCTCTCTTAAAAACTTTAGTAAAGTTGGAGTAACTATTTTATGCAAGACTAGACATGCTTCTGTTTTGGCCATCATACTAACGGACAAAGATTCCTAAATGGTAAGGATTTGAAGATGAGATAAGAAGGGCTGTTGGAATCCTGCACTCCCAATGATAGGGAGAGAAAGACAGGGTCATTGTAGCAAAAGAAAGAAGGGCCTGGGAGCTGCCATCAAAGGTGTTGAATCCGGATATACGGAGGGGCGACGAGATGGATGCTCAAATTAGGACTTAAGTTCCAACCAGAAGACAAAGGAGCCCGGGTTGAGCAAAGAAGTGAGAGATGGAAGGGGAAAAGAGCCAACCTCCCTAGAAGGTGCTCTGTGCAAGAGGCCACCATCCCAGCTCAGAACTGAGGAGAGTCCAGCAGTGTTGGGAGAAGGGCAGGAGAGAAGCCAACATAGGAAGGAAGGTAGGAAAGTAAAATAATCAAGAAAAAAAGCATGCAAGATGTGGCCGAGCTTTAACTGGCTCCTCAGCTTTTTTTCTGCCAGAGAGTGAGGCGATTCTGACCCATCTGGTTTGGCAACACAGCTTCCTGCTCCCCAGCCATCCCTTGATCTGCCTGTCGTTAACCTAATCTGAACACAGCCTCCAGGGCCCCGTGCCTTCCTTGAACGTAGCACTTCCACGTCGTCCAGCTCTTGCATTTCCATTTCTTGAGCTGTTAATACTGCAGAGGCTTGGACCCAGGCTAGGTTAGGCTGGACCAGCCGTGCAACGTTGGGAGTGTTACCCAGTCTCTCTGAACCTCGGTTTTCCCGTCAGTAAAATGAGAATGATAATCACGCTTGTTGTATAGCTTAAATGAGATAATACATGAGAAAGGTCCAACCAAGGGCTTGGCACTCAGGAAGTTCTCAATAAATGCAACCTTTTGTTATCTTTATCTAGCCTCCTGTACTTCCTCTCTATACTCTTAGCTGGTATTGGGCTGCACCCTGCAGGCCTGCAAGCCCTGTACTTGCCCAGCTTCAAGATGAAAGAAAGAGCCCAGACTCAGAGACATCAATGGTTTCATGGATAGGGAGACCTTACTTGTCTGAAGCAAAGTCCTGCAGCGACACCCCACCATGTGTGTCAGACGGTGGGCAGGACATGGTGGCAGTCTTTACTCCTGGGGGGAGGGGGAGGTTAGTTAGCAGTTATAGGAGGAAGTGACGTCAGGTTGGCTCATTGGTTGCCAGGGAAGCCAGCAGAGGGGCACACCCCTCATGGGCCCTTTGATAAGTATCTCAGTGGAGATGTTCTGATCTAAAGCTAGAACAATCACCAGCTGGGGCAGAGGCAAGTATGCAGGAAGGTCAGTCACGTGAATAGGGTGTAGGTGAAGCAGGCACTGGTGGAACAGGGGATGTACAGAGAGCAAGAGAACAGCCATCCTGAGTGGCCTGACAGTACACTTCACCCCTACATACCCTGCACGACCCTTAGAATCTTTGTTTGCCCCTCTTCTGCCATACCCCTGGGGTTAGGTACGTAGAGGGGCACAGCAACCAGACACCACAACTACAGTACAGACAGCAGCAGCCAGAGAGCATCAAGAGTAAGACACCTGGTATGCTCAGAACAGTCATTTGCTGGGATGTGGGCATATATTGGTGCCAAGCACTTACCAGGTCAATGGAGGGGGAGTCAATGGCAGCAGCGTCCTGTCCAGTTATAAGGAAGGTAAGGTCATCCCTAGTTTTCACAAACCCAGAGCCCCTCCATGAGGAGGGGGAAGGCCCAGCTCTAAAAGAAACATTCCAGTGGCCTAGCCAGGAGTCAGATGTCACAGTACAGGTCTGCCACCCCATGTTACACTGAGTGCCATTAGTGGTGGACCCATTAGGTCTTTCTAAACAAAACCCAGTTAATCCCACTAGTTGGACTCATGTGTCCAAAAGTCAGCCTATTCCATTCCACACAGCATAGCCCAAGGGTGCTCATGGGCAGTCAGCTGTACAGCAATGTTTACCAACAGGGGTCCTTCTGATGTACTGGCATGTGGGACAGGAAGATGGTGAGAGTCTTTTTCCCCCATTGTCAGTCATCCCCACATGGTTGCATTAGTTGGGTCTATTTTTCATGGAAGCCTAGAGGAGGATGACAACGGCATCTCACTGTAGGCCCAGCAATTAGACTCATTTCACAGTGAGGCCATTGTTGCTTCCCACTCCTCAAATAGATTTCCTTCACTCAGGCTAGAGGTGACATGTAAGACATCTATAACAAGCACAACACAGGGAAGATCATGACCATTAAGGAAAATACAAGCAGTAGCCACATTCTGAGATAACACCACCCCTGCCTGTGGTTTTCTGTCGGGTCTGCAATACAGTTCCATTAACTCAAGTTTTCAGTAATACAGGAATGTGTCTAAAATCACATCTACAATGGCCACCTACTTTTACCTTGGATGTCTGAACCACAGCTACTCCATTTTGACTTTCAAATGTATTCCCCTCCTCAGTGGCCAAAGCAGATGTAAAATGCATGTTCAATGGGCCACAAAACAGGCAACTCTGTCACATGGTTTAAATTAAACCATTTATAAGCCAGAATTACTTCCCCATACCTCCACATGTGAACATTTTTCCATCATTTCCCCTTTTGATTGCAAATCTTTCAATAGGCCAAAGTATTTGTCCCTCAAAGCCAGGGTCCTGCTTTGTGTCCCTCCATGCTAGACCTTCTTTATATTGGCCTAGTTATCTACATTGGGGGAAAACTGATCAGATAAGCTCAGAAGTATGTCAACAGGGAAATATTTTAGAGGCTATACATTTTATCAATTATACTGAATTTTTACAAAAACGTTGTATCAATACATGTGCTGTTAGCAATAGACTTAAAGCAAGTAGTGTTACAGATCATGAGTAGTTGCACTCTGTGACTAGAGAATTTTCTTTTCCTCCTGAATATCAGGGCAAAAGTGTGGCCTACACAATAAATTTCATAAGCCTAGACCTCAATTAACAGGACTAGAATTTAATATCCCCTGAAACATAATCTTTTTCTCTCTAAAGTTATCCTCATCTCTACCAAACACAGTCAAATCAAGACTAACTTGTCTGCAAAATAAGTCTGGTCAATTGGCCACATAGGCTTCTGCAAACTGGTTGTGGTGGAACTCCTCAGAAGGAATCTGACTGAATATCCGAAAAGCCTCCCAAGGCCAGGAAAACCATGCCAAAGGGCTGCCATCCAGCTCTGCCTCAGCAGATTTCTCTCTTCCAGATGTCCCCAAAATATCGAGATTTCTGCACATGCCAGGAGACAGTGTTTCCCATTCATCTCACAAGGATGCTTGGAACCCAAGCGTCTCCAATTTCTGGAGGGACCAGGCAGTGAGAAAAGAAAAATATTTCAATTTTACCCACAGGTAAAGTTTACCAAATTGCTGTAAGTCATAACTAACTTAAGGGGAAGGGCTTCCCTATATCTGGAAACACAAACCAAAACACAAATAAAACCCAGTAATATCCCAGACAAAATCCATACAAATTATAACCATATTCACCAGTTCACTCAGGAACCAATCCTTTTGTTAACTTTTTATGAAGTCATCAGATTTTCCATTAGGACTCTTTACTTTCTTACCCAGTTCAGCAGTATGATCTAAAATTTATCAGAGACCTGTATTTGTCAAAAGTTCTTCCTATGAATCTTCTTGAAGGTGAGGAACTTTTGCCAAAGCATCAGAGTACAACAATAACTGTCTATAAATGACAAAGGACTTAAACTGACATGTTAAACACCTGATTACAATGTAATCAATAAAGAAACTTGGTTACAATAACTAGAATTATGACTGATAATAATCTCAACCCTTAAAAACCTTAATCTCTGGCAAAAACCAAGAAGCAAGTAATTGTGCACTGTTTGTCATACCAGCATCTCCTGATGGGAAAGCTTATGCTTTAGTGTTCCTCCCCTAAGAAGGCAAAGGTAGATAAGCTTAGATCTGCCCAGCAATTTATGTTCCAATATTTTATCCTATTTGAAATGACCCAAATAGTCAGTTAGTTCTCCTCATTTAACATAGCTTAGTTTCAAGTTACCAAAATCTGGAGACTATTTTAGATAGACATTCCCAAAATGTAATTATTCCTATAGAGTTTACCTAAAAGTTCTTACCTTACTTATATTTACTTAAAGTTCCATACTATCAAGTTATTTTCCTTGCTTACAAATTTGCAACAGATATAATGAGGTCTTATTTGATCTCTAGTAAACCTATGTACAACAGCAGTATTATACTTAACACTGATGACTCTAAAGACATGTCTACATTAATCAAACCAACAAGCTTAAGCTAGCTTCAATACCAGATATCGATTCAGTACTAAATATTTTCTAGATCATGTGAACCTGAACTTCATTCTGGCCAGTTTCTTTTATATTTCTGAGAATTCACATAAGCAGGTAATTTCTTTTGTGCCAATTAAACAGAGCTCATCCACAAACGGATCTTGGCAATACCATTTGGAGGCAGAGACACCTCATATTTATAAGGTACACATAGACATACATATATCTATATAGACACAGAGACCTCACAGTTTTCCTGCTAGAGTTTAAAAGCCCTCTTTTTTTTTTCTTCACTCTCAGGGATTAAAGATCCTGAGATCCCAGGTAGATCATTTATATCATATCTCAAAAGCACAGGAAGAGAAATACCAATTCAATCCAGAAAGCTAACTTCCTCTAACGGCATATGCAAAAACCAGTTTAAGAACGTCAAAAGATTCCCATCTTGGCCATTTTCAGGAATTTTTTTCAGTTTCTAAATAGCAATTCATTTTAAACAAATAATAGTAGGAGACAATAATATGTATCATTCACTCATATGCACATGCCTCCCTTTCAGAGGAACGTGAATCAACATTCAACTTAACTTTCACCGCAGCTGTCAGCTCAGCCTCTGTGGCCTTTCTTAATATAAAAAGCAGTGGTTCAATATCAAAAAATCAAACAACCCAATCAAGAAATGGACAGAAGACCTAAGTTGCTATTTCTCCAAAGAAGATGTACAGATGGCCAACAGGCACATGAAAAGATGCTCAAAATTGCTAATTATTAGAGAAATGCAAATCAAAACCACAATGAGGTACCACCTCACACTGGTCAGAATGGCCATCATCAAAAAGTCTACAAATAATAAATGCTAGAGTGGGTGTGGAGGAAAGGGAACCCTCCCACACTACTGGTGGGAATGTAAATTGGTGCAGCCACTATGGAAAACAGTATGGAGGTTCCTTAAAAAACTAAAAATAGAGTTACCATATGATCCAGCAATCCCACTCCTGGGCATATATCCAGAGAAAACTCTAATTCGAAAACATACATGCACCCAATGTTCATAGCAGCGTTATTTACAATAGTCAAGACATGGAAGCAACCTAAATGTCCATTGATAGATAAATGGATAAAGAAGATGTGGTATAATACACAACTCAGCCGTAAAAAGTAATGAAATAATGCCATTTGCAGCACATGGATGGACCTTGAAATGATCATACTAAGTGAAGTAAGTCAAACAGAGAAAGACAAATATCATATGATATCACTTGTATGTGGAATCTAATATATGATACAAATGAACTTATTTACAAAAGAAAAACAGAGTCACACACAGAAAACAAACTCGTGGTTACCGAAGGGGAAAGAGGGTGGGGGAGGGATAAATTAGGAGTTTGGGATTAGCAGATAAAAACTACCATATATGAAATCAATAAACAACAAGGTCCTACTAGATAGCATAGGGAACTATATTCAATATCTTATAATAACCTATAATGGAAAAGAATATGAAAAAGAATACATACATGTGTGTGTATATATATATACGTATATATATATAACTGAATCACTTTGCTGTATACCTGAAACGTTTACAAATCAACTATATTTCAATTTGAAAAAATGTTTGAAAAATTCTGAAGAAAAGATCTGTTTAAGAATACTCTCAAATTTAAGAAAAAGGGAAAAATAGACAAGATATTAATAAAATTGTTGCATTTTTATCTTCTGTTTTAAAAAGAAAAAAAAAAAAGCAATGGCCAGCCCACAGCTGCCTTATTGTCTAACTTCTTTTTTCCCATTATAATTGTGGCCAATATCTCCACAACAGCCTTAGGAGTGTCTATGAGTTCCCCGTACTCTTTTGGCGGTCCCCATCCATCAGGGACAGCCACCACAGGGCTGTCCATCCTAGTGGACAGCCACCCCAGGATTTCCCCGCCACCTTAGGGATCACCCTCGCCACTTTGGGGCCACACATGCTGGTGGATGGCCCCCATAACTTCCCCATCCTTATTTCCCAACATCTCGGTGCTCTCTTGGGAGTCTCCTCTGTCTCCTGGCTGCTCTGCCAACTGTTTGGCTGCACCAGGCAGGCCTACAAGCCCCGTAGTTGCCCAGCTTCAAGACCGAAGAAACAGCCTGGAGTCGGTGACAGAGACATCAATGGTTTAAGGGATGGGGGAGCTTACTGGTGTGAAGCAATGTCCTGGAGCAACACCTCACTGTGAGCGGTAGACGGCGGGCAGGACATGGCGGCAGTCTTCACTCTGGGAGAAAGGGGGAGGTTACCAGTTAAAGGCAAAATTGATGTCAGGCTGGCTCATTGGTTGTCAGGGAAACCAGCAGAGGAGCACGGCCCCACGGGCCCATTTGATAAGCTATCATGGTGCAGGTGTTTTGACTTAAAGGTTAGAACAATCACCAGCTGAGGCAGGGGCAAGTATGTAGGAAGGTGAGTCCTATGAGTAGGGTGTAGGTGAAGCAGGGGATTTAAAGAGAGCAAGAGAACACCCATCTTGAGTGGCCTGACCATACAGCTGGTGAGATAGAAAATAATAAGACTTAAAGAATCTGGATTCCTATTTGGCTCTACTACTTACTGTGTGATTTGGGGAAGTCTCTAGACCCTCTGGGCCTCAGTTTTTCCATCTATGAAACGGTGGCACAGATGAACATTTTCAAATGAATGAGATCTTTAACGTAATCATATAATTTCTATTCTGGCAGAGATACTCTTGGAAAGTCAGAGCTAATTCTTCCCATCTTTGCGGGTTGAAGCAGTCTTTATCTTGGACTGTGTACTGATCCAGTGCTGTCACACAAACCATTCACTGAGGACTTCTTTACGCTAAACCCCCATCGGTAGGATAATCCGCGTCTGACTCTTCCTTGAAATCTCTACAACTCAAATACAGCTGCCTTTCCTCACCTGTTGGTCAGGTGCTAGGCTGGCTCATACTGCCTTGCCAGAGCTGATTTGTTACATTTTGGGGAATTCTATGAGTCACTTATTATTATTTATTTATTTATTTTGCGGTACGCGGGTCTTTCACTGTTGTGGCCTCTCCCGTTGCGGAGCACAGGCTCCGGACGCGCAGGCTCAGCAGCCATGACTCACGGGCCCAGCCGCTCCGCGGCATGTGGGATCTTCCCGGACCGGGGCACGAACCCGTGTCGCCTGCTTCCGCAGGCAGACGCTCAACCACTGCACCACCAGGGAAGCCCTATGAGTCACTTATTAAGCACAGCCATTATAAAACTTTAAATTATATGTACTTGCCATTAAATAAGTTATATTAAAAACAAAGATAATAAATACTCAAAACGCATCACTTCCTAGTTATACATTTTACCCATGGTCATACTCTTGAGGTTATTTGCATCTATTTTAGCTGTGTGCTGGTGTGCACAGCTCTTCCCAACTCTATGTTCAGTGACTTCATGTTGGTAGCTTGAAATTACACATGGCGGGAGTATTTATACCTCGGAAATCAGCAGATGTTACAAATCAAGGCTTCCCCCCTCCAAGGGCTGGTTGTTAAATATTTGACAGCACCCTACTTCCTTTAGGCACCAGGAGAAGACCGGCTTCCCCAAGATGCATTATTGGCCAACGTGTAAGCCATACTCAGTTCCACCAGCAAGTCAGTGTGGCCTGCAGGCTGGAAGCTGTTCTGTATTTGTCACCCATTTATTAATATAATTTCCTCCTAGCAAAGGTTTCCCAGCCTGTCCCTAAGAGGCAGATACACTTGATTCACCCACAGGCCTATTATCATTACTGCATTCCTGTTTGACTCTTTACAATTTAATTAATATGGAACAGTCAAGATGCTCCTTTTCTCTCTCTCTCTCCTCACTCGCCTGAGGCACTGTCTAAGCAAAAACTAGAGAAGTCCTCAGTGCTTGGGCCACTTGCTGCTGGGGGCAGATGGCACGCGGACAAACTGGGCTTCATGGGAAAACAATTCCACACTTCTTCTCACCCCTACCAAGAAGACACCGCTGAGACCCTGTCTCTGCCCTGCCAACCGTGAACTGGAGGGACGCCAGGCATTCCACCTGCCGGCCCCTCTACCCAGAGGGATAGGATGGAATTAGTTGCGATATCCTGGAGAATATTAATCAGCTGGCCTATTCCTGTCTCCCATATCCATATCTGGGCTGCCAGAGTGGGTAGAGATAGCAAAGTGGGAGGCAGCTTTAAAATAAGACCCCAGTTATCATTGCAGACCAATATCTTCCCCGGGACAGTGGACAGGGAAGCCTCTGAACGTTGCTGTGTGTCCCCCAACTGGCTGATGTGGGCTGAGGAAGGGCACAGACATGGCTCGTAGTAAGGAGCTGGGAGTGGCGAGAGATATTTTTCTGCTCCATTGGGAAGAAATTAGCTTTTATATCTGAAATAAACCCACAGAAGCCAAGTGACTTTGAGGCTTGGGGGTACCATTGGCAAACAGAATGTGCAGCGGAGAAGTCCTCGCTCAAGTGGGAGGGGCCTCAGTGTGCAGACGTGGTCGAGGGAATGGGCTTTGGAGGCCAACATTTAGGTTTGGCGTCCTGGTCTGTCCTTACCATCTAAGCCTCCATTTCATCATCTTAAATGGAGATAAGAATAATACATTTGCCACTTAGAGTTGTTTTGAGGATTAAATGGAGAATTTAAAAAGCTTAGCAGAGGGCCTGGCACCTTGCAAGGATTCGATAAGTACTGGGGCTGGAGCCAGGGATGGGAGAGGGACATTTCACACTAAGATCTTTTGTACTGGTTCCATTTTTTAAGATTGTATGTTTATAGTACCTATTTTTTAAGGTGAAAAAAATAATGCTACATAAGCAGAGTTTTAATGGATTGGGAAAAGGATGAGAAAGGTCCACAAACCTGCCTCCTCTCTAAGTATCATTTTACCTCTTCTGTAAAACGGGGTGATAATGGCACTGACATCACAAGGTGATGTGAGGGGATGAGGGCTCAGCCCCGTGCCTGGCATGTGGTTATTGCTCTGTAAATGTGCACCCCTATCTCCCATTAGTGAAGAGCCTATGGCCTGAGACCCAGCATACAGCCTGCTTTTCCAGTCCCACGTCTGCCATCCTTATAGCCAGCACTGAGGGTGGCCTCTGAGGAAAAGAAGCCCTGCAGCTAGTTCCAGCAGGAACCTCAGGGCTCAGTGCTGAGTCTGAGCCTCTTCTGCAGGATGGCTAAATTCCAGTGTCACCAGTGTTCCCAGAAGGTGGTCAGCAGGCACGTTCCAGACGTGCTGCTGGCTTGTCCTGACTCTAGTTACCTGCAGGCAAGGATGCAGGATTTAGGAAGACAAAGGGAGCTCTGGCAGCTTTTTGTTTGGCAGGGATGAGAGGTTTGGTGAGAAAGTTAGGAGACACAGACTAAAAGGGGGAGGGAAGATTGAACCGGTGAAAAGCTTTCCATCGCAAGTTATAGGAAACCCACCACAACCTGCCTGAGGTAATTGAAAAACCCAGGGGCATATCAGTTTCAGGCTCCGTTGGATACAGGGGTTCAAAAAATGTCACCATCTCTCAGTTCTGTTCTCCCTATTGGCTTCCTCTGAGACAAGCTGACTGCCCATGGCTCGGGGTCTGCACCCTGGTGGGTTCCAGCCCAGTGCGAAAGCAGAGCCCACTTGTCTCTCAGTCACCACTAAAGTCCCACCACATCTCTCTGACTTGATCAGGTCCCAAGCCCACTCCTGAACCAACGATTCCTGCCGTGGGAATTTGATCGGAGACTGATTGAACTCTATTCAAAACACACGGGCTGCAAGTGGGAGTGAGGTGAGTTCACCAGAAGGAAATTGAGGCACCATTAACAGAGGAAGGATAAAGTGGCGGGAACACAGCAGCATCCACTACACTTGCCAGCTCAGAGAGCCTGGAGTTAATGGTGGGTCGTCCCGAATCAAGTCCCAGAGCCTCCTGGGCTTTCCCTCTGTGGGGCTCTTTGATCAGTGGCTTTGGCCTGGCTTCTAACTTCAGGGTCGACCTCAGCGCAGAAACACCACCCTCGTCCACCAGGCCAAGGCAGCTGGGAAGCTCACCCACCTCCAGCTTTTCAGGAACCGTGTCCTCACTATCCTCCCTAATGTGTCAGTGGGAAGCTTGTGCCTGACTCCCTGGGGGACATGTGAGATGACAGAGCTGCAGAGGGACACGGCTGCACGGTGGTCCTGGAAGACTGGACTCCCCCAGCCCCGCGCACTGCGACTGGATCCCTGGATTGGACAGAGGAGCAGAAGAGTCTCTGCCGCCACTGACCATATGCTGGCCTGGCCCTGAGCGGCAGCAGTGACCACGGTGACCGAAGACCAGAATGTTCCAGACCTGACATGACCTGAACCTTCAAACAGCACTGGTGGGAGGAGAGGGGTGCTGGGAGGAGGACTCATCCTGATGAGCGGGAAATTGGAGTGAGATTTAATTTGATTGAGAAAGATAAAGTAGCATGATATTTACTTCAGATTCAGCCCTCCCTGACCGGTATTGATCCAACCCCTCCATTATGCCCAGCACTGGGTCGGATGCTTTTACATAAAAGATCCTATGTAAGGGTCTTCCGTCCTTTACACTCCCTCTAATTGGGGGTCTGTAAGCCTTATGTAGTTGAGGGCCTTGGACCCCTCTAGGCCTTGAGCTCCTTGAGGGCCCTGCCTCATGCCCTGCTGATCCTGGCGCCCACGCCAAGCATCCGTTGGTGTTTGTGGGATAAGCAAACAGGTGCAGTCTGTAACGCTGAGGTGGTTGGTGTCCAAGAGCATTTTTAAGCTGGTTTCCTTGCAGGGGAGAGTGCTCTGAAGTATTCATCTCAATCTCCTGTCTGTGTAGAAATTAACAAAATGACTACATTGCCCTCAGCTGTCTGGTCGGCACTTCCTCTTTGAGCAGAAACTCCTTTCATGTATAATCTACCAAAAAAGCCTTCCCAACTTTGTCCACCACCACCATCTGAGACACGTTCCCCCACCATGGCTCTCTTGCCAATAACACCACCAAAGCTGTAACTGAAAATCAAAGAACATTTTTAATGAAAAAAGTCCCTTTACACCCCTCTTGCTGCAAATCCACTGCAATAATTTTGAGACTGTTAGTGACATTTAAACCCTTCTAGATACTCCTATGCTAGAGGGAAGCTGTTCCTGTAACACAGTCTCAAATAGTAAAAAAATCTCTTTACATTTCACCTGTGACCTTTCCTTTCATAAAATGTCAACAACATATACAATAAATGTTTGAAATTTCCAAGACAGATTTTGGTGTTTGGGTAAGCCAGCATTCTTGTCATTATTCACATTCATTATTCAGAAGGTATCTTTGGAGTATCTCTTTTATAAGGTTAATTTGCATATGCATGTCTCTTTTGTACTTCATGCTATCTGAGCGTGGCACACACTCACTTTTCAAAAAAAAATACCCTTTCACGTACTGATACTATGAAGAGGGATTTCTTAAATTAAGCATCCTGACAAACTGATCTTCCTTGGTGAGGCAAAGAATGAGTGGCTGGCATGTGAAAAACAAGTTCGTTGGGAACAAAGCAAGGTTTGCTTCTGCATGGATGAGTGATAGATGCCCCTTGGCAATCTTGTTTGGAACCTACGTCTAAGAATTTTTAAGCACGTATTATTAGTGCCAGAACTTTGTCTGCCTTATCTTATTTAATCCTCATAGCATCCCTGTAAACTACGGGTTATCGTTCTATTAAAAAAAAAAAGTCAGGCCCAAAATGGAGTCACTTGTGCTAAGCACCACAACAGCAAACCAAGACTTAACACCTAACCTAACTGAAGTTACATGCTCCCCCAGGAATGTAGTCTTAACCCTCAGTCTGGAATTTTCTGGTCAGTACTAATGAGGTAATCTGCCACATAGCCCCCTTCTGTCCCCCATAGGGTAGGTTCCCTAAGCCCAAAACAATCCACTCTTTTCCTCCTTCTACCTATAAAAGCTTTTCATTTTGTACAACTCCTCTGAGTGTCTTTTTACTTGCTAGATGGGATGCTGCCCAATTCATGAATCACTCAATAAAGGCAATTAGATCTTTAAAATTTACTTGGTTGAAAAAATTTTTAACAGTTTCCATTTTACAGATAAGGAAAGTGAGGCTCAGAGAGATGGGTTAACTTGTCCACTTATGACTTGGGTCATAGGTGGCAGGGTAGGGTCCTGTTCTCCGAGCTGTCTGAATGCAAACCCCAGGCTGTCTCCCCTTGGTTGCTCTACAGTTCACAGGGGAGATGGTGATTGATTGACATCAAGAGCCCCACCCAATCCACCCGAATCAGAATTGGGGTGGGGGGGCACACCCAGGCATCTGCAAAGCCCTCCTCGTCCTGGGTGATCCCATGTACTGCTGGGGTTGGTGGAGAATGACCACCCTGGGAGATGCAAACTCAAATCCAAGGGCAGCACCTGGCTAAAGCGAGGCGGCTTAGTTTGAAACAGTTCTATCTTCCCCGCGTAGACTCGGGTATAGTTCTGCTGCTCAGGCAGGGAGAAAAAGCAAAGATGGTAATGCTGAAAAGGGAATGGCTTGATTCGGGCTCAAGAAACAGGCAAGATGTGCTTTCTGCTGGGAGGGGAGGATTACATTTTTTTGTGGTTGTTCCCCCAAGTCCCCCTCCCTTCTTCTGGTAACAGTGCAGTGTTTGGGGGAGACAGCCACCCCCACCCCTCACTATGGTGCATGAGCTGCTGCAGACATAGACACGTGACCCAGGCTTGGCAATCAGGACATGATATCCCCCAGCTCAGGGACTGGTCTAGGAAGGAAACATGACCCAAGCCAACCAGTCAAGTTCCATCACCCAATCTGGGGATTTTTGCCTGGGTTTCAAAAGAGATGCACTCTTTCTTTTTTCATCTTAGACTTGAATCTGTGAGAGCCTGGAGCTGCTAGGAGCCATCTTGGTTTCACAAAGGAAGAGTTTATCTGAGAATGGAGCCAACAAGGAAAAGACAGGGCTGAGAAGTAGAGGGAGACCAAGTCATTGAGCTTTGGACCCAGCAGAAGCTATGCTTAGAAACTTCATAGTTATAGGAGACAATAAATCCCCCTTTTTGCTTAAGATGATTTGGATTGCATTTTTTTGTCACTTACATCTGAGAAGAGTTCTAAGTGACCCAGGATATCAGACATCAGACTCACATAAATCTAAATAAAGGAAATATGCTTTTCTGGTAGTAATTATATCTAGTCTTTCATTCCATAAGCATTTATTGAGCTTCTGCTATGTGCCATTCAATCTCCTACGTGCTGCTGGAGATTCAGAAGCAGCCCTCAAGGGACAGATGGCCTGATTGAAAGAGGATTTGAAGCAGAAGACAAGGGTAAAACAAGGTGGGAAGGGAAGATGCCCCAAGAGATGCAGATCATGTGGGAGAGGGAGCCAGGGGGAATGCTCATAGTGAGGAAAGGCTTCTCTTCTAATCACGGGACTATATCTTCCTGTCTTCTGAATCCTAGATGCTCAGCTCAGCTCCTGGCACAGGATGAGCGCTCAGTAAATCCTTAAAG
Source organism: Leucopleurus acutus (assembly GCF_964270905.1). NCBI lineage: Eukaryota > Metazoa > Chordata > Mammalia > Artiodactyla > Delphinidae > Leucopleurus > Leucopleurus acutus. The sequence goes on along the minus strand of NC_139153.1, from coordinate 35,327,592 downwards.
GATGAATGGCTTTGTGGAGGGTGTAGCACTGAGAAATAGGCTAGCTGAACCCTTGAGCCAGGCCTCAAGGCAGAAAGGTGGAAAATCACAGACCCCTGCCCATAATTCATGCTGGCTGTATGGTCTGGTGGAAGAGGGAATGCTTTACGGTTTAAGAGTAGAGGTGTGGACTCCGTTCAAACTGCATGTTCAGCAGCCAACTGATTTCTATCCTTTAGGTTGTATGGGAACTTCCTAGATTGGTCTTTGTCCTTAGGTTTCTTTTTTTTTTTTTTTGCGGTACGCGGGCCTCTCACTGTTGCGGCCTCTCCCGTTGCAGAGCACGGGCTCCGGACACGCAGGCTCAGCGGCCATGGCTCACGGGCCCAGCTGCTCCACGGCATGTGGGATCTTCCCGGACCGGGGCACGAACCCGTGTCCCCTGCATCGGCGGGCGGACTCTCAACCACTGCGCCACCAGGGAAGCCCTGTCCTTAGGTTTCTTGATAAATGGTTCTTTATAAAGAAATAAAATCATTATTGATTATTTTCCTGATTATAAATTTTCTGTGCTTACAAAATTTATATGGGATACATAAACATATAAGGAAGAAGCAAACTCATAATCCTACCACTCAGAAATAATCACCGCTAACACACACACACACACACACACACACACACACACACACACACACACAGAACCATACTGATTTAACCCACCTTAACATTGTGTCTTATCTTTCCTTGTCAACAAATAGCTGTACATTATTGTTTTAATGGCTGCTGAGTATTCTGTTGCAGAGATGAACGAAAATTAATTGAACTAATTTTCTGCTGTTGGATATTTAGGTTGATTTGAGTTTTACGCTACTACAAAAACACTGAGTGAATGAACATCCTTATAGTTAAAATATTGCACATTTGAAATCATTTCCTTTGGGTAAATTCCTAGAAGTGGAATTGCTGGGTCCAATGAAATGCATGCTTTTAAAGCTCTGTGACACACATTGCCAGTCTGATTTCTGGTATTTACCCCCAAAAGAGCCCAGCCCTCTGCCCCATCTCCAATACTGAGTGTCATCAGTTTTCCTTCTCTTTTGCCCATCTGAAGGGCAGGGAGGTGTAGCCTTGGCAACAGTGTGGGGCAAGGGGTCATGTTGGTCTCTCCTGTCCCTTTGCATAAAGCTCCCTGACAAGGACACTTTTCTCCTGGACATGGGTCTGACCAAAACAGCAAGTTCTCTCTAGGAACCTGGCTCCTAGGGTTAGAGAGGTCGGCAATCTCATTTTTCCAGTCTCAGATCCCAGGAGAATTACCTCCTTCTCCCCTTAGTCCTAGGCCAGTGCTCCTCTGACCACTTAGGATGCTGGATTCCTGGCACAGTGTGGAGACAGAGGGAGTGTGAAAGGGTAGGTCCTGTTAGCAGACTGGAGAGAACTGGGCATTCCCATGTCTCTCAGTGGCAGCTCAGGCTTTCATCATACTACCGTCCAACCCGCCTTCAAAAGATCCAAGGAAGGGCTTCCCTGGTGGCGCAGTGGTTGAGAGTCCGCCTGCCGATGCAGGGGATGCGGGTTCGTGCCCCAGTCTGGGAAGATCCCACCTGCTGTGGAGTGGCTGGGCCCGTGAGCCATGGCTGCTGAGCCTGCGCGTCTGGAGTCTGTGCTCCGCAACGGGAGAGGCCACAACAGTGAGAGGCCCGCGTACCGCAAAAAAAAAAAAAAAAAAAAAAGATCCAAGGAAATCAGGGATGATTACAGCATGAGTTTTGTTGGAAAAAAGCCTGGTTTATTCTTGCCACAATTACTATTTTTCCCTCTTTCTCCCCATGAAAATTTAATGCATCTTAACTGATGGGCACTCCCGCCACTGTACCACCTCAGGGGAAGCCAAATGATAACCAAGAAAAGACCCAGCCCCCTTAACCAGGAGCTGTGCTGCTGGGAGTCTCTGCAGACTGAATCCAGAACCAGTCTCCCTCCTTCATTTGACAACTAATTACTGAAGACCTGCTCTGAGGCACACCCTGGGCTAGCTCAGAGCTAGTTCAAGAAGATCATTACTGATGGTCTTCGAAGGGATTTTTCTCTAACTCCTGAAGCTCAGTCAGACTGAAGCCCTATGGTGTAGTAAAAAAAGATCACAGGCTTTGGAGTCATGGGGACCGGGGCTGCATGCTTGTTTGAGTGCTGCTGACAGCCATCATTTCTCCTCTCCAAGCCTCAGTTTCCTCATCCATGAAATGGGGATAGTAATGAGCCCAAATTCATAGAGCTGTGAGGATTCAGCAAGGTGATCCGTACAAAGTGCTTAGCATAGAACTGGAAGCATAACGGGCACTCAATAAATCTTAGCTCCATTATGATTATCATCTGTAAAATGGAGAGAATGAACCAATCATATAGGGCCATCATAAAGATGAAATTGAATAAGACTTGTTAAGTAGCTGGTACCTAGAAAGTTCTCATAACATAGTTTTAGGGCCATTTCTCTATATTAGAAATATCATTCTCAAGGGGTAAGAGATGTGTAAGGGCAGGAAGATTCAGGTCTAATGGAGCTGTTGAATTTTGAAACAGAAGTTGTAGGTTTTGACTTTTAAAGGCAGACACCTCTTCCTGAAGGGCTTCCAGTAAACGTACAATGGGAAGGAAATAATTGCTATTTGAAAAGATAAAATGTCTCTAGTTGCTTTTTGAATAATAGGGTAATAGTGGAATTCATCTGGAGAAAAAGAGAGGGAGAAAAGGTCTTGGGAGATGAGAGAAAAGGGGCCAGTGACCCAAGGCCCAAAGAGACTACAACAAGTAAAAGACAGTCTTGGCCAGAGGACAGTGGGTGGATTTTGGGGAACTATCCATGCCCAGTGTTCAGCCCCTGCCCTGCGCTGTAATTACCTTCTGTTGACTCCAGATTTTATACAGGTCAGTTACACACAGAGCCTTGATTGGTGGCACTTGGGAAATGAAAGGGAGGTGGCTTTGCTCATGCTTGAGCAGAAGGGGCTGGAGGTGTGAGCTCTAAGCAGGAACTCAAGAGCAAGCGGGGACAGGAACGTGTGTCCTTGAGCTATTGGGGAAGTTTTGGATGTGTAAACAACAGTGGGATGACAATGTAAGTTGTCTTTGTTGGGTATTAAAGCCAAGGGTGACTGTCCCAGAAGGCTGAGGAACTCAAATAAACAAATTCAAATAAAACTTGAGGATGAGTTGCTTATTAAGTAGGTTTCCAGGAAGGTCTCCTGGAATCCAAAGTACTTGAAAACAAAACAAAACAAAAGGCAACATATGCATGAGTGTCTGGAGAGTACGTCGTGCCAGTTTTTTTGAGAAGCCAAGGTTACTGGCGATTTCTGCTACAGTAGAGAGATGAGTTTTGACAGCTCAAAACTGTGTGTACAGCAGCCTTGAACATGGTTTCCGAAGTGCTTTTCCAGTCCCAGAGGGACCAATTTGGCACTCGGGGCACACAACGTTCTCTATGTGCCACCTCAAGCCTTGGCATGGAAATCAAGGAAGAGGAGCTTAATGATGAATTACAGCATTCCCTTCGGGTATAAATTACCTGTCACTTAAAACCCAAACTAGGAAGTCCTCCTTTTTTTGCCAGTTGGTTGTATAAATATACACTAGCCCTGCCCAGATTTGAGCCACCCTTGGAGTGAATGGATGTTTGTTTAAGAGGCAAGAGTGTCCTGGATTTTTTCCCCTTTGTAATCTAGCTGGATGATTTCCCCCTTCTGTTTGGCACTGCAAGGAATTGTTAAATACATTATACAACAGAATGAGAAGAAAGAAGAGGGAAGAATATGGAAGGTGGAATCCATGACCTTCAAATCAGGAAGAGGAAAATGGGAGAAACAGGATCAACATTTAGTTTGAAAGGAGGGAAGGAAATTAGAAAGGGGGATGAATAGGCATGAGGATTTGTGACAATAATGTAGAAATAGATGCTGTTTTATGAGAACCTACTATGTGCTAGCCCTGGGCTAGCAAGTATGGCAAGCAAAAGCAGACTTGGTCCCTGTTCTCATGGCTCTTACCCTCTGTGGTCTACAGCACGGGGAAAGAATCCCTGGCACAGGTCATGTCCAATAATAGGCTAGGACCTCTCCAATGTCACCTGGCACCACTCTCTTCCTTATCTTTCCCCTTCAGTCATTCTGGAATCCTCTGTTTTTCCATCCCACCGGGCTCTCCTGTCTTCTGCTCCTCACACACGCCCTCCACGACTGGGAGTGCTCTTTGCCTGGCTCTCTCCGTTTCAACTCAGCGGAGATTCTTCCTTCTTGGGAAAACTTTCCTGACCCCAGATTAGATTTGATTCTCCTGCTATATGTTCCCATATTCCCCTGGATGGTTTAATTAGTAACTATTGGCCTCAGGTCTGTCTGCCCCACTATTCTGTGAGTCTTTGAAGGCTGGGACTGAGTCTATTTTGTTTTCGGTGCTTAGCCCTGGGCTTGGCGCATCATGGATACTCCATAAAGAGGGGGAGGTGAGAGCTTTATTTCTCACAGCCTAGAAGGTATAGCTCTTAATTTAATTTTTAAACCTTAGGTTGTTGGTTCTTTTTTTGTCCTGCTTCTATGACATCTAGGTATTTATTAGTACATTTAGTTTTTGCCCACATCATTAAGGCAAACAAAAAAAAGAGAGAGAGAGAAATGCAGCTAAAGAAATAGGTGCATTTTCTTCTGACATAATAAGCAGGTCTTAAGAGAATGGAAATTTTTCTTCAAGGAGAAAACGGAATTGGTAAAGATGTTGCTCTAAATCTCGAACTTGGACAGACACTATTTTAAACTCTATAGTATTAATCTATGATTATGGCTTTTCTCATTTCTCACATGTGAAAGGAAAATACATATTGTCATTGTGACTTAAGATTACAATGCTTTATGAAGGCTTTAAGCCCAAGGACACTGAAAAAGAGAAAAGTCTGCACCAGAAAATGTAAGCAAGGAAATATGCTTTCTTGATGCTAAACCTTCTGTGATTCTGATATTAGTGTGGGCAGATGCATTTTTATGTAAAGTGCACACACACGAGTGCCAGATTGCACCTAGATTTACTAGCCTGCAGGAAAACTGACAGGTGCCATACCCTCTACTGCCTAGTCAACTAAATGAAATACAGTCTTCTTTGACGTGTACTTCCAGAAGCTGCAATTGCCTGCAAGTGGTCTACAAAGGGTTAACACAGCCACAACCGAAAATGACAGTCACTCTGTTTATAGCTGATTTTATTATCTTGAGTGGTTGCTAAAATCACTGATAACCAGTGAGAATCGTATGGGGTATGAGAAGAGGTTCGAGAGCATTTGAAGAACCACAGACCAGGATTCCTGACCTAAATCCACAGCTTACAAAGGAGGGCACCTTGGGCAAGTCAATCATGCCCAAGCCTCACCTTCCTCTCTGTAAAATGGGTTTAATAACAACCCCTAGGCTTTAGGATGCCCAGCCAGACCTGGGCCTAGTAAATGCTCAACAGGAGGAATCTGGTTTGCCTCTTCCTTCCCATTGTGCTGGGTTTTGAGGGCCACAGGTCCGAGGCCTGCGGGCACAGTTATGAGCCAGTCGGTCCAAGCCAGGCCCTCTAGTTGAGTCTCAGTTTTAAAGACTATTAACAGGGTCGGAAGACTGTTTTTTTCCACTTCAGAGGTTTGGCTTATTAGAAGCAGGGCCCTGAGGGGGTTCCCAGTGCCATTAGGAAGTTCCAATACTGTCCTGGGTACAATGCAAAGAGACTTTTAGGGGTTAATTTTCCTTCAACTAAAGGTACTTAAGAGAACGTTGGGGCAGGGGGGTAAAGAAGACTACAACGAGAAAAACAATGAAAAGAACGGGGGAGGAAAGCAGTGTGCCAGGCTGACTAGCTCTTACCAAAAAAAAGCCGGATCCCCAGCGGCTTTGCCCGCTAATGCCAGGGGGCTTAGAGAGGAAGCGCATCCACACCGCGGCTCCGAGTCCATCGGGGCGCGCGGGGGCTCCGGGACGGCCGGGTGTGCGCCGAGGGGTGGCCCGGCACAGCCTTTAGATGCCCCCTCGGGTGATCCCTCGGGGCTGCTCGAGCGGCGCTAGTTGACCTGCTGTTTTCTTTATTTCCTTGCTAATAGCTTTTCTTCCCCCACGCCATCTGGGACCCCAGGAGGCGCGTCCCATTTCCTTCCTGCAGGGCACGTTCCGACTCTCTCCGCCTCTTTCGCACTCGGCCCGAGACCTGGCTTGTAGGAGCCCTCCCTACCGTCCCAAACCGCGGAGCAGCTGCTACCGTGTAGGCCGGCCGTAGGACCCCAGAGACGGGCTGCACAGGGCGCCCCCTGATGGCAGCAGCGAGTCTTCCTGGGAGCGCCCCCGGCCCCGCCCCTCGCCCCCGAGTCTGGGGCTCCCGCAGCGGGTGTGTGTGTGAAGTTCCCCAGCAGTTCCAGAAGATCTGAAGCACTATCCCTGGTTTTATTACAAGGAAGCAGAGGGCTTCCCTGGTGGCGCAGTGGTTGAGAGTCCGCCTGCCGATGCAGGGGACGCGGGTTCGTGCCCCGGTCCGGGAAGATCCCACATGCCGCGGAGCGGCTGGGCCCGTGAGCCACGGCTGGTGAGCCTGCGCGTCCGGAGCCTGTGCTCCGCAACGGAAAAGGCCACAATAGTGAGAGGCACGCTTACCACAAAAAAAACAAACAAATAGAAGGAAGCAGTGCTGTCAACATCCCATAAAGTGCAGAGGCAGGCAGTAAGGCGACTTCCGCCAGCGTTGGACTATTCCTGCGTTCTCTGATGGATGGAACGCGTTCTTCCTGAGCACTTAATGGGCGACAGGCTCTGACCAGCTCCGAATTGCTGAGCTATCACTGTTCCCTGGCCATGGGAGTGTAACTTGCCTGTGTCCTGCCCACAGTCCTCCAGGGTGGGTGCATCATACTCTGGGCTCAGAGCGAAATGGCTCGGGGAGGTCAGGAGTAGCTCCAGGCTTCCCCGGAGACCATTCCTCGGACTTTTCTCTCTGGGAATTCGCTTCCCTTACTCCCAGCAGGTTTTTATGGGGGTGACCGCGTCCTGACGACAGAGTGGGGAGACTCAGTTGATCTAAATCCATCAGTACATCCCACCCCTGGCCACAGGGGTTGGGTCAAGGAAGGCGCGTGAGCAGCGTAGGCCAATCAGGGCCAGGTCCAGGGTCATGGCCGCGCCGTCGTCGGAGGGGAAAAGGTTCCTTTGACTCAAGCAGAGGTGATTAGGAAATATTGAGACTGGAGGCTGAGGGAAGTGGGGAGAAAGCCAGCCCTGGGTGACAGACTCAAGGCTTAATAATTTTATTTAAAGCTACACACTTTTTTAAATGAAGGGAAACTTAACATCCTTATCATAAATGACAAAATGGTATTGTTTGACATAAATGAGTATATTGAAGGTAAAGCCATATTATTAAATTCTGGTTTGATCCAGTTTCTTGCTACAGCTGTTGAGCCTAAGGCTCCTTCTCTCTTCCTTAAAATCAGATTCTAGCAAGTTATTAGGGAGACGTCAAATGAGCCTTTCTCCTGAAGTAATATGAAGAATTGAAAGACAATCAACTTAATAACATGCCCACCTTCCACTAAAATCACCTCACAGGCTGCCCTTGGTATGTTTCCCACATGTGAAGCAATGTTATCTCTACTCAGTAGAGATGATAGAAACACATTAAACCTGGGAGGTTCTAGAAATATTGCTTTATGAAGGATCTATTCAAGATAAGAATTTTCCTATGTAAGGCTCAGAGACGTTAAGTGACTTGTTCAAGGCCACAGAGCTAGTGCAGAAGCAGGAACAGAATCATGATCCTTAATGCTCTTTTCATTAAACTCTCTCCTCCTGGGAAAAAGAGAGACTCATTGGAATAACAATTGAGTGCCTGGCACTGTGCCTGATATTTAGGGGCACTGGATAAATATTTCAATATACAGTTACTGAGTTTTTTTATGTGCCTGGCACTATTCTAAGTCCTAGTGCACAAAACAGATAGGCCTTGCCTTGCTGGAACTTAGAGTTTATTGCGAAAGTGATATTAATCAAATATTATATAAGTATTAAAAGTAATAAAATATACATATTTGACAATATTGTATACAATCTAATTAGATAGATCTTTTTTTATAATCTAAACTTATTTTTTTATTCATTAAATCTTTAGTAATGTCTGCCAGATGCTAGACATAAATATAGCCCTACCATTAACTTTTTTAGGAAAGTGATTTAACCCCTTTGTCATAGATTCCTCTTCTGTACATTATAAATTACCGACTAGCAGCCTATGCTAAACATTGGGCTTTATGGGGAAACTTTGTCCAAACTTGTATCTTATATATTTTTGGTGCTCAAAAGTAAAATAAGTAATTCTGTAAAATGGGAATGTGCATTTGCACAAAGACCAATTACACTTGCATTTTAGGTAAATGAACCCATAATCCCACCATGCCCATATGGTGGATATGGAAAGCTAGACAAAAATGGGATAACTAACCTTCCTAGGATCTCTCAGCTGGTTGGCTGTGCAGGGGGCTTGGGTGGTCTCACTGTCAAGGGCTCTGCTCTGTCCCCTGGCTGAGGCAGGGGTAGGTGGAGAGAATACAGGGTGACAGGTAGGGAGATGTGCAGCCTAGGACAAGTCACTTCTCTTTGGGTTTAGATTCTTTCATTCAAGGACAAGACACTGAAGGACAGTGCATTCTTCTGAAGTGCAGTTGGCCACAGGGGTCTGTGTGAAGGCTAAGAGCACACAATTCTTGAAAGATGCTGACTTCCCTGCGCTGCTGCTTGCTGGGCGAGGAATTAACCCTTCAGGACCTCTGCTTCTTCCTCTAACAATACTTATCTCTACCCAAAAGAGTTTTCCCCAGGACTTGAAGTCATCCATAGGAAACGGGCAGCCCAGTGGCCAGCACGATGCAGTAAGTGCTCAGTGGACATTAGCTATTACTATTGTTTTTCTAAAACTCATTTTCTCTTGAATAAAAGTAGAATTTGTGCATGGTACTTTGGAGGCTGGAAGCATGGGTCCTTCAGAACACCCACCTGACAGGTGCAGAAGGACACAGCAGACTGTACACTGCTGTTCTGTACTCTGCATAATTAAGCAACTGGTTGCTGTGTGGTGAAATCCTCTCAGGCTTTCCTTAGTTTTGGCCTTTTAATTGTGGATGATGATTGCATGGTGACTGTTGGGATGAACTGAGCTCATTGAACATGCTTTGCTCTAGCTAAGGACTGCTGAAGATTTTGTATAAATCTCTCCAGGAGCTGGTAGGGATTCAGCCCTGTGTTGGTTGCTCGGTCTTTCAGCGTAAGAACTGTTATTGGCTGCCCCGCCAGCCCCAGCTCCCTGGGGAGCTGGACTGGGTTGTTCCCCATCCCTAGTTGGGCCAGTCTAGCAGTTCAAGAGTCCAGCCTGGCTTCCATTGCCCCAGTCTTTCAGTGTTCCCACTCAGGTGCACAGGTTAAAGGGTTGGCTCTGGAATACAGAGCAAACTCCCTTAGCCTCCTGGGAAGAGGGCTGTGTGGATGGGGAGTGGGGGAGCTCTTGGTGAGAACATGCACCTTGCTGTGTGTGTAGTGTGGTTATAACTTTCAAATACATAAACATTTAGTATATGGACTTCCATTTGTACTCTTGGTTCACACCCATACATTTAGAACCAGGCTGCCTACCACTGCCCCCTTATCCCCTGCCCCCAATAAAATCTATTAGGCCTCTTGAACTGCCAGGGGGATACAATCTTAAAGTAGAAGAGACAAAGAGGTGGCATTTCCATTGTGTATCTAATGTGATCTCCACCATGGCCTCCCTCTGCCCCAGCTCCTGGATTTATCACCATGGTACCAACTGCCTAGACAGTTGACTGGATTAGCATATATATTTTACATGGAGACCGTATCATCTGAAACAATTGTGAGTCACCTGCTAGGTTGAGCCCCGCATTTCAATATGAATGTGTCCATGGGAGAGTTGCTCTGCCATGCATGAATTTATTAGTGCATCAGTTATCTATTGCTGTGTAATAAATTACTCCAAAATTAGTGACTTAAAAAAACAACACTTATCGTCTCATCTCATTGTTTCTGTAGGTCAAGAATCTGGGCACAGCTTAGGTCTCTCACAGGCTGCAATCAAAGTACTGGCTGGGGCTGTGGTCATCTTAAGGCTTGACTTCAGAAGGACCCGCTTCCCAAACTCTCTCGCATGGTGGTTAGGAGGATTCAGCTTCTTGTGGGCTACTGGATGGAGTCTCAGTTCCTCCCTGACCATCAGCTGGAGGACATCCTTAGTTTCTTGCTGTGTGGGCCTCTCCATAGGGCAGCTCAAAACAGCTTGTTTTATCGGAGTATCGACTGAAAAAAATGCACAATCTAAAAGTCGTTTCATTTGGCGGACAAAATTGAGAACTTAAGCCCAGAAGACAGCCTCTCAGATAGCTCTGAGGAACTGCCCTAAAGAGGTAAGGGAGGAGCCAGGATATATAGGAATTTTGCAACAAAAAACAGGTAGTCAGAACATTAGAAGTTTACTGTTAATTAAAGAAAACCAGACATCTCAAGTTAATGAATTTAGCGCTTTTCTATGTATGGTGAGATGTCAGAGTCTGGGTTCATTGAATTCCTTTGATATGCAACTTAACTGTGTAGGGCCAGTATCCTGCTTTTATCCATCCTGAATCCCCTCAGGGTGCACTGTTGGGGGTGGCCACGGGGCGGGGGCTGCTGGTTTTCCGGCTACAACATCCTTTGTTTACTGATGGAGCAGGCAACATTCTTAGTCCACAGGAGGGAGAGAGAGGTATGAGCAAAATAGAAGCTGTAGTCTTTTGCAAGCTAGCTGGTCTTGGCAGTGACATGCCATCACTTTTACCACATTCTATGCCTTAAAAGTAAGTCACTAGGTCCAGCCCATATCCAAGGGGGGGAGATTACATAAGAGTATGAATTCCAGAAAGCAGAGATCTCTGGAAACGATATGAGGAAACAATATGCTGCCCATCACAGTTAGTTCTTCTGTCCATTCACTCATTCACCCTAGAGCTTTCTAGGCACTGGGCATTGGCCTTCTTCATAACTAATAACACTAAACTAGTTAATCTCATTTACTCAGAACAAAATTTTATGTTACATGAGGAATTTTTAAGGATTAGAGATTCAGATTAGTATTATTGCCACTTTCACAACTTATAAATTCCCACTCTCTCTGAGGGAAGCCACATTAATTAATTTTCATTTTCATGTATATAGAAAATTCTCTTCCTGATTGAAAACAAAAAATATTTCCGATTCACTCTGTGAAGCTAAGACGTTTACTAAAGGAATAAAAAACATAGCTATATACATGACAGGCGAAGAAGGAGAGAAATCTTTAAATAAATAAGGTGATGTAGTTTTATTCCCCTAACCAAATTACGGTTATTTCATTAACTCTTCAATCAAATTCTAAATCCTCATTCTATTTGCCGAAGTAAATTTGTTTAACATGAAGCCTTGACATCCTTTAAAATAATTATGCTTCTAAATGAAAGTTTAATTTTTAATCATTTGCTTTGCTAAAATAGAAGAAAATGAGAGGATAATATGACAATTTAAAGGATTTGCAACAGATCCCTTGGAGCTGGAAGAGACATACATTTTTTCTGAGTGCTGCAGATTAGCAGAGGAATTTTAAATAATAAAACTACTTCCTCACAATGTTTGCTTCTGTGATGGAAGTAAAACCAGAGGGAATTAGAAGCCAGCAGAGGTGAGGGAGGTCCATGCTCCCTGATCGATCTCTGACGTTAATGGGCATTGCCTTCTTCTCTTCACTATGGCAGGTCCTCCCCTCCAGTGGACGACCACATTCAAGATTCAGGGCTCCGCAGTGCAAGTCCCATTATGAAAAAGATCCAATCCCCAGCAAAACAGAATGAAAACCAATTTCATCTTAGGAGGAAGGAGGTAGGTGAGACTGTGTATTTGCAAATAATGAAGTCTATACAATAGGTGCCGCAGGTTAGTTTGTTTTAACTTTTGGCTAAAAGGCATGATTTGGGGTTTGTTTGCTTTTTAAATCACTGGCCAGCAGTTGAATAGAAGGCCTGCCCAGTTCAGGTTAGGAATGCAAATTCATTTAAGAGGTGTTTTTAACCAGAATTCCTAATGGATAAATGAAAAACAAACCATCTCTTAATTCATAACTCTCTAGATGATGGGTCTTTTGTAACACAGTTTTGCAAAGAAACAAGTTTTTTTCTCTCTCTCCAAGAATTGTAAACTGTACTGATTCTCTTTACCTCCTCACATTCCTCACTGCTTCTCGTGGCAGAGGACACAATTTTCAATACCACATGCGCTTTTTTTTTCCTTGAAATAAAATGAAAAAGGGATAGAAGGGAAATGTACTTGTATTTCCGTGTTGTTGGACTGCTTCAAGGCATTGAGCTCAGAGGTGAGGGCTCATTTTGCAATGGCCCTGACTTGTAATCTATATTTTGTTTGTTTGATTAACTGTCTCTGGTCCTTTTAAAACCAGTGAGAGTGCAGTGACATTCACGGTAGTCAGAGTCGTTAGGAGTTCATATATGACTTTTTTTTAAAAGCTATCATTATTTATTGCACAATCTTATAACTGTTCATATAAATCAAAATGAAAGAAAAAGCAAACCTATTCAATTTTTTTTTCATTTTCCAAGTTACCCCCCAAATCCTGGTTATGCCCAGAAGTATTTCTCACAGAGTTATAATAGTAGGATAGATAAGACTTTGTATTTTACTTTTAAACTTGAGGTTTCGTATACATTTTATACACATTTTATTTTACTCTTCACAGTTAAAATGCTAATATCTGCATAATATTCCTTTGAATATTGTGAGACCACAATTCACCTAATCATTTTTCAATTCTGAACATTTAGATAAAATATACTATAGTTTATAGATATTGCTACAAAGTGTATTTTTATTGCATAATTTAAAAAATTCTTTTGGATTATTTCCTTGGTATAAAGTCCCTAAAGTGAGGTGAAAGGGTATGAATAGTTTTATCCTTTATAGTATAGTCCAAATTTGTGTTCTTAATGAGTTGTACTCACTTACACTGCAATTTTTGAACATATATCAGTTTTACCAGTTAGCACCGGGAATTCTCATTCAAATCTTTTCCTTCTTGAATGGGTGGAAAGTGGGTGCATTTTGATATCATTATATCATTCTTTGTCAATAGATACATGGAAGTCTTTGCTCTCTGGGGAAAGAAGCAACCCAAGGAAACTTTCTTTAGACAGCATAATTTAATTTTTCATGTTCCCTCACTTTCTCTTGTCCAGTTTTAGCTGCGGTGTTAGAAGTAGAGGAGCCCACAGCTGGGACTGAAGTGGGTTTCAGTGTTGCTGTTCCCCAATTACTTGGTACCTGTAATTCCTGTGTCTGTGCTTATGGTCTTCATGTAACCTGGAATGTTCTTTCCTTCTGTCCCCACTTTAATGACAGTGGTAAGAAGAATTCTAAAAATGGCTCCCAAGATTCTACTGCTCTAATCCCTGGAACCCACTGATATGGTGAGATTTCACTCCCATGACTGTGCTTTGTTACCTGGCACCATTGACTTTGGTAGGCTATTAGGATGGGCCTGATCTAATTACATGAGCTTTTTGAAAAGCAGAGAGTTTTCTCTTCTGTAGCAGAAGGAGAAGTCATAGATTTGCAGCCCAAGGGGAGTTGGACGCACCATTCCTGGCCTGAAACTGGAGGAGGCCACCTGTCACGAAATGTGGACAGCCTGTAGTTGCCGAGCAAAGTCCCCAGCTGAGAGCCAGCAAGGAAATGGGGACTTCAGACCTACAGTGGCCAGGAACTACATCTGGTCAACAACCGGAATGAGTGTGGAAGTGGATTCTTCCCTAGAGCTTCCAGATCATAGGCCAGCTGGCCAACGCTTGGATTTTGGCCTTGTGAGATCCTAAGCAGAGAACCCAGTTTAGCCCACCTGAACTTCTGACCTACAGAACTGTGGGATAAATGAGGGTGTTGTTTTACGCTGATTAAATTAGTGGTGATTGTTATAGCAATCTATAACAATCTATTTCTATTGTTATAACAATAGAAAACTAGTGCAGGGACATAGAAACAGAGTTGTCAGACAGACTAGAAATTACTTTTAACCAACTTGCTGGGCTTGTTGCTTAAAAGATTCCAATTTGTAAGAATTTCTGAATAAAACCTACGACAGCCTGAACTTGAAAGTACTCCTGTCCTCTTCTGCGGGTTGAGTCATTTGCTCTCAAACCTGCTGATGGCTAGTTGTGTTGGCTACTATAATTACATACTTATATATGTTTAAAAGCATTATGTCAACTAGAGATGTAAGAGAGTGAACATGAAAAGGGTCCACCTTTCTATGAATATAACATTGAATGCTTTGGAATGATAAATAGTAGTTACTAGGTCCTTCCCTGGCAGTCCAGTGGTTAAGATTCTGCACTCCCACTGCAGGGGGGTGCAGGTTCGATCCCTGGTCAGGGAACTAGGATGCCACATGGCTTGACCAAAAGAAAATAAATAAATAAAGTTAGATAAACAGTAGTCGCTAACAAATGCTATGGAATTAGGTGGATGAAGCAACTAGAAACCCAGAACTGTAAATGTCTAGAAGGATTTTTCAGTGAGCTTGCTCTGCAAGTATCTCTAAATTATTCCTCCATGGTAAAGAGTTTGGAATTAGAAATTGTACGTAACGCATTAGGAGGACAACTTACATAAGAATGCTGACACAGCGCTGCCCTCGCAGGGTCACACCCTTGGCCCTGCATCAGGGAGTGGTGAATGAAGGCACATGACTGTTTTAAGTTAAAATAAGACATTTCAGGCACTGGTCTTTATTTATATTTGATGATTCCTCTCATTAATTGATTTTTTTAAACTGACCAACTATCCAGTACTTCTGATTAGGTCAGATAAGAGAAACTCTGCTGTAATGTTACAACACATACACACATGCACACATGGCAGGTTAAGCAAGTTACAAATCAAATCATGACGTATGATCACATTTTTGTGAAAAACACATATTCCTAGGGAGAAAAATGGGGATACCAATGATAGTTATATTTGAGTGGCAGAATTATGGGGATTCTGCTTATGTGTATTTTCTACAATAAAAATATATTACTTATGAAATAAGGCAATAAAATAAAATAATAAATAATAACTTGTAGCTAACCTTCAAAGTCAAGATCCAAAATATCCCCTCCCTGAAGTTTTTCTGGATTCATATGAAGCCGCATAAGCCACCTATATCTTTATGCTCCCATAGATCCTTTCTTGTATATCTGGTTTCCCACTTAATTAGTTCTGATATTTAGCATGGTCAATTGTGCCTTTCCCTCTCCTTTGAGAGCAGGGACCATGACTTCTGAATATCCATATTCCATAACACTAAGCACAGTTCCCACCACTGAGGAGGTACTCATTAAATGAGTGAATGAATGAATTGTGTGCTGGTGTAGTCACAAATATATCAGAAACAAACAAACAAAAAGGCTCTTTCTCTTAGTGTCCTTTGGTAAGCAGTTTTTAAATCATACTCTGGCCTACATGATCCAGAGCATCTGTCTTAGCATCTTATATAATCTGAAAGAAAAGGCCATATACCCAGACCTCGAGCAGAAACTTTCTGGACAAAATGAGAACAGTTTTATGAAAAACCCAGCACTGGGTGTTTAGGCAGCACACAGATGCTAGCCAGGCTCTGGAAGAACCCACCTATATAGGATGTTCCCTTGACTTTCACCTCCTGTCCAGCATCTAGACTACCCGTGAGAAAGGCCTCTGTGTGTGTAGGGGAACATTTGTCAAGCGTTCTTGAGTTTGCATCTCCTGCAAGCAGAACGACCTCTGTCCTGATTTTGTTAGTGTGATTACTGAAAATGGAGTGGTCTATTAAAAAGTAATGGTCGCCACCACCTGACAGATCTGCTTCTTGCAACATTAGTGTCATGGTGATGTATTGGCAGAATCTCCAAAGTTGAAAAGCTTGTTTCCACAAATATGTTGTGTAAACATAAATTCACCTGCAAACATTACTCATTTTGTTTTTATTTTTTACCCTTTAATATTTGCCATTCACCTTTCAGCACACATGTGGCCCTCACTGGAAGGCTCTGATGAGTGACTCTGGGAAAGAGCCAGAGCAACCTTGGTGTTGTCTTATGCATGTTTAGAGTTTTCCCTCTGCTGTTGAGCTACTTGCAGGAGGGGAAGAGAAAAAAGAAAAAACCTACAAGGCAGGACTGAGCAAACCTCATTGGGCTAGGAAAGCTCTGAGGGGGATCTCTTTTTACTAGAAAGGTAAGTCTGTGTAGTGATTTGAAAACTTCCTGCCATTGGGGAATTGGGGTAGGAGAGGTAAGAGAGATGAATAGGTAGAACACAGAGAATTTTTAGAGCAGTGAAGATACTCTGTATGACAGTATAATGACGGATATACATCACTATGCTTTTGTTCAAACGCATAGAATATACACACCAAGAGTGAACCCTAAGGTAAACTATGGACTTTGGGTGATTATGATGTTTCAATGTAAACATCATTCTTGGTAAAAAAAAAAAAAAAAAAAAAAAGTATCATTCTAGCGAGTGATGTTGAAAATGGAGGAGACTATGCATGTGTGGGTACAGGGGTTACAGGGGAAATCTCTGTACCTTCCTCTCAATTTTGTAGTAAAACTAAAACTGTTCTTAAAAGCAAAGTCTTCACACACAAAAAAAAAAACCTACAAAAGCAAACAAGCCCTCTGCCTTCATTTAATCTTTCACTGAAAAATTGAAAGACTGTTTCTTTTGTTACCTCCCAACATCTAGAAGAACCAAATCAAGAAATGAATGATTTCTCCCACTAAGGCTGGACTCAGAAGCCTAGATAGCTAGCTGGGCTATGATGTGTTTCCAGGGATTGGGACCAAAACACTCTTTCCCTTAAGGCCATTCCATTAAGGACTTTATAAAATGCATTTAGCTGGAGATGAGGTTTGTCTGCCTGGGAGAGGAGATTAGGAAGCTTGTACAATAGGCCAACAAGTCTGGTGGACCCAGAGTCCAAAGAGAATGGGATGGCATTGGGAGAAGCGCCAAGGCTGGTTAGTTCAGAAGTATCAGGGACCTGGACATTCGAATGGAATGAGGGAACACACACCAGTGAGGACCCCTTCTCTATGTCTGTTGAGCCCTGTTTTCATTTAGTCCTGGGTCTATGGATTTGTTGGTTTTGCCTTCCCGGGATCCATTCCATCTTCTGCTGATAGCTGCTCTCTGATTTTCCTCGTGGGAAGCTCTGTTCACCACTCTCAGATTTAGGTTTGGATGAAGTTGACTTCACCTCTGACCTCAGGTCTGCTTATGACCCAGACATGGCAAGGAAAGCAGTACACTCTTCCAGGACAGTATAGAGATGGCTGCATAACCCCGTCAGCAGATGTTCAATTACTATATTTTGGATGAATTAAGAATTCTTCCTTCTATACATGGAGGACTTTCTTGGTTGAATCATGTAAAAATCTCCCTAGCAACAACATTTCTTACATTATGCTTAATATTTGTCTCTTTTGTTGTTCTTTTCAATATTATAGAATTTGTAATGCAGTTGAATTAACACACAAAATACTGTAGCAGCCTGGGGGGTTAAAGATAGTTAAACAGCTGGGAGAAGAATTCATCGTCTAGCTTAATATTCAGAGAAATGGGAAGGCAGGGTACTTTTGGTGGTTGAGCATTCTAAGATAAATGAACCTTATAAGAAATGAGACTTGTAGACTGGTGTCCAATAGATTGCTTCAACCAAATCTGGTTAGCTGTAAACATCATTAGCTTAAAATGTCTCCTCTCTTACCCCTGTTGTCTGTGATAACATGGGCTTCCTAATAGGGAAAGTGCTGTTCTTTTACATTTTATCCCCTTCTGGGGGTGTTAAAGCTAGCTGAATTGAGGCTTCCTGCAAGCTACATTAAGCTGTGTTCCTCCAGGCCAGAAGGGAAATTGTAATGTCTCTTCTGGCTTTAGAGGTTCCAATGGCAAGGCAGCTTTCTTCCTAAAATCAGAGTTTAATAAAAAAAAAATAAGATCTAGATCAATCGATTTGTATGCTAGTTTTAAGGCATTTTTTCCCTAATATTACCTCTCCCACTTCCCTCCACAAAGAGCGCATTATGTTCTTGATGTCCAAGATCAAGATCTGCAAAATTTAGATGTTAAAATATGAATCTGATGTTGTGTTTAGAGATGACAATTTTTCCAACCAGTTCTTTGGTGGTTTTCTCAAATCTTTCTTTAAATTGCCAGAAAACACTTTTATGGAATAGCTGACCAAGTTTCTTTAAGAAATGACATTATTTTAACAAAGAAAAAAGTGGTGGTGATGATGGAAACTGTTCTGGATTTAAAGAAGACTAGATTTTAGAAAAGAAATTGTTGATTGGACCTTATGTGGATCCTAGTTCAAACAAATATCTGCAAAAATACATTTTGGGGATCAATAAGTGAAATTTGAATATGGTCTAAATATTTGGGACTTCCCTGGTGGCGCAGAAGTTAAGCATCCACCTGCCGATGCAGGGGACACGGGTTCGATCCCTGGTCTGGGAGGATCCCACATGCCGTGGAGCAACTAAGCCTGTGCACCACAACTACTGGGCCTGCACTCTAGAGCCCATGAACCACAACTACTGAGCCCGCATGCCACAACTACTGAAGGCCGTGAGCCTAAAGCCTATGCTCCGCAGCAGGAGAAACCACTGCAATGAGAGGCCTGCGCACTGCAGTGAAGTGTAGCCCCCGTTCGCCGCAGCTAGAGAAAGCCCGCGCGCAGCAGTGAGGACCCAGCGCAGCTAACAACAAATAAATAAATAAATAAGTTGAAAAAATAAATAAATATTAGATGATATAAGAAGTTATAGTTAATTTTGTTAGATGTGAAAATGGTTTTGTGGTTATGTAGAATGTCTTTATTTTTTAGAAATGCTTGCTGAAGTATTTAGGGATGAAATGTCACAATGCAATGTCTAATTCATTTTTAAAAAGATGAAGCAAATATGACAAAGATATTTGTTCAATCTAGGTTATGGTTATACAATGGTCACTAAATAATTCCCTATTTTTTATGCATGTTTGAAATATAATACAAAGGCTTTTTTAAAGGACAAATAACTTGTCAGCAGATTCCTTTCCTACATCTATTTTAAGAAACCAATATGGGCACCATCTCTGATGGAAACTGTAGAAGAAAACTCCAAATATAAGTTAGGTAGATTTAAATGAACTTTAAAAAATATTCTCTGCTGCTGGAATATAAAATTATGCAGCATTTATAAGTAAAAGTTCATGGAGCTCTCTTAATTCATCTATATTCTGTGGGTAGGTGGGGATAAATGAATAATAAAAGCACTGCCTGTTGAAGGAAAAAAATTTCAGCTCATAAATTGAGCTCCATGAAAATTATTTAAAGTACTTGTAAGTATAATAGGTTCACCAGAAATAGTTCTCATTTGCAAGATAACATTTCCTATAAATGAACAGAAAGTAATATATGGTCAATGTAAAAAACACAGATAATCCACAAGAAGAAAAAATCTCCAATAGTTTCACTGCCTGTTATTAATATTTTGACATATGTCTATCTAGTACATTTTCCAAGCATAGGTATGTATCTATCTTCCATCCTTCCCTCCCATCCTTCCACCTCTCTTGCTGATCTCTTTCTCACTCCTTCCCTCCCCTTTTCCAGACTACCATTAGACATGGAAGTAAAACCAGAAACAGGAAAAGTGGCTACACCCATGTGATGAAAACACTTCACTCCTAGAATAAAGCCATCTTTACTTTGGCAACTTACAGTATTTTTAAAATAAGTTTTTAAGAATTCTTGTATATAAGGGTGATTAGCCCTTTATCCAAGAGATGAGTTGCAAATACTTCCCTCTGCCAGTTGTCATCTTTAAGTGTTTCATAACTTTATTATTGCAATTGATCATATTTATGGAGATTTCATAAAGTTACAAATAATTGTAATACAAAAAGGCAGTTATTACAATGCATGGTAGTCCATCAGCATCTCTTGATAACAGCAGTATAATTGCTGGGCAACAATACTGCACAGAGAAATCTAATAACCATAAGTTTTATTTTTAATTGAGGCATAATTTACAAACAATAAAATGCACAGATCTTAAGTGTTCAGTTTTATGAGTTTTGGCAACAGTATTAACCTGTGCAAACACCACCCAAAACAAAATGTGGATCATTTGCTTCACCCCAGAAAGTGTCTTTGTGCCCTTTCTAGACAGTTACCCAGTGCCTCCCAGCTGGGCAAGCATTTTCTTTTCTTTATTTAACATCTTTATTGGAGTATAATTGCTTTACAATGGTGTGTTAGTTTCTGCTTTATAACAAAGTGAATCAGCTACACATATACATCTATCCCCATATCTCCTCCCTCTTGCGTCTCCCTCCCACCCTCCCTATCCCACCCCTCTACGTGGTCACAAAGCACCGAGCTGATCTTCCTGCGCTATGCAGCTGCTTCCCACTAGCTATCGATTTTACATTTGGTAGTGTATATATGTCCATGCCACTCTCTCACTTTGTCCCAGCTTACCCTTCCCCCTCCCTGTGTCCTCAAGTCCATTCTCTACGTCTGCGTTTTTATTCCTGTCCTGCCCCTAGGTTCTTCAGAACCATTTTTTTTTTAAGATTACATATATATGTGTCAGCATATGGTATTTGTTTTTCTCTTTCTGACTTACTTCACTCTGTATGACAGACTCTAGGTCCATCCACCTCACTACAAATAACTCAATTTTGTTTCTTGTTATGGCTAAGTAATATTCCATTGTATATATGTGCCACACCTTCTTTGTCCATTCATCTGTTGATGGATATTTAGGTTGCTTCCATGTCCTGGCTATTGTAAATAGTGCTGCAATGAACATTGTGGTACATGACTCTTTGAGTTATGGTTTTCTTAGGGTATATGCCCAGTAGTGGGATTGCTGGGTCGTATGGTAGTTCTGTTTTTAGTTTTTTAAGGAACCTCCATACTGTTCTCCATAGTGGCTGTATCAATTTACATTCCCACCAACAGTGTATGAGGGTTCCCTTTTCTCCCCACCCTCTCCAGCATTTATTGTTTGTAGATTTTTTGGTGATGGCCATTCTGACTGGTGTGAGGGGATACCTCACTGTAGTTTTGATTTGCATTTCTCTAATGATTAGTGATGTTGAGCATCGTTTCATGTGTTTGTTGATAATCTGTATATCTTCTTTGGAGAAATGTCTCTTTAGGTCTTCTGGGCAAGCATTTTCTGATTTGTCACTGTAGATTAGTTTTTGTTTGTTTTTTCCATATTTTATTTTGGAATTATTATAGTATACACTTTTTTTGTATACTATACAAGCATAATGCTTTTGAGGTTCATTCATGTTGTTTGTTGCACGTATTAGTAATTCATTTGTAGTGCTGAGTAGCATTCCATTATATGAATAATCTATTTGTTTACTCACTGACCTGTTAATGGACACTTGGGCTGCTTTCAGTTTGGGGCTAGGAGCATTTGTGTATAATTTGTAGCCATGTGTTTTCATTTTTCTTGAGCAAATACCTAGGAATTTCTGGGTAACAGAGAAGGTCTATGTGTATAAAAAAAGGCCAAGTTTCCCAAAATGATTGTATTCTTTTATATTCCCTCCTATCAGTAATATATGTGAGTTCCAGTTGTTCCACAGCCTCAACACTTAGTATTATCTTGCCTTTAAATTTTAACGATTCTAGTGGGTGTGTAGTGGCATCTCATTGTGGATTTAAATTTGCATTACCCTTTTGATAATGATGATGAGCATCATTTCAGGTGTTTTTTTGGTTTTTTTTTTTTGCTGTCCACAAATCTTCATTTGTGAAGTTTGTTCAAATCTTTTGTCCATTTATAAATTGTGTATCTTCTTAATATTGAGTTGTAGAAATTCCTTATATATTCTAGATATGTCTTCTCTTCAATATTGTCTTTGCATTTTTTTAAGGTTTCTTTCAAAGAGCATGTGTTTTTAATTTTGATGAAGTCCAAGCTATCATTTTCTTCTTTTTTGGTTTAGTGTTTATTGTGAGCATACAGTAATCTTTGACTATACCAGGGTAATAAATGTTTTCCTCTTATATTTTCTTCTAGAAGTTTTATAGTTTTAGCTCTTAGGCTCATATCTATAATCCATTTGAGTTAATTTTTGTGTACAGTGGATGCAAGGGCTGAGGTTCATGTTTTTCCATATGGATTCCAATTATACAAAACACTATTCTTTCCCCCATTGAATTAACTTGGAATCTTTGTTGAAAATCAATTGACCTTATAAGTATGGGTCTGTGTCTGGGCTCACTATTCATTCTATTTATCTTTATGTCTATACTTACATCGATACAATATTGTCTTAATACTGTACCTTTATAAGTTTCAAAGTTGGTTTGTGTAAGTCTTCCAACTTTGTTTTTCTTTTTCAAGATCATTTTGTCTATTCTAGGTGCTTTTTATTTGCATTTTTAGAATCAGTGTTTCAACTTTTATAAAAATGTTTTCTGGGATTTTTCTTGTGTCTATGTTGAATTAAGAGATCAGTTTTGGGAAAATGGACATCTTAATAATATTAATGGTTTAACTCTATTAAGCCTTCTTTAATTTCTCACAAGAATGTTTTGTTGTTTTTGATATAAAAGTTTTACGTATCTTTTCTTAGACTTGTTCCTATGTTACTGTGTTATTTTTTAAATTTCATTTTAATTGTTACTAATATATATAAATGCAGTTGATTTTTATATATTGACTTTGTGACCTTGCTACGTTTACTTATTAGTTTTAGTAGTTTTTGTTTTTTAGTATGTTTTTAAAAATAGATTCTGTGGGGTCTTTTACATATACAACCATGTCATATGAAAATCATGAAAATTTTACTTCTTCCTTTCCAATATTTTTCTTTCCTTATTGCACTGTTAAAAATTACAATACGGGGGCTTCCCTGGTGGCGCAGTGGTTGAGAGTCTGCCTGCCAATGCAGGGGACAGGGGTTCGTGCCCTGGTCCGGGAGGATCCCACATGCCGCGGAGTGGCTGGGCCCGTGAGCCATGGCCGCTGAGCCTGCGCGTCCGGAACCTGTGCTCCGCAACGGGGGAGGCCGCAACAGTGAGAGGCCCGCGTACCGCAAAAAAAAAAAAAAAAAAATTACAGTACGATATTAAATAGAAGTGGTAAAAGTAGACCTCTTGCCATATTTCAATTATAGGGGGAAAATGTAGCCCCCGCTACCTTTACAGGGGGAAAGAGTAGCCCCTGCTCGCTGCCCGCGTGCAGCAACGAAGACACAATGCATCCAAAAATAAATAAATAAAATAAACAAATTATAAATAAATAAATAAGCTGCGGATCTAGAGTCCACTTTTCCCAACAGGAAGTTATGCTTAGTGCTTACTGCCAGCTCTAGTCCATGCTGAGAGAGAGAGACAGGGACAGAGAAAGACAGAGAACTATTGACAACGAGCACTTAAAACAGTGGCTAATCTCATCCACACTTACATCTGCCTTTGGAATGTATGTATTTAAATAGGTCATGTACTAACCTAAATGATTTTTACGTATCTTATTTAAAAGTTATTTATTTTCCAAAATGTAGCCTTATTGAATAGTGTGAGGGGTTACTGACTAGCACTGGAGAAGCTGACCTGTAATGAGATGTTGAGGGTGGATCTTCCAAAAACTGGCTTCAAATAGAGGGTTTGCCATTTATATTTGAAACCTGATTATTTCATGCAAAATTTTGAATATTATATTTATATTTATTATAAAAGTAATATAGCAGAAAATCTACTTTTTGATTATTGATATTCCTGGATTTTACATACCTTTTGTCCCCCAGACACTGTCATGAAAGCAAATGTTTTAATGTGTGATAGGTATTTGCACAACTGCAATTCAACATTTCAGAAAACAGTTGTCATCAGTGAAAACAACTCAATGAGGGGAAAGCCACAAATGCATGCACTATAAGAGGTCAGCGGCCACTATCCAGGCTACATTACCATCTGGTCCTGCTGACGTGGTCATTTTCTCAACTCAGAAAACATGTATCAGTTCCTCCTGATTTGAAATCCTTTCCAGCTCTGAGGAGTGACCTCCCTCCCCCACCTTTCCCAACCAGCCGCTCATTCATTACCCCTGATGGACCTTCCTTTCCTACTGTATCATGATTTTGAAAAGAGGTGATGACACATACATCATATTTTTGGAACATCTGTGTTGTTCGGATGCTGCCTTGCTAATACCTCCAGACATATTCCACTTAACTGTCTGTACTCTCCATACTCATACTTTTACTTTCCATGCTTTTTGTAAGGATTCAAACAATGCCAAAATGCTGAAAGTAAAAAGTGAAATGTTTCACTTCAACTTCCCAACAATTTCTTCTAGAGGTACCGAGCATTGATAGTTTAGCATGTGACTCTCTGGTTTGTTCCATGCTTACACACCCAGAAGATATATAGTATGATACAGCCATACCTATACTTACACCTATACCTATACCTACATTTAAAAAAAACAGAAATGGGTTTATACTGCACATATTGTTCAACAACCTGTTGTTTTTTTCCAGTTAACACTTTCACCTGGCATGTGGGCATGTCAGTACACAGAAGTCACCTTATCCTTTTTTAATGGCTTTATGATATTCCATTATGTGATAAACTGTGATTAATTTAACCAGTTCTCTTTGGTGGACACTTAGAAATCTTGTTTTTAAGATTTTCCCAAAGAAATGAATTCAATTCCGGAAAGACATTTTCTTACATCTCTAATCTCCAAAAGACAGTCTGCCCTCTATGAAAACAGGCAACTTTAGATTCAGATAATTAGAAGGTGTGCTATGTGTGAACACTTTCTTCTCTTTCTCCACTTGGCTTGATGCTTTGAATGTAAAACAAAACCAGAATAGTAGGCTCGGCATATGTTGCAACTGTTCATTTAAGGGCTTCTCGTTTCACACGAGCATTCTTCTCTTGCCTGGAGAGTGGTTGCTGAGAAGCTGTGTCACCGTGTGTGTGAGGCCACTGTTCTCCAAGGACCAAGGTAGAACTGGTTTAAAGGAATCTCCTCAATTGAGTGCCAGAACTGCCTTGCCCTAGGACTGATTGCTTTTTGCAGAGCAGATAACTGCGATGTTATGATTACTCACAGGCACACGTACGCACAGTCACAGACATGCACAAAACATCACGTCTATATACTCACATATACAATCACATACGTGTGCAGGCACTCACACAGTCACATACACAGACTCGCACACCTGCCCACACACACTCATACAGTCATATCGCGATATTCTGCACACATATACATACACGTGTGTGGATACGTGTATAATATACATATGTGTATATATATATGGTTATAATGTGTAATATATATGTATATATGTGCAGAATGTCTCAATATGAGTGTATAATTATATATATATTTACAATATATATAATGTATACTCACATAGACACACAGAGAATCTCGTATTCGATAAAAAGTTGTGGGGTAAAAAAAAAAGTTGTGGGGTAACACAACATTGTAAATCAACTATACTTCAATTAAAAAATCACTGAATCTGGTGGGAAGCAGCTGCATAGCATAGGGAGATCAGCTCGGTGCTTTGTGACCACCTAGAGGGGTGGGATAGGGAGTGGGGGTAGGAAGACTCAAGAGGGAGGAGATATGGGGATGTATGTACATGTATAGCTGATTTACTTTGTTATACAGCAGAAACTAACACACCATTATAAAGCAATTATACTCCAATAAAGATGTTAAAAAAAAAGTGAAAAAAAATCACTGAATCATTTAAATAATTTAAATACACATTTACCCTGCTTTCCATGAAAAAAAGTTGTGGGGGTTCCCAGCGTGGGTTTGGGGGTGGACGGGGGGGGGCTGGGGGAGCACATAGCCTGGCACACTCAGTCCTCACCCCTGAGTAGTAGGGGGCCAGCCGCCTCTAACATGTGTGCGCCAGCACATCTCTAGGCTTCGATGAGCTGCTCCATGGTCAGCTTGTTCCTCCGGTTCCTTCCTCTGGGATAGGCCTGTGCCACTCACCAAGGACAACCTTCTCAGAGTTGGGGACAGCTCTTAGATAGAGGGCACACATCTAGCACAAAGTACCCACATGCCCACCCATTGCCTTTTCCTGTGTTGGGAATTCAAGAGCTCTTTTCAGTCCAGTGGAAGATTCAGAAATGTTTGAAAGGGTCATCTAGTTTGGTGCAATTCAGCTGCAGCTGCGTTAATGCCTGCTCCGTGCAAGGAGGTTGGGCACAGTGAACCTGACACTGTCTTCAGGGCTATCTTTTCCAAGGGCTGCATTTCAGACATCTCCAAAGACCAGAATATATCTTCTAAGAGTGGAACACTTCTGGTTCACAGTGGTCTCCTTGGCACAAGTCTGCACCCTGAACACCACTGCGGGCCTGGAAATAATGTCACCATTGTACAATAAATAGAATTCTGAAGATGACAAGTAAATTTCTTTCCTCTGATACCTTAAAAAACAGCATTCAGGGCTTCCCTGGTGGCGCAGTGGTTAAGAATCTGCCTGCCAATGCAGGGGATGTGGGTTCGAGTCCTGATCCTGGAAGATCCCACCTGCTGCGGAGCAACTAAGCCCGTGTGCCACAACCACTGAGCCTGCGCTCTAGAGCCCAAGTGCCTAGAGTCCGTGCTCCGCAACAAGAGAAGCCACCGCAATGAGAAGCCCACGCACCGGAACGAAGAGTAGCCCCTGCTCACCGCAACTAGAGAAAGTCCACATGCAGCAACAAAGACCCAATGTAGCCAAAAAAAACCCCAGCATTCAGTGAGCCATTCTCACCGTGTTTTTAAACTTTTTAGAAGTCTTCCTTGTCTCTCCTTCTTTTCTTCTTTCAACCAGCATCCTCCCACAGAGATGTGACTGAGCATTTCTCCCCAGAAGAACAGTTTCCCTGACTCTCTCCTTCTTAGCAAATCTAGTGCTTTTTAAAAGGCTCTGTCTTGTGTGAGATGGATGCTAGAGCCTGAGGAAGACGGAAACAGGCAGGAACTTGGGAGAAAGGAATTTCAAGCTGACACCTGTTCTAGCCATTTAGTTGATGTTTATCGAGCCCCCGCTAATATCAAAGGCCTTGCTGAAGTCATTATAGTCTCAGTGATGAAGATGGGCACATCCCATCCAATGGGGAAGACATGGTATAAACAAGTAAATCACTCTATCAGTAGTGATAACTGCTAGGAAGAAAACTGAAGCAAGGTAAGAGCACGGAGGTGTATGAGTGTGTGAGTATGGGGGTATGTGTGTGGATGGGTGTGTGTTTCTCCTTTACTGGGGTTTGGGGGTGGGTCAGGGAAGTTCTCCCCACGAAGGAAACATTTGAGCAGGGACCTGAATACAGTGAGAAACAGTCATCCAGGCAGCGGGCACAGCATATGCAAAGGCCTAAATGTGGGAAGGAGCTCAGCGTTTGCTGGGAACTCCAAGGAGACTGGCTGGAGCACAGTGAGCAAAGGGGAGAGAGATGGAAGTGAGGCTGCGGCGGGGCGGGGGGCGGGAGTCAAGGGCCTTGGGTGCCTTGGTTAGGAGCCTGTATTTTAATTGGAAACAGAAACCCACTGGAGGATTTTGAGGAGGGGAATGACTATGGTCTGATTTTTGTCTTTGAAAAGATGGCTCTAGCTGCCATAGGAAGAAAAAGGAATGTATTTGAGAGGGGCGAGGGGAAGGGGTGTCCTTATGGAGGATGGTGCAGAGCAGTGTGGGCTGGGCAGTGTGGTGGGGATGCAGAGGTGGGTTCTGTGCGTGTGTGTGTATGTGTGTGCATGGTGATGGTGAAGCAGGAAGCTTTGGCACTCCAAGGCAAAGTGAGCCAGGGCAACAGCCCAGGTGTGGAAATCTTGCTGTATTTGCAGAATGGAAGCAGTAATGAACATTTGTCGACTTATTAGCTGCATCGTCCCATTGCACCCTCTTTATGTCTGTGTGATATCTGCTCTCTGGTGCTGTTGTTATCCATCGTTTGTGGTTGAAAAAGTGTGGCTCAGAAAGGTTGGGTAACTTGCCCAATTCTCACGGCTGATGTGAGGGTGAGCCATGACTTGAATGTAGGTTTGTTTGAACCCAAAGTCCATACTGCCACTCGGCTTTACACTACATTTCATGTAAAAGAAACCGCATGCTTGCCAACAGTGGTTCATGGCCACCAGCATCAGAATCCTCTGAGGGGCTTATTAGAAACACAGATGCCCCTCCATCTCCTGACACAACTTGAACCTACTGAATCAGAACCTCTGAGGGCTTGAGAACCACCTCTGTAGGGGATCAAGGTCTCTAAGTGTCTCGCACATTTCATCCCAATGACCACTCCTTTCACTCCAGCTCTGGCCCCAGTGTCTGAACTGTTCCAAGAGCTATGAACATTTATCTTCTTATTGTTTTGAATAAGTAATAGGTTAACAAGGCTCAAAAATCAAAATGATTTAAAATGATAGATATTGTGAAGTGTCACTCTGAATCCCGTCCCCATCTACTCTGTTCCTCCTAATCTCCCAACAGGGAGTAACTATTAGTAGTTTCCTGTGTATCTTCCATTGTTTTCTTAAGCAAATAAAAATATGTAATCTTATTTTCCCCCTTTCTTACAGGAAGGCAATGTGGGGCTTCCCTGGTGGCGCAGTGGTTAAGAATCCGCCTGCCAGTGCAGGGGACATAGGTTCTATCCCTGGTCCGGGAAGATTCCACATGCTGTGGAGCAACTAAGCCCGTGCACCACAACTACTGAGCCCACGTGCCACAACTACTGAAGCCTGTGCGCCTAGAGCCCGTGCTCCATAACAAGAGAAGCCACTGCAATGAGAAGCCGGTGCACCGCAACGCAGAGTAGACCCCGCTCACTGCAACTAGAGAAAGCCCGCATGCAGCAATGAAGACCCAATGCAGCCAAAAATTAATTAATTAATTAATTTAAAAAAAAGGCAACATGCCATATATCCTGCTATGTACCGTGCTTTAAAATTTTTTAAAAAAATATACTCTAGAGATATTTTTTATTTTATTTTAATTAATTAATTTCATTTTTGGCTGCGTTGGCTCTTACTTGCTGTGCGCGGGCTTTCTCTAGTTGTGGTAAGCGGGGGCTACTCTTCGTTACGGTGCATGGGCTTCTCACTGCAGTGGCTTCTCTTGTTGTGGAGCACGGGCTTTAGGCGCGCAGGCTTTAGAGCAGTGGCTCAGTTGTTGTGGCACACGGGGTTGGTTGCTCCGCGGCATGTGGGATCTTCCTGGACCAGGGATCGAACCCGTGTCCTCTGCATTGGCGGGTGGATTCTTACACTGTGCCACCAGGGAAGTCCCTCTAGAGATCTTTTCACATCCATATATAGAAAGCATCCTCATTTTTTAAATAGCTGCATAATATTCCATTGCGTGGATGCACCAGTTTCTTTAACCAGTTATGTACTGAGAGTCAGTTGGGTTGCTTCCAGTCTTCTGCTCTTAGAGATAATGCGGTAATGAATAACTGCACATGTATATCATTTAGCAACTGTAAGATAAATTTCCAGAAAAGGGATTGCTGGGTCAAAAGTTAAAGCATTTGTCATTTTGCTCCTTCAGGGTGAACTATTTTGTATCTCCACCAGCAACATCACAGCCTTTCAATGGTGTTTCTAATATAGAGCAATAGATCTTCACACACACCCCCATTACCATTCTGATATGAAATTCTGAGAGAATATAACCTACTTAAAGTCAGAATTAAAACCAAAAAATCAATATGATGCTTCATCTGGTAATATCAAAGATAAATAAAAGTAATTTATAATAAAATAAGAAGCATTTCACTATGTGAAGCGCTTGTGTACTTGTGCCTGTAAGCAGACTAAATAGGAATGCCACACCCCCAAATGCAGACTGATACAGAGGTGCTCTATTGGTGACTCAGGATCCATGAGCACAGCTGTAGTTGAAGTGATTTTCCAAAATGGTAAAACACCAAAAAAAACAAGCAAACAAAACCTTTTTGGTAAGGTTCTGAACAAAACAGAAGACAACTTTCTCTTTATTACACTGCAGTTGCATTCCTGGAAAATTCAGTGTTTATTAAAACCATGCAAAAACTCCTTTGTGCTTATATATAAAATGGGTTTAAGTTCTAGATTCAGGTGATTATAAGCAGATTTTTCTCCTATCTGAATGTCCAGTGGGTCCTTTGAAAGTCCAGTGGGACACAGGATGATTCTTCTTTGTGTGGGACTGTCCTGCTCCCATCCATGAAATGCCAGTAGGATTCCAAGTCATTGTGACAAATAGAGAAGTCCCAGTGATTCATTATGCCGCCAGGGGCAATGCCCTCTCCTGCTCTGAGAATGGCTGCTTTGGGGTCTCCTCTAGAACCCATTACTTAGACCAGGACCAGGTGAGCATTTCTAAAACACTCACCTCTGTTTCATCATGTTTCACTTCTGCTCAAACCCCTCCAGCATCTCTTTGTTGTGGCAGAACAAGTGCAGTATCCTCAGCTGATGGGACAGAGGCTGTACGTCTGCCAATGAAATGTTCATTGGCTGGATTCAATGCTTCATTGAGAGTTGGGTGTTGAAATATAGGCTTTTGGGTGAAAATGGCAAGTAGGACCAGATGCCTGGGGCTGCACTTGGCAAATCGAAGGCTTTCTTGGTCCCTTGTCCTGATGTGGCTGTACGAACCCCCTGCTTTGGTTTGGAGACCCTCCTTTAAGTGGTTGGGTGTCTTTGGACAACGGGCTAAACCTTTCTGAGCCCCTTCTGTTAAATAAGAGTATGGCACTAGAAGGCTGAGAGATCCCTTTCAGCACTGATTTTTGTGATTCTGGAAAGGATGATAGAGTTAGTAGCTGATAGGACTTCAAATCTGTGACACTTTGAGCTCTGATTTTATTAATATCAGATAGTTTAAGTATTTTTTTATTTTTGAGAGAGTAGGAAGTGTTTAGTGGGATCTTTCTTAAATGTGTTGTGCATATGCTCTCTTTAAGATGGTCCATGTATAAGTTACAAATGCTCAGGGTGCTGTGATTCTCTGGGGTTGCGATTTCCTGCGCCAGGGCTCCTCTCCCGGTTCCTCTCCAGTTGCCCCCAAATGCCTGTGATGTTCACCTGCATAAGGCTGGCAGAGAATAATGACTTCGTCATAAAATGTCGTCATGATCTTGATGCCCAAGTGGCTCTCAATATAGTCCAGCAGTCAAGTGGTTGTTTAT
This sequence comes from Leucopleurus acutus, assembly GCF_964270905.1. Classification (NCBI taxonomy): domain Eukaryota; kingdom Metazoa; phylum Chordata; class Mammalia; order Artiodactyla; family Delphinidae; genus Leucopleurus; species Leucopleurus acutus. Next base: position 35,296,278 of record NC_139153.1, on the reverse strand, counting down.
ATATGACTAAGATGTATGATTTTGCTGTGCCTCAATTTTCTCATCAGTTAATAGTCATAACAATAATATGGACATTACAGGTACATTTTCTTCGTGCATACTATAGTTGACCTTTTGTCAAAGTTTATAATTATGCACTTATCATTACGGCTTTTGGAGTAAAGCCTGTCTCCCTTAATAGTGTATAAACTCCTTGAGGGCAGGTGTCTGATTTGTTCACCAGTGGGTCTCCGGCACACCCTACGGTCCTGTCACAGAGATGCTCGACAGTTATTCACTGGATGAATGAGGGAATGCATGAAGGCCATTATCATATAGATATTACATTGGTAGTGGACTGTAGGCTTATAAATAAGGACTAGTATGCTTTCACTCACTCACACTTATTCATTCATTTAGAAAGAAGGCTTCTGGGGTCTGACGGGAGAATTATTTTCCTCCCAGCCCCCAATTTGAGCAGCAAAGCCATCCGGACCCTTTGCCCTGGGGTCAGGCCGCGCTTGTCTCCGTTTGGAAGTGCTAGCACACTTCCATAGACGGAAGGTGTGCACAGAAGCGGAGAATTCATTATAACCGGTTAGTCATCCATGGAGATTGTAGATGCTGCCCGTGGGCGGGAAGCACCTGGCGCTTCCCGGGCGGGGCCTGTTCCCAGAGCTGCGCCCCAAGGTGGGAACACGACCCGCCCACTGAAGCCCCGGCTCTCCCCGCACTCAGCAAAAACACCAAGGGCACCTGGGCGGTCCTTCTCCCAGTTCAGTCAACTCTGAGATCCAGCCCCACATGTGCTGGGGTAACTTTTTGCAGGGATGCTGGGCAGGAGAGCCGGCCTAGATTCTCGCCCGGAAGCACCAGAAGGAAACTGGAGCCCACCCTTGCTCTCTCCCCTGAAAGCTGAGGGCGTTGAGGCAGGTGACGGGGAAGGTCCCAAAGCCCTTGTAGGGGAGTCATACAAACCAGGCGAACCCAGGCGGCGGACGCCCCGGGAGACCCCGCGTCATCAGGAGCGCGCGGCTTCCAGGGGTCAGTCGAGTTGCGCTCGGTGGGTCAAGGATGACTCAGCCTTGCCCGGGTCGGTCTTTACTGCCGGTCGGCGCGAGGGCCCCACAAAGTTCCCAGTCACACCCAGACCTCCCTCTCGCAGAGGCCGGGGCTCCGAAGCCGGGTCCCGAGCTGAGGACGGCGGCGAGAGAGGCTGCAGGGAAGCCTGGTTCCCCGGACGCCCAGGGCTTCTCCGACTTCCTTCCTCCTCGCCCCCGCCTAGGCTAGCCGCTCGACCGCGTCTCCTGCCCAGCGGGTGGGGGTCCGAGTGGGGAGCGGGTGAGCCCCCGAGCCTCAGAGGACTCTCTTACTCCCGAAATCCAGGGAGTCCGCCAGTCAGGATAGACTTGGAGAAGCAGTGCTTCCCCTCCCGACCCCCCAACTCGCCGCAGTCGCGCGGACCCCGGGCCCCAGCGGGTCAGAGCGCGAGCTGCTCGGAAGCCCGGCCCGGGTTCAGGCGCGCCAGGGAGGCCCCGCTGCGGCCCGAAACCGGGAGCCCCACGCTCGTGTGCCAGCGCCGCGCCAGCAGCGCCGCCCTCCGCGCCTTCCCTGATCGGCGCTGCGGCCGGAGGAGCAGCCGCGGGCGGCCACGCAGCAGCGCCCGCGCCAGACAGCCGAGCCCCGCTCTCATCCTCACCGCACTCAGCCTTGCCCGACCCAGTCCGCCGCCGCGAGCCCCGGCCCCTTCCTCAGACTTTGGCCTCTTCCCTGCACCCCTTGCCCTCCGGGAAACTGCGCGGCGGGGACGGGAGTCGCGCCACCTCCGTGCTCCTCAGGACCCGACCCGCCGCCGCCTGTTATCCGGCCGGGCCCTAGCCTCCCGCCTGCGCCCCGCCCCCCAACCAGCTCTGGGCTGGGGGTTGCGGGGTCCGGCCCGGGTCCAGCCCGAGAGTGGCGTCCGCGGCGGCGGACTGCGGAGTTGTAAAGAACTCGGCGGCCGCAGTGGGCCGGGCGGGGCAGGGCGCTCTCAGCCGCGTCCAAGGACACTGGAGTTTCCAAGTCCCCGCCCGCGCGGCGCCCCCCGCCCTCCCGCCGCGGCCGGCCGGACTCCTAGAGCCGCCGAGGCGGGGCCGGGCGGCCGCCGCTGCGAGAGGCGTGTCTCCCTGCTTCCTCCCCCGCCTGCCTCCCTCTCCACCTCTCTCCCCTCCCTCCTCCTCTCCGCCCTCCCCGCCCCGCTCCTTTTTCTGCTCCCCGAGTGCGCCCGGCGCGCGAGAGGCAGGCGGGGCGGCTTGGAGCAGGCAGCGCAGCGCGCTCGCCCACCGCCCGCTCGGCGCAGCTCCCCGCTGCCGCTCTCGTCGCCGCCGCCGGCGCGTCGGAAGGAGCCTAGCATGGCCGGGCTGGGCTCGCAGCGGCGCGCGTCCCGGGGGGCCTCGGCACTCCTGACCGCCGCGCTTCTCTTTGCCACGCTGGGGGACGTGGTGCGCTCGGAGCAGCAGATCCCGCTCTCAGTGTAAGTGCCAGGTCCTGTGCCGCCCGGGGAGGGTACCCTGCCGCCCGCGACTCGCTGTGCCCAAGTTTGGGCTCCTGCAGGTGCGGCCGGCAGGACCTGCCGCGGGCGTCGGCCTCGCCTCAAGCACCTGCCGGCGGGGACCCGCGTGGGGCGGCGAGACTGGGGTGGGATTCCCTCGCCCCCTCCCCGGGCTGCGAGGGAGACCTGGAGAGGCTCACCGCCGGCGACAGCACCAACTTTGAAGCCTGTTTACCGCATGCAACTTCCATGGGCCGTTTATTTACCCCTTCTTTGCTATCTTGCCATCTCACTTCTTTTTGGGGAGGGGGGGATGGGTGGATTTCTTTCGACTAATCTTTGCCAGGTGATGCTCAGTTTGGGTGGTCAAGTTCTCAGGCAATTATTCAAATAAAATTCAGTCGTCTTTCCGGAGAGCCTGGGACACTTTGCGCATTTTGAACTATGTGACCCCCTCGGGCCCCCTCCCGCGCTGCGCTCTGCAGTTTGGTGCTGGCAGTTTCTACCAAGGCGCTTTTTCTGTCTTTTTTTTTTTTTTTCTCCAATGTTATACCGCCTGGCTCCTTCAGCCACAGCCCCGTGTGTGCATATGCGTGCGTGTTGACTGTGACACGGTGTTACATTTGTTCCTGTGCCCTTTCTCCCTGTAGGGTGAAGCTCTGGGCCTCTGCTTTTGGGGGAGAGATAAAATCTATTGCAGCTAAGTACTCCGGCTCCCAGCTTCTGCAGAAGGTAAGGTTTCTGTGGTGGCAGGAAGCGATGATTTTTCCAGCACAGAAAATGGAGGCAGATTTAGTTTTCCAAACAAACGTGAACCCCGAGCAGCATCAGTTATCAGAGGTGTCTCTGATCCTCCGTTTCTTGGCAATGTACTGTGCAGTGACTTCTCCTTACCAACCGGTTATTTTTAGATGACACTTGATTCTAAACACAAAGAAAAGGAGGATACTCACTGGCACTGTCCTGGCTGGGGCTCGGAAACTGAGTGTTTTTGCATGGCTCTCCTCTCAGTGTCGGTATTGCTGTTTCAGTGTGAGAGCAGATGCTCCTCTGGCCAAAAAACGCTAACTTCATCCAAGGGGCAGAATCAGTGCCTGTTATGATGTCTTTCACCTTGCCTGCGTTGGAGGCTGGGGTTCAGTATATCAGAGAAAGATGCTGCACTATTGTTTGTCATCCCCGCAGTTGTACGATCCCATTATTCCCCAATCATCTAGACTCAGGGCTGGGATGCATTACATCATTACAGATAAGGAGAATGAATGTGGTTATCTTTCCACTCAGCTGCACTGCTGGGTAATAACCTATGAGAGTAGTCTACAAACTTAAGAAATTGGTCTGCATCCATATATTCTGGAGAGTAATGAGAATGCAGAATTGATTATTAGGCTTTTATCAGAACCAGCATCAATTTTAATTCAAACAGGCAGCATTATGCTTAAAATTACATTGTGAGATATATGGTCTTTTGCCCTACCCTCTAAGAAAAAAGGGGAAAAAATGGGCCGGGGAGGAGAGATTAGAGGGGTTAAAAGAATTTCAAGTTAACAAATCAACAGGATGAATCCAGTAATTCTCTCAAAGATAGAAAATAAAATTGGCCTTTGGGGGATAATTCTCTGATACAAAAAGCTTAAATTGTTAAGTTAACTTTTAAGTATTTTAAAATGTGCTTTTTGGGCCAATGTAACATATGTGTCATGCGTGCTGCCTGGTAACCAAGTACGTATTTTATTTATGGCATTCTGCTTTAGAGAGTAGAGTTTTTGGGGACATTATATGAAACAGTTTGTCACATGAAATCCAAATATCGTAATGAAGCATGAGCCCACAGTGGAATGACAGAGGTTAGCCTGGCTTAAAAATTGCCAATAGCCATATTCTCTGAAACCATGGAAAGACTGTTATCACAACTCTGTTATTTGGGGACAGAGTTCATTGAATTATAGGCAGTTGATAAAAACTTGAGGTTATGATGTGCCTTTATGGTCAGTGATAATTTACATACCTGTGACCTGCCTCTCAGTTTATAGGAGTTGCCTTTTTTGCTAGTGTTCTTTTAATCTGGACCAGTCTGTACTCAGCTTTGGCATTTTGCCTGCGTGTCAGATGTTTTATGTGAAGAGTTCTGGCCTATTGCATTGCCTGTGTATTTTGCTTATGCTTTTAAAGAAGAGAACATTTTGTATAACTTTAAAGAAATATTTTTCATCTGCACGTTGTAGTTTAGTTGTAACAACTCTGAAAGTAACCCTTCAGAGCCTGTGAACTTTTTTTTGTGAGGGGGCTGTGCTTACATATCTCGTATCTCACATTTTGTAGGAGCACGTGAAATATATGTTTTCCTTCTCTCTGAAGTTAACACACAACACACACACACACACACACACTGCACAAAATCCCATCAACCATATTATTGGCTACTCTATAATAGCAAATTGGAAAAAGCTAAAATGCTTCTCTTACCTTATCAGCATCCTTCTGATACTGTATTCACAAGCGTCGCTTTGCTTTTGTCATGTTTGCAGCTTGACAATTGGGTAATTATTTCCAGCTGTTTGTGGCTTTGTTGTCATTTCTTGCTGTTGCCTGGCATTTTGTAATCTGATGCATGGGGAAGGTGAGGTGTTGGTGGGCGTTAGGTTCTGGGGTGGGCATTTATTTGCTCTTGCATTTGGATTGCAGTCACTGGCCATGGAGTCCTGCGATACCCACCACTTTGGCTTGCTAGGCAGGGACTTCCATGAATGATGGGGCAGGGCATGTTAGACAACTTGGGGAGGTACCTTTTGGCTGTCTTGGCCCATTGCCCCCAAATATGATTGTATTTTTATAATCAGAAAAGAAAATTGATTTCGAGAACTCAGAGTATGAATGAGAAAGGATGTGAGGTGCTCAGAGTTGGGGGAGGCATAACATCATTTGGAAAAGCAAGGAGACAGTTGCCTTTCTGTTGCTTATTTTCAAGTTTCTGTCCATTTGCATGCGGAATTACTCCTGAGTTGAAACTCTGCACCCTTCCATCACATCACTGCATCCTTGACAATTAAGATACTCTCGAGATGAGTTAGAAAACTTGGTTGATAAATGCATTAACACTGTAGTAAGGGGACCCAAAGGTGTTGCGTAAGAGTCTGTAATCATACTTTTAAGGCATGGACATTTAAACTTGATTTTCAGTTAAGTAAGGTATATTGTATACCACTGTACAAGTTTATGTACTCTATGTAGTTTTTCTAATTGACACTTTATGTTGTGAATTGATGCAGGATGTTCATTTTTAGAATGGGAGTTTAGTAATTTTTGCACTAAGGCAAAAACTTTACAAAATTGTAATTGTGAATATAAGTTAAATAGTAATTGGCCACCAATTTTAAAGTGTTTGGAGACTGGGAAAACTACCATTTTGGTAACAGGTTTTTATTAGGTAATATAATTCGAGGTAGCAGTATTATCACTGATTTCCTCAATGTAAATATAGCTATTTAACAATGTACCTCACTGCCATGGCTTTAGAAAGGAGATTTCATCAGTTGTTTCTTTGTTTAATACCGTGGCTTTCATTACTTTAGCTTATGATAATATATTTGGTACCCACTGCCAGACTTTTCCTATTTTTTTCTTTGCTGAGCACAGGAATAGCAATCTGTTTGTTCCTTATAAAGAGGATATTTTTGATCGTATAAAATGCTGTAGTCCACATTTTGGCAAAGTTTTGTGTTTCCAGTACAGAATGGAAAAACGTAGGACTCGTGTATGGGAGTTGGAGTCAATCTTGAGAGGCTTTAGTTGTTATAGGACAGCGGGCCCCTGAAAGCAAATCACTGGAGTGTGGCTGTGTGCCTGTGTCCTGCCTTCTTAGCTGGGAGATACTGCAGGGGTTTCCATTCACTTCAACTTTTAATTAACTTTCCTATTTGACATATTCATGCCAGTATTCAGCTGCCTCTATCTTGCTTCATTTTCCCTAAAGAATGCGCTTTGTGTGGCTTCTTTTGGGGAGGCATAGTTTCATTACCTCTCTATTTTGGTATTCAGTGAGAAGCATTCTAGTAGGTCCAGTAACCTAGGCTGTTAAACTCATGGGCTCCACACCCCTAACATTCACAATAAAAGGTATTAAACTGGCATGATTCTCATTTCATCCTTCTTAGGGAGAATTTGGTAGGAGCTGGGTTTGTCATTCTGTTTGGTTCTGCATTCAGGGAACGCATGTTCATGGGAATGAAGAGTTCCAATTATATTTAACAGAATCGTGATGATAAATACACAGCGGAAATACAGGTACTGTGTGTCTCTGCCATTAATGCTAGAAAAGAATTGACATTTACTTTGGATGCCTCATGCAGCTCTTATCAAGCGTGCTCTCCTTGGAGTGCATAACCAGGTTTTTGCGTTATCACCTATATATTGAGAGAGAGCGGCTTTAATACGTGAATGTGATGTCTCTTTCCACAGGACAGAGTCAGCAAAGTAAAAGGTTGGTTCTTTTAAGCCATTTTGATAATTATGACTTTTGATCAATGTGGAAATTGATGGTCTTTTAAATAATTAAATAGGAATATTCATTTATCAGGAATTGGGTAGCAGTGCTGTGCTGCCTGTAGGAAGCCTGGCACTCTATGGATTGCTTTTACTGGGGAGGCGCTACTAGGCTGAACATTTTTGTTGAATAAACACGGTTATTTGTCATCCCACGAGATTAGTGCATTCAACCTGTGATGCCAGTGTTTTAATTCACAGCACCACTTCTATTACTGTACTTTTCCCTGGCAGATTATTTTTCAAAGTCTTGAAATCTCGGAAATGACAGTTTTCAGTCTTTCAGGGCAGTTTATTGGTCTCATTAGCCCAGTCACCAGGACATCCGCAGAGCAGGATAAACCAGTTAGAATTCATTTCGCGCATCTTACCCACACATATATCTTATTGTATTTGTACACTCACGCTTGGTCACTTGAGGACCAGATAAAGTTCTTTTTGTATGGCTTTGCTAAGTGTTTGTCTGAGCCTCTTTTGTTCATTTTTTTCTTTCCTTCTTTTTCTCAAAGTTTCTTTTCTGACAGAAATATTTCTGCTTTGCTTTTTCTCTCATTAGGAACTGCTGCAGCCTGAGTTGCTCCGATTTACAAATGCTAGTCAAAATTAAGGGAAATGAAAACATAGGCATGGTTTTCTTGTTGGAGGCAAATTTCAGACTTTTAATTCCAATGTGGTTATTAATTTTGATCAATTACTCAGGTGATCTCAGGCGGGTTTTATTTTATTTTATCTTATTTATTCTAATACCAGTGTGCATTTAGGCAAACACATGAGTACCAAACCACCTAATAATTATAAAGTTTGTCAGGCAAGGGCAAGCACAAATAACGTTTCTAGTTGTGAAGAAGACATAGCCGTGTATCATGATGAACAAAAGTGAAAGAAATGTGAAACCATTACCCCAAGTACCTGTGGCCCTGCAGGATGTCCCATTGTCCTGCAGTTTGGATCACATATTTGTGGAAGTCAGGTTTGGGGTTTTAGGCTTTTCAGTCTTTGATCAATCCTCGCCTAGGTGTTTAGAGCTCCCACGTACGTGGAGCAATAAATGACTTGGTATATTGGGCTTATCGAAAGAGGTGTACATTCTCACAAGGATCCTTTGTTTCTGGTCTGTCATTAATCCAGATCTATCATTACAGATTACCAACAAATAAGCTTTTTCTTTATCCAAAAACACATCCTCTGTCAGAAGTGAGTGGCATTTATATTGGGGGTCCCCCCGTCTTTTGCAGTCACAGCGCTTGTTGAGACCCACAGTGTCTTCTAGACAGACTTTTCGCAGATTGCGTGTTCCCTGGGACACTCAGATTGGACTTAGAGGTTTGCTGTGGCTGAGACTGAAAAAAAAGGAAATAGATATTATAAATGCCAGCCTATGAATTAGTATATGAGATTCTCCCTCCCCCGACCCTGACTCCTCTTTTAATGTAATTTTTATACAAGAGACATAATGGCCTATGCTTCATCTTCAGTGGCTGCAGTGATGCTTTTGTGTATCATGGAACAAGAGGAAAAGTTCCTCATGTCAGGCTCCTGGCAACATTGATAGAATCTTCATCAGCCCTCTTTGGTCCATTAAACAAAAGTGAGCTTCTCCTTCATGAGAAGAAAATGATGCAGAGGAAGAGGAAGATGCTTGATTTCCCTGAGTATTTACTGACCAGCAAACTGAGGTGATCGTTCCTGAAGTGCAAAGTCAGCCTCAGAGACCCCTCTCTGACACAGTCCAGCCTGGACCACAGCTCACCCTCAGCAGATGAGGCATCTGTACAGCTGATGTGTTTTAGGAGATTTCTCTTTGCATAGCCAGCATGTCTGCTTTTCAGAAGAAAGTTATTTTACAGGCACAACTTTGAAAAGGGTCCAGGATGTCTTCAATAAATGGTAAACATTTTAATTTCCATTTGCTTTGAAGAACACTCGTGTGCTCATTCCAAGGCTGTTTAAATAAGGCATTACATTTATAAGGTGTATTACAGTTATATGTTGCAGAGCTTCCCGGTTACCCCAAATCAAGATTATGGAAATAAATAACTCAATAGTCAGACTATTAATGGGCATTTCAAGGCCATATTGGGAAGGAGAGCATTATCTCTTGACAAGAAATAGATGGCTCTTCCGTCAGTTTATGCACTGCCAAGTGTTTATCTTGGCACCCAATATTGGAAAACAGTACTCTCCCAAGGTTAAAAGAGCTGTTATCCATGTAAACGATCTGGACAGACAAGTTGGGCAGAGCTGCAAATGGCTGTGGGTTCACAGATCAGACCTCTGGTTATCCATTTGAGGTGAAGCAACTGCCAGTCGGTATTTTGGGCTTGCACATGTCATTACCATTATACTTATTAAGTTTGTGCGTGTGTGCGTATGCCAGTAGAAATGAATGCTGCTCATCACAGAATGCATCAGGTGCCGCCTGCTAATGGGGAAGATTGTTCTTGTCCTCTTGTGCTGCTAGCGAGAGTGGCTTAAGGCAGTGAACCAGGGTGCTGGGACAGAACCGAATGACCCAGTCCACCAAGCTCGGTTTGTCCAGCTTCTGAGATTTTATAGGCAGCTGCAGCGGAGGGTCTGCTGAGACCAGGAGCAGCTACATAATTTGTGGGGCCCAGTGCGAAAGCGAAACGGGGACCCTTTGTTAAAAAATTACGAGGAATTTCAAGATGATGATAGCAGAGCGTCACAGGGAGCACGGGGCCCATTGGGCCTGGGTGAAGTCCCTTGAAGGATGGGCCGTGCTCATTTCGGCTTTCTCTTTTTCCTGCTGGGTAGCTCATCCTCTCATTTTATTTTTTATTTTATTTTTATTTTTTTAACATCTTTATTGGAGTATAATTGCTCTCTCTCATTTTATTTCAATGTTCTGGCCACAGTCAGTTGGGGAGGCATCCTTTGCCCATCTTTCTTCATCATCATAATAGCTGCAGAGCTTGGAACATTTTCAGAGACACATCTTGGGAGATGCAGTGTTGTTAAAGCAAAGAAAAAGGTCACTGGCCTAGGAGCCTAGGAGCCCTGGTGTTTGTCTTCTTATCTTTTCTGTAGGCATTTCCTGAGTGGCCTTGGGCAAATGGTCTAATCTAATAGTAAAAACATGTAGCATTCACTCTGGTGTACCCACGTTCCAGGTACCATGATAAGTACTTTACATATGTCATCCCACTGAATTCTCTCTACTACCTGATGAGTCAGGAACTACCATTCACCCCATTTTTCAGATTTAGAAGTTGAGGATTACAGAAGTTAAGCAGCCTCCCCCAGGTGACTGACCTGGGCTTCTGGAGTCTGCTTGCCTGGTCCCTCATCTTTGTGTGACCTTGTTCCATCTCAGTTCTAGTTTGAAAACAATGTGAATAATACCTGTGTTTCCCTACCTCACGGGTGTTTGGGAGGATTAAATGAGATAACGTCTGGGGAATTACTTCGGAAACAATCAAAGCCTGGGAAGACAGCTGAGAGGACAGGGTTTGGAGTCAGATGGACTTGTCCTTGAATCTCAGATCTGTGGTGTGACGCTTCTGAACCTGCACCCTCCAGTGTGAGAGGAGACCAGTGCCTTCTACCTTACAGGCTGTGGTGAAGGTTAAATGAAATAAAATACGCAGAGCACTTAGCATAGTACCTGGTATGTAGAAGCTTCCTGCCATCGAACTGTGGAGGTTATTATTGGTGGTGTGAGACAAAGACAAGCTCTTAAGATAACCTTCATTGAGCATCTGTGGGGCTGGCTCCATAGACATGAATGAGTGCGTGAACAGGGGAGTGGGCCCGAGTGCTGGCAGGTAGGAAGGTGGTCCCACCTGGCACCTGACAGGGAGGAGCCTGGGGAATCAGGTACTTCGGAGCAGGAGGGGGCTGCAGGGGACCTAGCCTCTGCCTAGACCTTCGCTCTTCTCCTAGAGGTCAGCTCCCTTCCCGTAAGAGTCAGGGCGATGCCCACATGAGGAATCGGGGTTGAAGAGCCTCCTCAGGGTCTTCCTGTTACCCCCGCCTTGGCTCACGCTGCTGTGCAGGTGGTGTGTCAGCTGAGGAAGGGCCGAGGGTCCCCAGTGCTCGGAGTGAGGCCTGAAGCCTCAGGAGACACAGCGGGCCCAGTGACTCCCCCACTGTGGGAGTGCATTCAGAAGCCAGCCACGGACACCTGGTGCTCTCCAGGTATTTCCTCCATGAGAATTCTTCCCGCTAGGTTTGGAGGACTCTAGATTTCTCCTAACAGCTTCCTGGGGGAGTGATGCTGGAGACCAGACAGGGGATGAGGCACCTCACTGGCAGGGTGTCCTTTCCCCCAGTCAGGTGGCGGGGAGGTGCAGCAGCGCATGGGGACTGCCATCGGCCAACAAGTCATGGGAGGCACTGAAGGGCATCCTAGGTTCCGTGGCCCTTCCTACTGGCCCCGCCCATCTCCTCTTCAGAGCTTGGCACAGCCTGTTGTTGTGTTTTGGCCTTTGAGCATCTGCGGTCCTCTGTGATCTCCTTAAAGACGTTGAATGAGTGCCCCTCTTTGTGTAAACATTGGTACTGACTCTGGGGGAGATGACGCTATTGTAGTTGCATAACTTTTAACCATTGTTTATGCATAAACCATATAGTCAGCAGTGGAAGTCACTGAGACGTCAGTTATGAAAGTCAATGTGCGAAACCTTTGGTTGCTCTACTTGGGCCAAATAGTTCAGAAAGTCACCCAAGAGCCATTTGTACCTGGGACTCTTACGGAACTACAGGGTCTGCACTGGTGGCTTCTCAAAATCCACCAAGATCATAACCAGCTCAGGTGAACAGACTGTTCATTGGGACTGGACAGGGAGGCAATGGGCTTTTGGGGGGAGTGTTTAATGAGCCAAACATTCTTCATATTAAAGTAGATAACGCAAGGCATCTGCTGTGGCCCTTAGTTGCACTGGGAGATGGCCCAGGTTATCTACCTCCTACAGGCGGGGCTTGCAGCTCAGGGAGGTGGTGCGCTTGCCACGTGGTAGGGCTGGACTCAGACTGGAGTGTTTTAACCCTCAAGCCTTTGACTTTTCTCTGCAGCGTGAGTCACCTGTGTGAGCTGCTCCCACCTGAGCACCAGCTTCAGTCAGGACCTCAGCAGGATGAGAAGGGCTGGGTGGGTGGGGTGCTAGTGCCCTCTCTGGTTTCTTTCCCCCAGGTGTGCTGTCCTCAGGTGGGGTTTCAAGAGGTGTTCTCTTGGCAGCGAAGGCTTTGTGGGTGTTGGGCCCCCATGAGGCGGGGAAGGACTTCCCCCCGCTCCAAGGGGGCTTGGAGCCATGATGGGACAGGAATGGTTCCTAAGGGAGAGTGGGCAGGTTGTCTGGAGGAGCCCTGGCTGGCAGTGGAGAGATGTGGGTGTCAGGTACCTTATACCTCTGCTCAGCCTGGAAGGCAGGGCTGCCAAGGAAGAGAACAACCTTGCGAAACTCCCGAGCAGGATTCAATCTCCTCTTAGACAAGAGGACTCAGATGATCTGCAAAAAGCAGGGAGCGTTTCCCCTCACATTTTCCTCCGGAAGTCAAACCTGCTCTTCATCTGTTTCCTCAGGTCCCTAAGTTTGGCTCGTGAGGGTGTGCCTTTTACACTTGATGGTTTGATGCATTTTCTTGAGACTTTAGTGTTTTGCATTAAAATGGAATCAAAGGTATAACTGGCCCTTGGAATACCCCCAAGTCTAGACCCTCTCCATGCTACGAACTTGACCCTGCATTTCCTCCTCTATAACTCTTGGCTCCCAGGAAAGAGCCTGTCTGTTTTAGAAGGATCTAGATTTCTATTACATTGAGCCATGCACAGCTGAAAAGAGATTTTTAAAAAGAGCATGGGGGGCTTTCCTGGTGGCGTAGTGGTTGAGAGTCCGCCTGCCATTGCAGGGGACGCGGGTTCGTGCCCCGGTCTGGGAGGATCCCACGTGCCGCGGAGCCGCTGGGCCCGTGGGCCATGGCCGCTGAGCCTGCGCGTCCGCAACAGGAGAGGCCACAACAGTGAGAGGCCCGCGTAACGCAAAAAAAAAAAAAAAAAGAGCATGGGCTTTGAAGTTGAATTCCACTCTGCAAGTCACTAATTTTACCTACCTGGGGCGTGGTTTACTCATTCTATTAGTACCGAATAGAACTAATAATAAAAGCTCCTGTGTCATAGGGCTTTGGAGAGGGCTCAATGAGAGAACACAGATGAAGTAGTTCAGAACAATACGTGGCACACGGAAAGCCTTAGTTCTCTGGCTACTCTCTTGTTTATAGTGTCTGCTTCATTATTAATGAAGAGCAAGAGAAACTCCTGGAATTTTAGTCGCTTTGATCCCACAACGAGTTCATAAGATTAAGGCAGTATATGTCACACACATTTAATGAGACAGGGGTACAATGGCAAACAGAAGCATTTATTATGTCCCCACGAAGGTTTTTTTTTTTTTGGCTTTCTTTCCCTAATTCTTCCCATCCTGTCCCTTGTACAGTACAGGTGGGGCAGTTGTGGGATTCACTTTTGTTCTTGCTATCATGCTGTACTGTAATTTGCAAAGCAAGGTGAGAGAAATCCCAGGCAGGCGTTTGGCTCTCTGTACCTGTGCCATCCTAAATGCCTTTTCCATTGTGCCTTGTTGAGGCAGAGGCAGAAAAATAGTATAAAAAGAACAATAGGTGGGGGAAGCAGTAAATCTACTGGAGGTAGGTAGTCTTTGGCCACGAGTCATAACATATGGCTTTCCTCCTAGCCTCCTACCAGTTTCCATTATCAGTGAAATTTCTATTAACAAAATATGCTACATCATGTACAAACAGCTGAGTGAGCATAGCTTTTTGCCCCACTGACATAAATGGTGATCATTTGGCTTCTGGGATGGTAAAGCTCAAGTTTGAATGTTCTTTCTTCTCGGTTTTGGCCTGGGCCCCTGTCAGAAAGCTATGCTTTTGAGGGCACACCTTGAGGGAATCACTGTCAGGCAACCAGTAAAAGGTGTGTGTGTGTGTGTGTGTGTGTGTGTGTGTGTGTGTGTGTGTGTGTGTGTGTGTGTGTGTGTGTGTGTGTGTGTGTGTGTTTTGATATACACGGGCTGTTTCCCTTTGTTGAAAACTAGTAACTACTTTAAAATCCCAGGGTCTGTAGCCAAGTTCCAGTATTTCAGAACATCAGGAGTCATCTGGTCACCCTGAAGTAAGATGTAATCCTCCCAGGAAAGAGCTCAGAGCTTACTAATCTTATTATTATTATTTTAAAATTTATTTTTGGCTGCAATGGGTCTTCATTGCTGTGCGCGGGCTTCTCATTGCGGTGGCTTCTCTTTTTGCAGAGCGCGGGCTCTAGGCCTGTGGGCTTCAGTAGTTGCGGCACGTGGGCTCAGTAGTTGTGGCTCATGGGCTCTAGAGCGCAGGCTTAGTAGTTGCAGTGCACGGGCTTAGTTGCTCCATGGCACGTGGGATCTTCCCAGACCAGGGCTCGAACCTGTGTCCCCTGCATTGGCGGATGGATTCTTAACCACTGCGCCACCAGGGAAATCCGACAGCTCACTAGTCCTTTGAAAAAAGCCAACAATATACATTTCCCAGAACAGGAGTTTCAGAATTTTGGAACTATAGCTAGATTTCCTACTTAAACAGCAAGATTTTCAGTTTTTTTTTCATGAAACAAATCACAAATTCCCTATGAGTGATATGAAAAATATATAAACTGAGAAAGAAATTAGAGGATTATTGGTTTTTAAAATTTTACTTTAAAGGGAGGCAGTTGGTCTTGGGAAGGAAGAACTGTGTAGAGGTAAGAGTCCGGATCTGAGACAGGCCTCTCCAGGGTAGAATCCAGTGCTACTGCTGACTAGTCTCATGACCCTGACAAGTCAGTTGCTGAACCTCAGTGTTCTTATCTGTCAAATGGGCACAATGGTACTAACTTCTAGAGTGGAGTTAAGAGATGCAAATGAGAAGATGCACACAGAATGCTTGGTAATAAGTGGCTCAGAAGAAGTGTTTAGAAAAGGTGGGCTGCTGCTGCTTTTGTGGTTGTTATTATTATTCCCCAGGAGCTCTCCCACATATCAGGGCAGGTTGGCTGCTGAAGACAGTAGTTTGTGCACGGGGGGAGAGAATATCAGGCCACCCGGAGGTCTTATTTACGGCCCTCCACTAGAGCTGCCCACCACTGAGCCCCACAAGGTCTTCTTAGGAAGTAATTGTAATAATGATGCAGGTACTTTATTTGCCTGTTGTGCCATGTGCTTTATTTGCATTGTTTCATTTAATTTCTCACAAACAATCCTGAGTTTGATTCTGTCATCATCTCTATTTTAGAGATGCCAAAACAAAGACAGAGAATATATCTTGGCCCAAGGCTACCCAGCTCCAAGTGACAAAGGCAGGCTTGGAACCTGGGTCTTGTGAATCCTGTTCAGCTGCCTGGGCTGGGGTGGGGTCTGAGGAGGGACATTTGGGTATTCCCAGGACCAGCATGTTCCCCATGCTTTGATCTTAGCCTGCTGTTGGCTTATCAGGTTGGTTGGTGGAAACTTCTCTGCCCTTAATCCTTTCCCCAGTGGAATTCTTAGCTTTTAGTGCATTGTCATTTGCTTTCATAATACAGAATTAAAAAGGACCAAGAGCTGGAATGAGGGGGGGAGGGACCTGTATGCCCTCTAGGTTTCTATAGTTTTCCCTTTAATTATAATAAAACGATGCTGCTTGTTTTTTGATTTCCTTTGAGGGTCAGCCAGGCCTCCCCTCATTAGGTCTGACTCTTAAGAAGCCTTTCTGAGAATCTCATTGAATTTGGCTAAATTTCCCTTTGTGTATTTCCCATCATGGTAATGGATGATTGTGTGAAAGAGCCAGCTTGGGCTCTGGGACCCTGGTACAAGACAGATCTGACTTTGAGATCCAGCTTGGCTCTAGTTAATTTCACTTCTGGGCCTCAGGTTCCTTATCTGTAAAATGGGGTCATGGTGAGGATTAGCTTTGTCAATATGTGGTAACAGTCTTAGCACAGAACTGGATGTCTGGAAAGTGCCCAGTCAATTTTAGCTCCTCATTTTTTGTTATCCCCACTCTTTGTCTTTCCTGGATATTTGTTGGTGCTTCCTTTTCTTTTTTTTCCCCTCAGGGCAGCCACAGTTTGTTTTTCTGCATGATTGACAGCTAGCTTGAAGGCCATAGCCCTTGGATCCACAGGGTCTGTTTTATTTTGCATGGTATGAGTCTGGCAGATCTGTCCGTGCCCAGGCCATTCTGGGGAAGTGTGATATCCTGAGGACGCTTATCTCTTTCATTGGGGGTGGTGGGTGTGGAGAAGGAGGCAGGTGAGCCAGAGCTGAAATTCCCTGAGGGCAAGCTTGTTCTTTCTGATGGGAGAGGGTCCTCCTTTGGCACTAGCACAGAGCTACCTTTGGGTGGGCTTCAAGGGCTGTTTGTGGAATGCATGAATGTATGGATAAAGAAAGGAGCCTTTTCCTGGCGTTCACACACTGGTGATGGAAATAACACTCTTGTGCACAGGCCAAAACTAGGTCCTTCACAATCCTTTCCCCCTCTACCCTCCAGTGCTGGGGTTTATGAGCCCCTATTATCAGGTATAGATGCTGCAGAAAGTCGGGGCCGCCTCCCAGCTTCAGCAGTCCAGCTCTGAAGCCCTGCGGGTGGGTCCTTTGCCCATAGCCTGCTTGGTGCCAGCAGGGACTGCCAGACATCCGAGCCAGCTGGTCCTCGCTTCTCCCAGCCCATGACCCCTCTCCTCGCCCTTGGGGAACATCCCAGCCCATCTCATCAACACCCTGAAAACATGGCCGAGTCTCCCCACTCCGAAGTCTCCGAGCCTGGCAGAGGGGTCCCAGCGCCTCCGCAGCGCCAAGCTGAGCAGCTGTGGCGGGAGCACCGCAGTGCCGGGCGGGTGTGCGTGGAGCACCAAGCGAGACTGATGGGGCCTCTGCAGCCGCCACCATCAATCTGGGGGCGGCAACTCGGCAAAGGCAATTAGGAAGCTGCTGCAGCTAATTCCATGAAGCACTCGAACACCACATTCCCAGTGACATTAGGGAGAAACGTGAATTTTAATTTCTGTCCCTTTCATCTTCACATGGGGTCATTACCTGGTCTTCTCGGAAGCCCTGCTGGCATCAAGATGCTGCACGGTGTTTGCTGGGCATGATGTCACCTTCTCTGTGCAGCTTCCTTTGATTGTACACTTGTTTGTTTATTTATTTTGTACATCCCTGGGACTGGGTTTCTGAGTCTGTGCATTGCAGGGGTTTGGGAGCTGCATCTTCGTCTGCTGCAGCGTACACGGAGCAGCGATACCCATTCCTGGGCAGCATCCCAGCTGCACCCTGCATCAGCTGTTTCCAGCACCTCCACACAGGAGGAAAACTTGTGAGAGGGCTTAAAGCAAGTTTGGGTGATTTGCATTTGTATCCTGCAAGTGCAGTTGTCCTTTCTCTTCCCCCTGCCTGGCCCACGGATATGCTGAAAGCCTGCACCAAGCACAGCCCCTCTGAGATAAGGGGGAGCAGCTGGCTGGGAAGTGGGAACTAAATTATATTTAATGGGGGGCAGTTTTGCCAAAAGATGTTTACCTCCAGCCCGTCCCCTCCTCCCAGTATCAGACCCGACAGAGTATGGCATTTTGAGGTTTTGGAGAGTCTCGAGTCTGGCTCCTCCCTGGCACGTCATTCTATGGAGGCCGTGAAGCTTCCTGTGTGATTTTTGCTCTGTGGAGCCCTCCATGTCTCATCATATCCGGAATTTGCTGTGTGGTCCTACAGTCACTGGAATCTGGTGCCCACCTTCTACCTTCCTGCTGAGCCTGATGACTCACCTAGAAGGAAATGAGAAAATCTCTTATTTGGGGCAGATTTTGGGAACCAGCCCTTCCAGCTTGGGGGTGGGTGCTTGGGGTCTGATGGCACGCCCCAGGGCTCACAGGAATGGGCTGTGCATGGAGCATTGGCCTTTCCCCTCCCAGCCCCCGGCTCGTGCGTTGATCAGGGCATTGAGGCCACAGAGGGAAGGAAGGCTCCAAGTCCCCGAGCAGGCTTCTCCCAGGACGGAGGGAGGCAGCCTCTAGCCCCATGTCCCCCTCCTCCCTGCCCCACGCCTTTGAAAGCTCCCCTGCTGCACTCCACAGGAAACCTTCTCTACTCTCCAGGCAAAAAGGCCTTTGCAACATTTCCTCCTATTAAATCGCATTTAAGCCTGAATTTCACGTAGAGAAAATGTTCCCCCAACGTCTCTCTTTTTTAACAGCCAAAATATTTTGTCCCAATGCGTTGTTGGGGAACATCCCCCTAGTAACATGATCTACATTAGTGAAGTGAGTAGGAGACAGAACAATTAGTCAAGTGTTTATTCATTACTAATAATCCCATCTGAAAACACGAGGCCTCAACTTTCTCCTTTTCCACAATAGAGCTTCAAAGGACCAAAAGCTTCTTTTTGGGGGAGAATATCATGGTTTGGGAAAATCTTTACCTGTCCTAACAGACTTACAAGAACACATTGGCTTTTGACTAAATCTTGACAATGTTTTCTTCCTTCCTCCCTTCCCTCACTCCCTTCCTTCCTGCTTCAACAGACACTCGTTGAATTCTCAGTGAGGCGTGCAGAGCTGTGTTGGGTACGAAAATCCCTTTGCCGCTGTGGCCACCTTTCCCATCCTCACTCTGAATGCTTCAGTGACAGCACACTGCTCAGTCCCAAACACATCAGGCTGTGTCACGCCTCTGTGCCTCGGCCGAGGCCATTCTGGCTGTCTACACTGCTGACCCTGTTGCCCTTGTCTGGCTACTGAGCCCTGACTCTAGAGGATGTCAGAATTCAGCATGCAGAAACATCACCTGGGGAACTGGCTAAGATGCATGATTCCAGGGACCCAGCCCAGGAGAACTGGACTCAGTAAGCTTGACCCAGGGCCCAGAAATCTGCATTCTAACAGATGTCTTAGGTAATTCTAATGTGCTCCAGGGACCATGCTTTGAGAAATGCTATTATATGCCACCTCTGGGAAGGCTGCTGGCTTCCCCTAAAGAGATCCAGTCGTTCTCTCTCTTTCCTCCTGGGAAGAAATGTGCACATCTTCCCACCACGGTTTGCTTCCATAACTGTGTGCGTGAAGTCTGTTCCATCATGGGCCAAGAGTGGTGGCTGCGCAGCCTCTGAACCCAGCCTAAAGCTGGCACTGGTGCAGCCTTCCTCCGCGTGCGTGGCGTGACTGGAGATTTTCTCTGCAATAGAAATGGGGGCTTTGGAGCAAGTCAGGCATTTTATCTTTTAAGTCAGAAGGTACCCAGGAGCATGTCTGATTGTTGAAGCAGTTTATTTGTAAATCACTGAGCAGAGTTGAAATGGCCATTCTCCAGTTTGTAAGATGGAGAGAAATTTGTTGACCTGTCGCCAATGGTTTTTCTTCTTACCAAATAGGTTACTGAGACCTGTGGTTACCAGCCCTTTAACAGAAAATTGTTTGGTGAACATCAATATGAAGGATGCCATCTGCTTCCCATAAAGGCTGCTCCTAATCTCCTACTACAAGGATTGCTCCCCCAGGGGCCTGTTGGGCATAAAACTGCATTTTTTCTAAGTCAGTGGATTTCAAACTTTTTCGACCATGGTCCGCAGTGAGGAATACATGGGTCAATGAACGCATTCCATACAACTTCACGTGGGAAACACGTTTTATGAAACCACTTAGCTTTATTCCCTCCAGTGCAATCTGGTCTATTTGATTGACAGGACTCTGTCCTACTGTATTCTGTTCTATTCTGTTCTGTTCTATTCTATTCCCCCCTAACCTAGTTTACCCTAACCTAACCTAACCTGTTCTATTCTATTCATTGTTCAGCACCGAGAGTCCTTGCAGCTCTATGGAGTGCAGGCTCAGGGAGAAGCAGTGAGCTGACCCAGGTCTGAGAGCTCAGCAGTGTCAGAGCCAGAGCTAGCACTTGGACCTCAGACTCCCAGCCAGAGCCTTGACCTCTCTAGGTCTGGCTGTGAACAATAAATTGATTTCACAACATAATAAATGTGTTAAGAAAAAAAAAACAAAACAGTGCTCTAAATGTTACCAGGGTAAATTATTGGCTAGATTAATTTTATTCTGGAAGGTGTAGTGTTGATCTTTGAGATTAAAGTTGTGTTTTCTCCAATAAAAATGATAGATGGTGATAGTTAGTGTCTTTCAGCCAGATGCAATGCTAAGCTCTCTGTATAAATTTCATTTCACCTTCTCAATAACGCCATGGGTTAGATGCTCTGATAGCCCCATTTTCCCCGTGGGGACACTTAGGTTCAGGGAGGGGAAGTGACTTGCCCAAGGTCACAAAGCTAATACAAGTGGTGACATTAGTTCTTGGACTCAGGGCTGTCTGACCGTAACACCTGTATTCCTACCTATGTTTGCATTTGCCTCTTCCTATTGCCAGCAGCCGCCTTAATAGGTCCCAAGTGTTACCAATGGGCTGCTGTGTGGGAAACCCAGTTAGAGGCAATATGGGGGTGGCATAATGGGGGGCAACAGGGAGGAAATGTGAGGCAAAGGGAGGAGAGTGGGAGACGGAAGTTTGGGAAGCACAGGTGAGCAATGGTCTTCAAAACACCTGATATCTTGCTTAGCACTTAGAGAATTTACAAAGAGTTTTTGCATCTGTGTTATATTGGCCTCCTCCTCTTAGAGCATCCATTGCACTGGTATTTGTCATTGTACCTGATGGTCAGTTATTTGTTTTCTCATCTCCTCTCTGACCAGGGGTCATTGTTCAGAGGCCAGGAATGATGCCTTGTTCTTCTTGGCATGCCTAGCACCTGGCCCAAGGAGATGCTGCTTGAGTGTTTGGTGAATGAGCAAGTGCATGAAGAGATCCTTTAATTTAATCCTCACAACTAGCTCTGAGTAATTTTCTATCCTCGTATTGCATTTGAGGAAACTGGGCCCAAGATCACAAAGCTAGTGCTGTAAGAGCCAGGTGGAAGACCCCACACACACACAAATGCAGAAGTGCCTGTTATATTCGTATTTATCTATTTTTTGAAGATTAATTTGGTAATCCTACCTCCTTCCAAGAATTTATCTTCCTACCGTCTCGATCTGGGTTTGCTGACTTTGTTTCCTATTTTTTCTGGTTGTTTGGGTACGATGTGGCTGGACTAGAGGGTCACAAGGCTAGAGAGGTCAAGGCTCTGGCTGGGAGTCTGAGGTCCAAGTTCTGAGGTCCAAGCTCTGGCTCTGACACTGCTGAGCTCTCAGACCTGGGTCAGCTCACTGCTTCTCCCTGAGCCTGCACTCCGTAGAGCTCCAAGGACTCGGTGCTGAGACTTAGCATAGTTCCAAAGGATGGCAGATCCTACGTTATTTCCCATCAGCTCCACCATGAGATGGGTGGTACTCTTACCATTTTGCCAGTGTCCATCCATCCTACCGACATCTGTTGCCCTGCCTCTGTCTGAACCAGGCACCTGCTGGAGTAGATGGAGGTAGGGAGATGCTGCTGCCCGTACCTCCAGGTGCTTAGATTCTCTTAGGGGCGGTGACTCACACCTGTGCATCTCTTCAGAAGTCAAGGCAGACTTAGCCAAATGGCCAGGAGAAGACAGAGTCGCATCCATGTTGGGGGGAGGCAGAAAGGACATCCCATCTTGCTAAATTCTCCTCTACATTTTTGCTGACGTTATTTCCTGGGAATCTTTGTACCGTAGACTTGTTCTTAGACTTGTGTCAGGGAATGGAGTCATCTTTGAATGTAAAAGGCAAAAATAAAAGGGACTAAAATATTTGACATATGATGAAGTTCTGTGATATTTTAGTCAGTGAGTAAATTGATATTTATATAACCTGGAATATTCATTTTCCCTGGTCCACCCTCCCTTGAATGTTGACTTAATAACATGCCTGCCTAAATGACGTTAATTACTTTAAACTGCCAAATTAAAAAAAATAAGCCAGCGTTCATTCAACAAGTGTGCTGTGATCATTTCTGGCTGGAGCCAGGAAAGAAGAGCTGAAGTCTCTTGTGGGAGAGAAGGCTGAGATGTAACCTGACCAGCTCAGGAAAGGGACTTGTACATCCTGGGATGTACAAGCTCATAGGGGCCAGACATAAGCAGTGGAGCTTAGGGTTAAGTTTATGGCACTGGAAGCTGACTATGAGTTCGAATCCTGACTCCACCTGTGCCTAGTATATGGCCTTGAGAACTGCTTAGCTTCTTATTCTACATTTTCCTCTTCTTTAAGTGATCTCGGTCCCACTGGACTGTTGTGAAGATTACATTAGATCATGAATCTAAAATTTAGCTCAGGGTCTTACCATCTTGGAGTCATGCACCCACTCTCTGAGGTCACTGGCATTGCCGGATCCAGAGGCCATCAGCTCCCCAGAGCAAGACCTTTGGCTTGTTCATGTCTCTATTTTTGGTTCCCACAATAGTCTTTATCAGTAAATATTTGTGGAGCAAATGAATGAGTGTGGGGAATGAACTTTACAGGCTGAAAAAACCGAGCCTCAGAGAGGCTGGCCAGATCAATCATAAAGGACAGAACAGAGATTCCCACCAGGTCTGCTTTGTCCTCAGCCATGACCGTCAGCTACTGGGGGCTTGGTGGCTCCTCTCTTTAGTGCTAGCTAAATTCCTGGGAGCAATACCATTCGTCCCCTGCGACCTGAAGGTGAAGTGTGTGTGTGTGGGTGTGTGTGTGCGCACACACACTTTCCAGGATGGCATCCAAGAAGATAGGTCATATTAGATGTAGCCTCCTGGTTGTTTAGAAACCAATTGTCTGGTAAGTTTTCATTCTGGGCAAAATAACAGACTGGTAACCCTGCTCTCTTTTGGGAAAAACTCCTTAAAAGCTCTTATGTTCTGAAATCCTGCAAAGTCCCACTAGGATGTTGAAATAGTTCATACCCATCAAGGCCACATTTGAGGTGCTTTTTCTGGGTCTTGGTAAGGGAAAGCTTTTCCCTTTGAGCTCCATGTGTAGGTGTCATCTTTCTCTTGTATGTTGCAGTGGTGATTTTAAACCTCCCAGCTCACCCCCAAGCCCCTAAGATTCCCATTGCAATGGGCTACGAAGTTTCACTGTTTATCTTCTTTTTCAGATCCGTTTTGTCGGCAAGATTGCTAGGTTAAGAGGAGAGACAGAGGGGCTGAAGTGTGAAGAGGAGTACTTGCTGTTCTTTGTAAGAAGTCCTTGAATTCAGCCCTTGAGTAGTGCAGTATAAGTTTGAGAGATGATGGCTATTAATACTTTGCTTCTTGTGTAGCAGCTTGTAGTCCAGGACATCAAAATACATCAATAACACGTTCCTTCACCATTTCTCCATTTCATGTGTAGGGAGGTGGTACAGAACATCTCCAGAGAGAATATCACTGCCTTGGACCATGGCTGGTCCCTATAGCAGGAGCAGGAGAAAAATCTTAGTTTGATGGTTTCTTTTGTTTACTCATTCATTCGTTCATTCATTTATTCAACAAATATTTTTACCTCTTGCTACTCTGTCCCAGGTATTGTGTTGGGCTTGGGGTAGAGGACAAGGGAAATAAGACACAGTCTGCCCCCTCATGGAGATTACCATCTAGTGCGGGAATCGGGCATTACTCAAAGAATTAGACTAATGTGTGCAAGTGTTCCTGCAGTGCTCCGAAAGCACACTGACAGCATGTGACTGGAGGACTTGCTCTGGTCCGTGTCAGAGGAGGCTTTGCTGAGGGGATGAGCTTCAGCAGAAACCTGAAGGGTGGCAAGAATTAATATGACAGAGAGATAGAAGAAGGGACCCTGGATCCTGGTCCAGCCTCACCAACTTGCCTGGGCTTATGCTTCAGCTCCTTGCATGGATTCTTGGTCCCAAAGGTCATTCCCCACTTTCTTCTCAACCTTTGCTTCTTGCTCCCACTGCCCTAAACTCCTGCCCTTGTCCCTAGAGCTTCCTGTTGAGTTTTCAGTCTTCACGGCCTCCTTCTTTAATTTAGCCAACAGCTGTTGAACTCCTGCTCTGCCAGGGGCTCAGTCCTGGGCCCTCAGTTGCTACTGCCTTTGGGAAACGTTTTCCAGTCTCTACCTTTTTTCCCTTTTATACGTCCGTGTGGTCATCATTGATCTTGGTTTCTGATTCCTGTCATACCGTCATTAGGATCTTCCCCTCCTCTCCACAAGCTATTTGAAACCCTCTGTCTTTATCATCTTTGTTTTCCTTGTGGCTGCCTTGGACAAAGCCTTGTGATGATGATGATGATGACGACATACAGATACGTGTTGAACGTTTACCAAGAGAGGGACAGATTCGAAACACCTAATACACGTTAACTCATTTAATCCTCACGACAACCCTGAGAGCAAGTTACTCTATTATTATCCATATTTAACCAATGACAAAACCGAAGCACAGAGACTATTAATGACTTTCACAGAGTCACTTGGCTAGGAAGTGATAGAGCCAGGATTCCAGCTCAGGCATTTTGACTCCCGTGTCTCTGTCTGTAACCACTGCACCACACTTCCTTCCTAGCACATTAGTCAAGTAACATGTGAAATGGTGCCAGGTACAATACGTCCCTCTCCCAGAGTGTGCACAAGTACAGCAACCCTGAGTAATGAAGGAGTAACTAGCTAACGCTGGGCCTCCAGGTGCCAGGAGAGGCGGGGTCATGACTAGATTTCTGTGCTTTAGAATTTGTTCCCATTACAGGAAGTAGGGAGCAAGGTTTATGTGCACATTGGTCATGCCAGTATCCCTACTAGGCTCTGAGCAGATTCTTTTTCCCTAATTGCTTTTCTTCCCAGGATTGAAGCAGTCCCTAGAACAGTGCAAGTTGATGTGTGAATAACTTCCCCTCAACAGAAATGCCAGTTCATTATTACAGGTACAGGTTTTCTGTGTGAACACATGGGCTTCAAATGGTGCTAGAGACAAGAATGTCCTTGCACTGCAGTGTTGAATTGTAGATGTTTGTATGACCACCTGCGAAGAAATAATACCTGTGAGGAAAGTATAGCTTTTTAAATTACAAAGTGTTGTCTATAACACTTTAGAAAATTTTGGAAATATAGAGAAATAAAAAAGCAAATGAAGACAAACTGCTATCCCATTATCCTGGCCTGATTATTGTTAATATTTTGGTGTATTTCTTCCTTTGAATATGTGTATGGATATATACACGTATGTATATTTATCTTACATAAATGGGATCATATTGTACAAACTATTTTATTATGGCAAGACATCTCAGAGTGGATCCTGGCAGGGTAGGGATAATCCTTTTTCCTATGAAAGATACAATTCATCCTCTTCTTTGAAAAACTGGGAAGTGCTGAATGATACGATAAGAAAAAAATTACTCCTAGTCTTATGATGCAGGAATAACCACATCAAAATTTTGTGGCATTTCCTTTGGACTGCTTGAAATTGGAATCAAACAGTCGATATGAAGTTATTTTGTTTTTCCCCCAACTTTGTCTCATGAACGTGTCCCCTTTTCATTTAGTGTTCTTCAAAACGATTTGTTTTCTGGCTACAAAACATTTCACCACGTGGGTGTGGCGTAACTTCTGTCACCTTTCTCCCACTGTGGGACATGAAGGTTGAAGCCCAGGTTTTCCCCCAGTGTAAACAGTGCTTTGTTGAACATCCCTGTCTGTCTGTTCCATTCCTGATCATGCCCCTCAGAGACAGTCTTACAGGGGGAGTCCCAGTGCCAGAGGATGCGGGGCTTTGTAAGCACTCTTCTTTCTTGCTGCCGTTGCTGCTGCTGTCTGTGTGCGTTTGAGTGTGTGTGTGCACACGTGAGGTGTGCTCATTTGCCCTCCTTGTTTTTCCCATAGCATCCAGCTCTGTTCCATGGCTCAGGCTTACCTGGGAGACCAAACAACATTGGTTGGACTAAATGGCCTTGACTTTTTCTTACATGTGCAAGACAATTGACATGGAGCTCAAAACAAGATTCTGGGGCTAGGTGTACCTGGGTTCCAATCCAGGCTCTGCTGCTTACCGGATATGCGGACTGAAGAAAATTATCCAACTTCCCTGAGTTTCAATTGGCCAAGGGAAAAATAATATCCACTTATTGGGGTTATTAGAAGTATTAAATCAAATGGTATATGTCAAGTGCTTAGTACAGAATTGAACACATAGTAAGGGCCCAATAATGGCAAATGTTATTGTGATTATTTTTACTATTAATTCCAGCTTTCATCCCTTAGGGCTATAGGAATTTGATTCATTTTTAAAACTACTACTGTCCATACCAATAGAGCTTTAAAATATTCTAGAGATCAGTTGTGTGTGTGTGTTTTAGCTACTGTCTGTGTAGTTTAGAGGGAGGTCTTAGGGTGTCAGATGTCACTTTAAAAGAGTTTGAGGGGCTTCCCTGGTGGCGCAGTGGTTGAGAGTCCGCCTGCCGATGCAGGGGACATGGGTTTGTGCCCCGGTCCGGGAAGACCCCACATGCCGCGGAGCGGCTGGGCCTGTGAGCCATGGCCGCTGAGCCTGCGTGTCCGGAGCCTGTGACCCGCAACGGGAGAGGCCACAACAGTGAGAGGCCCGTGTACCGCAAAAAAAAAAAAAAAAAAAGAGTTTGAGATTTTGGATTGGCTACTACTCTAGAAGACTGGCTTTAAAAAGACAGACCAGGATCTGAGCGTTGGCTGGGGGAACACAAGCTGCCTCCTTAGTCTCCCCAGTGCAGTTGTTGTTTTTGCCGTCAAGTAAATTAAGGGTAACAGTGATAATAGGAATTACCAACGACTAATTATAAAATGGGGTGTGTTGCCAATTATGTGGCGGTACCTCAACCCCAGAGGAAATGGAGATATTTGCAGATACGACTTGTGCTGCATACAATTCCCAGGAGGCCAGGGGGTTGCATTTTGAAAATGACAGCGTCCTGGATCCGTGTACATGGACTTCTGCAGCCTGGGTGGCAAACTAGACGCTGTTTACTGCTAGCTTGGAAAACTGGGTCTCTAGACACTGTTAAGAATTGTGTGTTTTCTTTTGGGGAAGTGTCCCCCTATCCGTTTAATATCACTAAAATGTGTAAGAAAGAAGAGGAACAATTCCTGGTGCTTTCTGAGTGTGGGTGGTCCTAAACAGCAGACCCTCGTCCTGCCACTGAATGTCCCTGTGTCTTATGGGACTCTCCAGGAAAGAGATTGACATAATAAAGCAAGAGAATGTCGGTGGGAAGAGAGACTAGACTTCTCTGTGAAGAGGAGGGGGTGAGGCTGTGGGGAGAGGAAGAGTGGCTGGGTGTGGCCAGGTGATGATGGGGCCCCTTCAAATTGTTCCTTTTCATGGTGAGCTCCCTGCACCACAGCGCCCTCCATGTATCCAGCAGGGCCCCAGGGAATGCTAAACGATCCTGGAGGGTGGGGCCTATCTTTAGACAAGTCACCGAATCTATCAGCCTTGTTACCTTGATCTCAGGGAATAAGATGCTGGTTGTACCTGCCTGGAAGGGGGTTGCTACAAGGATGAAACGACTCACAGTGGTGCTTTGTAAGATGCCCTGGGGGCCGAGACCTCAGTGGTGGTTGTGCAGATCTGCAGCCTTGCTGTCTCTTAGGGACATGAGTGGCCCCACTGCCCTGGGGAGAGGCTCAGAAGTGGCCCCAGGCTCCCCAGAACATGCTCAGAGCCCTTGCCTTTCCTGCAATCTGGACCTGGCAACACCCACTGTTCAGAGCGTGTGGCTAGTTTTCACGCTACTGCATTGGATTAAGCAGCAGGAGAGCAGGAGACTGACTGTGTAAAGCCAAACTGGGCCCTTTCTCTTTGGATTCCTGCCCCCCCCCCCCCCCCCCCCCCAGTCCCTTCTAGGTGACTGATGCCCTTTGCTGCCTGGATCAGCTTTTGACTTCTCTCTTCCCACTGATGTTCTGCTGCTCTGTTATGTAAATCTCTCCTCTGGAAGGAAATCTGGCTGAGACAGTTTATAGCCTGGCAGGGAGACTGTTCTCATTTCTCCAGCTGAGGACAAATTGAGGGCCCCGTTGTCAGCTTGGTGGGAGCCCCTTTGGAGCCAACATGAAGCTGGAGCCCCATTTTCTCTGCAGAGGAATTCTGGCCCAAGGCTCTCCTCCACCACCAGCAGGGGCTGCAGCTTGGTCCCCCATGCCCTCTCCAGCACCCTGCATTTCAGAGGGGGCAGCATTTTCCATCAGAGGTAGCATTTATTGATCATTTTCTCTGGGCAGGGCAGTGTGCTCTACCGTGAACTTACACTGTTTAATTTAATCCTCACCACTTCCCTCTGAGAGAGCTGTGCTCCTGTTTTGCCGGTCGTATAGATGGGGAAACTGAGGTACAAGCAGCTAAGTAACTTGCTCGAGGTTCTACAGTCAGTAAGTAACTCTGGAGAGGTGGAGGCAAGAGGGTAATGTAATCAGCTTAACCTGGAGCGTGAGGATTGCCCCAGGGTGCCCCAGCAGAGGAGGTGAGGGTTTCCTTGGGGCCTGTCACCCTCTCGTCTTCCTGGGTCCCCACACTGCGCTGGCCACATGGCTTGTTCACCCATGGCTGGAATCTTCTTCTCTGGGGGCTGGGAACGCGTTCCACCCACCAGTCTTTTTGAGCAGCCTGAGCCTCTGAATCTCTCAGGGGGCAAGCCGAGTGGATTCTCTCGGGGAATCAGTGTTGAAGGCCCCCTCTGTCTTCAACCCAGCTGATGGGGCCCATGTTCCCTGCCTGTGATTGCAGCAGTTCGTCACAGGGTGGCAGCAAGAGTCAGACGCGAGGCTGCAGCTGGGCTCCGTTGTTGCCATGGACAGGGCCACTGGCCATAGGCTCCTCCTTGCTTTGGGGATTCACCGTCCCAGCCACGGCCCAGCCAAGGCCCAGCCACGGCCATGGACGAAGCTCGGTGTCACTCGTGGCCTTTTTCTTGCCTGCGTTGCAAGTTCAGCGAGGAATGAAAATCTCTCCTCTTTAGTGCATAATGCTAATAATATACTTTGATTTCTAGCTAGTTCTTTATGCATTCAGAACCCACACTTTTCCAGGAGAACCAGTGCATAGCTACCCAAAAAGGTGAAAAATAAATGTCAGGGTGAGAGCTTGGGATGAGGGCGCAGCTGTGAATCCCCTCTGCCTTGTTTACTGGCTCTGTCGCTTGGGCGTGTGGCTTCACTCTTCAGGGGCACAGTGTTTCCATCTGTAAAATGGGGAAATGATAGCTTCAGCGTCATGAGGCTGTTGTGAGGAGCAAGGAACGCGTGCATTTAAGGCAATCACCATAGTGTGTGGCACAGAGGAACCATTAGCTCCTCTGATTCTTTAAAAACCGGTATTTGGTGTAGAGAGCATTAGCAGATGAAAGGCAACAGGGAAGCCCTTGCTTGGAGAATTTCCTGCTAGGTTCTGGTAAAAGAGGGACCAAAACAGACCCTTCCTTCTTCCTCCTTCTCTGCTACTGTCGGTGGTGTTATATAGAAGAAAAGACAACAGACTTTGGAGCCAAACTGGGTCAGATCCTGACTCTTCCATACTCTGTGTGATCTTGGGCAAGTTACATAACCTCTCTGTGCCTCTGTTTCCTCATCTGTGAAGTGAAGATTATTGTAAGATTTTGGTGAGGATTACTGTGTTAAGACAGGTACCTCCTGGCACATGGTGAGCACTGTATTGATGTTTGCTTTTGTTGTCCTGTTTGACTGTCGACTTGACTGTCTGCTTGACTGAGGGCCAAGGTGAGCTTTTCCAAAGGTTTCACAGGAAGAGTTATGCTCAGACTGTTCTTATACGACTGATTTCTGTGAGGCTTCACATATGCTCCTTGGAGTGACCAGGGGCTATCAGCCTCAGATGTCTCCTCCATTCTCCCTGCCCCTCTGTGTGCTACACACAGGGCTGGGATGCAGAGACCAAGCTAGGGACTCACAGTGCAGCGGGACAGGTAGACACAGAACAAGACTTCAGAACAGTCAGAAATCTCTCCTAGTACAGACTGCAGCTCCAGAGAGAGAGCAGCCACTTGGTTCAATCTCCTGGGCTGCAGAGGACCTCAGAAAAGGAGGGGACCGTTGAAAATCAACCAGGACCTGGCAGCTGGAACAGGCTTGTTAAGTAGAGGTTGTTTCCCAGGCTGAGGGGCAGCCTGGGCACCACCATGTTAAGGGGGAAGGGCAAGGAGTCTGCTGTGGTCTGAGCCCTGCGTATGGGTGCTCAGGAAGAGAAGGTGGAGCTGGTGAGGTGGGTAGGAGCCCAGGGACGGGTGGACTTGTTTCCATGCTAAGTAGGAGGCTTTAACCATGAGGGGAGTGGAGGATGAGGGCAGGATCTGAGCAGTTTTGTGTTTTAGGACAACTCAAACACCAACCGGCATAGGTCACAGGAAGGGATGGGGATCCTGGGTGGAGCTAGGAAGTCTGGTGATGAAGGTTTTATACCAGGGCAGTGAGAACCGGGAGGATGGACACATGGGAGATGTTTCAGAGGCAGAATCCAGGCCTGTCCCTAACATTTGTGGGTTCAGCGAAGGAGCAAAGTTGAGGCCCCTAGCCTGTGGCCCGACTCCTTTCTCTCCCCAGCCACCCCGGCTCTAACTGGGACTGCAGGGTCTTGCACACACATGTGGACAGTCCAGCCTGCACGTCTGTGCCACCTCCACACCCCCTTTCTGCACCCAGCCACCTCTAGGCTACCCTGGGCCTTGGCCTGCACACGCTGGCAGTGTTGTCTGCCCTCAGGGGGGACCACTGGGGAACGGACCCACACAGGTCCTGGAAGCAGACTTGGGGCAGGCATTTGGGCAGAGAATTTCAGGATTCTAGGTGCTGGAGCAAAGTGTAGATGGGGGAGACTGTTATTCGTGGGGTGGGGGGCATGTCCCCTTGTGCCTGTAGACCCTCTTCCCCTTTGGGAGGGACATGGCTGGAGGAAAGCCAGAGGGGGGCTGCTGATGCTTGGGGCCCAGGACAGGGCCTCCAGTGGTCAGATGGTTTCCAGAGCCAAGCAAGGGACATAAGAAGAGGACCAGTTTGTAAGGTGAGGGTGACAAATATGGTTCCAGATATGCCTAGTTTCAGGTGCCCACAGGATATCCTAGGGTACCTGCTCATGGTCTGGGTTTACCACAAGTCCAGGTAACGGGAAGATAGATCTGGCGTCTGGCTCTTGAATGGGTAATGCACTTCATATTATTTTAGTAACAGAGGGGCTCTCCTGAAGATGTGGAGACACATACAAACGCATAAAGAATAGAAGCAGATTTGACCTTTCCTGGGAAAGTTCAGTTTTGAAGTCCTGCTTTCCTATGTGGAAAAAATAAGGTTTTTGTTTGTTCCTGGGAAGAAAAACAAAAACACAAAAGTCCCTAAAATTCCAGTGAGTTAAGATGCAGCTTGCCTACCGGGAACTGAATTTGTCATTTTCTAGTTCCCCCTTTTAGTTTTTATTTTAGGTGTTAAAGGTATAAGCCTTTGGGAAGTGCTCTGAGGATTTTTTCTTTTTTATTCTTTAGGACTTTTTTTTTTTTAATTTATTTTTGGCTGCGTTTGGTCTTTGTTGCTGCGCACGGGCGTTCTCTAGTTGTGGTGAGCGGGGGCTACTCTTTGTTGCGGTGCGCGGGCTTCTCAGGGCTTCTCATTGCAGTGGCTTCTCTTGTTGCAGAGCACGGGCTCTAGGCACGTGGGCTTCAGTAGTTGTGGCTCGCGGGCTGCAGAGCGCAGGATCAGTAGTTGTGGCTCATGGACTTAGTTGCTCCACAGCATGTGGGATCTTCCTGGACCAGGGCTCTAACCCATGTCCCCTGCATTGGCAGGCGGATTCTTAACGACTGTGCCACCAGGGAAGCCCTGCTCTGAGGATTTTAAAGGAAAAATATAATGAAAATGAAAGACAGATGGGATGGTCTTATTCCAGGGGCAGGAGGAGAATGGCAAAGAATGAAAGCCAGGCATCCCTTCCCAGGCCCCTTCCCTCTCATGAGAACATGGGCAGGGTCTGGACAGGCCTGGGCATCCCATTCTGGCCTTGCTTCTGTAACACAGTGTGCCCGTGGTGTATAAGCTGGGGATGATTCTGGTGTCTCTGGGAGCCATTATGAGGGTTCATCAAATAATCTGGACATAGTAAATTCTCAATAAATGGTAACATCATTATTATTTCTGTTATTATAGTTATTATAACTTAATTCTCTTATATGGTAGAGCTATTTCCCAAGGAGAGGCATGAGTCATCTATTAAAATAAAACCATTATAGAGGAATAAACAAAGTGATAATTATAATTCAGCCAGGATTGGGGAGTATTCTGAGAGGAGATAGCTCTTGAAGTAGCTGCAGAATTAGTACTTAATACATGATGGATAGATGGATAAATAGATGGAGAGAGGAAGAGATAGAGGGATGGGTGACTGGATGGATGACTGAATCGTTTGGATGAGTGGATGGATGGATGGGTGAATGGATGGATGTAGGGATGAGTGAATGGATTGGATCAGTGGTTGGATGAATGGAGGGAGAGAGGAAGGAAGGGAGGGTTGGATAGAGGGATGGATGGTTGATTGGGTGAAGGACTAGATAGATGTTTGGGTAGATGGATGATTGGGTAGGTAGGTTGATGGATGGAGAAATGGGTGAATGGATGGGTGGTTGGGTGGTTGAATGGATGGATTGTTGAATAGGTGATGAATGCATGGTTGAATGGGTAAATGGAAGGATGGCTGTGGTTAATATTCCATACTTGAAGCAAATGATATTAAATGAAACATTCTCATCTCAGGAGAGTGGGCATTGTTCTGAAGCAGAGTTTATACTAAATGCCACACCTAGGATGTTTTGGCCATTGAGCTGGTGCCTGTTTCTTTAAAAGCTGCATTTCTATTGACAGATCCTCTTATTTGGTAAGATTTTAAAATGGTGCTTATGCTTCCATCCACCCATCCATCCAGTTGGTCATTTAATTAAAAAAAAAAAAATCCATGAGAGAGTTTGGCTTCTTTTCAAAACCTTCTCTGATTAAATGCATGTGAACCTAAGTCTCACACAGTCTAGCACATAGTAGGTGCCTCAAATATCTTCTAAAAAATAAATACCTGTTCTCAGAAGTTGTTCATTTGTCCACACTGTGGCCCAAGGAACTGTGGGATGGGAGATGGACAAACTGAGAAAGAAGGGAATCACTCACGGTCCCAGAAAGAGCAGAGGCAAAGGCAAAATAAAACCTCAGAATGTAATTGTCCCATCTTTCCTTCTTAATTTTTAATAGTGTTTATAGAACAAAAACACATGGGTAAAATATTTTAAGGAGACATTTATAGATATTTTTAAGTGCAGCCTGTGATTGATATTTTTAATACTAGAAGAATTTTTATCTCAGTGTGAGAAAAAAATGTGGGGTTGTGGGACTCCATGCTTATTTATTGTGATCAGATTGCTGAGACAGCCCCTCCTGTTTTACACACTTGCTAGAGAAGCAAAGAGGTCCCCTGGGAAGGAGCTTTATCTAAATTGGACCCGTATAGGTGATACTAGTGATGTAGCCAGAAATTGAGGGTTGTGGGAGAGCTTCATCACACTCCGTTTCCTGATGAGCTCATTGTATTGTGTAAATGGGTCACAGGTCCACTGTGACCCCAGTCTCCTTTTGGAGGAGAAGGTAGGCAAGTTCCTCTGTACTGAGTAACCATAGACTGTGCAGGGCAAGGGGTATCAGGTTATAGGGACACATGGTAGCTCTGTGACCTTGGGCAGGTTAAGACGCTACTCTGGGCCTCAGTGTCTCCATTTGTAAAAAGAGGACAATGTTCTTTTGGGGAAGTTTGGGATCATGTATGTAAGCACTGGCCACTGACCACACTTGACAGAGCAACCAGTCAATGCCAGCAGCCTACCTGAATCCCTTAGTTCAAGACAGTGAAAGGAAATAGGAAAGGAGAAATGCACACATACATATTTTGGAGTCAAAATAAATATACTTACTGAGAAATCAGTGGACTCTAGGTTTGTGGGGCTTGTGGAATAACTTAAATCTCATTTATCCAATCAACATTATTGAATATGTGCTGTTTGTCAGGCACTGTGCTCGTGTTATTGTTTGTGAACAATGAAGACAAACACAGTCTCAAGGAATATGGTTGGGGGTTGCTGGTTGGATAGATGCTAAATAAAGGAGTAGATATAATGACTAATGAAGAGAAAACTTAAAGGGGCTATAGTCCATCTCTTGAACTTTTTTTTTTTTTTTTTTTTGCGGTACGCGGGCCTCTCACTGTTGTGGCCTCTCCCATTGCGGAACACAGGCTCCGGACGCGCAGGCTCAGTGGCCATGGCTCACGGGCCCAGCCACTCCGCGGCATGTGGGATCTTCCCGGACCGGGGTACGAACCCATGTCCCCTGCATCGGCAGGCGGACTCTCAACCACTGCGCCACCAGGGAAGCCCAGCTTTTGAACTTTTTAACATAACCCACAGTAAGAAATATATTTACATGGCAAAGTGGTGTATCTGTGCGTGTGTGTGTGTGTGTGTGTGTATGTGTGTGATTTGTTTTTTCTTATGTGTGCATTGCACTGACCCTTTTTATTCTATTTATTTAAAAAATGGTAGTTCCAACCCACTAAATTAATGATA
Organism: Leucopleurus acutus; assembly: GCF_964270905.1. Classification (NCBI taxonomy): domain Eukaryota; kingdom Metazoa; phylum Chordata; class Mammalia; order Artiodactyla; family Delphinidae; genus Leucopleurus; species Leucopleurus acutus. The sequence continues at coordinate 35,261,693 of NC_139153.1, read as the reverse complement.
TTACCTCTTACTACTGGGTTGCTACTTGCAGCCTGAAAAAGTTCTGTAGAATGATACTTAACTTTTCCTGTTGGGATTTGGCTGGTGCAAGTCCTCATGATAAAGTGAAATGTGATCTAACACCCTTTCAGAACTTCCATTTGGGGCAGCATGGGCATTCAGCCAACGATGAGCTAGAGGCTAAGTAAGTGGTAGAAGACAATCAAATACTGAATTCTAGACCTAGTCACAGCTTTTTAGCGGCAAACTATGGGGATTTGTATTAGGATATGATTGGAAGGGTATATATATATATATATATATATATATATATATATATATATATATATATATATATTTAATCTCCAGAATAGATGAACAAAATGGCCCTTTTAATCCAGCTAGCTAATTTGAATGCTATTCCCCACACAAATCATTATTTTCTTTCATTCAAATTCAAACAATTTTACTAAGGATCTACTATGTACCATTTTTTAAAAAAAGACATAGCTAATACTTCTGTAGCATTTGTTGGGTACAAGGCACTAATCTAAGCACTTATGGGTAATAACTCATTTAATATTCTCAATAACCTGATTAGGGAGGTACTCGTATTATCCACATTTTACAAATAAGCACCAAAACCAGGGAGGTAAAGTAACTTGCCCAAGATCAAGCAGTGGAGTCAGATTGGAATCCAGAGCTCTTGGGCTTAGGAACCTGTATTCCTAAACATTGTGCTATTTTGCTAGCACATTGCAAATAGTATATTCTGTGCCTCGAACGCCTCTTACTATTTCTTCCCCCAAATTATTATTGTTTTCCCAACTGCAACCAATATGCCTGTCTAATTTTTCTCGTCTAGGAAGCTGTCCCAAAGTCAGCCATCAACCTCCAAGCACCTCTGCTTTGATCCTCCCTCTGGTCTTGTTTAACCCAGCCTCTTTTGTTATGTCTGGCCAAGTGAGGCTTTGTCCAACACGATTTTGAGGTAACGTCGTGTTATGTTGTACAGCCACATTAAAAAAATCCATGATCTTGTTGCAGATGGACAGTAAAGTGCTGTCAACAAAAACACACGCCACTGTGGTTTCCTCTCCCACTGTGAGGTTGATGCCATGTTTCCTACATTTCATTCAGTTGGTTGTACTTTCATGGCTTTACTGTTTTTCTATAAACGGACTTATTTTTTTAAAAAGCTTCAATAAAATTATTTAAATGGGAATCTTGTATTGGTACTATAAATAAATCACAAACCATTATCACCTGCCACAGTGGAAGTAACTGCTAAGAAAACAAAACAGTTGTATTAAATTCTAGCTGGATAGTTTTGCCTTCTGAAGGCTCTTTGCTTGAAGCCTTAGAAAAAGACTCTGGCGAGGTGGTTTTATTTGTCAGGGCTGTGCTAGGCTATGTTGCACTAATCAATACACTTTGGAATCTCCTGGCTTCCTTCAACAAAGGGACTCGCACAGAGCCTGCTGAGGGAGGACGACATTCTGGGGCAGTGTCTGTCCCGAATCGCCACTCAGGGCTGCAGGCCACTTCCATCATGGCTCCACCATCACATCACATGCCTGTAGGTTGCTGTGGAAATGGAAGAGAGGGTGAGGATGCACCCTGGCTCTGTCTGCCTCGTCTTAGAAGGGACATACGTCACTTTTGCTTAACTCCATCGGCCAGAACCAGATCATGGCCTCAGTCTAGGGGCAACGGACATAGGGAGATAAAGAGGATCACGCTGTTTTTTTCTTTTCGCTGTGCCGTGCGGCTTGTTGCGATCTTATTAGTTCCCCAACCAGGGATTGAACCCGGGCCCTCAGGAGTGAAAGCGCGGAGTCCTAACCCCTGGACCACCAGGGAATTCCTGTGGGTATTTTGTTAAAGATAACCTTGAACACAGAATTGGGTTTCTTTTTTTTTTTTTCTTAACATGATCAAGAGATTGAAAAGCAAGCTGAAGAGAGGAAAACTCCCTCATGATGTGGATGAATGCTACTTCATGCAGGGCATCCAGTCTGCAGAAAAACCTGTGTTAGCAGGTCCCAGCACCAGAACCATGACTGTAGGGCAAGTGAGGAAGGTCGTTCAGGAGCAGGGCTGCTTCCTGGAGCAGATCTTCAACCTGAACACATTTTGTTTGTTTTGGAAATCGATACCTTCCAGAACTTTTATTTACTGTAGTTTAAAAATACATGGAGTGTCACTTTTATTGTTAACCCACTAATCCTCTATTTTTCATGTGATCTTGCCAACTGAAGTTTTGCCAAACATAGTATTTTTCTTTAGGAACATAATTGCTGGTATTAGCTTATACCTTGTTTTTTGAGGCCATGAAGCCTGATTTATATGCATCTGTTGTGCCTCCCAAACTCAAAGAAAGCTCCATGCATACAGGAAACTTTTCATTGCCCTCCATGCCTTGGGTTGGGTCCCAGAGGCAGAACCTGAGTTAGTGATCTGAGTGAATATTGTTTATTTATAAGATGAACCCAGGAAACACCAGCTGGGGAGTGGGGAGGTGAGAAAGTGTGTTTTGTTAAGCCAGTCGCCACTGTGCAACTGGAGTGTAATTCACTGGGGGTTCCCACTCAAAGGGGGAGGGAGCTGACGCATTTATACGCTGATGTACATCAGCCATAGATTGAGGGCTGCTCCTGGGAGGTGGTCAATCCTCAGAACTTCCTGCCCAGTTGGAAGTTGGGTGAATGTGGGTAAGGCATCAATTGCATCTGCTACACGCATAGTGCCTAATGGTCAGTCTCTTTGACTCCCTGGGAGCCGGACTCCAAGATGGCTCCTGGTCTTCATGTTCTCGTACGGTCCTTTCCTTCACTGAATCAGGGCTGGTCCTTCCTGGCAGAACTGATGATTCGTGACTTCCGAGGCGTGGTCTTTGCCCTGGTGTCTGTCTAGGATCCCTTGCTCTGGAGGAGCTGGCCACCATGCCATGAGGGGCCCACATGGACTGGAGCTTAGGCCCTTGGCCAACAGGCAACACTGACTTGCTAGCTAGGAGAGTGAGCCACTTTAAAAATGGATCCTCGGGGGGCTTCCCTGGTGGCGCAGCGGTTGAGAGTCCGCCTGCCCATGCGGGGGATGCGGGTTCGTGCCCCGGTCCGGGAGGATCCCACATGCCGCGGAGCGGCTGGGCCCGTGAGCCATGGCTGCTGAGCCTGCGCGTCCGGAGCCTGTGCTCCAGAGGCCACAGCAGTGAGAGGTCCGCGTACCGCAAAAAAAAAAAAAAATGGATCCTCTAACCTGGTCTCATCTTCAGGTGACAGCATCCCCAGCTGAGATCTGACTGCAGTCAGTTGCGAGACACCTTATAGGAACCGCTCAGCTGAGCCTTTCCCCAATTCCTGTCCCACAGAAACCATGAGAAATAAGAAATGACCATTCATGTTTTAAGCAACTAGGTTTTGGCGGTGACTTGTTATATAACAATAGGTAACGAACACACTCACCAAAGTCTTTGAGTGCTTTGCGAGTCAGCGGAGGCCCCCAGCCCCTTTGTTGGAGTGATTTCCTCTTCAAGTGAGGGGTGATGGATGTGTTGATCAAAGATGATGACTTGAGTGGGAACAGTAAGAAGAAAGAGGAGAAATTCTCCGTGCAAAGGCTCTTTTCTGTTAGCAACTTCCTTGTAATCATTACATTCAGAAGTTCTTTGAGGTGGGGAGAAGTAACATATAATTTTAAAAGGAGCTGCGCTATTTCAGAAGGAAATTGCCAGCCAGGGTGGGGGGCATACCAGCTCCATGGTGCTGCACCGAGACTGTCCCCTCTGCTGTGCTGTCTATAATCTCTGCTTCCTGCAGTCTGGCTACTTAGAGCTTTGTGATTCTTTGGCAGGGGGTGGGATGGTATCAGGAGCCCCCTGGCTCGCTATTTCTGTGGGCTTTTATTTGGCTGTCTAGGGGGTTTATCTTCCAGTGGCAGCTAGGAGGTCACCCTGGGTGCAGCTACAAAAATCCCCCTACCTGTTAATTTAGCTCCTTTTGTGAGCTATTTTATTTCAGATGCCCTCTGTGGAAATTTTGCTCCAGACCAACTTGAAAATGTTTTCAGTATCGATTCTGTTTTTGAACAATATACTGGAGTTCACCACTTGTCAGGAAAAAAGGAGCCCCATCGCTAGCTTCTGGAGCAGTGTGTGGTTGGCCTCCTGCATCTGACCCCTCCCAAGCAGAATCATGTGGTGCATCTTCTCTCCAGGATAAACTGACTTTTCCTTTTTACATCAAATCTTTTAAAAGATATTTTAATACAGTTTTAAAAGGTTACTTTCCATTTATAGTTATCACAAAATATTGGGCTCGATTCCCTGTGTTGTGCAATACATCCTTGAGCCTATCTTACACCCAGTAGTTTGTACCAGTAGTTTGTACCTCCCACTCCCCCACCCCTATCTTGCCCCTCCCTCCATCCCTCTCCCCACTGGTAACCAGTTCATTCTCTATATCTGTGAGTCTGTTTCTTTATTATTATATTCACCAGTTTGTTTTATTTTTTAGATTCCACATATAAGTGATATCATGTTTTTTTGTTTTTCTCTGTCTGACTTATTTCACTTAGCATATGCCCTCCAAGTCCATCCATGTTGCTGCGAATGGCAAAATTTTGTTCTTTTTTACAGCTGAGTAGTATTCCATTATATATATATATATACCACATCTTTTTTACCCATTCATCTTACATCAAATCTTGCATAACAAGAGTGTTGATGCAGAACTGGCTTCTCAGAATTGGATGGCATGCTTAGTTTTCAAGGGTTGGTGGTGTTTTTTTCTGTCTTTACTTTCGAGGATTTGATCAAGGTCCCACATGGTATCACCCACTGTGCTGCTTTTGTGTTGAGGTGGTAGAGACAGGGCAGTTCCTCTTGGGGCAATGATTTTCATTTGTTCACCCAGCAAGCACTTCTGGAACTTGTGCTGCTTGGAGCTTTGGGTCAGACTCACTCATCTGCAGAAACGCAAAGGAAATTGGCTGTCTGGATCTTTCCCGTGTGATGGTCGCGAGTGATGTTCACAGATATTTCCTTTGTCCTCCCTTGGGGTGCATGTTAAATCACACTTCCCATCCTGTTGAGGTGCGGTCATATAAGTTGCTTTTGTCTGATGGACTATGAGTGAAGGTGATGTGGGTCACTTCTGGGAAGAAGCCTGTAAGAGTCATGGATCTGATCACCCTGCATAGCAACTGCAGTGTTTCAGAGGGTAAAAGCTCTGTCAATCTCTCCGTTTTAAATCATTCCTCTTAAGGAAACACTCTGCAAGTTATAACAATTTGCCTTTGTCATTTATTTCCTATTGGGGTCCTGGTTGATTCAGTCATCATTAAACTAGTACATGATCATTCATGAAATTTTGGGAAATGGGGACCTAGAGAAAGAAGAGAAAAAATAATCCATAATTTTATATGCAAGTATTACTACTATTAACATGTCATTTTTTTCTTCCAGACGTTTTTCTTGCTCAGTGCAAATTTTTAAACTTGATTTCAGTGATTTGGGATGTACAATTTTATGTCCTTTATCATTCTTGGTGTTAATCACACTCTTTTTTTTTCTTTGCCGTACGCGGGCCCCTCACTGCTGCGGCCCCCCACCGCTGCGGCCTCTCCCGCCGTGGAGCACAGGCTCTGGACGCGCAGGCCCAGCGGCCACGGCCCATGGGCTCAGCCGCTCCGCGGCATGCGGGACCCCCCCCGGACCGGGGCACGAACCCGTGCCCCCGGCACCGGCAGGTGGACCCCCAACCACCGCGACACCAGGGAAGCCCAATACACACTCTTAATAAGGGTCCCTTTTAATGACTGTAATAGGGGATGCAGTTTAAATAAAAAACTTTTAAACTTCAAAATCATCAAAAATTATATTCTGCATAGCTGTAATATATCCAGTAGTCAAGGAGGGAATCAGTAAAAGAAAAAAGAAGTTAACAAATTTCTCACTAGTACCTCCCACATACCCGGCTTGTGCTGACTATGGAGGCGAATATGACAGAATTATCAAATTCTTATGGGCCTGGTGCTGATGAGTGTTGATTCTATATTTAATCTTCTTGGATTTGTTACCCACCAAGTTCTTTGCCTTCCTTGGCTAATGGAATCTACCTATTTTGCAAAACAATACACACAAAATTTGCTCTTTTTTCCAGGGGAGAACTCAAGCTTATACAATTTGGGGAGTACACTTTATGAAACAGAACACAAAATTATGAATAGAAAAGAAATCACAACACGTTATTTAATTTAAAAGTCGTGTCATTTATGTAACAAACATAACACAAACATTGCAAAATCCAGAAAATAACAAAGTTATTGTTACTATTATTATTATTATTTTAATTGATAGCCTGACATGCTCCAAAATCTCCTTTTTTCCCTACACTTTTTGGTTGAATATTTATTGATCCACTCTTCATATGATGATGATTTTGTAATATTGTTTTCTGCGGAGAAAATCGAAAGATGCATTCTTTTTCGGCAGTGGTTCTGCGCCCGGGATGCCCAGTAGAATAATCTGGGAACTATTAAGAATCCTGCAGCCCAGGATGCTCCCTATACCAATTAAATCAGAATCACTGGGACCCAGGCATTAATCTTTTGTAAAAGCACTGGGTGAGAACCACAGCTCTGGAATGGATGATGGAAATTTGACTTTTATTACTGATGGTTTAGAAAACTTTCAGCTTCACTACTTGTTACTGGTATTGTCATATATATTTTTAGGCATGTCAAATTTGGGAAAACTCCTATGAAACTTCTTTCACTCATGAGCTGTGAGACTTTAGGGCATTTCAAATTTTCTGTGCAGTGGCTAATCTTAAATGTCCTTTGAATTGAAGACACTCATTAACCAGTTTGTCATTGGTGTCCTCATTTTCCATGCATTTCAATGAGATTTATGCTGGTTTTCATTCAGATCAGTATTTCATGTCTAAGGTGTAAGAAATTAAATGGCCTCAAGAAATGTGATTGGATGAGACCATTTTAGACGAGGGAAGCGTGTGAGCAAAGGCGAGGTCCAGCAGGTAAAGCCAGTGTAGATGGAGATCAATGGCAGGTGGGGCAGCCCTGGCGGAGGTGACTGGAAAGGGACCCTGGGTACGGGTGGGAGAGTGCCACCTACCGGCAAGCGCTGGAGGGTAGACATCTGCTATTAAGGTAGAGGGAACAGTAAGGATATGAAACACAGTATCATTCGGTGTTGGGATTATTCCCTTCAGAGGCATACAAAACTTTGTGTGAATCCCAAATACTACTAACTACTGAACTAGCATTGACTATACAGAGAAATAAGACATACACAGAGCCCTCTATACCCCAACTGAATGGACCCCCCCCCCCCCGCCCCCCGCAAACCAATTCCTCTTCACTACATTCCCTACAAGCCCTCGGCCACACCATTGTCCCCCGATGGGGAGAGAAGTGTGACAGAGGGCATGCTGGAGTGAAGGAGACAGTGGTCTTAACCAATTGAGGTTAAAATAGTTCACTTTTGTTAATTTGACAAAAGCATATGCATGTGAACACAATGCTAGGTCCCCTGGGAGGGGCCCTGAAGCTTGGGTCTCTTGCTTCACAGTTCATCAACCTCTGCTTTAGCACAGGAATTAGTAACTGAATGTCATGTGTACTGGTCAAATTGAAGCTTAAGAGGGAATAAAAGAGGTACTGATGACAAAGTTTCAGCCCCAGGACCTTAAAAAACAGTTCAAGCTTTTGTGCCTTTCCTTCTGTTTTCATTATGAGAAATGACTGAGGCAGCAGCCTCCCAGCCTGTAGGATATCATGATATGAAAATCATCATTCTTAGGCTGCCATTCTGTTTCCATTGTGTACCTTGACGAGAGAGGCTTCTTCAGGAAATACAATAAAGGCTGAACCAAAGCCAGCCGGTGAGGATTTCTGGGTCTCCTCATTCCCTGACTTTAAGACAGTGACGATTGCTCCTTGGGGAGTAGCCCCTTGTGTTTTTATAGCTTCCCAGCCATGGGCAGATGTTCATCGGCTCATAATCTGGGTTCACCTTCACGGTCATGGCCATTTCCAGGAATCCTGGAGGGACTCATGTCACAGACAGTGCCCTTCCCCAGGACTTGTTGGAGACAAGGCAAAAGATGGATTTTAGCCTCAAATTAAAGACAAGGACACTGGGCCGGAGCCAGTTTTTCACTCAGGATATTTACTGAGTGCCTGCTCTGTGCTGGGTTTGGGTCATGTGCTGGGTGGTCATAGAGATGTTTCAGTCACTGTTGCTGAGTAACAAAACACCCCAGTGCTTCATAGTGAAGAACAACCATTTTGTCCTTTTCATGGATTCTGGGGTCTGGGATTTGAACACAACAGGGTGACTTGTTTCTGCTGGGACGTCATCTAAGAAGACTTGGAACCTGGGATGACCTAGCAGCTGTGAGTTGAAATTGTCTGGAGGCAGCTTCACTCATGGGACCTCAGCTGGGCTATGGGCAGGGGCCCTCCATGTGGCCTCTCTGTATGGTCTCTGTGGCAGGATGGTTTGGACATCCTCCTAATGTGAGAGTTGAGTTCCAAGAGAGCAAGGAAGTAGTGAATGGCACTTTGGGACCTAGTCTGAAAAGTCTTGACATCACTTGGCATCATTACTGCCGCATTGGTTGAATCAGTTAAAGATCCACCCACGTTCAAGATGAGGGAGTGGTAAGATTTTTAAAAGAACATGTAGGATGGGAAATGTTGTGGCCATCTTTGGAAAATGCAGTCTGTCTCAGAGGGCCCCAGCTGCTGCCCCCATGGACCTTATAACCTAGTGCGTAAGGCAGTCAGGCGTTGAATTATTCAACAAGTATCTATTAAGTGCCTGCAGTGTGCCAGGTTCTGTTCTAAGCTGTGGGGATTCAGAGATAAATACGATGCATGTACTCTCTGACCACGGAGCTTACCTGCTGGTGGTAGAAACTGATGAGAATTAGTTAAAATTAGTATATAATATAATGTCATGTAGCGATAAGTGACATAAAGAAAACTTAAGAGGGTAAAGGGATAAGGAACAACGGAAGGTGCTGTTTTAGACAAGGCTGTTAAAGAAGGCCTCCCTGATTAGGTACATTCCAGGAAGAGGGGAGAGCGAGTGCCAGGTCTGGAGGCAGAAATTTTGTTGGCATGTTGAGAAATGGTCAGATGCTGGTTTGGCTGGAGCGGAACGAGTGAGGAGGAGAGTGCTTGAGAGTGAGGCTGGAGAAGCAGTAGAGGGTCAGATGGTGTAGGCTCCAGGCTGTGGTGATGAGTTTGGATTTGATACTAAGTGCAATGGGAGCTTATAATAGTCAGCTTTTGCTGGGTTATGCTGCAGTAACAACCACATCTCAGTGACCTACAGCAACTGATTGTGATAAGTACTGTGAGGAAAAAAATCTCAGGAAAGCCTTAAGGAATGGCTGCAGTCCACCTTTCAAACATGTAACCAAGACCCACATGGTTACTTGACCTTCATGGGTCGACTGTGACTCTGCTCCACACCCTGTGTATCCCAGGATCCAAGCTGAGGGCGTCCCCTTGCTCTGGGAGAGTGCTGTCCTGGTGGCAGAGGGAGAGAGCAATGGTGGAAGAGAGCACGATAGCTCCTAAAGCTACTGCTTTGAAGTGGGCATGTCACTTCTCCCATTTCACTGGCCAAAATAATCATACGGCCAAGTCTGATGTTAGTGGGGTAGGAGTGACAGTCCTCCCAGAGGAAGGGTTAGAACAGTTATAAACAAGAAACACACTCTACCTGAGAGTCACTGGAGGTTTTTGAGTGGGTAATGACATCTAGGTTGCTTTTAGGAAGATCCCCTGGAGAAGCAAGTGTAATACTGCCACTGAAATGAGACCTGGATAGGAGAGAGCTGTGGTAGTGTGGTCCCCAGAGTGATGGGTGGGCTGAGACTTGCAGGATGAGAAGGTGTCAGTGCATCTCTATATCCAGCATGACAGGCACGATGTCAGGTGCTGCAGGAGATGCTCAGCCCCTTCCTACACAGGCTGCATGATCTAGTTGAGGAAAAGACTAGTGAATACCCAATTTCAGCACCATGTGGTTGATTCTTGGAGAGAGGTCAGCCCAGAGGGCTAGGGCAGCACCCAGTGGGGTGCCTAACCCAGTCAGGAGGTCCGGGAGGAGACGACCCTTTGGTTGAGCCTCAGCATTAAGTTGGAGTTAGCCTGGGGGAGGAGGAGATGCTGGGGAGACAGGACTAAGATGCTCCTGGAAAAGGCACCAGGATGAACAAAGGCTCTCAGGTGAGAAAGATGGCTTCGTGCCACCTTTTCTGTGTATTAGGAGAATGAGCTGAGACCCAGGTGTCCCCTGCCTTTCCTGTGGGACCTGCCCTCCCTCTTCCTTTGTCCTTCCGGGAGTTCCCGTGTCTATTTGGTAGGCATGCTGATTCCACACGCATTCAACCTGCAAGTCCCAACCTTAGGAATACTCCCTCCACTACCGAAGTTTGGAACAATCAGTTCCCTGTCATGGCAAGGGATTCACGCACCGAGCAAGCAGTTGGAGCTCACCTGACACTGGGCTTTCTGCCCACCTTCCCCTCCTCCTGGGGAATCGATTGGGATTACTTCTGTCATTCTGCTTTTTTGACTCCAAAGTTTCCTTTCAAATCCATGTATCTGGCCTTTCTGCAGACAGTTCCTAAGCGTTGGAAGGAGCTTTTTCCTCTGGGATCAATTTTCCAGTCATTTGAAAGTTCTGGAAGGGAAGGTTTGGTAACCTTCTAGTCCTTGATGCGTCTCCCGAAGGCCTTAGGGGGCGGGCACTTTGTGACGAGGGGAGGAGTGGTTTGGTATATCCTCAGTCTCTGCCTGTCATGCCTTTGTGTGGTGTACATGGTGGTGCCCAGCTCTGAGCAGGACAGGCCTCCCGGTGAGAACCATAGCCTGCCACTTCCAGGCTGTGTGGCCTCCAACAAGTTAGTTACCCTCTCTGAGACCTAGATTCCAGTCAGGGTCCTTGTGCAGATTCAATGAAAGTGTGCAAAGCACTTAACCCAGGCCCGGGACCATGGTGAAGCCTCAGTGAACAATACCCATCACCTCTGTTCCTGCTGCTTCCACCTTTCCTTATGGCGGAATAGAGAGAAGAAGCCAGAAAGCCCAGGTTTTAGTCCTGGCCCTGCCTCTTAACTAGCTGGGTGACCAAGTGCAGGATGCACCACTTCTCTGAATCTTATCTTTCTTTTCTGTCCAACAAGATGAGTGAAGGAAATCAGTGTTTTTAAAAAGAAACTTTAATGGCGTTTGGGGAGGGATAGTTCCTTATCGTGTGGGACAGTTTCTGGTGTGTGTCCACAGTAAATGCCAAGTCCTTCCCCTAAATGTCCTTGGGAGTTGGTGATGGTACTGCCCCTCCTTGAGAATCACTGGACCAGCTCATCCTGAACTTTGATCCCGTCTGACCTCCTGTGGGTGAAAGAGTGAGGATCCAGTGGGGTAGTTAGACAAGGAACAGCTCACTGGGTCCCTCTGCCCTGTGATTCTGAGATGGCTTCATTTACTCTGATGCAGAAGCTTCTCGGCTCACCCTCCTGGGATGGTGGAGAGGTGGCCATGTGATCACCAAAAATACATTCGACCTCCAGTGGTGTAACTTGAAGTCTGCTACCCAGAAAAAGGAACCACAAAGAGAGGTTGCCTTGAGCACCCTAAGAGAGGATCCCAGGCACGCAGTGACTGCAGCCCATCTCCTAAAATTCTTGTCTCCCTGTTTGCCAAGAACCATCCAGGTGGGCAGGGGCTTTGTTTAAACCCTTAAAATTTGCAGCGTGGATCCCTGTGGAGCTGGCTGCATTTCCTTTCAGACTGTCTCCACATTTCAGAGAGGAAGTCTAAGGCTGGAGATTTGACCCTGGTGGACTTTGCTTTTCTAGCTGGTGCTTTGTGGTCCTGAGGACCATTGGCAGCCTGAGTCCATCATGGCCCTTTGCCCATTTATTCTGCAGAGGTTGACAGCCCTAAATTATAATGCTCCTTGCTGAATACCATTAATCTTTTTTTTTTTTTTTTTTTTTTTTGCGGTACGCAGCCCTCTCACTGCTGTGGCCTCTCCCGTTGCGGAGCACAGGCCACTAGGGAAGCCCAATACCATTAATCTTAAGCACGCAACTTACTGCAAGTTATTAGCTGCTCACCTTGAAATCCTGTGAATAGAGAAGAAAATTACCCTACTGTCCAAAAGCCCCATATTAATTGAATATGTGGCAGAAGAATACAGTGCCATTAATTTAGAAATATGGGGGGGCTTCCCTGGTGGCGCAGTGGTTGAGAGTCCGCCTGCCGATGCAGGGGACACGGGTTCGTTCCCCGGGCCGGGAAGATCCCACATGCCACAGAGCGGCTGGGCCCGTGAGCCGTGGCCGCTGAGCCTGCGTGTCCAGAGCCTGTGCTCCACAATGGGAGAGGCCACAGTAGTGAGAGGCCTGCGTACCGCAAAAAAAAAAAAGAAATATGGGAGTTTGTTCCCCACCCCCTTTTATTTTTATTTTATCCCTGGATGTTCATCTAATTAAATTATTTAAATCTGGTAATTTGGGGGAAGGCTTTCCTTTCTTCTCCTGTACCTTCAATTGTAAGCATCTTAGTTAAAAAGATGTTTGTGATGCTTCTCACTCTGTGGTACTCAGTTTATAGAAGATGAATTTTGAAGAGTTTGTTGCCTTTATCAGATAATTTTATGATGCTTTTGGAACATTTTGAATGAGTTTTTATGAGACTTTCTGTGACAACATTCTGTGCGTCTCTTTAGCACAGAGAGATGAAGATTGCCGACTTGATGGTCTGAAAAATTCTGACATCTTTATTTACATTTGACTGATGATAGATTTTAGGTCATTTCTCCTATCAAAGATATCGTGATGAAAGTTAACCCTGGGGAAGATTTTAGGAGTTCTAATATTACCTGGATTGCAGTTTTCTTAAAGTAAAAAAAAAAAAGAAAGAAGTCTAGTGAGATTGTTTTGAGGAAAGGAATTGTGGTACAGTCTTTGGGTCTTGGGGGAAGTTTCTCTCGTTCCCTATACATAGAATGAGAATTTCTACTGACACAGTGTGTGCCGGTTCCTGTTTTGCACTTAACTCCCTCTACCTTGTTTTCTTATTGAGTTATTCCATTGTCTCTTTGAGTTATCGGGGACAGCTGTGTTCCCCTCTAGGTCATAAGCTCTCCATTGGGTGTTTAGATGTCTCCAAACAGGGCACATAATTGGCACACAGTAGAATGTTTTTAGTAAAGGTTTGTCAAATGGAAAAATGTATGATTTCCTTAGCCCTGCAAAGGCGCTGCTGTGCACCAGCCATCAGAGTGGACCTGATACCCTCCAGTTCTGATTATTCACCCCCAGCTTTCTGCTTTTCTCCATTAAGACATAGCATCCTCCAGTGGGTTCCTTACACCCCTGTACGATTTGTTGTTATACACACCAGCGTCTGTGGAGATGTGCAATGACAGCTTAAGCATGGGAGAGAGTGAGTTCAAGACGGTTGGCTCCAGTAGTCTTGGTGAGGTTAAGGAGGGCCGCATTCAAATCTGTGGGGTTTTGATTAAGTGAGGACCAACTTTTAGAACTCGAGAGTGTGGGAGGCAGGGGATGGGGCCTTGAGCTCATCTTGTACACCAACTTCATCTGATGCTGGGGAATGGATGCCCGGTGTAGTTAAGATGGACAGGGCTGCCTGGTGGGAGACTGAGCTTCCTTTACTAGAGAGGCTCAGGCAGAGAAGCCCATTTGGTTGTGACTGTTGGGGGAGGCTTCACATCCTGGGGAGAGGCAGTCTTGGGGAGCAGGGTTGGAGCAGAGGACCTTAAAGGGCTTCTTGTAGATTCTGAGCGATTTGCTCAAATCTTGCCTAATTAATGGATGAGTGCTGGGTTTATACATTCTTCATTGCTTTCACTTTTTTCCCTCCCTAAATGGCAGTCCCTTTTTTGTCTTCCTTTTTTCCTAGGACCCTCTTCTTCAGTCCTCTCTCTCTCCTCATTTTTGCCCTAAGCCCTTTCCTTCACTCCTTTCTTTTTTATTTTTCATCTATGTTTCTCTTCCTTTCTCTCCTTTCCTATATTTTGCGGGTTAGTGAGCCCTACAATAGAGCAAATGCAGGACCACTGTATTTGACTCCTTATGATTGAAAAGAATAGACCTTGAGAAGTGGAAGAGTTAAAGCGAGTGGTGAAAATGAGGTCAGTGGGAGCTTCCTGCACAGAATCTGGGACACTGGAGGTTCTCCATAAATGCTTGTGGAATGAATGAGTTTGTAACTTTCATTCACTTGTGCTGGCCTTATTTCATATTTGCATAATGGTGAGTAAGTTTTGTTTTGTTAATTCATGCAAAAATTTCCTTTGAATTTTCTCCCTGATTGAGGTGCTTATCTTTTAAAATGTAAAGATGAGCGAACAACCGAATAAGTCAGGATGATTTTGGGGTGGGAGTTGTTTGCAATTTTAAATGGAGAGCCCAGGTTTGGAATGCAAGGATGCTCACCTCCCACGTTGCTGTGGGTGCTTCCTAAACTGTTTTAGGAAACCTGGCTTAATTTTGTTTACAATCCAGATGAGGTTCCGGGCGTATTTGCCAAGATCTGCAGCCTTCTCAGCACTCCTGTCCCTGTTACTGAGGCTGGCCCGGGAGCACCTGGCCCAGGCCTCTCTTTAGAGCATTATTGTTGACTCTCTGGAGTTTGCTTATGCAAATGAAAGCACAAATCGATGCAAATGAAAGGCCCCTTCAGGTCGCCTGGCCCAGAGCTGCGAGAAGTCCAAAGGCTCAGGAGAGCACCCTCTGGGACCTTACCTATTACACTTTGCTCAGTGCCAGGTAATCTGATGTAAGTACTGCAGCCCAAGGCTTCCATTCTGAGCACTCACTGTCCTGCTAGGAGGTTCTACTGTTCACTGGCCTGAAATTCCCTGCCAGTTTGGATTTGCATTTCGTCGTGCCCAAGACCGTGAGATTGAAATGGACGTTTAAGGATGACCAGGAATATGATCAGGAAAGGACTTCAAAACCAGCAGAGGGGGTGTTGCTTATTATAGGAAACTGGCTGTGAGCTGTCAGTGTGTTGTGGAAAGAGACACCCCGAGGGGGTCTCAAACATAAAACTGAAAAGCTGCAGAACAAAACAAACAAAAACACAGTTCTTCAAAATTCAGCCAATGTGTCCAGGCTGAAAAATAATCGGTGTCTGAACCTGAACCTGTAAAGAAAATAGCAGTGCCCTCTGTGTGGCAAGGCCACACATACCCTATTCAAGGAAAGGATATTAATTTTTAGCATATAGAACTTTTTCCTACATTCCAGATGTTACTGAACCAGGTCATTTGGAAGACTGAGAATAATGTCTCATGGTCCCTGGAAAGGGATAGGGAACCGAGTTACATTTTGTTGAGTGGGCAGTGTGTGTCTATTAATCCCAAAGTCCTAATTTATTCCTCCCCCGCTTTCCCCTTTGGTAACCATAAGTTTGTTTTCTATGTCTGTGAGTTTATTTCTGTTTTATAAATATGTTTATTTGTATCACTTTTTAAGATTCCACATATAAGTGATATCATATATTTGTCTTTCTTTGTCTGACTTGCTTCATTTAGTGTGATAATCTTCTAGGTCCATCTGTGTTGCTGCAAATGGCATTATTTCATTCTTTTTTTATGGCTGAGTAGTATTCCATTGTGTGTATATGTATGTGTGTGTGTATATATATATATATATATATATATATATATCTATCTCATCTTCTTTATCCATTCATCTGTTCATGGACATTTAGGTGTTTCCATATCTTGGCTATTGTAAATAGTGCTGCTATGAACATTGGGGTGCATGCATCTTTTCGAATTAGAGTTTTCTCCAGATATATGCCCAGGAGTGGGATTAATGGATCATATGGCAACTCTATTTTTAGTCTTTTAAGGAACATCCATACTGTTCTCCATGGTGGCTGCACCAATTTACATTCCCACCAACAGTGCAAGAGGGGTCCCTTTTCTCCACACCCTCTCCAGCATTTATTGTTTGTAGACTTTTTGATGATGGCCATTCTGACCAGTGTGAGGTGGTACCTCTTTGTGGTTTTGATTTGCATTTCTCTGATAATTAGCGATGTTGAGCATGGAAATATATAAGACAATGAAGGAAGACCTCTGTCTGAGGAGGTGACATTTCAGTCAAGAAGTGAATGATGAAAATGAGCTTTTCAGATAAAGAGTCCCGGGAGAAGGTGGCCTGGGAATAAGCCAGCTCAGCAGTAGGCTTTGCCAGCAGACCCAGTGAGAAGGGGATGAGGACAATTCATCCTTTAGGTAGAGGTTTCCTCATCAGGCCCATTAGAAGCAGAAGTTTGCCGATTCCTAGTACAAAATAGATTGAGTAAAATTCAAAGTACAATTAAAAATTAAACAATGTATGTGTTAAACATTCCTTATTCAGATAAGTCTTAATGGCCAGATTTTAGGACAGTCTGAGGCACAGTTTGGAATTTCAAAACATTGCTGTTGTGGACCTCTTCTGTATTGATAATTTTATCTGTGTAGAGTCAAGAAACATCCTCCCTCCCTCCTTTCAGTTTAGCAATATTATCCAAAGGCAGATCAGTGAGTAAACCGTTCTTTATTGGAATCAACTTGTTCAGTAAAAGCTTTCTATGTGAAATCTAGCAAGTCTACGTTTTAAAGCTTCTGTTTAAGAAAGCAAATTTTTGTCAAACTTGAACTCAGCTGGAAAGATGAGTAAATTTTATTATTTTTGCCATGTCAATAGACTTCAGTCATTCTATAGGCTTTGTCAGATACTTTAAATGAAAATTACAGGTGGAGTAATTTTTATAAAAAAAAGACCTTAGACTGAATAATAGGAGATCTTGTGTGTTGCTGGAAAGACTCTTTCACAGGTGATCTGACAGTGTGGTTGTGGGGAGGGGGCAGTGTGTGGACCAAAAGTTCCTAAAGGACCTTACAGTCTGGAACTTTGAGGCTTCTCTATTTTAGGCATGTTCGTGGAACTGTTTCATGAGCCTTTTTTTTTTTTTTTAACTTTTTAGAGATTATAGCCATTTCTTAGGAAAGTGATGTGATGAAGTTACTTGATGAGGGCTTTTCTGAATTCTGTAACTGTACTGTAACAAACACTTCGATGTTTCTCCGGAGATGTCAGTTTGTTTGCTGTGCGGAAATGATCTTTATGAGTTACTGTGAGAGGTGCCCAAGGAAGAGCTCTGGTGATGCTTAAACCGAAGGCTCTGAGGCTCTAGGGTACAATCTGGCAGGCCCTGAAATCTATTTGGTTGCAATTTCTTGGGGGTAGGGCTGACCCCTGGCGGTGGGACATTCATACCAAGATGCCTTCCAAACCCTCAGAAGCCATTCTGACACATACACACATTGCTATCGGAGAGAAAGCACAGATTGTTTACAGATCTCCACATTCCAGACATGAAATGTTTTGTGTCCTAAACTATTGAGAAATGATCATCTAACATAAAGGTTGATTAAAGAAATTCAGATGTCTCTTGACATCTGAAGCACAAATGATTAGGGAAGGTGGGACTCAAGTAGCTTGAAAGCTTAACCCATGCAAGCCACCAGCCAGTTTGAGGAGTGCCATTTCTCTCCAGTTCAGAGGGCTTAGCTGGCACGGCCAAGGACAGTTGGCTGTTGAAGAAATGGCATGTTACTCCCATGGGGTGTCTTTCCATTGAATTTTGAAGTATTCTTGGCTGAAACCCTTGGTTCTATCTCTCCCTCTGCATCTGTCTGTCTGCTTCTCCTCTTTTTCTGTCCATCTCCCTCTCTTCTGCTTTTCTTGCTTGCCTGCTTTCTTCTCTAGCATTCATTTCTGTCTGTCTTTAGTATCCTTCCTCCCTCAGCCAGAGTCCAAAGAAGATCACACTCTATCCTCCCTCCTCTCCTGTATACTCTCAGTGGTCAACGAGAAAGCTCTCTCTTGCTTTCCTGAGTGGCCTCTTTTTCGAGAAAACACCATGGGTCCATCAAACATTCCCATTGCCCATGTGCCTTTGCACAGCAGAGTGATCCTGAAATTCTGACCTCCCGGTGTCTCTTTCCAGGCATCTGCTGCCTCCATTCTTCCCTTACAAACACAGCAATGCTGTTTACTCTCCCTGGGCTGGCAGTGTAAGCCCACGTTGAAAGGTGTTCATTTGATCTGGCAGAAAAGACTTTATTCATATTGAGTCGATGCAGCCCTGAGAGAAACATAATCCACGGAATGTGGACCGTCTCAGAGGGCGAGAGTGGCCCTGCGAGAGACACGCTCCATACGGTGTGGACTGTCTCCGAAGGCTAGAGCAGCCCTCAGAGAAACACGTTCCATAGAGTGTGGACTGTCTCCGAAGGCTAGAGCGGCCCTGAGAGTTCCATAGAGTGTGGACTGTCTCCGAAGGCTAGAGCGGCCCCGAGAGACACGCTCGAGAGTGTGGACGTCACCGAAGGCTGAAGCGGCCCGGAGAGAGACACATTACAGAGTGTGGACTGTCTCAGAGGGCGAGAGTGGCCCCGAGAGAGACATGCTCCACAGAGTGTGGACGTCTCCGAAGGCTAGAGCGGCCCCGAGAGACACGCTCCAGAGTGTGGACGTCACCGAAGGCCGAAGCGGCCCGGAGAGAGACACGTTACAGAGTGTGGACTGTCTCAGAGGGCGAGAGTGGCCCCGAGAGAGACATGCTCCACAGAGTGTGGACGTCTCCGAAGGCTAGAGCGGCCCCGAGAGAGACACGCTCCAGAGTGTGGACGTCTCCGAAGGCTGAAGCGGCCCTGAGAGAGACACGTTACAGAGTGTGGACTGTCTCAGAGGGCGAGAGTGGCCCCAAGAGAGACATGCTCCACAGAGTGTGGACGTCTCCGAAGGCTGAAGCGGCCCTGAGAGAAACACGTTACATAGAGTGTGGACTGCCTCAGAGGGCGAGAGCGACCCTGAGAGAAACATGCACCGTAGAGTGTGGACCACCTCAGAAGGGGAGAGCGGCCTTGAGAGAAGCACGTTTCTTAGACGGGGTGTTGACCGTCTCAGAGGGCGAGAGCAGCCTTGAGAGAGAGATGCTCCACAGAAGACTGCGGACCATGTCCGAAGGTGAAAGAGGCCCCAAGGTGTGGGGTGGTTAGTTTTTATGGGCTGGGTAATTTCATAGGCTAATGAGTGGGAGGATTTTTCCAACTGTTTTGGGCACGGGGTAGGGATTTCCCGGAATTGGGTCATGCCCACTTTTTGGCCTTTTATGGTCGTCCGTGGAACTGGCCTGGCGCCCGTGGGTGTGTCATTGAGCTAATGTAGTGAGTGTATAATGAGGCTTGAGGTCTACTGGAAGTGGCTCTCCTGACATCTTGGGCCAAGTTGGTTCTAACCAGTTTCTGTGGTACCCTCAGGGGCTGTGTCATTCTTTTAAAGGTTGTGCCCTGCCCTCTTCCCTCCTGTCTCAGAAGGTTGGTCTCACTGTCTGAATGACCCTTTAAATGTCGGTTAAACTGATGTAAACATCAGTTAAACTGATGTAAACTTGGGCAAGGTTTTGGGTATCTAATGCTGACCAGGTGGAGAAGGTGGCTGCCAACTCTCTATATTTTGCATATGAAAACCTCACTTCTAGAATAAAAGTATGTAAATTAGGTTGAAACATGAAATTCCCCATATATGACCGTTTTTGACCTATAAAAATGACAATTTCATAGTAGTATTGAATGAATAGGAGGAGTGGGCCTTGTTTAAAAGGACTTTCCATTTTCTATTTTATTAGTTCATTTATTCAAGACACACCTATGGAGCATTTTGGTAGGTGCTGGGTTTACAAAGAGAAATCGAGTCTGTTCTCTGCCCTCTAGCCAGGAAGACAGCACTCAACCAACTCTAATACAAGTGTCAGGTGATCTAAGGAAAGTCAGTGTGCTGAGGGCACTGTGGGGTGACCATTTGTCGTGGTTTGTCCCAGTTTTACCACTGAAAGTCCTGAGCAAACTGGGACCAGATTACTGTAGGGCACAGGTAGGGGGAGTCAGGAGTGGCAGTTATGGCTCTGTGGGAAAAAAAAGAAAAAAGAAAGAAACTCTGACTAAAGAAGTTTAGGACTGGAAATGAAGCCCACCCCTTACTCCTGCAAGAGGCAAGAAGCACATTAGAAAAATAAAGGATCTTGGAAGTCTCAGTAGATAAAGCTGCTTAATTTGTGTAACCAGGATTTTTCTAATTTATTTGACCTGGGAACTCTTTGCACTTAACATCCTGTGAACATCTTTGGGTTCTCCCCTCTTTGTCCTTTGGGGAAAAATTGCATCATTTTCTATCCTAAAATGCACATTATTACCTTATGTTATTGGTCTTATCCATGATTCAGGCAATAATTAGTATCAAAATAGCCCTTCACAAGAAAATTTAATAACAGTGCAACCTTGGGATTAAAAGTTTTTTCAGAAGGGTTGCTAATGTGCTGTGGAGGGTTACGAGTACCACAGGGCTATTTTTTCTGGCTGATGCACACAGAACGAGGATGGCCGCTCACCTCTTTCTGCAAGTGCTTTTTTTTTGCACAGAAGGTTTAACCAAGTTGTTATGGAAACGGAAACGGTCTCCTCTGCCTGAGAACAGTGCCTTGGTAATAATTAGAGAGCATGGCTGAGTAAACTTCAGTGGTAACGATTAATCTTTGCAAAGCACAAGTAAGCCTAAAAGATTGAACAGGTGTTTTTTGGCCTTTGCACTTTCCAGCCCTAGAAAATTTTAATTTGGATAGAGCTGAACAGGCTTAGGCTTGGAGTCTTTCCTTACTTCAGAAAGGAAAGTCATCCTTTAATGTTATAGTAATTGGCTTTTAAAATTTAAATGTTTAAAGACATCTCTTAAGCCTATAGAGTTTCTGAGTGTGGTTTGTGACCCTCTTTGAGCTTGTTAAAATGCAGGTTTCAGCCTCTCTACAGATCCCCTGAGACTGACTATCTTAGGCTGGTCTTGGAATTTGATTCTGTAACAAGCACCCCAGCTGAGTTTGATGTTTGCTCACTGGAGTTAGCTTTGCTCTATAGGACAGGGCAAACTTTTTAAAGGGCCAGGTAGAAAATAGTTCAGGCTTTTTGACTCTATCATCGTGTGAAAGCAGCCATAAGCAATATGTAAAAAAATGGCCCTGGCTATGTTCCAGCAGACTCTCTTTACAGACAGGCAGTGGTCGGATTTGCCCCTTGGGTTGTAATTTGCTGACCCCTGCCCTGGGATCTGCAAAGTGCTGCCCATTTAATGGAATTCCAGCTTTCAACGGTGTTTGTGCTAAAAGTCACCCATGCTTCTCATACCTCCTTCAGTCTGGCTTGAATATAGGCAGAAGGAGATTATACCGTTGCTGGGAGCGGGGAGGGAGTGAGTTTTGAGTGCTTTAATAGTAAATGATTCTCTTGACAACCATACTTGCTGACATGAGTTTTAAAGTGGGTTGGAATCTCCATCTTTGATTGTGGCTAAGGTGATTTCCTGGTTTGGTAGCTAGAACAGAACTGAATTGATGGACTTGAGACTGTTTTGAGGGAGAGCCTCAGGTTTTTCTTGAAGGAGGAGATGGAAGTGTGGTGGTGATGGGGGGTTGGTTTGAGAGGTGCCGTTTCCCCTCTTTTTTTCTGCCCCACTTGTTGTTTAGGCCCTTTTTGCAGAGTTCCTGCTCTGTCTGGCCTGGCCTTTGGAGTCAGGCAAACCCACCCCTATCCTCAGCGCTGGATTTGCCTCTATGCCTTGACTTCGTAGAACATTGAACTCTTCTTTGGGAGTCCAAATAAGTTCAGCGACTTGAGTTTTTCTTCCCGTTTTCAAATGCCACATTCTGTGTTACATTCTTTGTAGCTAATTTTTTCATTGCTTTTAAAAGGCTTTTGAAGTGAAAAGGAGCCCAGTTCTCTAAGTGTTGGTTTTAAGCATTAGAGAATGTATGCTTCCATGCTTTGTTGTGTTACACTGGGTGCGGGGTTCGATCATCCTAACTGCGTACATCCGACCAGATTATGAGCTTTTCTGCTTCCCTTGTTCCAATATTCTGTTTTTCCAAATGGTTTGCTCAGTTTGAAATTTTCTTTTTATGTGTTTAAGGAAGAAATAGTTCCTCTAGACCACAGCCATGAATGTACCGACAAACGCTGCTTTCAGAGCGTATTTCTGTCCACATCCTTGAAGTTTTTCTTCTTTGTGTCACAGCAATTCCTTGCTATTATCTTATTTTCTGATTTCTTTAGAAGGGATAATGATGGTGGCCAATTTTTGCATTTTATAATGTTTTAATTTAGTTACGCTCATACTGCAGCTTATGTTGCAAACATAATGGCACATACACCTGAGCTGTTCTCTTTGATTCAGCCTTAAAATCTGTTTCCCACATGGTTCATGTCTGTATATTGTGGTATCATTAGCTTGTGTAGCTTTGCAATGTCATCTCACTGTTATCAAATACAAGAACATTTTCTTTTGACATTTATATCCACTTCCAAAACTACTTTGCATTTATCACAAGGCAATTTAAAGCCTTCTCTTGTTCATTGTTGTTTATTTGTTTAGAAGCCTTGGCTTTTATATATTTTTTGAATACGAAAACTTATGCTTTGCTTGTGTTGTATGTCATTTGCACTCTTGATTTTTACAAAAAAATTTTTCTTTCCAATGTATTTTTACCTTTATCCAGAAAACATTTACCCAGTGCTTTCTGTGGACACCAAATGTCCTTCCACACATTTACATGGACTTTGCTTATTAACCTGCTCCGTAGAGATTGTGCTTTCTCCTTTGGTTGGAGGTGTTTTCAGGGACCATTTCGGGCAGCCTAGTGAGGGCTTAGGGGGTAGGAGTCAGCAGGGCCTGGGTATCCAGAGCAGCCCAGACTCTCAGGGTGGGTGACCCAGAGCCTCAGACCCCTTCTCTGCAACATGGGGATGATAGTACCTCCCTGGGACGGGGTTGTAGCCCATGCATGTAAAATGTCTTGCATATGCCTGCAGGAGAGCCAGTCCCCAAACTCAGGAGCTGTTACCATGATAACCAGGAGGTGGATGAATCTCTTCTCTCTGCTCCACAGTGTGAATCCCTTCCCATCTACTTAAGAAGAAATACCATCTATCTGAGTATGCCAGTTCCCATAAGCCCTATTTCCAACCTGAAATTCTGTGATTCATTATATTTTTCGTCCTGCAAATTCAGGTTCTTTATCTGTGGCTGGCTATTTTGGGTACTGGACCCACAGTTATTTCACAAGAAGGATTTGGCAGGATGTCTTCAGTTTCCTCAGTTTTACTCCTTGTAACAGAAATGGTAGGTGGAACAGTCAGTCACATTTCACGACCAGGTTGCTGCCCTGGTCACCTAGGAGGTGTTTTTTCAATCTTATTGGACAGTGGAGGTCCCTTGTGCTTTTTTTTTTTTTTGGTACGCGGGCCTCTCACTGCCGCGGCCTCTCCCGCTGCTGAGCACAGGCTCCAGACGCGCAGGCTCAGCGGCCATGGCTCATGGGCCTAGCTGCTCCGCGGCATGTGGGATCCTCCTGGACCGGGGCACGAACCCGTGTCCCCTGCATCAGCAGGCAGACCTTCAATCACTGCGCCACCAGGGAAGCCCCTCCTTGTGCTTTTTTATGCAATAGTTAGTTTTGGAGAATTCTTGGTTTCAGAAAATAATCCTGTCCCTACACTTAATCCTTCTTGTTTTAAAGCTTCCATGAGTGTTTAGTTTTCAGGAAACATATTTACTTAGTGAAAACCATTAGCACATGGTGGTAATCCTATTATAGAAGTTGACGAAGGGCCTGAGACAAAGCTTGTATGCTGGGTGTGGAATCTTCTACTTCAGGCTCTTGTGATTGCTGCCGAGACGATGTCATCTTAATTTCACTGGTTTCCTGTGTGGTTGGATTCTTGCTTCTTTGTCCCCAAAATTTATCTGTAATCTGAAGAGAACATTGCTGCTTTTGTAGCTCATGAGCAATGTACACTCAAATTTCAGCTCTGTGAAATTGGTGGAAAATTAGGTAAGGAGAATTTTTTTGAAAAAGGATTACCTTATTTAAAAATATTACCTTATTTCCACTGATCTGTCATCTGTTTCCATGGAAATAGAATTAGGAGATAGTTTCTGACGAGCATTTTCAGGGCTGGCTCCTGATTCCCACTCCAGTTTCTATAGAGATGGAAGCACGCTGGTGAAGACAAGGTAAAAAGGATTCCATAAAGTAGTGAGCTGCCATGTGGACTGTGGTCCAGACTCTGATCTGGAGGTTACCTTGTGGTCAGATTGGTTATGAACTCTCTGTGATGCTAGTACTTACTGGAAGCTCAGAGGATAATACTCAGAAAATGATGTTGGCCCTACGATGGGAGGCTCTCTTGTTTCCACACTTAACTTTGTCTTCTAGAATCATCTTCAGAGACAGCGTCAGCCCTCCTGGATACTTACCCCTGCCTCCTTCTTAGCATCGTCTCTAAAGCAGTTGAGACAATCAGGTATTGATTACCTGGCGATTTTGGTAGCCCTGGTCTCCCAAGGTATGCAGGAAGAGAAGCTGGCTTTTGTCTGCCAGGAGTCCAGTCTCCCTGAGTCCATACACTGGCAGAAGCTTTCAGATTTTCTATCTGCTTTTAGTAAGCAGACACAGGAACAAAAAGGCAAGGTTGAGTGGCATTGTCACGAACCACGCTTTGCTATTTCTTCTTTTTTTTTTTTTTTTGCGGTACGCGGGCCACAAGTGGGCCTCTCACTGTTGTGGCCTCTCCTGTTGCGGAGCACAGATTCCGGACACGCAGGCTCAGCGGCCGTGGCTCACGGGACCAGCCGCTCCGCGGCATGTGGGATCTTCCTGTACTGGCGCACGAACCTGTGTCCCCTGCATCGGCAGGCCGACTCTCAACCACTGCGCCACTGGGGAAGCCCCACACTTTGCTATTTCTGAGGGCTGTCTTGGTTGTTTGCCTGGAAATTACGAAATTGGCTTTCTGCTTTTACTTAAATCCAATCAGTCTGACTAACTTTTACCGGAAAAGTTGGTCAGGAGCCGACCAATACCACTAACAGAAATAATTTGTCAAAACAAAAGTGTTGTCTTTTGAAGAAAGCAGTTTTAAAATAAATGAGAATGAAATGGGATGTTTGAGTGGATTTTTACGCTTTTGGATCCAGAGCTTTTGGTGCTGGGCTCTGGAAGGGCAGAGTGTGGGACTGAAAGGGTTGAGGCCACCTGGTGAGTGGTTGGTTTCCAGGATCTACAGATTCCTCTGTTTGGAAGGTACTTTAGGTGCTGGTCTTGAAGCTTCATTGGAATAGCAAACATGTCTCTTTAACTTTAGCACCAGATTGCTTTGAGTTGGTGGCTGATGGTACCTGTAGTGGCTTGAAACTTTTCCCTTAGAGGCTGTATATAGCTCATCAAGAAGTCACTTGACCCTCCTCAGAGGTTCAGCACTTTTTTGATTTCAAAAGAATAAAAAAGGGAATGAGAAATAGCCACGGATTTACTGAGGATTCCACTGTTTGGTCCAAAGTGGGAATGTGACCACTTGCATCTTCTGCCAGCATCTCAGTAGCTGTGTGCGGATTACCGATGTGTAGAAAGATCTGGAAGCCAGGCCTTCAGGTGGCCTTGCTCCCTGGGGTAGCCCCTTTTAGGGGCATCCTGCTGCTGGTCTTGGGGTACCTGCCCTGTGCTCTTCAGCTCTGACTCAAGTTGCTCTTGACTCTTCAGGGTGCTCGGCTGAGCTGTCTGCATCTCCACACTTTCTGCCTGTTGGTGGAGGCACCTCGCCTTGGTGGAATTTTGCTGAGATCCTCCAGAATTCTTCAGCTGGGTGTGCAGGCTGGGCTCCTTTATGGCCGGGGCTATCTCTGTCTGTGCCTTGGATGTTCCTAGCTTATTTTCTGAAAGATATTTTCCCCAGTTCTATGTTTTCACTAATGTTCTTTTTGCTTTTTTTTGTTAAGCCATAACTGGGAAAGGAAAAGGAAAATCTTCCAGAAATGAGTGTAACATGAAGAATAGCCTTAGTTTGACATAGTAACTGCATTTCTGAGACTCTCACCCAACCATGTGGGGAGGTGGACGGAGTTCATGAGACTCTGAGTTTACCAGGTGGGACCACACACGGCCCATTTGCTGCACACTGGCTTTGTGCCCGGTGGGACACCAAGTGATCTTGCTTAGTGGCCATGACCCTGAGTGAGCTTGAGGCAAAGATCTGTCCTGTGAGTGAATAGTGCAGTTACCATCTACATTTCATAGACAGGGAAACTGAGGCTCATGACTGGTGTCAGCCCAGCGCTATAAACGTCAAAGCCCCACAGCCACTGAAATACTTGAACTCACTGCTGGGCTGGAGTCTCACCCGACTCTTACCGCAGTCCAAGGAGGCCTGGGCCACAGAACTGGGATTAGGAGCCAGGCCTTCTGAACACCAGCTGCTTCTTCCTTTGTTAGTAGCTCTCTGTGTAGTTACTGTCTTGTCCTTGGAGGCCTAGTTTATGTGTTACTTCCTCTGTGTGTGCTTCCTCACAGAAGAACCATGTCTGCCCTCTTGCCTCAGTAGGCCTGGCTGCTCCCCTGCAGATGTTCTGGGATGTGCTTAGTCAGTGACCCAGAGCTGGGTGTATTACATGCACTAAGCCTGTACTGTGTGTCCAACCACCCAGCTTGGGAGGTCCTTGAGGGCAAGGGCTGCATCTTCCACCGTAACATCCAGCAGGTGCTCAGTAGAAGTTTGTGGAGGAAGGGTACCCTCTAGATATTAACTCTGGGTAGATTCTGTGAGCTAGCAGACGACCTGGTTGACCCTGTAGTGATGAATAATAAAGGCTTTCTAGGATCCTAGAGGATGTATAGCTGGAATCCGCTCTCTTCTCTGTGACCAGTGGATGGTTCAAACTTGAGTGGAAACAACAGAACAGCTGACGCTTACAATATTAACTTTTCACTTACTGTGTAAAAGGGTTTGATTGTAGGGTTGTTAGGCTGTCAGGTAAAACATGATGGTCTTATTTATTATATATATAAGGAGGTACTTTATAAAGAAATTGAGACTTGGTGGTGAATAAATATTGGACACCAATTACGTTGCTGCTGTTAATCAAGATGTTCATATTTAGCAGTAACCGCTACCATGAGGGATTGTAAAAGTAAATAAACTTCCCCAAGGATGAATTATACCATTTGATGATTAACTTCCCATTAAGAACACTGGCTATTTACAATTAGACTTTTTAAAAAGTTAGTAATAACCCTGCATTTGAACAATAGTTATGGTTAGGCATACCAACAGAAGGAGACACTGCTAATTACTTTCAATTAATTCTAAATAAATTATTGGGTTTAAAATGTATGCTCCTATTAAAATCTGTCCTAATCTAGACCTCTATTAAATAAAGAAGGCTTTATTTAATGATATCAGAGAGTCATGTCACTTGCTCCAGGGTCAGCAGCTGTTGTGGCAGGATTAGGATTTGAACCTATCACCTATACTTCAAAATGCTTTTCAAGTGTTTTGCTATGAATGGTCTCATTTACTGTTTAGACAGTTCTTGTGAGCTGGGCCAAGTCCCACATGTGTTTTATTGAAGAGGAAAGGGGTTGTCTGTGGACACAAGTTTTGGAGTGGATTCCCTCTTCTGTCCCAGTGTTCTTGTGATAGGGGCCCCTCTTGGCATGATTGTGGGGGGAAATGCAACCGTGGATGTCCTGGGTGCAGAGTCTGGCACATACTACGCTAATATGTGGGCTATTTTTAAAATGGTATTTTTAGTGGTTTGAAGCAAATATCTAAATTTGGAAGCTGGTTTTGATACCTTAAATGATCTGGTGGGCTTGAAAGGTCGATAAATACACCCTTCTGGAAATGTGTTTACAGGCAATAATATTTATTGAAGTTAAGCTTTATTTTGCCCCAAAGCTATAGTTATAAAGTAAGTTTAATGCAAATACTTGTGTTTTCTATGCCAGGACTGACGACAAATTAGGGTGTTTTGGGTAAGCCACTTAGCAGTGCTACCTTTTCCAGCACTCACTGAGGAGAACTCATCAGCAGAGTGGAAAAGTCTATTAGCTTTATATGAGATTTTGCTGGATTGCTATTTTTATTTGGAAAATCCAGTTTTAGCTTTTTGTCTCACATGATAATGAGTTTTCTGATATTGTCACCCTTTATTAAAAGTGTATAGGAGAGGTGACAAACAGCTTTCTGCAATGAGATGGTGTAATAAATAAAATCAGTTCTAGAAGTCTGCTTGTCATTGGCGTAAACAAGTGCATCCCTTCTTATTGGACAGAGAGGAGGAGGATGTTGGTGGTAACTTTGGAGAAATTTGATGCTGCCTTTGAAAATCCAGAGACTGAATTCTGAAATGAATGTTACTACCTTATTTGATTCAGAGTGGCTACGATTAGATAACTTTGACAATTAATTGTGGTTGGGTTTTACTGTGCTACAGCTGAGTGCTTTAGTCATACAGTGGATGATCATTGGGAAAGTGGGCCCTTGGCGATCACTTCCTCACTGTGGATTTCTTTTGGGATGGCAGAATCTGTTTTTCATGGCACAGGACAGAAAATAAATCCTGGAAGCACCATATAGCTCAAATGACAATTTGAAAATAACAATCAGAGCAGTGACTAGAAGCTGAGACACAGATTCGGTTAACAAACAGAAGAACTCATCTCAGGCATTGGATGGAAAGCCCATTTCTGAGTTTATTTCACAGCATATTATGACAACATTTCTTTAAATTACAATTCATCTCCATTTGAAAGATATAATCTACACGTTCTCCTGGGAAATAATCAGAGACAAAGCTTGACTGTATTTTTCCCCCCCTGAAGTTGACCTTGTCTCCTCAAAGAACATTTTTCACACTGTGAAATGTAATTTACTTGACCCCAACAAAATTGAAATAAAACCCACTATAGTTACCAGTGAGCAAGAAAGTGAATTTGGGTTTGGGAGAATCAGGGATAAAAAATGAAACTTTTTTTTTTTTTTTTTTGCTATTCAAAGAATAAATATACTGAAGGAGATGATGGGGTACCCCATAATTTCATGGTAGTTTGCACCCATTTCTGTTTCACAGCACAGTGTGTGTTTGAGAGCGGTGGGTGGTTGTGGGGTTTATGGTGGACCCACCCCCTGGTTTGGCTGAGAGGACCCTGGAGCCTGGGAGGGAGAGGCAAACTGTTGAGAGTCACAGGGCTGGTTGAGGGCAGGGTGGGGTCTGCATCCTGGTCCATGTACCTCAGGGCGCTATTTGCCAAGGTGCCCTTTGCCTCTCTAAAACTTTTCTTTCGTGAAGCCTGTAGATTTTTCTTTTTTATACCTCGGTGTACTGTTTTCTCAGTTTCTAGATTCATATTTGCTTAAGAGGAGCCACAAAATAAATAACTCTCCAACAGAGACTTGAGCAGTGACTGATGGGTGCACTTCTCTCATGTTGAACTCACTTCCTTTCAATGTAGGGAATGTGGAATTGCCTCGACTGCCACCTGCATTTTCCAGGGCATCTGTCCCTGAGCATTTGTGATGGTCTTTTTAGATGAGACTCAGCTGTCAGAGGTCAAGTTCAAAGGCGGTATAGTTGTCATGAGAAGAAGAACATGTAGTTGTCAGTCTCTTTGAGTGCAGGAAACAAGTGCTCTTATGAAGCTGGGGAAATAAAACGATCAGAGATTTAGGCTGGTAGGGAAAAGCCAGGGCCTTAAGAGTTTCTGTCTGAACATTTGCTGCACACTTGACAAATCCTTGGTATGTCAAATCCTTGTCGCTGCCTTGGTCTTTGCCGCGTCCCCAGGATATGATTGGCATTTGTGAACTATTTGAGTGCATACCATCCACTTCTGTGATTGTTGTTTGTGCTAAGACCTTATGACCTCCCATCTCTGATTTTAGAGGCATAGAAATGAGGTCACTTGCCCAAGATCACCAGCCTGGAGGCCCTAAGTCTGGCTTCCATCCTAGGCTCTGCCCAGCACCGGCAATAGGAGCACAGGACATTTGAGCCCCCTGGTGCAGCATCCCCATCCCCCTTCCCCCCCTCCCCCACCTCATCTTTCCTTTGCCCTCTTGGCTGATGAGCCATCACATGTGGAAGCCCTTTATGATATACACGGGTTATTATTATACCTGATCAACTTGAACTCACTTCAGGAGATGGGCTCCTTTCCTGGCCGTGCTGCATGTTCTCATGTCTTCTTGGCTCACATTTCTATTTTTCCTTTGATCCAGAGTAGTGAATGTGGGCAAAATGAAGGTTTTCTATGGAGCTGGGGTTCCGGAGTTTTCCAGAGCTAATAGCAGAAGGCTGCAGGGTTTGTCTCTTGTTAGCAACAGTCTGAGGCAAGAATCCCAACCATGACTGGTTCTGGTGAGGAGAATGACTTCTAAGTTACCGGTGATTGAGGCAGAGAAGCCCTAAATGGAGAGAACTCAGTGGCATTGTGTTATTATCCAAAGGGCCTGAGCAGAGGCCTTCGTGCCTTTGGAAGCAGGAGGGGTTTGTCTGCACTTCCCATAGATACTATTCATAAATGTTGGAATTCTTCTGATGACAGAACAGTGATGAACCCATTGGTTTGGAAGGTGAAATCATGGAAAAACCTATTTCAGTACCACAAAGTTGGGATTCTTGTACTTTTCAGATTATAGTTCTAAATGGCTCGGAGTCCGGAGGTTTCCAAGCTCTGCTTTGTCCTAACCTTTTTAGGATACAAAAACAAATACCTTAGCATTAAATGACTTTCTTGCAAAAGAGAGATTCCTCACAAAAAGAGTCTTTTGAACAAATAACTTTGGGAAACTCTGCTTTCTCAGTTTTTCCCCCCTTGGCAATTGTACATTTGCATATTAAAGGCTCTGAGGAGTCCTGAGAACGAAGCCTGTTTAATTTTACCAACCTTATTGGCATTTTCAAACCTTATTTAGCACCTCGAATTTTAATCTGCCTGAAGCACATTTCTAGAAATGGGGTTTTAGATACTTAGAGGTCAGTCACACAACATATAAAGGTTAAATTATATTTATTCATGAACAATCTACAGATTCAAGGCCAAATCCTTTATACCAGGAATCAGTAAACTTTTTCTTTAAAAGGCTAGATAGTAGATATTTTGGGCTTTGCAGGCCATGAGGTCTCTGTTGCAACTACTGTACTCTGCCATTGTTGCGTGAAAGCAGAGGCGATACATAAACGAATGGACACAATTGTGTTCCAATAAAACTTTATTTATTGAAACAGATGGCAGGCTGGATTTGGCCTGTGGGTCATAGTTTGCCCATCCTGTGTTAGATCCCTGGTCCCCAGATCACTCTGCTGCACATTCTGTGCTGTTACCTCTGGCTGTAATGCATGTTTTGATTCAACAACTCCTACTCAGCCTCCCCTAGAGGCTTTCTTGGACTTCTGGGACAGCTTGAGCACCTGCTCCTCTGTCCTCCCATAGCTCTTCTCCTCTATCATATCCCTAAGCAATGTGCTGTCATCAGTCACTTCCTTCCCTACCCCTAACCCCACTGTAAGCTCTGCGAGCAGAGACCTTATTACCACCGTGTATCTCCAGCTCTGATAATGAGGATGAACAGTGTACCAGACACACTGCAGGCACTCAATGGGAGCTTGTTGGATGAATATGATGAATTGATACAGTGTTTTATCTTGTTTTGTTTGGATGAACTTTTAGAGTTAATAGTAAATACAGCAGGAGAAAGGCTCTTTCCAAATGAAAATTTCAAACACCCCCAAAGACGCAGATCATTTGAATGAATCTGGGGATGAATTCTACATCCTCCCAGAATATATGCTTCTTGGATAAAGGAAGAAATGAGGCTACTGTGAACTGTGGTAAATTATGCATGGAACAGAAAAGCCGAGTGAAAAATGATAATTTAGGGGTCAATGGGGAAGTATTTGAAAGATCTGAAGGCGTATTTTTCTCCTTCTTTCTCCATGTATTAGAGATTAAATGATATAGACCTTTTTCTCTTTTCACCCAGGCCTGTAAAATATTTTTTTCTGGTAATTTCTCTTCATATTACATGACTGCTCTAATTACATCTCTAGTTTTAAGATAATAGAACTGCATTTTTAATGTGCTCTCTGCTGTATCTGGATTTATGATATCTCTTCTTCCTTACTCCTGAAAAAAATATAACTGAGTTAATACTAAAATAAAGTAGGTGAATTAAAAGGGAATGACCCAGCCATTAAAAGAAACAAAATTGAGTTATTTGTAGTGAGATGGATGGACCTAGAGTCTGTCATATGGAGTGAAGTAAGTCAGAAAGAGAAAAATAAATACCGTATGCTAACACACATATATGGAATCTAAAGAAAAGTAAATGGTTATGAAGAACCTAGGGGCAGGACAGGAATAAAGACGTAGATGTAGAGAATGGACTTGAGGACACAGGGAGGGGGAAGGGTAAGCTGTGACAAAGTGAGAGAGTGGCATGGACATATATACACTACCAAACGTAAAATAGATAGCTAGTGGGAAGCAGCTGCATAGCACACGGAGATCAGCTCGGTGCTTTGTGACCACCTAGAGGGGTGGGATAGGGAGGGTGGGAGGGAGGGAGACGCAAGAGGGAGGGGATATGGGGATATATGTATATGTTTAGCTGACTCACTTTGTTATAAAGCAGAAACTAACACACCATTGTAAAGCAATTATACTCCAATAAAGATGTTAAGATAAAAAGGGAATGAGACTTTAAAATCTCAGATCCAACCCAAATGCTCATTCAACAGCTGGGCTCCTCATCTCTGAAACCAAGAGAGCCCTGTTCTCACCTACCTTTCCTGATGGGGAGCCTCACTCATCTCCAGGGGTGGCCATGATCCTGAACTGGCCTGATGAGGATGAAAAGAAAGGCTGGCCTGCTGTTTCCTAGGGACTGAAGAAGACCCTAGAAGAGGGTCTTTTCATCTAGAAGAGACGTTGTGACCGTCCCAGAGTCCACTGTTGGGCATTCCAGAATCTCTCAGCAATTTATCCCCCTCTGCTGCTGTCCTGGAGACCACCGCAGGATGTCGTGACTTTCAGAGTCTTGTCAGGCAGAGTAGTCCTATCTCAGTGCCATTGCTGATGAGTGAAGTGACGTTGGGAGAGTCACTTGACATCTTGGCCTTCTCCGGATGACTCCATCTGTATCTGATCAATTGGCCTCCTGGGTTGTCTTCGATGTTAGTAAATAAAACTCCATGTACCCAGTTGAATATTAAATACCGCCATGCCTCTTTCTCATTTTAATCTTATAGGAACTGGGTAGAAGGAAATGACAGAGATTTCAAAGCCTTAACAATTGAAATAACTGTTTACCACATTCGTGTTCCTAATTTTATTAAAACACAGGTCCTTCCTTCTAGGAACTCATATCTAAATAAGGGAAGTGGACACACAAACCCAGAACTGCAACGTTGGGGGATAACGGCATGTATAAGGCACTGTGGGGGTGTGGAGGAAGGCATCACTGGTTGTCTGGAGTGGGCACTAGGCAGTCAGGAAGAGTTTCCCAAATGGGGTCATGATCGACTTAGGTGTTTAAGCATGACCTGCTGTTCACCATATAGAGGGGCAGGGTGTTGGGCATTCCTCATAAAGAAAGCAGAACCCCCCGATAATTCTCAGGTCCACAGATATAGCATCAGGGGAATAACAGGGGGCTGTGTTTTTCCAGCCAGCTGCTCAGAACATTTACAGCTGTGGAATATATGTACATGGAACTCATGATGCAGATTGCTAAACATGGGTCATGGTTGTGCTTGTTCCATCTTTTCTATTGCTACACTTGCTTTTATCAAGTATAAAAGATGAACCAAGAAAAACTGTGAGTAGCAGGAGAAGCTGTGCAGGAATTACCCTGAACAGATGATGCCTCTGAGGAGAGCAGTGATGAATCAGCACCAAGGACAGTGACAGGCAGCCTGCCCAGCTCTGGGACCTGGTAATTCCTCTGTTGATGATTCACTGGTGTTGGATGTGGTAAGGAATGGCATTCCTTACAAAGAGTTTGTGTTCACTGTGCCCTTAGGACTGCACCCAAGCCGAGCTTGTCTGGCTGTCATAGGTTAGGCTATGTTACCCCTCTGTTGGAGGCCAAGTGGCTGAGTCCACATTCCCTTGGTACAGACCCCTTGGAGTTGGGATCAGATCTCGAGGGTCCTGCTCCTGAAACAAGTGGAAGGCCATGCTTGCTGTGTTTTCTGCCAGACAGTTGGCCCAAGATTATAGTTTTGCTCTCAGTTCCTTTATGCATGAGGAATTTCCATGCCTTTTCCAGGTCGTAGGTTCTCTAATAGACCCACGGATCCCACATTTCCAGAATGGCTCGTTTTTCTGTTTATCAGTAGAGTGACATTAGTGGTGATATAAGCTGCAAATTATGTAGCATAGGGAGCGTCACTCATTTAGAACTTGGCAGGCCACTCCAATATCATTTGTGGTTTTTGTCACACAACAACTCAGTTTAATGGATTTGGCCTTTGACTGACTTTAACAAGTTGATAGAATTTTCTCCACCCCTCCCCCAATACTCCAGCCTCAGCCAGAAGTGAAGCGGAGGTGTCTGAGCCTCCAGCATGACTCTGCATATTTTATTGGAAGCAATAGCTAACATAACCCCTTTACCTTTACTTTGGAAATGATGGCTCAGCTTTGTTGAAGGAATTCTTGGGTTTTGTGATCTTAACTCCTGATTTTTCCACTCCCACTTAGCCAGGTTGTTGACTGAGAAGCCTTTGTGTGTGGACTTGGCTCCCTGAAGACATGCAGTGGAGAGTCATATTTGTTTGTATAGTCATAGCTAGAAGGATTAAGAAGAGGCTTTCCATGGAACCGGCCCACTGATCATGTGTGTGGTTTCTCTGGTCTGAAAGGGCTGGTGTCTTTTAAAAAATTTTTCATATGACTATTTCAAAACAAACTCACTAGAGTTAACTGTGCTCGTGGACCTTTGTGATTTGGCATAATCAGGGCCAGTGTCATGAGTGTG
This sequence comes from Leucopleurus acutus, assembly GCF_964270905.1. NCBI lineage: Eukaryota > Metazoa > Chordata > Mammalia > Artiodactyla > Delphinidae > Leucopleurus > Leucopleurus acutus. The sequence goes on along the minus strand of NC_139153.1, from coordinate 35,226,706 downwards.
TGTCCGGTTCAGTCACACAGGGCTCTGCGCTTAGAAGGCTCCGCATTTGGTTTCATGACCTGTTGCCACCGTCTTGAAATTCTTTATAATTTTTCAACAAAGGGCCCCACATTTTCATTTTGGACTCAGTTCCATAAATTATGTAGCTTGTCCTGGGCATAATCCAGTGTGGAAAGAGAATAACAACTAGAGTACAAGGACCTTGTAGAGACTTGAGGAGTTCTGAGTCCATAGAGTTGTAGAAGGGACTTTAATAAGTGTTCTGTTCATTAATAAAGGTTGCATAACTGTCCTCCATGGTAGATAGTTTTAGCATAAGGCCAGTGAGAGACAGAACCAAAGTCAAAGACAAAGGCAGCAAGTGGCCTTGTGTCTCTCCAAGCAGTCTTATCCCTTACTCCCCCAGCCCCCAACCTGTCCTTTGTGGTTGAGAGTCCAGGAGGCAATGAGGAGGGGTCATAGCCCTGCTGGGTGGTGCTAGATTAAGGTCCCAGTGAGATGGAGCGGCTGGCAGGCTGTGCCTCTGGGTGTAGGATTGGCGAGTTATAGGGATGTGGGTTTATTCTTGCCCAGCTTCAGGAGGAAGTTTTCTGGAGCTGTGAGTTTGAAGAGGTCTGCTGGAAGGCCTTTCTCACCGCCTTGGGCATGGAGGGAGAGGCAGGGTTAGCCAGAGGCTTGGTGCCAGTAGCTGAACCCCACAGGCAGGCCTGTCTGCCCTATCAGCTGATTCTAGGCCCTTTGCACCTTCACCTTAGATGATTTAAAAAGGAACTTTTAATTCTTATGTCATTAAAGTAAATGAATACACATAATTTTCTCCTTTTTAGTCTTCACATGTAACAGCCCATCCTCATAAATGCTTTCCACATTATTCCTCATTGGAATGTGGGGTTATGACAGAGTGTTAGCAGCAGGGAAGGGGTGGTACCCAGAAAGGGCAAATGTTTTTTAAAACCTCTTCCCTGAATAGAAGGCAAAGAGATAGTGGGAGAATACAGGGTTTAGGACCTACTGCTGATGGTTAAAAGATTATGTTCTAGGGGCTTCCCTGGTGGCGCAGTGGTTGAGAGTCCGCCTGCTGATGCAGGGGACACGGGTTTGTGCCCCGGTCTGGGAAGATCCCACATGCCGCGGAGCGGCTAGGCCCATGAGCCATGGCCGCTGAGCCTGCACGTCTGGAGCCTGTGCTCCGCAACAGGAGAGGCCACAACAGTGAGAGGCCTGCGTACCACAAAAAAAAAAAAAAAAAAAAAATTATGTTCTAGGTGAGTGACACCTCTCCCTGCTCTGTGATCAGTGCATACACCACTTCCCCCCTTCCTGAAATCTAGAGATTTAAAACATCACATCCCTGTAACCTTTGATTTTTAGCTCCAGCTTAAATCTCTAAGCATGTCACTATCAGAGTTTCTGTCTAGAGAAACCTTTGAATGTGAACCTCAAAGCAATCCCCTGGCGTGCTTTCTCATCTTCTCTTTCACAATGATGACATTGGCAATAAGCCATTTTTCTTCCAGGGAAAGCAGATCTCTTTCTTCTGATTCACCTTGTAAGATTATATAGGATTTTAAGTACAATATTCTAGAAACATTTTCCAACCATCCTGTTGCAGTTGTAGAGCTGTTAAGGTGTTGTGGACAGAACACAGGTTTGGGACCTGTAGAGCTGGGTTTGAATCCTGACTCTGCCACTCAGTCGTCATATGATCTTGGAGAAAACACTTAACCTCCTTGCAGCTCAGTTTTCTCATCCATAAAATGGGAATCTCTGTCTAAAACACAAAGAAGAAAACAACTCTCTCCAAGGACTGTCACTCGGACCTTAAGGGGGTAAATATCAGAGCCTGGCATGGTGTCTGGTGTGGTTGCTGCTTGATCAATGTTGGTGGAAGCTGAAGAAAACCTTCCCTTTGTTGAGTTGGATTTATTTTAATTAATCCAGGTGAACTTACTCAAAGACAGTTGTGAAGAACTCATATGGAGCCGAAACACATCTGCTCTGGGGAAGTGGAGGATAATCCTGAGGCTTAGATACAGCAGACTTTTACATTCACTAAAAGAGAAGCACAACTCAGGCAGCCTCAAGGAGCAGGGGCAGTATCTGGGGACACACATGTCATCTTGAATGTCTTTTTGTAATAGGAGATCACATCAGATTAATGATTTTAAAATGAGCATTTTTCTGCCTTCTGGCTGTATTTAATGTTCTAATGCCTTTAAAAATAATCATCAACAGCATCATCATCATACTACTACTCAGTTTAGTATTTTTGGCTTTATAACCACGCTGAGCAGTCTAAACTGTTAAATGGACTTTGTAATCTGGTATCCAGGGAGCTCCTTGGAAGGGGACAGGCAGTTTTTTGTGTTTCCACATTAAGCTGACTGGGCACTTGGAACTTGGTGACACGCTCTCTGCTTCTGGGGTGGGTGGGTAGGTGGCGTGTTCACCCCCTCTGTGGACAGTTTGCCTTGGAAGAGCTCAGCTTTGGTGTCAGGCAGAGCTGGGTTTGGGTGTTAGGGCTGTGTAGTTGGGGTAAGTTGTATAACTTCTCTGGGCTTCCATTTTCTGATACTTGAGGATAATGATGGATAATGATACCTACCTCCATAGGGCTGAAGATTGAGAATGTATGAAGAGCACAGAGCCGGCAGGCGAGGAAGGGCTCCATGAATGTTAGTTGCTGCTGTTGCTGATGCTATTATACAGTAATATCTAATCCTCCGTTGTGTCCTGAACTTGGAAGTGGAGGGCCCTAGGATGCATTGACATTGAGGGGTTTGTGTGGAGGAGGTTTGGGTGTTTGGGATCTGCCAGCTGCCTTCTAGTGCATTCATGCTCTCCCTGCGAGTTTTCTTTAGAATGTCTTGTGCCATCTATAATGACAGAACCTGGGATGCAGTGTTTTTTTTATATTCCCTGTCAGTCAGCAGTGCCAAGTGACTCAAGAGTGGGTAACCCTTCGTCCTCCCACTTCCAGAAAGTTCTTTTAAAGATTGCTTGGGGGTGGAGGGGAAGAATTTTCTTTTTAACACAAATGATGTGTTTTGACAAAAATATATCACCGTGGTGAGTTTATGCTAAAGGGGAAATGCTTGCTCTTACAAGCAGTGCTTATTTTTCCTTCAGCAAACAGGGCATTGACACTTGAGTCCCTCATGCAACCTGTGGAGACAGCTCCTGACTGAGGCAGGGCTGGTGTGATAGGTCCATTAATCTTTGGTAAAAACATTGAAATCACAGCAATGCCCTAGCAGACTCCTGGGGCATTTAAAAACCAGAGACCTAAAGGAGGGTGCAGCAGCCCACAGAGAGTACATGCTTTTGATTGTCTGAACGTCAGGTCCCAGTGCTGCCACCACTGTGGGGTCTGGGGCAAATGATTCTTCTCTGAGTGTGTTTCCTCCCCAGTAAAGTCACACGAGAGACATGAGGCCGCCTCAGCTCCCCACACGCTTGTCCCCACACTCAAGGGCTCTGTGTGCATGTGTGTGTGTGCACATGTGTGCACACACTGTGTTAGCTATAGATTGTTCTCTGGGGACCATTGATGCTGCCCTCCAGGTAACTCAGTGGGAATAAAGATGTGACAATGGATGCACACTGACGGCACTGCAGCTGGTGCAAGGGAAAGCGACTTTTAATTGAGCAGGTATTATGGAGCCTCAGAGAAACTCAGAGACTCAGAGAGTCCATCATTGTAGGAGAACCGCGATGGGGAGGAGGGATCTAAGAATTACGGGTAGTGAAATAGTATTGGTTGTAGCCCTGTTGGACTGGGTAGATGGTCCTTCAAATGTCCTTTCTCCTGTTACTGTGCTGAGGAGGCTATTTGTGATTCTAGTTAACATTTATTCTGCATGTGACCTTGGCAGGCACTGTGCTAAATGATTCACGTTTAATCCTCACAACAACCCTCTGAGGAAGGGGCTGTTATTATGGAATCCATTTTTCAGGTGAGGGCATGAGGCTTGGAGGGGTGAAGTGACACTCCCTGTCATGAGGTAAGTTGGGGAGCCTGGTTGCAGCCCAGGTGGTAGGACTTTGTGATCCTTGCCTTTGGCCTCGTGGCTAGAACTGTGGCTGTGGGACCAGTGAGGCTGCTCTGAATGAATGTTGCACTGTCCACAATCACACATCTGACAAAACAGCAAGGAGGGCTCTTGCACACTTTCTTGCAGATTGCCTGTTGTAGGCAATGCCTTTTCCAAGGTCCAGTTTTTCTGGGATTAACTACGGCTTTCCCTCTGTCCCCGATGGTAGCATCAGATGACATAATGTTAATAAATATCTGAACCCTAGTTTCTAGGTAAGAATTTTTCAAACATTGTCTCATTTGATCTATTAGACAGGTACTATGATTAGTCCCATTCTCCAGATGGGGAAACTGAGTCACTTGCCTGCCATCTTGGAACCAGCGGGTGACCATCTAACCTGCACAGCCTGTCTTTAGAGCTCCTACCCATAACCACTGGGCTGTGTGCTCTCGAGAGGGACCCCCCAACCTGGAAGATTTTGTTGCAGAAAGAATGTTCATCAGGGCTGATTTTAGGGTGTGTTGTTGGGAGCACCAGCTCCATGGCCTGAGAGACCTGGGTTCAAGTTTGTGTTCCCCCACTTACAGACCATGTGGCCATGGGCAAGTCATTGTTTTCCTGTGCCTTATTCCTTTTATGTAAGACAGGAGAAGAGTACCTCACTGGGATGTTGAGAGCTCAGGGTCTGCCCCATAGTCAGCTCACAGTATTTGGGAGCTAGCATTAAATTCACAATTGAGAAGCAAGGATGTGACGTGGGAGCATCCCCCACGTCTGGGTTGCTGAACCCAGAAACCCACACCAATTCTCCCTCCTGCCTCTTCCACTTCCCCATCTTTCTAATAGTTTTCCTGCAATATTCCTCCTGGCTGTCCTTCCTCTCCACTTGATTACCCCATGATCTCCTTTGAGAGGCCTGCCTCCTGCCTGGCCTCCCAGTCTCTGGCTGTGCCTCTTCAGATCCATTTCCCACATGGAAATGTTGCTCTGCCAGCAAAGCACATCTGACCCGGTCATTTCCCTGCTAAAGAGTCCTGAGTGGTACCTGGTCACTTACAGTCAGCTCTTCTTGAATCCCACAGGGCGTTAGAATCACTTGGGGAAGGCACCTAATATGCACATTCTGGGGTCCCATGCCCAAGAGACCTAGTTCAGTGGGTTTAAGTTAGGCTCAGGAATATGCTGTCTGGCTGTTATGCCAGGCAATTCTGGCATGTGAGATCTGGACTGAAACACTGATCAGTGAGAATCAGTCCAAGTTCCTTTACCTGCCTCGTCAGTCTGACTTATTTCTGCTGCTGTGTCTCTGCCAGGCTGCCCACTCTGTCCCCTGCCTCTGCTTCTCTTTTGACCTGGCTTCTGTGTTTTAAGATTTAGCTTTGAGAGGGACTGACATGAAGAAGCAATGGCAGAGATAATCATAATATCTAGTATTCACTGAAGGCTCATCATATGCTGGGGGAAGCTTTTACAAGTATTAAGCATTTAACTCCTCATAGCCCTGTGAGGTCAATACTGATTTTGTCCCCACTTTGGTCGATGTGGAAAGTGAGGTGTGAGAAAGCGGGTATAATTTGCTGTGGAGCCGGTGGCCAGTGAGCAGGGGAGGAGCCCAGGTCTTGGCGGGGTGTGTGGGTGGGAGGCACCTTCCCTTGGACTTTCGTGGCACTGGTTTGGGTTGTCCCAACATCACAGTGATTGGAGGAAGCTGCTGGTACTCAGTGTGCAGGGCTCAGGGGAGTCGGACCTGCTTTACTGTGTAGGTCAGCAGCAGATATTTTGCTAGGCTTTCCTGCAGGTAAAAAACCTGACCGTAATGATTTGAGCCTAGAATCTAACCTAAACACACGGTTTTAAAAATTTCATGGTTTTAATAAACATTGGATTTTCCTGGAGCATGACCACTGTAAATCATCAAGAGTTATTCAGTATTTTAGAGGAGTCACATCACCAAGGGCAATGTTAATAGCCATTAAGACATAACCTGTGTGGGGACTTCCCTGGAGGCGCAGTGGTTAAGAATCTGCCTGCCAGTGCAGGGGACATGTGTTCGATCCCTGGTCCGGGAAGATCCCACATGCTGCTGCGGAGCAGCTAAGCCCGTGCGCCACAACTACTGAGCCTGTGCTCTAGAGCCCACAAGCCACAACTACTGAGCCTGCGTGCCACAACTACTGAAGCCCACATGCCTAGAGCCTGTGCTCCGCAACAAGAGAAGCCACCACAATGAGAAGCCCACGCACTGCAATGAAGAGTAGCTCCTGGTCGCCGCAACTAGAGAAAGCCCGCACGCAGCAATGAAGACCCAAGGCAGCCAAAAATAAAATACAAATATTAAAAAAAAAAAAGATATACCTGTGTGTATTTGTATTTGTAGCTGCTGAATTTTCGGTGATTCTACATCAAGGTATGAGCATCTGACTGTTTATGTTTTTAGTGTAGTTGTGCATAAGTGTTTACCTACTGAAATACGTATTACTGTATTGTAAACCACCTGCCTTTGATTCTTTTTTATATTATAGGTCAGGCCTACTGATTTTTTTAATGTTATATGTTGATATTATCTGAGTTTCATTTCAGGGTAATAAAGGAGACTTTGCAAAATGATTGCTTAAAAAGGAGTCTTTGGTCTCATCGATGAAGAATCACTGCTCTACAAAATCAAGCCTCTGAGGGGTGGGAGGGCAGTGAGTTCTCAGGAGGGAAACCTAGCGGATGGATCTTCAAGGGAAAGTTGTTCAAAGGAAACTTGAGTCTGGAATGCCTTTGCTAGACCTCAGCTTGCCTCCTGCCCACACATCACAGCCCTCCCGTTCTCTTTGAGATGTTAATTTGTTGCTAGGAAAATTATCTTGTCACTGACAAACGAAGTCTGGAAGAATCAGCTCTTCTTATAACGTGGTTCCTATGGTATCTGCAGGGCTTTGTCGGTTTGCAAGTTATGAATATTTATGTCTCAGGAAAAAAAATTCCTCATTTAAATTACATTTTCAGTAATTTCCCACTTAATTTCCCACAGAAAATAATGACATTTCCAGCCTCTGCCTAGGTGAATGTCTTCAGAGACGGCAATTTTCGCACATGGACTCAAGGGGCATTGGAATTGACCTGATTCCAAACACAGAGGCAGGCTTACTGCCCTGTGATTACTTCCATATAAAGTAACGCGTGTGCCCGATACATTATCGAATGAAGATAAAGTGGCAGACGTGATTATGGTAAATTAGACCTTTTGAATTATTTATGGGAGCCAATGTAAACTGTGTTTCACTTTTCCCCACTCATGTTTACATAAAAGCCATTGTAGGACTTGTTACTAAACAATTTTAAAATTTATTATAAAAGGGCCAAGTTTGAAAGGCAATTCTAGCCCAGGTTTCCTCATCTTTATCCATGAGCTCTTTAGGCAGAAAAGCGGATCTGTTCAAAATGTTATTGCACATGTGTGGCATGGGCCTGAGCAAAGTCCAGGAGAAGCTGAACTTGGGGATGGCAGGAAATGTCTTCTCTTTGACCCCACGTCTGCTAGTCCTGGCCATGGTTATTTGAGCATCTACGGGAAGGAGCTGCCATCTGCAGTATGTCCTCATCCCTTCTCAGTTTTCAGGACAGTATGTAATGCCTAACTCCAGTGTGGATCCACCTTCAGCATTTTCTCCTGATCAAAACTTATCAGAGGTGTTTTTGTTTGTTGGTTGGTTGGTTTTTTGTTTTTTGTTACCATTTTTTTCCCTCCCTCTGGTCTTACACTGATCTCTTGAGGGAAGCAAGGAGGTGAGCCCACAGGTAAAATTCCTTCCTTGAGATGTGTGTTTTTTTTTTTTGTAGCAGATCATAACGATAACATCTTACACTTGTTTGCCATCTTGCAGTTTCAGAACCGCTTCTGTGTGTGAGCATCTTTGATCCTAAGGCTGCAGGGAGGAGTTGACCTGTGGGTGGGTAAAGGCCCTGGAGGGAACGGGGCTGAACAGGAGTGGGTCACTGAGCCATCCTTTCCATATTCATTCTTCCATTTCTAGCCATATTCTTTGGTGAGCCCTTCTGCAATTCCTCCTTCCCCATTTCCTCATTATCTCCAACCTGAAGTTAAAGGTTTCTAGCCTTTGGGTGTTAGAGATGCACTTGGGAACCGAGTTTTCTCTGAGGAGAGAAATCTTGGGCTTGGGCTTTGATTAGTGAAGCGATGCTGTGTGTATCTTTGGACATACTCACGATGAAAGTCAGAACAGCATGTGTGAAGTTCCAAGGAAAGAGAGATGTCAGAAGCTAAACTGATGCCTCTTTCTTATCAGACTTTTCATTTTTTAACCTAAAAGAGCTAAAAGGCTGGTTCTGTTCTTTACCTGTGCAGAACAAAGAAGAGGGCGAACTACTGTCTTTGTATTTCTTTGTGTCTTTGTCTTTGTAATGTCTAAAAGAGCCTCCATCATAATAGGCTCCTTGTGGCTCTGCCGGTCTGACACAAGAGGTCTGATGCAGTGAACCCACCATTGCCGGAAAGGCCTGACTTCTGTGTGCCGGCTCAGCCTCTCCAAGAGCATTTTAATGTGTCTTGAACTCTTCACGTGAACCACCTAGGGCTAGCAGCCTGGTGTTGAGGCCAGAGCCTTTGGCTTCCTGTGGCCCAGGGTATTTCTGTAAACCAGCTGGAAATTGCTGGCCAGGCTCCCTCCATAGAGTACTGATGGGCCAGATGCTCTGTGGGGCTCTATTTGCTAATTTATATGATTTGCCCACTTTTTATGCTGTAGTTCCAGTACATTTGGACAATGAAATCAAACCAGCCCATTTCTAGCACAGTGAATCATTTTGTTCTCCTGCTTTGGCACTGAGCCTCATGTGGAATTGTGTAAAAGGAAGACTCTCAGCGTGGGAGCCCAGTGGAATTCAGGGTTTCAGGCCCTGGCTTGTGACGGGCTCTGTGGGTTTACCCGGTAGCATCATCTGCAGCCCCAGGCTTGGTGAGGCCTCCCTGCATCTGGACCCTGAGTGCATAGGTGTGGTTAGCACAGGTCGTTCACCAAAGCTTTTTTTCTTCAGCTGATTTTCCTGTGCTGAGTGATGGCTACTGCCATGAGCTTCTTTGTGCCTGGATGCTTACGTTTGCTGTGGAATAGAAAGCTATTGGCTTCATGAAATTTATTCCATTTCGTTTATTCCTGGTATCCTACTTTTCCCCCTCTCTTCTTCCCTATTAAACCCTTATTTCTTATCTTCTCCTTATTTTCCTTCCTCACCCTGTCCTTGACCCCCTCCTTCTTAGGCTAAGCATTATATTCCCTATTTTGATACACTCTTTTATAAAAAAAAAACTTTAAAAAATGGACATCTTTAAACATATTCAAAACACAGAATATTAAGATCATCCAGATTCTACAGTTAACAACTCTTGGCCAAATCTGGTTTCGTCTGTACCTCCACTATTCTGCTCCACTGCCCCCTGGATTATTTTGAAGCAGTTTTTCAAAATAATCATATCACCTATCTCTCAGTATTTCACTGTGTGTCTCTAAGAGAAGGACTCTTTCTTGTTCTCGCTTTTCTTTAGATGAAAGAATCTTAAAGGAGAACATCACAGAAACTTGGTTACTCAGAGGCTGTTAACGGTCATTGACAGCAGCATTTCTCAAAGTGCAGTATACACGGTGATAGAGGTCGCATGTAATAGTTAAGAAAATTATTACATATTTGTTTTCCTGAATATACTCTGTTTTATGTCAATTGATACTGTTACTCCATTTATTATACTAACATTAATAAAGTGAATCAATTTTAAAATAAAAGTATAGGAAAGTGGTCAGAAAACTAAGGCTTGAGGACCAAATCTGGCCCACTGCCTGTGTTTTGTAAATAAAGTCTTATTGGACCACGGCCTTTCTCATTTGTTTACATATTATTTATGGCTGCTTTGACAATGGCTGAATTGAGTAGTTGGGACAGATACTGTCTGGCCTACAAAGTTGAAAACATTTACTGTCTGGCCCTTCATGGGAACATGTTTGTCGACCCATGGAATAAATAGGAAGTATGTGGATGGAGCATATATCATGACCTTGGCGCATGAATGGCTAAAGTTTGGGAAATGCCAGTCAGATCCAGCCTTGTGCTCTGTAGCTGTTGGAGCTGAGACCCAGGGAGAGGAGGTTTGCCCTGGGCCACACAGGTGGGAGGTGGGGAATCCGTCCTACAGCCAATTCTACTAGCTCCCATCCCTGGGCTTTTCCTACCATAACACACTGCCACAGGCCTTGTGCTAATGTCTGTAAGCATTTCACATTGGTTCCAGGCCTCACATTGGGCAGTTGTTCATTCCAGAGCAGAAATAATTTCTAGTTTTTAGTAATTTAGTACAAAATGCTTTGTATTAAGTTTCTGTTTCTGCGGCCCCTCGAACTATTAACTGACTAGGAGACAAATAATTGCAAAGACACAAGAAGGGTATTTTTTTTTTTAATTTTTTTTTTTTTTTTGCGGTACGCGGGCCTCTCACTGTTGTGGCCTCTCCCCTTGCGGAGCACAGGCTCTGGACACGCAGGCTCCGCGGCCATGGCCCACGGGCCCAGCTGCTCCGCAGCATGTGGGATCCTCCCGGACTGGGGCATGAACCTGCGTCCTCTGCATCAGCAGGCGGACTCTCAACCATTGAGCCACCAGGGAAGCCCCAAGAAGGGTATTTTTGAAGTTGAATAATTTTCCACCAAATAAAATAGACTGAAGGTCTCCTAACATAGAATTCTGGGCTGACTTTACCCAGGGATATCAATTTCATCACTAGCTTTAGTGGCAAATATCTAGCTGGGAGGAAAGCATCAAGGTAAAATAAAATGTAAAAGAGATCTGTAGCAGATACTTGTGATTTTCTCATTTCAGGGTCGATTCCTGCCATAATTATCAGAGTCAGGGCAATTTGCAGGCACAAATGTTATTTTGTTTTGTATCATTCAGTTACTTAGGGTTGAATATCCATGAGACTATATTGACCCATAGGCTTTCCTGATGTTTCCCATTTTCCTGCATTTTAGGCAAGGGTTTAAGAAAATAGGAAGTTTTTTTTAGTTGAGATTTTAAGATTTTGAGGTGAAAATATTGTTCTTTACCTATTTTTAAAAAAATTATTTAATTTGTGTATTTTTGGCTGCCTTGGGTCTTTGTTGCTGTGCGCGGGCTTTCTCTAGTTGTGAGCGGGGGCTACTCTCTTGCAGCGCGCAGACTTCTCATTGCGGTGGCTTCTTTTGTTGCGGAGCATGGGCTCTAGGTGTGTGGGCTCGGTAGTTGTGACGCACGGGCTTAGTTGTACCGTGGCATGTGGGATCTTCCGGGACCAGGGCTCGAATCCGTGTCCCCTGCGTTGGCAGACCGATTCTTAACCACTGCGCCCAGGGAAACCCTGTTCTTTACTTACAATTCAAAATTAGTATTATTATATTCCGTGGTATAGGCAACTTGCTAAAATGATTCTATGGTTTACTTAGAACTTCTCTGTCCAGTTTGACAGCCATTGGGCCACATCTGGTTGTTGAATACTTGAAATATGGTTGGTATCACTGAAGATGCTGTGTTACTGTGAAATAAACACTGGATTTTGAAAATATAGTACAAGAAAAAGAATGTAAAACATCTCATTTAAAAGTATTGAAAACATGTTGAAATGATAATATTTTGGATATATTGGGTTAAGCCAACTATATTATTGAAGTTAATTTCACTTGTTTCTTTTTATGTTTTAATGTGGCTACCAGAAAATTTAATATTACACGTGTACTTATATGTTTATTTTGGAAAGTGCTGCATATTAGGATGAGAAAAAGGAAATTTTGAGCAATTAGAGCAATGATGGGGAAGCTTGATTTCTTTGACATTGGAGACTTGCTATAATGTTTGAAGCTACAGTAACAGAAGGAGCGAGCATTGGCTCAAGAATCATAGATTGATGGAACAAAACATCTAGCTTAGAGACCAACTCTAAGGTTTGTATTGAGTAAATGTAAAGGTGGCCTCAGATCTCTAGGGACATGGAAGATTATTTCATAAACAGTCTAGAACTCATTCACTATTTGGTAAAAGATTTGAGTTTGAGCCTTATGTTATATTATACCCCCAAAATAAATTCCAGTTAGATTAAGAAAATAAATTGTAGGAAATGAAACTATTGAAAAGAATTAGAACATCATCTAGTCAAATGTGAATTTGATCTCAGAATAAAAGCAATAGAAGAAATTGTAAAGGAAGAGATTGATAACAGAGAAATCAGGTTTTATTCCTTAAAAAAATCTGATAAAATTAAAAAGTTGAACAAGCCAGATGTAAAAAAAAGGGAACTCTTCTAAACTTCTGATTCCCTGAAGATGCAGTGTTCAGAAGTTCATATTTAATGGACACTAGAGCTCTGTGAATTCAACTGGCCTTATCCCTGCCAGTTTTCTGTTCATTAATAGGATTGTCAGATTTAACAAATACAAATATGGAACATCCAGTTAAATTTGAATTTCAGATAAACAGCAGATAATTTTTAGTATAATCATGTCCCAAACAATATTTGGAACTTACTTTTACTAAAATAAGTTTGTTGTTTATCTGAATCCCAACCTCCAGTATGCAGAAGGAGAAGGAGGGGGTGGCAGTTAAGTAGTCACTTGGCTGGGCTTGGTGGAGAAGGAAACTGGGGTTCAAGTGCCCTGCAAAAAGGATTTCAACCAATTTCCCCCTTTGAACCCTGCACCTCATCTCTGCCTCCCGGAATATGGGGCCCCTCTGTGTCCTAAGGCTTCCTCATGCTGCAGGCAGTTAACAGAGTGGAGGAATCCAACCCTAGGTCCCAGTTTTGACACCTTCTTCATACCATCTTCTAAAATAAATGAATCTTGTTTCTATCATTAGTAGAAAGGCAGCCTTAATCAGAACACATATTTTAATTATCCAGTTAATGGACAGATTCATTTTTGTTGAGAGAAAAATAATCTGTACGCAGTGAGAGTTCTGATTCCTCAGTTCCTGGCAGGCAACCAGGAAGTTGGGGAAAATAGATGTAGGTAAGAAGACTGTCCCAGGTCAGTCCCAATTTATGCCTGATGTCTCAGTAGTTATTAATATTTATTAATTGTCATTGTTAATAGCGTCCCTCTTCTCTTCCCAAACTTTACTCTCCAAAGGGTCTTTGTTCTGATAGGAAATTAGATGGTCAAGCTAGGCCTAGGGGAGGGTGGTTGTTACATGCAGAGAGTGAGCACATAGGTAGGAGGTGGAAGAATTGTTCTTTGGAGAAAATAACTGGCTCTGGGGAAAACTGGCAGTGACACACACATAGAGGTTCTAGTCGGCTTTGTGGGCCCAGTCCTATAGGAGCAGACATCCAAGGATAACTAGACTTAAAGCAAGTCGCTAACATGAAAGAGAGAGCCAACTAATCAGAAAAAAGGAACCCCAGGGAAATGCAGAAATGGAAGACAAGAAAACATTTAAGAAACCTACAGTATCTTCAAAGATAAATATATTGAAGATGAAAAAAAACAAGAGTAGGAAGCTATAAAATAATATGAAAAAGAAGGAAAAAGTACCTGGAAATGAAAAGTCATAGCCAAAATAAAAAATTCAATAGATGATTTGGAAGAAAAAATTAAAGACATTCCCCATAAGTAGACTAAAAGCAAAGATATAGGATCAGGTAAGAGGAGAGAAAGCCAAGAGATTGATCTAGGTGGTCTGACATCTGACTAACCGCAGCCCCACAATGAAATGAATAGAAGAGAGGAAATGGTCAGAGATATAAAAGATAGTTTTCCTGAACTGCAGGCTGGACTCTTAAGAAGGGAAACTCTCACCTATCCTAGAGGGGGATGGCAATAGATGGGGAGCCCATACCTTGGCATGTAGGAGTGAGGTTTGGAATACCAGGCACAAGACATTCCTAAAGCATTTAGAGAAAGAATGAGGAGTCCAATTGGTGTCAAAGTTCTCAACAGTAATGGTGGCAGCTAGGAGGCAATCTAGATGGAAATATAACTTCTGATCTAGCTTTGGTACCCTGACAAACTCTCAGTCAAGAGCAAGGGTAGAGTAATGATGCTCAGAACTAACTGGAGCATGGGCTCCTCCTTTTTCTTCACCACCAAATGCAGGATACCCAGTGTAGGACACAGAAAATCCATTGTGGACTCCAGCAAAGTCACAGCATGACAGCTGGTTAGGAGGCTCCATTTTGACTGGAGCAGGAGAAAGGAGGGAACCTTTCTCCAGTGAGGTCTCCAGGAAAAACGGAAACGGCACTGGTAGGTCATCTGAGGTGATAGTAGTATAAAGAGTCAGCAAATGAAAATATAGGGCAGCTCTTAACACTAGGTAAAACAGTGTTCCACAAGAGAGGAAATGTGATAGTGGCATCCTTGGCCTAGCAGTGAACAGTGTGCTCATGGTCAGTGTTTACATCATTGATTGTTTTAAAAATTATGGTGACTGTATTGGGAAGATGGAGGGAGGGAGGGAAAGCAGGGGATTGTGGTGGGAGCTAAGTCTTTGCCACAACAGGGCATCAACTGATAATGTCTATAATTGATAATATGCCTATATTGCTACTTCTTGATATTTAGCAACACAGAGGAAAATGCCAGAGTAAAAAGCTAAAAGAGTCTAAAGTAGTTGTTTCTGGGGCTGGAATGGGGCTTCAGTGGGGCAGAGAACAGGGCAGGAGACAGAAAGTGAGGTAAGGAGCATTGGGGTAGAGTATATCTTTTTTATTAAACAGGCAACGTTGTAATGTTAGGGTTCCCAGCTAAAATACAGCATGTTCAATTGAGTTTAAATTTCAGATAAACAATGAATTTTTTTTTTTTTTTTTTTGCGGTACACGGGCCTCTCACTGTTGTGGCCTCTCCCGTTGCGGAGCACAGGCTCCGGATACGCAGGCTCAGCGGCCATGGCTCATGGGCCCAGCCGCTCCGCGGCATGTGGGATCTTCCCAGACCAGGGCACGAACCCATGTCCCCTGCATCGGCAGGCGGACTCTCAACCACTGTGCCACCAGGGAAGCCCAACAATGAATATTTTTAAAGAATAAGTATGTGCATTTAATATTTGGGATGGGCTTATTCTAAAAATTTATTCATTGTTTATCTGAAATTCAAATGTATCTAGACAACCTGTATTCTTTGTTGCTTAATCAAGCAATCCTAGGTTATGTGTATGTATTACCTTGATAAAAATAAATAGAATCTATAATTATATATAGATTACAAAAGGTTCAAAGATGATGTATCTAACTTAGTTGTAGGTACCTCTAAGGTGTTTCATTGGGAAAGGGGAGTGATCTCAATTTCTTATTTCGCATTTCCATATTTGAATTGTTTTACTGCAAGCATGTATTAATTTTGGGAGTAAAAATGGAGTCACAGAAACTCAAGACAATGACAATGCTGACTGGGGTGTACATGCCTTGAGGCATGTTCTGAGAGCTACAGGGCATGAGAAGGGGTGGCTCTGTGTATGCTGGGAGGTGAGATCAAGGAGGTTTAAGCATGGCGAAAGTTTAGCTCAGCTCAAGGTAAGGTCACCATGAGGAAGATGAAAACTGTATCTGTATTGAGGCTGTGTTTGGAGGAGCATTAGTCTTTATAACCTGTGAGGAAGGTCTCATTCCTACTGGTGCTTCCAGATTGTGATGGCTCTCCTCTCTCTCATTCTTATTCTCCTGAGGTATATTGATTGGCCTTGAAAACAAAATAGTGAAACTCTGCCATTACCCAGAGAGAGTATAAAACTAATGCTGAGCTTTGCAGCAACCACGTTGGATGGCGCTACACTGGTTAGGTATGGGGGTTTGGTTGATTCTGAAAAGCGAAGATCCATGTAGTAGCTGAATTAGTCAGGGCAGCTGAAACAAGTAACCCTGAAATTTCAGGACCTTAATGTAAAACAAATTTATTTCTTATTCTTTACAGTCTGGTGCAATTCTCTTCCATGGAGTGATTGGGGGACCTGTGCTCCTCTCATCTGGAGGCTCCCCTGCTCCCTCAGTACTCAAAGAGCCCTTGGCAGGACTCACTCTGACAGCCAACTATGAGCAAACAGTGACTGGATATAGGATAGGAGAGCATGTTTTAGGGGCCAGGCCAGATGTGATGTACATCACTTCTGCTTCCATTCACTGGCCAGAATCCTGTCATGTGACCCCAACGTCAGTGCAAGAGAGGCTGGGAAATGTAGTCTTCTTGAGTTCCCAGGAAGAAGAATGGGCTTAGGTGAGCCTGAAGGCAATGTCTGCCACAAAAGCTATTGTGTGCTGAACTCACTGTAAGGGTGTCAACATATTAAGCCATTCACATACATACACTGTCTCACAAATCCTGGGAAATGTGTTCTAAGGTCCTCATCTTCTTCACCAGGAAAGTGAAGTTCAGAGACATTGCCATTTGCCAAGGTCACTCAGCTGGCAAGTGGGAGAGTTGGGTTTGCCCATGATCTGGCACCACTGTATCCTGAATGGTCCTCTATTTGCATTTTAATCATTTATTTAAAAAGAAGGAGCATCATGAACAAATTTAAGATCATGTTTAAAATCTCTCTTGGATCCATTCTTAAGTTGTTTTCCATATTGTGTTTGAGACTTAGAGCTATGCATTTCTCTCCCTTGCACAAACCCACTGCTAATCTTCCTGGATGAATGGAAATTGGTGTAAGATTCCATGCTCTGTGCACATTGTGCCATATGGGGAGTGGGCCATGGACCATGGTCACTGGACAGTGAGGAGAGTGCTGATGGCGTGAGGGAAAGTGACAAATCTCTTCTGTCTGTAACTTCATCATGGGAGCCTTGAGATGGAGCTCCTTGACAGAAAGCATTTCCAGAAGATTACTTTCGATTAGCTTCCCTGGGTACATCTGTTCTCACGACATTATCCATTATCCAGGAAAGTGGTCTACAGCCCAGCTGGCCGAATGACTGCCTAGGTGTGAATGCTGCTTCTCATGTCCCCTGTCAGTCCAGTCCAGTGATTCACAGCCCCTTTTGAAGTTGGGGTAACTTAGTATTACTGACTTGATTTGGTGATGCATTTCCTCTACTTTTTTCTAAAAAGTCTGAGAATTTAGTGTGTTCTGGATCTTTTTAGTTGGTTGATCTTGTTTGCCACCTGCCCTTCAACATGTTGGTCTGCTCCAGGGGCCACCCAGGGAGAGCCTGGTCCCCAGCAAGCCCACTTACTGGCGTGAGAAGGCTCTCATTGTGTGTGGGGTGTTGGGCTTTGAATGGGCTCTGCCTGGGTCCTGGGTAGCTTGCAGTCCTGCCCAGGGACCTGGGTGCCACCTCCACCTCCCCTCGCCCCACTCTCTCCAGGTTGGGAGTATCTGGTCCTAGTCCCAGTGTGGCCTTGTGGGTGCCAGGCCCCTGTCACTCATCAGTGTCTCTGCTCTTGGGAGTTGGGGTCCCTCCAGTGAGCTCACTGCTTCTTCCAGTTCTGGCCTTTACAGGTTTCCTTTCCTTGATTTAGAGCATCACTGTGTGGGTGGCAATGGAAAAAAAAAATTTTTTTTTCTAATTATCCCAAGATTTGAACCAAGAGGTCACACAAATTTTAGAGGATTTCAAGATATGCACTGAAATGATTGGAGACCCCTGAGGATGTAACAAAATAAGATTAGGACATAATTTTGGCCCTTGGAAAAGCCCTTTCGTAAGGTCAGTTGTCCATTATGCCTTGCCCTCCTGTCCCTTTGTTTGCACCTGGTGATCTTGCTGCAGACTAAAGCTCTGACTGGGGTTGTGACTCAAAGGATATGAGAGAACTTTCTACAGAACTTTTAGCTAATGAAAATAGAGGTCAGAAATAATTATTTCTGTATCCATTCTGTACTGAGTGAGGCTGAAAGGAGTTCACCCATTAAATTACATTTTCAGTGTTCTGTTCCAATGTATGCTCCTTTACAACTTTATTTAAAGAAAGCATAATGTGAAAGGCTTTTAACTCTGATGGAAGAAAGACAGGAGCCTTACTTAGTCAGTAATGGTAGAATCTCTCATCATCTGCTCCAAGAACAAAGATTTTTTAAAATTGGGACTCAAGCAGTCTCTTGGATTATATTAATGGAACATAACCTTAATAGACCTCTCCAGAGGTTAATCTAATGTGTATGTTAGTTCTAAGTATCGTTGATCTTAAACTTATTATTTTGCTGTGTTTTCTGTGCTCTTGCCTGTATCACTTCACTGAATATCTAAGCAGTTTGTTTAAAAAAATCCCTTTATAGATGAATGTTGCATGTGTATCTCTTTTACTCTATGGGGATTTTTTTTTTTTTTCCCTTTTTTCCTGGTACGTGGGCCGCTCACTGTTGTGGCCTCTCCCGTTGCAGAGCACAGGCTCCGGATGCGCAGGCTCAGCGGCCATGGCTCACGGGCCCAGCCACTCCGCGGCATGTGGGATCTTCCCGGACTGGGGCACGAACCTGTGTCCCCTGCATCGGCAGGCAGACTCTCAGCCACTGCGCCACCAGGGAAGCCCTATGGGGACTTTTAATTACTGAATTTGAGATGTACTTAGGAAGTGTTTATTGAGCTTCTACTATGCACCATGCACTTTCTAGGCCCTTAGATCCATCAGTCAACAGAAGAGGATCCACGCCCTGGTGGGGCTTATATTCTAGTGAGGGGAAGACAGACAATTAAGATAAACATAATAAATAAGAAAAACACAAAGTTTGTTAGCAGATGATATGGAGAAAAAAAGCAGAGAGGTGAGGAAGATTAGGAGTACCTGGGGATGTAGGGGTGGTGGAGATAGAAATGTATGATCCAGAGGTGGCACCTGTGGCCCAGCTTGTCAGTCCTTGAGTTTCTATAATGTAAAATTAGGATGTTGAGAACTGACTTCTAAGGTTTTTGAACAAGAGGTAGACTTTTTTTTTTATTGTCCTGTAAACTTAACTAAACAGCTGCTATTTTAGGTAATAAGACTGTCTAGTGTATTTTCTTTGTAGGAAAATTAACAAATATACCTTAAAAATCTATACACTACGCAAAAATATATATCTATGGTATAAGAAAGCTCCTATTGGCTTTACAAAAAAGATCTGTGTTTTTTATATGACATTATATGTCAACTTGGTAAGGGCATTTGACTTCCATAGACTCAGTTTCCTCCTTTGTCAGACATGGATTGGGTGTTGGAGGAGTAAATGCACAATGAAAAGACTGTGAAATGTGGTTCATCCTGTCCTGGAGTGAGTCTATGTGGGATTCACAGTAATTCACATCAGCCTCTGGGGGAGGACTTAGTGAATCCTTCAGGTTCCTGTCTCCAGGGCCTTCTCCTGTCCATTGTTCCCATCATGTGCCCTCCTCCCAGGCCTGCCTGCCCCCTGAAGCATCTCCTATCCAGATTTGCCCTCTTGTCTCCACCCTGTGCCGAGGCTATGAGTCAGGCAGAGGAGGGAGGTAGTCAGTTCCACTAGTTCTTGATAGTGTGTAAACGACTGATAGGCTGCATCCTGAGAAAGGGGGATGTGTACTAATGATTTAATGGAAGGATATGTTAGTAGAATTAGGTAGATAACAATGGAGGGATCATTGAATATTATTTAATGTTTAAAATAGGCAACATATTTGTCTTAAGCATCATAAAAGGATTAAAAAAAAAAATTTCTCTCTCACTTCTATTTTCCATTTGCCCCATTCCCACTCCCTACCCAAACAGGTAATAACTGGTGTTAGCTTATCTATCCTTCTAGATCTATGTTTATGCATATAAAAGTCACTCTAAATATATATTCTTGTTTCCCTCTTTTTTATATAAGTGATAGAACGTTATATATATATTTTTTATTGGCGTATAGTTGATTTACAATGTTGTGTTAGTTTCTGCTGTACAACAAAGCGAGTCAGTTATACATATACATATATCCACTCTTTTTTAGGTTCTATTCTCATATAGGTCATTACAGAATATTGAATAGAATTCCCCTTGCTATACAGTAGGTTCTTATTAGTTATCTATTTTATATACAATAGTGTGTATATGTTAATCACAGTCTCCCAGTTTATCCCTCCCCCTACCCTTTCCCCCTTGGTAACCATAAGTTTGTTTTCTACGTCTGTGATTCAGCTTCTGTTTTGTAAATAGGTTCATTTGTACCAGCATGTTATATATATTGCTGCAAGCCCTGCTTTTTTCCATTTAAGAATACATTTTAGAAGTCTTCCCATATTAGAGCACAAACACTTCCTTGATTCCCTTTACAACTGCACAGTAGGGAATTTTATGAATGGATCATTATAATTTTAACCAGGTCCCTTTCAGAGACCATTGTTTTTGCTGTTCTTCCCGCATGCCATCATAAAAACCTTGCACAGACATCATTTCACATGTAGGCACCATTCTTTGAGGATAAATCTCTAGAAGTGGAAATGTAGGGATAAAGGCTGTATGTGTTGGTAGTGTTGGTAGGTGTTGCTAAATTAACCCTTAGAGTGGTGGTACCAATTTACACCCTCACCAGCTATGAATGTTAATCCTATAATTTCCCCACAGTCTTGCCAGGATGGCGTGCTAGTGAACTTTTAGGCTTTTGCGCATCTGATAGATAAAAAGGGATGCAGTTTTGAGAAGGAGGGATTTCCTGAGTCCCCTTGTACCCCCTGGACTGCCAGCTCCTCTCTGTTCTGCATCCTCCCAGGAGAGCAGGTTACTAGCACCTGGGAACCTCACCCTTGGACAGCACCATAATCTGCTCTTTACTTCATGTATTCCCTATCTTTGTATGTAAAACTCAGACCCATTTATATTTTTTTCAAAGCAAATACTTCCCTCCCCCTGTCTAGGTGTTCTTAAGTGCTGTCTTAGTTGACAAAAACTCAGTTCTTTAGTTTTAATTATCCGTCATTAGCTTCCTTACCACAGTAGATAGTCATCTATGAATTAATGCCTAATTAATGAAAGAGAACGTGTTATTTAAAGATAGTTACAAATTGTTTTCTAAAAACTATATTTAGAAGATGTGAATGATTTCATCTTTTATATTTTTTTACATTTTAGGTTTTTAGGTATTAGATTTGTTAAAAAAAAAGTGGAAGCTGAGGTATGCAATGAAGTAAAGGCACATTCGAAACCAAATGAATTTGTTTATCTAGGAAGGCTGCAGGGGATGCTATAGAAATCGTGACTCCATCCACCTCTGTCTTGCTAAGGCATCCCCCAGACACCTTTGAGGCCTTACTTTTCAAGGTTCAGGGAATGAAAAAAAAGCCTCACCAGTAGTCATGACATGTTCTGTACTCAGACAGGTGTGGAGGGAAAGGAGCTCTTAGCCTCTGGCTCGAGGCTTCAGTTTCTTCACCTGTGAAATGGGCATTGACGATACTACCCTCCTCACAGGATGTTCCACTCGGATTAATGAGATGGTGCGTGATGTAGTGCATACAGCGCCTGGGCTCTGGAGGCCCCCCACGACTCCTTATTACCCCTCCTTACATGTTGGCTCTTGTATTGTCATGGTTCCTCACAAACAGCCTTTAACCTGTGCACATAATTGGGGCTCCCACTTTGATGATCCAAGGTCAGAATATGCACTGTCAGCTGTTCCTTGTAGAGGCCTGCAGATCACCTGCTTCGGTGGCCGGGACAAGGGCCCAGAGATAACAAATGCTTCCATAAACTGCTCCTGGTCACTGAAACTGGATTACATTTCCTTCCTTTAGCAAAATGTTCAGGTTATTTGCTTCCTGAAAACCTTATTTTTCACCCTTTTGAAAGGTTGTTCATGGAATAGTTTAAATAGAAATAATAAAACCTCTCTGGTCCTGTCTGGCTGTATTAATTAGTATATTGCTATTATGTTAATTCAGCTATTCACCACTGTGGGTTTGAGCCATTAAAGGCCCCCCTCCTGCCCCAAGCCATGTCGATAATACAGGAACAATTGCCGCCTCAGTCTTTTTCCTGGGTCGTAGTTCATTCTTCTTTACTGGATGCCTCCATCAGAGTCTTCCTGAGGAAGATCACAGCACTCTGTCTCTTTTCTGTGGTCCTCACCCAAAGGATGGTTCATTTCCTTGCACTACTCAGAGGATGGAGGCTGAATTAAGGAATTCCTTGTGACTCTACTGCTAACTCTAAGGGGTGGCCTGCTGCCTTCAGGCTGCTGAATGCAGGGATTGGATGCGGAGCCCCCAGACTTGTTTTACACCACAAACAGAGTCAATAGCAGATAGAGTCAAATAGCATGTTTTCCTCTAATAATGGGGACATGTGATAATGGCAGAAGACATTAGGATAGAAGTAAAAATGGTATCAAATTGGGAGATTTATTTATCTTGCTGTCCACTTGGGTTGGGGGGTTTGGATAGGGATAGGAGTCAAAAGAAAGATTAAAGCTTTGATGCCTTTGGCCTTGAATCCCTCTCCAGCACCTGCTATTGAGAGAGCTTTTTCAGTCCAAGAGTCAGATAAACACCTGGTCCACCACCGGTGCAACACTGCCACGCTGGAGATGTTCAGAGTCTTGGCATTTCAAATGGAAATACTGGGATGAATGCATTTGCTGAGATCCCTTGGACCCTGGAGTTCAAGCCTTGTTGGAATGGGGCCTTCATGATGACTCATAAAGACTCGAGATGCCTCTGGCAGGAACGAAACTGGCATTCATTAAGTCTCATGGGGAAATTCTCATATTCCAGAAGACTCTGGCTGAGTTAATTCATTAGACCCATCACTCACCATGCCTCAATCATCCAGTATTAACATCTTGTCTAGCAAGTATTTCCAAGTGCCACTACATTTTAATATCTTCCAAGCCTTTCTTTTGATGATTAAACACCCAGAGGAGATCTAAAATTCACCTTTACATCACAGCAACTGACAGAGACAAGTGGGAAGCCCTTCTCCCCGGTCTCTAAGGGACCATATCTGGAGCTGAGGGGCAGGGCTGGTCAGTGCCCATTGTGCTGCCACTAAAGGTGGTTGGAGATGTGAATGGATTTACGTGCTGTGGCTGTGATCATGGATGAGGCAGTGCTTCCACTTCAGGGCTTACAGTGAACTACGCAAGATGCCTGCATTAGAGTTGAAAGGTATGGTTGGCATTCTTGTTCTAAATAGCTCACGGTTCTGTGGCCATGAAGCATCCTAGGGTGTGGAGAGGCTGACCCATCATAGCCAGGAAGAAGCAGCTCTGATGGATTCATGTCCCATGCCAGTGTCCAGAGGTGACAAGACCAGACCAAAATGGCAGCACTTGTGTTTTTGTGTTTCATAATACCTAAATATCAGAATCAGTGACTGTGTGAGAAGTGGCCACCATGGTTCTCATCATGCAGTACTCAGGTGCTGACATCAACGAGGGCTGGGGTGCAGGACCCAGATCCTCTGTCCTTTGGCTGGAGTTGTTCCAACCAGTCTGATGGGAGCATATCGTCCTGCATTAAACACAGTGCCCTGGAGGAGGGATCCTCAGATGTGATCTCTTGCCAAGGATCCGTCAGCTGAGACACAGCTGTGACCTCATCCTATCCCCTCAGGTCCCCTCCCAAGCATGCTGTATCCTCCCCCTTAGCTGAGGTCAGCTCCTCAGAGCAGCCATGGAGCTCAGAGGCCTTGGCTTGATGGGGCAGCAAAAGGTTCTGCCCCACCTTATCTCCCTTCAAATTTTCTTCCATTCATGTGAACTTGACCTTTCGATTTTAGAAGCTAAGATTTATCTTTGTTGGGTATGCAGTGCCTTGCCTGGGGGACTTCCTCTTTTCCAAGTGAATAAAGCTGGTCAGGGTGAGAGGTGGGCCAACACATTTTTTTACTTTTCATCTGTCATTTGACCTTTCCCATATAATTTCCAATCTTGGTTCCACAGCCCAGTGCCTTTGGATGTTAAATTTATTTCTGCTGATCGCAGTTGACCAAAGAGAAAGAAGAATAATGCCGGGAGGTGTGCATACATGTAAACATATTCCATTCAAGGGTTGTGCTTTTTTATTCTGAGCTTGTGCTTCTTTTTTGATTTATTTATTTTATAAAATATTTGTTTATTTATTTGGCTGTGCCGGGTCTTAGTTGCGGCACACGGGATCTTTGTTGCTGTGTGTGGGATCTTTAGTTGTGGCATGTGAACTCTTAGTTGAGGAATGAGGGATCTAGTTCCCTGACCAGGGATTGAACCCGTCCCCCTTCATTGGGAGGGTGGAGTCTTAGCCACTGGACCACCAGGGAAGTCCCTTCTTTTTTGATTTAAAATATCCTTTATGAAATGACCACGGTAATAGATGATGGTGTGTGTGTGTGTGCGTGCGTGTGCGTGCACATGTGGTTATTCCCTCTTTAATTTCCTTACTTTGTTAAATGAAAACCTGACAGTCTTGTGCCGGTCCCTCACATTAGGTGGTCCTCTCCTTTTTTGGGTTATGGAGCCCTTTGGGAGATGTACCCTGTGTTCCTAGGCTCCTACTTTGAGTTTCAAGGAGGTGGGGGTGTGGCACAGTTTCAGAAGCCAGCAGCTACCCTTTGCAGAAGATATTTTACAACTGATGAAGCAGAGGCTTTGAAAGGTGGAATCTTTGTATTCCAAACTAATAGGCTTTTTAATATCATCTTCTTGCAATAATACATTTCTTCACAATTCAGTAATTCTGAAAAATTTATGTTATGAAGATGTTTAAATATTTCAAATATGTATACTTTATATAATAAAAAACAAAAGCTAATATTTGTATAATTGTTGAAATATCCTTTAAAGTTTGCATGAACAGGTTGTTATCCAGGTTTTCCCCCAAGTGTGTGGGGGTGGGCTTGCAGCACCAAAGTGCTGGGCCTACAATTAAACTTCTGGATTAGTATCAACATTTTAAACTAATTAGGTGAGGAAAAAGCATTTCAAGGAAAATATAATGGCTTCTTGCACTCCAGCTGGAAATGCAGAACAATATAATTGTCTGGTTAGAAAATTTTTTTAACATCAGTGATTTAACAGACCACATTTGAAGCCAATCCAGGAAAAATGCATTAACTATTTTGTGTTTGTCAAAAATAAGTCCAGGTGGAAGACACCAGTGCCCAGCAGGACTTAAAATCATCCTTGGTGTGAAATGGGGCTAGCGTTCATTTAGCTTTGGTTTTTCCGAGCACCTGCCCAGTGGGCTTTGAGGATGCTGTGGGAATAAGTCCAACAAAGCTCCCTGCTTTCCTGGAGCTTCTGTTTGGTGGAGGGAGGTGAAGGAGAATGAACCAGAATGAGATTAGTAATTCCAGGAAGTGACAAGTCCAGGAAAAAGGGAAGGTGAGCCAGTGATGGTGTTGGGTTAGGTGATGGAAAAGGCCTTTCCAAGGAGGTCCCATCTGGGCTGGGAGTGGGAGGAGCCTGCCCTGCTGGTGGAGTCAGAGGGGGCTGACTGGCTGAAGGGAGTGGGGCACAGGGGGAGGGTGGCCCTGGAGTTTGAGAGGGAGGTGGGGTTTTATCTCTGGTGCTATGGGGAAGCAACCAGAGGGTTGTTCAACGGGGCAGTGACTAAGAGGGCTGGTGGGGTCTCAGAGCATTAAAGAGCGTGGCTTCTGAGTGTCTCCCACCACCTCGTCCCCGCAGCATTGGTCCGTGGCAGGGTCCCTTCTCCTTGCTCTGTCTCGGCCGCCCCAGACAGTGCCCTGGGCTAGGGAGGTTGGTGATGGACACGGAAGTAGATTGAATATTGGCCACCCCAAGAGACCAAGGGCTAATCCTTGGAATTTGTAAACATCACCTTGTTGAGAAAAAGGGTCTTTGCAAGAGTAGGGAAGGATTTTAAGATGAAGAGATTACCCTGGATTACTCGGGTGGGCCCTAAGTGCCATCACAAGTGTCCTTATCAAAGAGGGGCCAAGGGAGGTACAGCCTCCCGGAGGAGAAGAGGAGGTGAAGACAGAGCCAAGGAACACAAAGGAATGCCAATGGCCACCAGAAACTGGAAGAGGCAAGGAATGGATTCTTCCTGAGAGCCATCTTGATTTCAGACTTCTGGCCTCTTGAACTATGACAGAAAGAATTTCTGTTGTTTAAAGCCACCAGTTTGTGGTAATTTGCTATGGCAGCCACAGGAAACTAGTACAGGCCCTAAGGAGAAAGGGAGGGATGGAGGGGTGTCAGTGCCTCTCTTCTTTGGACCTCCCAAACCCCCAGCATGGTGGGTGGTGATCGAAGGGGAAGAAGGGTGAGGGTGATGAGAGCCCACTCTCCCTCCCACTCTGTGAGACTGTCTGCTCACATCCCCTGTCTTTACACTACGACGAAGCTCAGTTTAGAGCAGGGCTTGTCTACTCTCATACGTCCAGCGGCCAGACTGTCTATACTTTGTGGATGAGGGTGGTGGCAGGGGAGCTTGGCAGCCTGGACTGGCACATGCCCGGGGCAGCAGCACAGCTCCTCAGCTGATGTTGCCCCATGGGATGTGTGCCAGTGGGGTCAGATGGCCTAGTTTCCCAGACAAACCTGAAAAAAATCTGAATTTTTTTTAAAAAAAAACATGGAATTTTCTGATGTTGAAATCTGGCTCAAGCATTTTAGTCTGTAGGTCTGATTTGACTCTAGGGTGAGGTGCAGGGCTCTGTTTTGTAACCTTTGTCTTACAGTTTTTATTTGTCCCAGAGGTTAGCATTTTAACCTCCACCCTCATTTTTAAGGGTCTGATTTGGGTTTTAGTCTGTGTATATTGGTTTCTGATTGCTGCTATGACAAATGACCAAAAACCTAGTTGCTTAAGACAGTACATATTATTTTATGGTTCTAGAGGTCAGAGTTCCAGAATAGACTTTTTAGGGCTAAACTCAAGGTGTTTGCAGAGCTGTGTTCCTGCTGGAGGCTCTAGGGGAGAACCTGTTCCGTGCCCTTTCCAGCTTCTGGAGGCCGTCCTTGGCTCATGGCTGCTGTCCATGGCATGTTCCTACCTCTGCTTCTGTCATTGTATCTCCTTCTCTGACTGTCATCTCTTCTCTCCCTTATAAGGACCCTTGTGACTACCAGGTAATACAGGATAATCTCTCCATCTCAAGGTCTTTAACCACATCTGTAAAGTCTCTTTTTCCATGTAAGGTCAGACATTCACAAGTCCTGGGGATTAGGACGTGGGCATCCTTGAGGGGCCATTACGTAGACAGTCAGTAACAGTGTTTACCTATAGATCTCCATGCCCTGCATATAAGAAACCCCCCGGCTGCCTTGTCTCTCTCACCCATTCTAGTTTGTGATGGAGCTGACTGACACCAGCTCTCAAGAGCCAATATCTCTTCCTGGTTTCATGAGCAGTGACTTTACATAGGTAGCTTGGAATCGGTCAGGGTAGAGTTTACAAGATTACACCTTGGAAATCAGCAACTGCTACAATTCAGAGCTTCCTACCCTCCTCCCTCTATTCTTTTCGCCTATTTCATTTGGGCTGAGATTCCTGTTTTCTAGGACACCCTCTCCATTGTTCTATGGATTGTCATTGTACGTTTTGGGAGATGGATGTGGATGAATAGGAAGAATTATGGAGATCTTGGAACGGAGACCATTATTAACACCTGTTTAAACTTTATAGGTTTGAATAATAAACATGTGCCCTTTGGGTTTTCCTTCTTTCAAAGGAATCTGGGTTTTGGTTTTTTTTTCCTCATTTCTAGCTGACAGTACAATTCTCCTTTTCTTGAACAAGGGAAATAATAAATAATTGTTGGCTTTAAACAGATGACCTCCTCCCTCCATAGGCACTTCGGGCTTATTTCCTGTGAATTCCACTGTTAGGGGACCATATGTGTCCCTGCCAGCGTTTTGACTTTTGATGGATGTGTGCAGTCCCACTGAAAGCTTGGTGATTATGTTCCTCGGTAATCCCCAGACCCTGGTAGAATACGGCACATCTTGAAGCGTGCTGACAAGGTGGTGGCAATTAATTAAGGAATTTGCTTAATGAGATAGCTTTCCTTACTAACTGAAATAGTCTCATAGAGTAAATATTCTAACAAATCCTCAAGCCTGTTTTTGCACTTGGCATTTTATCATGTTAACTGTGTCTTTTGAATCTCTGAAATTGTGTTTGCTTATTCTCTTTTCTAATGGAATTTCAGGCAGCTTTTTGATCAAGAACTTCCATACAGTGAGCTATCTAAACTATTAAAAAATTATAGTGTTCCCCTTTGATGTCCACATTTAGTTAATTGTTTCCTGGTGACTGCTATGAATGTTTCCTCCAACTTTGTTTTCAGTCAGCCTGCTCTGATAGGAATAGTATTTTCTTCACATAGATTGCAAGCGTGTTTTGGGACATAATTGCTCTTATCAGTTAGGTTTTCAGTAAAGCCTCATTAATTAGGCATGTGATTATTGTCTAATATTCCCTTTATAGAGGAAGTTTTAAAATAAGTTTTTTAAAAATGAACATTGACCAAAATATTGCTAAATTTACAAAAGCTCTAATACTCTTGTAGCCTAAAAAGAATGACTAATGATTAGCTTAGAAAATCAAGCCATTCTCAGATGTGACAACTGGTTCCAAAAGGGCTCTTTCACTGGTTTGAGTCAATCCCATACACGCATTATTCAGGCTGGAGTTTTACATGGGGGCAAAGCAAAGCCAAACAATTCAGCTATTGCCCAGGACTCTTGGTTAACTCCCCTAGTCCCTTTCACCAATCTTGAGAGAAGTTGTTTTCTGAACCAGAAGCTTGGACGAAGTGGAACTGACTTGAATGCTCTTGGTCCCACTTTGTTCCAGGAACTATTTGTGGGAGCTCTTTTATTTCAATTTAAAATTTCTGTGATCAGAGGATGTCATGTGAACCAGACCTAATTTCTACTTTGTAGCTCAGACACCAAGGACAAATAGTAGACTGTCAGAATTTCCATGGTGCAAAGAGACTTGGTTTATTCTCCTAACTTTATAGATTAGAAAACTGAGACCTGTTCAAAAGTCTACATCTTGAGCCTTAATTGATCTTCAGTTTGGTTTCCTTAGCAGGTTGGAGTGGCAGAAATCTGGGTTCATAACATAGCTCTGGCCCTTAACTGGGTGTGATCCTATGGAGAGATCTGACCTCCTTGAGTTTTGATTACATCACCTGTACAATGGGAATAACATTTGCCTTACAGTGAGAATTAGACTTAATGTATATAAATCACCTAGCCCTGGATACCACTGAATGTTGTTAAAACGATTGAACTAATATTTGTTGACTTTGACCATACTCCTTGGTGGGAGCATGGGCCCTGTCTTTGAGGAGGTGGCCACAGTCTAGCAGTGATCTCTTTAGCAAGTTCATAGGGACTCTAGTGTTTTATTTCAAGTCCTTTTATTTCGAAGTCAGAACCCTGAGAACAAGGACCTGTGACCTGTTTTACCTGCAACT
Organism: Leucopleurus acutus; assembly: GCF_964270905.1. Classification (NCBI taxonomy): domain Eukaryota; kingdom Metazoa; phylum Chordata; class Mammalia; order Artiodactyla; family Delphinidae; genus Leucopleurus; species Leucopleurus acutus. The sequence continues at coordinate 35,197,347 of NC_139153.1, read as the reverse complement.
TTATTCTTCCCCCATTATTGCTCTCAGTAGGTCTTTACCAGTCTTTATTAAGATGTTCACTGTATTGACCAGATAATATCCTCACAGTCTGAATTGAGAGATGACAGAATCACTTTCACAGATAAGGGACGGAGGTGCCACATTATTGCCTGTATTTTCATGAGTGGAGTTTGGGTTTTCGTGTATGGGTTTCAGACATGCCAAGAATGTGTTGTTTTAGGTATGTGTGCTCTGATTCTGTTCTCTCCACTGGGAGCTCATGTTCGTTTTCATGGAAGACCCGTAGATATTTCTGGAGGCCAGGTGCACCTGCAGACTTGTATGTCTGGGACACCTCCAAGGTGTTGCTCCCATTGTGTCAGAGCTTCCTTTTTGTTGTCTTGAAGCATCAGGAATGAATCACACATTTCTTAAACTAGCAACATTGCTGACATCCAGTCTGAGGAGACTTGATTCTACCTTGTTTGGAGCTTTTGTTCTGTAACAGATGATTTTGTTTTATCTGATCTTTGTAAGGCCTGAAGGGCCAGTGATTTCTATTCAGGATTTGAAAATTAGTGATAAGTTAAGGAAGTTTGAAGCCTTCATGGAGTTTGATAGATTCATTCCTGCTTTTTTCCTTCTTTGCTCTGTTTTGCTCACGTGGCATTTACCCAGTTATAAAAATTCCTATTTTCCCCCTGAGAATCAGTTGCCTTGGCAAGCTTTTCATGTAATGTACCAAATTTACTGTTCTGGGATCCATTTTCTTATATCTTATTCAGAACACTTGTTTCAAGAGAGAGGGAAATTTTAATCTTTTGGATGGCTACAGATTACAGAGGCCTTGCTTCCCATGTCATTTTGATATAACTTCTTGTCATCTATTCTTTGCCACGTCAACTTGACAACTTGCTTCTAAATAACCTGGGATAGAAGAAACATCAGTCATGACAAAGTATTATGCAAGTTGGAAACTTTGCCAAAGGTAAGTTTAATTTTGAGCAAAAGAGTTAAAAAATAAATAAGTAAAATCAGGCCTACTCACAGTGTTGACTATAAGAATTTTTAATTGTTTTGCCTTGTGGTTTAAAGTATTTTCGACTTATTAGTGTTTGTAGTTTCTGGTTCTAAAAACAGACATGAATTTAAAAGGTAGTATAGTTTTATTGTAGGGAAAATATGCTGGATTTCATTTTTTTTTCTCCATTCTTCTCAGTGGAGTATTTTCTGGCCTCTTTGGCACCACAGAAGTTGAAGATCCAAGAGTTTATAAAATTCTCCTTTCTGACTGCTATGGCCTGAATTATGTGTTCCCTGGAAATTCATATGTCAAAGCCCTAAACCCCAATGTGATAGATCTTTGGGAGGTAATTAAGTTTAGATGAGGTCATGAGGGTGGAGTCCTCGTGATGGGATCTGTGCACTTATATAAAGAGACCAGCTCTGTGGTGTCTCTCTCCCCCTCTCTCTCTTTCTCTCTCCCCACCACCACCCACCTCTGCTGTGTGAGAATACAGCAAAAAAATGCTGCCTACAAACTAGAAAGAGGGCCCTTACCAGACACCGACTGTGTTGGCACTTTGATCTTGGACTCCCTAGTCTCCAGAACTGTCAGAAATAAATATCTGTTGTTTAAGCCACCCAGTTTATGCCGGATTTTATGATAGCAGCCCAAACTGACTGAGACTTACCATTCTCATCTTCAAGGAAATGCTTCTCAAATCTCAGAAGAATTACCTAAGCCAACACATGTTTAAATTAGTAAATTGTGAGGGTCATTAATTTCTGAAAAGACATAATAATTTTTATAGATAATTCCAAAGAATATGTCCTATCATCTATGAATGAGCTCATCTTAGCTTGTAAATAGTCTCTGAGCCACAGTTAGACACAGGAGATTCTAGAGGCTCTGCCGGACTCTGTGGGAGACGCTGCAAACGTTGAGCTTCATTAAACATGTTATACTTACAGCTCAAGAAATTCAATAAATTTGTATGAGAGATTATTCAGGCCACATGTCACTGCTACAGTCTTATAAAATTCCTTCTATCTTGCCAAAGAATCTAGATTTGACATTTTTATTTCAACAATATTTTATATAGATATAGATAATAAATCTCTCTGCAAAAAGAAGAATTATAAATGCTAATTTGTTCAATTGAGCTGTAAACATTTTCTCTGCTGCTTAATAGGACAAAATACATAAAGATTAATTAAATGATCTAAAATTTCCAAGCTTCTTTTTAATTGTGTAAATTGAATCTGTTGCCAAAAGACATCCAGCTCTTGTAAACATGATAGATGGTGATGGGGACACATGGTGACTTGGATAGACTCCATCTCTGGGTTCTGCCTGAGTGTGTTGGCCACAGGCTGTGGTTTACAAAAAATATCCGTTCTGCCAACATATAAGCCAGGGCTTAGTGGTCAGTGGTTTTGCGTGGTGTCTTTAGGGTGCCACCACTTTGAGATGACAGAGGGGAATGTTTAGCGGTTGGCGTTTGGGCTCTTTAGAAAATGGGTGGCTCAACTGTCATAGCTTCCAAATATCTGGGTTTCTGTTTGTTGAAATCCAGTGTTGTACCTTGGTTGGGTAGACAAAGTTCTTAAGCAGGAAGTAGAAAGCCTACCTTCTGGTCCTTACTCTGACAGCTAACCACATGGAACGATAGATCTACCATCTGTAAGACAGGGGCAATATTACTCATCTCTACCTTGCAGGATAAATATAGGGAGCCCTTAGAAGTGATGATTGTCAAGGTTTGAAAAATCGAAAGCAGTTTATTAGTTAATATGTTAGTTGATTCATCAAATACTCTGTGAGCATCTGCTGGAGAACAGGCCCTGTCCTGTCCTGGGCCAACCTTGTGAGCAGGAGGCTTATATATTCATGTAACTAACATGTAGTCGTGTTGTAAGAATGCTTTTAGATGCTGCCAAATAAAGTACCTGGCATGTGCTGGTGGTTCCATAAAATTGGTTGAGTGAATGAATGAATGGATAGTTTGCACAGGTGTTATAGTTAGTGGTACATGGTTTCGTCAAGGTCAAGATTATAGGTTTCACAGTTGTAGAGGCATATTTGCTGTATTCTATTCCACGGAGACAGGCAGCTGCCTAAAGTGACGCAGCTGCGTGATGAATGGAAGGGATGGTCCTGAGGCAGGGTGGGAGGGGAGTTCATGAGAACTCAGGTAGCAGTGCCAAGGCTGTGCTCTGGATGTGAACCCTTGCCCTTGGCGCACCTGTGGTTGCTTGTACCCATGTGGCATGACTTGGTGCAGACCCCAGCTTTTGGGTCCACTGCTTCGTTATCCAAGCATAGGCATGTTTCACTAGAATGACCTCCTCTGTACTGTGGTGGGGGTGGCCTCCAGTGTGCAGACACATGTATGTGTGTGTATATACCAGATATACCAAGTGTGCTGTGTGTGTCTGTCTGACATGAAGAACTTAGCTATAGAGTCAAACAGCTTGACGGTTCCAATCCTGGGTCAGCCATTGGGTTTTCAGCTACAGGGAGGGTGTGATAGCACCTGGTTCAAAGGGTTACTCTGAGCAGTAAATGAGTTAGTGCCCACAAGCTTTTAGCGAATTGGGTGGTTCAATGCGCAAGAGAGTGAGTGTTGTTTGTTGCTGCTCTCATATCAATATCATTGACTGTGGGATTACTGGGAGCTGGGTCCTGGACTAAGACTCTTATGCACATAATCTTTCTTAATTTTCATAACAATACTGTGAGGTGGGTTTTTAAGACCAAAAGGAAACGTGTCACAAGTGGTGATTGGCATGAGGATTTGTGTTTTTTGCTTTTGACCAAAAGAACTTCCTTTTAAGAAATCTCATTTTAGACAATCTCTGACCCCCACCCCCATATTGTATATATTCTGCCTCCCCACCATGCTTTCAAGGTCTGTTCCTTTTACCTCTGTTGTTTGGATTTTTCCCTGCGTGCCTCTTCATAAGTCTTTTCCTAATACTGAATAGCTTATTCCTCAAAATGCAGATGTAGAACACATGGGCACTTTGATTTATGATAGCATAAGAGGCAGACATCAAATTATGTAATTAGGGTACAAAGCCATGTTGCAATCCATGCCCCTGTTGTTTGCAGTATCTCATGACAGTCAGTTGCCTTGGAGTTTGATGGATCCTGTCTGGGTGCTGGCTCTCTGTAAAATGCTGTACTGATGAGAAAAAACTAACCCATCCCTGCTCTCAAGGAGTTATCAGTCTACTGGGGGAGACAGACAGACAGACAAATAGTTATATTCAATGTAGTGAATGATCTGATAGTGCTAGAAAGACGTATATAGTGGCTAAGGAGGGGGAGAGTGGTAGTGGCGTGCTCAGGAAGATCCCTCTGATTAGGAGGCATTTACATAGAGACTAGGTGTCCACTTCCTTATTCACTCCACTTTTCTTCTCAGCACTTGCCACCATCTGACATTTTTCTGTCCCCCTTGCACTCCCCTGGAATATCTACTCTGTAGAACAGGTCCTTAGTCTTTCAGCATTCATTCTTGTATCCCAGGTCCTAGGGCCTGGACTAGCCTGGCACAGCGTGGAATGGATGAATGATAGATGGAGCCTCAGAGCAATCATCCATAGCTGTGGATAGTACATGAGAGGTTACTGATTAGACAAGGGTGAGCCTCACACAGGGGCGGGGACAGCCATTGTCAGGCCATAGGAGCAGGTAATGCAAAGGCACAATGTCTCAGGATACCATAGATGGATGTATCCTGACTGTGTGTTTTTAAAGAGACTACTACCTTGCCTTCTTGGCCTCTGTGGCCTTCTGTACCTTTGGAAACACATCCAGTGACACCACACTGGTAAAGTAGGTCAGTGGTTCTTTGTGCTCCGTTTTCTGAAAGAGTGTAGGAACATTCATTTTGGGGACAAAATTCTTATAACATTGGGAAAATGAGCAATCTGAACACAATGAACTACTTGACAGTTTAATCCGAGGAGGATTCGTCTGCCAGCAAGAGATCTGGACCCCTTCTCAGCTCAAAGGGAAGTTGGGAATCATTAGGCACGGAGGACTTAAATTCTCTGTTTGATCATCATACAGTTTGTTTTCAGTCGTCTTGTATGGCCACATTAGACAGGAATTGATTCTATTTAAAAAGACTAAGGATGGGTTGACTGTTGGTAAAAACAGAACCAAGCAGGTTTTTTTTTTTTTAACATCTTTATTGGGGTATAATTGATTTACAATGGTGTGTTAGTTTCTGCTTTATAACGAAGTGAATCAGCTATACATATGTTCCCATATCTCTTCCCTCTTGCGTCTCCCTCCCTCCCACCCTCCCTATCCCACCCCTCCAGGCGGTCACAAAGCACCGAGCCAATATCCCTGTGCCATGCGGCTGCTTCCCACTAGCTATCTACCTTACGTTTGTTGGTGTATATATGTCCATGCCTCTCTCTCGCCCTGTCACAGCTCACCCTTCCCCCTCCCCATATCCTCAAGTCCCCAAGCAGGTTTTTATAAAACATACTTTTCCAAATCTTGGTGTCTAATACCATTTTCCAATGAAAGGAACCAAAGCTCCTTGGAGAAATGGCAGATTTTAGGACTGGGGCAGGAAATTTCTAAGATGAGCCTAGAGTGTTTGTAGTGCCAGAAAGTAATAAGGAAGTGCTCCAAAAGCCAAACAATAAAAACAGAATGATGAGTATATGCCAGAGAGACACAGGAATCAACTGGCTATTGGCTCCCAATGGCCAACCTGGAATAATTTGAATAACAAAATTAAGTAATATTGGATTGCAACCCAAAGTATAAAGTAAATATCCACGATATATGTAAACGGCAGCGGGTGGTAGGGGGGAGTAGACAAATCTCCCATGCAGAAGAATTCCAAATAATGTATGTAGCTACTGTGCCCTAAAGGAGGTGGAGCGTAACTCCCACTGCTTAGCTGTGGGCTGTGGGCTGTGTGACTTCCTTCCAAAGAATACAGTATGGAAAGCGAGGAAAAAAAAAAGAGTAACGTTACAGTGGGGAAACTTGACGGTTATCACCTCAGCCAGGTGATCAAGGTTAGATCAAGGTTAGCGGCAACAATGATTAAGTCATGTGATGTGATGAGAATGGCACTTCCTCCTCAGAACCCATAAATCCCACTCTAATCATGAGAAGATATCTGTTGTCAACACCTATATTTCCCCTCGGGAGAATTAATTGTGTTAAATAATTTGTGTTAAACATTACCATATCTCTTTCAAGCTGCTCATGTCCCTAGGAGGAATAACACATCTGGTGTGAAAGGGCTTACAAGGTTTGCTATGCAGGGGAAACAGCACACCAGAGCCTTGGAACCTTTGTGTCAAAGGTTTGGAGGTAGAGAAAAGCGTTCCTAGAGGAGGGTGATGCCCCACTGCTTACTTCCCAAATCCACCTACACCTACCAAGGGATGGCCCTGTGCTGTTTATCGAGGAAGTTAGTATCTTATATCCCCTGCTAATCTACGTATCCATGCAGTTTGGATTTATCTAAGTTGTACAAATGAAATGTAGGTCAAAAGCATTTTTACAGATTTTCAGGATACAGACTAATCTTTACCCAAGCAGCTAGGTCTCTGGAACTTGACTTTTACGAAGAGGAATGCTAGCTGACCTACCAAGACTTCATTTAAAGGATTCAACTTTTTAACTCCTTTTTTTCCCTGCCTCTCAGGAATTACTACCTTAACATCTTTTATGCCAACTGAAAACCCCAGTGTTTCTGCAGTTGGCATGTGCTGCAGCAGAGCATGAGGGCTTTGGCTCAATCCCCCCTCTGCTGCATTTCCCAGTTTTTTTTCCTTTCCAGTGCAGGATTTCCCCAAAGCTGTATGAGTTCAGCTAGTTTTAATAGGTGTTAAGTGGGGAAAAAAAATGGCTTCATGCACAGATGGGTTTAGGAAATAAACCCTTGGTACCTGCGGCTTCCACATCTGCATATTCAACCAACCATGGATCGAAAATAATCAAAAAAATTTCAGAAAGTTTCGAAAAGCAAAACTTGAATTTGCTGCACACTGGCAACTATTTACATAGCATTTATATTGTATAAGGTATTATAAATAATCTAAAGATGATTTGAAGTATATGGGAGGATATGCTGTAGGTTATACGCAAATACTATGCCATTTTATGTCAGGAACTTGAGCATCTGTGGATTTTGATATCTGTACGTGTCCTGGAACCAATCCTCTGTGGGTACTGAGGGATAGCCGTACAGAGTTAAGCCAAGTTAAGCAAGTTTCTTTACCACAGGACTTTTCAGAGGCTTGACTTCCCTGATGTGCACTGTGAGTCTCTTAAGACTGTGTATGGTATGGCTCATCTCCAAACCCCCGTGAAACCTGCCTCGTTGTAGTGTCTTTGGAGTCTGGTGCTCAGGGGTCAGTGCTTGGAGATGCATACTTGAAAAACACTGTTTTACACTAATTTTTTTCAATTGCTTTGCCCTCATCAGACTTGTCTTATGTCCATAAGTCATCTGTACCATAATTTACACACTATTAAATTTTTCCTCCATATGATTCCCCTCCTCCCAATATATATACGTTTGTAATTTTTAAAATAGCATAGTTGAACCTCTGTAGAACTTAGGGTTTTATTTTAGTCACATCATCTCCTGTATTGGCATTGGTGAATTGTCACTCACCTATGCATATTAAGAGGCATAAGCAAATTGCTGCTGAATCCAGAGGTAGAGCAAATCACCTCAAATGATTATGTAAAAAATCCAATTTGGGTCTTACTTAAAAAAAAAAAAAATTATTTATTTATTTGGTTGCACCAGGTCTTAGTTGTGGCAGGCAGGCTCCTTAGTTGTGGCAGGCAGGCTCCTTAGTTGCAGCACACCGGCTCCTTAGTTGTGGCATGTGAACTTTTAGTTGCAGCATGCATGTGGGGTCCAGTTCCCCAGCGAGGGATCGAACCCAGGCCCCCTGCATTGGGATCGAGGAGTCCCATCAACTGCGCCACCAGGGAGGTCCCCTAATTTGGGTCTTATCATTGCTTTCTTGTGGCAGTCCCACTATGTAGACTTACTTTAATAGGAAAAAAAAAAAAACCTTCAAAAGATTAATGCACTTGCTAAGATATTTTCTTTCTATCATCATAGAGCTTCTTACTGTTGAGGAGAAAACAGTAAATTTCAAGTCACCTAGTTTATATGGTATCAGTTTTTATATGTAACAGTACCTGGTAGAGAAGTAGATACAATTAAGCAAAATATCCTGCTTTTCCTAAGAAGGAAAAACACTAGAGATCATTTCCAATTTAAGTCTGAATAATGTAAAAAGAGGTTTTGCAAGAGCTGCTGAGAAGACCCTGAAACACATGGCAGTTATCTCTCTACTGTGGTCTAAACTGCCCATGATAGGGTCATCTGGGACATGGTACAAATCAATTCTCTTCCTGTGGTTCAAGGGTATTAATTTTCTTAGGCCTTCAAAATGTTGTTTACCAAAAATATAAGCCACAGCACTAATAAACTCATTTGAGGTCTTTAGATAGTTTTGAATATTTTATTTATTAGCAACATAAACCAACAGATGTGGTTATTGTTGTAAAGTGTAAACATATTAGGGATGTGATGCTCATAAATACATTATCAGTCATTCTTTCTAATGTTTGTCAAAATGTTATTATTTGTTATGCAAAAAGGAGTGGGTGTCTGGCCCTGTGGCTAAAGTATAGGACACAAGGCAGTATTGGACAATAATTATTAAGTCAGTTAAGTAAATAAAGTGTAAAATCCCCTTACACTTTGGCTCTGGGGAGGGACTTGTCTTGGAGTGGGATCAAGACCTTTCAAAGGCTCTTGAAGAACAGGAAAATGTAGGGATTGAATTTTTGAGATGCTTTGCTTTCAACCCTGTAAGCCAGAATGCAGTTACTATATTAGTTAAATGTGGAAATAAATCAGTAGGTATTTATAGGGTAACCACTATGCCAAAGGACGGGTGCAGAGCAATAAACCCAGCTCTTCTAGTCTTCAGTGATTTTACAATTCATTTAGAGAGATGAGATGTAAACTCAGTGACAAAGTTCATTGCCAATGCTAGAATCAAAGACTGCTGAAGCACCTTGAGGTTTTCTTTCAGTAACTGCCTTTGAAAAGCATTATTGTTTCTGTTTTGATCCCAGTTGCCAAATTAGTAGTCCAAGCCAAAGGGCTGGGTCAGAAGAAGAAAGATCATGTGTGGAAGAGTTTTGGGGAGGACAAATGTGATTCTACTAGCTGCCATAGTTTAGAATCATAACATTACTTCCTGAAAAAGCTGAAAATTTGAACCTTGCTCAAAATATCGGCATAGGAGGTAATAAAATATAGTGAGTAAATATCAGGCCTTCAAGTCTAAATTAAGTGGCATTTGTGGCAGGTTATTTGAGTCTCTGATCTTCACTTTATTCATCATTAAAACAGGGATAGTGAAAATATAACACAACTATAATAACTACCAACGGAGTTTCTATAAGAATAAAATCAGATAATACTTAAAACTAAGACCACTTTACACTATGCTAGTATGTACTTGGTAAAGTCTCACTAAACATCACCTGCTATAAGAATTACTGTAACAACACCTGTGGAATCTTATTTGGGGCCAGGAATAAAGTTTACAGAATAGGGAATAGAAACATATAGTTAAAGGACCTAATTTCTAATTTTTAAATATGAAATATTCTTTTGGCATTTATGCTAACTATCCACAACTACCTAGAGTGTTCCGAGATGTTAGAGGAGCTCTCTAAGTAAGAGGGAACTTGGAATATTCAACACATCAAGATATGAGAGAGGAATTAACTGGTGATGGTCTTATTAGGTGGCCCCAGACAGGGGCCACAAAGGGGACTGGCAGATCTTGTTGGTTGGTGCACGTTGAAAGCCCAGCAGCTTGGGTTGAAAGATCAGTGATGATAAGCAAGTTTGTTTTGTTCCAACCTACCCACAAGGACACTCATTACCAGATATAATCATGCTTGTCAAAAGCAGTTACTGAAAACCCTCTGCTGCTTCAGCATAATCAGAACGACAGAAGTTGCAGGATGGTTTTCCTTGTGAGAGGCGTCCATGCAGAATGCTAATTAGGTGAAGTAAAAGGAATATGGATCAGCAGCTGACAGATGCATTTCTTTCTAGTGAGTGAACATGAGAAAGGAAATAGGAAGAGGAAGAATGTGACTTACCTGTGTTATGGTTCATGATGTGATACTCTATATTGATTTCAGGCTTTTAGTTCTTCTCATCTGCTGGTTTTGTAAAGAGATGCTGGGAAGAACCACAGCAGAGAGAAAGCTGGGTTTTCCCTCTGTAATGTCAGAGGTGCTGTCATTTGGAAATATCTTAGTACAAAGAAAAAATGAACTTAGAGCCCAGTGCCAGTTGTTATCATACAACTCCTGGAAAGAAATCTATCTAAAAATAAAGGTTGGAGTCTTTTTTTTTTTTTTGCCCACTTCTGCTTTCTTTTGGGTGACCTCAAATGGAACTCGAATCCAGTGGCAAATGGGCCCAACAACTAAGATCCAGCCTCCTTGGAGTCACTCTGTATCTTTGCTTTTATTTCCTTCCAAACATTCAGTTTGTAAGAGAAATCTCAACATTTATCCAGAAAATCTCACATGGCTGTTGTCTAGGTGACCATGACAGAGGGCTTCCTGCCTGTAAGGCACAAATGTAAACTCTTCACAAGCAGAGCTTCATATAATTCTCATAGCATGCTGAGAGGTCAGTCTTATTACTCTCATGAGTACCTATGTGAGAGATGAGAAAAAGTAGCACAGTGAGGCTGTGTGTGTGGCCTGAGGCCACACAGCTCCTAAGTGGTAGAGCCAGGTTTCAACCCTCGGCCATGGGTCTCCAGAGTCTATAGTCTAAGAAAGCATATTAACCACAAAGGGGCTTTGGGACAGCTTTGAGATGAAGACATGGCCTGCAGGAGAAGGTCTGAGCCAACTGGGCACTACGGAGACCCAGCTGGCATGCCCAACTCTTAATTACTTGTGAGATACCGTAGGCTGATATACCACCTGTGTGCTGCTCAAGTGACTGTTTTGGAGGTGGGAGGTGGATGGAGTGGGTGGCAGGTGGCAATATCTAGAAAGCTCCTGTGTGGGCCAGTGATTAAGAGGTTGGCCTCTGGAGACCATGCAGCCAGCTTCTAATGCTCAGTGTTGGTGGTGGTAGCTGGTCAGTAATTCCAACACTTGCTTCCAGCGTGACCTTGGGGAAGTTGCGTCAACTTCCTAAGCCTCAGTTTCTCCACCTAAAATATGATGATGATAAGAATACCTGTGAATGGGAATTCCCTGGCAGTCGAGTGGTTAGGAGCCCATGCTCTCACTGCTGAGGGCCCGGGTTCAGTCCCTGGTCGGGGAACTAAAATACCAGAAGCTGTGTGGCATCTCTAAAAAAACCCCAAAAATCCCTATGAAATAGGGCTGCCGTGAGGATTAGCGAGAGAAAAATAAGTAAAAGCTTTAACATAGAGCCTGGAACATAAGTTTGCAATCCATGGTGGAGGTGATTTCTTTTGTTTGGTTGTTGTTCCTGGGGCAAGGGGAGGAGTTCTGAAGATAACTGACAGTAAATAAAGCACCTTCCACCAACTGTCAACATATGGAACTGCTCTGTGGAAAATATTTTTTCCTAACATCAGAGATACTGGAGGAGATTGGGGTCTGGGTGAATTGCAGTCAAAGTTAGTCTGAACCCCAATTTCAGATTGTAAACCAGGTGCCCTCTGTTTCCAAATCTTCCCCAAGATTGTGCCTTCTGCCTCCAGTTCCTCTGTTCTATAGCTCAGCAGTGCTTTTCCCTTCATCCTGTGCCCTTGTGGACACCTGGAAACCCAAGGCTGCTGAGAGCATGGGTTCCCTACCTGGGAAGAGTTGAGACCTAGGGAGCCGTCAGGTGCTTGACAAATGCCAGGTGATGCCAGAAGAATCTGGTCCAAAAATGGAATGGGTTCTCTTGATTATATTCAGTGTTTAGTCTTCTATTGTAAGTTCACATGGTTCTATCTTATTTTCAGCACTCTTTTTTTTTTTTTTGAGTCCTTGATTTTTCAATGCTTTCTTGTTCCAAAAGCCAAGGTGTTGACCCATCTCCACAGCCTGGAAGCCCTGTTTGGGTTAGAACAAAATGGAAGGCTTGGGGATTGTTCGTATTGCACAAGGAGCTTGTGTATGTCTTTTCTGTTGCTGTGCAAATGATAGTATTTTCTTCAGTACACTCATGCCTCAGGTCAGAGAAGCAATTGATAGTTCTCCTTAAAAATGATTAATAAATTAGAATCAAAAGGGGAAAAACAAACAAAACGAAAACAAAACATCTCCCACACATATAAAGCACCCCTTGAGGAGGTGGGGCCTTGGAAGTTGTAGATTATCTGGCAAAAGTTCTTGAGCTCTGACTCGGCTTTGCCACCTTTTAGCAGTGTGACTGTGGACAAGTCACTGATCCTTCTGAGTGGCATTTTCCTTAGCTCTAAGTATGGATCATAATGCCTGCCCAGCCTTCCTCACTGCATTCATAAAGAGACTGAAACAGGCATGTATCTGAAGGCATATATATATGATACTTTATGATTTCATATTTATACTTTCAATTAAAATATGGGACCACAGAGTTTTTAGCTTCTGATATATCATATCTGTATCTCTGTCTTTCATATCAAGAAACTTAGTTCTAAGGACTTAGGGATGATAGAATTAGAATATCTCATAACTTATAATAAGTCATTTGCTTGGTCTCACATTATATATAAAACAACTCAGACTAATATTATCACCATGAATATGATTATTCAAAATACTTAAAACACTTATTTTGCATTTGTTTTTCCCATTCTCTCTATTAAAGTTTTTTTTATCATATCTACATTTTGAAGCATGTAGCCATTATATACTATCACTTTTAATCTTAATTTAGTCTTTTTAAAAAAATAAATAAATTTATTTATCTTTGGCTGTGTTGGGTCTTCGTTGCTGCACGTGGGCCATCTCTCTAGTTGTGGCGAGCCGGGTCTGCTCTTCGCTGCAGTGCACAGGCTTCTCATTGCGGTGGCCTCTTCCGTTGTGGAGCACGGGCTCTAGGTGCACGGGCCTCAGCAGTTGTGGCACACGAGCTCAGTAGTTGTGGCTCACGGGCCCTAGAACGCAAGCTCAGTAGTTGTGGCGCATGGGCCCAGTTGCTCTGCGGCATGTGGGATCTTCCCAGACCAGAGCTCGAACCCATGTCCCCTACATTGGCAGGTGGATTCTTAACCATTGCGCCACCAGGGAAGTCCCTGTATTTCTTAAATAATAAGATTTGAAAGTCAAAATTACTCCTTGGTTCATGGGCTGGATGTTGTATTAGCAGGCATGAAAACAACATTAATCTCAAGGTGGATTCCCAACCACTGCGCCACCAGGGAAGCCCTTAATTTAGTCTTAATTTCTCAAAAATCTATTTAATCTTCACCACCAGTCCTAATCTCTGCTCAATAGCCATTTGATTGTCTGAAGCTTATTCTCTAGTATATTCCTCAGAAATGCCTCAAGGGAACCATATTCCCTGAGTTCCTATGTATTGCCTGGGTCCCTTATACTTGAAAATAATTTTGCTGAGTATAAAATCCTTTAGCTCATATTTTAGTTCTTTGAGTAGTTTAAATATGTTACTCTATTTTCTTTTGCAAAAATTGTTACTTTCAAAGTCTGGTTATAATATTTTTTTCCCTTATAAGTCACTGGTTTTTGTTTCTCAGATGCTCAGAGAATTTTTTCTTTTTCTCCTTAAGGTTTAGTGATAAAAGTGGATGGCGGGGCTTCCCTGGTGGCACAGTGGTTGAGAGTCCGCCTGCTGATGCAGGGGACACGGGTTCGTGCCCCGGTCCGGGAAGATCCCACATGCCGCGGACCGGCTGGGCCCGTGAGTCACGGCCGCTGAGCCTGCGCGTCTGGAGCCTGTGCTCCGCAACGGGAGAGGCCACAACAGTGAGAGGCCCGCGTACTGCAAAAAAAAAAAAAAAAAAAAAAAAAAAAAAGTGGATGGTGGGGTAGAAGTAGAGCCAGAATATCTCAGAAAGCAACCAATATATTTTTAAACACTACATGAAAACAACAGAAGAGGGAGCTGTGAAGTTAGAAAAGCTATTGTGAACTATACTTTCCCCTAAAAGTTTAGGAAGATTAATTTCATATAGATATAAACCATAGAAAAGGATGGAGGTAAAATCCTTTACAGAGACAAAATAAGATAAAAAGAATAAGGAACAGAATAACACCTCTGCACACAACACACCAAATAGACATGCTCACAAAACAGATTAGAACTGTATCTTATTATTGTTAAAATGCACCAAAATGCATTAAGAAAGAGATAAAAGATATGAGAGAACAACGTAACCAAAATAGAAAAATCTATGAAATGAGGTGACAGAAGTGAGGAAGGCATTGGAAATAAAAAAAGAAATGTATTAGAAGTAAAGATTAAACTAGTAGGAACACAAGAGCACACACTCATGACTGTTAATGCCTTAAAAGAAATAGAAGGTGAAAATTAGGAACATTTAAAACAGAAAAAATAGAAAAAAGAATTCAAGAGGAAGGGACAAGTATTAAAGAGGAGCAAAGGAGATCTAACATATAACTAATAGGAACCCCTGAAAAAACTAGAGCAAGGAACAGAACTAACACTAAATCTATAATTCAAGATAAATTACCTGAAATGAGAAAGATTTGAAATTCCACATTGGGACCTCATATCTGCGAAGAGTGGCCTGCTATGACCAGCACCCAAGACAGACTCTGGTGTCTTGTTCGATCATTGCTTACATCTGCCATGCCCATAACTGGGCCTGGTGCGTAGTTGGTGCTCAGACTGTTGGCCAAATGCATTCATGTTTGGTGAATAAATAAAAGATTCTCTAAAATGCCTAGAAAATGTAATAATCTTATTTTCCTTAACTATTACTTGCTGAATATTACCCTGGATGAGACTGAGAATATTATCAGAAGCTGTTACACACTGAATTGTGTCCCCCCTCCAATCCACAGGTTGAACCCCTAAGCCTCAATGTGACTGTGTTTCAAGATAGGGCCTTTAAGGAGGTAGTTAAGATTAAATGAGGGCATCAGTCCTAATCCAATAGGACCGATATCCTTATAAGGAGAGGAAAAGACACCAGGGATGCACAGGCACAGAGAAAACACCATGTGAGGACACAGTGAGAAGTGGCCATAGGTAAGCCAAAGAGAGAGCCTCACTAGAAACCCACTCTGCTGGCACCTTGATCTTGGACTTCCAGCCTCCAGAACTGTTAGAAAATAAATTCCTGTTGTTTCAGCCATTCAGTCTGTGATATTTTTTTTAGGACAACCCTAGCTGACTAATACAAATTTTAAGGTTTGTGTCATCCCATCAAGTAAAGAGACACCACCAGCTAAGGTGTTTGCTGAAGGTGAAAGGGATACAGCATAGGTAGTGGAGGAAGGTAGTTATAAATACCAACTATGATCCTGTGACTGGTTACAGAAATGAGGACCATAATTGTCCTGAGAATTTCCTCCTTATTTTCTTACGAATGTGTTTGTGTATAGCAAATATCTTTGTTTTCTTTCCTCCTGTTTTCCCCTTGTCATGTTGCATAAGAGGTATTGGCATTTATATCATAGTATTTTAGTATTGTTAACTGTATATCATGGTACAACTCTTCAGTGCAAGGCAGTATTCTTGTATTTTGGAATTAAGAGATAACAAGTATATTTGCATAATCAACTTAATTTGAAACCATAGATTATTTAGGATGGAATAAGGTGACCAATCCAGGATTTTTTGTGCAAGCATTATTACTGCTATCTGCCACTGTTTATTTAGAATGCGTAGACCGTGGCATTCTCACTCACTAGTGAGAATGAGTGTAAATCTCAAATGTTAACCTATTTTGGTCCCCTCTACACTGATCCCATCTGGTCCAGCTCTGATGGCAATTTCAGAAATGGAGTAGCGATTTTGCCTCTCTGAGCAGTGTTCGCCTTGCGTCTGCTCCAGCCCTTGAAATCTCTATCTTTCTCTTAAATCCAAGTGAATGCTATTTCTTTGCAACATAGGTATGGCACTGATATGGAGCAGAATTAGTATTAAGTGACCTGGCTCCAAGGAGCTAGTTAGATAAATATCAAAATGGTATTGTCATAAAATAATTTCATTTATAAGGCAAAACAGTAGTGTGAAATTTGAGGACCCACTGAGTTATAGCGAGGCCCTGGTGTTTTACTGTTCAAGCTCTCCTGTTGAACTCTGCTTGGTTCCAGTATTTATGTACTGTCTATTAGCAGCTTTTGAAATTTTTTATTCATGCAGTAATCTCTCCAGAGATTCTCCTTAATTGGGATCCCAAGATACATCTATGTAAAGTGCCTGGATCCCAGTATTTCGATTTCTGTTTTTGCAAAGCTGCCTTTTGGGCATGATCTTTTCATTTCTTAAAAAGAATTCCCTTTTGCTAAAGGACAAGCAGATCCTTGCAGAAAAATCCTCTGCTTTTTTGCAGGATGGTCTGGTGATGAGATTGTCAGAAAACTAGCCCTGGATTTAGGTTGAGCCTCTGGTATTGGATACCACACTAAAAATTATTTGAGAATAACTTAATCATAATATGGGTATACATAGACTTACTAGTAGATAACGTCAGCCCCGCCTATTACAGAAATGTGATGGGAGCACGGGATCAGCTGTGTGGTCAAGGGCGGTGGTGGGCTGGTATCTTGGCTGTCTCATGTCTGCTAGGTTTTATTTTTACTCTTTCTTTCCTTTGTCTTAGAAGTGTTTTAGGGGCTTCTGTAAAGACTTAACCTGGCTAGAGACTATGTCATTAGGACTTGGCTACAATTCCTTAAAGTTAAACATTTTTCTCTCTGGGAGTCCTGCACACTCTGCACCAGGAGTTTTATTGTTGCTCTACTCTTTCTGGTGTTTTCTGTGCAGGCTGCCCAGCCTGGGACACAGAGCTGCCTTTCTCTGTTCTCTGCTCTGTTCTCATGGGACCAGGCATTTGCCACCTGTCCCCTGCTATATGTCAGTGGCCCCCCAGCTCATTTATGCCAGGGATGTGAGTGACACTTCCTGTATCTCCCATCCTAGAGCCTGCTATTGACCAAGGGCTCCATGAGAGGGCTGTTGAGTTGGAGAAATCTGGGAGTAACCGGGAGAGCAGAGCCAACAAGAGGACTAGGACCTAAGAAAACACAGTGGATTAATTCCAGGCATCCTGGTTCTTATGTTAAATCCTTTCCTGGCCTCAGCAACCTGTCCTCATTTCCTGAGACTTGGTTGGCCATTCTAGAGTCACACAACTTTTGCCTTTTCTTTGAGCCTGTGTTTTCCACTGGTCTTTGAAGGTCAGGACTTGATTTAATACCCTCACTGAATCATTTTGTGCCCCTCTTGTTTATACGCGGCTCTGGTATCGGACCTTTAACATGAAAGATTCAAACTGCCCTGAGTTTGACCAGCTCTCTCAGGTACTCTTGCTCAGAGAACCTTCGTGTTGGTATGACGTTTTGAAATACAGTAACTCTGTGTTCTTAAGGTGTTTCTTCGCTCCGCTCAACAAGCCTTGTGTGTTAATTCTTTTGAGAGTTAAGAGGTTATGGCTGCGTTTCTTTATTCCTGTTATCCCATGTTTTGATTTGGAGGAAATATTTGTGAGTTTGTGTATGTGTGTGGCCTTTGAGAGGATTCCATGGGTAGCAAGATGGGGATAACTTCAGTCTCTAATCCAGGGATTCTACATAAAATCACACAGAGATCTTGTTTAAGTGTACTTTCTCATGCTTCCTCACAGTGAGTCACTGGGCTAGGTCTGGGCTGGGCTCAGAAATACGAATTTTTCCATTTTCCTAGACAATGCTGGTGGAGTCACTTGAGAAGTACTTCTCTGAGGAGGGGTGCTCACCCATTAAATGACGGGTTTGGGTATGCCAGGGATGTGTCCAATCTCTCGAGGGTCATTTTCCACTTCCAGATAGGAAACTGGGATTAATGGCATCTCTATCTCAAAATTCACTTCTTCCTACCTACCCATTTCCCCTTCTAGGGGCTGACTTAGGGACCACTGAGAATTGTCAGTTAGCTTCTAATAAACTACTGTTGATTTTTGGAACAACACAGTATACTTACAGGAGTGTAATGATGTATCCACCAAATACAATCTTCTGGTAGCTTCTTGGTGGTGATGTGTGCATGTGCCTGTGTGTTAAAGGGGGAAGATAAGACTTGGGCAAATTACTTGACCGCTTTGACCCTCAGTTCCCCTTTGTCAAAATGGAGATGATAATGGTACCTACTGAACAGATTGTTATAAAGATTAAATGCTAAGAATAGAGCCTAGTATATGTAATAAG
The DNA here is from genome assembly GCF_964270905.1 of Leucopleurus acutus. Lineage (NCBI taxonomy): Eukaryota > Metazoa > Chordata > Mammalia > Artiodactyla > Delphinidae > Leucopleurus > Leucopleurus acutus. The sequence continues at coordinate 35,178,959 of NC_139153.1, read as the reverse complement.
TGCTACATAAGAGTTAGTTGCTGTTAGTATTATTGTTTTTGTTGCTATCTTATTTGAATTAAAGTGAAAAATATTTGTCAGAAATTCATAGGTGTCAATAACAAAGATTTGGGAGAACCCTATACCTGCAACTTGCGTGCTCTAAGGGAGTCGGTGCAGCGTTTGGGATGATCGTGGTCCTTATCTGTAATGTGGAGGCTTTATCAATGCATCTACTATGTAGAGCATTACCAGGACATTTTCCTCTACTCCAGGCCCAGCTCAAAGGTGCTGCCAGTTGCAGATAAAAGCACTAGAGTAATTAATGTCAGTGACTATCGTCTGCCTCTTTAATCTCATCGTCAGGGAAATTAATACTTGGTTGCTGAAGGAAGACAAACATCTGTACCTTTTCCCTTCTAGAATAGCGATTTGGTGTCTATCACCCACATTTTTCTCTCAGGTTAAAAACTGTCTAAACTCGATTTTCCTCTTTAAAAAAGGAATCATGTTTGATTTAATGGTAGTGTTTATAGCGCTATGGAGAGTTAAGAGTCATTCTGGTGTTAAAACCTTCTAAGCCTTTAAATAAATATATTTTTGTTATCTTGAAACTTTCCAAACTGAACTCAGAATTCACTCAGGCATCTTACAGAGCTTTGATACATAAGAGAAGGACAAATAATGACCTTGTAAATTCCTAATAACATTGTGGCCACTCTTGCAGCTTGCAAATAACACAACGAAACTCAGCGTAAGGATGTACGTTGGCAAATGTCCATGTGAGTATTAATCAACCTGCTGTTTGAAATAATGTCCCAGTTACAGAAGACTTATTTGGGAAGAATTTGGTGTTTTGTCATCATCTCTCCTCTGAATGATTGCGGCAACCTCCTAAATGGGCTCCATGCTCCTTTTCCCTTTGTACTTCAGTTCATCTTGTACAATGATTCCTGGGATACGTGTTCTAAAATGGTGTTTCCATCAGCTCACTCCCTTGCTTAGAAGCCCAGGGTAGCTCCTACTGCCTCTAGCTAAAGCACAGTCCTTGGAGCTCTGTGTTCCACGCCCTTCCCTATCTGCTTTCCACCTTACTTGGCCATCTCTCTCCTAACACTCCTGTGCTATAGATAACACTGTATACCCCCTGTTCATCTCTCAAAGCCTTTGCTGAAGTTGTTTACTCTGCCTGAGGATGCCTTCCCCACCTCCACTGCCAAGCACTCTGGCACTTGGGAAATCCCTCAGGTCCCTTCAAATGTCTTTCTGTAAAGCCTTTTCCAGACACTCTACCCTCAGAATTAATCATTTCCTCCTCCTTTACTGGGTGATATATGGAGGCACAGAGAGGTTAAGTAACCTTACCCAAGGTTACACATCTTTTAAGTGTCAGAGCTGGGGTGGGAAATGAACTACTTTCTGAAAAAAAAAAATGAAAATGCAAAAGCAGAGCTGGGAGGAAGAAGGTCAGTGTCAAATATAGGGACAAAAAATGGGATTTGTGAGACCTCATCAGTGGACTGTACGCTGAAAGAAGGTTGTATTCTCAGTGTTCTCTGAGTCCTAGAAAGGGAAGTCCCTAAGCCTGAGGTTTGGTGTCACTAGGAGGTTTGTATTCCCTGCTGTTTGTGGTAGGAAGTGCTTTGCTGAGTCCTCAGGATTGAACAACTACCCTTTCTCTAATCAAGGGACCATCTGATGAGGCATGTGGCAGCTTCTGAGGTCTTCCTAGTCCATGTAGGCGCTGCCCTAAATATAGAGCCTGATTGTGAATCAGTAGACATTTGAGTGAGGGAAAAGAGAGTAGGTTTATTAGGCTTATGTGCTATTGTGGGTCTTCCCAAGTTTCTGCTTCCCAGAGTCCAAATTTCCCCACATAAGCTAGAATATGGTGAATGACACATACATGAGAATTTCAAATTAATGATATTGTACTCTTTGTTACTGATGCCATCAACATTGAAATGCAGAATTTTCTTCTCTTGTCAGGCATCCCTGTAAGAGCATCATCTATTAAATAAGTTGTTTTCTTCTCAGTGCACTTTCTCACTCAGAAACTCTATTAAAAAAAAATAATGAGCTTCTTTGATTAATAGGACAGAATAAAATTATCAAAGGTAGTTGGGGACTTCCCTGGTGGTCCAGTGGTTAAGACTGTGCACTCAGTGCAGGGGCATGGGTTGGATTCCCTGGTCGGGGGACTAAGATCCTGCATGCTGCATGGTGCGGCCAAAAAAAAAAAAGCAAAAGGTAGGTTTCCACATTATTTATTCTACTCTCTTTGGCCTATGCTGGCACTTTATAAATCTGTGTTTGGCCCTTTCTTCATCCACTTGGACTGAATTTCAGGCTACACTAAGCAGGGTCTAGTTATGACCACCGAAGCAGAAATGCAGATTCAATGAGTAATTATTAAGAACTTTCCAGAATATTAGCTGTTTCAGTTGCTGCAGTGACTAGTGATGGAATAGTCCATTAGACATTTCTGTTCCCAGCAACTCCTGAGAACTGATTCCAATCTGAAGCAGCCAACCGCTTTGATCAATACCATAATTACTCTTACTGATGGATTGTTTTACACTGGTAGCCATCAAGGCAGTCCGTCAGTTCAGGAGGCACCAGAACTGTCCCCTGCAAGCTGTAATGTACCGCAAATATCTGATTCAAATCAACTTACTATTGAGGCCAGGATGACAAGCGTGAAATTAATTGTTCCACTTCATGTAAGACCTGCATTCTTCTTTTGAGAGAGTAATTGGTTGCCACATGTAGCGTGAGAGCTGGGGGAGCCTTGCCTCTCTGCAATGTTTATGGACTTAGTTTTATCCCCCACCAGCTATTTTTTTCCCCTACTCTTTTAGATGTCAGCAGTGTTGTATAGCTGCTGTTCCTGCCGTTGTTGTTTTTTAGTGGGTCTTGTCATGTCAGAGAGAATGGTTTCCTTCTAGAAAGGTTGATGGCATCTAGACTAAATGTCTTATATGAAAAGTTTGTTTACAAAAAGAGGGAGTTTGTTGGCCAACATGAAAGCAAGAAGACCTCAAAAGCATTTCAATGACTGTATAAGAATAATTAGGCAAATGACAGTGGATCCCGTGTTCTTCCGTGGTTGCAATAGGCTAATTAAAGCAGTAGGACCGTTTTGCTGAGATTCTTCTGAATACATTTGACTTCAAAAGCTTGTAACCGGAGAAATGACTAGAGCACTTCAGATAGGAAGTCAAGGACAACTGAGGAAATTAGAAGATGAGGATAGTCCCAACAGTGGCTGGTCATTCAGTCCTCATCAACCAGCTGACCAGTAGTTGGATAAAAACAAGATCTGGAACTTGAGAGAAGTGTTATAAAATATTTTTATGAGAAAATCAAGTGCATACGTTTAAAACAGGTACAGGAAGGTAAAATGTCTGTAGAAACAAGAGCATCAAAGCACAGTAACCTTCATGGCCTCAAGGGCTTTCTGAAACCCTGGTTAGTTGGATATCCTACTAGAGGTGGGAATCTCTTAGATTCTAGGGATAAATCAGAAGCTAGTACTTCTAGGCAGGCAATGCTTTTTAATTTAAGAGTTGTTTATTGTAGCATTCCAATATGGATCCTGTGGGAACTGATTATAGAAAAAGGGATTCTATAAACTGCTAATCCTATAGCCGAGCCATGTGTAGTGAGTGCTTGCAATATGTAAGCATTATTTAGGACTGGGATTACCCAAGTGCATGAAACCCTGGACCCCTGAAGCTTATACTCTCGTGGGAAGTTTGGGAAGACAGACGGTAATGTACACTCAAACATGTCAGGTAATGTTAAGACAGTGTTTGAGATGGTGGATGACAGAAGGCAGCAACTCTGATGTTGGTTAACAAAGGTCAAGAAAGAGTAAGTAAGGTAGGTTTGACTAACACAGCTCATGGCTTGAATCCTCTTTCACCATTAAACTCGGTTTGCCTTTGAGATAGTCTAGTAGCAGAGCTTTCCTTTTACACTTTGGAAAGAGGAGATTTTATGCTATCAGCATTCAGTGCAGGGGACAGAACCAATATAAAATACCTGATTGAGAAAGTTGAGGATGACTCTAGAGGTAAGTGGTTCTATTTCTGCTCAGTCATGTAAGGGTTTGAAAGTATTGATTGAAAACTTTCCTAACACCTGAAGGGACCAGGAGTGATTAATAATAAATAACCTACAAAAGTAAAACTCAGAGAATTGCAAAGTTCCAGGCAAGGCTGGCTAGGGAGGAGGATTCCACAGTACTTAGCTGCATGTGATTAGATACAGCATGTAACCTTGTTAACTCACATCTCCACCAGAGTGGACTGAAGTGGCTAAAGTATTAATCTGATTATTATGCTTTTCTGCCTCCTAGTTTTGTGTTTCTTTGGGAATCATCTCCTTCCTTTTGATGCTGGAGCCCTATAAGCTCCAGCCACAAGGTGGGAAGAATGCCCAGGCTTGGTTTACCAAGGCCCTGGATCTCCCTGGACACAGGAACTGCCTCAGAAAAGGGCTTGTGACTCCAACTAGGCCAATCAGGACCTTCCCTGACTTTCTGTCCAGGAAACAATGAGAAAGATGTTCTTTCTACCATGTGGCTAAGCTGATGGGATAGAGTCTGGCATGGTAACATGGATCTAACAGGCCACTGGAGTGGCCTGCTTATCTGGAAGGAGGTCAGGCAGAGCTGAAAGCTATAATGGAGAGAGAAACAAACACAGTATATGTATACACAATCCATAGTTGTGAGTTCTTTATTTTTAGGTTATCTTGTTTAAACCAGTATACGTATTTAATAGGGGAAAAAATCACCTGAAAACAAAAAAAACCTGAAAACAAAAAAAAATTGAAATGTGCTTCCACTTAATTAAGCCACATCAGTGAGATTTCATCTCTGCTGTATGGAGAGCTGGCTCTAGAAGTGCTTTTACTGTGCAGTGGGATTGCAAGACCTCCTCCAGGAGGGAACAGCTGAGCTGAAACCCTGCCGCTTGTTTTCAGGTCTTGTGAGGTCTGTGCCGTCGCCTCTGTGTCGTCTCTTACGGTGACTGCAAGAGTTCTCTCAAGTAACTTTGATAATGCCAGCATCATGAGTATATATCATAAAGGCTTTCTGTGGAGGAAACATACAAAATTATAAGTCCATTTAGGAAAACAGAAACCTGCCAATACACTGATGTAGCTGGAAAATAGGGTCTTTTGAAGAAAGATAAAATTTGCAGCTGCTTAAGCAAAGTTCTACTTTCTAGCCACTCAGCTTTTGCAATGCTCAGGAATTTTCACTTGTGTTTATGGACCAGCTGCTCTGCTAAGATTCAGTAATATATGGGCAAAGAGGTCTTGAATAAATGTGTTTCCTCCTTCTCCTCCTTGGGGATCCTGGGTCTTCAGCCTTAACTTCTTCCAAGAATTGAATCCAGTAGTGTTTGATGTTTGTAAACGATGTGTTAGCTGTTAGTTACTTGAGCCGTTTCTTATATGGAATTGGCATGTGATAAACTTGTCTGTCTCCTAACGGAAACTGCACTTCTAACGGAAACTATATTTATTGTATCTCTGCTGAGATGTCACTCCTTGGAACCTCTCATATTGATATCTTTTTTCCTCTGGGGACCAGACCCCTAGAATTGAGTGCCTTAAATTCCTCCCTTGGTTTACTACAAAGCCCTCAAGGTGTGTCTCTTTTCCCACTGTGTCTCCTGCTCACTCTCCCCCTTGCTCAACAAGGCTTTGGCCACACTAGCCTTTTTGTTCCTTAAACATGTTAACCTCTCTCTGGTCAGGACCTTGACTCTCACATTCCCTCCGTTTTGAACACTCTTCTCCCCGGCCTGGCTCATACTCAGGTCTTAGCTCATATGTCATCACCATAAAGGAGCTCACACTGACCAGGCAATCTAGTGTCCTTTGCCTAGTGACTAACTCTGTATCATGCAACCCTGCCTCCTTTTCTTCATAGTAGCTTTATCTGAAATCTGAACTCATGTCCTTTGTGTTCTTTCTTGCCACTAGAATATAAGCATCATGAGAGTGAGGGCGTAATCTGTTTTATCCCCCATGGCATTTTTGTCACCTACGTCCTGGCACATAGTAGATGCTCAGTTCTATTTCTAGAAAGAATAAATGGCTGAGTAGTTTACCCATTCCCCTGAACAGTGAGCTCATTCAAGTAAGTTAAGCAGTTTATTTCAGCATCTCTCTCCAGCTCTCTGATACAGAGGGGGAGGTAGAATGAGATATTCAAGTTTGAGACTCCACATTAAGCTGGATGCTTTAAGGATTTCATTTAATTTTTACAGAATTCTTAGGAACCAACAAGACTCAAGCTTATCTTCTTACCATTGCTGGAGTCTGGTTTCATTTTTTGGCACCTAGATTTCTTCCACACACTTGCTACCATGGGGATGAGCTGAATTTTTAATATTATGTATACTATCTTCTTCCCCTGCTGTAGCCTTAAGCCCATTCTAGGACTGCTGTGTTTGCTGCTGAATCCTCTGAGTCTTGTAGAGGTCTTGGCACATAGTGGACGCTCAAGGCACATAGTGGGGCTAATGATAGGAGTAGAGGAAAGTTCCTGGCTGAACCCCTTACTCTGCCTGGTCTGGACACAGGAGTTTTCAACCACAACTCCTTCTGAACAAATTCTGTTTCTTTATGGCTGAAAGAACATTTGAAAACTTCTTGTTCACCTGTTCTTCTGCAGGAGTTGAAAGAAATGTAAAGTCTTTCTCACCAGCACAGGCTGCCTGAGTTCAGAAAGCTCCGTGGTCTTGTGTGTTTAGTGATACTGGGTCTTAGATTCTACCCCATACTACCCTGGGTTTAAGAAGGGGGAAAGTTGGGTACATGGTCGAAAATGCACACGTGTGCTTTAAGGGGCAACGTGCTGGAATGTTTGAAATGTCCTGCTCTTACCCCATAGGAATTGCACAAATGCCTCATGGTGCTAGAATATGACCCACCCCAATAAGCCAGTTAAGGTGGGTGGCTCTTTGTAGCCCCACAGGGGTCTCCTTGGGGGCTGTGACCTTAGTCCAAGAGAGGGGGTTGGGGTAAGGGAGCAGGAGTTTCGATTTTTTGCTGCTGCTCTCTAAGGAATTCTTTTGTGTGTCACTTTAGCGTGTTCCCAGAACCCGTGACAGCCTGTATAATTGCTGGACCGACATGAATCTATAGCAACGATGGGCAGATTTTGCTGACATGTTTGCTTCAGCCTGCAAGACTCGGTTGACCATGTCTGCATATCATATCACCATCTCAGGCCTCAGTAGGAAGGAGGCGGAAGGAAGGCTATTTATTGTGCCTCCAAGGTCACAATGTGAGATGGGAGGGGTGCATAATAAAAGGAGCACTATTTTGGCAGGGAGCGTTCCCAGATATCTGTGATTTAAATGCACTGGCTAAAACCCCGACTATTCAGAAGTCCTTCCTCAGAGTTTGAAAGTTAAATAATTACAAGTGCTTACTGTCAAAAAAGATACCGAAAAAATGAAAGACCTTATCAAATTGCTGAAAGGATTTTGGTATCTTTTTCTTAAACGCATTCATTCAGTCTACAGATACATGCTGAGCACCTACTATGTGCCTTGCTCTGTGATCAGTGCTGGGGACACAAGAATAATGACAAGGCAGGTGGATTCTTTGCCAGGTGGAGCCTGTGATCCAGTCGAGAAGAAGCCATTATCCAAGTAATTACAGCTCCCTCCTCCAGCAGCCACATGGAGAGCTCCCTCATAGTGGTGTTGCCAGAGGAAACCATTTTTCTTTTTTTGTTTCATTTGTATTTTTGGTATACATTTTAAAAGTTTGTTTTAACTTTTTAATGATAATTTAAGAAAATAATTCAGGAATTCACTTGCTTTATACTTAGAATATTACAGATAAAGCTCAAGTTCCTTTAGACCTCCCCACCCCAATGACCGCTGTGATAGATTTGACTTGGCAGACGTTTTCTCGTACTTCTGCGTGTGTGTACCCCATGTGTATGTGCTACTACTGTTGTTCTGACGTGATTGCAGCACATGCTGTGCATATGTCTTCATGCACCTTGCTGCTTTTATTCCATAGGCTATTTTTACATTAGTTCATGTTGATACCTGGAAATGTGGTTGGTTAATTTTAATTACTGAGAGTTGTGCTTCCTCTTGGAAGCTTGTATGTTGGTGACTGTCTACTGACCCAGAGTAGTAAAAGAAATAGAAGTAGTTTGCATGTATTGAGTGCTTAATGTTTGCCAGACTGTTCTAAGTCTCTTGCATGGATTATCTCATTTATTCATGAGAGCAACTCAGTGGGCTAAGTGCTGTTTTTATCATCATTTCACAGGAGAGGGAAGGTGAGACATGGAGAGAGAAGGTAATTTGTCCACGGTCACACAGTTAGTAAGTGATGCCAAGATTTGAAGCCAGGTAATGCAATGTCAGAGCCTGAGATTTCTTGGTTCTCTTGAGCACCTATGGTTTCTGGGACTTTAGATGCTAAATGCAACCTATGAAACAGGGTGTGACAGGATGGTGCATGACTCATTCGGGGGGCTGAGTGGGTGGTTTTCACGTTTATCAGTTCATAAATTGAGCAAACACCTGTTGAGTATTTCTATGCGAGTCCCCAGCAACACAGTGCAGAGAAGACACAGCCCTGCCCCATGAAGCTCACAGAGATCTAGGATGATGCTGAGTGACCACCTGTGTAAGGCATGTATGATGTCTGTACCTGGTAGAGCAGGAATATTGTCCCCTCTGGGGTTACATGGTCTGTGCCCTGTGTTTTGTTTAATTTTCTTCCATTTTAGATGGCGTTTGTTAAACTGTGCTATTAACGTGGATCCATTGGCGTATTTGGAGGAGACTAGCCTTTCTGTAGTGACATCACTGCCTTCCTTCTATGTTACGTCTGTACAGTCAGAAGGAAAGGACCCAGCAGCATGTCTTGGTTGCTGGTGTTTCTTCCCCACTTGCTGCCCAGCCACAATATGACAGATTTGCTATTCATCCAGCTCAATCGTAATTAGCATAATCGGCTCTGGTGCCTACGCAGATGTGGTGGGTGGTGTCCTCAGCTGATTACAAAGATTGCAACTCAGGCTTTTCGGGAAACGTGTCTTATTTCCTGTCCTCCTGTCACTTCTGGGGGTAGCTTTTTTTTTGCGTTTGTATTGAAAAAAGAAGTAAGGGAAAGGTTCTCTTATATTTAACATGTCGTGTGTAATGGTGAAATATGATCACAGTGCCTGTGATTTTTTTCTTTGAAAATCAGGAGAACAGTTAAGGACAGAAGGAAGAGTAAGCCACTTGGCTTTGAACTCTAAGATGCCTTAATTGTTCTGAAGGCTCAGATGAAGGGGGCATGCTCCTCTTTTTCTCTTTATTTGGACCTAGAATTAATCTTTCAGTTTAGGAGTAGAAAAGGTTTAATGTCTCATCCTTTTCTTTTTCTTGATTTTTTTTTTTTTTCCTATCAACAGTGAAATGGAAGAGGAGCCCGTAGGTGATGTTGACCAGAGTTTTTATCCAGTATTTTCGTTTTTAATGGGCTCAGTGTGCTAGTGGATTTATACCAGCTGCTGTGAGAGATATATGACTCTTATTTATATCTTTATTTATTTGGGAACACTTGGGAAAATTAAATTATGGCCTTCTAGTTTTTAGTCTTTTGAAGCTTTCGTTGCTTAAGGAGCAGATTTTTTAAGAGCTGCGTCGTCTTTCTCAATAACATCTTTCTCATTTTGATATGCATATGAGGGACAAATGGAAGAAATACATACGTAAGAGAAGAAAGCATAGTTTTTCTCTTCGGTTAGAACCCACTTGTACTTTGAGGGGGTTTACATTTCAGACTGACCTAAAACCTTTTGAGGTTCAAGTTTGGTTTGCTCTTAGCAAAAAAGGCAGCTTCCTAATTCAAAGAGAGGGGAAAATTTAAAGACACAAAATACTCAAAAGCCTTCTTGGATATCAAATAGCTCTCAGAGAAAGCATTTGATGAATGAAGGACACAGGAATTAGAAAAATATGAGCCATTTTTTTCTTACATATAATCATGTTTAAAAGCAGTGGAAAAAGTTCTTAAGTCTAGAGAATTGGAGCTTAAATCAGTGACTCTTGGAAAATTTTGGTTGTTGCCAAATCCAGAAAATGGTTGGGTTTGGCCTGAGCCTTGTAGAAGTGGAAAGTTCTTTAGCCATTGCTGTGATGTATGAAATGAATATGAGAGATGTTGGAACATGAGGTCTCAGTAATACTTCTTATAATTGGAATTGGATAGCCTGCTAGCTGCTGTCAATAATGTATTTAATGCTATTTTTCTGGCTGTTATTCCAGATAACTGAAATGGAAAATAAGGTTGAGAGAGGGGAGATGGGACATCAAGGAGGCCTCTAACCTTTCCTAAGAGCGCCAATTTCCTGAATTCACATGTTGTGGATTCTGGGGTTTAATGTTGCTTGAAGTTACTCTGCCTTCTGGCTAAAGGTGTTGGATTATAGTTGGGAGAACAGAAGGCTCTGTTGTTGTATTGCCAGCTCAAAGTAGGCCGTGTCTTTAGGAACCCAAACACGAGGGCCCAGTGAAACATCTTACTCATACACCTCACGGGGCTTTATGGCCAGTTCGTTTGCCATCAAGGTCTCCATTTTCACACAAAGGCCTTTTATGTAATAATGCTATTTGCTGAATGAGTGAGTGGGTGACTGAAGTAGCTCCTAGTCCATGTGTAAGGAGCAGAATTTAAGGCTGGAGGGAGTGACGTCGGCAGAATCAGTGCATGCCCTTTTTACCTTAGATTCCAATTTGGGAAGGGCTACCACTGGCAAAAGGACAAGGTGGTGACACAGGTGACCTGCAGCCTGACCAGGCCTCCTGCTAGTTCTGTTACCATGGGTCTGTGCCTGGCTTGTTCCACTGTCATGTCAGTGGCCATTAGCACCAAGTGACCCAATCAGCAGACACTTGGGCACATTTCAGTTGTTTACAAGAGCAGGCAGAGCAGCCCTTATAAGAACAGCATGGAGGGGATCCACAGCTTCATTTTCAGCGGCTCTGCCTGGTCCTTTTTTACACTTCATCTCAGCCTTGCCCTGAGCGTGGACCACAGACGGCTTACATTTCAGTCGTTTGTATTTATCTTAATGTAAAATGGGGGGAAACTGTAACTAGCACAACCACGACATCATTGTCGTTTGGGCTTAAGGGTAAGGCTAAAGTAGCCAGTAAGAAGAAAATGTGAGTTTATTAAAAAACAAATACCACAGGTGGTGTTCAGACATTTCAATGGTGACAGTGCAACTCAAATAGTGGAAGTTGGGAAGCACTGTCTTTGCGTACTCACTCATAATCAATTGTGTATTTTTACCTCTCACAGCTTGGGTCTTGCAAAGTGATATTTTTTGGTGTGGAGTGCGTACTCAGCCTCCTTAAATAACCATCCGTGAATACTCTTTAATGACAGTGACTTATTGGAGTTATAATGGAGGCAATGACAAGCCAGGACCTCCTGTTTTGGGTTACTCAGGCCAATTTAAATACATGGTTTTAGGACTTCCCTGGGAGTCCAGTGGTTAAGACTCTGTGCTTCCACTGCAGGGGGCAAAGGTTTGATCCCTGGTCAGGGAACTAAGATCCCACATGCCGCCCGGCCAAACAAAACAAAACAAAACAAAACCTGGTTTTAGGGTGTTCATAAGTCTCCATTGAAGGTGCAGGGTGGACCCTCTCCCCTACTCACTGGGATGAGAACTTGTCAAGTTTCAGAAACATTGCTAGCATATAGCAGATACTCAATACTTTATTTTTTAAAAGAGAATTGAAAGAATCCTTTCTGAACTAGACAGAGTTTAGTCACTGTTTTCAGGAGCTCAAAGTTGGATGTGAGTCTAAAATCATTTGATGCTTTTTACACTGAAGGCTGATGTTCTGGGAAAAGAACACCCAATCTCTCACTGTTTCAAGGTTTTCTTAAACCTGAGAAAGTATATCCTAAATGAAATATAGAAGATGAGGTAACATGTAATGTTTTGGTGTCAATGGGGCAAGGTATTCTTAGTGATTATTCCAGAGCCCAGGGCTCTGAATTATTTTTTCCATCCCAAACAGGTATGATTTTCAGGGGTTTGCAAGTTATTCATATGATTTTTTGGGCTTAAGCTAAGGGCACGATGAGGTTTCAGCCTGGGAGAAGGATGTTTCAGGGATATTTTTATAATATTTAAAATATATATCTCTTTGCTTGCTCCAAGTTAGAAATAACATAAAAAGAAGGAAAAGGAAGGAAGTTAATGGTCTGAAACCTGGGGTTGGTATTAGTTTATATTCAGAATCAGAACAGGGTGATGGCTTTGGCAGTCAGGAACTATTAGTATTCTGATATTCTGAGTTGTGGCATGGGAATTTGGAAAAGAAGTTTAAAGAAAGAGCTCATAGGACAAATTTTTAGTAGGAAAGAAGCTGCTGCCCATGGATAAGAAATATTGCTCGTCTGTTCTGAGTGGCACAGCCTTCATATAGCGGCCACTCAAGGGATCATGCCACCTCAGCTGATGTCATGGCCAATGGCTGCCATTACTGAGCTGTGACCACCTGCTGGTTGCTGCACAGAGATGTGTGCCTGATCTCACTTTGACCTCACAGTGGCCTCGTGAATGAGGGACAATTATTGTCAGTGTTTTAGAGATGAGAAAACTGAGGTTTGGAGAAGGAAAAAAGAACTTGTCTAAGGTCACTCAGCTGGTGAGCGTCAAAGCTAGGACTTGAACCCAGGCCTCTCTTTGTATTCTAACCATTATGTAATAGGATACAAGAAGCAAAGCACTTGGGAACGGTAACCTCGGAGGCACTGGTTCTGAAATCATTTTAGGTTTCATGAGTTTGATTGCTGAAAGACACTTAAAACTATGTCAGATATTTAGGAAAGTGCCTGGCACGTGAGGAAGGACCTCAGTACATGGTATCTGTTGCATTGTCTTTGTTTAGTAGTTATCATATTAGTATTGATTAGATTTTGGTCCCAGGGAACAGACAAGTAAAAGCTTTCCTCGTCTTGTTATACCAGATGGGAAGCAGCTAGTCTGAGTTGGAGGGTTGGCAAAGTCATAGGTGGACACCATTTAATTCAGACCATGTGATACTGAGCTTGCAAGCACCTTACTCTACCTGTATCTAGCATTCTCCTCAAGCATACTGCAGATTTAGTTTTTAAAGCAGCCTTTAGCAAACTTCCCTGTGCTGAATTTGCAAATATGAATGAGAAAAAGAATTTCTTTTCCCTGCCTTGTTTAGCCTCCACTTTGGAGATGATTTTGTTTTCACTGTTGTTGTTACCATACAAACCTTGTTTCATTTAAATATAAAACAGAAATATTTTATAGTGAGTGTTGCAGGAATTCATTGACCTGGTCCAGCCATTACCTTGATGCTTTTCTTGAGTTTATCATGTAAATCTCTTTCCACCATTGCCACCACTCCACAAGATGTTGACAGTCCTCATTCTTCAAACGTGGCTTTGCCAGTCATCCACAGGAGACACATTTCAGCTGCCAACTCTGCTGGCTTTCTATTCCTGCATAACAGTTTACCCAAAACCTGGCAACTTAAACCACTTCCATTGATGATTGGACAGTTCATAGGTTGGCAGTCCAGATGTGCCATCTTGGTTAGGCTGTGATCTGGGGGCTTGGGGAAGAATACTCTTCTGTGCTCAATCAGGCTGTCCACTGGACTCTGTTCCTCAGTGGTAGGACTGAGGTCTCTACTTCTTGGCTAGCTCTGAGTCATGGATGTTTTTCAGCACGTTAAGGCTGCTCATCTTCAAAGATAGCAGTAGTCCCTTGAGGCCCTCTCAAGTTACCAGTCTCTGACTTTCCCTTTTGTCACCAGTTGGAGAAAGTTCTCCACCTTTAAGAGGTTACTTAGTTTTATGTTTAACATTAGGAACAATGGGCTGCCAAGAGACATTGGAAAAAGGCGGGAGGGCTTCATCTCACTCCCATTTTTAGAAGCAACCTTTCTCAGCCACAGCTGGTGGTAACAGAATGACAATAAATAGGAATTGAGAGATGAGGATTCAAGTCTTGGTTCTGGGACCATGTGTCCAGAGAGTTTTGGACCTTGATTTCCCATCTGTAAAATGAGATAGCTGGGCTGTTAGGGTCAGCTCAGTTTTCTTTTTCCTTTTTTTTTTGGCCTGCTCACATGCTCTCATTGTGCCTTCCCCTGGCAGCCCTCACTAATCATCCACCCTTACTCTTCCCCACTGAGCCTGGACACAGTCCTAGAATCCTTTTGACATGGCCCTCCAGGAAGTCACCAGCAATCCACTGGAGCTGGCACTGGAGATGAAACCTGTGTTTCATCCTAGCACTTGGAGGTCCCGTTTCATCCTGAAATGCTGCGATTCTCTGAAATGAGAAATGATCAACTCCCTTGGCCAAGTTGCAGACAGCCAGAGAAGAGCCAGTTGGCTTTGGCTTTGCTTGTCATACAGACATCTGGGGAGCGGGTTCAGTTTTCAAACCACAAATTGAGGTGTGCAGGAAAAGGCACTTTCTTTCCCTCTAATTGAACATCATTTCTAGTTTGAGCCCCTGTTCTGCCAAGTTGTTGAAACAAAATCTCAGTCAATTCGTGTTACTCCCTCTGGCTCTCCTTGGCATCGTGTCCAAGTTCCATGGACCCATGTAGGGCCCAGGCATGGAGGTGGAGGGCTGCTGGTACTTTGCTGTCACCTGTCTGTGATGGCATCTATGGAGACATCCTTGCTAATGGTTGTCTTTGTTCAAGAGAGTCTGGATTAACAAATAAAACTCCAAAGCTCAGCCACACATAAGTTATTTTCTGGTCAGGCAGAATCCTCCAGGACTTGGGCAATTATCCAGGACATCTTTCATCCATACAGTGGTCAAGTAACTAACTGTTCCTGTCTTGTTTCATTGTTAAGCTTCTAGTCACCCAGGCAGGAAGAAGAGAGCTGGAAGGTCATTGGGTGGCTCTTAAATGCATTGGTCAGGATGTGACCCATGCTTTTCCATATCCATTGGCCAGGGCTGGACACATGAACCCACCCAACCATAGGGAGGCTGGATAATGTGAATGTGTGTGGGCTGACAAGTGGATGTCAGGCAAGCATTACCAGTAGCTACCACAGTTGTTTAATCCTTTTGAGTTGCTTCTGCATTTTCTCATCCTACCTGCAAGTCCTAAGCAGGTTGTCAACTCTCCATGCTCCGCTCAAGCTGCTCTCAGCCGGTGAGGGAAGCTTTGTATTCTTCCTGTCCCTTACTGGGCTTGGGGCTGTCTTTGGTCTTCTACCCACCTGTACCACACACCTATGCCTTTTGCCCACTTTCTTGGCAACAGGGGTATTCAGTACGTTACGCCAAGCTGGTTTTGAAGCCTATGACATTCTCAGGGAGCTTGGGCGTGCTGGGAAAATCAGCCAGATGCTGGTGATTTTGAAATCTTTACGTTTTGGTGGAGACCCACTTCAAAAGCAGCCTTCATGCCAGAGATCTTGTTTATTTGAACCTTTCCTACTAGTGATTTCATGTCTGGTCTACCTGCAGCACCTGGCAGTGAGATCCATGTAGGGGTGGTGTCAAAGAAGATCACTGAGATTAGGAGGATTCCTGCTATTTCATGAATTATGGATGACTTAACATCGAAGCCCCTACGAATTACTCAGTGGGAGTAATAAACTTGTCCTACTAAAAGAAAGTGCTGGTTATAGGAGAACCGGGGGACTCTGCTGGCTTTCTACACTGCTTCTGTGGGAGCAGAAGGTGCAAGGGTCCTATTTTTAGGTTCCCTAAACCTACATGGGGCCTCTTTTGTTCCCCCCTGCCATCCCTGACTTGACAGAGGTGGGGTGGTGGATGCTCAGGCCTCCTTACCACACACTCTTCTTCTGGGAACTCCCTGGCTTCTCCTGAGGACTCGCCAGCATTTCCAGTCTAGGTGGACTGGCCCTCGTCATGGTCACCGGTAAGCATGGGTGAGTACAATGCACAGGAAGAAGTGGCTCCAGCTGCTTCTGACCCTGTTGTTCCCAGGCTTTGTTCATCCTGAGCTCTATGCTTGAGAAGTTAAAGCCAGGCCTTGGACTCCCTTGTTCTGGGTCCTGCTGTGGCTGTGAGCAGAGCCAGCCTCTCCTTCTGGTTAATACATTAGGATATGACTCTCTTCATCATGTGTTCAGTTCTTATCCTGTCTTATTCATTGTAAACATGTCACTAGAGGAGGGAGAGCAGATTTTGTGGTTGTGCATGCACAACACAGGGATATCTTTTGGTGAGGAAACTTGTTGTGGAATCTGTGAAGGTCTCAGGTTTGTTCTGTTCTCTCATCCAGCTGTGCTTATTGGCTGGAAAGAAGGGTTTGGATCCGTCTCATTACTTGAGGCTGCTGTTCCCTTCTTCCTTTCTCAACTGTTCATAAGTTGAAAAAGAGATTTCTCTCTCTCTCTCACACACACACGCGCGCGCACACACACACACACACACACACACTCCTCTATCCTCCAATCCCATTCTCGCCTCCTTGATTTATTTCCCACTGCTTTCTTTAACCTACCTATCATGCACATAAATTAAATCACATTCTGTGCCTTCTATGTTCCTCTCTTTGTGGTATTTAGTCTACTGGGAAAGATCTTCTCTTACAACATCTAAGTCTAAAATCTTCCCCATTCTTTAAAAAACATTTTGTATAAAGCAGCATGTATAAATTCTAGAAAGTCTGGAAAATATACAGAGATACATTTCTATATTTATAGATTTATTTCTATTTATGTAAAACATCTAGGAAATATAGAAAAGTATAAGGTAGAAAGCAAAAATCCATAAGTTTATCCCTTGACTATAACTATTTTGATTCATTTTCTCTTGACTTATTTATTTTTATTTTTTTTTAGCTCTGATGAATTTGAGTGTCTGTGTGATATCCTCATTTTTGAGGCCACTTCAAGTGCAAGTATCCTCAGATAACTTTTTGTACAATCACTTCTAGCTAAAAAAGATGAAGTCTTCCTCAGCATCCCTAGAATGTTAGCATTCTTGCTCATCACTGTGTGTGGTCTGGGTCATCATATAACAGATTACCCCAAAATATGGTGGCTTAAAACAACAAACGTTGGTTATCTCACTGTGTGCCAGGAATTGGAGCACAGCTTAACTGAGTCCTCTGCCTCAGGATCTCGTACAGGTTTCAGTCAAATATCAGCCTGGCCATAATCTCATCTGATGGTTCGACTGGGGGAGGGCCCAATTCCAAGTTCACTCCTGTGGTTGTTGGATTGAGGGCTTCAGTTCCTTGCTGGCTCTTGGCCGTAGGCCTCCCTTGGGTCTTTGCCATGTGAGCCTCTCTGCAGAGTGGCTTACCACATGGCAAGCAAGAAAGGAGCCAGAGACTTTTTATGATCTAATTTTGGACGTGGCATCACATCACTTTTCTCTTATTTTATTCATAGAAAGAAGTCACCCGGTCTAGCCGCACTCATGGGAAGGGGATTACACAACGGCACACATACCAAGAAGCAGGATGGGACCACTGGGGGGCCATCCTGGAAGCCGCCTACCGCAGACAGGCTTATTTATGAACCTTCTGTCTCCAGCACACTGGACTGAGTGACATCCTGGGCAGAGTCCCACCCAATCACCTTCATATCTCTGATCTCCACAGTTTAGTCAAATAATGCATCTTGCACTTGAGGCAGGCATGCAGAGACCTGCCTTGCTGTGCAGTAAAATAAGGTCTGTACTGTGATTATTTATGTGGGCCAGTGCTGATGTACCATGGCCAGTGGGCCAAAGCTGGCCTGCCACCTGTTTCTGTACAGCTCCAGTTTTCAGAGTTGGGGCACGTTTCTCTTCTGGATGCTGCATTTCTTGAGCTCTGCTCCTCAGCTTGGAGGCGGTGCTTAAAGACAAAGACCAAAGTGGGTGTCCTTGGGGAATTTCCTGCACCTGCTGTCTTCCAGGTCCCCATGCCCTAGCACAAATCCACCCTGCAGGGCTGTGCCACTGCCATTTTAACAAACATTGGCACTTTCCTTACCTCTTTCAAACATGCTGGCATCGACAGCCTAGCTACAGAGCTGACAGAATCAAATTAGCATTCTTTAATGTACATGGATCCTGAAAAGATATCTAATTCACCGCCATAAATGAACTTGTTTCCTCATTCCCCAAAGCTTCGTACCCTCCTCCCTGGAGAGGCTCCAGCGATGAAGAGATTGGCTGTGTCACCTTGATGACTCACTTAATTTCCAGAGACAGGGGTGGAATGCAAAAGTCCAAGGCAAGGGCGAGGTGTGAATTGTGACAAGGAATTGAAACACCACAGGCCATTTCAGCAGCTCCTCTCAGCCAAGGCTGCGGGCAGGTAGCGATGACCTTCCCTGTGTGTTCACGAGGGTGGACCAAATGGGACGGCTGACTATTATGGGTATCTTGGGGACAGTGGATTTATTAAATACTGGAATCTTGACAAGCTCTGTCCCCGCCTCTCTCTGACAATGTGTCCTGCCCAGAGATGACCTGGGCTATGCTGAGGCTGCGCTCAGCTCACACCTGGCAAGTGGGCCTTTCCCAGAGAGGCCTTGTCTGCATGTGACGTGAGGATGTTTGATTTTCTAGAACTTTCCTTCTCCATCCTACTGTCTTAGCTACTGGAGAACACTACACCTACAGGCACGAAACTCTGGGTTAGTGCTAATAATTGAAACTCTTTTGAGCCTTAGTGTCTTGTGCATAGAACTGTCTCTGCCCTCAAATCGAGGACTGAGGACCCTGGCTGGCGGGCTGGTGCTCCGAGTAGTTGCCTTGACTACTCACAGTGGTCAGGAGGCTGTGATCAGCATATGACCGAGTTATTTGTTTAGTTTTTGGATTTGGTGCAGCCTGCAGTGTAATTTTTACAAGAAGCAAAGGTTTCCCACATTCCATTTCATATCCTGAGTGCTCAGTAGTAGATGCAATGCAAGGTTGCCTCCACCTGCAGAGAATTTTAACAATGATTTCCCTAATAGAAAAACTAGGCATAAATGCAACCAACAAAGATGACTTGCATATACATTTAACACGTTTGTTGAGCACCTAGGCCTCTTGAGATCCAGGCTGGGTGCTGATGTGCAGTGGGGAGAAACATAAAAATTCTAGTGTTCATGAAAGTTATAATCTAGTGGTGGGGGGCACCAATAAATAGGTAAATACCAAGTGTGGGGTGCTATGAAGTCCATGAACATTGCACAAAGAGAGTGAAGAAGCGGGGTAGTCAGGGCGGGCCTCAGAGAGGAGGTGACATAGAATAACTGTTTATGAGTTTATGTTTATGAGTCCCCTTCTGGGCTGTGCCTGCCTTGCAACTTCACACTGCCCGTTTCCCCCTTGAGCTCAAGAGATAACTGTCCTCCCAGACTTTCTGTCTTGTGCCCTTCAATCTCTGGCCTTTTAGCCTTTGCACTGCTGTTCCCTGTGCATCTTTCTCTCATTCCCTCTCACCTCATCTTTCTTAACCAAATGCTACTCATCCTCTGGGTCTCAGCTTAGGCCCCCTTCTTTAGAACAGCCCTTTGTGACCCTCTAGTCTGCAGTGGGTGCCACTCCCAGAGATTGTACATCCTGTACTTCCCTCATCGTGGTGCTGAGCGCACTGCTTTCTTGTTTGCCTCCTTGATGAGGCTTTGAGCTCCCAAAGGATGAGGATTGTGGGTATCTCATTCATTCTTATATCTCCAGCGGCCACCCTGAGTGTCTGGCGCGTTCAGACTGTGGCTCTTGAAATACGTGGAGTTGAAAGGAGAAAGGTAGCTTCCCAGCGGGTGGCAGGAAGTCTGACAGTGCATGCACGTAGCTCCCTAATCTCAGTTAGGTTGGGAAAGGCACTGTAGAATAAAACAGCGTCAAAAACAGTGCCCCTCCCTCTGGCTTAGAGCTTGTAGGAATGTTTCACAATTTCTGAAACAGGAAGGTATCACTCTTTTTGTGTAGATTCTCACACATTTTGTGACTCCTCAGCTTTTCCATTGTGCATGCAGGTAGCCAAAAAGCACACGGCAACCTAACTGTGTGTGACCAGGCAGGGATGCATAGGGAGACCTGGCCAACCCGCCCCTCTCCCCACCCCGTGTTGTGATGGATCCTGAGAGGAGGGGATGGCCAAGCTCTGAGGCAGGAAAGCAGACCCTAGACCCCGGAGCTCACTTAGACATGGCAGCTGTGTAATGAGGTGATTCTTCATTCCTTAAACTGCTGAGGGAGAACAACACAGATGTGTGCTCATGGTGGTCATGTGGCGCCTCACGCACTCAAGAGAACCCACGGAACATCCGGTTGGTGAGGATGTGTTTTATTGATGTTTTCTCTCCTCTGCAGATTCTTGCTGGGAATAAATGAATTCTATTTTGTTGTGTAGAATAAAGCTCCAAGTGAAGAGCTTAAGCTCTAAATTAGCACAGGTATTAGGAGGTGAAGCAGCTCTGAATCAGTAGAACCTCCTGGCACTTAGGAATGGATATTTGCCTCTGGAGGGCATTCAGTCCCAGTGGGTCTGATGTGACTGTTTGACAGAGGTTTTTACCATGTCGTCCTGACCTGAGTTAACACTGCTCACCAAAGAGCACTGGGTGGAGGCTTGCTTACATGTGTTAATGTCAACCAGTCACTCTCTCTCTCTCTCTCTCTCAACATTTATAATATTAAACAGAAAAGGTTGATTCCTTAGGTGGTCTCAGCAAACCAAACTATGATTAACTATAACAATGGTGACAACAAAAGTGCTTATTGACATAGAAAGCTTTTCATCACATAATGCATTAAAAAATTCCATAAAATGGCATATATGTTACAATTCCAGTTTGTTAAAATATGTGTTCAGCGTAGAGAAAAATTAAGGCCACACATCAAAATATTAAGTTTTTTTTTTCTTTTTTGGTGTGGTGGGTAGTGGGTTGATGGAATTATTACTGGATTTTCTATTTTGATTACCTGTAATTTTTTTCAATAAATATTTATTAGTTTAGGAGTAAACTAACTAAGGTATAGAGAAGTCGATTTTGGAATTAAGTATGAACTCTTTAGGTCCCCTTCTAAGACTAAGTTCACTTGCTAATCTCCCTTCTGGATAGTAGCCATTAGTTAAGTAATAAACCTTTAGGTGTGAAGAACAGAAATATCAGTGTAGGGACACAGCGGTACAGCGTGGGGCATTCTGGGGCTTCACCACCCTCATGGTCAGTGGTCATATCTGCCTGTGGAGCTTCACCGTCTTCGTGTTAACATCATGTGCATTTCTAGATGTCTAAAGTGATCTAGGAAAAGAGTGAGTGTGTGGAGGATGTACTGCCCTCATGACTCTGAAGTCACCAGCCTATACCCTGGGCTCTGAGGATGCAGTGGTCATTTATAACTTCATGAACATACAGTGTTATGATTTAAAAGACATTAAACAAATAAATACATAAACATTACAAATTGTGATAAGTGTTATGAAAAAGAAAACAGGTTGCAAGGTGATAGAATAAGAGGCATCACTTTTTCTAGGAATTAGCCCTCTAAGATGAGTGCAAATTTTCAGTTTTGGCTTTTTGCAATCAAATACAGTTATTATTAGCTGGATCACAAACCATATCATGATAGTTAGCATTGTTTGTGCTTGTAGATTAAAGTCTTATTATCAAACAGGGAGCCATGTATGTGAGAAATAGGTCTTTATTTCTGAAGGCAAATTTACCTTGTGATGAAGTAGTTTTGTGCTGAAGGCTGTGGCTTTATGTGACACTAAGGTTATTTTTTACCTTAAAAAATGACGAGAGAGTGATTTGGACTTAGACATGTGATTATAATTAGTGATTATAATTATAGGATACAAATTGCACAGTTTTAATGAGGAAAAAAATCTTGTCCAAAGAGAATAGGGAAGGCAGAGTTGTGTAGTCGAGAAGACAATAGTCCAGCTGTCGCAAGTTCTGGGTCCTAATTCTGGCAGGGGTATCAGCTGTTGACCTCCCTGGAGCAAATCCCTCCCTTTCTGGGGTCAGAAGTCTCCTTCTGAACAGGAAGAGATAGACCCTTAAAGTTCATTGTACTACTGTTAATTTTTTTAGTTTTGATAAATGTGCCAAAGTTAGGTATTATGTTCTATTAGGGGAAGTTGGGTGAAGGGTATATGGGAACTCTACTTCCTTTGCAGCTTTTCTGTAAATCTAGAACTATTTCAAAATAAACCTACTTCAGTAAAAAATTTTATTAAAGTGTTTTAATTGTAAGGTTGATATCTAATATACCCGGAATAGTAAACATCTCAGTCTTGATAAACAAATTCAGTGTGAGAATAAAGTGTAAAATATCAGTTTGGTTGGAAGAAAGCTCCTTCAATACCAGAGCTTATTAATAAAAACAATCATCAGATTTCCTGCCTCAGCAGTTTTCCTAAAGTCAGAATCAGAGAAGGATGTTCATTGCAGCATTATTTATACAAGTAAAAGATATTCCCAAATAAGGGATTGGTTAAATAAGTAAAGGCCCGGAAATAAACTGGAATGCTTTGCAGCAATAACAATGATAGTGTCAAATGTATTTGACATTAATAATGTTCTTGATATGTGGAAAAAGGAGATCATAATGGAGTGTGTGAATAAAACATGTACTACATACACAGGAGGATAGAAAACATTCTGGCAGGCTGTGTGCCAGATACAAATTGTTGTTTATAATTAGCTTGTTGGGAAGCTACCTGGGGCATTGAGGTAGTGAGATGGGTGTGAATTGGACTTGGTTGGGATGGTTAGAAGTGAACAGATTTCAGCAAAATCCAGGGGGGAAGATCCAACCAGATCTTTCCCAGAGGATTTCTTTTGCTTTCTTTTTCCCCCTCCTTTTCCTTTTTCCCATTCCCCACCACAGCAGTTTCACAGGAAGGTCTGATCCGTCTTGCTGCTTTCTTATTTCTCACCCTGGGCACCCATCGCACGGACCCAGGTCTGCTGGAGAGGGAATCTTACTAACATAAGATGGATGAGTTTGGCCACAGAGAGGTCTGCATTTCCCAGGATAACATTTGTCTTTATTTTAAATCATCAAAACAGCATTTAAGTGAGAACAGGGATCCATGCATGCTTTTATTTGGCGTGTTTTCCAATCACTAGCATTACCCTCTAATAACAGGATGTGTACGCGATATGATATAGAGGCCACTGGGCTGCATAGCAGTCATTAGCTTTCCCTCAAAAACAAAAGGAGAGGCTGCCATTTGAATAATGATCCCTGGCTGTTTTCTTTGTACATGGGCCATTTCCTTAATTAGGTTTCAAGCTTCATCTCTCTTGTTTTTAACTAAAAAGCCAGGTGAGAGAGAGACAAATTGTATTGTGGGGAAAAGGGAGAGGAATGTGTTTCATGCAGAATAAAGGGCAGATGAGTAAAATGGGAGAACAGTGGATGCCCGACGATCAGGCCAACTTCGGCAGAGCCGAGCTTGTGTCTGGGCTGAGTTCAGCATCTTTCGAGGTCAGGGGGACCTTTCTACACACCCAAAGGAATATCTCTCCTGCTTCCTATCTAGAGTTTGTGATCCAGGTCTCAGAATTTGTCTTTAGGGTCACTTTTTCCTTCACTGTACCTTGAAATGACCTTGGTAGCATATCTCTCAGACACCGTGCTTAGGAGTCAGCCTGGGTTCGAATCCTACCCTGCTGTGAACTGGCTCCGTGACCTTGGGCAAACCATGTCGTTCCTCATAACCTGAGGTTGTACTTTGGTAAAACGGAGGTGATAATAGTAGCTACCTGTTGTGGGGTTAAACTACTTACTTTTTATATGAAGCACTTAGTGCATGGGACAGGGTGAATGCTCAGTTAAGCTTGGGGTGCTACAGCTGCTGTGGTTATTATTGTTATTATTATTAGCCTCTGAGGGAGAGTCCTAGCAGAGGGTTTAGGACAGATGCAGTATTATTTCATAACCCAGTCTGTAGTGAGGAAAAGAGAGCCGGCATGTTGGACCATAAATTAGAAAGAACATTGACAACCTCATTTATTTTCTCTCAGTGTTGTGTTTTCTCACCTGTTGTTTTTAACTTCTGAACTCCCTGAGTTGCTGAAGATGGTGTCATATTTTGAATCTATAGAATATGGTAGGAAATAACTTTGAAGTTAAACTGGGGCCTTGGTTTATAAGTTCCATCTTCTCAAATCAGTGTACTTTGTGTATTAATGCTGAATGTTTCAAATAAAACCCTGAACAAACAGCAGCAACACAGCTTTCCTGACATACCCATGTAGGAATTCTTCTTTATTCCCTCAGTGAGCCTCCCTCCTCACCTCCTCTCCTGCAGCTCTATGCATGGAGAATATGGAGATGAAACCCACAGTCTCTTTCCTTTAGACCTCAGTTTTTGGTCCTGGGACCAATAGCACCTGCATCATCAGGGGACTTTTTAGAAATGCAGAATCTCCAGCCTTACTCCAGATCTGAATCAGAATCTGCATTTTAATAACCCCCCCTCGGGAGATTTATACGCATATTAAACTATGTCAAGTGTTGTGGTATCTCACTCTCATTTGGAGGAGGGATCAGTAAGTAAATTGGACCAAAGTCTTACCCTGGGGAATGAGGAGACTTCCTACAGATGGTGACCCTTGATCGGGTAGGCTGGGGAGAGGGAAGGATGGGAGCAAATAGAGGGAGGGAGGAGCTTCTAAAAGAAAAAATTGGATGTAACAGAGCCCATTATGGCAAGATCATTTGACCAGCCGTCGTTACTTTTTGTTTCCTGGATCCTTTTTTTTTTTTTTGCGGTACGCGGGCCTCTCACTGTTGTGGCCTCTCCCATTGAGGAGCGCAGGCACAGTGGCCATGGCTCACGGGCCCAGCCGCTCTGCGGCATGTGGGATCTTCCCAGACCGGGGCACGAACCCGTGTCCCCTGCATCGGCAGGCGGACTCTCAACCACTGCGCCACCAGGGAAGCCCCTCCTGGATCCTTTTTAGCACTCACACAGGGCGTGTGCTTGGGTCATGTGAAATAATTTTTGAACAACACAGAAGCAGTTTGCTTCCTGAACTCTGATATATGAAATGGGGATTCATAAAACAGACAGATGGAGAGGTATTACCACTCTGCAAGGAGGTGACTCAACTTTCAGATTGATTCCTTGGGAGTAAGAAGGAAAGTGTATCGGTGGACTTTGAAGTCCTCCATCTGGGACTGGATCCAGACTTTGCCACTTGTGGGAAGAAACTTGGGCCAGTTGGTAGCCTCTGTGAGTCTCGGAGTCTTCATTTGTGACGTGTGCTTTTGGATACTTCACTGGGAAGTTCATAATTCTTGACCTTCAGATATGTGGTTCCATATTTTTTTAAGTTGTCAGTGCTTTATAGCCTAACTGAAACATCATAATAATGAGGACAAGGCTAAAGGGACACGCACCACACTCCTGGTCCAGGGCTGTGGGATAACTGCCCCCCATTCTGTTTGCAAGGAGAATGTTGGCCCAAGTAAGTTCCTTCATTGGGTGCTTCTTCAACTAATGTGTACGTCGTGTTTTTAAAGTTAATTCTCACTTTCTGTTTTTGCTTGATGTTCCAATTTTTTCCTTTTCCTTTCCTTATTCTGGTTAACCTTTTGTAGCCTACCACTGTATTTAATGAAAGATGAATGAATTAAGGGAAACATGGTGATAACAAGGAAATGGAACAGCTAAAAAAACATTTCAATTACTGAGAGAGACCATGGAACATAAAGGAAGGCAAAAAACGGCATGTAAATTCAGGGCTCGTATATTAAGTACAATTCACCTTGAATTCAGAAAAGGGAACTTTTTCAGTAAAGAGTAAGTGACAAGATTTGAAGAGAGTCCCCCCAGGGAAAGAGGATTAACAAAAGGAGACATTATAGAATGAAATAGAAGTGAATTAACAAATCAATTTTCTGTGAGGGTAAGAAGACACAAGATTTATTTGGAAGATAAATATTTGGTAATTCAAACCTGTAAGTGTTTTGTTGCTGGTTTTTACCCAGTGAAGCTGTGCCCATAGTGAAACTCTTATGGTTGATGAACGTGGAATGGTGTAGATCCTATAAAAGGCTGCCAGACCTCTTTCTTCCCTTGGCATTTATTTTGGTGTTCTAAAGGATGAACTGTTTTGTACTTGCACTTCCTGGGGACATAATTTGAAAATATACCCCATAGGCATGTATAGGATTATCTCACTTTGATTATAAAGAAACAACTACACTTATGATCTTATATTTCAAAAATGGAAAATATCTGTAAGGATCTTAATCACAGGGTAGCCCCTTGTATTTTGGGGAAGTGGGACTAGGGTTTTTGTTTTCTTTTTTTTTCTTTTTATAATTAATTAATTAATTTATTTTTTGGCTGTGTTGGGTCTTCGTTTCTGTGCGAGGGCTTTCTTTAGTTGTGGCAAGTGGGGGCCACTCTTCATCACGGTGTGCAGGCCTCTCACTATTGCGGCCTCTCTAGTTGAGGAGCACAGGCTCTAGATGCACAGGCTCAGTAGTTGTGGCTCACGGGCCTAGTTGCTCCGTGGCATGTGGGATCTTCCCAGACCAGGGCTCGAACCCGTGTCCCCTGCATTGGCAGGCAGATTCTCAACCACTGTGCCACCAAGGAAGCCCTTTTGTTTTCTTTTATTTGCTTATATCCACCTTCTGGTTGTTCTTCCTACAGTGAGAACATTTTGCTTTTAGAATAAGAAAAAAAGTCTCATTTTACCTTCAACTATTTTAGGAGAGTTATTGGGGGAAGTCAGAGCATGGGATCTGGAGCCAGCCTGCCTGCACTTGAATTTCACCCTTACTGTTCTATTTTTCTCCATCTTAGATTTTACTTTTCCTATTTGAAAAGCAATATTGCAAAATACATTTAGAAAACTGGAAAAATTCATCCAAAATTCTGCCACCCTAACCCAGCCATGGTTAGAATTTTGTCGTGGTGCCTCCCAGTGTCTTTTGCTTTGTGTTTTTACATGGCTTTAATTATAGATGTAATGTATGTCACTTAGCAGTTATCTCATGAGCAGAGTTCTATGATGGTACACAGTTGCACATGCATCAAGTGAAATATTTTTTTGACACAGTCGTCTGGTAGCTGTGGACAAAGGTCAGGCTTGTTCAATGGGTTGTTTAATTCATGTCTCAAGTGTAGGCCTTCTGAGCCAGTCACATTCCTCTTTTCAGATTATGAGGCATTTATTATATTTTTATACCAATGATTACTAAATTTCTTTGACTTGACACTTTATGTATTTTTAATCACACAAATAATACATGAATGTATGCTCTTTGTGAAGAATTCTAATAACCCAGTGGTTATATAAGGAAAAAAATATAGTTCTCTTCAGCTCTTCTTGAAGACTCTGGCCTGAGATAAATATTGTTTACAGTTTGGTGTTTACCCTTCCCTGATTCATTTGAGAAATCATCATTTATTTACAGAGTACCCAGGGAAACTCGTAACCTATACTTATAAAGACAGCAAAGCCATCTGCTAGAATTAACTGTTACAGGAAATGTCCATAATTTGGTGTGTATGTTTAATATACATAAACCTTAAATTGGATTGTAAATATATGCTAATGATCAGACAGTGCATGTGACATATACCAGTGGTCAAAAACGGGCATTGTATATCCTGATGCTGCATGTGAATCAGGGGCAGATGCCCTGTCACTGTTCACACATAGGGTGACCTTTTCTGGGACCTCTTGCTGTTCTTGGGGAGTGCATAGGGGTGCTTAACCTGTGTCCGCACCATGGAGGGAATTCAGGGGGCTATGAACTTGGGTGGGAAAAAAGCAACACCTTTTATTTTCACCAACCTCTAACTGAAATTTATTACTTTAGCTTACAAATGTAGGTAACAAGCCACAACAGTTCCTATGACTTTGTCACCAACAGAAGTCACAAATCTTCTCATGTCATATCGTAGCTGATGCAGATATCTCTTTGCTGTTGATGCTTATCCTTGACATCCATGGCTGTGGCAGTGTAGTCTTACCATTAGTTCTTGTTATTTAATGCGCTGATGAAGAAACATCTACATTACTGCATCACAAATTGATGGTTTAAACATTTTGAAAACTGAATTTCAATATAATTGGTTTCCTTCCTATGTGTTTCCTCTTTTGCATTTGAAAATATTTTTAGAAGGGGCCTATGGGCTTCACCAGATGCCAGAGCAGCCACTCCCCCAACTCCCCCACCCACAAATTCCCATGTTAAAGGCATACCATAGTATAGTAATAATAAGGTGGATGTATTGATTAATTTCCTTCTTTTTTCCTAAATACATTCTAGGAGAAAAAATATTGGTAGCATAATGATTGTGTGTGTGTGTGTGTGTGAGAGAGAGAGAGAGAGAGAGAGAGAGAGAGAGAGAGAGAGAGTGAGAGAGAGAGCGAGAGAGCAGAACATTAGTTAACATATCCTAGGACTCCAGAATTCTTCAAAGTGCTGTAGAAGAGTCCCCATTTCAAGAGTAATGTGTGGGCTTCTCTCAACATGCCTATAGATTCCTCGACTTCAGGGTCTTTTTTCCATGCCTAGCAACCCCCAGTGCATGAGGAATCAAAGTGCTTTTGGTCATACATGGGGGTCTCTAGGGGAGGGCAGCCTCAGGTCCTGAGCCCCTGCATGGCCAGGGAACCCCAAATGGTGAAAAGGACCCGGGCTCTTTCTCCACTGTCTGGGACCTTGGTGATCCAGGTGGGCATCTGTCCCTTATTGGCCTGGGCTGGCTGC
Source organism: Leucopleurus acutus (assembly GCF_964270905.1). Taxonomy (NCBI): domain Eukaryota; kingdom Metazoa; phylum Chordata; class Mammalia; order Artiodactyla; family Delphinidae; genus Leucopleurus; species Leucopleurus acutus. The sequence continues at coordinate 35,150,239 of NC_139153.1, read as the reverse complement.
TGCCCACTAGATGCCTTAGACTCAGTGGTGCTCATAGCAGTTCCTGCTTCAAGGATTAGCGGTAGATGCCAGAAGCCATCCACACGCTGTCCAGCACATCACTGCCCTGTGGGAGATGTGAGCCCATGTTATTCTGTCTCAGGCTCCTCATGTGAAGATGAATGAGGAGGAAGATGTTTAGAGACATTTTGTATCTGGGCCCCAGAGTGTTCAAAGAAATGGACTCAGTGGGAGATTTCACAGAAAAACATAGATTTCTGGCTTCTCTTAACAAATGGAAGATTGGGTAACCACAGTGTGCCCCTCGCCCTACAGAGATCAGCAGAAGCTAAAAAGTGGCCACCATTTAGGATGAGACAGAAGCTCTGCTGTTTGCTGCAGGGCCCAGACTGGCCCGAGTCTGTTGCCTGATATGACCCATCTGGCCTCTGGAGGTGTTTGAATTATGGCTTCTGAGATGGATTATTCCTAAGTTCCTTTTGGATTCTAACACTGACTTTAAAGATATTGGGGAAAAGTCCTGTGTGCTGGGCTTTGTGAAGGATGTCAGAAAATCATTTGATTCTGAAGTTGGTGACATTTAAATTTTTAGAGGGCTCAGATTTATGTTTTTGCATCTCGGCATAGGGGAGGCCCTGTATAATGTCTGCACTTTTCTTGATGGCGGGTGAAATGGGAGGGGGTCACCTGCTGCAAATTCCTCAAGCACCTGTGGACAGGTGGAAGGAAGGCAGTATTTCTGTGAAGGATGCTGATGCTCTGGATCATTTTTCTTAGTCTCTGATATCAGCAACAGGGAATTCTATACCAGAATCTTTTTACAGAGGAAGCTTTAGACACGAGAAGGGAGACCTAGTCTTCATCTCTTCCTTTCAACAGGAGGGAGGGTGGGTTGGTAACTATTAAGCACCATCTCACCATGGTTCTCTACACTCACCAAAGAAAAGCTAGGGTTTAGCTGTGCCGTAAATAGGCATCTCTGTATTCAGTTTGTAGTTGATGGAGTTAGTCTGGAGTTGATGGAGTTAAAGATTCATTCAGATGCAGGGTCATAACACTCATTTCCAGCTTTTGGCTCTGTAAGTACAGAAACCACTTGAGCAGCTGCAAATAGTATTAACTGTAAGCTTGTTACGGTCTTCCAGACTTATTCATTGATTGCCTTCGATTTCCAGGACATCTCAGATATAGAATTAAAAAGACTTTAGTTAAGCCAATTAACTTTGTGGCGCCTGGGCAACAAATATCCTATGCTAAAGAAGGTCATTGATGTTATTGAAAAAGCAGTTTTATTTGAGCTGGGATTAAAGAAATTGGACAAAATGTCTAAGAATTGTTTATAATGTGTTCCTTTCTGTGTTGCAAGATCTTGGCCTTTACCATCGGCACCTGACCATAATTACACATACAAGTGGTTGGGTAGATTGTGACTTGTTTGCACCAGCTCTAAAGTGTCCATCATGCAGATGGTTACCAGCCAAGTTTTAATCTGAGGTTTCATCTAGCAACAGTTTATATCAAGTGTTTAAAGTGTGGTGGTTACAGGCATGGACTCTGGGGCCATGCTGCCTGGATTCAAATCCAGACAGCTAACACACCCCTGATGATTTAAGTTCCCATTTCCACAGTGTTGACTTAGAGCCTGGAAATGGCTCCCCAGCCACCTGTTCTATTTCCAGGGCCCTCTTACTTTGGGTTGGGCTGGGTGGCTGGTTACTACCAGTGGAATGTGAACAGAGCTGATGCATGTCACTTCCAGGCTAAGGAGTTCAAGAAGGAAGTGTATCTTCTCCATCCCTTCCCCCTGCATCTCCTGGCTGAATGCAAAAGAGTCTAGTGCCTGGTGGAGGGATCCTGGGTCCCTGAATCACTATGTGAAAGACTGGCAACAAAGAACCCCCTCATGGGAGGGTTACATGAACAAGAAGTAAACCTCTATTGTGTTAAGCCATTGAGGTTTTGGGATATTTTTTATTATAGTAGCTAGTGTCTCTTGAATTAATACAACCACTTACTAGTGGTCCAACCTTAGCTAAGTAAGTTATCTTATTTCTCTGTGCCTCAGTTCCCTAACGTGTAAAATGGGGGGAAACAATATCTACGTGACCCAAAGTAAGTAATAAATGCTGGTTGCTATTATTAATAATAAATGATTATTGTTGTTGTTATTGTTCCCGCTGATCCTTGGGGAGTAGGAAGAATGAATTATTTTAAATTGGAACATCAGAAAAATGTGTTTGAAAAAAGTAAGCCGCAAGAAATAATCTATACAAATAGTCCAGGCTTTGTAAAGTAATGGCTTATTATTTGCAGTTTGGCTGTAGTTAAATTTGTTGGCATACGTAAAACACACTCATAAATGCATACAATGAGATTTGTCTTCTCTAACACACATGGTCCAGTAATAATTATTTTGGCTTTTCGTGTTGTGAGGATGTATGTACAGCATAAATATTCATATTTCAGAACCTCAGATCCCCATGCAGTAATCCAGAAAATATCCAGGAACTGGAGGTTTTTTTTAATAAGTATTGAGACCATTTGATTTTGTTCAGTAGACAGATGAATTTCCCAATTTTGAAGCAGTATGTTACACTGCCATGCTAGGGCAAAGATGGTTGTATCAACAGCAGGTTTAGTAGCTTGCCTCTGACTTAATTTCCCTTGTATAAAACAGGAATCTAATGCAGCATTCACACTCAGTTTTATCACCACAGAGTTAAAATTTATCAGTGCATTTGTCCAGTTGACTATGTGAAACAGTAAAAGCTTATGAGACTTATTTGGACTTAAAAAACAAAAAGAGTATAGACTGTAAAACAGGGAGAGGAGAGATATCCATCTTTTAATTCAGGACCTGACAATCTGAAAGTAGTAGAAATCTGTCAGAGACCACCACTGCTCTGAAGAGCAGTCTCTCTGGAACTCTTGATTTAGTAGGGCCTTCCACATAGCTCGCTGGGAACAAAGGCTCCAGGGGCACTGGGGCTGGGGACCCCGATACTTCTTGTGATAATGCTTTCTTGAGGTGAGTATCAAAAAGCACCTTAAGAAGTAATTTAGACCACACCACTCCTTCCCCTGACAACTCTCCCCACCCCACCCCCACCACCCCACTCAAGGTGGAAGTTCTTAAAAAACATGCTGAGGAAAACTACTGTCTTCAATGGTGGTTCATTCCCATGCTTCTCACCCCACAGAACAAGAACTGCCTGTAGGTGATATTCCAGATTCCTCAAGTGGTCCACATTTGCCGCAGCCCTGCAGAAGTCAGAGTCCAGCTGCTCCCTGCCTCCTCTCTGCTTATTCTTTGGTTGTAATTTAGTGCCCTGTCCTCCTCTCTCTTCTGTCATTCCTAAACAGGGTCTCTAATTCTTATGCAAATTATCTCTTGTTCTGATGGCTTTGACAGAGAAAAACTGCATTCTTCAAGGATGTTCCTTAGACTTAACTAGATCTGGAAGAGCACTGCATTAATAATGGGTGGGGTTTTGTTTTGACCCTGGAGGCACTTGATTGGAATATCTCTGTGAAACAGAATGATTTGTACAAAATGGCATTTTCCATTTTCGAATAGAAAAATATTCTTCTGTGACCTAGAGTTCCATGAATTCAGCTAGGTTTGTTGTTGTTATGGTTAAGAAGAAGTGTTTCTAACATCAGCTTAAAGGATTTAGAAATATATTTACTTGGAAACATAATTGCTTTGGAGTGTTGTATTTTGAAGTGACACTTCCACATGCGATAATTGATTGGAGAGGAATACTAAGTACATTTATGTCATAATAAAAAAATGACACTGCCTATAAGGAGAGAATCCAGAAATTGTAGATGATTAGTTTTTATTGCAACATCTTTAGTAACATATCTGAAAACTGTCATCCACCCTTATACACATACAGACTTCTAGCATCCAGTTTCTGCCAGAAGGGAGCCATCCCCACAGAGTTACTGTTGAAGACCCCCTCAGTGCCTTGGGAATATATTTGAAAAATGCCATTGCCCACAGCAACATTCAGAGGTAGTTCATCTGTTAGGTTATGACCTTGGCTGAGAGCTTTTTCTTGTTGAGGCAAGAGAATTTCCTTTTTCAGAACTTACAGAACAAATGTTGGCATGTGTTACCACTTCTGCCATCATCGTCAACATTTTTTGAGTGCTTTACTCTGTGTCCAGCGTGCTGCCAGGGACTTTACACACTCGACCTCATTTGATCATCCTGGGAACAGTAGGAGGTCTGGTATAACCCACTCTACTATTGAAGGAAAGGAGGCCGATGGAGATTGAGCAACTTGTCACATTGCTAGGACTTGAATTTAGTACATCTGAATGGAGAGTCCTTGGTCTTAGCACCACACCAAATGGCCTAGCAAGTGGGATGCACATTGTTGATTTTCCTCAGACTTGAATCCTGGCCAGTGATTCTAAGCCAAGCAGGATGCTGCCACCAGGCTGCAAATCAATAGCATGCCAGCAAAATCCATGCAGATGCTTTCCCACCCATCTGATCATTGTCAGTCCCCTTTGCTACAAATAAGACAGAGGAGACAGAACAGGAACTGCATCACTTTCTCGCCACTGGAGGGACATATGATGAGCTTACATGCAATCTAAAGAGACTACCCTTCCCACTCTCCCCCGTCCCCCACCTCCCCCACCTCACCCTGTTCCCACTGTTCATCAAGCCTTGGCCATAGATGTCCTGCCTCTGTTGACCAACCACCTTGTGATGGCTCATGACTGTCTCATTACACTGATAGGGTACTTTGTAAATTTCATCTCCCAGGAGGCAGGGAATTATATATGCTATACAGTCATCTCCTTTTCTACAACCCCTGGCTAATTCATTGTTTTACATTCCTCCCTGGGACCCTCTTCCTACCTGCTGACCATCCTGTCATTCTTGTTCCTGGCCAATTTTTCATTGTTTACAAATCAGTTTGGGTTGCCCAAATATCCTGCTACTCACCCCTCCCTACTCAGGGAGAAATATATGTCTGTGCTTTATAGACTGTTCTGCACTTAGTAGAAGACACACAACACTCTCCCACATCTGGCAGAAGTGACATACCTGCACTGCAGACAGGTGTGACCCTGGGAGGAGACACACACAGAACGGCTGTGTGGGATATCAGGGCTCAGGTTTCAATTGAAATAACCCGTGTGGCTCTGCTCCAACTTATTTATTTTTAATAAAAAGAACCAAAAAATTAGCCTCCTTATATCCCAAGGGAACATGTATATTTGTCATTGTTCCCCCCACCTACCTACACATGGTAGGCAGTTTGTAAATACTTGTTAAATGAATGAAAATAGCAGTGATTTCAGTTTAGGTTCCTTTTTTGTTTTGGTGTGATCCTTACTTCAGTAGTTGGTTTAATGATTTTACCTCTGGTACTGTGGCTATTTCAGAACTTGAAGGAATGAGAATAAGACCAAAAATTGAATCTTAAGGTAGGAACATGAGGCATCTTCCACTTTTATGTAACAAGCCACCTTTAAGGGTTCTGGGCTTAGCCTGTATGGGTTGCTTTCCTAGTAATAGGGTTTACTGGGAAACGGGGTCAGGGGCTTTTAAGGGAAGTGTTGGAGGCTTAGGGGTGGGATGGGGAAGCAGGCCAGTTTCTCTCAAGTCGTGGGCTTTGAGGCAAGCTCTCCAGATTCTCACTTGGGGACAAGCAGGTCTTTGCTTTATCATCTCCTCCCCTGGACCTTCTGTCAATCCTCATCGAGTGATTTAATTATACTGACTCTAGAGATGTAGTTTCAGTTTGTGATGAGAAAATTTGGCCAAGAGACCATGTTCAGATGTTCCAGCTCTTTGGCTAATGGTACTCCTGCATCCATCCTCTGCAAGAGGGTATTTTTTGCTGGTGCCGAGCACACTCAGAGCACCTCTTCTGTGTTGGGCTTCTGTACTAATTAATTGTGATTGATCAGAAGCCTCCTGACTGGAGCCCCCTCTCTGGGGACTGTTCCAGGTGACTGACTTCTAGATATGCAGTTAGCCCGTAGGAAAAAAATGACCCAAAGGTATGAACAACATTAAGTGTTCTGACAGTGAAGTAGTGCTTTTCTCTTCCTGGTGTTTGTGTGAAATGATCTGGCAAAATAGATGCTACAGAAATAATGCATTTCTCTGTCTCCCTTCTCAAATGATAAATGTTCTTGGCTTATCACAAGATTTCTTGCCAAATGCTGATTCTGCTAACAGAAGGAATGGAAGCTTCTGATGTTCCCCTGTGACAGAGGGAATAAAAAGTTTCTAAGGCTGCCTTCCTTCTGTGTCATGAATGCTGAGAGGTGCTCTTGTGAAGGGCTGTGTTCTGCCTCGACCCTGGTCTTGGCTAAAGCCACAGGCTGTGTTACTCAGGTGTCACTAGCTACTGCCCCAGTCCAGGGGGAGGCCCAGAGGATGTACGGGGGTGGCAGAGTGAAGAACAGCAGCATCATCAACCACCTTGTTGGAATTTGTCTGCTCCATTAAAAGCTTCGGTTCAGGAAGGCATTGGTATGAAAATACAGAATGGACTAGAATCCTCTGTAGCAGAAATTCCAAGAGGGAAAAACAGGGGAGCACGAAGATTTAGAGTGGCCCGTTTTGTGCGGGCACTATGCTGGGAGCTTTCAGAGACGTCCTCCCAGTAACCCTCCAGAGCAGCCCTGGAAGATGGGCATCATTATCTCTGGTATTCTGATCGAGGACACTGAGACCCAGGAGGTTAAGCAATTTCCTTAAAGTGGCATGGCCAACCAGCCCAAACAGCTGCCGTGTCTGACCATCAGACCTGTTGATGTCTCCCAGGGAGCCCACCTCTCATTCTCTGACTCTTCTAACTTTTTTCCAGTGCTGTCTCCCAAGTCCTGGCTACCCCAGCCTCCCAATTCCTTGTCTCCATCCAGTTTTATGTCCCTCCTTCCCACTCTGCACACTGAGATTTTTCAAAACCACAAATCCGGTCACTGGGTCCTTCCTCCTCTTAAATCCTTCAGTGACTCTGGTTGTTGTCTGTCTCCACACCCTCAGCCTCCTACCCAAGTCAGGATAAAGTCCAAACTCTTCATCCTAGCACACTACCCTTGATGGCCTGGCCCTCACCAGAGTCCCTCGTCCTGGCCATCCATGCACCAGTGAAGTGGAACAGGAGTAGTTCCCTGAGCTCCAGGCAGCCTCTTGCCCTGAACTCCATACCTACTGCTCCCTCTGCTCATCCCCTGTTGCATCTCCCCTCTTCCCAGCCTAATCATCCTGTAGGGTTCCAGCAAGATTGAGTGACTGCCTTGACCACCCCATCAGGGTACTTACCACGATGTTGTATCTTCTTTGCCAGTTTACTCATCAGATCATTAGACCATGAGCTTTCTTCCACTTTGCATTACTTATCATGTTGTGCTTGGTGCCTCGTCCCCTGCCTGGCATACCATAGACACGAAATAGACATTTGTGGAACAAATAAATGGAGTGTTGGAGACAGAGGTCAAATCCAGACCCGTCTGAATCTTTAGTCAGGTGGCATAGTGTCTCTTCCATGTTGGTCTTCCCCACTACCTTCATTTTGTGTGTTGGCAGAAACCCGCTGATACTTTCTGAATACTTATCCCAGTTGAAGGATGCCTGTTTTATTTTTTATTTTATTTTATTTTATTTTTTTACTGTTTTTACACAAAACAAAGTAATTGCCAGAGCAGTCCTTGAGGCTGTAGAAAATAAAGCTTCACTGTTGTCATAGCTGTGTGCGGAGGCAAACCCCAGAGGAGGAGGAATTTGGGGTATTTTGCCTCCAGGTCGTTCTTGGTACCTTGGAGAACAGATGATTTGTAGCCCAAACACAGCCACGGTATTAATATATAATTAAGTCCCCTGGGCCGCTTTCAAGGGTCAAGAGCTGCGTCTGCTCCTCTGGGGTCAGGCTCCAAGCTTGCACCCTCAGAGGCCCAGTGGAGGGATAGCGTCCCCACCTGTGACATCCATTGTGCCCTGCCGCATGGCTTTTGCTCACTTGGAGCAGCCTCGTAAGCAGCTGCCCTTGTTAACTGACAATGTTAACCGCCCTTGTTAACTGACAATGTCTCTTGTTTTAGGTATTTGACTCGCTCTTGGTGAGTCCAAGCCACTGTTGGCTACAAGATCAATGAAATAGGCCTTGTGATGGCAGTGAAATGGGCCCTCTGAAACAAGTTCACAAATATTTAGACTATCAGTCCTTCACTCCCTACCCCCTAAGTTCAAAAGACCAAGCAATTCAAAGTCGGACCTCGCTAGGTTTAAAACTCACTCTCTAACCATTTGACTTTAAACAACTGACTAAACCTCTCTGTGCCTCAGTTCCCTATCTGCAACATGGGGATGACACGTGCCCCCCGGGGTAGCTGTGAGGATTCAACAAATTAATATGTGAAAAGCTTCTGGCGCCGTGCTGGGCCTTTGACACACGGAGGACTAATTTTGCTGACTTCCTTAGGCTCTGCTAATGAAGACATCCTGCTTAACTACACAGATTCTAATTGGGCCACATTTCCCCAACAGAACTTTGTTATTAAGTGCCCATATTCTATTCTTCATATAACTACACCTCTTATATTTTCTAATTTCCAAAAAAAAGTATGTTCATTATAAAAATTAGAAAATACAGGTAAGCAGAAAGAAGAAAAATCATTTGCAGTAGCACAGCCAGCTGTGAGCATTTGGCATCCGTCCTCACAGTGTGTTTGTGTGTATGTTTGTGTGTGTGTGTGTGTGTGTACGTGTAGGCAGATTAGTAATTTAAAACAAATTACTAATCACCCATTACTGTCTGTAACCTATTGCAACATTCTGTATGCTAGTTTCCTACATTCTTTTGCACAGTTTGGGATGGCTGTGTAGAACTTGTTGTACCGTTGTAGCTTACTCTATCCAGTTGCTAGAGGTCATATTGCTTGGTTTCCTACAGTAGGTACGTTTTTGATGCTTTTGGTGTATATCACCATTCTAAGCCGCTAAGGGTTTGCAATTGATTAATGACTATAACTTGGTTACTCTCTCTGTTCTTCAAAATCCTTTGATTCTAGCAAAGAGTAATGTTTCCTGGTAAGAGTAAGACATTATGTCGTTCTGACCCAATTCCAACAGCCATTAACACATCTTGAAAAGCAGAGTGTTTTTTTCTTATGGGATAACTTCCCCAGGGTGGTGAGAAAGTAGTATGAGGCTTGGCTCATTGGCAAAGAGGACCCATTGTCACATGTCCTAAAGGGAGAGGGCTGAGGCTGGAAGAGGAATAGAACCAGTGAACTGCTGAGTTTGTCCCAGATCTAGAATCCTTGGCTTGGCACAGAGCTTCGTGTTGAGCTTACTTAGCTCGGTCACCAGGCACAAGGAGGCCTGGGAGACGCACAGCCCTCCATAAAATCGGCGGCTCCTTTTCACAGAGCAGACTCGGAAGAAAAGAGGATGCGGGAAGGTCTCATTGAGAAGTCAGTGGATAGTCAGAGTTGAATAAATTGATTCCCTTCTAGAAGTCTACTGGGAGAAAAAAACATGTAAATAATAGATATGACCAGAATAATGAGGACCAATATAAAGATCAAAAGATTTAGGTAAAGGCTAATTGTGACATACATTTTCTTTTTCTTTATCTTAAGCCTCTAGATCACCTTTAGTTTCAGAATTACTTAAGACAGAGATTTATTTCACTGACTGTAAATATTAGACTAACATTAGCTTTGTTTTGTTTTACTTACTTCTTGAACTTTGTATTTTTGGTAGTGAATCAACCTTGCGTATAAGCTGGCCTTGGTTCTTGGCTTTTGGAGCACATCTGGCAGGCAGCAGAGAACCCCCAGAATTTTTGGCTCCAAAGAGATCATTGGCTTGCATTTGAACTTAGGGAAAGTTTCCAGTGACTGTTATTGAAGTTTTATTCATACACCAGAGGACACTGTTAGCCTGAGCCAGGCTTGGGCTGGCTGGAGTCCCACATCCTGTGCCAAGCCCATCAACCTCCCAAGGAGTGGGGAGGTCGCGCTTACAGGACCATCAGACAGTGCAGCTGCATCCTTACTTGCATCTTCCTTGTACTGTAGCATTGCAGTTGTTCTGCAACAAGCTTCATCCAGAGAAGTTCTGTGAGTGTCTGCTGTGGGCTGGCGGGTGACCATGAGGACCTCAGCCCCTGGACCATGCAAGCTGTGATGCCAGGAGATATGAGCACAGAATGCTCTGGGAGCTTGGAGGGAGGGTGCAGCCTCCTCACCTTGAGGAACCAGGACAACCTTGTCAAAGAGGAGGGGAAGGCTAGAAGAAGAAAGAGAAAGACTCTCAACATAAACACATAAGATTTTTATGGACATTTTCAGGGAGCAGGGAGAAGAAGCATGTCACTTAAAACTCATGGTGCAGGGCTTCCCTGGTGCCACAGTGGTTGAGAGTCCGCCTGCCAGTGCAGGGGAAGCGGGTTCGTGCCCCGGTCCGGGAAGATCCCACATGCCGCGGAGCGGCTGGGCCCGTGAGCCACGGCCGCTGAGCCTGCGCGTCCGGAGCCTGTGCTCCGCAGTGGGAGAGGCCACAACAGTGAGAGGCCCGCATACCGCAAAAAAAAACAAACAAAAAAACAAAAAACCCCCCTCATGGTCAATTATAGGACCATGCAGAGCCTCTCTGAGCATCTTTTAAACCATGTAACAGATGTCTGTTTTGGTCCAGACTCAGGTGCTCCAGGATAGCACTTTTAAAAATTTCTTCAGGATCACTTTAATTCTGAGAAACTCCAAGCCCTGCACCTGACATCCAGGTTTGAGGCCCCAGTGCCCAGTCCAAGGGTCTCTTCCTGCTTTTCTGACCTCCTGTCCTGCTCTGCCAGTGCCCAATGGGCACTGGGAGCTCTCTGTGGCCAGATGCCTCCGGGCTCTAGGGATTTCATTTTAGTCTTAGGGGTTGAAAGAATCCTCTCTCTACATTTGTTTCCTTAGAGTCACTCCCTCTGTCCTTAAACTCTAATCTTGTCCTTTTAGGACACCCAGTGTTATTGCCTCAAAGGACTTGGAAATCTAAGCTAAGAAGGGAATCGTTTTATGTCACACACACATGCGTGTGCGCGCACACACAGACTCACACATTCCCTTCCTTGGGGCAAGGAAAGACTGAGCCTCCTCCTGGTTTATATATTTGAAGGAGAAGTAGAGGAAATGGGGAGAAAATATAAATTTATATGTTAAAAATTTAAAAAGTTGTTATATTAAAAACAACTGCCATTAAAAAGTTGTTATATCTTCCATTCCAGAAATTGCTCTCAAGGCCTCTAGAGCCCAGATAACATGTGGAGCCTTTTGCTTTTCCCAAGTAGGAGCTTGGGGTAAGGTGTTAGTAACCGATTCAGGTTTTCCCTCCAAATGAGGGTAAATATAAGGCCCCCAATATTTTTAGTTCTCCAGACTTTTTCATAGCTACATAAATGTAAAGGATTCCTCTTAACATTAAAAGTATTTTGAGCTCCATTTGGAACTTTTTTAAATTAATAAGCAATATTTCTTTCCAGTAGGAACAAAATTAAATGTTTAGTTATATCAAGCGCTTTGGCTTTAGGATTCCTTCATACACTTACACAATATTGAGGACTCCCAAGATCTTATGTGAGTTGTATGTATAAATATTTGCCACATTTGAAATTAAAACCAAGAATTCATTAATTTAAAAATTAACAAATTCAAAACATAAAAACTCATTGCATGTTAACATTGTACATAACATATTTTATTAAAAATAACTATATTTTAAAAAACAAATTAGAGGAGTGGCTTTTTTTTTCTTTTTTGCAAATCTTTTCAAGGGTTGATTTAAGAGAAGACAGGTAGATTCTCATACCTTTTTTTGTGGTCAATCTGTTGTGACTTGTTAAAATCAAGTAAGAAGACATGCCTTCATATATATAAGCTGTTGGAAAAAAGGAGGACTTCATGGACCCTTGAAAGGGTCTCAGGGACCCTGCAGAGGTTCTTGGGCCACTTTGAGAACTGCCGATTTAGACAGATAAATTACCAGGGTATGTGATAGGTTTTAAATGAAAAGTTGTCTTTGAGAATTGGAGTGTACTGTGGGTCAGATTAATCACTTATGGAGACTAACAAATTATGAAATCTTATATAATGGTTATTTTTATATAAGAAATGTTGCTGTTTTAATGTTGTTTGTACTTAGTGTACATGCTTCTTTTTGTGAGTTCCTTGAGGATATATAGGAAGTCCTCAGTAATTGAAATGAATTGAATTGAATTACTAAAATAGACAGCAAGGACTTTAACATTATAAAATGTCTATAAGATGCTGTGCTTTTTTTTTTTTTTTTTTTTTTTTTTGCGGTACGCGGGCCTCTCACTGTTGTGGCCTCTCCTGTTGCAGAGCACAGGCTCCGGATGCACAGGCTCAGCGGCCGTGGCTCACGGGCCCAGCCGCTCCGCGGCATGTGGGATCTTCCCGGACTGGGTGCACGAACCCATGTCCCCTGCATCGGCAGGTGGACTCTCAACCACTGCGCCACCACGGAAGCCCAGATGCTGTGCTTTAATTGCTTTAGGGTTTATTTTTTTCCTGGGTGCTAGCTAAGCTTCAAGAGAACCAGAACCAGTTTTCACATTTCTCTCTAGTTGGTTTAATAATTTTGAAATACAGTCCAATCTCCCCAAATCCAGCAGAGACAGCCATATTATAACTTTATTTTTACTTATTCCTTTTAGGTAAATGTGCTCTGACATTGTAGGCATGATGTTTTATGGTATCGTGTGCCATGTTAATGTTGTCCTCCCTCCTTCCAGAAATACAAAGAGTATGAGAAAGACGTTACCATAGAAGAAATTGATGGTCTCCAACTGGTGAAAAAGCTGGCAAAGAACATGGAAGAGATGTTTCACAAGAAGTCTGAAGCAGTGCGGGTAAGTGCCTCTGGTTTCTGCTCTGTACTGCCCGAAGACACAAAGGCAGCTGCAGGCAACTGGCATTGATGAACCCAACTCTCAGAGATCAAAGTTGACTCAGCCATGATGTACACACTTTCTTAAGTCTGGTTAACTAGGATAAGCAGTTACTAGGGGCACAATTACCCTTTCTTCACGTAGGATTTAGGTGCCAGTTTTCGTCTTATGATTGTATACCTTCAGTGGAGGTGTCCCTAATTGCACATCCACAGAGGATGGCCTCTGGCTGTGTAATGCATTCATTAATTGCCAAAGTACGTTCAAGGGTACGTTGTGGTTGAACTAAGCAATTGTAAAAAAATTTAAGCAATGTTTGCCAAAATATGGAATTGAAAATTTCTATGGGGTAAATGAGTCTAGATGAAGTTGGAAGTTCTTTTTACCTCTATTGGAATATTACTGTACTTATAATGTTTATCTGGACTGGCAAGAGCTCCCTGAAAATTTAAAAAAAAATTTTTTTTGGAGTATAGTTGATTTATAATGTTGTTTTAGTTTCAGGTGTACAGCAGAGTGAATAAGTTATACATATACATATATCCACAACTCTTGTTTAGATTCTTTACCCATATAGGCCATTACTCGTGAAATTTTATAGTAGCAGGAAGAACGGAACTGCAGTGCACATGTGCATCGTTTTGGATTTCCAAGATGGCCTCCAACTTTATTCCTTGTTGCTGACAAAACAGGGCATCTGAATTCTTGATTTAGGACATGTGAATGTTGCAATATCCTGTGTTAATACCATATTGGCACAGGATTATGGGAAAGAATTGCAATCTGAAGAGTTCTTTATTTCTAAAGTATAGTTTACTTACCTTTCAGTTTTATTATTTCCAGAATGATTTTATTATAAAAGTCCATTTCCTATTTTAGTTTTTCTCATCCTTAATTGGCCAAACCAAATTTCCGCAAGATATTTCTGCTTTAGACCTTATAATCCCACACATTTTCTTGTTTCTAAAACATTTTTCTACTGTTTTGATTTAGGGAAGGAGGGGCTGTAGTTTAGGTAAGAGCATGAGCTTGAACCTGGGTTTAGTATCTGCCTTTGTCACTTACTAAACTTCAACCTTCTGTAAAACAGCCTTCATGAGCCTCGATTTCCTCATCTTTAAAGTGGGGAAAACTCTCACAGGGAGTGTGAAGATCAAACACAGTTGTGGTTTTGAGCCATTTAGCACAGAACCTGGCACGTGAGCAGTGCTCAGTGAATAGTAACTTCTGCTGTTACTGTGATTATTAATTTAAATAATATGAAACTTCTTGGTGGAAACTCTGAAGTGCCTTAAAAGAAAAAAAGTGCTCTTATCTGCCACAGAAATACTGCACTGACAGCCATTCCTGGGAGCTGCATCGTGGCCTCTGGTGTGTCTCTATATCACTCCCTTGAAGCAAGTGGTATTCTTCACAGACAGGGCAGCATGGTAGGCATTTGAATCTAACAGTCAGAGAACCCTGAGATAAAAATTTAAGAAAAACCCCACACAATTACTATTTTCTGTTTATAAAATGAACACCACCTTTGTTGGAAGTTTTACAATATACTGAAAAGTATCAAACAGAGAAAAAAATCACCTAAAAGTCCCACCACCCAGCAGGAAACCAACGCTTGTTTTCTTCCTTCTAGTCTTTTTTCTTTACACTTCTGTGCATGTCCTTGTATGTGTTTTTCTTTTATCAAATTAGCAATAGTATTGCCTGTTTGCTTTTGTTGTATCCAGCTGTTTTCACTTCTTTATCCCATTATAGTGTGAGCATTTTCTTGTGTCACTGTGTTTGGAGATTTTCTTAAATGGCTACATAACATTCCAGTCTATGGGTGCGTGTGTCATAATTGATTTGACATTCCTCTGTATCTGGATATTTAAGTTGTTTGTAAGCTTTGATATAAATAATGCTGAAGTAAATCTTCTTGTATGTTAACAGCAGATCAGTAGACAGCACCCACTACGTGTTGGGTGCTTCTCTAAGGACTTCATATACATGAAGTATATATAGGCCTTATCCTGATAACGGCCCTGTGATGGAAGTTACTATTATTATCCTCATTTTACAAAAGAGGAGACTCAGAGCAGAAGTTAAGTCACTTCCGTGAGGTTACCTGGGGAGTGGGGGATGGACCTCAGGCACAGGGACCCCAGAGTCCACTTCCTTCATCACTTCCATGCCCTCAGCATCGCATCCTTCAGTGTATGCTGATTTCCTTAAGATGAATTCCCAAACACAGAGACAGTTCTGAGGCTCTGAACCCATCTTTAAGTCTCTTTATGCATATGAAAATATTTCTGTCCAAATAAGGTCATGCCAATCCGCAGTCCTTCAGCAGGAGTGGTGTGTGAATGCACATTTTCCTGAATCCTCAAAAAATGAATACAAATGTTTTGTTTTGTTTTAAATACTAGTAACAACATTGTCAATTGAGAGAAGGAAATGCCATTATTATCCCAAATTGGATTTCTTCGTGAATCACAGAATTTTGTAGTAGAAAGGGACATGAATATACTTAGGTTCTGTCTCTGCAATTGACAAAAAAGGAGGCCTGCTGTCTGGAATTCATGGGGGCTTGTGAATCATGCTACCGTCATGCAGAGTTCTAATCAGCAGCAGACCCTGGACCTGGGCACTCAGAGGCAGGGGCCCACGTGGTGGGTGAGACATGGGCTCTGGAATAGAGAGAACTGTTCCGAATCTCAGTTCTGCCCCAAGGTGTGAGGCTGGTGAGAAAAGCTGAATAAGCCCATTGGACCTCTTCTCCTCACTCAGCTCCCTGGAGACGTTAGGACGTTAGGATGACTTACTAATCCTTAGCTATGTTTATTGAATTCACTAGGCACCAGGTCCTGTGCCAAGTACTTTGCACATGCCACCTCATTTCATTCTTGCATCAGCCCTGGGAATGAGACATGTTACTATCATTGGTTTAGAGATGAGCAAACAGGCTTGGCCCTGGTTACTTGGGCAGGCTCAGTGGAGTTCCATTGGCACCCAGGCTGTAGGATTATAGTGTCTCTGTGTGTATCTGTGTCAAGTGTTTAGCACAGGCCTGGCAAACAGTAAAGGTTCAGTAAATGTTTGCTCTTAATGCTGGTTACAGGACCTCCCAGTTTGTGAATATGTAATAGTGAGAGAGTCTTGAAGCCTCAGGAAGTCCCTGGATGATGACAAGAGGGAACCTAAGTTTGAAACCTTTTTGCTTTAAATTAGTGAGGTGAAAATAAAAAAGACCGATATGGTTGATGTGGTTCCTTGGAGATGGAAAAAATTTTTTTTGCTCTATTTGAATTGAAATGTTCCCAGAGTAAAGCTATCCAAGATTCTCAGAATTACATATTTTATGTATTTTAAAATAGAGCACAAGGCCCTTTGTAAGCACACTTGATGCCATAAAATTTAGGGTAGCTGGTCCAGCAATATGTGGTTCTCTCCTGCTCCCAATCTTTAAAAAGGAAAGAGGGCTTGTATATCAAGTCAGGGTTTTGTCTGGAGACAGTTTCATCATTGAGATCAGCCTGGTCCCTGTGTGGACTGTGCGTCTCCATTGGCAACAGTCACAGACCATGTGGCATTTGGAGTGAGATGAGGTGGCCACTGACAGGCCTCCTGGATGTTGGCTTATATTAAGGCCAGGGGAGCAGCGGGTGTGACTGTTTTTTATACTACAATTACACCTCACTTCTCCAATAGGAAAGGTTGCTATTGCCTATGGGACTTGTGATATTTTGAAGTGCAAAGACCTCAAATTCCAATTTGCCGGTGCGTTTGCGGTGGAGTCATCGCTTGCCACGTTGCACTAGAATGCTCCACTGTGCACCAGGCCCTGCCTTTCCAGTCCATGCCACACAATGAGCAGTGACCCCCTTCTCAAATGTCCCAGGAAAACACTGGATCTTAGAATTTGCTCCATCCATGTCATGCACTATGCCTAGCAACCTCCCCTTTCCGAGCCCCCATCCTCATCCCCGTCCCCAGCAATCCGAGTCAGGTTAGAGGCCCTGGTGCCTCCCCTAGTGCCTTCCTGCCAATAACTGACTTAGCACCAAGTGCTTATTGATAGTGGATGGCTGGGAGGACTCAAGAACACAGAGGAAAAAGCTAGCTCACAAAAAATGCTGATTATTAAAATTTCCATTGATGTATATAAAATATTTATGAGACTGGCAGTAGCAATTTAGAAAACTGTAGTAACACCTTTAGTTTGGTAGAGGGAGGTGCAGTTAGTGCTAGGGGGAGAAAAAAAGAGTATTAGGGTAACGCAGTCCTTTAACATGCCTGTCACCTCTTGGCTGTTAAACAGTGTTGATCTTTTTCTCTGTCTCTTCGGGCTTGATTTCATCATTTCCCCCCATCACTTTTCCCAGTGATTAGTTGAATCAGAGTGATTTTTATCATACTCATCCCCTATTTGAATTACTCTCCACTATGCAATTATCCTATCACAGAAAATCCTATTTTTCTCCCCATCAGATGTCTGAAGTAAATGTGAAAGCCAGAGTGGCCTGCCCATTACATAACCTCTGTCATCTGATGGATAATGGACTATATGTAACTTTTATTTTTCAGGCTAGCAAATTACAAATAACCTTAGCTTCAGTAATTGCCATTAACATAATGGCACCATCATTATGGTGGCATTTCTTAACTAATATTTTCTAGCTCTTTTTAATGCCACTGGCTTAAATAATTTTTTTCAATTCCACTCGGAGACTTGATGTAGGTTGTTTTAACATTAAACCACATCAGGTTTGATGCAGCAGTGCTGCTCTTTGCTTTTGTGTATAAAGATAGCAACCAAAGCATCATCTCCCAACTTCTTCGTTCAAACATATTCATGCTACCAAGCCCTCGATTAATGTTGCTGAGCAATTTATCAAGTATTAAGTCCCTATGAATGGACAGGAAATGGAATCAATTTGTTTTCAGTTCATTAACATTTCAAGGGAGATATTTCATATGCTGTACATGGAGGAAGTGATATGTTCTCTGCCAGCTGTGCACTCCCGTTGGGCCATGTCTAAGTGACACCTGGAAGTGCTCGGCTGTGTTACAAGTCAGAGCTCATTGGAAATATTGATAGGAGGCAAATTTGACACAGCTTCCCTTTTTTCTGCTGATGGTGACAAACTCTTTTCCCTGATTGAGGGAAGGGAGAAAGCAAAGGATGTGCATTCCATGGCAGTGGTGACAGGGACAGGCTGCCACTGCCTTTCCTTTGTCTTTAAAATCTGAGCCTTCAGTAGAAGTAGCACAAACCATCACACAGATGGAAGGATCATCTGAGGCTCCAGGGAATTCCAAGCAGGCACAGCTAACCGTGCAGTTGGAGGAGAATCTGTAGGAAGTAGATCTGGGTAACTGCGGGCATCTCTGATTATAGAGATAGACTTTTAGGACAGATTCCAACACAGCCGGTGGGAAGTAATGATCCTCTGATTGCCTTATGGTCCATATAACCCAGATTAGCAGCACACCCTGAAAAAAGTAGGTAAACCAAGGAAATGACAAACAATGATTTCTTAGAGAATTTATGAATTTATACTAGTGTTCTCCAGAATGGTTTTCTAAGGGTGAATTCCCCAGCATGGTTTTTTGCCTTTGATTGTGTGGAGCAACTTCGGGGTTATCACACTAATCTGCGCCAGAACTGTAACATCCTTCTGGCTTCCCTGGTGTTCCTGGGTTTGGGCCAGGCACTGATCCACACAGCTTTCTCTGCTGGGCTGTACCGAGTGCAGACCTCCACAAACTTAAACACTTTTCAAAGAGACAGAAAGGATTCTAGGATGGTATCTATTTTGGTAGCATATTAGGCAAAACATTAAGTATTTTATTTGCTGTTCAAATTTATTTTCTCCCCCAAACAATTAATTAGAAGTGGCTAAACAAAGAAACTTCATTGGGGACTATGAAAAGACATAGCAAGCAAGTTGCAGGTAAACTTACTAAGTGAAGAGTCTAGTCTGTTGTTTCCAAACTTTGGGTAAGATATTTCGTAAATTTAAAAAGCACTCTGAAGCTCATACCTGCAAATAAACTTAATCCTGTTTCACTTATTTTCTGATTTATATTGATAAAATGATAAATTGAGCCCTTGAAAAAGAGTGTTTTGCTTAAAAATAAACATCTGTGCTTCTTGGGAAAAGCTAAAAGAGACTAGATTATATATTAAGGTTTTTTCCCCTTCCTATAGCTACCTGCTATTCATCGCGGAACTGATTCCCATTATAGCTGTACTGTGGAAAGTAATTGCTGTTGTACAGTAATTCA
Organism: Leucopleurus acutus; assembly: GCF_964270905.1. Taxonomy (NCBI): domain Eukaryota; kingdom Metazoa; phylum Chordata; class Mammalia; order Artiodactyla; family Delphinidae; genus Leucopleurus; species Leucopleurus acutus. Next base: position 35,131,025 of record NC_139153.1, on the reverse strand, counting down.
ATTTCAGTGTATTCACGCATCAGTTCACCGATAGGGGCTTATCTGGAGAAACCTGGGACTTGAAGGCTTTTTATCGAGAAATTCCACATGCAGCAAGACGTTTTTCCTAGGTAACGAATATCAGCTTTTGCATTTAATAAACATTTACCTTCCCAGAAAAATGAATTTTTTTTCCCCTGCAGAAGAGATTTACGCCAAGCTTCCAAAAAGCCAGAGGGTACTATTAAAGTGACTTCCTCTAGCTGTTTTTTTGACTGGTACGTGTCTACATATGTATGACTATAAAACACATCTATGTTTTTATGTAAATATATACACTGAGGCATGAAAAGCAGGATGCACCCAAGGAAGGCATGCTCTGACCAAAAATATGTGCTGCAGGAGCGTTTCATATCTACAGGGACTATGCGAACACTTGTGGTATAAAAACTCATCTGTATCGGTAGACATTGTGAAAATTGTTGGTGAGGCTGCTTTCAAAATCATACCCATTAAGTTGGAAATGAAATCAACCATTTTGTTTACAAATTTCTAAATTAAGGAAAGATTCTTAAGATGGAACTGATTGTCCCTGTATAAAATGACTCTTAGGTCATAAGGACTCTTAATACTAAGTCCAAAATAAACTGAGGTCTTGGGAGTTGAATATACTGAACATTGCTAGGATGGACTTTAGTTATCAACCAATGGAGGTAGCTGTACTTATCTAAAAAGATTTTTCTGCCTTGTGTTCATTTCTGATCTTACCTAAAAATTTCAAAACTTGTTCCTTGAAAAAGGAGTGAATTTGTTTCAGAAAAAAGTATGTTTTCAGTCACAAATGGAGAAGAAAAGAGTATTATTTTTTTGTGTTGCTGTATCTTGTGACCTATTTGCCCTTCCTTCCTTCCTCCCTCTTTCCCTCCCTTCCTTTCTTCATTCTTTTTTTTTGTTTTTGGCAAACTGCTTTGCAAAATTCCATACATATGTGTAAGGAAATTTAGAGCAGAAACCTCAAACCAGAAGAAACAAAAAATAGCGACAATCTGGATTCACCAGTTTTGATGAGGTCAGCAAACCATCCTTGGTTAATGGTTGAGGGCAAAACCACATGGATCCATGTGGTCTTCGTGGGTTTCACCCCAAATGGGGTTGGGGTTTCCTCTAACATACTTCAGATTGTATCAACCTGAGCCTCACAGCAAGGCCCAGAAGGCTGCTTTCCTGCCCACATTGAGAGTAAGCAACCAGCCCATCTCCTGAGGGAGATGCACTTCCTGTAAAGAGATGGAAGGAGAACGACCAGGCATTTTGTATCCGTTTCATCTCCAGTCTCCTCAAGCCCTTCGTTTTCCATCAAGCCTGTATGGGGAGTTGGGTTGGCTTGGTGAACTGCATCCTAGCTTTCCTGCCTATTCTGGGGCTGTTGGCCTGTAGAAAGAGTTCTTTGTGGGTAGAACCACTATGCCAAACCCTCCCCAACTTCATGGTTATTTGTCCCATCCCAAATATTTGACCTAAAAGCTCCTTTTGCAAAGCTATGGCAGACTTTGTTTTGGGTTTTCTATGTAGCTCACCGTACCCATGTTGGTTTTCTTATGCTTTTTGCTTTGTTTTTAATGATTATACTATACAGGTTCACTGTAAAAGAAAAATATAAAGGAAAAATTAGATACCACAGCCCCAGGAGGTATTGAAAGGCACTTGACATCTTTCAATACCTTTTGTTTTAAAATATCTTAATTTTTTTTTTTTTTTTTGCGGTATGCGGGCCTCTCACTGTTGTGGCCTCTCCCGTTGCGGAGCACAGGCTCAGGACGCGCAGGCTCAGCGGCCATGGCTCACGGGCCCAGCCGCTCCACGGCATGTGGGATCTTCCCGGACTGGGGCACGAACCCGTGTCCCCTGCATCGGCAGGCGGACTCTCAACCACTGCACCACCAGGGAAGCCCTAAATATCTTAATTTTTATGCTTCCAGATGGTTTCTATTTGTGTATGTGTATATGCATATACATGTATATATGTAAACTTCCAGAACATTGGCTTATTCTTTCTTGTAACCAGATTTTTAAAAAATTTTATGTGTTGTGGACATCTTTCCACATTAATGAATATATATATTTTTATTCCTTTTCATGACTGCATAATAATCTGCTTTCTAGATGTTTCAATCAAGGAGTTTTGTCTTGGCGAACATTGATGTCATTTAGTGTTTCAGTATTATAAGCAATAATATGATAAACTCTCTTGCAGAGAAATTTTTTCCATTTATTTGATACTTTTATTAGGATGTATTCCTAGAAGTAGAATCAAGGCTTTTGGTATACCTTGCCAGCTTGTCCTCCAGATACCACCCACCTGCTTGTGCTCCCCACCTGTGTGGTTGGAGAGGTACTATTACTCCACTTTCTTCCCTAACATTTCACTATTATTAGTCTTTGGGTCTTGATCAATCTTACAACAGAAAGCAGCATCTCATTTTACTTTATTTTCTGTAACTACTCACTGTTTGGCATGGTGGGTCCTTTCTGGCTCCCTACCTGCCCTACACCAGGGTTTGAGGCAAATTACACAATGTCACAGAGCATGGGTGCAGTGTCACAACATAGAGAAGGCGGCCTGGGTGCTGGTCCCTCATCATCTCATAGAGAGGTGTGCTCAGGCACTTGCTTGGTGTATCTTCCCATTTGTTTATGTTGTTTTCAGCTTCTTCCATCAATGTCTTATGATTTGTCGGAGTACAGAGGAAATACTTTCAGCTTTTCACCACTGAATATCATGTTGCCTGTATGTTTGTTATATATGGCCTTTATTATGCTGAGGTATGTTTCCTCTATACCCACTTTGTTTTTATCATAAATGGATGTTGAGTTTTGCCAGATGCTTTTTCTGCATCTATTGAGATGATCATATGATTTTTATTCTTCAGCTTGCTAATATGGTATATCACATTGATTGATTTGTAGATATTGAACCAGGTGGTTCTGACCCCAGCTTCTTTCAAACTACTGCTGTGCTGAGACTCAGAGCATGTGAGATTTTGCATGTGCCCCTTAGAGCAGAGTCTCTGTTTCCTATAGCCCTCTGACCCTTCTGTACACAAGTCCCACTGGGCTTCAAAGCCAGTAGTTCTGAGGGGTCATCTTCCTGGTGCAGGACTCCTGGCCTGGGGATCCCAACGTGGGGTTCAGACCTCACTCCTTTGGAAGAACCTCTGCAGTTACAATTATCCTCCTGTTTGTGGATAACCTATCTGGGGGCGTGAGTCTGAACTATATACTGTGTCTCTACCACTCCTACCCGTCTCATTGTGGTTCCTTCTTTGTATCTTGAGTTGTGGAAAGTCTTTTCTGCTAGTCTTCAGATCATTGTAGGTAGTTGCTCTGTAAGTGGTTGTAATTTTGGTGTGCCCGTAGGAGGAGATGAGCTCAGGGTCTTCCTACTCTGCCATCTTGGCTACATACCTCTCCCTCCCTCCCCTCCTTCCTATTTGGTTGGATTTGATGAAGGAAGACTTGATTTCTGGACAGGGCAAGGAGGAAATGAGTGTTGTGAAGCCATGACTTAGCAGAAAAACCATGACTTTCCCCAGTGTCCGCTGTGCCTGGCTGAAGGAGCTTTTGGTTGTAACGCACAGGCTTGATGCTAGAACTAGGGTGTGTGCCTCCAGGCCTGGCACATGTTTCTCTTCATGTGGCAGATGGTAAACATGGGCAGCTCACCACCCCCAAGAAATGGAACAAACTAATGTTATGAGCAAGTTCAAGAGGCTTTTCGTAAATTAAGGAGTGATGTCATGAAGGAGAATTTGGAGTGATGCTGAGAGCAGTTGCCAAACCCTTTCCCCCGATCTGGGTTTGGTGTTGTCCCAGCTGTAGTCTGTCTGGGTCAGGGCACCCATCTAGAGCCCTGCCCCATCCCTGCCAGCATTAGCTGTCACAGCATCCAGCTTATTTCTTTAGACATGTTTTGAAAGTTGTACTTTGTTTATCTCAGTTTTGACTTGCATATTGTCAGTCTCCACCCTAGATCTCCACTGTCACGAGGACGGGGACCTTGACCGTCATGCTTCCTTTTATATCTTCAGTACCCAGGCAGGGCACTTGGGTGTCCGTGAATGAATGAACTGGCCACACTGGTAATAATGCTGTCATGCTCCTGCTTGGGATGAGTGTCTACGCACCAGGACACGGGGCTGGTTAAGGTCTCAGGCATTTCCTGTGTGTTTCTGCCTGCCCTGCCCTCTGCTCCCCACCAAATGATCTATTTCTCCTCTGCCTCACATGTGAAGTTTGTATGTGGTTTATCTTGTTCATGGTTTATATTATGTTTCTTTACAACAAAGCAAAAGAAAAACAATTCCCTTTCGCATCCAAAGGGAAATGTCACTTAAAATCGTATTTCCTGTTTTCATTGCCTACTATTATTCTCCATTTATAAAATTGGTTTTGAAAGATTTCCTGTCACTTAGGTCAAGACCCAGTGGACCAAGCAGCCTGGAGAAGAGGGGCTCATGGCCACAGAGACCCTGTGTGAAATTACAGTGCTGGCCCCTGCTGTAAGCCAAGTAACAATTACACCCCATCTGGGAGCCCATGTGGAGATGCTGGGCTCACCCTGTGGTGCTCTGACTGCCTTGCTCACTGCAACTAGAAGAACAAGGTGTTGTGTGCAGGTAGATGACATGCATGACACTTTGAAGCAAAGTGAATGGGTCAGGGAGAGCTGAACACAGCAGAATCGCATCAGAAATCTTCTGATCTTCCAGATTATTACATGGTTTTTCCAACAAAACAGACCACATAGAAAATAATGCCACTTAATTTATACCCAGGCAAGGTGAAAGAAATCTTAAAAAGTTTGTGGGTGGGCAGAAATTATGGTGAATCACTGAAGTGTCACCATCAATATATCCAAATGACAGAATAAAGCAATAATAATGATGATGATGATGATGATAATAATAATAATAATAACCCACTAGCTATAATTGTATAAATTACTGGCAATGAATGAAAGGTTTTCAGAAATGATTTGAATGTGTATTTAGGATGTTTAACTGGGGATGTGTTGCCAGCATCCGTTGTCTTTTTTGGGTCTTTGCTCAGTTTCCCATATGGAGGTAAGGAGCAGCTGGTCCTGCAACACAGCGAGGTTATGTATGTTTTCTAAATTAGGTTATGAGGGGAAAATGAGAAGGTAGTTAGGAATTCAATGGCATTTCATTTATACTGCATTCAGGGGAGGGTTGACAGCCCTTTCGAATAATCAGAGTCTTTGTTAAAAATCAGCTGGGATATCCTTGATTGCCTATCCCAAGCTGTACAGGCTGCTTGAACAGACAAATAGAGCTTTGTACAATCGAGGGCAAATGGGGATTTGTGTGTGTGTGTGTGTGTGTGTGTGTGTGGTTTTTAATTGATATTTTTATGTGTCAGTTGGGGAGGAGAATCATCCTTGGGAATATACTTAGAAAGCCTCCCTCACTGTGCACCTGGTGATTCCCAAGCATCCATCTCATCAGGTGTTTGATGGTTTTGCAGAGAGGGACTTCTTCAGGGGCCGTAGAAGTCCGTGGTGGCATCAGCAAGTAGATCCCCATCTAGGTCACGGTGCGAAGTTGCTTATCAACATGCCAACACCAGCCGTCTCCTTCCGCCAAGCAGGAGTCTCTGGACTAGGCAAAGGTACTGGCAGTGCTTTTACCAAGAGGTGAGCAGACAGGTGCCAGTTGCCGAGGGGCGATGGAAGCAGCTCCAGGCAGGAGCACAAGCAGACTTGCAGGGGGCGAAGCCTGTAGGCAGCTGTTTGGCTGGCTACATGGTGGCCTCTGTTATGGGGCTTTTGTAGCCATTCAGCCTATCTTCTTGAGAACTTTCCCTACAGGGCTCAGTGAACCTCTTCCATTGCTGTGCTTGGAGTCTGTCACTGCAGTCTCGGTGGCCATGGTCTGTGGTCCACGTGGGGAAATCAGACATGGTAGAGATGAATTGACTCTAGGGAAGTGTATTTAGCCTTCTTCTCTTGGCAAAATGAACATAGAGTGGGGGGTGGGTAGTGGTTCACACTCACAGGAATTGCTTCAGTGGTGATGAGGAAAGTCATAGACAGGTTTTACTTGATCTTCATGGGCTTTGAGAAAAAAATGAACTCACATGTGCAAATATGAAGTGATGTAAAAATATCCAGATTTAAAGCTTGAAAAATTGAGAGGTGTAGCCACCCGAGGCCCCCATTCCCACATAGTGACAGTCCAAGTGAACTGCCCAGTTGGTTGATTTCCATGCTGCTTCCCTGTCATTTATGTTGCCACTCTGTCCCCCCAAAGCACTGAGTTGGCAGTCCTTGGATTAGTTAGGTTAGGGCCACAGCCTCTTTTAGTGAACATAGCAGAGTGTTTTGGTGTATGAGGTCTGAAAGCTCATAGGCAGGATATTCGCAGCATTTACAATTTACTCTGCAGAAAGTAAGCAGTAGTCATTGTCATTGTCACAGTATGGAGGGCTTCTCTTTTGCTAAGCCGCTATGCTATGCTCTACATCTGTTATCTCATTTAAATGTTACTATCCTGTTTTGGATTAAAAACTTTTTGGCTGGAGGCGAGGACTGTTCACAGGACACAGGATAAGAAAGCATTTTAAGGAGACAAGGATTTCTTTTTCTTTCAAGTTTGTGATCCACCGGATGGGACTGTTTCTGAGATTTTTCTTCACCTTTAACATTTTAGAATTTTAGCCTTTGTTTTGGTCTCTTATCCATAAGTCCTATTTGTTTCATTGTGCCTTTTCTCCCAGCTCAAAGAAGACCTGAGCCATGTAAATAATTCCTGATCTGGTATCATTCACAGAATCAAGAAACAGAAATCAGAGTGATCCCCTCTCTCCCTAAATCCACCTCCCCCCAGCACACACTTTCCTATTAGAATGATGACTGGGACAATATCACACATGAAGAAGGGTATGAAAAATGTTCAGAGTGGTTACATTTGAATATGGGGCACTTATCTCTCTGTGCAGGCACCTGATAGAAAAAAATAATTCATCAAACTTTGTTCAAGAAAAAAGAGCATTAAGCCTTCATCAACAACAATATCAAGAGCTCACCATGGCAGGAATGGGACAATAAAGGAGTTATTTTACCAGAATTAACAGGAAGAAATTAGCCGCATGTATCCTTCCTTTTTATCACAGTGTGGTACATTTGCATATTTTGAAATTTCACATTTGCATAGTCAGTGATTTTAAATTAGATTCTCACATTTCCTCTCTGATGTTTGTCATGTGTATAACTTGTCTTAATAACTGAGTTGTTAGCATTTCAGAAACAGTTATCTAATCATTGGCTCAACCCTGAAAACACAGCGCCCAGTTTACCTTTGCAATTTTTAAACAGCTTTACTGACATATAACTCACATATGATACAGTTAACTCACTTAAAGTGTAGAATTCAATGTTTTTTAGTATATCCACAGAATCTGTACATCCATCACCCCAAGATTCATCAGCCCAAGATTTTCATCAGCCCAAGAGAAAACCGTGTACCCGTTATCAGTCCTCTTTGTTCCTCCTTTCTGTTCCTCCTTTCTGTATCTATAGATTTACCTATTCTGGACATTTCATATAAATGGAATCATACAGTGTGTGGTCTTTTGTGACTGGTTTCTTTCACTGAGCATGATGTTTTCAAGGTTTACCCATATTGCAACAAGTGTCAACACTTCATTCTTTGTTATGGTCAAATATTATCCCACCATATAGATATACCACATCCATTTATTGTTTATCCATTCGTCAGTTGATAGTCATTTGAGTTGCTTTGACTGTTTTTAGCTATAATGACTAGTACTGCTATGAACATTTGGGTACATGTTTTTACATGGACATATGTTTTCATTTCTTTTGGGTATATATAGGAATGGGTTTGCTGGGTCACATGGTAACTCTGTGTTTAACCTTTTGAAGAACTGTCATACTTTTTCTAAAGTGGCCGTATAATTTTACATTGCTACCAGAAGTGTGTGAGAGTTCTGTCTTCCCCATATCCTTGCCAACACTTGTTATTTGTCAGTTTGATTATAGCCATCCTGGTGAGTGTAAAGTGGTATCTCATTGTGTTTTTGACTTGCATTTCCCTAATGACTAATAATGTTGAGCATCTTCCATGTGCTTATTGTATATCTTATTTGTGTTTCTTCCTTGGAGAAATTTCTATTCAAATCCTTTGCCCATTCAAAAATTGTGTCATTTGTCTTTTTATGAGTTATTTATGTATTCTAGATACTAGTCCCTTAGAAGATACACAATTTGAACATATTTTTTTCCTATTCTGTGGGTTGTCTTTTTAACTTTCATGATGATAGTCCTTTGTAGCGCAAAAGTTTTTAACTTTGACAAAGCCTAATTTATTTATTTTCCCTATTTTGTTGCGTATATTTTTGGTATCATATATCTAAGAAACCATTGCCTAATCCAAGGTCTGTCTTTTTTCTTTTCTAAGAGTTTTATAGTTTTAGCTTTTACATTTAGGTCTTTGATCCATTCTGAGTTAACTTTTGGATTTGGTGTGAGGTGGTGGTCCGACTTAATGTTTTCCATGTGGATATCAGTTGTCACAGCATCATTTGTTGAAGAGTACCCTTGCAATTTAAGGTGAGTTCCTTTCAGCTCTGACATTTAATCGACCCAGTACTATTACCTACAGAGCTGGACCCCTACAGCTGTAATTAAAACAGCGCTGTTGGGCTGACTGACAAGCACGTAGTAAGCACTTTACGTGTTGTCTGATTTTATACTCACAAACCCCTCTGAGATGGGTCGAGTTACTACCAGTTATTAACCCATGTGTCAGGTGAAGCAATTGAGGCCCTATTTTTTATTATTATAAGAAAACTATTATACTATATGTTGTAGGTAGTTGAGATTTCAACCCAGGCAGGCTTCTTTCAACCTCTGTGCTGTATTGCCTGTCCTTAGGTTCTTAATAAGATCCCATAAACAGTGGCTGCCCGGGACCAGGAGCTATGCTAAGCACTTAAGGTGAATGATCTCAGTACTTTTCAGAGCAGAGTTCATCAGAATAGCGCAGGAAGGCTGTTACAAAGAAGATGGCATTTCACACTTCTAAATTTTAAAAATTTATGTATATCTATTATGACAACAAAAGGGGTATAATTTATGCCATGGAAAACTTTAGTGGTACAAGATTCTAACAACAGCACACACCCACCACCTCCACGTTAGCTGTTTTTTCTTTTCAATCTGATTTGCTGGAATAAACTATGGTCCAACAACAACAACAAAAAAAGAAGATGCCATTTCAGTCATCTAAGAGTTTGCAGTTCCTATGAACTCATAGTTGATGTTGCTGCGGCTGGTCAAGGGACCACATTCCAGGCAGAAAGGGATTCGCCTGTTGGTTCTCAAGCTTGGCTACACACTGGAATCACTTGGAGGCTTGAAAAAATACTTATGCCCAACCCCTCCGTCAGGGATTCTCATTGACCTGGTCTGGGGTGTAGCCTTGGCAGGGAGAATTTTCAAAAACTCCCCAGGAGGTTCTAATGTGCAACCAAGTCTGAGCAGTGCCATCTCATCCTGCAGCGAGCTCCAGGGGTAGCCATTTGAGTCTACTTTTAGAGGTGACTTCCAGAGGCTAACTGATTTGTTCAGGGTTACACAGCTACTAAGTGGAAGAGCTGGGATTTCAGTCCAGGCCTATCTGGTTCCAAGTCCAGCTCCTAACCCTTTCATCGCACCCTACAGCGGCTTCCCTTCTGAAAGCAATTTGAAGGGGAGCCTGAATGAAGTGGGTGACGTCCCCTGGTCTCAGCGAGCCTTTGGAGAGGGTCATCCGACACCTGTGCCCCTGGGCTGCTAGGCCCCCCCACCCCCATGCCCTCCCCCTGCAGAGGCTGTGTTCTCTTGTGGCGTGCCTGTGGGACCTGGGTACAGGTATTCACTTCTTGCCACTTTAAGAGGATCTGGATGTGGTGTCCCAGTCTCTCTAAATCAAGTTTGTGTTCTCTCATTTATCAGGTTACTTCATGAGGGAATTGGGCAGGGTGAGCAATGCTTTCAACTAAAGCCTGTTGGGAGTGGGACAAAATGCTCATTTCTTTGAGAATCCCTATGGTTTCAAGGAGGAGAAAATAAAGGTTTGAGAGTAGGGGTGCAATTTATTTGTCTTTTCTTCTTCCCCTAAGCCACCTCCATCCCTATAAGGCCTGCGTGTGGGTATGAGTACTTACCTCATCTGCCCTGTCTGTCCTCAGCCCTGGATGCTTTACCATCCTACGCCCTTTGTGGACTGTGAGCTGTATCCCAAGAAGTGGACAGCCTGGGACCTTGGGTTGGCTCTTGTGGGAACTAGATTTACAGCCTAATTAGGAAATGCCGGCTGCCTCCCTAGAAGGAGTTGAAGGCTACTGGGGGAGACAGATACTGAGTTAGAAGTTGGAGGAGTGGGGAAGGCTTGGAGGTGAGAAGTCCAGGCTGCTCAGGTGGTGCCCACCCAGGGAGCTGAGGAGTGATGAGGAAAATACCCCAGGACCTAGGAGATGGCAAAGGGAAGGGGCTCTGGGGAGGAGGAGCAGCACATGTGAACCTGGAGAGGGAGCAGAGCACAGGGCAAGTTGAAGAAGTTGAAAGGAGGGTGGAATGGGGAATGGGGTTGGAGAGAGCAAGACAGGGGGGCACTGGGGGGTCTGTGAGTTGATGGGAACACTTGGGGCCTGCTGCAGTGGGATAAATGAGATCTATTAGTGTGGTTATTTGAATGCCTCCCTTGACCCCCTCCCCCACCCCCACCCCCCACCGGTTCAGTGGCTGGGTCCATCTTGCGCCCTGTATCACCCCAGCACCTCACCACCAGGCTTGGGGAGCCAGTAGGTGTTCACTGAAGAGTTGGGGTGTCCTGCTGAGGATGCGGGAAGCTGCGGGAGGGTTTGCATTTCTGTCTCTGCATCACTCATTGGCTGTCTAATTTTCCCTTTGTGGCGAGGGCAACACTGCCATCTTCCCCACTTTTCTCTCTGCTTTTGATTTATGTTCACCTACCGCTCCCCTCAAAAAAGTTTTCTGCCCTTTCAGTAATCAGAAGCGGTGCTGTGAGAGGGCTCCTCCAAATCTCAGTGGGAAGCTTGGCTTCTTTGTCCTCTGTCCGAGACTCTCCTTTGGCTGAGTACGCTTTGGTGGCTGGAGAAAACTAAGCCAAGAGCCCAGCTTTATTTTCACCTACATTTAGCAGATCAGTTCAGATTGTCTGACTTTGGGGAGTCTGACCCACCCCTCTGAGGTGGCACCTCCTTGTGGTAGAAAGGTGATGTGGATCTTCCTGGCATTGCAGTGTTTTCCCAGGGGCCAGGGAGCTATGCTCCAAGGCTTCGTTTGGTCTTCCTGCAGCCCTGGCTTGTCTGAGGGAAGGCAAAGATGCAGATTAGAGAGAACATTTGGGGAAGAAAACTCTGTTGGTAACCTGAGCTCATCAGCCCCAGACTTTCAGTAGGGTGTAGGCTGGTGTCCAGTGTGGGGCAGCCTGAGGCCAGCCTCTAATGAAGTGACGTGGGTGGGAAGCCCAAGGATCACACAGACATAGCTGCCAGACAATTTTAATAGTTATATGTATATTTTAATCCTTCATAGAACCGATATAACTGCCCTTTAAAACAAATTTATCTAAGCTATGTGAGTTGATTTAAAGAAATGTAGTCAGGAAAGGTGAGATGAGGAGACTGGTTGGGGCATGGTTTTTGGGGTGATTGTAGACTCCCTAGGACTCTGTCATTAGGGAAGGGGACAGGTGAGATGTACTGGATGTAAACAAAGCAACCCATGCTGAGCTGGAGTGAAACAATGCATAAGAAATAGAGCAAGACTTACAGCATAGTAGTATCTATATAAATTAAAAGCATGTAAAACAGCATGCATTTTGCATAAACACACACACAGTTCAGGATGTCTATCATATTCATTAGAGTGGGTGTCTATGGGGGCAGGGGATAAGCATGTGGGTCCGGAATGGAGGGGGAAGTATGAATCAAGAGGGGGCTCTGCATGATGATAATACGCTAGGTGTATGAGTAACTCAACCTTCGGTATAAGCTGTAGGTACACACACGCACACACACACACACACACACGCACACACACACACACACACACACACACACACAGACACAGAGTGAGCTATAGATAAGACATATATCTGTCCACAGGGTGGTAGACTGAGAAGGTGAATAGTATGGTGATATGCTAATGTATGAAGTTTGAGCAATAGTGTAAAGGTAGAATGATAACCTTTATAATGAACATTTCTTACTTTTTTTGTATCTGGCCCCCACCTTGTGATTTACACAGTATTGCATTTCATTTTCTCAACAACCTTATGAAGTAGGTAGTATTTTTACCCTTTTCACAGATGAGTAAACTACAGTGGATCCAGGGTCATGGAGGGAAAGCATGGCAGAGCAGACGCGGACCTAGTCCATCTGACTCCAAAGTCCCTGTCCATCATTTCTGTAGCTGCACAACCCCCTTTAGCTTAAGAATGCTTTTTAAATGGGTGCACCTTTAACAACCTGGCTAATTAATGCCCGCATTGCTTGACTTCTGCTGTCTCTACGTTAGCTGAAACCAGAGTCGTCCCACAGTAGTTGAAGGCCCTGTGGTGATTACTAGGTTAGAAGGATGGAGGAAGATTTGTTGCTGCAGCCCTTTTGCTACTCCTGGTAACTTGATTTCATGCCTCTGAAGTCCCAAGTCTTATTGTCTTATCTTTTCCCGTTTTTGTTTGTCATTCGCAGTATTGCCCCAGTGTCATTCCCTGTACCACCATCCCCTCCCTCTGCCCCATGAGCCAGCCAGGCAAATAATTATATAATATTGGGCTTCTGTATGTGTGTCTTCCAAGTGATTTACCAGGAAGATGCACAACTCAACTGTGGACAGCTGAATCACCTGGAATGCTTTATAGTTTATTTCACTGGCCACATGAGTACATCAAGCCACGAAGTCCTTCCTGGTCATTAAGATGTATAGTCTTGCATCCACAGGGTTTGGGTGCCTTAAGTGAGAGCCTTGTCTGACCTGGTGGCTGTTGGCAGGGCTCTGGGAGTGCACCCCGAGGGCAGACAATGCCAGTAAATTGTAATCACAATGGAGCACTAGTGAAGAAGTAAACGGTTCTGAAACTGTGCTATAAATTGTCAACCAGTGATGATTCTGTTTTTTTATGGAGGTTAAATTACAGCAATCACCAGTGCACAAAGATGCTGCAGTAAGAAAACATTTGGGAACAATGTTTTTCTTCTAAGGCTTGGGTGATGGGTGTGCAGGAATAAAACATCATAACCTGTTTACTGTGGGCCAGAAAGGAAAATATGAACTATAGCCCACTGCATGGGAGCACTCTCTTTTTCTTTTATGTATCAGGCAGGCTGTGAGTGTGTTGCCATTGCCACAGGGAAAGATGATAAACCTGCCTGGAAGACAACTTCCAACTATGTTTTTCTTCTTTCTATATTCTCTCCATCTCCCTTCCTCTCACCACCCGTGTGTGTGTGTGTGTGTGTGTGTGTGTGTGTGTGTGTGTTTATATCTATTTGGGCTAGGATAAAATGAACCAGAGAGCAATGCCATCTCAGTGATGACCAGCTTACAGATGCTGTCTTTCTCAAGTTCCTCAGCAGGCCATCAAAAGGGCTTATATATGATGGGTCACTTGATTCAGTGGTGAAGAAGAGATCCCTGAATCCAGGTTGAAACCCTGCCTGCCTCTTGACAGCTGTGTGATCTAGGGAAGGTCATTTCTCTCTCTGAGCCTCAGGATCGTCGACTGCAAAATGACAGCAGTGACTTAACCTCACTTGTGGGGGCCTATAAAACATGTGTACCAATTCTGGAGACACAGGAAGTGCCTAGTAATTGTTTCTTCTCATTATTATTGTCTAGCAGCAGCAGCAGCAGCGATTAGCAGCATCACCACAGATCTTCAGGCACCCCTTTGTAGTAGCTGTGCTATTTTCACTAACCTTGGCATTATGTTGCAGTCTTCAGAATTTATGCATAAAGGCAACTGTGTTAACTGTGGAAGTTCGATTTGTTATTGCAGAGAGCTTATCGCCCTCCATTATTCCTCATTTCATTTACAATGAATCAAAACCCATTCATTGGCAAGGCTGTTGCAAGATTCTGGCCCTGCCCCCCTCTCCTAGCCCCTTCCTGCTGAGTTCCCATGTGGACCTTCTACTTGTTTCTTGAACTCGCCAAGCCCAGTACTCTCTGCAGTGCCCTTGCACGCGGGGTTCTCTCTGAGTGGAATCTTTCTTGCCAGATCTGGTTCCTCCTTGTTATTCAGGGTTCAGCTCAGCTTCTCCTTTTCTTAAGGTGGCCTTCCTTGGCGAGCTTGCTTAAGATAGAACCTCCTCGTACCCTACCCAAAACACCACCCTCACTCTCCTCCCCTACCCATTGTCCTCTCATTGCTTGTTTATGCCTCTTCTTATGAAACTCATCAGTATCTGAAATTACTTTTTACTGTATCTGGCTTTTATTTCCTTCCCCACTAGAATTTAAGTCCCAAGAGGAGGACTATGTAACCTGTTCACCTAGGACAGTGCCTTCTATAGTGCAGATACCCAAAAACTATTCCTTGAATGAGCAACGAGTGTTTTGCTGATGTGCAGGAGATCAGATCAGAATATTTTACCTATGAAAATATTGGAAACTCAGTTTAAATAAATCCTCATTAACAGCCTTTTAAAGTAGGATACCCAGCACTTTTGTTTTGGCAAGTGAATTGTAAGATGCACTCTAGTGGGTAGAATTAAAACTACTAATGACACCACTGGTTCCTGGTAATTACAGGGTGGAAAGTAATATGCGATTTAATCGTCAAACCCTGATTTTCTCATGGCTTTAAAGAGTATAATTTGTGATGACCTGTAAATATTTGTTGAATAATTAATTATGAATTTTACATGCATGTATTTAATGATACTGTAGGGTTATTTTTTGGAGGAAAGATTTCCCCAAGGGTGATGAGTAACAGTGCTTAACTCATTTTGATTGTGACAAAGGACAAAGAAAAGTGACAATATTGCAAGGGAAATGATTTTAGAAAAGTTAGGTTATAGACAAGTAAAATCCTATTGACTTTTAAAAAACACTTAGAAATATTACTTCCACCAATGTTATTCTTTAGATTTGAGCTGATAGTGTACCCCTTCCCAACATTTTATTATGAAAAAGTTCAAATATACAGCAAAATCGAAATAGTTTTACCACGAACATCTGTATGCTCATCACCCATATCTGTCCATTTACCCATCCCTCTGACCATCTATTAAAACGTCTTATTTTTGGTACAGTTCAAAGCAAATTGCAGACTCCTTGGTAGTATTTTTAACAATCCATTTTTCATTGGAAAAGAAACATGTTTTGTGGGTTGATATATAAGTCTAATATATTGCATGCAGAAGTTTGAAGTGGAGTTAGTGAAATCTTCAGCCTAATTAAACAGGACCCAGAGTCTTCCCGGGCTCTCTCCTTAGATTTGAAATGATATGTTATTATCATGTGCACTATCTTAGACAGATACACTGCTGACACATCTTAAACTTTTGAAAGTGTAAAGAAAGACACAGAAATCCCTCCAGGTATTTCAAACAGGAAGAGCTTGAACGGAGAATTCAAGGCTGAGGCAACAAATATCAGAGAAAGCCAACTCTAATTTTTAGGAAACCAGGAAGTGTGGGGATCCCAGGGGATGTGCCACCTATGATTTCAGCTGCCTGAAGTACTGAGATGGATGATTTGCTGGAACATGCTGGAAGCTGCTGGCAAAGCCTCCTGCTGCCCTCAGCTGAAGCCCTAATACCTGTGGCTCATTGCTTTAGAGTCAATAAGACTGCTCTGCTTCTCCTGCTCTCACGTTTCCCAGCAGGCCTCTCATTGGCTGAATCTAACCTGGACCCTTCCTGGAGGATTCTGGGAAATGTAGTTCCTGGGCTACAAGTCTCCACTCTACAGGACCAAGGGCGTTACCAACAATAAGCACAAGGGTATTTACCAGTAGGAAACTTTATATATATAATTCTATATTTAGCATGTTGAGAAAAGTAGTTAGCCACTTCCATAGTTTTTCATGGAATATGTACAGTATTCTAGTGTCATTTGGTGATACAAATGATAGTATTTTGCTATTGCAAATGTTCAGAATTATAATCCATGACTTGTATCCTGTCCTATTAAACTTTAATAAATTCACACTGACCAAAGAAATGTGTTTGGGCAGATGGACGCATGACTGGAGGAAAAAGAGCTTATATAATGATGCATCCCCAAAGTATATGTTTTCAAATGATCTCTTAAGGGGCCAGGGGTGGGAATCTTTCCAAAGTGCAAAGGAGAACAGGGAAATGATGGACTGACACAACATGGAGTTGTGTTTACTGGGAAGGACTGTCTGGCCTGGAGCCCTGTGGAATCATTTATGGCCCTGCTTCTGCCCCCAGTGCTCTCCAGAATTCCATGTTAGAACTGCATAATCAGGTTAATACACATTTTGGACAGATTTGAGCTCAAAGGACACCTGACCCTTCTGGCATGGATGTCTGCTGTGTTCTGCCTTCCAAATATCCAACCCCCTGGCTCGGGCAGCTGCACCCTAACTGTCTTTCCTCATTCTAGACAATGGTGGGGGTGGGGTGATGGGTGACACATGGCCTAGGCCTGGGCAGTCTGTGTATTTCTTTCTTGGACAGTCATTTATCTCAGGATGGGTGCTTGACTTGGGTCAGCCCGAAGAAACCCCACTAGGGACTTTTTTTGGAAAGATGCGGACAGAGATGCTCTCTTTTCACTAGTTTGGCTCAGCTGCTGGGATATACTGTAGAGGTGCCACAGCTATGTTCGCTTAGCCCTATAAGGGGAGCGCTTGCTGAGAACAAAGCCCAGCAGTGATACAGGCTGTGTGTGCAGGCTCACACATGCAGGCATGGAGCTGTATGGTGATAGGGTTTATACTCTGAATCCAGCTGTGGCTACAGCTGGCATTAGGCTGGGCATTTTACTTTTATGAGCCAATTAGTTCCCCCCCACACTTTTTTTTTTTTTCAGCTGAGTCAGTTTGATAATATCTGTCACTTGCAACTAAATGCGTCTTAACACACCACTCATTTAAAAAACGCCAAACCTGAGTCCATTCTGTAATTTTACCATAGGGCACCTCTTTTGGACTTAGATGTTTCTGCATTGAGACACTGCCACCCCACCTCCATTTTTGGTGTCCACCTGGGCTGTAACCCCCTAAAAGCAGACTTGGCACCCTTTTCTTCAGTACCTTACAGAACTGTAAGCTCTCCATAGCAGGAATCGAGTCTACTTTAAATGAATAAATAGCTCCTCTCTCTGCTTTCAGGATTTACTTCTGGGCTGTGACTAATTGAAGCTCCATAAAAGTTAGGGGTCCCCGACCCTCACCTGCATGATGTCCTCGGCACAGGTCACCTCAGCCTCAGAACTTGCTTAAGGTTCCTATACCTCCTGGCTACATTGTGAACACCAAGCTAATGTGACTCTTGACCAACCTACTCCTGTTTGATGCCTCTGGCTCAGAGCACACACAAACAAAATCCCTTTTTAATTTTCAATCTCTAGTGTGAAGATTGGCCACCACCAGATCATGTAATAACAGTGCCCAAATTGAAACAGATATAAATATGTGTTGCTTCCAGTCCTTTATAAGGGGGTTGCAAAGTAATTACAAGCATGCAAGAACAAAGCCATGAGAGAATCACTGTGTGGTCTTATTAATGTCTCTTTCATCAAGTCATTTTTGTCAGACTCTGTGTGTGTGTGTGTGTGTGTGTGTGTTTTCCATTTTGGGCATTGGAGTTGGTTCATTCAGATTTGCATTACATAGAGGGAGAGCTGTGTTAGCGTTATGATTCCAAGACCCTCAAATCATCACCAGGCTGTGCAATTGTAAAATGTGATGTGATTGGAAAAGTGGAGCTTGTTCCAGCTGAACTTGGCTTTGGATTCCTATGATTTTCTGGTAATAGATGCTGTGCTTCCTCCCCCTGCACTCCCACGCCCTTTCTTTTCTATGCAACATCCATTACTCTACTTTCTGGTACTCTACTTTCTGATTTTCCATGGAATCTGCCTCTTCCTAACTGTCAGTCCACAAGGTTTGGATGGAGCAGATTCCAGTTACCTGGTCTGCTCTTTCCTCAGACAGCCACATGGTTTGCCCTGCACTTCATTCTGGTCTCTGTTCAAATGTCAGTTCTCAAAGAGGCATTCCCTGGTCACCCTCACTAAGATAGCATCTCTGGCCCTTTTAGTCACATGAGCTAATACATCCTACCTTGTGTAGTAAGCACCTTTGAGTTAGGTTTCTGTTCCTCACTGGTAAAGAAGTCCAGATGGGAATGCTGCGTTTATTCAAGCTCCTTTAGTGTTTGTTCTCGCTCTGCTCCAAGGTCCTAGCACTCTGACCTCACCAGGGGCTGGTTCAGCATCCCCACAGTAGAGCCCTTGGGTAGTTCCCTGACCTAGGCCTGAGTTGGAGCTACAGTGCCTGTCTGCTCTCTGCCAGGTAACTTAACGGAGATTTAGTGGGAGGCTATGCAGAGAGATGATGTGCCTGGATGTGTAAAGTAGAGACAAGTTCCAAGTGGGTGTACCCAAACTTCCCTCTGACCTGAAGGGGCCAGGGAGGTTCGTTCACCCTGCCATTTGGTATACACACATGGGGTAACCTGGCAAGGATATAAAGTGTAGGAAAGGGTGCCTGGTGTTATTACCACTAAAATTCCATTCTCCAGGAGCTCAAAGCCCTGAGAGGCTGGATATGTCAGGAAACTCTCCAGCAACTGATAGCAGATAGGTACTGAGAGCTTTCTCCATTCATCCATCTGCTGATACTTCTGAAAAATGCAAATCTTTACATTGACTTAGCTCTTGAAATGGCACTTGTGTAATGTATTTAATTACCTGTACTCCCTCTGTCCAAGCTACAATGAGGCCTTCTTTGTTTTGTTTTTTATCTTTCTGTTTTTTTATAGTCTAAATATGTAGCATAGGGCCTCAGTCAATAATAATAGTTGATAATTGTCAAGTTAATAGAATAATAAGTAACAATTATTGACTGTCTGCAATGGCCAGGCATGGTTCTAATCCCATTACATATATAAATTTATTTAATCTTCATAACAATATTAAGGGGGTAGTTAGTACTATTTCTTTGTTTTGTAGATGAAGAAACTGGCTCACAGAACTATTTAGTGACTTGCCAGAAATCACACAGCTGGCAAGTGGAAGAGCTTGGACTTGGGCCTATATGTATCTATGCAGTATTCACTTTAATAATGTGCAAAAATAATACAGTAGTCATATATTTTTGCTGTGTCACCTAAACATACATTAGAATGTTTGTAACAGAGTGTCATAGGCTGCTTATCTACTGCATATTTACTGAACCATGCTTATGTGTAAATGGTAAGTATTAGAGAGATTTAAAGATGGGTAAGTTAGCTTCAGGATCTGAGAAGCTTACAGTCTAGAGTTAGTGATAGAAATCTATTCACAAAGAGGTCCTATGAGGCGATGGGACTGAGTATTATAGTAGAGATACAGTTCTGTTGAAATGTACAGGAGATGGTGGTTGATGCCGGTCTCTGCCAGGAGAGGGCTCTGAGAAGAGGTGGAAAAGGCAGGCAAGTGAGAGGGAGAACCATGTGATCATTGACCTAGGAGTAGGGCATCTTCCTGTGTGAAGTTGATGCTTCACAACCTGAGGCCTTGTGTTCCCTCCAAGCCAGTAGATTAGATGACAAATCATTGATAAGAACAGCATTGAACAAATCACTGACCGGCTTAAACTTTGAAAACACCTCCTAGATCCCAGGAGGTAAAACTGACATCAATAAAGAGAGTGTCTAAGGTGATTGGCCAGGACTGGTTTGAGGTTGACAAGGTAGATAACTGGCTCCCGGCAAACATGGAGATGTGCCTCTGAAGCCTAATCTGGGCTGGAGCTGCCTGGAAGGGGAGCCACCAGGCCTTGGCTCTCTGGTTGTCTGGGGCTCTGAGCAGGAAGCCACGGGGCCCAGAGAGGAGTGTATCTGGGGAAGCCCCCTCTGTGCAGCTGTGTGTGCACAGACACCCCCACACATCAAAACAATTTGCTGTCCATACATTTTGGAGTGAACCCTTCTTGGATAGTGAGCACTTTAAACAGATTTATTGCATTAAAGAAGTTCTTAAACTGTTTTTTCCTCTTGGGAAAATGTGTTAAATCCAAAGAAGTACTTGTATATCTTCAGTGAATTTAAGGCTCACGTGAGAAGCTTTAAATGCAGGTTTGTGGGCCCCACTCAGAGGGTTGATTCAGTAAACTTGGAGGAGGACTGGGGCGCCGAAATTTTAAAACTATCCAACTCTCCTCCCCACCTCCACCTGCCAGACAGTTTCTAGCCAGAGAGGTCGTAGAATCTCATTTTGAGAAGCCACGAGCCAGAGCACAAATTTCTGAATGAGGGTATATAAGATATACCTCTCCTGAGCAGGAAGAAAATATTACAATGTGTCTTTTAAAATATCTTTCTTTGTATATGTTTTATAATATATCAATTCATAGTAGAGGAATAATACATCAAGATAATGTATACAATAGTGATATTTATGTAATTTGTATATAAATGTACCCGTTTGCAGGCATATGCTAACTTTTTTGCTAATAAGAATGTGCATTTAAGACAGACAGTTTAAAGGAAATTTTGGGCATTTATCTTGCTGAAATTGGCCAAGCATATTGTGTCACAGATAATTAGAGGAAGAAGTAGCAGGTATTACACTTCATTTATAATTAGTGAATAATAAGCTTTATTATTAAGGTGCACTGCTGAGTTATGCTTGCATTGCCCCTCTCTCTCACCTCTCTGTTTCCAGGAGCCCATCTCCCTGTGATTGCAGCAGGGAGTGCTTCATTACCTGGTAGCTGGACCTCTTGATTAGACTGGGTTCCTCCGAGGCAGAGCCAGTGTGTCCTTATTCAGCTTTGTGTACCTGTCCCCACCACAGGGTCTGGGTCCTCCAATGTTTGGTAACTAAATGAAGGAGAGAGGGTGGGAAGGACTCTAACCTTTGCTTTCTGTCATTGTCCTTGGCATAATGGGAGGCATAAACAAGAACAAATTGTGTTTTGGCAAAGATAAATGGTTTTTCTCTATACAGTTCTTTTCAGTCTAATATGCCATCTGATCAGAAGGTCTCTGTTCCCTAGGGAACTTCTCTTTGAATGGAGACATAGACTCACAGGACCTGGTTTGGGTTCCAGCTCTGCTGTGACCTTCATATAATTTGCTCTTCCTCTGGGATTGGGGTGGGTGTCTCAGTTTCTCCATCGGTGAAATAAGGGAGTTGGAGTGTCCCAAACTCCAGGGATTCCTGTTTTGCCTTCATAATTTTTGTATCACCTATTGAAATGTTGAAGAGGATTTTTTCTTTACTACAATGAATTCCTTAAGTTTACTTTAAAAGCAGCCTTTTTAAAATCACTAACGTTGGAGGAAAACCAGCTGGCCATAAAAGAAGACACATAAGGCAGTAGAGTGAACCCTCAACAGCCTTACTCGGTTCTAGCTCACTGCCATGGCCCATAGGGCTTGGAGCCAAGGGCCCGTGGGGAGAGGGGGATGAGTCCAGATTGGAAAGGCCTTAGAGGTCCAGAACACTGGGCTGAGACTTCCCTTCTCCTTGTCTCAGTCATGAGGCTGGAAGGGGAGGTACAAAAGAAATACTTTTCTCTCTCTGAGGTTCAGTATTATTTAATATGTTGTCTAGTGACTACCTACTGTAACTTCCCAAAGTACCTGAATTCCTACACGGTCCCCACTGGCCTCAGCCTCTGACCCTGGAGGATTCCAGGATTCCAGGCTTTTTTTTTAACCTTAGCTAGGACATGATTAGTTACTGGGTCTCTCATGTTACGCTTTTTTTTTTCTTTTTGCAAAATTGCATGTTTAGTGTTTGAATCACAGCTTCCCAGGAAACCAGGTGTCTCTTACAGCTGTTTTCAGCTTAAATAAATATAGGGGTTTGGAAAGATCCCACTCGTATCATGACATCTGTCCTCCCGTGCCAGGATTTATAGGATCCTGCCCTGTATCTATGGACTGAGTGTACTTCCTGCCTTAGACCCTTGCTGGGGGCTAAGGAGGATTAAAATAAATGTTCCCACCCTGGAGGAGGGGGAAGCCATATCCTTGCTCAAGAGGTTTGATGACCCTGCCTTGAAGTTGGACTGTTGTTAGTTTAGGCCTGATTTATAGTGGTCCTTTTGTAAGTGTCACTTCTTGAGAAGTGCATGGCAGTGGGAAGAGATGACAGGACCCAGAGGGCTCCCTGAGTAACAGGTATCATGTGTCTCATCCAGCATCTGGTCCAGCCTAACACCAGGGAGGACAGCAGTCTGAAGAGATCCTTTGGGGCTGTCAGAATAGCCTGCATCAAGGAGCATAACATGGAGTCGACTTCTCCTTTAGAATACTAAATGGCCTTTGCCATAGTTTTGTTTCATGTTCATAATATTTAGATGTTAATTGTATTTGGGATCTCTGTGAACTGGTTTGCCATCACATAATTGTTACCTGTTGGTCTTCTCATGCATCTTTTTTTTTTTTTTTTTTTTTGGCGGTACGCGGGCCTCTCACTGTTGTGGCCTCTCCCGCTGCGGAGCACAGGCTCCAGATGCGCAGGCTCAGCGGTCATGGCTCATGGGCCCAGCCGCTCCGCGGCATGTGGGATCTTCCTGGACCGGGGCACGAACCCGTGTCCCCTGCATCGGCAGGCGGACTCTCAACCACTGCGCCACCAGGGAAGCCCTCATGCATCTTTTTAAATTAAGAAACTTTACTTTTAAAAACAGTTTTACATTTTGAGAAAAATAGAGCAGAAAATACAGAGTATTCCCATATGCCTCTTCTCTCCTCCCACTCCATCCGGTGTCTCCTTTTATTAACATTTCGCATTAGTGTGGTACGTTTGTTAAAATCAATGAATGAAGGTTGATATGATATTATTAACTAAAGTCCATAGTTTACATTGGAGTGCACTATTTGTGTTGTACAGGGTCTTAGTCAGTTTGGGCTGCTATAACAAGGTATTATAGACTAGCAGGCATGTAAACAACGGAAGTTTATTTCTCCCAGTTCTGGAGGCTGGGTATCCAAGATCAGGGTGCCAGCATGCTCAGGTTCTGGTGAGTGCCCTCTTTCTGGCTGCAGACAGCTGATGTTTCATTGCATCCTCACATGGTGGAAAGAGAGAAAGCTAGCCCTCTGTCCTCTTCTTATAAAGACACTGATCCCATTCATGAGGGCTCCACCCTCATGATCACTCCCCAAAGCCCCACCTCTAAACACCATCACATTGGGGATTAAATTTCAACATATAAATTTTGCAGAGATACAAACATTTGGTTCTATGGGCTTTAACAAATGTATAATGTCATGTATCTACCATTTCATTATCATTCAGAATAGTTTCACTGCTCTCAAAATCTGCTATGCTCCTGGCAACCAGCGATCTTTTTACTGTCTCTTCATATAATTTTTTTTGGAACTGTGGTTAGATCTACTTGATTTTGTGTCTCTGAAGTCCTGTGCCTTCTTGTCTTATGTGGAGTGTTGGTAGAGCCTTGACCCCATGTGGAGAGCCCTGCTGTATATTTTCCATGTGGGATCACCCTGAGCCCCCCCCCCCTCCCAATCACTCACATAAGGAGGGAGAGGTAGGGAGGCCAGTAGCTGGGCCTGCAAATAGCAAAGATTGGATTAAATCCCCATCTGCTCAACCCCACATCTCCCTTTCTTCATCAGTGCACTTTCCTGCTGGTGTGGGCTCTTGATGAAGAAGTGATTTAAATGCTCTTCTTAGGGTTATAATACTCCCTTTTATTTTGGAGATCAGCTGAAATAGAGATCTTTATTCTGCCTTATTAATTATAAGTCCTTTAGATGATAACTTAAGATGATAACTTCAGTTTTTCTGCTGCTCACGTTTCTATCAGATTTGATAGATGCCTTGTAATAAACACCCTTAACACAGAGCCTGCTTATTTCTATGTTAAACATCAGAAGTTTGGGGGGCACAGATAAAGAATCAGAAATAACTTGTTTAAAATAACTTGTTTAAAATCACCAACTCCTTCTTCGTTGAAGGCTTTTTTGGGGTCTGTTTACCAGGTGACCCCATGGATCTAGTACGATGACTCAAGGCTTCCCTCTGCCCCATCCAAGGTAGAATCTCTGTGTCCTTGCCTGGGGACCACTGTGCACACACAGACTGCCTCAGGACCCTTCCGGGCACTGACTGTGGGCCCACCTTCCTCTCCCAGACTTTCAGCCCCTAGAAGGCAGGAACCTCTCTCAGGGCCTCATACACTGTGGGCACTTAATAAATGTATATTCAATAAATGTAATTATATAGGGCTATTTGCTTTTCAAAGCAGGCCTGTATATAGAAAGTCACATCTTACATTTATTCAACTCTCATGTGTCAATACAAAGAAGTTAATGTTTCTTGAAAGAAAATTCCTAGATTGTTCTGCGCTTGGGTTCATTAGAGTGATAAGTTGATTGCAGCGCAAGACTTGATTGATCAAGAACACCCAATGTGCCAGCCAGGATATGCACCTGGACCATAGCTCAGTTCTCTAACCATTCCCAGGCCCCTTTGCTGCCTGTGAATGGGCTCAACATAGACGATTATTGTTCTTTTTGGAATTTGGCCTTCACTGTTCTCAACCTGAGTAAGTATTGACACGTTTAGGTGTTCTTTTTTATTTCACTGGCTGGCATTATGGCCAAAAGAACTGTGATCATGATTCATTGAAACATTTTAACTGCAAGATAAAATATTTTTTAATTGATGGAATCTTGATGTTCAGGTCAAAATGGGTAATTTTCTGGTAATTTTATTGCCAGTCCTCTGATACCTACAATATTATGTTTTAGTTAGAAAATGCTTGATTCTCTGAACTCCCAGATATTTATTTCCTTTTAAATGGAAATTCAAGGCACATTATCAGGAGTCTTGTTCACAGAAGAAACGCTGCTATCTCTTTACCCATAACTCAAGTTTTTCTCATTCTGTGGCTATTGCAAATGGCATGAAAATTATTTGCTCATCCTTTTTTTCTGTCAAGAAGAGATATTTTTGTGTTAGAAACACACCTAATTGCCACTCTTTTTTTCGATTAGCATCCCGCAGTAGGAAGTAAGAGGCTCCTGGCTCTGTCCCAGGGAGGGAGAGAGAAAATGGATCTGTGGTGGTGATGAGGATGGTGGTGATGGGCAGGGGGAGGGCAAAAAGGCATTTCAGGGAGCAGGGGGCTGAGTTTCTGAGCTGTTTTGCAGTTGGCACTCTCATTTCCACAATCACACTGCAGGATTAAAGAAGAGGGACTTAGGAGTATGGTATGAAGCAGAGCAAGAAGCGCCCACACCCTGAGCCCACTGAGCCCGTGGATTGAATCTGTCCAGGACTGGCCTCTCACAACCATTTGTTCTGAACATTGCGCTTTCTCATTAGGAATCTCTCATTAAGAGACATTCCTAAGAGGCAGCTCCTTTTAGGAATTTTGAAGCAAAGACTTCCTGAAGCCCATCAGCAGTACCAGCCCATCTGTCACTCCTCCTCCCCACTACCCCTAATGGCTCCCCTGACTCTGCACCAAGCTGTTTGCTCCTTATCTTTCCAGAACATTGCTGTGTTTATCTTTATTTCACTATGCTCCTTTAATTTTTGTCTGTCTGACTTCTCATTATTCGCTTCCGTATCTTTAAAATCATCAATGAGCTGCTTTTTTCTTTTTAATTAGATTTAAGCCTCTTTTGTCCACAAAGCTTCCTGGAAAATCACACCACCCAGGCGTCCATCATGGCAGCCCGTAGTCTGGCTTTGTTAGGGGACGTTCTGCCTTGTCCTGGAGTCTCTTCTTTGTTAGATGGATGTCTCTCTCTGTTTAATTGTGGCTTCCTTGAATTCTTACCTCCATTTCCAACCTCAGTACACCTCCTGCATCTGAGCATCAGGAACCTCTGTTCTTTACCCTGCTGTTCAGGTGGTTGCCTTCGGAGACGTGTCTGTGAGTGCTGGCCACCATGATGTACTGGACAGAGAGCCCTTGGGTTTGGAAATTGCCTGTGCAGTTGTCTTGTGTTTTGGCTCTTGATGCAGCTTTTGATGTCTTGTGATCAAAGTAGTTGAATTCAGTTGTACCTTCAGCTCTGACTGCGCATCAGGATAGAGTTAACAGTTCTGCCCAGTGAGCAGGGGTCCCTTCCCTATGCCTGTTCAATCTTCACAACTTTATGGTGAGAGAGTTAAAAGAAAGGCCTTTGAAAGGGAAGTGGACTGCCCCCCTCCCCCTTTTTAAAAAAAGGTGTTCAAATAACTGCACTCTTGCCAAAAACTCCAGTTGGGTTTCCAGTTGCCCAATTTAACTTTAGTTCTTATTTTATTTGTTTAAATGGATAGTTCCAATGAGTGTAGTATTTTCCTGATTGAGGCTAATCACTTTTCTGTTCATTATTTTATTAATCCAACCTTTATTAAGTATCCGTTATACTTCAGGTGCTGTGCCAGGCCCTGAGATAGAGAAATGAACATGATAGACATGGTCTTTCCCTCATTGAGCTTAAGCTCTGGGTATCTGGGGACTCAATGTAATTTATGACATTAGGATAAATGTACAGAGACTCTACCACAGAGGGGTAGAGCATTTTATCGTTTTCTTTATTATTAATTTTTACTGCAGTATAGTCGCTTTACAATGTTGTGTTAGTTTCTGCTGTACAGCAAAGTGAATCAGTTATACATGTACATATATCCCATCTTTTTTAGATTTCCTTCCTATTTAGGTCACCACAGAGCACTGAGTACTATACAGTACTATATAGTACTCAGTGCTGTACAGTTCCCTGTGCTATACAGTAGGTTCTCATTAGTTATCTTTTTTAAAATTTATTTTTTGGCTGCGTCAGGTCTTAGTTGCAGTGCGCGGGATCTTTCATTGCAGCAGGTGGCCTTCTCATCTTTCCTTGTGGTGCACAGGCTTCTCTCTAGTTGTGGTGTGCGGGCTTCTCTCTAGTTGTGGCATGCATGTTCCAGATCGCGTGAGCTCTGTAGTTGTGGCATGTGGGCTTAGTTGCCCCGCAGCATGTGGGATCTTAGTTCTCTGACCAGGGATCAAACTGGCGTCTCCTGCACTGCAAGACGGATTCTTAACTACTGGGCCACCAGGGAAGTCCCTCATTAGTCATCTGTTTTATACATGGTAGTGTATACATGTCAATCACAATCTCCCAATTCATCCCACCCCCCTACCCCCTTGGTATCCATAAGTTTGTTCTCTACATCTTTGTCTCTATTTCTGCCCTGCAGATAAATTCATCTGTATCATTTTTCTAGATTCCACATATAAGTGTTAACATATGATACGTGTTTTTCTCTTTCTGACTTACTTCACTCTGTATGACAATCTCTAGGCCTATCCATGTCTCTGCAAATGGCACTGTTTCATTCCTTTTTATGGCTGAGTAATATTCCATTGTATATATGTACCACATCTTCTTTATCCATTCCTCTGTTGATGGACATTTAGGCTGCTTCCATGTCCTGGCTATTGTAAATAGCGCTGCAATGAACATTGGGGTGCATGTACCTTTTTGAATTGTGATTTTCTCTGGGTCAATTATGGTTTGCTCAGGAGTGGGATTGCTGGATCATATGGTAGCTCTATTTTTAGTTTTTTGAGGAACCTCCATACTGTTCTTCATAGTGGCTGTACCAATTTACATTCCCACCAACAGTGTAGGAGGGTTCCCTTTTCTCCACACCCACTCCAGCGTTTATTGTTTGTAGATTTTTTGATGATGCCCATTCTGACTGGTGTAAGATGACACCTCATTGTAGTTTTGATTTGCATTTCTCTAATAATTAGTGATGTTGAGCATCTTTTCATGTGTTTGTTGGCCATCTGTATGTCGTCTTTGGAGAAATGTCTATTTAGATCTTCCCAAGGGGTAGAGCATTTTAGGTTCTTGTAATCTAAGCTGCAAAATAATTCACACTTTCCCAATTTGTGCATGCTTTCCTGGAGCACAGTCAGAGACATCTAGAAGTTTCAGGATGACTGACTCAACACTTCTGTTTTCAGCGTAGCCTGTTGTATCCTCTTGCTCACATCCCAGGTAGATGATCCGCAAGAGAGAGCTTTCCAGTTCCTTGAAACATCAAGTCTTGTAAAATGTTGTGAATTTTGTGGGACCTCTGTCTTGAAGGTATTCTCTACCTGTCTGCCTACCTGCAGACGGGTAGAGAATGCTAATGTAATTTAATATTTCCTTTGTAGTCTCATCAGTGACTTTTAACATCCATTGGTTGTGACACAATCATTTAGTAAGGCAAACAGAGGTGGTTTGCTTCTGGGTCAGAGGTTGCCAGACCTGTATGGATTTTGAGTTCTTGAGTTTGATTTTTAAACATTTTCTGTCTCCCTTTTTCTTGTCATAGAGTCATTGGTGGCTTCTTGCTGCCATTTTCTATTTTGTTAGAATGGTGTTCAAACCAAAAGTCAAAAGAGGTTCACACATTTATGTTCACTGCTGTGTACAACTCTTTAGTTCTCAGCTTTGTCTCCATTTTGAACATTCTAGGTAACGAAAGGTAGTTGGGATGTAATAACTTTAAAGAGTGATTAATCCCAACAGTTTGTGTGGGTTTACCTTGTGTTACAAGGTAAGAAACCCTTTCAACAAGCCAGTTTGTAGCCTCCTTTATAGACTCACTCGCACCACCAAGCACATTAATTTTTGTGGAGACAGTTCTTGGAAACAGAGCTCTGGCCCCCCTGCCTACCACCCTGTATTCAAAGCCATGCCTGCTGCCAGGTGATTTTGTAAAGCACATCCCAGTTACATCATCCTTTGCTCAGCTCCCTCTTGGCTTCTCACAGTATGGTCTTCAGCTACTCATCCTATTCACCTTAACTTATGCTGGATGTTTCCTCTTCAAAGTCTGATTTCCCCTTTGCAGCACTTCTCTTGGAGCCTGAAGCAAAGTCTCCTTCCTCCTGGTCCTCATGGCTCTTGGCACTTTGCTTTTGATGACCTGTACTGCATTGATACATGGATATATGTGCTGTTTTTATTTCCCCAGTTGAGGACAGGCCCTTTATGAGCCCAGTGCATTCTCCTTTATTCCCGTAATGCTCTTGCACTTCGTATAGTGGAAGGTCATACAGCACAGGGGTTAGAGCATAGCAGGGACACCCGATTTCTGGTTCTGCCTGTTTGCCCCTCATTCTGCAAGCTATTTCATTTCCATGAGCCGCTATTGAGCCATTTGCAAGATAGAGGTGATAGTATCACCTACCTAATAGGATGGTTGTGAGGATAGAGTCCAGGGTCCAGTACAATTAAAGACAGTGATGTGGTGTTGTCGGTTGTATGATTACTGCTAGTATTACTATTACTTCTACAAGATAGTCATTCAATACTTGTTAAAGTGATTTGAATCTGAACAAATTGGTCTGTGTCGATCACAGACATAAACCCGGGGAATGTCGATTGTAACTCATGGGGTCACCAACATATAAGCCAACATGTGGAAAGGTCACAAACAAAAAATTGGTGATTACTAGGGTTTTTAAAGGTTCCTCCCAACCAGATCAAGCATGTCCTTGTCCCTGGGGCAACAGTAGAGGCCACCCTGGATGGGATGGCACACAGCTCCAGCAATTTGGGGTTATTCCAGAAATTACCATGTGTCTCCCGAATATGTCACTTTCAAATGTGAGTGGGAGGGAAGGCAGTGGTACTTTACTCAAAGGTATCCATAAACGTTAGAAACAGCCAGTTCCAGAAGTTTGGAATACAGCTGTGGTAGTAAATCCTAACAAAGTTCTGGCCAATAAATCTGGTGGTTTTCTAGTCACCTCATTTAAGTCATGTGGTTCACTTACTGATATAGCTGCTCCCTCAAAGCCATAAACAGCAGGACAGTGAGGGCAGCAGAATTTCTGTGAAGCTCCGAAAGAAACTCAGAGGTGGAAATTTGAAGTTGTTAGGCAAGGTAGCTGTCCCCTCCTGACCTGTGACCAGCAGCTGAATGCAGAGTCTTGGAGCCAGGCTGACGTAGGTTTGACTCCTGCCTCTGCCCCTACCAGTGGTGTGGCCCTGGTTCAGCAGGTGTGGGTGTGTGGAGGTTCAGGAATGGTGTTTTATAACACCACCACCCTGCCCCCACTTCCCAGTTGTTTTTGATTATCAGCTGAGATTGGCAACCACAGCTCTAACAAAGGTGATGTAAGTGGCAGGGCATTTTGGTGAGTAACCTGGCACACTGTCTCCCCCCAGCATTGCAGTAGACCAGAGTGATGTCTGAAGACGGCAGCCTCAGCTCCGGAACCTGACATGACCCGTTGGAAATGTTGCCCTCTCCCTGGCAGGCTTCAGGGAGGGCAGTGGAGTGGGGTGATGAGATTCTGGAGCTATTGGCCAAGCTGCCTCCCTGCAGCCTTGGGCTTTTTGCCATCTTGTCCTGGTAGAAAAGTCAAGCCAACTAGCCTTACTCCAGGTGAGGTGGGGGAGCCCCAGAAAAGGCCCCTCCAGGTAGTGCTCCGTCCTTGAATAAGGAGAACTATTCTTCCATCCAGAAGTCTTCCTGCCAGGGTGCTTTTTATCATGTTGGTCCAAGTTTCCCATTACCCCTAATTGCCTCCTTTGTCTAGCTTAGGCCATTATTTTCTTTCCCCTTTGGTGTTTACTCTGTCAAATACTTAAGGGCAGTTATCATGTCTCTTTAGCCAAGCTACACACGTTCAGGATCCTTTTCATCTTTGCGAGTAAATCTCAGCCTTCCAGCCCCTCAACACCTACTCATATGTGCTATGCAGTGTTTGCTTTGGATTGGATCGTGGAAATAGAGGAATTTTTCCCTTTAGAATTATTGGCCACAAACACACTAACACAGGGAATTAAGGAGACATGATCCAGTTTACTGTTGTTTTAAGTACAGCACAGGGCCTTTTAGTTCCCCTGATGATATCTCTTTAAATTGAATTTAAGGCATAGGCAAAAGTCAACAATGACTAGTGTTCCCATTACTTTAAAGCTTATAAACTATGAAGGATATTTTTAAGGCCTAAAACCAAAAAAGAAAAAAAATGCAAGTATAATAAAACATGACAAATAGTGCTGTGGTGAGCTGCAAGTTTAATGGGGTTCCAGTGGTTTCTATCCATGGGCCCCTCCTGAGTGTCTTCGAGTCTCTTTATTGTGCATTTAGGGTTTCCATCAGTGCTTCTCAACAAAGCCAATTTAACTCATGCAAAATCAGCCAAAAGGAAAAAAAATGGGCAAAAGT
This sequence comes from Leucopleurus acutus, assembly GCF_964270905.1. Lineage (NCBI taxonomy): Eukaryota > Metazoa > Chordata > Mammalia > Artiodactyla > Delphinidae > Leucopleurus > Leucopleurus acutus. The sequence goes on along the minus strand of NC_139153.1, from coordinate 35,099,608 downwards.
ATTTAAATACTACACTTAATTCCACTTGTCATTCTCCTCAGTGGCTAGAGTGTGAGATCTAAGACCTATGTCCTCGGACTACTGGGTTCTCACATGCCTCTCCCTGAGCTTGAGTGGGATTCCAGTGTTTAATGATACATATCTTTTGTACAACATGGTCCACAAATGTAAGCCAATTACTTTATCTTTTACTCAACAATAACACAAACAAAAATCATTTACAAAAGCAGAGAGGTAAATGACTCTGTTGGACTTATGAGTGATGGCTTATCAGTTTCCATTTCTTCAACAGTATTTATTGAGGACATTCTCTGACCTGCGTATACTTCTGGACAGTGGAGATACTGTTGTAAACAAACTTTATAGGTGTGTGTGTGTGCGTGCATGCACGTGTACGAAGAATAATAAGGATGCTTCAGAGAATGAAAATAACAGGATATAAGAGAGTGATTGGGTGGTGGTCTCCTTAGAGTGGGGATCAGGGACAGTGTCTGCAGATGTGACAATGAGACACTGGGATCAATATGAAGGATGAGGTTGAGGAGATGGGTAAAGCTTGGGTTATAAACAGCTTTGCAGGCCAGGGCTAGGAGGATGGATTTTACTTGAAGTACAAATGGAGGCCATTGAAAGGTTTCAAGCAGTAAGAGATATGATCTGATTTACATTCTGGTTACTCCAGCTGCTATGGGGAGACTAGTCTGCAGGGGGTGAGAGTGGAAACTAGGCTAGCTAGGGGGCGCCTACATTCATCAGTTTTTAATGGTTTGAAAACTTATGTCTACGTTCATCAATGAAGAGTTCTGGGAATGGGGTAGTATCAGTAGAGATGGAGAGAGGTACAGTCAGGGTACATTTTAAGTTGGAGTCATTGGAAATTGCTCATAGATTGGCCCTGGGGGGTGTGTGTGGGAAGGATGAGGGAAGGAGAGAAACAAATGATAACTCCTAGTCTTTGCTTTACATCCTCTGTTCTGCTCTGGCCACCCGAGTTTGAGATATATATTAGACATGTAAGTGGAGAAGTAAAAGATGCCATTGGCTCTATGAGGATTAAGCCAGGGCAGAAGTCTGGGCTGGTCATGGAGGCTTGGGAGGATTGGCGTATAGGTGGTATATTAAATCATTGTTACTGAAAAGAGTCTGCAGGTGGAGGAAAGGGGAAAGAGCCCAGTTGGCCTATGTATCTTTTTTTACCTCATTCACTCTGGTTAGACTGGAAACTCCATTTTACAAGTATACATATTGCCAAACTCTTCACTGCTCTGCTCCCATTGACTGCTCTGAAGGCTGGGGCCAGTGACTGTGGAATTGCTTAGCTCTTGGTCAGTAGGATATTTGGAGGTCCACAAGGGCTGGCTGGATCATGCTGGTATGATTTCATTACAAATTGCAGAGGTCCCTTCTGATGTGCTCTGTGATGACAGTCCCCCAATGTCCAGATCTGGAGGGCAGGTCCCAGAATGAAATCTGGACAGCCCGTTCCAAGGTTAGGATCAACGCAATGTAGGTTAGTTGTCCCCAGAGAGAGAGCTCATAGAAGGAAGCTGAGCTGAGCTAATGGTGTTTCCTAAAATAATTTTCATTTTCTTTTTTGGTCATCTGTGTTTAGGCTGCTGCTCCCTACCTTTGTTGCATTGTATAAGAATGAAAAACTGTCTTTTAGTCTCACTTTTTCTCTTTGCTGAGAACTTCCAGAACTCTGTGCCAACATGAATGCTCAGGTCACTGCAAAGACGCTGCTGATTCAGTTTTTTGAACCTAATAAATCTTTATTGGCACTGAGGTCTAACTTTGACACAGCGTGGTGAGTTATTCCTTGGCAGCCACTCTTAGGCACTGTGCTCCTGTCCCTGTGAAACCTTTTGTAAATAATGTGGGCTGGCTCAGAGATGCTACCAGCACACCAGAGTCTGTGAGTAGTGTTGAAGGATAAGGTGTGGATGGGCTGGTAGCCTTAAAATATAAGGAGTATTCAGTACTAAATGTCAATGAGTATCCTCCCAAAAATATTGAACAATTTTTGTTGGTGCTGTTTATTGAGAGTAGACCATATGAATCTAAAAAGTCTTTAACAGTGGAATTAATTTTTTAAAATTGCATTCTGGCAGTGTTAGTGTTAGTCAAAACACTTTCAGGGATGATATACACTCTTGATTCAGAAATCTCCACCAGCACTTCCTTATTTTAGCTTTTGTGTCACTTTTCTCCCTGGGTTTTCTGGCAGACCAAATTCTTCCTGGCAACTTCCCAAAAACACAGTTGCAGAAAGTTCAGGCCCTTTGTTTTGTCATCCTAGAGATGTATGTAGGACCCCCTCCTTGTGGGCTGCCATGATTGAGGGCTCACCATGAAAGATGACCACAGTTGCCTCCTCCCTTACCTAAGCATATTCTCTACATACAATCCAGAAATTATGCTCCTTGGTATTTAATCAAATGACTTAAAACTTATGTCTACACAAAAACCTGCACATAACTATTTATAGCATCTTTCTTCATAACTGCCCAAATTTGGAAGCAATGAAGATTCTTCAGTAGGAGAATGGATAAACTGTGGTACATCCATACAATGGAATATTATTTAGTGATAAAAAATGAGCTGTCAAGCTATGTATGCTAAGTGAAAGAAGCCAATGTGAAAAGGCTGTATATTGCATGATTCCAGCTGTATGACATTCCGGAAAAATCTAAACTATAGAGACATTAAAATGATCATTGGTTACTAGGGCTTTGGAAAGAGGGAGGGATGAATAGATGGAGTACAGGGAATTTTTTGAGTGGTGAAACTATTCTGTATGAGACTATATGGTACATGTATGTCATTACATATTTGCCCAAACCCATAAAATGTACAACACAAAGAATGAACCCTGATATAAACTATGAACTTTAGTTAATAATAATGTATTGGCCTATTAGTTGTAACATATGTACCATACTAATGCAAGCTGTTAATAATAGGGGAAATTGGGCAGGGGGTGGGGGTTGAGATGGTAGATGCAAGTTCCCCGTACTTTCCCCTCAGTATTTCTACAAACCTAAAGCTTCTGTAAAAAGTAAAATTTATTTTTAAAAAAGTAAGATGCTGTAGAAACATAAGAGGTTGCAAGGAGAGGAGTGATCATGTCTTTTTGTCATTGGATTTTTTTAAAAGTATTTTTTATGTCTGAGCTAGAATTCATTAAATTATTTCTTTGTGAAGAAGAATATGTGGTTTCATTTAAGTAACAAAAATGTTCTCCCTCTGAGGCCACAGCTGCAAGAAGGACAGATTGAGACATTTTGGCATTAACATTCAGTGTCCAAGTGAGTTGCTTGGGCAGGCCACTTAATTTCTCCTTGCCCTGGTTTCATCATCTTTAAAATTAGGACAATAACGCCTGAGGATACTTAAAATCAGAGACCTGTGGAAGCATAAGAGGGGTGCCTCATGGCCCTTGAACAATCTCCTGAAATGTGAGGCATCCATGGGAGAGCTGCTGGGGCGATGCACCTCCCTGCTGGCCCTTGGTTTCCTTATTGAAAAATGATCCTATTGTTCCCTCCAGCCCTGGTGTTCAGTAATTCCTATGCTGATACTTAGTGTGTGAAATTGCCTATGAATCAACACCACGGCAAATTGGGTATCAACCAGAAGCAAGTAAGAGGACCAGTATTCAGTTATTAAAAGTCAAAAGGTAGAGGGAAAAATCTGGGAAGCAAATAAGATAATTTTAATGGTTTATACTTGGTATTGGTGAGATATGTTTTAGGATAATTTCCTTCCCTGCTGCCCTCTTTTGTGTCCTCCCACAAACATTCCCCATATCCTTCCACTCAGTCATCCCTTTATGTTGTCTGAAGAGTCCCCAGTAAATAATATGGGGTGGAGAGAGAGATAGGGGAGTATATTTAGTATCTTCATGATATATGCATTATGGGAGAAATAACCTCATATTAAACAGAATGTGTTGCACCAGATTTGAGAAACTAATAGGAAAGGATTCAGAGTCTGTCCTCAAATTTGTCATCCAAGGTCATGAATTCAAATGGGAAGTCTAGCTTCCTCCAGGATTATGTTGCTTAGCACCAGGTTTAGAATAAATCAAGCTGTATGGGATGATTGAGTTATTATTTCAAATATTCTCTGGGCACAAAGGCCTGGGGGATGAACTTTATGGGAGAGGCTGCTTAAACACTGAGCAGGTCCCGGCAGTATAGAATTTGTCAGGCACGGGGGTGTTTCGGCATGTTTTGCAATGTAGAAATAAAAAAACCCTGATGTGCAGCTCAAGGGAGTGGGGTGGAGGATACACTGAAAGGGTCCTGGCAAGTGCCAAACGGGAACTCTGTATAGCTTTGGGCTAGATTATAAAAGATAATTTGTGTCATGCTAAGGAATGTATCACGGAGTATTTCCCAAGGTATACATCCCCTGGGACGTAAGTTCCAAGTGATACTCTGTGGGAATGGAGGGTTCTCTGGTCAGATGTGTTTGGGAAATGATTCTTGCTCCTTGATAGCTGCCTGGTGCCATTAGTGTACGGTCCTCAGAAGTCCTGCGGTAAAGGATTCCTTAACTTTGTCAAAGCTGAAGCGGGCATTTCTCAAACAAATGGTATTGAAGATAGTAGTACCCTTCTGTGCATAACTCACTCCTGGGTATCTGGGCTAATACCAGAGTATCCTGGGTGTAGATTTGGGGTGCTGCTCTAGCCAGGGGGGGAACATAAGGTTTGACAGGAGAGGGGCCTGCTCAGATCTCTGGGGTAAGGATCTGGAGGCAGGTGGAAGATGAAGTGGGAAGAAGGACATGTTTTGGAACACTATCCTGTGAACCAAAGGCTGTGCCAGTGCAAACATTATGAGGGGCCTGGCCATGTTTTCTGAGACCTAGGTCAGGAATTTGCAGATGACAGCCCATGGGCCCAATCTGGCTGGTCTACGACCTGTTTTTATAAGTAAGGTTGTGTCAGAACACAGCCATGCCTACTCCCTCACATGTTGTCTTTGCACTGTAATGACAGAGTTGAGGAGTTGAGCAGAGACCAAAAATACTTAACCATCTGGCCTATTGATTGATTGATTGATTGATTGACTCAAAATTCCAAATACCAAATTCTAGGAATTAGCCCTAACTTGAATGTTGAATACAAGTGGCAGAGACTGGGATTGTCCTCTGCCTTTTCAGCTCTGAAGGTCCAAGAGAACTGAAGACCTCCCTTCATGTCTGGTAGGCTCTGTTACCGCTCCCATGGTGGGACCCAGGCTGCAGGGACATCAAGAGGCCACTTGTGTCTTTGAATTTTGAGCTCTGTAAGCTATCATCATTACCTTTGGCACTGCCTCAGGCTACGTCACACCTCCCTAGGAATCCAGCTGCAGTTTCTGGTTCCTCTGAGCCCAGTTTCCTCCACACGCTGTTGATACTGGCAGACATTGTCTCCTCTCTCCCTTGGGGAGCAACTTTCTACACATATTTCTTGGGATATATATATTTATACACCATGTGTAATGTAAAGTTTTGTGATGATAAAGTATGTGGTTGTCCCAAAAGGTAGAGTGGAGCCATTTAACTCCACTACTCCCACAGGACAGACGTATGTGGTCCGTGCAAGGCCTGGGCTGCGCAACACCCAGTATACGTTTTATTTTATTTTTGTCTCATCTGTGCAGCTGTCTAAAAATCTGAAAATGTTTTATTTCAGTGGTATTGATGCCTTTGAGAGTCTACTAAAGTTAGGGGGAAAAAAGGGAAGATGTATAAGCATTGCTAATATCTGTCACTTTATTTGTGGTAGCAAGTGTTTAACAGAATCCCATATTTTCAGAGAGCTGCACACAAAACATAAAAAATGTAATGTTTCTTAGCTGTGAAACATGCCAGTGAAAAAGTTCACCCCAATCATGATTTGAATATTTGCTTTTATAGAAAGTTAAGTACCAGAAAAGAATTCCACAGCTTAAAAAATAAGGGGTCATAAATGAAGTGCAAAAGTTGATGTGGACCCTGTGAAGTGGATTGAAAACATTGCATACCTGGCTAGGAGCTCTGAAGTCATGTGCAGGTCAAACAGAGCAGGTCTTGCCAGTGCACTGTGTATCTTCATATCCCCAACACAGTTGGTCTGGTTTTTAATTCTCATTGCAAAAGGCAATATCTAAAAATTTTGACTTTTAGGCCCAATTCAATTTCTGGGATTTTGCTTATGGGAATATCTACTTTTTTTTTTTTTTTTTCAAACTAGACAATACAGTTTACTCTGTGATTTTAGACAGGACAGAGACCTGTATTATAATCAGTAACGTCTATGATGTTTGCAAAAATCATTTTTGAAACTGTAGGAGGTAGCTTATTGCAGTGAAAGAAATGTTTACATTTAAAAATGAGACTACTATAGATTATTTTAAAAAGATAGGCTTATGGTCTGGTTCTGCTATTAGCCAACTGGCTATGTGACCTTGGGTGGAGGCTGAGCATCAGGTTTTTCTCTGGTGTAATGAAAATGGTAGTGTTGCCTTACTGACCTCCCAGGCTTGTGACAGTTATCAAAAGAGAGAGAAATGAGAGGCATTCAAGAGATATAAGCCAGGTTTTGAAAATGATAGGCAGATTGTTCTCTGTAGGGAGACTCATGAAGTCTGTTAGAATTTTATGTGTGCGAATATGTGTGTTTGTACATGCATATACTTTATTCACCATATAAATAGGCCTATATGAGTCATGAGAACTAATTATCAATGTGGACATAACAGCTACTGTGAGCTGAACGATTTTGGCATGCTTGGCACTTCCCATAAATGACTTCTTAGCCTTGCAGCAGCCCCAGCATTAGTAGGTATGACACTCTGTGTTAGTTTTCTATTGCTGCATAACAAAGCAACAACCATTTAGTATTATTGTCTATAGCTCAGAGGTCTGGGCACAGCAGAGCTGAGTTCTCTGGTCAGGACTCACCAGGCTAAAACCAAAGTGTTGGCAGGGGCTACATGGTCATCTGAGGCTTGGGGCTCTATTCCAAGCTCATTTAGGTTGTCGATAGAACTCAGTCACCTGAGGGGATAGGACTGAGGTCCCTGTTTCTTGCTGGCTGTTGGCCAGGGGTTGTTTTCAGCTTCTTTAGGCCACCCACAGGTCCTAGGCACGTGGCCTTCTCACAGTGTGACAGCTTACTTCTTCAAAACCAACAGTGAATCAGTCTCTCCCATTTCTACTTGTAAAACATCTTATATAATGTAATTTCATTGAGGGAGTGGCTATCCCATCATATTAATAAGCCCTACCCACACTCAAGGGAAAGGGATTTTGTAGGGTATATTGCCCGAGAATGGAGGCACTTGGGGAACAATCTTAGAATTACACCCCCATTTTACAGTTGTGGAGGAATTCTCAGAGAGGTTACATTCCTAGCCCAGAATCACAAAGCCAGTAATTACAAAGCAGGAATTTGACTACTACCAGCCTTCCAGGCAGGATGAACCTCCATTTTGTACCAGGTGGGCTGTCACAATGTCTTCAACAAAGCCCTGGGTGGGGACAACTGAACAGCCATGTATATTGAACACTAAGACAGCTGCATTGTAGACCAGAGCTCCTCAAAGTGTGGACCACAGGCTGTTGTGGTTTAGGAACTGTTTGTTATTGCAGTGAGATAAGAACAGAAATTGAGAGCAAGTGTTGAGAAATATTTATAACAATATGACATTGGTGTGACATCAAACACACTATACTGTTGTGTTTTATGAAAGTATTACACTGCAGTGAATTGGAAAACACACACACAACAAAATAAAAACAAAACCAATAAACCAAAAGCTGGCCCTTCACCATTTATAGTGTGAGAAGCCCTGGTGTATAACACAGTTTGTCAATCTTACTGTCATCAAATGGGGCCCAGTGCTTCTTGCTCTAGAGCTAAGAATAGAATCCACCTGGGGAGTATGACCACATTGGCCTCCTGGACTAAAACAGTAGCTGAGATCTTTGACAACTTTTTCTTGTCAGTTGCTCTTGCACGTTGTTTCTTGTGAAGCCAAGCCTAAAAATACTATAACTGAATTTCCAAGGATTTTGCAGTGCCTTCTAAATCAGAATGTTCAGAAGCCCCTGACGGTCATTACTGTGTCATTGTTTTTAGAGTTTATAGAGAAGTTGTCTTGCTGGCCTGCCAAGCAGTCAAGGTTAGTTGACAAAGTTGTCTCAAGCTTCTTTTGGTTGCAAGTCACCAAAATCCACAGGAAATGAGCTGGTGAAAACGAGGATTTGATGGTGAAGCATCAGAGGTGTGTGATGGAGCCTGACAGAGAGGTTGGGGCCGGGCAGTGAGTAGAAGCTGAGGCAGCTGCCCTTGTCTCTCCGCTCTGCTGCTCCACCTCCTGTTCCATTCTCCTGTCAGCACCTGGCTTTCTCTGGGTCTCTGTGTACTGCTGTTGATGACGGCTACCACTTCTTTCCCAAGCTCACATGCCTTACTTCTACTGTCCCGTAGAGGCTGATGAACGTCTTCAACCTCCAATTCCAAATTCTCAGGGAAGAGTATCTGAGGAGCCCAGTTTGTTCAGATGTCCACTCTTGAGACAAGCTTGAGTAGTACAAAGTGGCATCTGGGCCCCTCAGCTGGGTTTTCGGTAGTTCTCAGAGAGGGGGATTGTGGGCTGGACAGACACTGCAGAATGCCTTTTAAACTGACCCATGTGTAGACCTCAAGGGGATATATTAACATTCTTTACATGTACCCTACCTTGATTAGCTTCCTAAAAAAAATAATTAGTGAAGACGTTTTTGACACTTTGTAGCTCAGTCGTCTGAAACATGGCTCTGTTTTCATTAAGACTAAATATCAAAACAATAGGGACACACAATTTTATCTTCCTGAAAAATCTCTCCCTTCAGAATAGAAAGACCTTGGGCAATGTGTAATTATTTCTGTGCCTGTTAATTTGATACCTTGAAAAATGTTTGTAGTGTTTAAGAATGTCTATGGAAATTTCCTGTCCCTGCCACAGATCAAATTGTTTAAATGATGGGCAGTAATTTTGTATTGAATTGTGATAATAGTATCTCATTTGCTGCTACTTAAGTGATTTCTTTTCCTCTTAACATATGTAGGTCAAGTTACTCCTTCAGTTGAAAAAAATTGTGAATAAAAAGGATAGCAAATGGAAGAAAGCCAGTTATGCAACAATTTCAGACTTTTGAAGTAAGACCATTGCATTTCCCAATATTGATTATTTTTTGCTTGATTACAGTGACTCTCTTCAGCTGTTTATTACAATATAGATCATAATTCACAGACTGAATTTGTTCTAAACTAAAAATAAGTGTGAGGGAGTGGAATGAGGAGGGCGGTGAATGAAAAGTAGCATTTTTGACATCAGTGATTAAGCATTGAGTAAATAATCATATTTAGCTTTTCTAAGCATTGTATTTGACTAATAATAACCTATTGAACTCTTCTTGTCAGAGAAACTTAGATTTCTTCATATGCACCATCTCATTCATTTTCCCTTTACATTCTATAGAAGGTTGAAGACAAATTTTATGTCATTTCTGTCTGATAGGGGAGAAATGGGACAATGGAAATGGCTGGCAGTACTCACTGACGTTTGTGGTCTGGTATTAAATAGTAAAACTTGTGTGTCTGAAACCTGAATTCAACTCACCAACTTATGTTATTGAAACTTTGACGAGGCTCAGAAAAAGGACCTTCTTCTTTGAGTGAAGTACAGCTACCTCAGATGTCCTGTAATCCCATGTAATCTTTGCTGACTATTTAGGCAGCAGACATTTGAGTGACTTCTGGGCTCAGTAAGCTCCACTGTGTGCACTGAACAATTGAGCAAGTTCTGGACATCAGGGGGCTTCCATTCCAGGAGATAAGATGTGTCTATAAACCTGTAAAATGCAAGGTAGAAAATGTGGAGTGACAGGAGGGATACACAGATAAGGAAGTTCTAAGGAGGGAACCATTAATTCAACAACTGTGTTGAATGCTTGAAGGGGACTGGGCAGTGCTTGCTTTTCTTTTGTTCATTCATTCATTCACTCATACATTCAGCTCATATTTACTGAGAATGACTTTGCTAGAGGTTGGAGAAAGCCAGGTAGATAAGACAGTCTACCATCCTCAAGTTCAGCCTAATGGGAGAGGGATGGGCCAGGGAAATATGGGAAGTATCCCTGCTTGTTCAACAGATGCTGATGGAGCACCACTGTGGGAGGGGTACTCACCTAAGCCCTAAGCATACAACTGTGGACAAGCCCAAGGTAGCCAGGGATAGAAGGAGGGAAGGGTCAGCACTGTGGGTGATGTTTATAATACAGTGCAGATGAAGCATACCTCTCTGCTTAATACAGGTTTGTCAAATTTTGCAGTGAAAGGGGTCTAGGACCCCCCCAGAGTAAGGAGTCATTTATTCTGCTTTGGAGTGTTCAGCAAAGGTTTCCCAGAACAGGGGATATTTGATTCGGGTGCTGAAGGAGGAATAGGAGCTTGCTGGGTAGGGATGAGATGAGTTTAGCCAGAGACACCACATATAGAAAAGACACACCTGCCTGTTGTTGGTTTAAATAATGAGTAATGTTCAATTATTATGGCATGGGAATTACTTTTGCCACTACTCTGTCCTTTATCTAGAAGACTTATGGAAATAAAAGAGGAGTTAGGCTTACTTTTGAGAATAGCCCTAGGGCTAGAAAATAGTTTGCTCTGAAACTTGGAAAGCAAATGTTAAATACATTTTTCCCTAGGTCAGAAAATGTTTAAACCCATTAGGATGCAAAGATTAGGGATTTAAATTGGATTCACAGGAAATATGCAAGCTCCACATATGTACTAGATTATTTTTTTTGGAAATGATGTAGGCACTTTGCTCATAAAGTAGAGTAAGGCTTCTCAATACAGCTGAAAAACTAAGAAATCTTTGAGAAGGGCCTATGCATTTCACCTTGGAAACTACTAGCTTAACTATTCAATAGACATGGTTCCTGCATTTTGGACTAAGCTTTTTTTTTTTTTTGTGGTACGCGGGCCTCACACTGTTGTGGCCTCTCCCATTGCGGAGCACAGGCTCCGGACGCGCAGGCTCAGCGGGCACGGCTCACGGGCCCAGCTGCTCCGCGGCATGTGGGATCCTCCCGGACCGGGGCACGAACCCGCGTCCCCTGCATCGGCAGGCGGACTCTCAACCACTGCGCCACCAGGGAAGCCCCTGGATTAAGCTTTTATTAACTTTCCTTCCTTTTCCTTCTTTTCCCAGATGTCTCCATGTGAAAAAGTCAGCTGTTTAACTCCATACATATTTGCATTATTGCAAGTGATCTTACAATTATGGTTAAGATTCTTAGAAGATGCTACAATGGTTATAAAGAGAAAAGCAACCTCAAAACAGAAGGGTGCTACAAATTCAAAGCAGAGAGCAAATAAAACAGGGACAACAAAGCAAACGTATTTTGCAAGTAAATGTTGTGGCAGAAATCCAGGCACCTGACAGATGGAAGTTGTTAGGAGTGACCATAATGGTTATTGACTTAGAATTCATCCATCCTCTCCAGTTCACATTTGATAAACTGCCAAGTCTAATTCTCTTAGTACCAACTTACCTTTTCTAATACGTTTCTACTCTAACAGCTGTCCAGTCATACTGCTTAGAGTTTTTTAAACTATAGGACTAACCAATGTTTCTGTGCTCTAAGTTTCATTCAGTGGACTCAGTTGATCCTCACCAAGGAAGACGTTTCTTTACAATCAATTAGCAAAGGCAGACAACTCCTGTGAATGTCACCTCTGCTCCCAACCCACTGTGGGTCCTGGGATTCTCTGGCCATCAGTACTCAAATGCCCCTGTCTTCTTTGAGGTGCTCCTACGTTATTGTCTCCAGGGATGTTGTTCCCAGCCCTGAGTGGCCTCCCTGAGAGCCAGCATTTACAAAAAGGGAAGCTGAATAGTTGATTTCTGACCACTCATAATGTAATTACAAGAAGCCGCTGTCAAATGCTGCTAGTTCAGGGGAGGTGCAGGGATCATGGGGAATGGTGGCAAAACACCATCCCAGGGGAATAAGTCAAGAGAGAAGTACAGTTTTAGAGGGTTTTGAAAGAGCCCTGACCACACACTCTGCCCCCTAACCTGGTACCTGGAAGAGCTCATCCCAGTTTTTTAGTAGTCTCTTTATAAGCCTTGCTAACTTGCTTTCCCAATAAACTTATCTTAATTGAGCCAGGATCTTCATCATGTTTTCCCAGAGTATCCTGGGTTATGTGCCCACCGGCCCCTTTGGTCTTTGTAACACTCTTTTGCTCCTTCCTTGTCCCTGACCCTGTGGAACATTACCTGCCATCTGCATGGTTTAGATGCCTGCCCACCTTGACCTCTGGTAGTGGTCTGTCCTATGATTCACACCACCCATTGTCTGACTGTTGCTTATAATATTAGTTATCAGCAAAGTGAAAAGCATTATTGATGGTTTTCATTGAGTACCTGCATGTTAAGAAGTATAATGTATTAAACAGCATAAACTAAGTGGTTTGTCTTAACGAAATATTGGTAAATGAGGGAAATTATATAAGGAGCAAGATTTTATTAGAATACCTGGGCACAAGGTACAAGTTGGTATTCTTGTTTTGACTTATTTTATTAACAGTTATTATTTTAGTGCTTATTTTAAAGGTACCACGTCTGAGATACCTATCACATTCATCATATCAAATAGTAGTTATTTGATTACATATTTATCTCCTTTACTATTTTGTGTAATCTTTAAGAGGAGGACTGTGTCTTATTAATCTTTGCTTGCTAAATAATACTTGAACTTCTGAGAGAGAGAGAGAGAGACAGACAGACAGACAGAGACAGAGACAGAGACAGAGAGGGAGAGAAAACCCAGGTGAGTCACTGATCTCTTCTGGTTCATATAAGCTTTAATTTTCAACATACAACCAGCATATCTGCTGTAATCAGTTTAATAATCATCATATGTGTCCTGAAGCTAATATTTGGGGGTGTGTTCTCCTTTTAACCTGTTTCACTTGCTATGCTAATCACCCTGGTTACTTCACCCTCCGCCCCCCAGTGAAAGCTTAATTAACATAATAGAAATAATCACAGATATGTATACATATGATGTATCAATATTCAAGGACTATGGCAGGTCACTGAAAGGGTTGTCTTTTTTTTTTTCCCCTAGGCCTAAGACTTTACAAAAGAACATTTTTCTTTTAAAAAAAGCTATAAAATAATTTAATGACATAAACCTTTAAAAAAAATAGTGGTATAGAATAGGACTAAGTTTTATTGTTAGGTGTGATTAGACGTGGCAGTGATAAAGCCATGGCTGTACTGGGGACCATCTGCATGGTGTTCAGTGCTGTACACACTGCTCCAAGCAGCTGGCATGGGCAAGCTGAGGCCTTGTGCTTTCTCATAACTTCTTTCCCTTTGTCCTGTCGCCATCCCCTGTGGCCCCTGGCCCCGATCGTCTTGGCTCACTTTTCCTCCAGCATCTTTCTGAACTTATCTAGGATGAAGTTCAGTACTTACACAAATTAGTCCAGGCTCCTACCCCACACTGGCTCCAGCTCTGCTCAGTGGCCTTGTCTAACTGCCCAAACTGGTGTGCCCTCCATTCCCCAAACTGCACCTTGGCCTTTCACAGCTTTTCCCACTTAGGGTATCTGCCTTCTTTCCTTGGAACCTGCCTAAATCCTAGCCACCTCTTTTTTTTTTTTTTTTTTTGCGTTTCGCGGGCCTCTCACTGCTGCGGCCTCTCCCGTTGCGCAGCACAGGCTCTGGACGTGCAGGCTCAGCGGCCATGGCTCATGGGCCCAGCCGCTCCGCGGCATGTGGGATCTTTCCGGACCAGGGCACAAACCCGTGTCCCCTGCATCGGCAAGCGAACTCTCAACCACTGCGCCACCAGGGAAGCCCCAAGGAACCTCTTAAAGTTAGTTTAGAATTCATCTTCAGTCTCTTCCTGGCCACAGTATTGGAGAGTCATCACTCCATTCCTCTCTTACACCTCCTATTAACTGGACCCCTTGTTTGAAATCCGGCAAATAGCATCAGGGATAGTTATTTATTATTGTGAGATGTGACTACAAATTCCTAGAGGGTGGAGACTGCCATAAGTATTTTGCAGCTCCTTTCAGTGTCTGGCCATGTTCTTTGTATATAGTAGATGCTTAATAAACATTTGTTGACCAGTTGGTTTCATGTTCCTTAAAATCAGATGTTCTTAGTTAATTTAATAATAGAGGTTTTATTTTATTTTTTCTTCTTGATGTATCATACAAAAGATGGGAAAAATCTATTTGGAATGTGTTGAGATATAAATAAACAATAATAAATTATTATAAGCCTTCCAAAATGTTGTTGCTACTCTATGAGCTTTTCCTCCATTTGGTGTTTACTTTCTCAAGAATCAAGAAAAATCTTAATTAGCACTGTTTGTATGTTAGCTCTGGATTGACCTAGAATTATGCTAGGTACCATTAGTTATAATTCTTAGACTCCTGTGGTTGAGTGTTCACATTACAACACACTTCAGAGGATCATTTTAATATACTTACTTTTATCTCAATAATGTTTATTTAGTGTTTCTTGTCACAGTTATTGCAAATGACAGTAATTTAGCTAGTCTGAAATGTGTTGTGCTAAAAGTACATCAGATATCCTAGTTAAGGATCAAGTAAATAAGTAACTCTTCAGAGGAGATTTAAATCTCTTCACAGACTTGCCCAGTGTCATAGTTGGTGGACAAGAACTTTCCCTCTGTTGACGGTGATTGGCCATCACCAGGTTACGTTCTATGAAGACAGGTTGAACTCGCTAAGCCGGCAGATGTCAAGGAGTCATTTGTGCTTTGAGGAACATCAGACAACAATACATATTTAATTCCATCCTAATATACCAAAGACACTCTTTTTTGGTGACAGTTTTATTGAAATATAATTTACATACCATACAATTTACCCATGTAAGGTGTAAATTCACTCTAAGTTTTAGTGTATATATATTTATATATTATATTTAGTATATATATTATGTACGTTTAGTATATGTATTAAATCTTAGTGTATTTACAGTTGTATATCCATCACCACAATTAAATTTAGAACATTTTCATTACCCCAGAAAGAAACCCAATAACTTTAGCTATTGTCCTTCAATCTTACCATTCTCCCCAGCCCTCCATCTGCTAATCTGCTTTTTGTTTCTATGAATTTCCCTTTTTTTGGACATTTCATATACATGAAATCATATAATATGTGATCTTTTGTGACTGACTCCTTTCACTTAGCATACTGTTTTCAGGTTCCATCCATATTGTGGTGTATTAATATACATCATTCCTTTTTATTGCTGACTTATATTCCATTGTGTGGATATACCACATTTGTTTGTCCATTCATCAGCTGTTGGACATTAGGGTTGTTTCCATTTTGGGGCCATTATGAAAAGCACAGTTATGAACATTTGTGTATAAGTTTTTGTGTCAACTTAGTTTTTCATTTTTCTTGAGTGTTTACCTAGGAGTGGAATTCTGGGTTGTATGTTAAGTCTGTGTTTAACCTTTTGAGGAACTGCCAGATTGTTTTCCAAAGTGTGGCTGTATCATTTTTCATTACTGGAACACTTTTACTGTGAGAAAATGGATCACATTATAGATAAAAGGGTTTCTACATTTGCAGACTTGTGAGTACATTAATTCACATTTCTGAGTTTCTCCCATTGATATTTTTTCTAACAACTTTATTGAGGCATAATTTACATCCAATACAATTCACCTCTTCTAAGTGTAGACTTCAGTGATTTTAGTAGGTTTACCAAGTTGTGAGTGCATCACAGTAATATAGCAATTGATGTACAATTGATTGTACATTTTCATCACTCTGATAAGATCCCTCCTCCCATTCCCATTTATTTGACTTATCCTTACTCTAATTTTGTGATTTGTTGGCGCATGTGGTTGCTGAGCCAAAGGGCTGAGTAAACTTTGTGGCTAACAAACATAAAATTGAGAAATGTTTATCAACTTAATTTTTTTTTAAGTTTGAGTAGGTTCACAAACTCATACTACAATTTTGTAATCCAGATAGCCCTGAAAATTGAAACTTTTTTCATACCTCATTTGGTAGAAACTTGATCTGAATTGATAGGTGGATATGTATAATATTTATTTGTTCTACTTAATGTGAATAATCATATATCTTACTACAGAAATATTAATATTTGACTATGGGGTGCTGCCTCAGCCCTCACTGGGGATGATTTGTAACAAATATGTGATACACATGTATCATTTTACCTTTGTAAAATCATTTTACCTTTCTAAAATCCAAATAATCCTGAACTAGTGTAGCATACCTGGCGCCAAAGTTTTCACGTATGATCTTGTGGACCTGTGTTTGGTTTTAGCAGTCAGCACCTCAGGGCCTTTGCACTTGCTGTTCTTCTTCCTGGGAAGCTCTTCCTCCAGATAGCCTCTGGGCTCCTTCTTTTTATTCAGGTACATGTTGATTTTGCAGGAATCTCTTTCCTGACCATCACAAATGTTTGTGCCCCTGTCACTTTCTACCATGTCACCTTGCTTTGTAATCTTCATGGCACTCATTCTGATGTGATCTAATGCATTTGTTCCTTTGCTTGCTGTCTTTGTCTCTTCCAACATAAGCCCGTGAAGGCTAGGTTCTTGGCTGTTGTTTCACCATGGAGATGCTCAGGAGGCACTGAGCAGTGCAGTGTGAAGACCATGCCTCCTGGCTGTGGCAGCCTGTCCTTGTTCAGTGTCCTGCTGCTACTGAGCTGATCCTGCTCAGTTCCCCATGGGGATCGAGTGGAACTTGACCTAAAGGACACTTCTGAGCAGCTGCTATCAGACCACATAAGGCTCTTGCCTCTCCCAGCACAGAGAAAACTGGATGTTTGGTCTTGACTCTTGTGCTAACCCCTTGTCATCATGGAGACAAGTTCTTTGAAAGGTCTCCAGGCCTGAAAGGGAGGATAGCTCAACTGTGAGAGATATTAGGTAGTCGTCAGCCTCCAGATTATTATTATTTTTTTCTTCAATGATAGATTTGCATCCATGTTTTGGGGACATGAAGAAAGCCGTGACCAGAACATCAATCTGCTTTTCTCTCACCAGATAAATAGGTGGTAGGCACGGTTTCTGATATAATGCAAAAGATACAAGGGTGTATCATTTCCTCCAATCTAGGTCTTATGCCCCTCTCTTTATACCTGGTTTTGAAGCTTAATACTCATGATAGTGAGGATCTAGTCAAGACATCATGTCGTCAGTTTATTTGCTTGTTAGACTTAAGTCTTTGCTTAAGGACCAGTTGAGGCAGCTGCTAGTGACCACGGTTCCAAGGGCCTATGTCACACCAGAGGGCAACCACGTTGGCATCGATGGTCCGAGTCTTTATAGTAGTTTAGCCAACTGGGAGCGTCATGAGTTTCATTCTTAACCCCATAACTCATTCTCTGGTCACTTTGGGGTGGTCCCTTCACCCCTCTAAGACTGTTTCTCATCTGTGTGATGAGGATGTGATAGCTCCCTAGGGGCTTATTGTAGCGCTTAAATGGGCAAACATTTGTAAAGTGTTGGCACAAAGAAGGACCTTGATTGTGTTCATTTCCATTTCCTGTGTCTTCCTTGGACTCTTAATTTGCTCAGCATAATTTAGCTCCTTTAGAATGTTAAAGGGAATTTAAAACCCACCAAAGTCCAAATGTATTTTATGAATTTACTGAAACTGCATAGACTTGCTGAGATTCAACTGCTTTGATTCACAAAGTGGACATTTTATATGGTTGAACTTACTACTTCTCTGTGTGTCTATTTTACAGTACAAGAAGGGGCTGGGTATTTGGAGAAAGGCAAACATAGAGTGTCAGTGTGTTGTCCATTTTGTTTGGTCCTGTAAGAGCATCGGAAAATTACAAGAGTCCAGACTGCAGGGCATGGCCGATGAGGAGGGAGCATGTGTGAGCAAAGCATGATGAATGTCAAAAGCAAGCCTGGTATACAAATGAATTGCATAGACATTTGAGAGAATTTAAGTTTTTGGTCTTAGTTTACTTTTATGTAAAATGGATTTAGTCCTTCATTAGTTCTGTCTTTTCTTCATTAAAAAAAAATCCTCCAATCTTTTACCACTAGCATGTGTTCATATATCTGCTTACTTGATTGTCATTTTGAAATAAAGTTATAATTAAAGGTTGACAGAGCAGAAAGAGAGTTGAAGCAGAGAGAATAAAGTATATGAATAACTTCCCCAAAGTTCACACCTTCTATGTAATTTCAGTTCATAACCTGGGCATTAAAAATGGGAGAACCAGCTTATCCTTTAAGCTGGCTTCTCATACTTGGAAATTTTAAAATGGGAAGTCTAGTTCCAAAGGGTGAAAATGGCATTCCTTGAATGCAAAAGGAACATATATAAAACAGAAGGAAAAATGACAAAAAATGAGTTGAAGGCACACACACTTCATTCAGAACCAGCCCCTTGGTTTACTCAGCTCCCCATGGACCTAAAAGCTCATATATACACAGGATCTTGCCCCCAGGGTTGGTCCCCTTGTTGCACAGTGTCTTAAGTTGAAGCAGTCATTTTCTTGAAAGTATTGGGCAGGGTTGAGAGTGCTGGCTTCAGGATCTTATTTCTATTGCTGGAGGATGGCCTTTTCTGAGCAGTCTGAAGCAAGGGACTTGCATAAAATGTTTGGAGACCAAGATCATGGGAAGAGTCTTATTTTTCATCATTCATTCTTGATTTCATTTGAAATCAGCTTCACACATATGTATAAGCGGTTAACTTTACCTTAGAGGAGTAAAAGCCAGCTTGGTCTGATATCCCTGAGTTCTTCAAAACTCAGGAGGGACCCAGGCCATTTTCATTTTTCAAGGCTCCCAGTCTGTTATGAAATGAAGAAATGACAAAACATAGTTGAAAATTGTGTTATATTTTAAATATTTACATTTAACACATTACTGTTTGTTTGTTTCAACAAAGTGCTTATACAGTGTAACTGAGCTCTCCCCACGAAGTAAAGGATATAGTAAAGAAAATTATAATGCACCATAGGCTGCATGGTCCAGGAAAGAGATGCAACTTAACAGAACTTCTCCTTCTAGTGCTATGGTTTTCTGTGACTGTACGTGTGATCTTTTTAGGAGATTAGTGTAGAAAGTCTAAGTTTAAGGCTCTTTGAATTGGAGGCCTGGGCCCAATGGCTTTCTGGTCCCTGGGAAGTATCCCAAAGCTACCCTGAACTGAGTCTGCAGGGAGCTTCCCATGGCAGTTCTTATTACTGCTTTTTGCTTATTACTGCTCACATACCGTGAGCATGTTTTCATCTTAAAACCTTCCTTCACTCTGCATTCCCTTCCTGCTATGCCCTAAACCTCTCCCTCCCTCCCTTCC
Organism: Leucopleurus acutus; assembly: GCF_964270905.1. Lineage (NCBI taxonomy): Eukaryota > Metazoa > Chordata > Mammalia > Artiodactyla > Delphinidae > Leucopleurus > Leucopleurus acutus. The sequence continues at coordinate 35,080,200 of NC_139153.1, read as the reverse complement.
TCCTCCCTTCTCTCCTTCCTATCTAGATATAGTAATCTAATCTATCTTTTTCAACACTGCTACCAGATTAATTGAAAGATGACTTAAATTTCAGAACTGATTATTTTGTTTTTATGCCCAATTAGACCTCTTCAGTTCCTTACCCCCACTGCAGTGCACAGAGCATAGTATTCCTTGGCCTTGCTCATTTGGACCCTACTTGCCTGCCTCTTTGCATCCTTCTCCCCACACCACTGACCTTCCCCATTCCAAACTACCTACAGCTTTGCAGACACATGAGGCGTCTTTCTTGGAGCCTTTGCTGTTCCTTCTCCCATCATTTCTCTTGGCCGCTTGGCTGACTTCCACTCATCCTTTAACTTAGACTTACTGTCACCTCATTTATGAAACCTTCCCCACACGTAACTCTGCCAGGGAATGGTGCCGCATTCCCTGGCGGAGTTATCTGCTCCCTGCTTTGAGTTGTCATAACACCTTAAGCCTCTCTGCTTTTGGTTTCACCGTGTGTAAAGTTGGGATACTATATGTGCTTTCCTTTATAGGATGGTTGTGAGCATTAACTGGATTAATTGATTAAAGCACTTAGAACTGTTTGGCACTGGGATAGGAAGTGTGAAACTGAATAATTTGCTGTTATCACCTTGTGGGACCTCCTGTAATAGCCCACACTGCACTGTCTAATTACTTGCTTCTCCTCCCAGCTGAACTATGAACGTGTTGGTCATCTTCATGGCCCAAGCCTCTAGCATGATTCTTCTCATATACTTAATTATCATCAGCATTGTCTTGTCATCATCATCAACAATAATAAGAGCTAGCATTAATGGACATTCACTGTGTACCAAGAACTTTTGCCCAGAATACTCTCATGAAGTAGCTGGAGCCAGGATTCAAAGTCAGATTATCTGACCCCAGAGCCTGCTCTTGGACCAACATGATATGCTCCCTTCCAAACTGAAGTTGCCTGGTAAACATCTGGATGGATGGATACAAGGAGAGAATAGCAACGGAATTGAAATAGCTTTTCCCCTGCATCATATTTACATAAAAATCCATCTTGAGTAGGTAATAATCTGACTAGACATGGAAATTGTTACATATCTATTTTCTTTTCTTCTTCTTTTTAAAATTTATTTATTTTAGTTATTTATTTTTGGCTACATTGGGTCTTCGTTGCTGCGTGCAGGCTTTCTCTAGTTATGGCGGTGGGGGGCTACTCTTCATATTGGTGTGCGGGCTTCTCATTGCAGTGGCTTCTCTTGTTGAAGAGCACGGGCTCTAAGTGTGCGGGCTTCAGTAGTTGTGGCATGCAGGCTCAGTAGTTGTGGCTTGCGGGCTCCAGAGCGCAGGCTCAGTAGTTGTGGTGCGTGGGCGTAGTTGCTCTGCAGCATGTGGGATCTTCCCGAACCGGGGATCAAACCTATGTCCCCTGCATTGGCAGGTGGATTCTTAACCACTGCGCCACCAGGGAAGCCCTATCTCTCTATTTTCAAGGAGAAAGAGAATTTTCCTTCCCTGGCTACGGCTGGGGCCCAGGGGCTGGGAGCTGCCACACTCGCTGTCCAGTTCCATGTCTCACAGGTACCATCCATCAAAAGAACTTGCTTTGGCAAACAGCTTAATTTCTGTATTTGTGCCATTCTGAGGACATCGGTCAAACCTTTGATAAAGGCGCTTGCCTCATTCCATTTTCAGCCTGACTGATCACAGATTTTGCTGCTGAAGCTAGAAAAGAGAGTGGTGGATTCTGAAAACCAGTCCTTAAGGAGCAGGTGCACAGCCTTGTGTTTGAGAACACTAGGTTTGGAGTCCTTTCGTTGGCAGCAGAATTACTCTCACGTAACCTCCATGTAACCGTGAACTTGGGGATTTGTTCCAAGTTCTCCCCACATGCGAGCCAACCGTGGGTGGCACAGACTCTGTGGTCTTTTCCTGTTCCTGTCAAGCTGTGTTATGCCTGAAAATCTTGTCTCCTTCCCTGCCCCTTCATCATGATATCTTACATTTGTGTGGAATCCTTCAGGAAATGTTTTGTGTGTACATGCTCATCAAATTCACACATGGAGATACAGACTAAAGATTGGATAAGAAAACCAAGACTCAGAGAAGTAGAGATTTCCCAGAGTCAAGTAGCTACTGAGTAGGAAGATCTGGATTCAAACCCTTGTTCCTCGGCTCTGAGACTGTTCTGATTCTACTGGGCCATAATGTTTAAAAGACCAAAAGCTTCTTGAGAGCCAAGACTAAGTCATCTCCTCCTTAGTGTTCCACTCAGTTCTTGTTGCTGTTCTGATTACTGAATGGGTTCTCAACAAATACTTGTTAAACTCAATTGAACAGAATTGATGGAAACTTGTTGCTACAACCAGGATTGGAAACTCTCTGTAGGGTAGATATCCTCTCCAGTACTATCACCTTCTTAACTTGGCTGTACCTTATCTTTCTTCTTTTTAAAAAATATTTATTTTGCTGCACTGGGTCTTAGTTGTGGCATGCGGGATCTTTGTTGCAGCATGCGGGATCGTTAGTTGCGGCATGCAGAGTCTTTAGTTGCGGCGTGTGGGATCTTTAATTGGGACATGTGGGATCTTTAGTTGGCGGCATGCAAACTCTTAGTTGCGGCAGGCATGTGTGATCTAGTTCCCTGACCAGGGATCGAACCCGGGCCCCCTGCATTGGGAGCGCAGAGTCTTAGCCACTGGACCACCAGGGAAGTCCCCTTATCTTTCTTATTTTAGGCAAATGTTTACATCTTCCTTAGCTAGTTGGACAGTACCTTCAATGCTCTGCCATTGTGGGTTCCAGTCAAAACCTCTTGAGTCAGCTCTGGAAAGATGTAATTAAGGGCTGGAACAGAATTTCATTCACCACTGTCAGAGCCCTCTGTGATAGGTGACTTCCATTGTGTAAAACAAATGTTCATCCTCAAACTGACATAATGTCATAGTTCTTTTCATCTCGGACTTGTCCTCTCAGGAAGTTAATGGGAGTACCATTGCCCACAAAGAAAACTGTTCCGTTATCTCAGAACTGAAGTGTTCGGAGGGAACTTTATAGGGTTTATGGTTAAATAGCCTTGATTTTGGTAATTTAACTCTAAACCACTCCCAGGAGGACTACATAAGCAGAAGACCATGTTTTAAAATGCTGGATCATTTGGAAAAATTTACTTGGGCTGAAAAATAAGGTTGTCTTTTCTTCCTGTCTCCTCCCCAGCTGCCTTGGCCCTTGGGTAGCCTTTTGAGCAAAGTTTGGCTGTTTCCATCTTCAATAGCTTTGCAAATGTTACCTTTTGGCAAATGTAGCCTTAGATGTAGAATGAGATGACTGTGGTTTGGAAATTGGCCACTCATGTTGATAATAGCTATTAATTTAATCAGCCTCAAATTGATAACAGGTATCGCCTGTAGAAACAAAGATAATTTTTTATTGATTGTGATCAAGTCTTCTGATGTAAACTCTAGGCTTATTTTGTCTGTAAAAGGCTGGTGTAGTCGTATGCAATCTGAAAGAGACAGGAAGAGGGAGGTAGAGGAAGGGAAGAGAACTCTCCCCACATACACAAGATGTGTTTGCTTTATTGTTCCGTTACCTGTTTTCTCTGGAAACTTTATAGATTAGCTTTTATAATCCACTTTGAAATGTTTGCTGTTTTTAAAGCAGAAGCAATCTTTGCAGCTTTCAAGCAGAAGGTCATTTTATACAAAATGTTCATTCGTGTGCAACAAAGCTTATTTCTTCTACAGGATCAAAGAAATAGTGAAGGCTCCTTAAAAGTTGTTTTTCTCTAAAGAAATGATCATCTTGATAGTTGGTGATTTATATGTGCCTTTCCTGTTGGAATTGAAAAGCGAAAACATTTGTATCAGTAAGGATTACTGAATATTATTAAGTTCTCAGATATTACTGTAACTGCAGTTTCAGCGTTTCAGAGTGTAGGGAAAGATGTCTTGGATTTCTTCTTGTCTAGTTGATGTCTATCTCTCCAGGTTATTCCTTTGCCCTGGTTTATTGCCTGATGGTCATCCAGCCATTGATGTGGTCTCTGTGTAGGTCTCTGAGATACAGCTGTTTCTAGAACAAAGTCCTGGAAGTTTTCTTGCCTCCAAAACTTTGTTTACAATGTTTTCTTGGGCTGGAACACTGTTTTAGCAATGTCCTGTTTTCCTTTAGTGCTCAGCTTAAATGTGCCTTTTTCTGGGAAGCTTCGTGGCCTATTTTTACCATAATTTATCACTTAGCCCTTTATATTGAAACAGCTATTTTCCTGTGCATGTCCTCCATCCTTCTGTAGACCACCTCATGATGTGCGGTGGCTCATTGGTGATACAAGTCCTTCACTTACTCTAGCTACAAAAGCATCAAAGATTAATCTACACTGTTACGGAGTGATAAAAACTCTATCCGGATTACAGAAGGGAAGGGATTAAAACGCCAGATGGAATGAAAATGTAAATTTAAATATCTTACATTTTTCCCCCAGTGTAATGATTCTTAAATTGTTGGTTTCTGACTGTTCATACAAGAAAGGAGTGTTTGAAATTAGTCCTGGGACAAATCTCATTTTGTCCATATTTCTGGACACATCTTTTGATGCAGTGATGGCATTTAATGAGAAAAGAGATTTTTCATTTTTACTTCTAGGATCAGTTGAATTTGAAATCTGTGACTGTAGAGAGGACCTGGGTTTCCTCTGTCCTTACCTCTTCAGTTGATCAGCATGTCAGGTTCAAGTCCTGCCCTGTAACATGGTGCTAGGATAGTATTCATCCAATATACACACTGATTGGCAAAAGGTATAACTCTTACTCCATCAAACTCTAGTAGTTACAACAAAAGCCACTAACCCTTGTGTTAGGAAAAGATGAACCATGCCACACTGGCTGTGTTTGTGACAGTAATTATTACTTCTACTTGATCACTCCATTTGGTTGCTTTTCTGGCTCTTACGGATTTGAAGGAAGACTCACGTGATCTCTCATTCTGGTATTAATGACAATTTGATAACTAGCTGTAATTTAATCATTGATGCAGCCCAAATCCATGTTAATGATTACACATTTTCCTTAGAATCCCTTCAGTTGAATTTAAGCATTATTTGAGAAAGAGTACTCCTTTGAGTAAAAAGTGGCAATAAAAGCCTGGTATGAGTATTAAATGTGTTCCTGCAAAACATAAAATGAAAATCACTGAACATATTAAGTGCTTTGAAATCTTTGTTAAATTCCAGCATCCCATGATCACAGAATTTACAAGCAAAAGCTTTTTAGCTTTAACATGAGAAATAAAAATAACTTTTTTCTTTGCTTTTCATATGGTTTATATATATATATATTTTTTAAATTTTTAATTTATTTTATTTTATTTTTTATTTTTGGCTGTGTTGGGTCTCCGTTGCTGTGCGTGGGCTTTCTCTAGTTGCGGTGAGCCAGGGCTTCTCTTCGTTGCGGTGTGTGGGCTTCTCATTGTCGTGGCTTCTCTTGTTGCAGAGCATGGGCTCTAGGCGTGCAGACTTCAGTAGTTGTGGCATGTGGGCTCAGTAGTTGTGGCTTGCGGGCTCTGGAGCTCAGGCTCAGTAGTTGTGGCACACGGGCTTAGTTGCTCTGCGGCATGTGGGATCTTCCTGGGCCAGGGCTCGAACCCGTGTCCCTTGCATTGGCAGGTGGATTCTTAACCACTGTGCCACCATGGAAGCCTCTATATTTCTGTTTTAAGGATTTTTGGCCATAGTTGCCCCTGCTCCAATTTTAGGGATTTTTATTAAAATTTTTTTCACTTGTACACAATTTGTTCATCTGATAGAATCAGTAGGAGTCCAGTAATAAGTTACTCTGGTTGTGGAACCATATTTTCCATTACGCTTCCCACTTTTCATCACACATTTCTTTCTCTCTTTTCTCCTGTTAAGCCAAAATGATCAGGAACCAAAAAATGAAATACATGTAGAACAAAAAATCATTTTCTTATTCTGGTCCAATTTTTACTTTGACTTGGTGTCCTATTTTCCCCCTTCTGGAGCATGACAGAGATTTAAGTGTTTCAGGGGAGGAGATGGGAGACTGTGCCTTCTGTATTGTTGCATGGATGTACGTGGGGTCATTGTAACAAGAAATAAGATGTGATTTTTTTTTTTTTTTTTTTTTTTGTGGTACGCGGGCCTCTCACTGTTGTGGCCTCTCCCGTTGCGGAGCACAGGCTGCAGACGCGCAGACTCAGCGGCCATGGCTTATGGGCCTAGCCGCTCTGCGGCATGTGGGACCTTCCTGGACCGGGGCACGAACCCATGTCCCCTGCATCGGCAGGCGGACTCTCAACCACTGTGCCACCAGGGAAGCCCTAAGATGTGATTTTAAATGAAATGTTTTAATATCCCCACTATTACCCACAGCTATAAAATACTATCCATGGTCCATGGCTTCTAGCATTTCTTATATATAAAGATAGCTTTTGTTTGTATTTATTCCACTAAAAAGGAAGAGTTATTTAGAAATCTGAAAAGTCAATGTAATGTGTATCAATTGATGAATTACAACTTTTTAGCTTGTAGGTGCTTTGTTCCAAGGCCAGGATGTATATTCCGCTATTTGTTATCATTTTTACTGAGTGAGGAAATGTTTGGTCATTAAGGGGGAAGGAATATCTGTGGACAAAACTGCTGCTTTCCCTGACCCCAAAGCTCAGTTTTGAATATTAGTCTTCAAAGCCGTTTTTACTTCCAGTGTTCAGTCTTAATTAAAAGCCACATACACAGTTCTGTAATCCAATCTGCAGATCCAAAAGGGGAATTCATACAAGAGAAAATTAACTTACTATTATTAAAAGAACACTGCCTCTCTAATGGATATAATAGAGTAACAGTTCTCCTCAGGCTCAGTGGCAGTTCCTTATATAATAACTAAAATATTAGCACATTTAAATTGATTTTTCATGCCTGCAAATAATGATCAAGCTTATTTTAAAAACATACTTAATTTGACTTAGATGATAAGGATATTTGCTCAGAAAGAGACATTCTGGGCTGTTATTTTCTACTGGCAAGCATCAGAGCTGGAAGTTGAGTGGTTTTGATTTTGTTAATGATGATTCAATTTATTTTTATTTTATTAACAATAGGAACTCTGTCCCCAGGACTACTCTGTTTTAGGTAAATTTATGGCACATGATTTCCTTATTAAATAAAATTTCTTTTAATTCATTTATCTTTATAAGAGTGTTTCAAGAAGATCGACTATGCTTTGTTCTTTCCAAAAGGTACCTAGTTCTTGATGTTCTGTTTGTCATAATTGTGCATAGCAGCTGAGCCTGTTCTTGGTGTGTGTGTAGGGGAACCCCTGAATTCTCCCATAAAATGTAGGCATGTCTCCTGCTGGCATCAAGAGAGCAGATTGGGATAACCCCATGGCAAGAAGGTTATGTCCTTTCAAAGAGTCCTGTTCCAAAGTACTTCTGTGCTTCACATGAGGCAGTATTATATGTGGCTGCCAGTTGACTATCTTTTTATGAATCATATCTCCTAAACCTCTGTAGTGAGCATGATGGGAAAATATCTTTATGGAAACAAATATGTGAGATAAACTAAGTTAAAAAAAGGCACGTAGCAAATTTAACTAGAAAATGAACGTAAAAACTGGCCTGCAGGATTAAAATTCTCATGGGCTCACAGCTCCACACAAAGAACAGTGTTCTGGCTGACGTCATTGGTTTGTACAATATTACAGAATTGTTTCCAATGTGTTATCTTCTTGTGCCCCATGGCTTGTATTGCAATATTTGTAGTTGAAATACATTTCATGTTATATTACACATAAATTTGTTATTGGCATGTATGTGTGATATACATACATATAAATGTAAATAAAATGTTATATATGAAATGAATTTCATGCTATGTTCTTTCATGATAACTTCAACTTGCTTATTATTTCTGTCTTGTTCTCTTATTTGTTGGTCCTATACAGCTTTCTTTTTCTTTTTTTTGCATTTCCAATTTTTCACTTTTTTCAATATTATCTGTCTTGACAATTGAGAAATTTTATTTTGTCGAAGACAAAAAGAAATTTTATCTTTCAGTCATTTGTCCATTTCATCGACATTTCTTCTCTGGGTTCTCAGAGTGCTTAGACACCATGAGAAAACAACTTCTATGAGTTTAAGTAATTACAGTCAGAATGAATGGGTTTTTGTGATACGTAAGTGTTCAGAGATGCATAATATTGGTTGCACACACTCTGTAAAGCTCAATATGTAAATGTAATTTAGAATGTGTATGCATGATACATGCATATACATTCTAAATCTGTTACAATGATTAAGAAAATAAGCTCTCACGTAGATTTCTTAAATCACTGTCAGTCATTTATTTTTCAGGGTCCACATTGATACATATGCAAATTGTGTCAAGTAATCACAGGACACTAACAAGCTTCATTGACTAGGATCATTCCAAGAAGACCACACCCATTGAAAGTTTGGGGCCAGTGTGTCCAGTCTACACAGATAGTGTCTCTCCTTTTGCTTTTTCTCTGTTTCCTGTCCTTTGTTTTATGCCTCTCTTCTATAAAGTATTTTATGTCTTATAGTGGAAATACATATATATATATACAGATTTTAAAGAGATAAATGAGATTTAGGAAACCTTGGAAGGTTGGTGGTGCTCATAAATCAAGGGGGTCTGGGGTGAGTGCTATTTGTAGTCAGTGGCTCTCAAACTTCAGCAGCTTCTGAATCACCCAGAGAGCTTGTTAAAACACGTTGCTTGGCTCAGCCCCAGAGCTTCTGATTCTGTAGGACTGGGATGGGGCTTGAAAATGTGAGTTTCTAACAGGTTCTCAGGTGAAACTGATGCTGTTGGTGGGGGACTGCACTTTGAGAACCACTGATCTTGGATCGCCTTTTCATGTGTTTGGGATGAGGAAACTGAGAATCAGAGGGGAAGGGCCTGCCCAAATTTTGCAATGGTAGGGAGTTGCATCTTCACTAGAATTAGAACTGGATCTTCTGGCTCTGGCCCTGTAATGTTCTCCTGGAGTCTGTTCTTTGATTGACCAGAGAAGGCGAAGCTGCTTCCTGACTATCTGAAGAGAATGTGGGAAACCAGATTGGCCACCTCTCCCAGATTCCAGTCTATGGGCAACGCTGGTGGAGAGAGAGGGCTTTAGTGCTCGTACTGCTGCCTAACTTACCCAAATAAATTTCATTCTCTTTATTTCCATGTCCAGTTTAATATTATAATTATTCATGGAACATTTGTTGATTTGTGATCATTTAGAAATTAATACTAATGTCATCATTTTTGAAACAGGGTCTGTTAAACTCAGTTCTATAATATGTCAAGAAAAAGCAAGCTAAAGACAGCATAGGCTACAAGAATAACTGTGGAAAAAATGGAAATGGTTGAATTCTTTACTTGAATCTAAGGTTTTGCTTTTAGTTCAATAAAATTTCAGTAAAATATTATTTCACTAAACAAGTTTTCTGCAATATCCTGTAGCATACATTTTCATGGTGGGAAATAACTTATTGTTGGGAAGTTCAAATTAAAGAATAAATGATTTGATAATTGCCTCATTGATGTTAAATGGAATTTTATGAAATTATTTTCATAATAATATGAATTGGTTGAATTTACTTAGCTAAGAAGAATAACAAGAGTTGTGTACTTACAGGTGTTGCATATTGATTTCATTTTAGTGATTTTCTTATTGGGATGCAGATTGTCAAAGTGGCATTGACGTACCATTAAATTCAAATAGCTGTCATTTGATAATTATGTACCAGAGCTGGGTGCAGAAAGAATTGACCTTAAATTGAGGGAATTAAATACTACTTGTAAACCATTGGGGAAGAAAGCCCACTTAGAGTTAGACTCGATTCAATTCAATAAATCTTGACTAAGGGCCTTCTATGCTTAAGGAATGCACTTTTCTAGGTAGGTTTTGGAGTCTATATCTGGCCTCAAGGGCCAGTGTCTTTGAATTTCTATGAAAGTGGATGCAGAACATGATTGGATGATGAAAGCAAAAACTAGATTTTGACACTGATGTTATTTTCAGTTTCATGGAAGCAAAGGCAGCAGGTCACAGTTCACATGCCATGATATGATCTGTCATTTTTGGGCAATGGAGAAACTTTGGTCTTTTCATGTTGTTGAAATGGGGTCGAGGCTACAGTTCTGATCCTTTGTGTTGCTTTCTATCTTGCCAGCGTCTGGTGGAGGCTGCAGAGGAAGCACACCTGAAACATGAATTTGATGCAGACTTGCAGGTAATTGATTATAGTTTGAGTTCAATTGTTTTGTGTGTTTGCTGCCAAAGGAGCAACACTAGGTATACTGGGAACACCAGGGTTCAGAGGTTTGGAGAGAAGGCTCTTGAGAGAATGGTACAGGGTTGAAATAAATGTGCCTGTTTTTTGACAAGACAGGACAGTGATCCTCAACCATTTTCCACTATGCAAGTTACAATAGGTGATAACACACACTTACATGCATGTAATCAGGTTTCCTCTCTAATTCTGGGGGAGTTAATCAGTCAACTGACAATAATCACCAGAGCTTTTAATGGTAAATTGATAAGATAGATGGCAGAATATATCCAAATCCCTCTTCCATGGCTACATTTTAAGTGACTGAAAGCAATGTTGTTATGTATGGATCTAACCTTGAATTGACTGTTAATTATATTTAAAAATTAAATCATTCACAGACCTGGGATTTGAACATCTGCTTAATAAACTTTTGTTGTGGATCTCATATCTAATCATGGCACACCTGTGTCTGGTTGAGAAGGACTTTGATGCTGTCATGTATATATAAAACATAGTTAGAGGCAAGAAGTGAATTGAATAATACTTGGAGGTTCCTTTGGGTCCCTCCAGAAGGAAATTTCATCTGTATTGTTATTTTGGGTTTGTGACTTTTCCTCACTGCTAGCAAAACGGGTGAATCTTAATTCCTTAAGTCTGTGCCTTGCTAGAACAGATCTCTTTTAATGCCATGTGGTCACAATTAGGAAGTAGTGTATATTTTGCTGTGTTTTCATTTGTATGGAAAAGATAAATCTTCAAGCACAGAAAAAGATGGTGATACCAAAGATAGCCTTTGGCTGTGTCTCTGTCCCATGGTTGTACCTCTTGTAAAAGAATGCACACTCAAATGGGGTAATGGAGGAAAGTTTAATAAAGAAAATATTTACAGATGTATGGTAAGAGAAACCAACAAGCAATGGTGTTGTACCCCCGGGCAAGCCACACTCCTGGCCTGAAGGAGCAAGGGGAGGGGGTGGTTTCTAGAACCCAGGAGAGTAGCTATATGGAAAGGGTAATTGATAGAGAGATGGTGAGCTAATAAGTGTAGAATCTGGGGAAAAAGATACACTGATAACTGTGTCTAGCCTTCTCATCTCTTGCTGGTACCCACCATTGGCTGAACCCAGCTGTTGGTGTAGTTGATTTGGTTCAGACTTTCTGAGGCTTTGGGTGGAAAAGGGTGAAAAATGGGTCCGGAGGGGAAACAGAAAATATCAAGCCCACCATTGGGGGTCATTTTCAGTCATAACACCCAACGTGTGAAGCAAATAGAACCAAGAATGTAGCCAAGCATGAGAGGCTCCAGGGGGAGGCGGAGAAGCCCTGGGGACTGTTGGTAACACCTGGAGAGGAGTCCAGCCCCGCTCTTAGAGCAGAGCTACAGAGAAAGAGCAGAGGAGTCAGCTGAAAATAGCAAGAAGCACCTTGCCTTCCTATAGCCACACCAGGGTCCATTTGTTGGTCACATTTGTCTTAAGTGTACCTCCCCTTCAGAGGGTTTGGACTTCTTAGAGTGGGCCAGAAGGGATTTGATGAAAGCACCAGGAAGCACCTTTTAGGTCTGAAGATTGTAAGGATCTCTTGAATGCATTGCCAAGGGAAACTATGTCTCCTTGGGAGTTCCAGAAGCCTTTTCAGGAATATTCTGGTTGTAAATGACAGAAATTCAACTCAAATCAACTTAAACTTGATAAGAATCTGTGAGTCCAATCTGATAATAAATAAATAGATAAATAGATAAATAAAAGAGAAGGAAACACTCTTACAGTAGAATGCCAACTACTAAATGTAGAAGAAATGATGGAGTTATAAAATTATGGTAATAATTGATTCAGGCAAGAATCTTCAGTAGATGCTAAAACTAGCAGGTGAAAGTTAGTTGAAGAACAGGACATTGACAGTCTCAAAGTATCTGCCCACAAATTGCTTATTAATTACAAAGGGAATTATAGCAGCTTTATTATGGATAAACCATCTTAAACAGGTAATCAAAGGTAATATCATCAATAATGACACAAAGTGCCTTCAGATGTGATGACCAGGAAAAATACACCAAAGATTTCCAAAGGACTCTTTTGGAAAATCTGGTGTTTATGGCTCATATAGTCAATTTTATTTTGAGATCAGTTGTCTACAAAAAGTAACTGGGTGAGGGAGGGAATGATTAATTGACTTGCAGGATTATTTATCCTTCAGGAGAGAAAAAGTGTTCTGTGGTTTAGCTTAACTAACTTTAGATCGCTTTTTTTTTTGGTCCATCTGAATCAATTGTTATTTTCTAAGAGTGCTCTGACTTCCTTCCTATGATTGATCCTTTACAGTAAAATTCTGGTGCAGCACACTGATTCCCTTGTCAAATGTGGTGGTGGAAACACGAATGCAGCATGAGTATCCCTCTCAAAAAAGAGACTGAGAGAATGGGTCTCTGGAGTCTTATAGCTTTTGTTTTCTTGGGAACAAAGAAGATGGGCCCAGTTTTTCCTCCCCCATTGTCATCTGTTCTATATAAGTACAAGACGAATATCAGAGGCTACAGCTGTGGTCTGAGCACAGAGTAGATGTTGAAATAATCTGTCAATATTACAGAGTGTCATTCACTCTCTGGACCATGACAGAATGTTCTCTGGGTCAGAGTAAACCATGTGCACTTTTGTGGAAACCTGGAAAAGAGATGATTTGGAGAAAATGGATATGCATCAAATAATGTATGTCTGCTTAGATGAAGGTTTTGAAGCTGTGAAACATTGGTGCTGTTATGCGCAAGTCTGTCAACAGCTTGGGTGTCAGCCCGGTTGCTCTTCCTGGGGTAGCAGGTCTGTGTACAGGCTCTGAGTTTATTGCTATGACGGTCCATTAGAACTGATCAATTGTTAATCTGGGTTCCACTGACCTCTCTACAACACCTGCCAGTGGATTGTTTTTATCAAAAAAATTTCAGAGTACCATCTGCTTACCATGAAGTAATGTTGAGGAGGTTTCCGTGCTATTAGCTTGGGAAGAGCAGAGGGAGCTGGGAGACTGTTTTCCTACAGAAAAAAAAAATGTTTCTGTGACATTTCCTAAACTGTACAGCTTCAAGTTACATAGTCTTAGCCCCCACTCCACCATCCCATTTCCAAAATAAAAAGGAAATGCTGGATCTGCCTCTTCTTTCACTTTAGATTGGAGTCTTCGTGTCTTTGCATCATCATGTGCTTTAAAAGTGAAGAATTTGTTTTTCATTGGTAGAATCATCAAAAATTACCAAAAGAAAGTCATGCCTCCTTATTGTCAGGATTTTATTTATCATTTAAATTTCCTCTTACAGTTTCTCCAGAGGTTTAGCCTTTTCTTTATGAGCTTATAGCCTTGACATTGGTAGTCCCTTCTGTAGGTCCTAAAATATAGCACTAGGTTGTTAGTTCTTAACAAAAACTATGTTGGGGCAAGAGGCAAAATACAGCCTTTGAAGGGTAGGTAGCATATGTGAACAACCCACAGTGCAGTGTCCTGCACACAAACCAGAGCTGCGTGGGTTCATTGGCTGGAAAACTTTCTTGTGGACACTGGTGTCGATTTAGCCCTTGGGCTTGTCCCCCTGTATGGTGTCCTGTGGGTTCCAGACTGGCCTCTTGGTTTTGTTCTTTGTTCCCTGATATTTCCATTAGGGCACTTTTCAGTTAGAATTGATGCAAACACAGGCCTTGTTAAAATGGCATCTTCCCTTTTTTTAACTGCATGCTTTGAATTAACATAGGTTTTTAATGTAGAGCACATATGAGATTGATAATTATAAGAAAAGAGTTTAAAAACTGTCTTAATTATCACATATGATCATTTTAGCATTTCATTCTCATTATGTTGATGGGGCAAGGGTGGGGTGGTGGGGGCAGCCCCTAGCCCTGATTATCCTAGCTATTGATGAATTTCCAGAAAACTAGGTCTGTGCATGTAGTATAATTCAGAGAGAAGCCTTCTCCTCTTACTTATTGTTTCTTTTGGGGTTTTTCTACCGGCAGTGAAGAAGAAAAAAGTCCTTTTGACAGTTTACTAAAAACCTGCTTATCTTTGAACTGCAAACATATTTTCTTTGAAAGCTGTCTTAAATAAGTGCCAATTGCACAGAGCTGGTGCACACTGGGAAAAAAACGAGAATTGTGGTTTTGCATTGTGTATCCTACGGAAACCTTTTTGATTACAAAGTTTTCTATAATAATTTTTCTTTGTTGCTTTGTAAGTAGTAGGTGGAAAAGGCCTGATGACATTCAGAGGGATAACAAAGTGTGAGTGGAAGGGAACTGGGGGGATGCAGTGTCCTGAACATCCCCTCCTGGTCACTGCCGAGCTGCTGTCACCTATCTTGCACACACAGTGTCCTGATTTCAGAGTTGGGGTGAGGGGTTTGGATTGGAAGTGATGTAGAGACCACTGATGGGAAATCTTGGGGTGGGACAGCTTGTGATACTTGCTAGAGCATCTTCCTCCACCTCGTTGCCACAGCCTGTTGCATTGGGAGGCTGTGTTGAAGGAGAACCCAGGGAGGAGATAGCCACTGGGAGAAGGAAGCCTTTCTCAGAAGGCTTAGGAAGGGTATCTAGCAAACAGTGGAGTAGAGCTGTCCTTTTCCTGACAGCGTCTCCTTGCTGGCTAGTGAGGCTTTGCCCTGGGGAAAAACTGTATGTTGTGAAGGAGAGCAAAGGTCAGGTTTAGTAGAAGTACTTGCTGGGTGGAGGAGATGACTGCCCTCACAGCGTTTCTCATGTATTTCTGTTAAGCCCCAATCCATCCTTGCTCTCTTGGACTGAGTGAGGTGTTGAACTCCTTGCTGAGGGAGGAGGTGGAACACGGAAGACCCAGACCCCAGAACTGGAAATAGATTTTTTTATAGAGATAGCTCATTGACTTTTGTGCACTAAACAAGAAAGGTAGGGTTCACATCTATAGGAGAAAGAAATGAAAAGAGAAGGAAATTTTCACACTTTTTGTATTAAAATAAGCCCCTCTTTTCTGATGTAATTTATCAGGGGATGCTTTTTTTTCTTTTCTCCTCCTTTTTCTTTTTATCAGCTTGGCCAGGGTTCACAGTCTTCTGCATTTTAAGATCTTACATTAGATGTTTCTTAGTTAGGACTTGCCATATGTCATTTATTCACAAGACTGATATGTAAATAGTTTCTGAGGAATCTTTAAGTGTGAGCATTTAAAAGTCAAAGTAATTTCTTCGTTGTTACACGCACACACACTGTCATTTTCGTGCATTTGGCTAGAACGTTATAACTTTTACAGAGAGAGCTTTGGTCTATAGGTCTGAAAATGGAGGTTCTGGTAGTTCTGGTCCCAACTGGACCATTTACTTGCTCAAGGAACTGATTGCTCATCCATAAAAAGACAGATTGTAATATCTAGATGATTTCTAAGATCTCATTCATCTCTCATGTGCCAAGATTCATTCAACAAATAGTTATCAGTGATGTCCTGTGGGTCAGGCACTGGGTTTTGGATATGGCCAAGGGCTAGACAGATGCTGTCTTTGTTCTCATGGAGCTCACGCTCTAATGCAAGTGACAGATTTTAAAGACATGATGACAGAAATAATTTTAAAATTTTGATCATGATGAGTGACATGAAACATAAGCAGGGACTTCCCTTGTGGTCCAGTGTTAAAGGATCTGCCTTCCAATGCAGGGGACACAGGTTTGATCCCTGATTGGGGAACTAAGATCCGACATGCTGTGGGGCAACTAAGCCCGTACGCCACAACTATTAAGCTAGTGCACCTCAACTAGAGAGCCTGCGTGCTGCAAACTACAGAGCTCACGTGCTCTGGAGCCTGCGCACCACAACTAAAGAAGAGAAAACCCACGTGCCACAACTAGAGAGAATTCCACACGCCGCAACTAAGACCCAATGCAGCCATAAAAAGGAAGGGAGAGAGGGAGGGAGGGAGGAAGGAAGAAAAGAAACATAAGCACAGGGCATAATTACAGCGCAGGACAGGAGACCTTGCCTGATCTGGGAGTTCAAGGGACCTTGGTGCAAATCCCTGAAGAATGAGTCTTGACTGAGTGGTGAGTAGATTTACCTCCTCCAGGGCTAGAAGAAATCTCCCCGCAAAGTTATAAGTTCTAGCCAGGGGAACAAAAACAATAGTGTGTGCATTTCCGGTGCATCTGTGTGTGTGTGTAACAACAGAGAACCCATAATACCTGTATTTTCCATAAATGCAAAATTAAAATTATTTTGTCTACTTTCCATATAATAGTCTTTCTCACCTAGTGATACTTTATTGTTGCCTCTTTAATGATGCTTATCATTTCGTATCCTTTTAGTTTTATTCATGTGTGTCCATTTGTGGCTTAATTTAAATTTATTCAGAATTCAGCACCTGATAGGCCCTGTTCTAGGTTGTGGGACTTCCATAAACTGAGATGTGACCCTCATCCTCCAGGAAAGTTCTAATCTCCCTTTTTAAGATATGTTTCGTTAGTTGTTACTTTAAGGATTACAATAGGCGTCTTTAACTTAAGTGCACAGTGTATCTTGAGTTAATTTACTGTGCGAAGTACCACTCCATCTGAAACAAGAATAGTGTATTCTACCTACCACTTTCCTTCGTGTAGTCATGTATTTTACTATTATATGTGTTATAAACACTGTAAGATGTTATTTTGTTTTAGTTTTGCTTTAAACAGCTGTCTTCTAAAAAATTAAATAAGAAATAAGGTAGTATGTATTGATATTTACCTACACATTTACTGTTTCTGGCACTCTTCATTTCATTGAGTTTGCTTCTGTTATCATATCTCTTCAGCCTGAAGAACGTCTTTTAGCTTTTTTTTTCCTTTTTGCATTGAAGGTCTGGTAGCAACAACTTCCCTCAGCTTTTGGTTAGCTAAAAATATCTGTATTTTGCCCTCATTTTTGAAGGATAATTTTGCTGGATACAGAATTTTTACTTGAAAGTTTATATTTCTCTTTTACCACTTTGAAGATATCATCCCATTCTCTTCTGATCTTTAATGTTTCTGATGAAATGTCCTCCATCATTTTTATCTTTGTTCCTCTGGATACACTGGGTCATTTTTCTCTCGTACTTTCAAGATTTGTTTCTCCTTATCTTTGATTTTCAGTATACTATACAGTGTGATAGGTTAAGGGTGTTACTAGATGTGATTTTCTTTATATTAATTCTCCTTGGAGCTTGCTGAGATTCTTGTATATTCTCACCATATTTGGAAAAATTTTAACAATTATTTCTTCAAAATTTTACCTGCCCCATTCTTGTTACATTTTCTTCTGGAACTGAAGTCACGTCTGTGTTTGATTGCTTAATATCATCCCACAGATCAGTGTGGTTCTTTGTTTAGTTTGTTTCCAGTCTATTTTCTATTAATTGGTCTCCAAGTTTACTAGCCCTTTTTTTCCTGTGGTCTCCAATCTACTGTTAAACTCATCCAGGGAATATTTTATTTCATGTATTGTACTCTTAGTTCTAGAATTTTCAATAAATCTTATTTTTAGTTGAAGTGTAGTTGATTTACAATGTTGTATTAGTTTCTAGTGTACAGCGAAGTAATTCAGATATATATATATATTCTTTTTCATATTCTTTTCCATTATAGGTTATTACAAGACAATGAATATAGTTCCCGGTGCTATACAGTAGGACGTTGTTGTTTATCAGATCTTTTAAAATTGATTTTATTTCCTGCTGAAATTTCCCATCTATGCACCAATTATGTTCATGATTTCTTTTAAGTCCTCAGACATATCTACAATAGATGTTTTAAATTCCTTCTCTGCTAATTCCAGCATCTAGGTCATTTCTGTTTCTATTGAGTGCTGTTTTCTTTTGAAGCCACATTTTTTTTTTGCTTCTTCACATGTCTAGTAATTTTTGTTGTAGGTTAGGCATTGTGTTATGTCTTCAAATTATTTTTATAAATTTCCTCATTGTAACTTAGTATAGTTCCATTCATGTAGCAGATGTCCTAAAAATACCAAATTTATTGAATCCAATTAAGTTGGATTTAGGAAACAGTTATTAAAGAGATGAAGAGAGTGATCAACTATACATAATAGGGAAGACTCCAGTGGTTTAATCTTCTGCACTCTAACAATGTAAGTAGTGAGTACAACATAGACTTCTGTGTTCCAAAAATACCACAAGGCCATCTTCTAGTTGAAAGAAAGAGAAAAATGCATTTCTGTTATAGAATCTTGGACCGCAAACATTGTTTCTCAAAAGTTTATAATTTCTGTAGCTTAATTATATTGCTACCATCCCCTGTTCTAAATCCAGATAAAAATATTAATATTAACAAATTTAAAGACAGAAAGTGCAACTTTATAGCAATGGTAATTGATTTGGTTTTGTTTGAACAGTCACCTTACTTAATAGTTCAGAGGGGAAAAATGACATTATTTGCTCCTCCCAAAGTTATCATTTATTTGTCTGTGGAACGTTTTCACATTAGTGACTCTCTTTTTTCTTTGCTACTTATGTGTTTAGAAACCTAGGTCTTTTATCTTTAATTTTATCAATAATGAATAATCTAATAAAACCCCTATGTGTTTCCCCTTTGTCTTAGTCTTTCTTGTACAACATTCTTTTTTTCTATCATGACCATGTATACCTTAATTTGTAGGTAACAGTGTTTAGAGAAGTCTGAAATGTTGCTTTAGAAGGCCCTTTCTTTTCCTATCAAGTCATTGGTTCTTTTGTGATTCCTTTTTATCTTGGGTTTTCTCAATTGGGCTTTCTGAAAACTGGTAATGTTTATTTAAAATAAATATTTGTTTAAAACATATTTGTTTTAAATATATGTTAAACATAGTAAAACACCACCAATTCAGACTTTATTAAACATTTCAATTAAACAAATACTTTTAAAGCACGGTTTTATTGTTTCCGCATACACAGTGTGATTGTGATGTTTCAGATATCAGCCAGTTTGGAAGGGGGACATTTTGGGATATTGAGGCCCTCTGGGCATATCTATAGTTATAATTAGATAAACACTTAGTGGTGCTGTTAACCATAATATCAGAGTCCCATAGTACATTGCCAGAAACCTTAGTGTC
The DNA here is from genome assembly GCF_964270905.1 of Leucopleurus acutus. Taxonomy (NCBI): domain Eukaryota; kingdom Metazoa; phylum Chordata; class Mammalia; order Artiodactyla; family Delphinidae; genus Leucopleurus; species Leucopleurus acutus. The sequence continues at coordinate 35,060,832 of NC_139153.1, read as the reverse complement.
TTTCATTAAGATGGCTGACTGCAGAGGTCATTGGCAGATCCCAGAAATTACCTTGGGGTCTTTCTCCAGCAAATTCTTTGGCAGCCCTTAGGAATGCCGGAATGCCCCTAGGTCGCTGATTTCATCAAGGGTCTTGTGGTCTAGGAATTTGCCAACTGCTATTGAATTTTTAAAGTAAAGCTTGAATCTGGTGGCAATGTAGAAAGTAGACACCTCAACAGAAATTTTGTAATCTCATTTAAGCCTGTTTGTTAATAAAGCACCTGATATGTACACAGATGAATTAATTCTCATGTTTTCTACTTGCAGTTTAGTTTGTGGGGTAGGTCTTTATAATATAAATAACTCCAAGTATGTGCATTTGGTATAGTAATCCTAATTCTTCAAATTAAAAAAATTTCATGACTGACATTTTTAGGATAGCTCTCTTTGCTGGTTAATTAATACTAATAGAATATAGGAACAATGATAAGAGTAATAGGTGCCATTATTTAAAATGTATTAGGTATAGGCAGTGGCTTAAATGCTTCCCAGGCATTATCTCATTTAATTCTTCTCCCCACGGTCATATGAGAGAGATACTGTTATTATCTCCATTTTACATAAGGAGAAACTAAGATTGAGAGGCCACATGTTGGGCCCAAGATTATACCACAGTGGATGGACCAGCCAAAATTCACACCTGAGACTGTCTGGCTCCAAAGACCAATCAGTTATGTTGCCTCATGGAATCACAAATTTTAACACTGACCTTAAATTGCACTGGACAAAATCTTATAAAGAAATAAATTTAAGACGAAAGTTATAGTGGGTTATTTAATAGGTCTATCAAAAAGAAAAAGGTCTATCAAATACATTAAAAAGTTTTCTAGAATGGTAAATCCTGACCCATGAACCTATGTAATAAGAAAATCTCTTAATAAGATATAATGATTTAGTAAAAATGATTAAGCATCACTTTACTGGTATTATTAGTAACGGACAGAAGGGAGACATCTCTAATTTGGTAATTGGATCTATTATCTACATAGTAACCACTGTGACTTTTTAAAAATACAAGTTACTTATTACTTACACTATTTGCTTATACTAAGAACAAAGTCTGGATGTCCCACATACCTTACAGAGCGCCACACAACTTTCTCAAGATTGCAGGTGGATTAGCAGCTACTTCCCTTTCCTTCGTGTCTGCTATGTTCCTGCCTTACTCCTTCTGTTCTTTGAGCTCCCCTATACGATTTGTTTGTTTATTTTCTGTCTCCTCCAGCAAAACATGAGCTCCATGAGAGCAGGCACCTGACATCTAGTCATATGTCCACAAATATTTGTTAGAATTAATTGAAATTCATAATGGTGATACAGTCACTAAAATCCGCAGCTGACTGGTAATCACCAGCATCGTTGGTAATTCATGAAGTTGTCATCTGTTTATTTCAGCTAGAAAAAGCTAATTCTTTCTTAAAATAAATACTTATGGCGTGACCAGAAGTGATTCAATTATTGCTGTAACATTCAAAGACATTTTCATATATTAATGGCAGCTTTTATTGAAGCAGTTGGCTTTTGTTGTTACTTACAATAAATTCATGAAATGGCTAATTTTCTTAATCTAAATGAGATTTTTCTGCCATTTAATATGTTACAAATATATGAGTATACTAATTATGAAGATAACTAATTATATTTAATGAATATTATGTGAAATGAGTATCAAGTTATTTTATTAAACAGTTATGTTCTTATAGAGAAAACATCTTTAAAATTGGAAAGGAGAAAAATTAGAAGGGAAACATGCTCTTACAACTCAGGTTTCCTCTCTTGAGCAGGTCCCCACCCACCTTCTTAGCTCCCATAATCAGCGCTACAGACACCATATGTCTGTGGCAGGAGTAGCCTCTTACATCACAAGTAGGAATTCAGAGGAGACATAATCAGCCTTTAAGAATGAGTATTTGACAGCAATAACAGGCGTGACTTGAGGTTATATGTGAAATCTTTGTCATCTAACATTATAATCTCCTTAGAATACCTTTAAAAGCCATAAAAGTCAGCCCCTTACAGAAAATCCTTGATCTGACATTTCACTTGTCCATAGCAAAATACAACAACAACAAAATAAATAAACAGGCTTCAAAACAAAGCAGCTTTTCTCATGCTGGTAGTCATTAATAGAGGGGGGAAAAAGTAATTTTTTTCTCTTGGAGTATTGCATTAGTAGCTAGGGGCCTTGAAGTTTTGCTAATCAGCTATGTGACCTTGGTTAGATCACATTTCCTTTCAGACTTCATGTTACCTCTGGTAAAGGAGGGCATGAGACTGGTTTGATTTTCCTGCCTGGTCTAGAACTGCCTAAGTCTGTGAGGTTGTGATTTTTTACAGGGAAAGGATAGCAATTATTTTTCCATAGAGTGAGGGTATTCTTTGAGGAAATCCAGCAACATCTACAGACATAGCATTGTCCTAAGGGAAACATCTCTGAGAAGAAAATCTCTCTATTCTTTCCTCCCCACAAATAGATATAAACTTCCTACTTTAAAGCTGGAACAGAGAAATTTCAAGGAAAGATTGCTTGATTGGATCATTCACAGACTGCCCCTGCCTCTGTAAATTATTTTATCATTTTAGATTTAAGGGGGTTCTTTTGAGTAATGTAAAGGACACTTTTTTTTTTTTTTTTTTTTGGTGTGTGATTTTAAGAACTTAACTCTGGAATGTAAATGCCTTGACGCCAAACCGTAGTTTCTGTATGGTTAAAGAAATTCAGAACCAAATTAAACCTTTGCTTTTGCCTTATTTAGCAGTGATTATGTCGTGCATGTGAATGTATTCATAATTGATCCTTCTTCCTAAAAGTTTTCAGGTGTCTGAGACCATGTAAACACCATGAAAAAAATTTTTTTCTAGGTTTTAAAGACTTTTGTCCTCTCATTCTACATGAGATTGACTGAAATGTAGAAGTTGTTCTGATTAAAAGGAGCAAGATTGGAGAGCTGGAGGAGGAATTACAGCTTATTCAGTAATATTTTCTGAAACCCAGGTCAGAAGAACAATGGGCCACAAACAGCTTTTGTCTGGTCAAAAAGCCGTTTTGATTACAAGGAGATACAAAAGGATTCATTATGTCTGCTTATATTTGCTGATTAATATTCTGGGTGAGGTAGATGTTAGCTATCTTCTGAAGAGAGAAAGACACAGATTTGAATCCTGGCTTGTTTATTCTTGCTGGTGGTGAGACCCATGGCAAATTTCCTAGCCTGTTGGAGTCTCAGTTTCTTCTGTATATTTAGGATGGTGATACTCTTCCCTGTAATGCTGTCAGGTTTCCACGGGCTTATTGATCTACATGAAGTATTGAGCACACTGTCTGGTACAGAACATGATCCCAGTTCAGGGTAACCATTATCATTACTGTGATCATTATTTTGACCAATACTCTTGAAATACAAAGAAGTTGATTACATTCATAATTGCTTATTTAGTCTCTGCCTCCTTTGAGGGCTTTGAGTTCTGTGGGGCAGGGACCACATCTGTTTCTCAGTTTGTGATCAGAGCTTAGGCACACAGCTGGCACTCAATAAATATCTGAAGAAGGGGTGAATGACTGATGGAAAAAAATGGAGGATCATCTCAAGAGTGAGATCCCCACTAGGAAGAAGGTTAAAAGCATCATTTGCTCAAGAGAAAAAAATGCGATGCTGCTAGCAGAATTGGGAGCAGCAGGAGGGCTGTGCATGCTCAGAGCCTGAGCCATTTCTAGCCTTTTTGGGACTTTGGTGGGAGACAGGATTGGGTGTTTTGTGTCCATGGAGGGGTTGAACTCAGACTCTCTTTGGCCACACCTGTGCCTTCCTGGGTGTGTGTGGCAGATGGTGAGAGACCCGTAAGTAGACAGAGAGAGCAAAAGACCTGGAACAATTTCCCTTCATAATCATCAGCCAATTTTGGAGCACTGGGTTAGCTAATTGTTCACTTTTGCTTTCATTGTTGTTTTAAAAAGGGTCTTTATCTGTCCGAAGAGAAACACAAACAAGAGACTGGTGTTAGGACATATTTTATATTCCTCTTCCAATTGCATTAATGGTTTTAAAGGAAATCTCTCTTGTAATTGCCTTAAGCATTCTGTCTTTATTATTAAATACCAGCCATTTATTATGTTCTACACTTCTTTTTGGCTCTGTGTGCCATTTTTTCTGGGACCTTCTGAATTTAAAATGATTGAACTGTAGGGCACATGGTTCTGGGAGCATGCCCTCTCATTTACATTTCCAGGAGCACCACCATGCTCTTAGAATGTCTTAGCAGAGACAGATGTCTGGAGTCTAGGCCTTTATTCATTTCACTTTCAAAGACAGCATAACTATCAGATTAAAAATCAGCAAAATTCTCTTTGCTTTGGAGCCAGCTGTATTCCACTTTTTAGGTCTCATATGCCCCAACCCCAACTCTGGGTTCTGATCTTGAATCTCGGTCACATCTCAGCTGGGTCCACGTCCAGTCTCAGGTTATTTGAGAGGAGTTGCAAGACCTTGACTCAGAATCACAAGGTACGCCTTAAACTTTAGACTGTCATGTGAAATAGCATTTGGGGGGCTATGACTATCATATTTAATCTTCATACCAATCTGGTAAGAGTAGGTACTATGATAACCTCACTTCATGAATGATAAAACTGGCATTCAGAGAAGTTAAAAAGTTACCCAAAGTCACATGGTACAGCGTGGTGAACCCTTGGATCAGAAACTAACTGGTTTTGATTCCATGAACAGTGCTTAGATATTACGCTTTTCAGAAAGCATTTGTTTATGAATATTTATTTTCTAGGTCTTTCTTTGATCTGGTGTGGATGGGTGATTGGAAATTGTAAGGAATTTGGAAAGCAGACTACCAGAAGTACAGGTTGAATTCAGTTGAGTCAGTAGCTGTTGTTTTTATTTTCTTGCCTCATTGGACTACAGAATTGTTTCCTTCAGTATTTGATGCTATTGTTGTATATTTTCTGAAGTCACTGTTTATAAGCCATATGATACTCTTTCCAGGGTGGGGGCTCTGCTCCCAGATGAAGAAAGAAGCACCTCTGGCAAGATGATTCTGCAGTGAGCTTGGTGGTAGTGTGGGAACATGTGTCATCTGCAGTATTTCTGTACCAAAGGCCCTGAGTATTCATTCATTCATTCGTTCATTTGTTCATTCCTTTCTTGGATCTACCTGCAAAGGAAAAGATTCTAGAGTATTTTCCCTGGGACTTGGGACAGTAGCCAGGGTGCCAGCAACAATTGGAGGTGCCTGATACAGTGAGTCAGACATAATGTACTCTCTTTGTTTGCTTCCTCTGCCTGTTTTCTATTCTCTTTAAGTTTAATAGACAAAAGATGGGGAAAAGTCAGAGCAGGTGACACCCACTGTTGAGCAAGGAGGGCCTTAGGGGTCGGTCCCTTGGGAGTGTCTGCAGATGGGATTTAAGTTATTGATGTATATTCTTCCAATGTGGCAGAAACCAACTCTGGATTTGAAAAGTTGACCTGGACTGCACAGGGGGAGAGCTGTTTTTGGCAGATTTGCTTTTCTGAGAGAGGCAGCCATTTCCTGCTGCATGGTTATCATGTCAAGGGTTGGGAACCAGGGCATGTTGGCGATAAGGATTTAATGAATACATATGAGAAGAGGAGATTCAAGCCACTGAGCAGCATATTGCCCTAGGCCACTTCCCATTTCAGGATGGTGAGATATTTAGGGGAATAAATTTCAGGTGATCATGGAAGAAGAAATGTTTGAGGGGCATTGGGATGAGATATGTCCTAACTGGTGTTTCCCACAGCAGGGGTGTGGTCCACCTCGTTGGGGGCCTTATAATCACATCTCAGGTTTGTCCGTTGTCTTTATAATTCACATATAGCTTTAATAAATACAATTAGGCCTGCCATTGTGTTCATTATCCCACATGGCAGAAAGGACGTGTTTTTAATTTATTCTTTGCTTCTAATTGTAGTGTCGGCATGTCAGGGTTCACTGGTTAGAGAGAGAACGCGCCTGCTTTTGTAAAGCAGTTAATTGGACCTGGTAACGATTATTGTCAGTAATCCCTGGGGGTGGTGCTTGTCCCAGGGCATCGTCCTTCATGGCGATTTCCAGCATCTAGCGTGCTGGGACACTGAGGATTTTCCAGAAGGAAACAGCAGATTGGAGTTCTTGTACTGCAGACCCAAACTGCAGTCTTGTTGGTGACCTTTTCTGAGTGTGTACTGCTTTCTGGTGCTAGGGACTTCTGAAGAGAATGTTTTCAATTTTGAGGTGCTTAAGAAAATATTTGCAATACAGGCAACAGACAAAGGACTAGTATCTAGGCTAGAGACAGATCTCATCTATAGCAGTCACCAAAATAGCACAATAAAAACTCCTCCATATCAATCTACTGCAAAGAAGCAGTAGAAAAATGGGCAGTGGATATGAGCAGTCAGTTGACAGGAGTATAATTAATTATATGGACGAAGAAAAGATACTCAATTTCACTAGTCATCAAGGAAAAGTAAATTAAAGCAGTGAAATACAATTTTTACTGATCAGGTGGCAAAATAATAATAATGATGATGAAGATGATGATATCAAATGTTGGTAAGGCCTGGGGAGATGGGACTCCGCTGGTCCAGCCACACTTCAGGTCAGCTTTGCAGAAGCTTGTAAAACTGAAAATGCACAGACCCTGGGAACCATCAACTCCATATCTTGCATCTGCTTACAGAAACACTGGCACCTGTGCACCAGAATACAGCATTGACTATACGTGCGTGGGTTTAGCTCTGTGCCTTCTATCCTGTTCCACTGATCTGTATTTCTCTTTTTGTGCCAGTACCATACTGTCTTGATGACTGTAGCTTTGTAGTATAGTCTGAAGTCAGGGAGTCTGATTCCTCCAGCTCTGTTTTTTACCCTCAAGACTGCTTTGGCTATTCGGGGTCTTTTGTGTCTCCATACAAATTTTAAGACTTTTTGTTCTAGTTTTGTAAAAAATACCATTGGTAATTTGATAGGGATTTCATTGAATCTGTAGATTGCTTTGGGTAGTATAGTCATTTTCACAATATTGATTCTTCCAATCCAAGAACATGTTATATCTCTCCATCTGTTTGCATCATCGTTAATTTCTTTCATCAGTGTCTTATAGTTTTCTGCGTACAGGTCTTTTGTCTCCCTAGGTAGGTTTATACCTAGGTATTGAATTATTTTTGTGGCAATGGTAAATGGGAGTGTTTCCGTAATTTCTCTTTCAGATTTTTCATCATTAGTGTATAGGAATGCAAGAGATTTCTGTGCATTAATTTTGTATCCTGCAACTTTACCAAATTCATTGATTAGCTCTAGTAGTTTTCTGGTGGCATCTTTAGAATTCTCTATGTATAGTATCATGTCATCTGCAAACAGTGACAGTTTTACTTCTTCTTTTCCAATTTGTATTCCTTTTATTTCTTTTTCTTCTTTGATTGCCGTGGCTAGGACTTCCAAACTATGTTGAATAATAGCGGTGAGAGTGGACATCCTTGTGTTGTTCCTGATCTTAGAGCAAATGCTTTCAGTTTTTCACCATTGAGAATGATGTTTGCTGTGGGTTTGTTGTATATGGCCTTTATTATGTTGAGGTAGGTTCCCTCTGTGCCCACTTTCTGGAGAGTTTTTAAGCATAAATGGGTGTTGAATTTTGTCAAAAGCTTTTTCTGCATCTATTGAGATGATCATATGGTTTTTCTTCTTCAATTTGTTAATATGGTGTATCACATTGATTGATTTGCATACAATGAAGAATCCTTGCATCCCTGGGATAAATCCCACTTGATCATGGTGTATGATCCTATTAATATGTTGTTGGATTCTGTTTGCTAGTATTTTTTTTTGTTTGTTTTTTATTTTTTATTTTTGCGGTACATGGGCCTCTCACTGTTGTGGCCTCTCCCGTTGCGGAGCACAGGCTCTGGACACGCGGGCTCAGCGGCCATAACTCACGGGCCCAGCCACTCCATGGCATGTGGGATCCTCCCAGACTGGGACACGAACCCGTGTCCCCTGCATCGGCAGGTGGACTCTCAACCATTGCGCCACCAGGGAAGCCCCTTTTTGCTAGTATTTTGTTGAGGATTTTTGCATCTATATTCATCAGTGATATTGGTCTGTAATTTTCTTTTTTGTAGTATCTTTGTCTGGTTTTGGTATCAGAGTGATGGTGGCCTCATAGAATGAATTTGGGAGTGTTCCTTCCTCTGCAATGTTTTGGAAGAGTTTGAGAAGGATGGGTGTTAGCTCTTCTCTAAATGTTTTGATAGAATTCACCTGTGAAGCCGTCTGGTCCTGGACTTCTGTTTGTTGGAAGATTTTAAATCGCAGTTTCAATTTCATTACTTGTGATTGGTCTGTTCATATTTTCTCTTTCTTCCTGGTTCAGTCTTGGAAGGTTATACCTTTCTAAGAATTTGTCCATTTCTTCCAGGTTGTCCATTTTATTGGCATAGAGTTGCTTGTAGTAGTCTCTTAGGATGCTTTGTATTTCTGCGGTGTCTGTTGTAACTTCTCCTTTTTCATTTCTAATTTTATTGATTTGAGTCCTCTCCCTCTTTTTCTTGATGAGTCTGACTAACGGTTTTTCAATTTTGTTTATCTTTTCAAAGAACCAGATTTTAGTTTTATTGATCTGTGCTATTGTTTTCTTTGTTTTTATTTCATTTATTTCTGCTCTGATCTTTAGGATTTCTTTCCTTCTGCTAACTTTGGGTTTTGTTTGTTCTTCTTTCTCTAATTCCTTTAGGTGTAAGGTTAGATTGTTTATTTGAGATTTTTCTTGTTTCTTGAGGTAGGCTTGTGTTGCTATAAACTTCCCTCTTAGAACTGCTTTTGCTGCATCCCATAGGTTTTGGATCATCGTGTTTTTGTTGTCATTTGTGTCTAGGTAGTTTTTGGTTTCCTCTTTGGTTTCTTCAGTGATTGGTTATTTAGTAATGTATTGTTTAGCCTCCATGTGTTTGTGTTTTTTACGTTTTTTTCCCTGTAATTGATTTCTAATCTCATAGCATTGTGGTCTGAAAGGATGCTTGATATGATTTCAGTTTTCTTAAATGTACTGAGGCTTGATTTGTGACCCAAGAGGTGATCTATCCTGGAGAACATTCTGTGCGCACTTGAGAAGAAAGTGTAATCTACTGTTTTTGGATGGAATGTCCTATAAATATCAATTAAATCTATCTGGTCTATTGTGTCATTTAAAGCTTGTGTTTCCTTATTAATTTTCATTTTCGATGATCTGTCCATTGGTGTAAGTGAGGTGTTAAAGTCCCCCACTATTGTGTTACTGTCGATTTCCTCTTTTAGAGCTGTTAGCAGTTGCCTTATGTATTGAGGTGCTCCTATGTTGGGTGCATATATATTTATAATTGTTACATCTTCTTCTTGGATTGATCCCTTAATCATTATGTAGTGTCCTTCCTTGTCTCTTGTAACATTTTTTATTTTAAAGTCTATTTTATCTGATATGAGTATTGCTACTCCAGCTTTCTTTTGATTTCCATTTTCATGGAATATCTTTTTCCATCCCCTCACTTTCAGTCTGTATGTGTCCCTAGTTCTGAAGTGGGTCTCTTGTAGACAGCATATATATGGGTCTTGTTTTTGTATCCATTCAGGAAGCCTGTGTCTTTTGGTTGGAGCATTTAATCCATTCATGTTTAAGGTAATTATCAATATGTATGTTCCTGTTACCATTTTCTTTTCTTTTTATTTCTTTTTAACATTTTTATTGGAGTATAATTGCTTTACAATGGTGTGTTAGTTTCTGCTTTATAACAAAGTAAATCAGTTATATATATACATATATCCCCATATCTCTTCCCTCTTGCATCTCCCTGCCTCCCACCCTCCCTATCCCACCCTTCTAGCTGGTCACAAAGCACCGAGATGATCTCCCTGTGGTATGCAACAGCTTCCCACTAGCTATCTATTTTACATTTAGTAGTGTGTATATGTCCATATATACACTACCACCCTCTCACTTTGTCCCAGCTTACCCTTCCCCCTCCCCGTGTCCTCAAGTCCATTCTCTAGTAGGTCTGCGTCTTTATTCCTTTCTTGCCCTTAGGTCCTTCATGACCATTTTTATTTTTTTTTAGATTCCATATGTATGTGTTAGCATATGGTATTTGTATTTTTCTTTCTGACTTACTTCACTCCGTATGTCAGACTCTAGGTCCATCCACCTCACTACAAATAACTCAATTTCGTTTCCTTTTATGGCTGAGTAATATTCCATTATATATATGTGCCACATCTTCTTTATCCGTTCATCTGTCGATGGACACTTCCAGGTTGCTTCCATGTCCTGGCAATTGTAAATAGAGCTGCAATGAACATTGCCCTATTACCATTTTCTTAATTGTTATGGATTTGTTTTTGTAGGTCCTTTCCTTCTCTTGTGTTTCCCACTTAGAGAAGTTCCTTTAGCATTTGTTGTAGAGCTGGTTTGGGGGTGCTGAATTCTCTTAGCTCTTGCTTGTCTGTATAGCTTTGGATTTCTCCCTCGAATCTGAATGAGATCCTTGCTGGGTGGAGTAAGCTGGGTTGTACGTTCTTCCCTTTCATCACTTTAAATGTGTCATGCCACTCCCTTCTGGCTTGTAGAGTTTCTGCTGAGAAATCAGCTGTTAACCTTATGGGAGTTCCCTTGTATGTTATTTGTCATTTTTCCCTTGTTGCTTTCAATAAGTTTTCTTTGTCTTTAATTTTTACCAATGTGATTACTGTGTGTCTCGACTTGTTTCTCCTTGGGTTTATCCTGCCTGGGACTCTCTGCACTTCCTGGACTCGGGTGGCTCTTTCCTTTCCCATGTTAGGGAAGTTTTCGACTATAATCTCTTCAAATATTTTCTCGGGTCCTTTCTCTCTGTCTTCTCCTTCTGGGACCCCTAAATTGTGCATGTTGTTGCATTTAATGTTGTCCCAGAGGTCTCCTAGGCTGTCTTCATTTCTTTTCATTCCTTTTTCTTTATTTTGTTCCACAGCAGTGAATTCCACCATTCTGTCTTCCAGATCACTTATCTGTTCTTCTGCCTCAGTTATTCTGCTATTGATTCCTTCTAGTGTATTTTTCATTTCAGTTATTGTATTGTTCATCTCTGTTTGTTTGTTCTTTAATTCTTTTAGGTGTTTGTTCTTTAATTCTTTTAGGTCTTTTTAAAGCATTTCTTGCATCTTCTTGATCTTTGCCTCCATTCTTTTTCTGACGTCTGGATCATGTTCACTATCATTATTCTGAATTCTTTTTCTGGAAGGTTTCCCATCTCCACTTCATTTAGGTGTTTTTCTGGGGTTTTATCTTGTTCCTTCATGTGGTACATAGCCCTCTGCCTTTTCACATTGTCTATCTTTCTGTGAATGTAATTTTTGTTCCACAGGCTGCAGGAATGTAGTTCTTCTTGCTTCTGCTGTCTGCCCTCTGGTGGATGAGGCTATCTAAGAGGCTTGTGCAAGTTTCCTGATGGGAGGGACTCGTGGTGGGTAGAGCTGGTGCTGCTCTGGTGGGCAGAGCTCAGTAAAACTTTAATCAGCTTGTTTGCTGATGGGTGGGGCTGGGTTCCCTCCCTGTTGGTTGTTTGTCCTGAGGTGACCCAACACTGGAGCCTACCCGGGCTAATGGCGGACTCTGGGAGGGCTCACACCAAGGAGTACTTCCTAGAACTTCTGCTGCCAGTGTCCTTGTCCTCATGGTGAGACACAGCCACCCCCTGCCACTGCAGGCGACCCTCCAACACTAGCAGGTAGGTCTGGTTCAGTCTCCTATGGGGTCACTGCTCCTTCCCCTGGGTCCCGATGCGCACACTACTTTGTATTTGCCCTTCAAGAGTGGAGTCTCTGTTTCCCCCAGTCCTGTCGAAGTCCTGCAATCAAATCCCGCTAGCCTTCAAAGTCTGATTCTGTAGGAAGTCCTCCTCCCGTTGCCGGGCCCACAGGTTGGGAAACCTGACGTGGGGCTCAGAACCTTCACTCCAGTGGGTGGACTTCTGTGGTGTAAGTGTTCTCCAGTTTGTGAGTCACCCACCCAGCGGTTATGGGATTTGATTTTATTGTGATTGTGCCCCTCCTACCGTCTCATTGTGGATTCTCCTTTGTCTTTCGATATGGGGTATCTTTTTTGGTGAGTTCCAGTGTCTTTCTGTCGATGATTGTTCAGCAGTGAGTTGTGATTCTGGTGCTCTTGGAAGAGGGAGTGAGAGCATGTCCTTCTACTCTGCCATCTTGAACCAATCTCTCCCCCTTCTTGATATTCTTAATGATTTTTGAAAAAGGGACCCTGCATCTTCCTTTGCACTGGGCCCTGTAAGTTATGTAGCCAGCCATGGTTAGAATGATTTTTGAGGCCTGCCCTGGACCAGGCTGTGAGGAGAGCTGGTGAGGACCCTGGAGCCTGGTTGGAGGAGAAGATCCTGGCTTGTGGCTCCATGAAAAGCAGATGGTTCTGACATTGAAGCTACAAAAGCAGCTCTTTATAACAGTATGGACTTTCAACTTCCTCAAAGGAGGCCATGGAATCTGTTTGTTTTTGCCGTGAAGGCAGCAACTACTTCCTCCTTTTGTGTCTGAATGCACATTAGACCAGAGTTCCTGATGGGCCGCAGTCTGTGAAGGAAGCATTACCACTGACTGCTGAAAATGATGAGGCATTCATCCTACCTGTAGATGACTGTTTTGCATTTCAGTCATTCAGCTCCTGAGCGCAGATGGAGCCAGGACCTCTGGTGGGCTCTGCTTTCTCAGTGATGGAGCAAGTAGCCAGGAGGCAGCCTTAATCACATCTCCAGCAGCTTCTTGTGTGCTGTGGTTCATAGCAGTTGGATTTGTCTACACTACTCTCCTCATCATTTCCATCCTCTCCCCACATACCCCCATCCTCCATACGTTACACATCCCTGCATCTCTGCATCTGTGTATCCCTACATCCCTTCATCCCTCCCATCCCTGCATCTCTGCATCCCCACTTTCCTACATCACCCACATCTCTGTGTCCTCCATACCTCACAAATAACTTGACTCTCCACATCTCTGTATCTCTGCATTCCTTCATGCCTGCATCTCTGCATGCCCCACACCCCTGCACTTCTGCATCCCATTTGTCCTGTTCACAGAGCTGGTCCTGGGGATACAGGAGAAGATGAGAAGTACCCACAGCTGTTTCTTCTCCTCCTTAAAGCAGTTTAGCTAATAAAGGAATATGGATTTAGGAGTAAGATCTAATTTCAAAGCCCGGTGTGGCCATTTAATTGCTGGGTAAGTTCTTAGGCAAGTTACTTAGCTCTTTTGAGGCACAATTTGAGGATTATATGAGAAACAGATCTAAGGCACTAGACTCAGGGCTGTTTAAGCACCTTCACACTTGGCAGCTGATCTCCTTTTCTGGAATTTTCTACTAGTATCCCTGTTGTCCCCTCTCCCACCGTCAGCTCTACCCCATCTGAACATCTCTGGGGATACCAGAAATGGCCAAAGAAGAGTGGGCTTGGATTTTCCTCTGAAGTGCAGATAAGTTGATGCACTTACACATCTTCCGTTATCACTCACGGGCAGCCTCAGTATTCCCTGTGGTTTCAGTGAGTGAGCACTGAGCTGCAAGCACCTCTGAGGTACCAGGCCAGTGTCAGGCACTGAGGATGCAGGGAAGGGCCAGTTACCAGTTGTTGAGCATCTCACAGCTCTGCCTTATTGACTAGCAGAGAGTAAAGCCTTTGGGAGACCTGGTTTACTGAGTGATCTTGATGTCCTTCCATGGATGTACATTGGAGATGGACACATGGGGTCTTTGGGAGCCCAGCTTTCATCCAAGCAGTTCAAACCAGCATATTCCTAGCCTTGGAGACTTCAGCCACCTTAGAGCACAGTGGAAGTTGGTTGGCTTGAATGAAAGTTGAGTTTCTTCTCCTACTCAGACAATTCAATTTAATGATTATTAAATTTAATGATTATTAGGTGAGTATCCTGGATAACTTTTCAGACAGATGTTGACTTCTGGCTTATAGTGGGCAAGAGAAGAGACCAGAAACATGTCTGTATCATAGATTTGATAGTTGGAGAGAGCTGGTAGACACATTTTTTATTTGTATTCTAAAGATACAGGATGTGTGCAAAGTTTAGTTCAGGCACCAAACTCATATAAAATATATTTATGTTTCAAGAATGCCATAAAAGAGCAATAATTTTTATAGCCTCAGATTATTTTGATCTTTTCCAGCTTTCCATCTTTGTTATCAACTGTACTTTACATGTCTGTCATAATATTTGTCTTTCCATTCCTTTTTAATGGGTCAGGATATTTTGGAATCAATTATGCAATGCTTTTGTTTCTCACATTAAATGTACCATCAATTCTTTTCTTAAATATTTTGAATATTGAAAATAATTTCTTAGGTGACATTAATTATGATGCACATCTCTGCTGAGCTATTCTTTCCTAGTGATATTAATGATAGTGTTTCAGCTTTCCTGACTGTCTCTGTTATTAACCCATCATAAATACCAGCCCCAATTAGTGTACAGAAATGACATCAGTTGAGGAGTGGAATGTATGTGCAGGAAATAAAGAGTCGATGCTGTCTTTCTCCGAGGAACAACTGAATTTTTTCAACTGTCAAATCTGAATTCTTAATAGTTCATTTTGTGTAAAAATTCATTCTTTGATTTTTCCCCCATTTTACAGAATAATTTGTAACCACAGTTGGTGGTGATGTCTGTTTGCAAAATCTTATCCTTTGGTTTGTTGCATTCCGTTAAGTCAGAAAATCCTTTTTTTGATTCAAAGATATTATGCTGTGTAGCTCCGTATTAATGTCTGGTTGTACTGTCTCTACTTTTGTGTCTTTCTTTACTCTTGATTTTTTTCCTTTTCTTCTCTCTCTCTCCCCACCAAGGCTTTATCTTTCCCTGCCTCCCCCCTCCCCTCTCTAACTCCCTTTTTCCTTTTCTCCCTCCCTCCATCCCTCCCACTCCCCTCTCTCCCTCCCTCTCCCCTTCCCTCCTTTCTGTTCTCTTGTTCCTTTCTTTGTTTTGGAATGTGTTAGCAGAAGTCCAACTGAGACTGTTGACTTGTGTGTACGTTCTACTCAGCCCAGGATGAACCGGAAATGCTTTCTGCTCGGTCATTTGGCTTTGTAGAGTGTTGGAGAGTCCTGACACTTTTGGATGATCAATACATATCTATAGACTAATAAAATTTTTCATAAAACAGATTTTTCAAAGTTTGTAATAGAGAGCTTTTAAATCAGCAAACATCTTGGACACATGTGCTTCCCTCGCGTCTCCTTTCCAAGAAAATAGCTGTTCCTTTGGTTGTTTAAGATGCGCATCAGAGGGCCTCTTAACGTACATGGCATTGTGCTTAGTGTAGGCTTGGAGTTAGGGATCCAAAAGTAGTTTTCTTCAAATCAGGATACTTTTAAAAGTGGAAGAGGGGCTATTGATAATTACTCTTGGACAACAGTTATAAACCAGGATTACCCTAGTTAAATGTGGGATTGCCAGGTAAAATATAGGACACTCTGTTGAATTTGAAATTGAAATGTAACTGAGAGTCCTGTGTTTTTATTTGTTATCCTGACAACCCTATTTGTAGTCATAAACACGTGGGATGTGCTCCCTGCCTGCAGTGTGCTTCTGGTCCAGTAATCATAACCAGGTTATCAATCTCAGGCACCAGGCTGATTACTTAACAAATCACAACCCTGGGAGGTGGGCGGTGCTTTCCCACTTCACAGGACATGATTAACAGGTTAATGACATCCCCAAGGTCAGACAGCTAGGACCTGCAGGGTGGGGTAAGGAACGGGGAGTCAGGGCCAGGACCTCAGATCCTTCTACCTGCAAAGCCTGTGCCCCCTCCACCCTATGCCCTCCTCCCTTCCAACCAGCATGTGACAGCAATGAGCTCCTTTTGCAAGGTTTAAAAGAGGTCCTGCAGGAAAGTGAAGAGCCTTCAAGGCTGTTTCTCCACTGCTGGATCTTCCAGGCAGCAGGAGGCAACCAGCTGTTTTCACTGTATCAAACCCGAAACATGTCACGCAGAAAAAATGTCAAGTCATTTTGAAAAATGTCTGAAGCATAATGTGCTTGACAGGGGTGAAATAGCATCGACCATAGTCACGTAATTACTACCTCAGTGTTTGTTTACCGTGCAGCCCTCTTTTTCTTCTACTCTAATTAAATCAATCTGAGCAACAACACAGCCTTATAAAACCCAGGTCTCAGCCTGTACAGCAGTCAGCTTTTCTCAGGTTCTTTCTAAGCCTGATCCTTGCCAGGTTGACTAAGCAACTTAACAGTTTCTTCCACGTTCCTATCTTCAGACTAAACTCAGACAGACTTATTGAATTAAAGTAAATGGAGGTCACCTATATATATTTTTTTTCTGCCAACGAAAAATGTTAAGATAGGGTGAGGTACTGAGGTCCGAGATATGATTTGAATTTAAGCTGCTGCCAGACACCGTAATATTGTCATCCACTAGATGTCGCTGATGATTCACACCAGTGCAACTGTGAGCCCATTTCGGGATGTTAAAGTCCTTAAAAATGTCAAGCGAGAGCTAAAAACCTGGAACTTCCAAGTATTTCTTTCTTTACCTTTTGCTTTTTAATATTTTCTTTGTGTCCATTCAAATGAACCTTCTTTTCTTTTCAATGATCTCTCTCTACCTTTGTAAATTTAGCAAACAACATGTTGAATAGGTTAAGATAGGCTCTTTTATTTAAACCATCTCACTTTTTGTGTATGTTGTTTTTTTTGAATTTTTTGAAACTTCTCAGACTTCATTTCCTTGATGAATTTGGTTAGTGTATATTAACATAACTTATCTAGTTACTGTAGATTTCCTGCACCCAGTGAAGTTGGTTTGCCTTTTACAGGTCTATGCTTGGTTTACTTTGAGAAAGGAATAATATTTCTTTACCACTGGGGTTTTGCCCCTGACAATAGGAGGGATGAGATGCTTCTTGTAGTCCAAGGAGACTAAGTCTTTAGTCAGCCATTCTGACTTAAAGACTCAAGCTGGGGGGGTGCTCCTGGAGGAAGATGGGATGGTTGGATGTGGAGGGAATGAAGCCAGTCCCTCTGGTATACAGAGTAAGTTCTAGGCTGGACAATAACAGCAAAAGCAGAAAGCCCGGCAGCTGCTATAGATTTCCAGTCCTAATGAGCTACAGTTTTTCCCCCAAAGCATGGCTAATAGGGGATGAGATCGTCAAATTTTAAAAAGGAATGTTAAAAGGAAGTAAGGATAGCTTTAATCAAACAACAACAACAAAAATTCATAAAACTGATTTTCAGAAAAGCTTGAGACTCATGGGAAGTTATTTTATAAGTATTATAACGGCAAGCTGTTTTTCCTTTCTTTCTTTTCTTTTTCTTTTTTTGTTAAAGAGAAAAGAAAATCTCCTATTTTTTACACAACAAACCACCTGGTGTGGGTGTGTGTGTTGGGGGATTGTTAGAGCCCTGTATTAGAATGAGAATTTGGTCTAGATCCTGTCTTCAACACAGAGGAGCCCTGGTGGTGTAGTACTTTCTGCAAGATGGTCTTATGCTTCTCAGCCGTAGTTGGGATTTCAGTGAGAGCTGAGAGGGACTAGTAGATTTCTGGGGACTTATACCATGGTGGTGCTTTATGGACAACTGCAGAATGAATGGAATGGCCCTTTGCCAAGCTCTCCTTCTCTTCTCCCATGGCTGGCTGCCTTGGTACCCAGCAAGATGAAGCGTCCTAAAATATGAAATGGTTGGCTTTTCTGCCATGGACTTTTCTTGGAATGAAGCACTTGCTTGAGTTAATTTTTAAAATAATCTTCTATGGATTTCATTATATTGCAGAAAATATAATATCCATGAAGTAAGAATAATGTAATCATAAGAAGGTTAGATTTCCCAGCCTCTGGAAGAAGAAAACCCAAGTTCCCAGGTTATAATCTGACATTCTGTTTAGAATTTCAGGGAACGAATGCTCTGTAAATGTCTGCTTGACTGTACTGTGGATGGAGATTGGGGAAAAAGAAGCCACAATGAAGTATCAAAACACAAAACACTTCCTGAATTTCCCCACAGTATGAATTAATCATATTTGATACTAATTGTGTCCTTGCTATACATCAACTTCCTGTGTAAATTGTGGGAAAATGTGAAAACATTTCCAAGCCCCAAGAAAGTTTTACAGTGCGCTTGTATATGTGATTTGTTATTTGCTAGGTATCCTTTTCGGTACAAATTATTCTCTGCAGATTTACCAAGATGCAGTATTGCTATTTTTCACTTTTGGAAAAATTACTGATATTTCCCCTCCCCTTCAATCAAAGTGTTACAAGTATTGGGGGTTGGGTCAGTTATACAACTTTGATTGAGTTGTTGGGCTCGTTTATTTGTGCGTATATTATTAAGATCCCCAGTGAATTGTTTGAGTTTTGTAATTTATAACTCTTTGTCCCAGAGCCAGCATTTAGAATTTAAACTACCAAATAACCATTTTTTATATCTTTGATTAAAGCTCCTCTTCCAACTCAATGTACTGGGAAGTTGGCCTAGTCCTGAACATGGTTTGGTTTCCTGATGGGTCTTGGGTGTTCTGGGTCCCTCAGATATGTTCAGGGTCTACCCTGCAGTAAAGTCCAAAACCAGCTAGACTGTTGAGTTTCCTCCAGACCTATAATGACTTCAGCAACGAGCACTTTCAGAGTAGAGTGAATACCTTAAATCTATGAAGACACTGTCAGTGGAGGGTTTCTCTACATTTATTTGATTATTGTGGAAATTTGCTTGAGAACTAATTCTTTCACACAATAACTAATATATATATATATATAAAATACTGTACTCTATGTAGTACTATATGTAGTACAATATTATATATATATTTAAATTTATGTCCTTCAAATAAACCTAAACTTGTAGCTTTATCAAAATATGTACTTATAAAATGTATTGATAGTTGTTCAGGCCTAATGTCCATCGTTAGGGGGTTGAGATAAATTATAGCCATAAAAACTATGTTGAGGGCTTCCTTGGTGGCGCAGTGGTTGGGAGTCTGCCTGCCGATGCAGGGGACACGGGTTCGTGGCCCGGTCCGGGAAGATCCCACATGCCGCAGAGCTGCTGGGCCCGTGAGCCATGGCCGCTGAGCCTGCGCTTCCGGAGCCTGTGCTCCGCAACGGGAGAGGCCACAACAGTGAGAGGCCTGCATACCTCAAAAAAAAACAAAAACAAAAACAAAAAACTATGTTGAAAGTCTGTGTTCATTAATGTGAAAAGATGGTCATGCTACATTCTCAGGCAAAACAAAATAAAAGAGAAACTAAAACGCTTTTGTACTGTTGTGGTCCCATTTTTACAAATGTGGGTGTTCATAGACATACATCTAAAAGACTATTTATGACTACTTATCACTAGAATAGTAGAATTATAGCTATTTAAAAATTTTTGATCCTTCTGTGCCTTCTAATTTTCATGATGGAATTATATTACTTTTATTATCACAAAATAAATAAGGAAGCTTTTTCTTGCTGGGGATAAACAAAGTTTGTGTTTGTTTTGGATCTCTCAATTCATTGTGTGTTTTCAGATGCTAATATCAAAATGTAACTAGAGAAAAAAATGCAGATGCATTTCTGTAACAAAGTGGATTCTAGAATACAGTGCCGTTCTTCAAAATACTGGACTTCATTTTAAAGAAGGAAGTAAAAACATGCTCTTTATCTGTGTGTTTGCCCCTGAAAACAAAAGCATTGAAATCACTTTCTCTACGTGTTCACTGCCAGTAGACCCATTTCATGTCTTCTCACAAGGCTTGGTTAGGATTCTGTTAAAGTTTTATTGAAATATTACAAATATATTAGGATTGTGAAGCTTTCAGCATATGCATATTGCTGTTGCTGTTTATGATTTTTTTTCTTTTTCTAAATCACTCCAGGTGTTAATTTTAAGGAAGTTTACCTGTATTTAATTTATTTTAATTAAAATATAAAATGAGGATACAGTAAAGGTTGACAGTTTGGAAGTTCCCCATTCATGCTGTCTGCACTGTATCTTCTAAGTTCCAATTGCAAATAATGACCAAGAATTACTGGGTCTTGCTTGATGCCAAAGGTTTTTTTTTCTTTTAAACCACTCCTTTTGCTTGGGCTGAATTAATGAAGTGATGGAATTCTTTAAGAAAAAATCAAGAGGTTTTAATTCAGATAGGCTAACACATTTTAATCAAGATATTATAGAGCTGATGTTTTGATTCAAAGCAAAAAAGGAGCACAAATCCACTTGTGAAATGGATAATAAAATGACTTTGTGTTGAGCTTAATTTACATTGGAGGCTGGGAAGGGGAGGAGCAAATACAGCTCAGTGGGACAGTTATCACAGTTGTGACTAGCTGGGTATTTATTTACTTGTTCAATGTCTGCCTCTCTTTCAAATTGTAAACTCTGTGAGAATGGAGACAGTGTCTCTTATCTTCTTGGTGGTTGTAACTCCAACAACTAGCCAGTGCCTGCAACTTAGTAGATGCTCAATAGATTAATGTCAAATGAATGAATGTGTTCTGGAAATGGTAGAGCTGTCACCTTCAGATATTTCTTCCTGGAGTTAGTTTTCCTTTGAACAAATATTCTTTAGGGCTCTATAAAATTAAAATTTGAATTGTACAAAGTAATACCTGAATCATTCCTCCTTTAAAAATGTTAGAGCATTACTGATCCATCCAGTTCTAGGAAACATGGAGTAACCTCATTATACCCAGATCTTCCCACGTACAACTAAAAACTCTAGACATCACATAAAGAAGGAACATAGGAAGACTTTGAAAGGTAGAAAGAAGAAGACAGATGGCCTAAGGACCTTCAGACATGAGGAACTACATGGCTGTGGATCCCCTGGGTTTCCTTATTACTTCTCATACATCATGAACAGAGCATGCCAGAAGCCTCCCACTTGGACTGCCAATAAGCAGAGACTACCAGAAAATCCTGTTCCCCTAGACAGCGGACAGGAAAAAGAATGGCCTAAGAGCAGAAAACCTTTTAGGCAATATTCACCCTATACCAGCCAAATACCAATGAAAAAAATAGTCCCTCACCACCCCTATGGTTTCAGCACAGCCAAGTAGAGAGCTGATTTTCCACCCCATGCTCCTAACCTGTACAATCAAGCAGCAGCGCTTCAATTCCCCCACCTGGTGGTGTGAGCAGGACTGAGCAAGAAGCTGGTCTCCCATTCCCTGCCTGACTGAAGCAGGCAGTGGCAGCTGCTCCCACTGTGTGGTATTTGTGTGGCTGAGTGGGAACCTGAGCTTCCAGCCCCTGCTAGGGGGACACAGGCAGTGCTCCTATTCAAGAGTGAGCTGAGTCTCCACCAGTGCCCTGTGTCAGTCAACAAGACTAAATGAAGCAGTGCAAGTTGGGGCTCATCAGTGTTCTCCTTTCTCCCACCCGGTGGGAAGCTGACCCTCTACTTCCCCACCCACACAGCAGCAATGAGACTGAAGGACATAGTGTAAAGCAGAGATAGTTGGCCCCCTGGTTTTGGCCCACCCTGGTACCTCTCCAGTGCTGGTGGGGTCCCATATGGCATCAGTGAGACTGATGAGGATGGTGTGAGGTGGAGATAACAGTACTCCAGTCTCTCCAACCCATGTGAGAGTATACCCAGTGGGCAGCTGAGCCTCAGCCTCCACTGACATCAACAAAGTGGAATGAGGGTGTGGGAGGTGGGCTAGTTAGCACTCTGCTCTCTCCTCCCTTGAGGTAGTAGGACCCAGTGGGGGGCTGGGCTTCCTTGTCCATTCTGCAGCAATAAAATAGTATGTCACATCTCCCATCTACTCCTCCAGTGGCAGTGGAGTTCAACAGGAAGCTAAGCTTACACATCTACACAGAGCTAAAAAGGTGATGTGAGTTGGAGCCCCGTTTCATTGGGAAGATATCAGCAGGGCCGAGGGGAGAGTTGAACTGCCACCCCACCTGAATGCAATAAGGTGATGTGACTCAGTGTGCCACTTTTGCTGAGACAGTGTTGACAGGGCCCAGTGGGAAGCTACATACACACTCACCCAGCCCTCCAGCTACAGCCCAACAGGGAGAGAGACTGCTAAAGGAGAAGGATGAATAGGGTTTGGAGTCTCATAATATCCAAAATGTCCAGTGATACAATTGAAAATCAGTCATCATACCAAGAACCAAGAAAAATCGCAAGTTGAATGAGAAAACAACTAACATGAATCAAGAGTGAATCAGAGGTTGGATTTTATCTAAAATATCAAACAGTGATTTTAACGAAGCCCTCATAAAAATACTTCAACAAGCAATTACTTATTCTCTTGAAACAAATGAAAATTGGAAAATCTCAACTAAGAAATAGAAGTTATAAAAAATCAAATGGAAATTATGGAACTGAAAAATACAATCACCAAAATAAAAGAAAAACTCACTGGACGGGCTCAATAGTAGAGTGGAGATGACAGAGTGTAGAATCAGTGAACTTGAGCATAGATCAATAGAAATTATCCTAGAATCTACCCAGGCTGAAAAACAGAGAAATAGATTGTTAAAAAAAGAATAGAGCCAGGACAGGCTTGTGGTCTGTGGGATAATAAAAAAAAGAACTTACTTTCATATCATCAGAGACCAAGAAGGAGAGGAGAAAGTGAGACTGAAAACGTATTCAAAGAAATAATGGCTGAAAAATTCCTAAATTTGGTGAAAGATGGAAACCTGCAGATCCAAGAAGCTGAAGCTGAATAAACTCCAAATAGGATAAACCCAAAGAAATTTACATGAAGATACATCAGAACTAAACTTCTGAAAACTAAAAGCAAAGAAAAAATTGACTTATTACTTTTAAGGGAACACCTACTTGAAATACAACAGATTTTTTATCTGAATCCATGGAGCCCAGAGGAAGTAGTAGAATATTTTTTCAGTACTGAAATTGTAGCAAGAATATCCCTCAGGCATAAAGAGTAATAAAGACATTCTCAGGCTAAGGAATGCCAAGAGAATTTTTTGGTACCTTTAAAGAGTGGCTAAAGGTTGTTCTCTAAACAGAAGGGAAATTATAGCAGAAGGCTTAGAGCTTCAGGAAGGAAAGAACATTGGAATGGGTGAAAATAGAAATGAATATAATAGACTGTCCTTCTCATAAGTTTCTTAAATCATGTTTTGTCGTTGAAGCAAAAATTTTAAAACCGAATGTGGTGCTCAGTGTATGTAGAGAAAACAAGACAATTATCGTTACAAAGTGGGGAGTGTAAAGGGAGTTAAATACGTGTAAACTTTCTACATGTCACTGGCAACATCTCTATTAGTAGACTGCGATAAATTATGCATCTATATACCTAGAACAACCAGTATTTCAAATTGGTGATTCTCCTTCCTGACATTTTTTCCAAACATGATTACATACCTCACAAAATGCAGAGTGTTGACTTATGAGGATTTTACATAAATGCCTTCATATTTTACATGACATTCTGTAATTTGCTTTTTTATTCAATTTTTTTTTTACAATGATTCCTCATAACCACCATGTTAGATATGAATGCACCACTTTAATTTTCTATTCCTTTATTGAGACACATTTTTTCCTGGCTTTAGCCACTACAAGCAGTGCATAATGGGCATGCTTGTTGGAGGTTCCTTGAGTGTGTGTGTTTGGTTTTGAATTTTTCTAATTGAAATAAAACCCATCGGGTATTTTCCCCTGTATTCTTTCTTTGGCTCATTCTGGCCCATATGCTAAATCAGATTCTTGGAGATCCCACTTAGCAGGGGATAGCTTTCCTGGAAATGCAAGCTCTAAGAGAATCAGAAGATGTGCTCCTGTACATCATGGTAGAACTTCAGCCAGGGGGTTCAGACATTGCTGGTCACTGACTCCTCCCTGACCGCAAGGATGTTTAAGAAGTCTTTTCATTATATTCAAGGATCCCTGATTGCCTACAGGTCCATTTCCTTGAGGATTCCTGGGGCCACTAGAAAACTCGCTCCATTCTTTTCTTCCTTGATTTTTTACAGCGTGGATGGACATGAATTCCCTGCATATCTCTGGTCAGTTAAGATGGTTAAACACAGCTGGTCAGGAGGTCCAGTGAATGGCAACAGAGGTGCCAACACTGCACTCAGGTAGCAAGGGAGACAGATGCTCTTTGGCTAAGGGTGTTTGCAGGTTGGTACACTGTCACTCACTGGCCATAAGTGGACAGACATTATAGATGCTTGACAGCACATTGGTGGGGTGTGGGGAAGAGATGTATATATAGATGTACATGCACTGTATATATGAGTTCTGTAGGGGTCGTATTAAGGAAAATATGAGAGGCAAATGGAATTATGGTAAATTAGTGATGATCAAATGGCTAACTAAAGTTTCTCTGAGGACAAGAAAGGCTTTGTTAACCCCTTGGGAAGGGTAGTAGGAAGAGGGGCAGAGTCACTCCTTTATTGCTACTAATGCTATTTGAATATGGAAAATCTGTTGGCTTCTAAGTAAATCTTTTTTTCCCCTTAACTTTCTTGTGGGTTACTTCCAAAATATGTTGGAAAAATAATTTGGAAGCTGACATGTAGGGGATTTTAGTTACTAATTTGTGTTTTATGATATTCCTTACGATGGGTGATTTGTCTTTATCAGTCTCCAAATAAGGGGCATGAAGACTTACAAACAATTTTCAGTTGTGAAAATCTTCCTAAATAAATGTTGCTTTAGGAAATCAGGATGAGCATTTGCCACTGATTTTCAGAGCAACTCCCTGGGAGATGGAAAAAGTCTTTGAGAAGTCAGTGTATATTTAATGCATATTTCTTTGTTTAAAAGAAAGATTGGATTATTACTAAAAGCATTTAAGTTGACCTCTCTTTTGTAGCAAGGCATTTAGATGGCTAAATTATGATAAAGGGAGTAATGTGTTTGTCAGCTATTACCATTCTAAATTTGCATAAAAGTAATCATAATAGTAAGAGACATTAAATGCATTAATTATCCATTAAAGCGGTAATTTAACAATCATTAAGAGAGGCACTAGTATATTGGTGATCATCTTTACAAATGATATACTTGATCTAAGCTTTATATAACATCAAAAAGATTAATCTGCCATTTTTACTTTGGTAAAATATACATTTTGTTTTAGTTTTCTGGTGTTCTCATGAGAGGAGGTGAGCTTAAGATCTTTTTTCTCTGCCTTCTTGTCTCCAATCCATCTGTCAGGCGGCTGTCCTGTCAGGGGCTCCTCAGGGTCGTGGAGTCGCCTGAGGGGCACATCTCAAGTCTGAGGCACCCAGGGTGCTGTGTGCTGGGGGACTGGTAGCACCGTCTCTGCTCTGAAGCATCGGGGGACTGGACCTGTGTCTAGGGCCCGGGGTACATCTCCGACCGGGGTTTATGTCTGATTTACTAAATCCTTTTTGCAAGGTGAGGCCTTCTCATACTAAGAACTGCTTCCTTCCATGCTCATTATCTTGAGCTTTTCACTGAGGAGTTTAGAAGCTGGTAAAATGAGGAGATGTAAGTGGATTGCTGCTTTATTATAAAAGGATATATAACTTAGGAGCAGCCAGATGGAAGAGATGTGTAGGGCAAGATGTGGGGAAAGGATTCAGAGCTTCTATGCTCTCCTCTTGTAGTTTTCTGGTAGCTTCTGTTAAGAATTGAATATTGGAATGAAGGAGCAAGCATACATCTTGTGCCTGTCCTATAACTTTGAACAAGATACGTGGGGATACCAGTACCCAATCTTTGACCAGGTATGGGTTGGTCATTTTGGCTGGCTGGGTCCATATTTCCAGCTGGCATGGGTGAGAAACCTTGCCATTGTCTCAGGATCAGTAGCTGTAAAGCAGCCTCATCACTCTCCCCAGTGCCTCCAGTCATATTGATCGTATGGCAACTGGAGGTGCCCACCTCCTATCTTCTGGACATCACAGCCAGCAGCCTGGAGTCACCTTTGTCCAGCCCATCTCTCACCTTTGTCCAGCCCATATCGTGTCTTATTTTGAAATGTCTTTGTCTCCATTGGAGTTACTGTGCTTGTAAGTGAAGGAAACCCCCTCAAGCTAGCCTGCGTAAAGGAGTTATTTTTGTGTGTGTGTGTGTAAATCAGGGTAGAGAGTTAGCTTTTGGAACCCAAGGGCAACAGAATAGCCAGGCCTCCTGAAGGTCTGCGGTCAGGAAAGGGAGAGCTCTTAGCAAACAAGGCAGTCTCTCTCCCACCCACTGGCGTCTGCTGCTTTCTTTTCAGCCTTGTTGCAGACCTGGTTTCTCTGCTTTGCCAGGGATGTGGGCCCCAGCCCTGAACTGATGTGCCTTTCTGAGGCCAGTGCTTGCAGTTGACGGACTAGAGGGTTTGAGTCCTGATCCCACATTCCTAGGAGGGAGAAACCGAGGCTGTGTTTTCATCGTGTACCCACCCCTGGTTCAATAAGCCATGATCAGGGGACAGGTTTGTGTCATAAAACGTGCCCCAGGGGAGGCAGTTAGAGAAGACTGATGACTGGCAAACTCCCTAAGTCAGTGTGCCTTTACCCCTGGGACATACACTCTCCTCACCATGGGAGGCCAAGTCCTCCTCTCACATCAGGAAGGGTGGAACCAGCTCTCACTGTTTCCTCCCCTCCTACCTGCCCCTTTCCCTCTTCCCTGCTACACAGCTGTCCAGATGTGCTTCTCCAATGTAACATTTACATCATGTCACTGTTACACTTAATAACTATGGTCTTTCTGATACTGGCAAGTCCAGTATCAGACTGGCAAGTCTTGCATTCAGAGGGCCCTTGGATCTTCCCAGGCCAGCCTTGTTTTCACTCCCCTTCACTTTCAGCACCCAGCCGGGCTGGTTTGTGACCCACCCTTTTCTTACCCATACCCTAGATGTGTGCTCCTGCTGTGCTCCTTGTCTGGAGCTCCCCACCTCTCTCCTCTCCAGTTCCAGAGATTCAGCTCAGCTCAGGTGGACCTGGGTTTAGGCGTCTAGACTGGGAATGTTCATACCTGCCTTGGGGGATTGGTGTGAAGAGCAGCCAGCTCTGAGCCCTGCTCCTGGGGCTAACAGTGGTGTTAGGAGTGATTTCAGCAGCTGGAGATGTTTTTCTTTAAGGTCCAGCAATCTCCATCCTCCCCAGGAAGTTCACCCTAACCGTGCTCCTCCTTCCTGTCTTCAAGCTGCCTCTATCTCATTGCCAAAGTCTAGCAAGTAACTGTTCTGTAGTATGTACTGGTGTTCCTGGTGCCCCTTGCTGAACTGCAAAGTCCTTAAGGGTAAGAATGGTGTCCTCTATTTTTTTTTAGTCTGTGGCACTCGGCACTTAGTACTTGCTTTTCTTCTTCATTATTAGATAAAGGAGATCTAGTTTAGCTCAGTAAACATTTTAAAGTGCCTTTTATGTGCCGGATATAATTCACTGAAAAAATTACCCTTGACCCAACAAGGGCCCATGGGGTGAATAAGTTATGAAGGATGATATATTTGATTGGCATGGTAGGACACAAACACTTTTACTTTCAAGTTTCTAATTATGCATGGTTTTATACTCGGTTTTGAACAAAGAAAATCACAAAGAACCATTCTTTTTGCTTGAATCTGCTTAAATTATTGATAATGGCTTATGTAATGAATCCATTATGGTAGACTCTAGAGGGTAACTTGCAGAGCCTATTTTAACCCCCTTCTCCCTTGCCTTCCTCTCCTTGATCTCCCAGACTCCCTTTCATCTGTGAAGGCCCTTGTGACCTAGTTCTGGCCAGTGAGATATTGGAAGACATTCCTAGAGAAGATTTCTCCCATCACTTAAAAACAAAGATGGGTGAAGAGAAAACTTTTCCCCTTTTGCCTTCTCCTACTTGGAACACAGATGCTATGCCTAGAGTTGCAGCAGCCATTCTGCTACCACGAAGATGAAAGCCATAGGCTAAGGATGGTAGACTAGCAAGATGGGAGAAGCTGATACCTCAGAGAATGTTCTTGAACAGCTGCACCTGCCCTTAACTGCCCACTTCTGGACATAAACCTCTTACTTGTTTGAGCAGTTGTTGGGTGGCATTTTTGTTCCTTGAGTTGAATGCACTGTCATGGACTGAGATTCACACAGCAGCACCAAATCTTTAGCTGAAGAGTGTTAAGAATCATGCCCCTTGGTTGAAATAGCTTAATTCAGTTGCTCCCTAAGTCAGCATTTATTCACCCATGAATCCCTCCTTCATTAATCCAATCAACCGTGTCTATATCCATTTGATATATATGGACAGGGCAAGGGCCTACTGTGTGTGCAGCACTGGGCCAGATCCTCTGAGAAACAGAGTTCCCATCTTACTTGTGGTCAGCCACTTCGTGAGTTGCTGAGGTGAAGGTCAGAGACAGAACAGAGAAAGAGCTTGGGCTTTTGGTGGATGTGAAACCATCCCTCTGCTGACTGCTTGGGAACTTGAGCATGATCTATTTTTCTCTAACCCTGCCTTGTCTCTAGAAATGGCTATTAATACCTACTTATAGAGAAGGGCTGTTTGGAACATTTAAGGATGGAATATTTGTCCTGGCACACAGAAGTGCTGAATGAAAGTCCAAGGGGAAGGAAGCAAAGGGGAACTGTTGATGAAGAAAAGCACCTTGAATAAACTCCTCTAATTTTATTGGTGAAAGAGACTACATATAGTGAGGGGGATAAGTGGCATCTTTATACACCAGAACCAGTCTCTGGGGAATTCAGGCTACACCAGGAATTTTTCTCTACCACCAGCCATCTGCCTTTTCTCTGGGTTGTTTAGTTTCGTCGCCTAAGTGTATGTGTGTCTGTGTGGTTTGGAGGCGGGTGAGTGGGCATGATAATGAGGCACAGCTCCCTTTAGGCAGTGCCTTAGGTTGTGGTTAATTTGTTGCAAAACTCATGACTGGCAGGCTCCAGTTTCCATACACTGGATTGTCATATAGGGAATCCACAACTACAGCTTTTAATTCTTTGAGGTTTCTTTGCTAGGAAGAATTAGAAAGGTGGAGGGGGAAGGACCAGCATGGGGGATGCTTTCCTCCCCTCACCTGGCATGTCCACCCAGTGTTTACGAGGAGGAGCAGACACATCTGGCACAGATGGCTTGGTCCTGGGGTGTGCTCTCCATATACAGCATCCTTTCCTTATAGGGTCAGTAGGATTGTGTTCAGCCTTCATGTTTGTCTCTTGCCACGTCTTGTCTTTAACACAGGCAGATAGAAGAGATTGGGAAGGAAAAGGACTTTCATGGTTTCTTCCTTTGATCCGAGTCATGGGTCACAGATCAAAATGGCTACAAAGTCATCTTTGCTTTACAAAGTTCTGTTGCAAACATGCTGCTGTTTTGTTTTGTTGGGGGAAGAGTAGGCTGACGATTTGGTTTTTATGTACTCCAATTCTCTTTGCTTCTGGATGTCCTCATTGTGTTATTTTATTTAACATTGGCAATGAACTTGAAACTACCAATTTATCCCAGCAAGGCAAGGAAAGCATGGAGGCTTGGCCACATAGAATGTCACATAGATGATGAGTATGGCACACTGTTTCCCCCTTATCATCGGTTCCCACCTTCATTTGGATGCTTCCTCGATGAATGTCCTTGTTTGAATATATTAACCAAGGTGCCTAGTTTTCCCCCCAGCCAGAGGGAAGCCCCCATCCCAAACCTGGCCTGTTAGACTTTCCCAGGACTTCAAATTAAGCAGAGTGTCCCAGATGCTCTTTCTCTGGCATTTTCCTGACCATGATATTGAATAATCCTTGCCACTTGGAACTCTACGGTGGTCCTCGTTCCTTCTTTTTCGAGTCTTGCTCTCCAGTCTTTTTGATTCTGTGAGGTCTCTGAGTGCTTTCCAAACATTCCCTCTTGGTTTAAATCTCCATAGTGAATATATTTTGCTTGCCACCAAAGAACCCTGACTGATGCAGTGGGCCTCTTCATAAACTAACCTGTTCCTTTTCTTGTACTTTTCTGTCTGACTTTGTCCATGAGCAGCTATCCTGGGATGATAGACAAATCAAGGAGGCCAAGTAACATGAGTTAGGGCCTGATGGGGCCGAACCTCTCTTCCCCAGGGGGCACTCAGAGCTTCCAGGAGCACATAGTTCTCACATTTGTTGGTTTTAAGCTAATGATTGTCCTGAATGTTGAGACCCTAAGAGCTATATTTTTCTGAATAACGTGACCATAGACTCGTTACTCAGAACCTTGCTTACTAGTCAGTACTGCTTTTAGGATTTCCTTATTACAAATAACTGAATTCCTCTTATTAACGCTTTAGAGATAGATATTCTCTTTCTTGAGGAATAGTCTACCTAAGCTCATTCCTCCATGAAATCATCCTCTCCTCACCCCTCCCCTCCCCCTTGAACAAAGTGAGCCTGTGCCGACCATGAATGAGTTAGAACTAAATGTGCCAGAGGCTGCAAACTCCAGAGCCCATCTGAGCCAGGCAGGTAACAGATAGGAGTCCAGTCAGCCAGGTGTCAGATGATAAGCAGTAGTGATTCTGAGCCTCAGGTCAGGGATACAATGGCAGGGGAAGAGAGTGGGATAACAGGCATAACACACGGCCCCTCCAAGTTAGTTCACCACTGCTCATCTCCAGCTGCTGCTGCCATGTGCAAAGGTAGGTCCACTGTTGTCAGAGCTGGAAATTTGTATTTTGAAGTGAACCATGCCATTTAAAAAAAGTGTTGGCAGCAAACTGAAATTTAAAACATCGTGCATACCTCATTACTTGGGCCAAACAAAACATGTCTACAGACTGATCTTAGCCTGGGGTCTCAAGAATTCTTGACCTGTATACTCTGAGCTATAGTAATTCATAGAGAAAAACAGCTTACAGAAGATCATGCTTAGAAGGTATCTACATCCATCTGTATATAGATATAGATACAGTTATCTATATATGTGTGTGTGTATATATATACACATACAGTATATGCATGCATACACACACATTCATATATGAATGGGGAGAAAGTAGAGAATCCACATCATTATTGCCAGTAATTATCTCTTAGAGGGAAGGAGGTGGGGAGCATTGGGGCACGTACAATTTTCATGTCCCATTTCTGTAATGTGTGTGTTTTTAGTGACAAACATCTTACTTTGGTAGTCAGAAAAAAAAGGGGGATACAACTAAAATGGGAGGAGAGGAGTTGGGGCCTGATAGTGCTGTGTTTGTACGGTTATCCCAGAAACTCCCTTGTTTTATAGAGATGGGTGTTTACAAGTCCTCTCATCCCTTATCGCAGAGCTCCTTGAAGGCAGGAACCACTTCATTTTTGTTGCATCTTGCTGCATCTTGTTGCATTTTTTTGCATCTCCAGTGCCTGTCTTAGAAGCTGCCCCAGTGTGTAGGTGACCGTTGGTGTGTTTGCTCTGCATGGACTGAATGAGTGGTGAAGTAGGTTGATAGAAGCAGCTCTAGTAATAGAAACTTCAGAGCAAATTTGGACTTCCTGTATTAGTTGTATAATCGCCTCAGTGCTGGGTTTCATGTACCTGTGTTCACGAAAGGGGGACATTTTTATGTCTTGCTTTGCCAATCTGCAGTTTTACAAGATGCTTCAAGTTTACAC
The DNA here is from genome assembly GCF_964270905.1 of Leucopleurus acutus. Taxonomy (NCBI): domain Eukaryota; kingdom Metazoa; phylum Chordata; class Mammalia; order Artiodactyla; family Delphinidae; genus Leucopleurus; species Leucopleurus acutus. The sequence continues at coordinate 35,029,230 of NC_139153.1, read as the reverse complement.
CCTCCATGTCTCCTGATTAATCTGCTCTCTTCTTTTGACATCCACATACGCTCAGAATCAATGCCCTTACCTGTTCAGGTTCTCATTTTCTAAACTTTGGCCAATTTGGTCAAAAAGTTTCGTGGGGGACAAATCCATAGAGCATAGAGAAGAAAGACCTCTCTCCACACAGATGGAAAAGTGAGGCCTCAAAAGGGAGCTGCTTTAGGTGAGGCCACACAGGTGGTGAGGGGGAGGGAAGAGGCGAGAGGCAGATGTCTGGGCCCCACAAGTCTGGCCTCTGCCATACTGTGCTATTGCTTTGTCTTTAAAAAACATGTGAAAGAATGCTCAACATCATTAATCATTAGAGAAATGGAAATCAAAACTACAATGAGATATCATCTCACACTGGTCAGAATGGCCATCATCAAAAAATCTACAAACAAGAAATGCTGGAGAGGGTGTGGAGAAAAGTGAACCCTCCTACACTGTTGGTGGGAATGTAAACTGATACAGCCACTATGGAGAACAGTATGGAGGTTCCTTAAAAAACTAAAAATTGAACTACCATACGACCCAGCAATCCCACTTCTGGACATATACCCTGAGAAAACCATAATTCAAAAAGAGTCATGTACCACGATGTTCATTGCAGCTCTATTTACAACAGCCAGGACATGGAAGCAACCTAAGTGTCCATCAACAAATGAATGGATAAAGAAGATGTGGCACATATATACAATGGAATATTACTCAGCCATAAAAAGAAACGAAATTGAGTTATTTGTAGTGAGGTGGACGGACCTAGAGTCTATCATACAGAGTCAAGTAAGTCAGAAAGAGAAAAATACCGTATGCTAACACATATGTATGGAATCTTAAAAAAAAAAAAAAGGTCATGAAGAACCTAGGGGCAGGATGGGAATAAAGATGCAGACCTACTAGAGAATGGACTTGAGGACATGGGGAGGGGGGAGGGTAAACTGGGACAAAGTGAGAGAGTGGTAGTGTATATATGGACATATACACACTACCAAATGTAAAATAGATAGCTAGTGGGAAGCAGTTGCATAGCACAGGGAGATCAGCTCGGTGCTTTGTGACCAGCTAGAAGGGTGGGATAGGGAGGGTGGGAGGCAGGGAGATGCAAGAGGGAAGAGATATGGGGATATATGTATATGTATAACTGATTCACTTTGTTATAAAGCAGAAACGAACACACCATTGTAAAGCAATTATATTCCAATAAAAATGTTAAGGAAAGAAAAGAAAACTTCCAGGGAAGGACAATGAGTAATATAACAAACACCAAGATTATCACTCAGAATTAATGGATGTTCACCTTTTGTCATTTTTCACGTTTTGGGGTGTCCTTTTGTTTCCTATCCTTAAGGAGTACTGCTTATTTTTGATCAAATCATATTTGCATTTCATCCTAATGGTGGGATTCCTAAATGCTGATATTTAAGGAAGCATCATGGCGGTGATGTCCAAGCCATCTCAGAATTCAGTCTGCAGATGACTTTTCCATCTCTCCTGCAGAGCTGGGGTGCCTGCAGTGTGTGGGGTCTGACACACCTGCCCTGGCATTCCATCCCCAGCCCGCTACGAGGGTCCTCTGCATCTTCCACTCCCCTGGAACAGAGTGTCTCTGAACTGTCTGCTCCACAGATGAGGCTTCTTCCACATTCCAGATTCTTCAAGGTGGGATCTGGGAGGAGGGTGCCCCAGGAGGGACGTTTTTCAAGCCCAGTGCTGACATCTCGCTTAATTACACAATAGGCACTTCTTTCAGCCAACAAGACTGTCCTTGTTTTCCAGTGTTGTGAACCAGACGTTCTGAGCTCATTTTCCTTTGATCAGTGTTATACAACTTTTTCTGAGTGCTAATCTGTTCCAATTCAAAATAGATTAAAACCGCCACATGAATGGCAGCTGTAGGTTTTGTTTTTCTTAAAAATTATCTATGGGGGGGAGAAATCTGAGAAATTGTATTATTCTGGGTGAAAGTATTAACAATGTATTCTTTGCCAAGATGATTAAAATTGGGGAAGTATGAAAAGAAAATAGAAGAGAAATCCTGGAAAAGCAACTTGTCTGAGGAGCACATCAGTAGCTTCAAAGGCTGTCTTTCAGGAGGGGTCCTGACTGGTTCAAGCCTAAGAACCTCAAATGGCTTTAACAAGAAGTTTCCAGAAAATGAGCTATTTCCAGTGTTTTGTTTTCATGTCAGTCAAACGTAGAATACACAGGGCTCGTAAGCCAGACCACAGAAGTGAAGACTCTCCATCTCATGTGGTATGCTGGGGCCTTTGTGGCCGGCGAGCAGTATAGAGCTTTTGTTTGTTTAGATTCTTCTTGGCCTTGAACAATGACAGGAGGGCACCCATCTGTTGCTTCTACTGACACCCAGGGAAGACACTGCTTGGTTCTTACTAAGTCATAGTTAGATACCAGGGCAAATATGGGCCAGAGAGCCCAACTTCCCTATTCTTTTACAAATGGTGCTTTGGCAATGGTGGAAGAAAGCTATGAGGATGTCTTTCTTATAATGACACACATTCCTGTGAACCAACCATTGAGCTATTTTAGATGGCATTTCCGGTCATGCCAGGATGGATCATTCTGTTCTTGGAGTCCTTGGTAAATGGATTCAAGTCCTTCAGTAATACCTCTGGGAGAGGTTCTGGAAAGAACCAGCTCATGTTGAATTTAACAATAGAAAAGACTTTGTTTATTTATTCTATCTATTTTAGTTATGACAGAAAACTCAACCCAAAGTAGCATAGCAACAAGGACATTTACAAACAGGTTCAAGGGGAGATCTGGCTTCAAGCAAGGATAAATACAGGGGCTCAGATGATGTTAAAGAACACCTGAATCCTGCTTCCCTGTGTTCATAATTCAGTCCCATAGTCCTAGGCCAGTCTATTCTCAAGTGGGCTGAGGTACAACAGCACCAACTCCACTTACCAGGCCCAAAACCAAATGAAAAAGAAGTATCTGCTTCCCTGGAAGCTCAACACAAGTGTCTTAGAACTGAGACTCGTTGCCCCTGGATTGGCCTGACAAATTTAGCCTAAGTCACATGGCCAGTCTGAGCTGATCACTGAGCACTGGTTGCTGAGGCCTGGACTGGGAGCCTCTCACTGGAAAGAGGAGAAACCATCTCCTCCAGACCCATAGTCTAGACCTTGTTCCATCCAGGGGTACAAACAATGTCATCAAGACTTGTGCACTTTTCCTGTGTTTCAGTTTCTTCTTCCTGTGTGTTGTCTTCACTCTTCACATAACACACAGTTATGTCCCCACCAGGTCCCCAGCGGAAAGTAGGAGATGTCTGGTTCCACCACAAAATTGCAGGGTGAAACAAGAGGTAGGACCAGAGCTGCTGAAAGGCCCACACTTCCCAACGTCCCTTATAGAGAAGTGCCAGTGAACTAACAAGTCCTCGTGCTCTTCACCTCTGTGGTCACCACTGAACCATGTATCAAACCACCCCAGACCTCTAGTATGTTTGTGAACCATTTGGACTCAGCTGTTTCTCTTGCCCAGAACTCAGTCTTTGTATCAGGTGCTTCACTTCTGCATTATTTCATCAGTACAGTGTCTTAGTTTTCCAACTGCAAGGTGAGCTTAGGTCCTTCTATTTATCAGAGGAGCCATACATTATCTCTGCAGAAATGGATTCATCTTTAGTTATTTTGTGTCTCTTCATGTCTCAGTTTGACTCAAAATGAATTTAATAATGGGTTCTTTGGAACCATATGAGACGCTATCTTGTATTTATTTATTTTAGAGTGGTCGGTATCAGTCAATCAACCCTTCAGTGAAAAATAAGAAAAAGAAAACTACTTTTTAATGTCGTAGTTGAATTGTATTTTTGAATCCTTAACTTTCGCGTGCTATGTTGGAATAATGTGGAGCAGCGGAATTGGATCCAAGAATCAGTACATGTTCTGTTATTAATCACACTCAGCGAATATTTCTTATAGAGTGGATTGTGCAAAACACAGGAGAGAGAGCTCTGGCTTTGATATAAACAGTATAAAAGGAAAGAATTGCTCTTGTTGGCTAATATTGAAGAATGGGCTAAATATAGGAATTTGTCTCTCTGTGTAGCTGAATATATGGGGCAAGTCAGATTCACTGCATTTAATGAATATAGCGTGTTCATGTTTTCAGTGAAAAAGATTTGCTAATTTTGCATTTTAAGTTATGTTTCAAATTTGCTTTTCTTTATATTAAGGAAAAATAATAACCTCAGTGCCAATTTTATGTCATTCTGTATCTAGATAAATATACACCCACAAGCTCTACTAATTGTCCTCTCTCTTAGGCATTCTACCTATAAATGCAATAATTGGAACAACCACTTGTTTGTGGAAGAAATAGTTATTAAATTGTTTACTTATGTAATTTCTGGGTTTTGTTTTCCTTTGTTAGCTAAATCATTCTGTAAAGCGGGTTCACAGTTTTGCCACTGCTTGGCTCTGGGGAGCTGGATGAGTCTTTACCTGTATTAATTTCTGAGGACTGCTATAACAAAGTACAACAAACTGGCTTAAAACAACAGGAGTTTATTATCTCATGGGATTGGAGGACGGAAGTCACAGGTGCCTGGCATTAGGATTTCAGCACACCTTTTGAGGGGACACAATTCAACTCACATAAGTCTGCCCTTCCCCCCACCAGCCAAATTCATATCCTCCTCATGTACAAAATGTATTCAACTCCATCTCAACATCCCCCAAATCTTAACCCATTCCAGCATCACCTCTAAGTCAAAAATCTCACCTAAATATAATTAGCTCAAAAGGTCCCAAATCTCATCTTCTAAACCATCTAAATCAGGCATGGGTGAGATTCTAGGTATGTTCCATCCTGGGGCAAAATTCCTGTCCACCTGTGGACCTATAAAACAAGTTACTGGTTTCCAACAATACTATGGTGGGACAGACATAGGATAAGATACTCTCATTCCATATGGGAGACATTGGAAGGAATAAAGGGGTCATGAGTCCCAAGCTAGTTTGCAACCCAGCAAGGCAAGTTCCATAGATTTCAAGGCCTGCGAATAATACTCTGTGGCTTGAGGCTCCACCCTCTGGGCCCCAGGTAGCAACCCCACCTGATTGGTCCCACCTTCTTTGGCCTCTGAAGCTGTGGCTCAGAGTCATTTTTCCTTCATTTCATCCCATCTGTCTCTTTTCATCTGAAAACAGATATGTCTACTGATATAGCAGTCTTCAAAACCTTGTCAGTCTTACGTGAATGTCAAGAGGATCCACAGCAATAGACAGGATGGTTCTCCACAGATTCCTCCTGGATAATCCCATCTTTATTCCTGCTTCTGTTTAGATGGTTGATTAGATGCATGAGTCACACACCTAATCTCTCCAGCTACAGTTTGTCCAGCCCACACTCTTGGTGTTACCTCTAGAGCCTGCTTTCTCTGATTTTGTTATCTGGATAGCTTAAAATTTTCCCAAATCAGCAAGTGCTAGTTCCTTTTTGTTTAACAATTCTGTTCTCATTTTCTCTCTTTCCTCTTGATTTTTACTGTTAGCAGCAAGGAGAAACCAGGTCCACACCCTCCACACCTTGCTTTGAAGTCTCCTCAGGTAAATATCCGAGTTCATAATTTACGAATTCTACTTTCCACCCAGCGGTAGAATATAGCTCAACCAAGTTTTTTGCTGTTTTATAACAAGGATCACCTTTCCTCCAGTATCCATAATATGTTCATCATTTCTTCTTTTTTTTTAACGTTTTTATTGGAGTATAATTGCTTTACAGTGGTGTGCATAATTTCCTCTTAAGCCCTCACCAAGACTCCCTTTAACATTCCTATTTCTAGCAACATTCCGTTGATGATGATATATGTATTCTCTAAGATGATAGGAGCTTTTTCTTTACTGCTCTCTTCTTTCTGATCCCACTCACCAGAATTGCTTTTCATGTTTCCACTAACAGTCACCTCAAAGCAATCTAGGCTTTTTCTATCATGTGCCTTGAATTCTTCTACCCTCACCCCATTACCCAGTAACAAAGCCACTTCCACCATTTTAGGTATTTGTGACAGCTGTACTCCTCTTCCTGGTACCAGAATCTGTGTTAGTTTCCTAGGGCTGCCGTAACAAAGTACCGCAAACTGGTTGCTTAAAACAATAGGAACTTGTTATCTCATGGTTCTGGGGGCTAGATGTCTGAAATCAAGATGTTGGCAAAGCTTTACTTGTTCTGAAGGCTCTAGGAAAGGGTTCTTCCTTGCCTCTTCTAGCTTCTGGTGGTTGCCAGAAAGCCTTGGTATTCCTTGGCTTGCAGCTGCATTATTCCAATTTTGGCCTCTGTCTTCACATGGCCACTTTCCCTCTGTGTTGGTCCACATCTCTGTGTCTTCTCTTCTTCTTGTAAGGACACAAGTTATGTTGGATTTAGGGCTCACCGTAAGCCAGCATGACCTCATCTTATTACATCTGCAAAGACCCTATTTTCAAATCAGGCCGTATTCACACGTACCTGAGGTTAGAACTTCAGCATATCTTTTGAGGGGACATGCTACAACTCACAACGCCATCCTTCTGAGACTTTTCAGTTTCCACATTTGTACAAACAGGACCTTTTTAATTGCAAATGACAGTAAACACAAATTAAACTGGCTTAGGAAAATGAGCCCATTTGGCTCTCATAACCGATGTATAGTTATGGCTACTTCAGATTTCAGGCATGGCCTCATCCAGGGATTCAAAGAGTGTCATGAGGACCTGCATCCTCTTACTCCCTGTCAATTCCTTATTCCTCCATGTTGTCTTCACACTCAGGTAGATTATGCTGGATTTGCCTCCACTGGGCTCCCAACTGCTTATATCTCAGAGAAGAGGACATCTCTTATCATAATACTTGGGCTGAGATCATGCAGATCCATCTGTTGTTACCAAAAGGTGGGAGGGAGTAGGTGGTGAGTACCTTCCCGGCTAACACAGATAGATGTCCATCTCAGTACACGAAGGGGTTTAAGTAGCATGTCTTGAAGGGCCCTTCAGCTCTAACTTTGCTATGAATCTTACTACACACCCTCCACTGATTCTTGGCCAAATACTTATTTAGGATGGCTTTAGTTTCTTTGTCAATAAAACATGACTTCATAAGGTTTTTTTTTTTTTAACTTAATTTTTTGGATGATCAACTTTGGTGAAGTATAAATTATGTACAATAAAATCCACTGATTTTAATTGCACGATTTGATGAATTTTGACAAATGCATTCGGTTATGTAATGACCATCGTAATGACTGTATAGAACATTTCCTTCATCCCCAAAGTTCACTTGTACCCCTTGATAGTCAGTTTCCTCACCCTAGTCCCTCACCCTGTTAACTGCTGATCTGTTTTCTAATATAGCTCTGCATAGGGTTTGTTTTTTTTTTTTTTTTTTTTTGGCAGTACGCGGGCCTCTCACTACTGTGGCCCCTCCCACTGCGGAGCACAGGCTCTGGACACGCAGGCCCAGCGGCCATGGCTCATGGGCCCAGCCGCCCCGCGGCATCTGAGATCCTCCTGGACTGGGGCACGAACCCACGCCCCCCGCATCAGCAGGCGGAATGTCAGGGAAGCCCTGAATAGGGATTTAAAAAAAAATAATTCATTAAAGTATTTATAGGGCTAGAGTTAAAGGCACAATTCTAGGTAAACATTAGCTTTTATTAATATGGATGGGTTTGGTGAAATTAGGCAGAAGCCATTCCTCATTTTAGGGTGAACCATATGAAATTGCCAATGTTCAATAGTTTTTAACCTATGAAAAATGACAGCTTTTCAAGGTTCAATCTGATAAGACTAGAATAATAATAATTAAAAAAACAACCCTCAAACTACTCCTAATGGTTGGTGCGTAGGGAATTTGGTGTGGAACCTCTCTGTCCCTTGTCTTTTACTCATTTGATACATATGGCCTCGTGCTTGGTGATGGCACTTTGGGTTGCCATCCAGGCTCACAGTCATCTGATGAGGAGTGGGTTATCACTGTAGGAAGGAAGCTCTCATTTTGAGGGTGGTTTGCTTGCCCAGCCTGCATTCCTTCTTTTAGTAATATCCCCCAGATCTTCCTTGGGGACCCACTGGTCCCCAACTCAGCCCACAGGGTTCACATGCTTTGATCTGTTTCGTCAATCAAAGTGTGATATATAGAACCCTGTTAGAGCTAATCGGAGCCCAGCCCTGGGACTTTGCTGGAGCTATCAGGGAGGACATGCTGTCTTCTACAGCAAAGGTGTCAGCCCAGGGCTGTGAGAGCCATCTTCTGCTGTGTGGAGAAAGCCTGACAAAGCCTCACATAGAGGGAAGTAGAGCTGAGAGACAGAGTGAGGCAGAATCCAGATGACATTGTTCGAGTCTCTGTCATATCCAGCTGTGCCTCGGGTGAGACCTATTTCTGGACTCCTCAGTTACATGAGCCAGTGCATTCCTGTTCTTTGCCTAAACCAAGTGGATTTTTTTTTTTTCTGTCACTTACAACTGCATCATTCCTGTCTTTTACAGCATGCCATCCCAAGGAGATATGTGTATGATCCTGTCTCCAGAAATTAGTTATTTAAAATATGTACTCAATAGATGTCAAAACCAAAAATGTTGTAAGAATGCATTCCTTTTAATCCAAACAGAAAGGAAATCTTCTATCTTGGTTGAGCCTGATAATGAAGAGAAAATCTAGCACTTTCTAAGATAAGACACAAGCATTTTAAAGAAAAACAGAATCCTTTCACTTCAATCTATAGTTTAAGCTATAATAATGCTTTGAAGAAACACTGAAACATCGGTGGTACTATGGACCTTGTATTTCCTATTTTACGAGGGCAAGATGGGGGTCAAGGAAGTAGTCTAAGGAAGCCCTAGGGTTCCACTTGGGAGTGATTTGTGCCCACAAAGGTTGACTTTTCCCCTTCAGTCTGTTTTAGTACTCTCTTCTCCTGATGAAGCTGGATATATGTCTTGGGTTCTCAGGAATGATCTGTCCCCACTTAGTAGTTCTAATTCTCATTTGGATTTATGTCACAGTCACCCAACCTCGTTGAAAGAGGCTAGAAAAATTTACACTAGACTCTTGGCGCTATAGTTTTTCAGCAGAGCAAGCACTTTTTCTGAATTAGTGTCCATTGGACCTGGATCTGAATCCTGGTTCTGCTGTATATTAGGAGTGTTTCCTTGAATGAGTAACTTCATCTCTTTGAACCTTGGTTTATTTATCTTTAATATTTTCAATAATAATAAATAACATAATAACAACAACTCTCCTTTGGAATCATTGTGAGGATTAAGTGAGATAAGGCATAAGTAATGAACATTACAGCCAACATTCGAGTGTGTATTTTGTGCCAGACCTGGAGCTTCTACATGAGATACTCGGTTGCCCACCCAGCATTCTTACCCCTCTGTTTCATCCTAAAGGAAACCGGATTTGGCTCAGGAATCTATTCCTTCTCCCAGAAGCCCTGTATGCATTCCCAGGCATCTCTTCCCTTTGGGAGAAGCTTATCCTTGTTTTCCCTCCTTTGCATATGTGATCCAGGCTTGGGCATGAGAGCAGACTCTGGCCAGTGATATTTGAGAGGAAATCTACTAGGAGGTGTCTGGGAAAATATTCCCTTGATTTTAATCTTCTTCTTCTAGACAGCATCATTTCTGAATGCCAAGGCCAAAGCATCTGTAGCCATCTTACTACCAACTGGAGAACAAAATCAACACAGACTGGCAGAACAGAGAGATGGAAAGAAGCTGAGTTATTGACGGAACCAGCTTGGCCTGCCCTAACTTGGGACGTCCTGTTATGTCACATCATACATTTTTCTATCATTTAAGCCAGTTAGACCCAAGAGTTCTGATTCTAATTACTGATACAGCTTTATTATTTTCATTTAATCCTTAAAATAGATCCGTAAGCTTAATACTCAAGCCCAGTGCCTGACTAATCCTGGTTGTTCAATAAACATTTAGTCTTCCAGCATATTCTGTCATCCTTCAATCTGTAGCATCCTAGAGGGATTTCAGTATGCTTCTTGTCGTCTAAATGAACCCTTTTGTATTGTCCATTTGCTTTTGGCCTTTCTCATAACGCTTCACTAAAGGACTTTATGCCACATGGCTCTTTAGATTTGTAGAAGGAAGGGATGGCTCTTAGTTTATGTTCTGAGAGGAAAACTGCTTAGTTACTAACCACATCAAAATGTGTGTACACTTCATCTTGAACCCTCTAGCACAGAGCCATGCACATGGTAGGTGCGTTACTATTCTATTGCTGCATAATAAATTGTCACAAATCTAGCAGCTTAGAATAATATCAATTTATTATTTCATAGTTCTGTAGGTCAGCAGTCTGAGTAGACTTGGCTGGTTTTCTAGGTCTCACAAGGCTGAAATCAAGGTACTAGCTGAGCTGGTTCTCATCTGGAGGCTCTGGGAAGAATCCACTTACCAGCTCATTCAAGTTGTTGGCAGAATTCAGTTCCAAATGGTTGTAGGACTGTGGTCCCCACTGCCTAACTGGCTGTCCCTGGGGGCTGCTCTCAGCTTTTAGAGGCTGCTCTCTGGCCCTTCCATGTGGCCCCTCCTTTTTCAAAGCCATCAAGGGCTTGCCTCCTTCTTGTGCTTTGAATCTGACTGACTTCCCCTTCTGCCAATAGCTGGAAAAAACTCTTCTTTTAAAGAGCTTGCCTGTCTGGGTCAGGCCCCCATGTCATATTTTAAGGTCATCTGACTTGAGACTTCAATTCCATCTGCAAAATACATCCAGATTAATGTTTGATTGAATAATCAGGGAACAGGAATTTTGGATGGGGCTATCTTTAGAATTCTGATTACCATAGTGTGTGCATTACTACTACTGCTGCTATTATTAATTTGGTATTGAATCAAGGAAAGAATAGTAAGACGTTTTTAAATAAAGCATTAGATTAATTGAGTTTTACTCTGCTAATTCCTTCAATATTCTATCATTGTTACTCTGGTTAAACTGCCCATTGTTGCAAATAAGACAGTCAGAATCTAACAGAGAAAAAAACAACAACAGGTAATTATGCTGATGTTGTTGCCTTTTTTATTTTTGAAAGGAAGAGAAATTTGCTGATCTGGGCCAACTCTTTCCCCTCAATGGCTGGCACTGCTCAGTAACATTACAAGTGTTATTTATATATAGTGTTCGTTTCTTTTGGGGTCCTGGGCAACAAAGTTACTTTAAAAAAATGTACTTAAACATGTGAAAAAATTTAAAAGAAGTACAATCGATATAAAATAGTTGTAAAAAGTGACCCAGTTCATTATAATGTTGTGATTCTGAACCATGTTCAGTTTCATTAGTTGCCCAACACTATAATTATAATAGATAAGTGAGTGCTCTTGAAAAGTTTGGGACAGTTGCTTGGGGTTTTGTAGGCAATCCAGTGTTGAAAGGTTTGCTTCATCATTTTGTGGTGTTATCTTTGGGTTAAGAAACACGATTGTCTAAAAAGAAAAGTTTGTAGAGTCCTGGTGGATTTCCCATACTGTGGCTTGTAGCCTATTTGCTGGAAGCACCATAAAGTTCTCAGTAGAAAAAAATCAACCTTAATTAGGTTTTAAAGTGAAAAGCAAATATGTTTTTTTTGTGCTGTCTTAGAATGAGAGGTCCAGGGTGGGATTTTCCCCATATCAAATAAATAACAATAGGAGTCCTGGCTGGCAAAAGGACATAGACCACTGCCGCAGTTGATCTGTCTCCAGGAAAATAAGTTCAAACCAGAGTACCAAATGGCATCTGAACGGGGGTCTGACCAATTGGAACTGGCAAGAGGCACCAACTCTGTGGGCTGACAACCCGTGTGGGCTCCCTTCTGTGCTGTTAATTGTAAACCTGGGAGGAGGCTTGGTAATACATCAGTGCAGCCTGAACCCATGTAGGCTTGTGGAAGGGGAGAAGGAGGAGGTAAAGAAGAGAGGTTAGTGGTTGAGAAGAGTAGTTATGGAGTCAGCTATACTAGGCTTCAAGTCTTAGCTTGCACAAGACTTGGCAAGTTATTGTGAGACTTTGGGCAAGTTGCCTTATCTCTTAAACTCTAGTGTCCTCATATGCAAAATAGAGATAATAATAACAACAACAATAATCTGTGATACGGACTGAATATTTGTGACCACCCTAGATTCATCTGTTGGAACCTAATTCCCAATGTGATGGTATTTGGAGGTAGGGCCTTTGGGAGGTGATTAGGTCATGAGGGTGGAGCTCTTATGAATGGGATTAGTGCCTTTATAAAAAAGACTGCAGAGAGCTCCCTTGCCCCTTCCACCATGTGAGAGTACAGCAGAATGAGAGTCACCTAGGAAGTGTGTTCTCACCAGACATTGAATCTGCTGACACCTTGACCTGGTACTTCCCAGCCTTCAGAACTGTGAGAAATAAATTTCTATTGTTTATAAGACACCCAGCGTTATAAAGGTATTTTGTTACAGCAACCCAGATGGACCAAGACAATACCTTTATCTTTGGATGATTATATCAAGTGATACGAAAAAAGCATTTAGCAGAGCACCTGGCATACAAGTACTTAGCAAATCTTGGCTGTAATTGAAGGAAGCAGGAAGGAGAGAGAGAGACAGAGAGGGAGAGAGAGAGACAGAAAAAGAAATAATAGAAGGATGAAAGGGAAGAGGGGAAAAGAAGACTATTAGAGGCAGACAGAAGCAGGAGAGTGGTCTAGGTCACCAGGATTCAGTGCACTTAGAAGAATAATTTAAGTTTGAATTGAATTATTTCATTTTCTGAGTGAAGTTGAGTTCCAGGATGAAGACTGTCTATTGCTTACATCCCTTTGAGATGCTAGGTTTCTCTATCCTTTGATTGAAGCTTTAAGGGACTGATTAAGGTAGCCCACAGGATGTCTCTGTAATCCAGTGTTAATACTGGTAGAGACTAGGAAGTATTTTGTAACCAGCAGTCTTTTTGTTTACAAAGTTACTTGACACTGAAGATGTTGACATCAAACTTTTCACTCTGACTCTGAGCACCAGCCTTCGGGAGAACTGAAATCTAAGTGAAATATTCCCTCGCATAGCGTGGCAAGTTGGGAATGAATGAAGCGACTTGGGGGATAGAGAGTGTCGCACCGGAGCCTGAAGCCCAAGGGTGTGCTCCTCTCCCCCGTGCTCCTAGATTCAGGAGCAACTGTCCCCTTTGTCATTTACAAAGAAAGGAACACATTTTCATGATCAACAGAGTCCTGATTTAATCTGAGGCAGGATATCTCAAGGTTTGCCAGTGTTTTTACTTTTTGGAGAATAAAATAATTGAATTATCTTCCTCTGCGAAATTGCAAATGGTGTGGAAAGTCTCGGTTAGAGCAAGCGGTAAAACAGGAATAAAGGACTTTTTGCTTTGTTTTGTTTTGAGATTTTAGTACTGAAATCATTTAGAACAAAGAAGAAATCTCCTTTCAAGAAAGTTGGCCAACATGCTGGAGTGGTCTCATTGGTTTCCTTGGGCTCCTCTTGGAGTCATGGGGGAGGTGCAGAGGCTCCAGCCCCACCAAGATCAACTAAAGAATACTAAAAGAATTTTTTGAGATGGGGAAACTGAGGCACAAATTAATTAGTAGCTTGACCGTCACAAAAATACCTAGTAAGTGGTAAAGCAGGGATTTGAGGCCATGCATCCGGACTCTTGGGCCTACATGGTTATCCACAATGCCAGACTGTCTCCCATTATACTATATTTAATACCAAACATTGGTCCTTTCCTCCACCCCAAACTGCTTCTCTTGTGTTTCCTCTCTCTGAGAACAGCTCCTCCATCCATTCATTTATATAAACCAGAAATCTGAGGTTCACCCTTGACTTGCTTCCTCCCATGCTCCCTACATCAACCAGTAATCAAATTTTGTCGAACTTCACACCCCCACTATCTCTCTCACCTGTCTGTTTCTCTCTATCCCAATGGCCACTCTCTTGGTTTAAGTCATCATTGTCTCTTGCTTGGATTTCTGTCTGTCTTCTAGCTGGCCTTGTAGCTGTCTCTCTTCCAATCTGATCTCCACATAGTCTCTTGAGATTTTTGGATTTCAGATATGACCCTTTCTAAGGTTAAAACTCCTCAGTGGGGGCTTCCCTGGTGGCACAGTGGTTGGGAGTCTGCCTGCTGATGCAGGGGACACGGGTTTGTGCCCCGGTCCGGGAGGATCCCACATGCCGCGGAGCGGCTGGACCTGTGAGCCATGGCCGCTGGGCCTGCGCGGCCTGAGCCTGTGCTCCATGATGGGAGAGGCCACAGCGGTGAGAGGCCCACGTACCGCAAAAAAAACCAAAACAAACAAACAAAGAAAGAACTCCTCAGTGTATTCTCCATTCCATGACACAGGGTGTTCTTTCTCATGGTGTCCCCTCTTATGTGTGATTACTTAACGGGTGGGACCCGAGAGGATTTTGGGTGGACTTTCACAGGGAAGGACATTGGCCCAACAGTCATAGTTATTGTTTTTCAAGTAATCCCCCTGACAACCTCAGGAAGAAAGTCTCAATTTAGTATTAATATATGTTTAACATCTTTCTAATTCTTCATTATCTCAGTTTTTGACCAAGAGAGAGCAAGCCATTATAGTTAGCAAAAATTTAATACCCCTGCTTGTTTTTATTGTATTTTTATGGCTTGTGATATGTTTCCCCAGTTATAGTAGTGTTACAGAGTTACCTTTTAGAAGGAGTATATTTAAATTTTAAAATAACAGCATAGGGCTTCCCTGGTGGCGCAGTGGTTGAGAGTCCACCTGCCGATGCAGGGGACATGGGTTTGTGCCCCGGTCCGGGAAGATCCCACATGCCGCGAAGTGGCTAGGCCCGTGAGCCATGGCCGCTGAGCCTGCGCATCTGGAGCCTGTGCTCCACAACGGGAGAGGCCACAACAGTGAGAGGCCCGTGTACTGCCAAAAAACAAAAAAAACAGCATAATACAAATTATTTTTAAAAAATATTTTAATGGAGGTATAATTGAGTATAACATCATATTAGTTTCACGTGTACAGCATAATGATTTGGTATTTATTCATTGTAGTTTTGTATTTATTTATTTGTTTATTTATTTATTATTTATTATTTATTTATTTAGGCTGTGCCAGGTCTTAGTTGCGGCACTCTGGGCTCTTAGCTGCGGCATGTGGGCTTCTTAGTTGCGGCATGTGGACTTCTTAGTTGTGGCATGCGGACTCTTAGTTATGGCATGTGAACTCTTAGTTGTGGCACGCATGAGGGATCTAGTTCCCTGACCAGGGATCGAACCCGGGGCCCCTGCATTGGGAGCCCCGCATCTTACCAATCGGACCACCAGGGAAGTCCCCATAATACAAATGATTAATTAGTGAACATAACAGGTGCTATAGTGTAGCAAAAAATGATCATGGCACAAAAAAGAGTGGAGTTCAGGAAACCTTAATTATAGAACTTTCTGGAACCTACTCCCTCCCTGTGTTGCCAGCCTCAGTTCTCCCATATTTCCCCCATTTTGGATTTTGTTTCTTGAAATTGACAGAGTCCTGAGCTGTGCGGTGGCTCCAACATCTCTCTCCGTCCATTCTTGGAGACATCATAACTCAGTAGCAGAAGATGCTTCCTATTACTCCATGCGTCCTGTAGCCACAGAACTGTCGTTGAGAGACATTATTTTACTAAAGAATTTCATTAAAATAAGAAATTGTTTGAGCAGTGTTGTAAAACATGTGTCCAGACACTTAAAAGCAAACGGTTAGATCATGTATTTTAAGATCTTATAGTAGTACATGCTCAGTGGGCAAGCTGTTAAGCTTTCTATAGCTATTTATCCATTTGAGCATCATACCATCTTTAGGAGGCTGTCTTATCCTTTGGGGGTTAATTCTATAAAAATCCAGAAGAATTTTTTCTCCTCTCAATTGTTTGTGAGAATCTGAAAGTCACAGGAAACTGTTCGTTCCCAAACTTTGCATACCTGCACAGATTCACGCAAGTAGAGTCTATAATAGGGCTTAGAACTTCCTGCTAAATCCTAAAGTTATAATACAACTGCTCCTCCTGAAACACTTGCACTGAGAATTTCTGACTCTGAACATTTTAAAAAATGTTAACATTTTTTAAAAAAACATTTTAAAAAAATTTTTAAAAATTTTAAAAAAATATCTCATCCTTCCTCTTCATGGAGTTTTTAAGATAAAATGCTTTTTCTGAGATTGTTGCTCAATACAGAGCCGTGTGGATTTGCAGTCATGGAGCCTGCATCTCAGAATCAAAAATGTTTTTCTACTGCTTGGATCACCTCATTATGCATTCTCCTCCTATTTTACTACCTTGGCCCACTACCAGTGTTGTTTTCAGTTCACGGGTGGTGGTAAATCCATGTTCCTGTTGCTAAAATGGGGGGGTCTTATAGTAAGAAAAAATCATAAATGCAGGGTCACAAATAAATGAGTTATAGAACATAAAATGTGCCTGGAAAATGTAAGCTTAAACATGGCACTTTCAGTAATTTAATGATTATGGCTGGTCGACTTGGGCTGCCTCCTGATTTCCAGGGATATTTTAATTTCTTCTCCATTTCGGACCCTTTAGTGGAAAATGTGGACTTGTGCTTCCATATCCAGTGTGATGGATCGTGTTAAATGCCTGAAAAGCCTGGGAACAACCTCCAGAAGCTCATGGAAGCTGGTTGGGAACCCCTTGGGTCATCTGGTGGAAATGCCTTGTTGACAGATGGTGAGACAGAGGCTCTGAAAGTTGGAGACTTGTCCAGGTGAAAGAACAATCCAGAGAAGAGAATCCAAGCCTTCTGACTTATAGGCCTGAGATCTTTCCTCTCTGTGATGACCACAGGAGTCCCCAGGTCCTCGGACACTGTCTGATCCTGTGTGTTGCTTTGTTGCGGAGAACCAGCAAGGTCTGGAGATGCTCATTTCCTGATGGCCTCCTGGAATCCAGGTTCCCTGGAGATGGACAGAACTTCCGCCATTGCTTCTAGGAAGAGAATGTAGGGTTCAAACATGAAAGGGTGGCCTCTGGCCAGGCTGCCCTTGGGTAATGAAACAGGAAGTACGTTTGATGAGAAGCCACACATGTATTTTTCCTTTCAAAGCTTTGGGATAATCCTCAACTTCCCCCAAACTTTCACTCCCTTCTGGTGTTTCAGATGCACAGCCAAAGTGGAGTTGTGTTTTCAGCGTGTTCCTAGGATGCCTGCAGGATTTCTTGGAAACCTCAAGCAGATGGATAAGTGGTGTGATCTCTATTACCACCCTCTGGAAAACCTGGGGCTAATATTTCACAATGGCCCTGCAATTTGGGGTGGCCTGGTGACCTGGCTTCTGTGGCTTCTCTGGGGGAGATCAAAGACTTCAAAACAGCCCGAGCCTGTTAAATGATTGGTAATTGTGCTTGGTTCTTCCAGTGATTTGTTCTCGCAAGCCCAGCCTTACATCTTTTTCCAAAAATTGTACACAGCATTCATTCTCCGGAGTGGTTGAAAAGCTAATAGACATTCTCATCTTATTCCACCCCCGACTACAGGCAGCTCTATCACTAGATGAGTTTATCCGAATTCCATTTGTCTAGGCCTTATGAAGTGAATAAATTTGCATTAATGAGTAGCTTTCTGAGGAGAGACAGGTTACGCTTTGAGGGGTTAAGCAATGTCTGTGTTACAGTTTCTGTAAGTGGATCTTTGTGGCTACAAACATACTCACAGCACGTTACCACATCGCCTCTATTAGTTTATACAAAATTTTCATTAAGTGATGCTAAAATATATACATGGGGATTTCTAAAACGAGTTTTTCCTTTTGAACAGTCAGACATTTATGTTTCTTTGGGTTGTGTTGTCAGATAAATATATTTTCCCTTTTAAGGGTAACACTTGGGAGAAATTTACATCAATAGCATGTAAGTTACAATTCCAGTTCCCAACAAATTGCATTTGCTGTGTTTGGTAACCCTCTAATAGTATTTCTTCCCATAATAATTAGAGCAGAATTGAGATGTTATAAAAGAAACTGATATTCCAGACTTAGTTGTCTTTTGGGGCCAAGTGGGGAGGGGAAGGGGGGAAGCATTTGGCTTCTTTGTAAGTTGAAATTTTTATTATTGTATTTGTATTTCTAAATTGACTGAATGGAACTGTGGTGGGTAAACTCATGAATGTTAATATGGCTATAGCTTCTGCTTACATAACAGTTATTTTGTCCTTTATTACACTCTTATAGATGTTGATGGTTCAACAATTGGAGCTTTTAAACTAATGGAAGGCTTTCAACCAAATAACATGCCTTCATTACTAGTGAGCAGGTAGATCTGAATGTGAATTGAGGTGGTTTAATCTAAGAAAACATTTTTATAAAAGACCAATACCCATAATTTATGTTTATTTTCAATTTTCTTTGATTTCAGTAAATTAGGGTGGGGATTTATACTATTTCTCTTCTTTTCATATGCCCAGCCCAGTGCTCAACTGCATTAGTCAGTATAACAAACAAACCTGAAACCTCAGGGAATTAACACGTAGTTTATTTCTTGCTTATATAAATGCCATTGTGGGGCCAGGTGCTTTCCTGGGCATTTATCTTTCAGTGGGTGACTCAGGGACCCAGGCATCTTCCATCCTGTCATCTGGAATATGACAAGGGGAAAGACAGTGCAGGGTATTCATAGCGCCTTGTCAAAGACTTTAGATAGAAAGTGACACGTATCACATCTGCTCATAACCCATTGACTCGCCCCACACCCGTTATAAGGGATGCTAAAAAATGTAGATTACATGGGATACTTAGTGGGCACTACTGCTTCGTCCACCCAGCATATGACAGGAGCCTAGCAAATACTGAGAGAATGAATGAATGGATGAATGTGTGATGAATCCTGTTAAACAGTTTGGCACTCAGAGAATGCTATTACTATTTTAAATTGATAGAAGAAGGATTGAAATGGCTTTAAAATATTAACCTTAGAGGGTTTTGTGTGTATATTTACATCATTGACAGCTATAAGAGCTTGTTGCTAGTTTAAGTCTAGATATCTCTGCTATGCCACACGATTTTTTTTTTTTCAGTGTCCTGACACATGGAGCCTAAAAAATTCCATTTTCTGATCTTAAAGGCCTCTAAAGCAAATAACAGTGTAGTGATTAGGTGAAGTGTTGCAGAGCCTTCACAGTGTGCATGGTGGGAATGGACCTTGTTAAGGTTACAGAGAAGGTTAACCTCCATTGACAAGACGAAATTGAAGTCATTGCCTCTTGCCACAGAGTAGTTCCCAGTCTGTATTGTCAGCATAGGGGAGTTTATCCATTTTCTCCAGAGCATTATCTCAAATAAGGTGTCAGGGCACTAAATGGATTTACCATCTTGTATTATTTTTTGTTTTGGTGTTTAATTTTTTTTTTTGCGGTACGCGGGCCTCTCACTGTTGTGGCCTCTCCCATTGCGGAGCACAGGCTCCGGACACGCAGGCTCGGCGGCCATGGTTCACGGGCCCAGCCGCTCCTCCCAGACCGGGGCACGAACCCGTGTCCCCTGCATCGGCAGGCGGACTCTCAACCACTGAGTCACCAGGGAAGCCCCTGATGTTTAATTTTTTTTTAATCCCACTTATTGTCATATGAAGTGAAAACAATAACGCAAAAATAAACAGGGAAGGCTGAGTGAGAAAAGGATCACAGTCTCACAGTCTTCCATCTTATTCCTGAGTAGTTGGTGCAGAATCCTATGGAGTATCATTACATTTAATCTCTAGTTTTTGTTTTCTTGACTCATGACATCTCATTTCTGTACTCTGTTATGATTCAGATAATAGGTCAGTCCACTCAAACATACTCAGAACACTCACTAAATACAAGAAAATATATGCTGTAATAGATGACTGCTTTTCCATGATATCTTATGAAGCTGCAGTTCTGGAAAGCAGCCCAGAACAACCCAAAATGCAGTAGGTATTGGAGTTGGTCACATCAGGTTTCCAGTGTGGATTCTGCCACCTCCTCGCTGTAGGACCTTCAGACAATTCCTTAATCATTCTGAGCTGCAGTGTCCCCATGGAGTTAAGATGGGAAGGAGAGTTGGAGTAAGACCATAAGAGACCCTAAGCAAGGAAACAGTATGGTATCTGGCCACATCACCCTCCATGTGCCTTCAAATAACATTGGCATTTTATGAAATGATACAGAACTTACTGTGTGCTGAAAATTAAATACCATTTTTCTAGATTTTGCAAAATTCTAGATATTCTTGATATATCTGGAAAAGCTTATATTTCTTCTCCGTTCCATTCTCTAACCTGTCCCTGTCTCACCTCCCCTGCATATAATGCCCATCTCAAGCATATACTGAGTTAGTCTTTGGGAAACCTAGCACTGCACAGTAGGCACAATACTGGTAACAACACTTGTTCAATTGTCACTTTTTTTTTTTCTTTATCAGAGAAGTTTTGTGTTTAAGATGCTAGGTAGTGATGGAAAAGACATTAGTATAATTTGTTACCTTGGTAACTGGAGATGGATGTCACCTCCTTTTGTATGGTATATGCTGTGGCCTTTATGTCTCTTCCCCTAATTAACGTCCTGTGAGAAATGAAGAAGTAAATCACTGGAACAACTGGACCACTGCAGTATTAAGTGCTAGAACATTCTAAATTGCAGTAATAATCATGATAATGAGTCCGAGTAGTCTGTGTCTATCTTTTAATTGCTTCTTAACTCTTCTAAGTGGGAATGGCAAAGTTATTATGATGTAGAAACTAGGGGATGATTTATTTTTTACTTAAATTGGGCTTTGTGAAGAAAGTTTTTTTTTTAGTCTATTGGGAACTGTGAGAGTTCCTTTGAAGAACAACTTGGGCAGATTATTTTAAATATAGTTTAATACTACTAATATGTAGCACCCAAAATCTGGCTTTGCCTTAGGGTCGGGGCATTGTCATGCATAAAGCATTACCATCTAAAACCCAGTGCCCTAGTTGAGTCTGTTCTTTCACATTTTGCTACTTATTTATGGATTCAAATTCATAGGTGAATTTGTTTACTTGAACCAAGGAAGTCTCGTTATTGGACACTAAAGGAGCTTATTATAGGATGATTAGTCTTATAAGCTGGCTTTCTCATTTGGACCTAGAGGCCACATGTTCAGATTCAACTTATAGTTCTTGAGTGTGAACCATGTAACCATCCACTATTTCTTACTGATGATTTCATATACAGTATGTTAGCTCAGTAAGTCCATATAAAATGCTCTACAGCCCCTTCATTCATGAGGGTGAGCCCAAGAACAGTATCTGTACAACTGGACCCCATTACCCTTCCACCTGCCCCATTATTGTTGTTTGGATCATTAGTGGTCTTCTGACAAAGGGTGGACCAATGAGATTCCCTTTCCTAGGATCTAGGAATTGGATCAAAAATTTCAGTGTATTTTGGCCCAATGTCTGAATAGAAAGGTGTAAACACGGAGAAGCTATGGTTATTTCTCTTTGTTCTGTGAACTAGTGGGCCAAGAAAGCCAGTCTGTATAGAGGAGACTGGTGCAAACACCAGAAAGGAGCAGAAAGAAGTGAGGGAACTTGGCCCAGGAACCTGATGGCTTGATTGTGGTACCAGGCCTTTCCTGAGGCCTGGCTTCCTTCAGTCCTTTGAATTCCCTCAAGCACTTCCATATCTTAGGATAAATTTCATCACTTCTAAAAGAATAACTAACAAAGTGGAAGTTTTTGTCCCTCTTTCACATGTGAAGAAAACTGAAGTTCAGGGAAGCCAATCTTACTGCAGATGTTGATGACAGCATCTGATCTCTTGGTCAGGACTTCAACTACCCAGGCAAATTAGAATAAAAAACAAAAGGGCATTACTTTCGACTTACTACTTGGCATTCCAAGGTGTGACTCTGCCTCTAAGCTGACTAGAGTCAAGGATTTGACCAGAATCATTGGATCAAAGTTCATTCTTCCTTATCAGCTCTTGGCTCTGTTTGTTTCTATGAGAAGAGTAATCTCTGTGTTGGGGGCAAGATAGCCATTGGCAGCCCAAAGCAGGAACATTGTAACTTGTGATCCTTGACCAAAAGTGCAGGAATCTCTCCCAACATTCACAGCGTTGCCTGACAAAGGACTCTGATTGGCCAGCCTGGGTCACATGCTGGAGTGTGGCTGACAGGGCCGCCTTGATTGACAGCCCCCGCCCCTCCTTGATTGACATCTTCCCCTGTATGGGCCTGTTGGGGTTCCATTACCAAACAAGGGAGAAGAGATGCTGAGCAGACCAAACCAATATTATTCACCAATATTTGCTGTTTTTTTCTTGAGTGGAAATAACTGATGATGCTCATGTGTGACAGACTCCCATATGCAATTTTTCTCTTCCAGCTGTTAGTCACCTACTCTCCCTCCCACTCAAGAAAATCAATCTGGATACAGATGATTAGGTATGAGCTTATTATTCAGATAACCTTAAATCTACTCTAATGAATTAGAAAAATACAGTCCTTTGCAAATGTGAATACTTCCACGGTTAGCAGTAACAAGTGTGACACATCTCACAATTGCTTGGGGCACAAATGCTGGGGTGAAAACCGCTACTCTTGGATGGGTGTTATGAGGATAATTGTATCAGCACCTTTTTGGGTACAAGCATGCCTATATAAAACACATTTGTGTGACTCCTAACAGCCAGGCACTGTTGTAGGCACTGGGGTTCCAGCTATGAAGACAGCAAAAATGTCTGTCTTATATGAAGCTCAGATTCTAATGGGAGAAGATTGGCATAAATTTATGAACAAAAGAATTCAGATATTGAGTACAATAAAGAAAATACAACAGGGTATTGGGCCTGGTGTCCAGTATGGTAGCCACTAGCCATGTGTAGTTATTTAAATTTAAATTTATTAAAATGAAATCAAATTAAAATGTCAGTAACTCTAGTGACATTTCATGTGCTCAGTAACCACGAGTGGCTGGTGGCTACTGCATTAGACAGTGCAGACATAGAAGAGGACTATTATTGCACAAAGTTCTGTTGTACTGGGCTTGACAGTGACTGAGAAGGATATATGTGGGGGTGTTTAGAGCAGGCCTTGTGGCAAAGGTGGTGTTTATGCTCAGACCTAAAGCCACCATGTAAAGTTCTTGAGGAATAACATTGCAGGCAGAGTGAACAGTAAATACAAAGACCCTGAGATGGAAATGAGCTTGGCCTGTGTGAAGATCCAAAGATGGCCCGTGTGTCTGATTGAGTTCGAGAGGCAAGAAAGAACTAGATCAGGTATAGCCTTGGAGTTTATTGTATGCCAATGAGAAGCCATTGTCTAAGCAGGGTAGTGACAGCTTTATTTAATTTCCGAATAATCATTTCAGCTGCAGGTGGGGATGTTGGGTGGCAAGGTTAGAAGTAGCACCTAGAAGGCTTTCAGAAATCATTTGATTAATGAAAAGACTGATGGAAGGCCCAGGCAGGCTGGGGTGTCCATGTGTCTGGGGACTACAGAGGGGTTCCCAGCTGCCTTGAGAGGTCCCCTATCCTAGTGGTAGACTGAGCAGTCAACCAGATAAGCCACAGAGGAGCCTGGACCCTCAGACCCCTCTCTCTGGGCCACAGCTTGGCTCACTGTTGGCTGCCCTCAGCCCCTCTGAGTTCCCACCATGTCTTGGGAACTAGTGCCAGGCACTGCTGCAGTGAGATATCTTCCCCTTCATATTCCTTCATTTATCTTTATTGAATACCTGTTCTGTGCTATGTATTGTATTAGGTGCTGGGATTAAATTGGCACAAGAAGAAACAGCTATGATCCCTGAAAACATATGTCACACTGTAGAGTGGAGGCCGTGTCAATCAAATAATCAGATAAGTGTGTGATGACCACTGCAATTAAGTGCTCGGCACCAGAGTCCCGTGAGACTTCAAGAGTGCCTGATAGGGATGTCCCCAGTCCAGAAAGTCAGAGGTGACTGCCCTGAGGATGTGATAATTGGGCTGGATTTAAGGAGGAATGAGGATTCTGTAGGTGACAGGTGGAGAAAGTGTTCTGGTGGGAGGGAGCAGCATGGGCGGAGGTCACAAGGACTGAGGATCAAGGTGCAGTGGAGGGAAAAACAGAGACCAGTGAGGCTGGGTGGAGGGAATGGAGGTGACACGGTGCTAGGTAGGGGGTGGGCAAAGGGGGTGCTGAGGAAGCCCCCACTGGTGAGTGGGAGATGATGGTATTCTTGCTTTGTCTTTTGAAACGTTTCCCTCTGCCATCTGTATGCCAGTTAGCTCCACCTCAGTAGTGACCACCTCAGTAGTGACTTTCTTTCTTTCTCTTTCTTTCTTTCTTTCTTTCTTTCTTTCTTTCTTTCTTTCTTTCTTTCTTTCTTTCTTTCTTTCTTTCTTTCTTTCTTTCTTTCTTTCTTTCTCTCTCTCTCTTTCTTTCTTTCTTTCTTTCTTTCTTTCTTTCTTTCTTTCTTTCTTTCTTTCCTTCCTTCCTTCCTTCCTTCCTTCCTTCCCTTCTTTCTTTTTCTTTCTTTCTTCCTTCCTTTCTTTCCTTCTTTCCTTTCTTCTTCCTTCCATCCTTCCGTCCTTCCTTCCTTTCTTTCTTTCTTTCCTTCCTTCCTTCTTTTTTCTCTCTCCCTCCCTCCCTCCCTCCCTCTCTCTCTCTCTCTTTCTCTCTCTCTCTCTTTCTTCCTCCCTCTCCTCCCTCCCTCCCTCCCTCCCTTCCTTCCTTCCTTCCTTTCTTTCTTTTCTCTTTCCCTTATCTATTTATTCCTTATGATGACTCCACTGTTATGGGGGTGGTTGTGATCCCATTTTATGGATTTGAACCCAGAACCCAGCATGCTGGAGTTAAGCATTCCACTCCACAGCTCTTAAAATGAAATGCCAATGGCTAGCTAGCATTGCAGTGAGCTGCAGTCTGAGGCCTACATAAGTAGCTTGTTAAGTAGGCCTTTAATACTCGTACTTGAGTATTCTCAGAGGCCAGAGATTCCAGATGGCTGGGAGAGGGATATTCATTATCTGGTTTTTTAAAGGAACTGTGACACTTGGGGAATTATAAATGAGTTAATGTAACATTAATACCTAGAAATATTCTGGAACAGATCATTAAAAAATCAATTTTCACATATGAGGGGAAAATGCGATTACTAAGTAGTAACTGGATAGCACTAGACCTTTGGAGAGGGACATGGGTGAGTAGCAATCTGTGTCACTTCCCCACAGGATACACATGCATAGGGAGTTTGGTATTGCTTGGCTCATTTGGAACTAATATTCCTATTAATTTTATTTTTTAATCTAAGTTGTAAAAAGCTGGCCATCATCCCAGAGCAGGGAAGGAGGAAAAAAAAAGGACAAGAGGAAAGAACCAGAACATATTAAGAGACTGCTCTGGGCACTATGCCCATTGCTTTTGTACATTTACCCCATTCAGTTCTCCAAACGACCTAGAAAGGTAGGTATCTCCATCCCCTTTTCACAGAGAAAGAAACTGAGTCACAGAGACATGAGGGTGCCATTAGGAAGCAAGCATAGTTTCCACCCTTGGCATCTGGCTCCTAAACCCCTCCTCTTGTTGCCATACTGACTGTTTTTGTGCTTCATGAATGGAATCCTGTTCAGGGTGAAACCCAGGCAGAGGGAGGCACCGTGATGGAAATCAGGAGGCCCACCCAGATTCCTCCCTTGGCTTGGAACTAACTTCTGGGCAAGGAGTGGGAAGACTCTTCCCAGCTGGTGGTGAAACATGAAAATGTCTCCCTAAGTGGTACAGACAAGGAGTCATGTATCCATTCATTTGTCCCATCACCTGACAAAGACCTCCAGGCACTGTGCTTGGTGCCAGGGATGTGGAGATGAGAAAGGCGTGGTGTCTCTGGGATGGACCAGTCCTCCTGAAATCCAGGGACATGTGGGTGCCTTCTTGTCTTAGTGGGCTCACCATCCAAAACAAACCCTCTAAGGGTTTCCAGGGGAACGAATACCATGATGAAAAGGGCCCCAAAACCCACTGATTTCCTGAGGGGAGAGGAGATCAGAGGAAGCAGGGTAACAGGGAAGGAGAAAGGCTTCTGGGAGATGGGAGAGCCCTGGGCCTTGCAGCTGGGATTGAGCCCTTAACCTGCCCTATATTGAGTTCCTACCTGTGCTAGACACTGTGAGGGGAGCTTAACATGCAGCAGTGAAGAGTTCATAGTTGCTTCACTTTATAGGTGAGGAAATTGGGGCCCAAAAAGGTCAGGAAGAGAAATATGGGTGATAATTGGTCCAAAGGACTGGGTTGGTAGAGATTGAAGCCAGTAATAGAGCCAGGTGGGGATGTTCTTAAGGACAAGGACCCACTTAGGCTGGAGGCACGTGCCCACATGGGGCCTGGGATGCTGAAGGCAAGTCTTCCTGAGAGGTTCCTGGAGGTCCTTCACCATCAGAATGTGATGAGTGTACTGGTTAGGACTCAGTGCTCACCCGTGACAGAAACCTACTTGGGCCAATAGCAGAGTTTGTTGTAAAGACTGAGGGAGTGACTGTCTCAGGCAATCCCAGGGTACTGGTCTAGACTGCTTGGAAGGGATGGAGACTGGGGCAAAGTAGAAACAAGCTTGTTGTTCAAATAGTAGCAAGAGGGCAGTGAGGCTGGAGTAAAGTGAGAGGCTGGTCAGTGGAGGAGACCAACTGGGTAAGGTGGGGCACAGCCGGACCACAGTCTTTCAAAGCCTGGGGAAGGGTTTATTCTGAGGGTGGCAGGAAACCACTGGGGAATGACACAGTCCATTTCATGTTTCTAAACCATCACTCTGGCTGCTGCCTGGGTAGATGGCAGGGGATGAGGAGACGGCCTGAGCCCAATGGCAGGCCACAGTCCACTGATAGGGGACAGTCACTGTGATGGTCAGTTTTATGTGTCGGCTTGATGACGCCATGGTGCCCAGTTGTTTGGTCAAACACCAGTTTTGATGTAGCCATGTAAAGGTATTTTTTAGACACACATCTAAAAAATACCTTTACATGGCTACATCAAAACTGGTGTTTGACCAAACAAGCAGTAGACTTTGAGTAAAGTATATCATTCTCCATAATGATCATCGTCCAATCAGCTGAAGGCTTTACGAGCAAAGACAGATTCCCTAAGGAAGAAGCAATTCTGTCTTGAGATTGTAGCATGAAAACCCTGCCTGAGTTACCAGCCTGCCTGGCCTGCCTTGTGGAATTGGACTCAAGACTGCTGTGTTATCTTTTACCTGAATTTTCAGTCTGCCAGCTTACCCTACAGATTTTTTTTGGGGGGGGTGTGGTACGCGGGCCTGACACTGTTGTGGCCTCTCCCGTTGCAGAGCACAGACTCCGGACATGCAGGCTCAGCTGCCATGGCTCACGGGCCCAGCCGCTCCGCGGAATGGTGGGATCTTCCCAGACCGGGGCATGAACCTGTGTCCCCTGCATTGGCAGGTGGACTCTCAACCACTGTGCCACCAGGGAAGCCCACCCTACAGATGTTGACTTTGGCAGTCCCTGAAATCAAATGAGCCAGTTCCTCTAATCAATAATCAATACCTCTCTCTTTCCCTGCCTCCCCGTTCTGTTTCTCTGGAGAACCCTGACATATCTAGTTACTTACTGAATGGGTGCTTAGTAAGTGTCTTTGTGTTCTGGGTCCAACCCTTGGGCTATATTTCCCAAGTCATAGTTGTCTTTGGGTTCCGTTGGGAATAAGTGAGCAGAGAAGCACAGGCCCACCTCCTGGGGAGTTCACAGTTGGTTGGTTCCACCACACACACACACAGGAAACAATTAGATAACTTTACAGGCAGGATTTCATTAAAGCCAAAATGTGTGGAGCAGTTACTTTCCACCCATGACGCAGGCCCTCTGTGGTGGTGCCTTGCAGTTCTGTTCTGCAGCTTACCCGGCAGGAAGGGGAAGCAGAAGTTGCCCTTGGAAATAGTGCCTCTGGCCTGGGCTGCTCATTGGAATAACTGAGGGAGGCTGAAAAAATACTGCATTGGGATTCGGATTTAATTGTTCTGAGGTTTGGCTTGGGCATCTGGATGTTGAAAAGCTCTGAAGCCTGAGTTGAGAAGTACTGCCTGAAGACATTGTGATTAGGTGCCTCTCACCTATAAAGAGTTAAAGAGAGAATTAGGACAGGATTCAGGAAACAAAGGTCTGCAGGCATTTTCTGCCAGCTCCCTGTTTTTGTAAATAAAGTTTTATTAGAACACAGTCACACCCATTTTTTTATGTTTTGGCTACTTTTGCTAAAACAGCAGAATTGAATGTTGCGAAAGAACGTGTCTCACCTGCAGAACCTAAAATATTTACTATCTAGCTCTTTACAGAAACAGTTTGCCAACTGCTAAACCAGGCAGTAATGCGTTTTCAAGGATGTGGATGGTGTGGGAGAGGCTGAGCCACCATTAAAAGGAAAGCATACATTCATTCCTTGGGTTGAGATACTACCTCGGAAGCCTTCTTAACACATATAGGCAGTCACACCAATCAGTTAGAGAGGGCACACAGACTGAAGCCTTTTTGTCATCTCTTGATATTTCCTGTTGAATCTGAAGCTTTAGCCTACTTGGTGATAGGAGTCTTAGCTGAGTCAATGAGAAAACCTGAGCAGTTGTATTCTACAGTTGGTGGAGGGGTGGAGCAATGAATTCTTTTCCTTGATGGCATCCCTATCAAAACTAAAGACTGAGACTTCCCTGGTGGCACAGTGGTTAAGAATCTGCCAGCCAATGCAGGGGACATGGGTTCAAGCCCTGGTCCAGGAAGATCCCACATGCCGTGGAGCAGCTAAGCCCGTGTGCCACAACTACTGAGCCTGTGCTCTAGAGCCTGTGAGCCACAACTACTGAGCCCACACGCCACAACTACTGAAGCCCATGCTCTGCAACAAGAGAAGCCACTGCAAAGAGAAGCCTGCGCACCACAACAAAGAGTAGCCCCCGCTCGCCGCAACTAGAGAAAGCCTGTGCGCAGCAACAAAGACCCAGTGCAGCCAAAGAAAGAAAGAAAGAAAGAAATAACTGAAGACTGACATGTTCTGTGACAGTGGTGTTGAAGGAGAGGGAGTCCATGGCAGGGGGATGCCCAGGTGGCTCTTGGGAGCCACAGGGTCATGGAGGTATCACAGAGCTCCTGCCTTGTATTCTTCATCTTAAGGTGATTAGCACAGACCAGAAATTCCAGGAGCTTCTGGAGTCACCTTTACCCCATACTCTGGACACAGTCTTCTGTCTGGATTTGTGACAGAGGCCATAAAGCAGTATGACCTTCGTCTCCTACAGCTTTCCTTCTCCAGGCCATAGGAGACACTGCTTACAGCATGATCTTCCTAACCTGCTGAGAACTTTCCCTGCTGCCATAGGACCTTGAAGAGTTGACTCTGAATACAGGTCTGTGGAAATGCAGCTCAGGTGAGAGACCTGGTAACCACAAGGATTTGGACATTGGTCCTTTCATCAGTTAGGCAACCAATAAATGCCAGGGGCTGGAGATAACAACAGTGAGTAAAGAGAGACACAATTCTTGTAGTTGCAGAACTAGTCTCATGGGGGAGTTGCATTGATAAAGCAATCACGTGAGTATTTGTCATGTGGCCCCTACGGTAAATGCTGAGAAGGACAACTGCATGATCAGCTATATTTGAGGAAGGCTGTATATAACACCCCTCCCCCAAGACATTCAAAGTGCACATAGAGTACTCTCTAAATGAATTAAACGCCTTGAGAATTCCTGAAATGAAAAATCTCTTTGCCTTTTCTAAAACCCCAGCTTCTTCCCCAAACTTTATTCACCATGACACACATTCAGAAAAATTATTCCTTATCAGTATTCCATGGAATGACTTTCTCTTACACAGATCATATACTTTGGAAATGCTGCTTTGGGACGCTGCAGAGAAGTGCTGCACCCAGGGGTACACAAAATGAGCCACTGGGATGCCCAAGAAGAATACATTGCTTTTATTTCTATTCACTGTAATTTCTATTATAATTTTTATAGTATAATGTGCACATGTTAGTATAATGGTAGGTAGTACACATGAGTTATAAATATGTAGGGAGATGCTACTCAAAAACTTTTTTTAAAGAGACTTTATTTTTTTTAGAGCAGTTTTAGGTTTACAACAAAATTCAGAGGAAGGTACAGAGTTTTTCCATACGCTTCTACACATGCATAGCCTCCCACATTATCAACATCACTCACCAGAATGGTACTTTTTTTTATATCAAGGATGAACCTACATTGACACATAATCACCCAAAGTCCATAATTTACCTTAGGGTTCACTCTTGGTGTTTTATATTCTGTGGGTTTGGACAAATGTATAATGACAAGTATTCATCATTATAATCAATATCATTATCACTAATATACAGACTATTTTCATGGTTCTAAAAAAATAAACCTCTCTGCTCTGCCAATTTATTCCTCTCCCCACCACCCCTGGCAAACACTTATCTTTTTATTGTCTCCACGGTTTTGCCTTTTCCAGAGTGTCATATAGTTGGAATCATACAGTAGCCTTCTCAGATTGGCTTCTTTCACTTAGTAATATGCATTTAGGTTCCTCCATGTCTTTTCATGGCTTGATAGATTTTTTTTTTTTTTTTAGCACTGAGTAATATTCCGTTGTCTGTCTCTACCACAGTTTATTTACACATTCACCTATTGAAGGACATCTAGGTTGCTTCCAAGTTTTGGCAATTATGAATAAAGCTGCTATAAACATCTGTTTTCAGGTTTTTGTATGGACATAAGTTTTCAACTCTAAATGCCAAGGAGTATGATTGCTGGAATGGTAAAAGTGTGTTTAGTTTTATAAAAAAACTGCCAAACTGTATTCCAAAGTGACTGTACCATTTTGCATACCCACCAGCAATAAATGAGAATTCCTATTCCTCTAAGTCTTTGCCAGCATTTGGTGTTGTCAGTGTTCCAGATTTCAGCCATTCTAATCGGTGGTATTTCATTGTTGTTTTAATTTGCATTTCCTTAATGACATATAATGTGGAGCATCTTTTCTTATGCTTACTTGCCATCTGTATAACTTCTTTGGTGAGATGTCTGTTCAGGTCTTTTTAGCCCATTGTTTAATCAAATTGTTATTTTTCTTGTTAAGTTTTAAGAGTTCTTTGTATATTCTGGATCACAGTCCTTTACCACATGTGTCTTTTACAAATGGTTCCTCCCAGTCTGTGGCTTCTCTTCTAATTCTCTTGGTATTATCTTTCACAGAGCAGAAGTTTTTAATTTTAATGAAACCCAGTTTATCAGTTATTTCTTTCATGAATCATGTCTTTGGTGTTGTATCTAAAAAGGCATCACCATACCCAAGGTCATCTAAGTTTTCTCTCATGTTATTTTCTAGGAGTTTTATAGTTTTGCATTTTATATTTAGGTCTATGATCCATTCTGAGTTAAATTTGAAGGGTATAAGGTTTTTGTTTAGATTCATTTTTTTGCATGTGGATGTCCAGTTGTTCCAGCACCATTTGTTAAAGAGACTATCTGCTCCTTTGTCCAAGATAAGTTGACTGTATCAATATTTATGGGAGTGTCTATTTCTGGGCTCTCTATTCTGTTCCACTGATCTGTTTATTCTTTCACCAGTACAGCACTGTCATTATTGCTGTAGCTTTACAGGTAGTCTTGAAGTCCTCCAACTTTGTTTTTCTTGTTTAGTATTGTGTTCAAATACTTCTTAATGAAAGTAATGCTTGATTCCTTCCAGCCAGAGGTTTTTTTTATTTCTGTCTCTTGAAAATCTCATAACACCCTCCTGCAGGGGTTGAGAAACTACAGTCCAGAGGCCAGATCCTTTTTGTAATTTTGTAAATCTTTGGTAAATAAGGTTTGACTGGAGCACAGCCAGGCCCATTATTTTATGCACTGTCTGGCCACTGTTGTGCTACAACAGTAGTGTAGAGGAGTTGTGACAAAGACTCTAACATGCAAAGCCTAAAGTATGACTGTCTGACCCTTCACAGAAAACATGTTCCTACCCCTGCCCCACTGAGTCACTTTTAGACACTTACTCATTGGACTACTTCATCCTGAGTTGGTGCCAAGCCAGGTTTGGGGAAACAGCACACCTACCATTTTGTTCCTGGTGTTTTCTTTGCCACATTTCCTCCCTTGGATTAGTTTCCTTTGTGCCCCATCACACTTGGTAGGTGATCACATATACTCAAAAAAGAACAATTTACTCCCACCTCCTGGGTGACATGGACTCAGAAATACTGAGGTGACTTAGACTTAACACATCTCTTCCTCTCTCCTATGGACAAAGTTACTGAGCCTCATAATTACAGCAATGAATTCCAAGGACCGAGAAGTGATTCTTCTTGTTTGCACTGAGTCAGCCTTTTCAAAATCAATACAGAATGGACAAATGGATTTAGGGAGGAGCAGAACACACAGTCGTCTGCGGTGAAGGATGGGCACCATTGAGCAAAATCCTGCTTATGTTTTCATCCTTCCTTCAGTTGCATTCTGGGTTGTGCAGGTTATTCAATTAAATGGCAGTTTTGAAGCTGTCTCTGGAGAGCCTATGAGTGAACCATAATGGCACTGGCCTTAACCAAGCAGGCTGGGCTTTTTTGTTAATTTATGTTTTCATTTCTCTTAAATAAATACCTAGGAGTAGAATTTGCTGGATCATATGGTAGATACATGTTTAACTTTACAAGAAGCTGTGAATGGTTTTCTGAAGGGTTTGAAAGGTTTTATATTTCCACGAGCAATGTATGGGATTTCTGGTTATTCCACATCCTTGCCAACATTTAGTATTTTCAGAAAATTTAGTATTAGCTAGTGGGTGTAAAATTGCATTTTGGAGCAATGATGGAGTTTTATTTTGCACTTCTCTGATTAATGACGTTGAACACTTTTTGGTTTGTATATTGGCCATTTGTATACTTCCCTTTGTAAGGTGTCTGTTCAGATCTTTTGCCTATATTTTAATTCGTGTTTTAAGTTGTGTTACAGGAGTTCTTTACGTATTCTGGTACAAGTTATTTGTCAGATGTATGTATTATGAATACTTTTTCCTCAATGATGGCTTTACTATTTGTTTTATTAATAGTGAATTTGATGATCAGAAGTTTTCAGTTTTCATAAAGTCCAAATTATCAGTTTTAAAAATTGTAAGTGTTTTCCATAACCTAAGAAATCGTTGCTTACCTGAAGGCAGCAGAAGTTATTCATCATTTTTTGTATTTTTAAATATTATAGATTTAGCTTTTTCATTTAAGTCTTTCAGCCATCTTGAATGAATATGTGTATGTTGTGAATTAGGGGTTGAGGATGTTGTTTTCATATGGTTAGTCATATGTTCCACCACAATTTGTTGAAAATACTTTCCCCATTGAATTATCTAAGCACCTTTATTGAAAATCGGTTGACTGTATCTGTGCGGCTTTATTTCTGGACTCTCTTTAGTTCCGTTGACCTGTTTGTCTGCTTTAATGCCAATACCACACCATTTTGATTAATTAAGTTTAGAGTAAGACTTAAATTCAGGAAATGTGAGTCATTGGACCTTTTTCTTCTTTTTAAAAATTGTTTTTGATATTCTAGATCCTTTTCATTTCTCTTTAAAATTACAATTAACTCAGCAATTCCTACAAACAGCCTGTTGAGATTTTGATTGAGATTTCTTTGGAGTTTTAGATCAATTTGGGAAGAATTAACATGTTAATACTGAGTTTTCCAATCCTTAAGCACAAGGTATATCTCTCTATTTAAGGCTTCTTTAATTTCTCCCAGAAATATTTTGTAGTTTTCAGCTTACAGGTATCACACATGTTTTTAACAATTCATACCTAAGTATGTCAAGCTTTTTATGCTATTGTAAATGCTATCGTTCTTCCAGTTGTTCTTTGTTAGTACAACGAAATATAATTGATTTTGGTATATTGATCTTATATCCTGTGACCTTGCTAAACTCAATAGTTACAGTAGATTATGTGCATTCTTTAGGGTTTTCTACATAGAAAGTCATGTTGTCTGCAGAAAAAGATAGCTTTTCCCTTTCCAATATGTATGGCATTCATTCACTCATTTACTCATTCATTCATGCAATTTACTGCATTTGCCAGAACCACCTGTACAATGTTGAATTGAAGTGATAAGACATAATTGCCTCGTTACTGATCTTAGGAGAAAAATATTCAGTGTTTTGTCATGAATATAATGTTAGCCGTAGGTTTTACATAGTTGCTCTTTATCAGGTTGAGGACTTTTTATCTTATTTTAAATTTCCTGATAGTTTTTATGATGAACAAAAGTTGGATTCTTTCAAATATGTTTTCTGCATTTATTTGGTCATATGATTTTTTTTTTTTTTTTTTTTTTTTTTTGCGGTACGTGGGCCTCTCACTGTTGTGGCCTCTCCCCTTGCGGAGCACAGGCTCTGGACGCGCAGGCTTAGCGGCCATGGCTCACGGGCCCAGCCGCTCCGCGGCATGTGGGATCTTCCCGGACCGGGGCACGAACCCGTGTCCCCTGCATCGGCAGGCAGACTCCCAACCACTGTGCCACCAGGGAAGCCCGGTCATATGATTTTTTAAAAAAAATTCTGTTAATATGGTGAACCGTGTTGATTGATTTTTCAAATGTTAAACCAACCTTGAATTCCTGGGATAAATACAACTTGGTAATGATGGATTGTCCTTTCAATGATAGAGGATTTGATGTGATATTTTGTTAAGATTTCTGATCTAGATTAATGAGTGATATTAGCATGTAATTTTTACAGAAATTGTTCTTGTTTGGGTTTGGTGTCAGTGTTATGCTGCCCTCATAAAATAAGTTGGGGCATATTCCTTCCTCTGATTTTTTGTAAGAGTTTATGTAAGATTGTTTGTATTTTTTCCTTATGTATTTGATAGAATTCATTATTTAAGTCATCTGAACGTGGAGTTGTTTGTTTTATCATGGCTATTAATTGTGAATTCAATTTCTCTTGTATACATAGGGCCAGTCATATTTTATATTTCTTTTTGTGTCAATTTTGGTAATTTCAGTTATTCAAGGAATTTGACGTTTAACTCAAATTGTCAAATATTGGTATAAAGTTGTTTATATTATTCTCTTATCTTTTCATTATCTGTCAGCTCTTTAATAATGTTTTCTCTTTCATTCCTGACTCTAGTATCTTGTGCTTTCTTACTTTTTTATTCATCAGTCTAGCTCGGGTTTTATATTTTTGATATCATTGATTTTTTTCCCCCTGTTATTTGTTTTGTTTTATTGGTTTCTGCTTTTATCTCTATTATTATTGTTATTATTATTATTTTTGACTGCATTTGGTCTTCATTGCTGCACGTGGGCTTTCTCTAGTTGTGGCAAGTGGGGGCTACTCTTCATTGTGGTGTACAGGCTTCTCATGCAGCAGCTTCTCTTGTGGAGGAGCACGGGCTCTAGGCATGCAGGCTTCAGTAGTTGCAGCACGTGGGCTCAGTAGTTGTGGCTCGGGGGCTCTAGAGTGCAGGCTCAGTAGCTGTGGCACACAGGCTTAGTTACTCCATGGCATGTAAGATCTTCCCGGACCAGGGATCGAACCTGTGTCCCCTGCATTGCCAAGCAGATTCTTAATCACTGTACCAACAGGGAAGTCCCTATCTTGACTACTTTATTTCTTCTTTTAACATTCAGTTTTATTTGTTCTTGTTTTCTGTCTTCTTAAGGTAGTATCTTAGACTATTCATCTTAAAAATTTCTCCTTTTCTATGATAAACTTAAAAATCTATAAATTTTTCTCTAATTTCTGTTTCAGTTATATCTTACAAATATTTATTTCTTTATTATCATTTATTTCAAAATATTTTACAACTTTTTCTGTCATTTTCTTCCATGGTACATGTATTATTAAGGAGTGTGTTGTTTAATTTCAAAATCTTTAAGATTCTTCTAGATATCATCTTTTCT
This sequence comes from Leucopleurus acutus, assembly GCF_964270905.1. Lineage (NCBI taxonomy): Eukaryota > Metazoa > Chordata > Mammalia > Artiodactyla > Delphinidae > Leucopleurus > Leucopleurus acutus. Next base: position 34,993,323 of record NC_139153.1, on the reverse strand, counting down.
TAGATGTTATTTATATTTTTTGTATCATTATCATATACTGAATTCCCACTGTTATGATCTGGAAGAGAATGTGTGCTCTATAGTTGCTAGGTGTGGAATTCCTTAAAGTCAATTAGCTTAAGTTGGTAACTAGTGTTGCTACATGACCAACACCCAGTAAAAATCCTTAGCACTGAGTTCTTTTTTTTTTTTAAAATAAATTCATTTTATTTATTTATTTTTGGCTGCATTGGGTCTTCGTTGCTGTGCGTGGGCTTTTTCTAGTTGCGGCGAGCGGGGGCTACTCTTCGTTGCAGTGCATGGGCTTCTCATTGCAGTGGCTTCTCTTGTTGGGTGCAGAGCATGGGCTGTAGGCGCGCAGGCTTCAGTAGTTTTGGCTTGTGGGCTCTAGAGCACAGGCTCAGTAGTTGTGGCACACGGGCTTAGTTGCTCTGCGGCATGTGGGATCTTCCCGGACCAGGGCTCGAAGCTGTGTCCACTGTACTAGCAGGCAAATTCTTAACCACTGCACCAGCAGGGAAGCCCCAGCACTGAGTCTTTGTTGAGCCTCTCTGGTAGGCAACCTTTCAAATGTGTTGTCATCCATTCATTGCTGAAAGAATTTGTACATCTTATGTAATTGTGCTGGGAGAGAAATCTTGGAAGCTCACATCTGGATTCCTCTGGACTTTGCCACATGCGTCTCTTTTCCTTTGATGATTTTGCTTTATATCTTTTCACTGTAATGAATCTTTTCAAAGAACCAACTTTTAGTTTCATTGATTTCCTGATTTCAATCATTGATTTCTGTTCAGCAAAATTTTCTAAAAAGTGTTTTTTTCCCCTTCTGCTTACTTTGGATTCAACTTTCTTTTCTTTTTCTAGTTTCCTAAAATAGAAGCTTAGCCGATTAACTTTAGGTCTTTTTTTCTTTTCCAATACATCCATTGAATGCTGTAAATTTCCCTGTAAGCACTGCTTTTGCTGCATCTTGCAAATTTTGACAAGTTATATTTTGATTTTAATTTAGTTTAAAATTTCTCTTGAGACTTATTCTTTGACCCATGTATTATTTAGAAATATGTTGTTTAATCTCCAAATATTTTGGGATTTGTCCAGCTGTCTTTCTGTTATTGATTTCTAGTTTAATGTCAATGTGGTCTGAGAGCACATTTTGTATGATTTCTATTCTTTTAAATTTGTTAAGGTGTGTTTTATGGTCCAGAATGTGGTCTGTCATGGTGATTGTTCCATGTGAGCTTGAGAAAAATGTATATTCTGCTGTTGTTGGATGAATTAGTCTATAGTCAATTAGATTCAGTTGCTGTGCTGGTCAGTTCAAACTGTATCCTTACCAGTATTCTGCCTGATGGATTTATCAGCTACTGATAGAGGGGTACTGAAGTCTTCAACTTTAGTAGCATGTTATCTGTTTCTTCTTGTAGTTCTATCATTTTTTTCCCTCACATACTTTAATATTCTGTTATTAGGTGCATACACATTAAAGATTGTTATGTCTTCTTGGAGAATTAACCCCTTTATCATTATGTAATGCCAATCTTTTTTGCTGATAATTTTCCTCGCTTTGAAGTCAGCTTTTTCGAAATTAATATGGCCACTCTGGCTTTCTTTTGATTAATGTTAGCATAGTGTATCTTTTTCTATCCCTTTACTTTTAATCGACCTGTTCTTTATATTTAAGGTGAGTTTCTTGTAGACAGCATATAGTTGGTTCTTCTTTTTTATCCACTGTGACCATCTCTTTAAATCTATTTAGACCGTTCACATTTAAAATGAGCATTGGTATAGTTGGATTAATATGTACCATACTTATAACTGTTTTCTATTCATTGCCCTTGTTTTTTTTTTTGGTCTTCTACTCTTTTTATGCCTTCTCTGGTTTTAATTGAGCATATTACATAACGTAGTATTTTCTCCTTCCTTGGCATTTATACTTCTTTTAAAAATTTTTTTAGTGGTTGTTTTATAGTTTGCAATATACATTTACAACTAATTCACGTCCACTGTCAAATAATCTTGTACCACTTCATGGGTAGTATAACACTGCTATTCATTTCACTTATCCATAACTATAATAATCCAATTTGTTGCTATTATTATTTTGATCAAACTATTTGTCAGATCAGTTAAGAATAAGAAAATTAAATATTTTACTTTCATTTATTCCTGTTGTAACACTCTTTTCTGGGTTTCTGACCTGTGTAGTTTTCCCTCCCTTTAATGAAATTTTAACATTTTTTGCAAGGCAGGTCTATTTGCAACAAATTTCTTTAATTTTTGTCTGAAGAAGTCTTTATTTCTTTTTCACTTTTGAAGGATAATTTTTCTAGATTCTAGAATTCTAGGTTGGTAGGTCTTTTCTTTTTATTTTTGCGGTACGTGGGCCTCTCACTGTTGCGGCCTCGCCCGTCGCGGAGCACAGGCTCCGGACGCGCAGGCCCAGCAGCCACGGCTCACCGGCCCAGCCGCTCCGCAGCATGTGGGATCTTCCCGGACCGGGGCACGAACCGTGTCCCCTGCATTGGCAGGCGGACTCCCAACCACTGAGCCACCCGGGAAGCCCGGTAGGTCTTTTCTTTGAACATTAAGTATTTTGTGCTACTCTCTTCTTGCTTGTATGTTTTCTGAACAGAAGTCTGATGTAATCGTTGTCCTTGTTCCTCTGTAGGTAAGGTTTTTTCCTCTTTTTGGCTTACTTTAAGATTTTCTCTTTGTCTTTGATTTTTGCAGTTTGGATATGACATGCCTAGGTGTAGTTTTTTCTTTTTTTCAGTATTCATGTGCTTGATTTTCTGTGGACTTCTTGGATCTGTGGTTTGTCATTCATTAATTTTGGAATATTACTTCAAATATTTCTTCTGTTCCCTTTTGTCTTTCTTCTCTGGTATTCCCATTACACTACGTATCTGTTATACTTTTTATAATTGTTCTGTGATTTTTGAATATTCTATTCCTTTTTTCCCATTAATTTTTTTCTTTGCTTTTCAGTTTGGGAAGTTTCTACTGACGTAGCTTCTGGCTCACTGATTATTTCCTCAGCTGTATCCAGGCCAGTGATGACCCATCGGCATTCTTCATTTCTATTATAGTGTTTTTGATTTCTAGCATTTCTTTTTGATTATTTCTCTTAGAATATTTGTCTCTCTACTTATCTGTCTGCTCTTACCTGTTTTCTACTTTTTCCTTTAGTGCTCTTAGTATATTAATTACAGTTGTTTTAAATTCCTGCTCTGATAATTCCAACCACACCTGCCATCTACCATCTTTCAGTACTGCACAGCAGTTAAGTGCACAGGCTCTGGAAATAGACTGTCTGTGTTTTAATTCTGGTTCTGCTTATTGGTGGTGTAATCTTTGACAGCGTACATAAATTCTCTCTACCTCAATTTCCTCATTTGTGAAGTTAGAATACTCATAAAACCTACTTTATAGAGTCGTTAGGAGAATTGAATAAGTTAACATATGGAAAGCACTTAGAACAACAAGTATGACTATCTAATATATTATATATTTATTTAATTTTTGTTGTTTTCCAGTCTCCTTCTACTTAAAGGTAGGCTGAATAAAGGCAGGGTCTGTCTTCAAACTTTAAAGAATTAAAATGTTTTGGGGCAGTTTTCTCTATAGTCACATAAGGAAGTACTAAGCAGCTTCTTAAATTTATGTTTTTCAAGAGTACTTAATGACATTGGGAAATAGTTATATGATGCTATCACACCTGTACAAAAGCAGCCGTAGACGGTGTGAAAGACTTACAGATTACGTGACTAGAGCAGGATCCACAAGTGGAGGGAACAGACCGCCCGCAACCATACCCAGGTCCGTCTGAGTTCACAGCCTTCTTCCCTAAGCCACATGTCATGTTTTTTGACTTTCTCTTTCAGTATGAATACTTCAATGCCGTGCTGATAAATGAAAGGGACAAAGATGGGAATTTTTTGGAGCTGGGGAAGGAATTCATCTTAGCCCCAAATGACCATTTTAATAATTTGCCTGTGAACATCAGCCTGAGCGACGTTCAAGTGCCAACGAACATGTACAACAAAGGTAAGGCTCACTGCTGCTGCTCCTTTTGGAGGGTAGAGAGGGCAGGGCGTGAGGGGCAGGGCTGGCTGGTTTGGGATATCATGCTTTTTTGAAAAACAGTTATAAGCTGGGTGTGTCAGGCACCAGCTGGATAGGTGAAGTGTGTGCCTGTTCTGCCTGGACACTCTGGGCTTGCTGTTTTCCTGGCTCCTGTTTGCATCAGGCCCTCTAACTTGTAGTCCAGGGGTTGGCAAACTTTTTCTTTAAAGGGCCAGATAGTAAATATCTTACTTAGGCTTTGTGGGCCACAAAGTCTCTGTTGCAACTACTCAGCTCTGCTGTTCTGGCACAGAAGCAAGCATACATAGGTAATATGTAAATCAGCAGATAATATGTAAATTGGCTGGTTCCAAGAAAACATTTAATCTACAAAAACAGATAGCTGCATTGGACCGGCAGGCGCTAGCGTACAGAGCCTTCTCTCTTCTTCCTCCATTCCTTGTGATGGTATCTGAGGGTTCTGGAGTTCCTAGGGTTACCATGGAATCACTTGTGGTCTTAGAGTACAAAGCAGCATGAGTCTTAATGAGGCTCCCTGTTTTCAGGCTTGTGTTCCTCAAATCCAGTCTTCTCATGGATTCTAGAGTTCTTTTCCCCAAATTCCCATCTGCCCCTTTGAATTGGGATTATAATAGCCAAGGACTGGGCTCTGGCAGCAGACGGCCTCTGATTAGATCCTGAGTTCCATTTCTTACTGGCTGTGACCTTGAAAGGCTGAGACCACCTTGTCTCTTTAGACCTTAATTTCCTTATATTCTAGGATGTGGATAATAATCGCATCTACCTCATGGGGTGGTTGTGAGGATGAAACAGATGATGAGTACAAAGGGTTTAATTGAGGACGTTACTTTCCTCATCCTCACCATTATGGAGTAGGAGTTTGCTCTGCTTTGTCATACCTGGGAGGATCCTAAACAAAGAGCTGTCTTCCCCAAAAAATAAATTAGAAAGCTGTGGCATCTTCAAAATAAAAATCTACTCCATTATAAGCTATCGATGTTTTAGAAATATTGGGGGCCAGTTTCAGTATCACAGGCAGGAAAGCAGTGGTCATGAGACAGGCTCTGGGCTTGAATCCTGCTCATCCTTTTGCTGGCTCTGTAATCCTAAACAAGTAACTTTTCCTCCCCGAGCCTCAGTTTCCTTCTTTGTAAAATAGGGATAAGAATACTGCCTCCCTCAGGGGGTTATTGTGAGGATATGAAGTGATGCCTAAGCATCTTCAGCACAACTGTTGCTCGTGGAAACTGCCTAGTGCATCTTAGTTATCATTATTATCGGGAAATAACGTGAGTATAAATTGCATTTCTGAATTGTTCTAGGTTACTGTTTAAAGAGCTTGGTCAGTGATTAAAGAGCTTCCAACTCACCATCTCTGTAGTGTTCTTCTTGTGCCTGTCCTTTGGGTCTGGATATCTAATGTCTCCCTTTCGTGGTTGACCTGTTACCCGTCCTTAATGTTCTGTGAGGCAGCACCCCATCCATTAATTATTCTGATGGTTACTGGGTCCCCTGTGGTGAACCAGATGCAGCCCCTTCCTTGAGAGGTTCATAGTGAACTTAGGGACCAGACAGGTAAAAGAGATCATAGGATACCGTGTGTCACCTGCTGGCCACAGTTACTGAAAGACCGGGGCAGTGGGAGCTCCAGGGAGGGGACCTGACCACTTGCTCCTGTGAGCTGCCACATGTTTTTCTTTTCTGTCTCTCAGAGAAAGTGATGTCAGTCCAAGTTGCCCCTAGTGAGCTCTGGATTGGACTGTATCCTGTGACCTAATCTTCACTTTGGACTCTTCCTCAGAAAGCAAATTCCTAAGAACCCAAGCCTTAGAGGGCTGAGCTCAGCTTTGTCCGGTGGAGTTTAGTCCTCCAGGGAGATCCTGCCAGATGAGAAGGAAACCCCCCCTTTTTTTTTTTTTTAAAACCAACCTTTCAATACCTAGGTGTTGGGTAGGAGTTTTTTTATTTACTTATTTATTTATGTATGCATTTATTTTGGCTGCGTTGGGTCTTCGTTTCTGTGCGTGGGCTTTCTCTAGTTGTGGCAAGGGGGGGTCACTCTTCATGGCGGTGCGCGGGCCTCTCACTATCTTGGCCTCTCTTGTTGCGGAGCACAGGCTCCAGACGCGCAGGCTCAGTAGTTGTGGCACACGGGCCTAGTTGCTCCGCAGCACGTGGGATCTTCCCAGACCAGGGCTCGAACCCGTGTCCCCTGCATCGGCAGGCGGACTCTCAACCACTGCGCCACCAGGGAAGCCCGGAAACCCCCTTTTGTGCAGTGTGTCTGCAAAAAGACCATTCTCTCAGCATTAAATACATTCTCAACGGAAGATGAAAAGTTCAGATTTTACAGAGCAATTCCAGACATAAAACAATTCAGAATGATCTTTTTAAATATGGCAACTGCTTCAAGGTTGCTTGAACCATTAGCCCCATTATAGAGATTTAATTGCACCTTGAGCTTTAAAGGCATAATTGTACCTTTCCGTGGTGGCAGCACTAGGGGACCATCACTGCCATTGATCACACAGACTGCAAGTCTCTCTAGGCAGAATCATAATAGATAGTCAGATTTCTTGAGCCATAGAGGTAGATAGTTTTATTTAACGTCATCCTCAGCACCCCTCATGAGGTCTGCCTACCACCGCTACTCAGACACAGTGGTCCCCCAGCCAGGCAGTGGGTCATGGGCTAAAGCCCCCAGGCACTGTGTCTTGTTTCTGCCAGGCAGTGAGTAGCTGCCCAAGGAAGAGAGCAGGGGACTTCAGGAAAATTCCTGTCTCATTCTACCTAATTCAAACCAGCCCCAAATAGTCTTTTTTCTTTTCATGTTGCAGAAATGTATTTCATGTTTAGAGTGCTCTCCAGCTCAGATCTAGTTATTGATGACATGTACTTAAAACACATGCTCAGAGATTGGTCACTAGCTGAGATGTTCCTGGGTTAGAAATCTTGCCCCCAACAAAGGAAACCAGTACAGGGGGCCATGCTCCCCTGGCAGCTTGAACCCCCATGGGCACATAGCAGAGTGGTTTGATATGATACTTGCTTAGGAGCTGCTGTGTGCTGTGCTCTTGGGCATAACTTCTAGGCATAGATGAAACTTGCTGATAAAATCTACCTCTTTTCTGTAATCTGCTTTTCTTTTGCTTCCTCGGCAGGGCCTTGCAACCAGGCTGTTCAGCCAGGTCAGTGCTCACCTCTGTGCTTGAGGTGCCTTTCTCGAAGGCGCTGACAGAAATTGCAGGCTCAGAGTTGGTGACATGAGGGCAAACTGACCTATTGGCCACGAGAATTCAAAGAGACATATGTCTGGAGTCTAGAAATGTGTCTTAGGGTCCTCATGGTGCCTGATGAAGCAGCTTCTTCCTGAAACCAGCAGATGTTTGCTGAACGGCTGCTCTGGCATCCCCGACCAGCGAGTCTTACCATCTGTTGAGACATCTTTGGAGACTAGCTGCCCATGCCTTAGAAGCTGTGAACAATCCATTTCCTCTAGGAGTAAAGCGTGGGTCAGGATGCTTTTGTGAGACCTGAGGATGGTCTGACAGTGGATTCAGATAAAGCTGAACTCTTTAATTTCTAGGCTGAAGTGGTATAAAATTTACACAGGCACATATGTAGGTACACATACACACCTACACATACACAATGTGTATGTTTTTGTGTATTTGGGTATGTGTGTGTTTGTATATGTGTGTACGAAAGAAATATGCTCTGCCCTCAACCTACCCCTTCATCCCTGCCGCTCATCTCTGTCTACCCAGGTGAGAGCCCCTTCTGTTCACTGAGTACACCTTTCTCTTTCCTCCATTGTATCTTGTTGTTCATTTCTGTTATCCCTGCCTCCCTGTTTATTGCTTATCCAAATGCTCATTCTTAAAAAACAGCTCAGTACAACCTCTTCAATTCCGTTACACTTTTGTTTTGTAAGTGACTCTGGTCCTTTGTTCTGGTATCACTTCGTTCTAGAAGTACATTGCATACATTCTTTTACTTCTCCGAGGGCAGGGGCTCTGCTGATTCAGCCTGCTTGGTGCCCTCCTTTGCCCCCGAGCACCATGCTCTTTACATAACGGGTTTTCTACAGTGGATGAGGTAGGGAATGCCACCTGGGCTGTCATTTTTCCATGGTGCCTGCAAGCAGCAGAAACATACCCTGGCTGACTTAAATGGAAAAGATACTTTTTTTTTTTGCAATACACGGGCCTCTCACTGTTGTGGCCTCTCCTGTTGCGGAGCACAGGCTCTGGATGCGCAGGTTCAGCGGCCATGGCTCACGGGCCCAGCCGCTCCGCGGCATGTGGGATCTTCCCGGACCGGGGCACGAACCCGTGTCCCCTGCATCGGCAGGTGGACTCTCAACCACTGCGCCACCAGGGAAGCCCGAAAAGATACTTTTTGAAAGGACGTTGGGTGGCTCACAGGCTCTCCCAGAAAGTTAGAGAATAAGGCTTAGAAAATGGTCATGAGAGAGGGCAGCCAGGGGCCAGAGCCACAACCAGAGACAGCCTGGTAAGGACCGCCTGCCACTATGGCTGACACCAGCCATGCATCTGTGACTACATGAAATAGCTGTGCCTCATTTTCCTCATTCAGAAACTGGAGATAATAATCCCAGTCACCTTCTCAGGGGGTTTTGGTGAGGATTAAACATTGAGAAGGCCACCCAGTACACAAGCTTAGGCAAGTTTTTCTTTCCTTCCATTCCTCAGCATCCTTAGCTGTCAAATGAGTATGACAGTACTGACCTTATAGGATTATCATGAGCACAGCAAGAATAATGCTCGTGTGGGTTGGGGTGCAGTGGCTAGCCCACTGACCTTGTCTCTTGTCACCTGCTGGAGGGGAAATAAGACTCATGTCATGGGGTTGCAGTTAGATAGCACAGGTAGCCTTTCAGAGAGTCTGGTACTCGATGAAGACCAATGCATTCTGTTGTGATTATCACTGTATTAACTTGTTCGATTCTCACAGGCAATTATGGTTAAGACAGGAAGAACTTGAACTCAGAGGGAGTAACAACAGGTCACAGGTTCCCCAGCTGGTAGAGGCAGGATTAGAACCCAGCATTTTCATTAATTGTGTCCTCTCTGGACCACATGCCACCTCAGTGCCTGGGCTGCTGCTCTGTGAGCCATAAGGGAAAAGACAATACTTTGGCTCCCAAATATTTTTGTTTTAAAGTGGTTGAAATCCAAGAACTGGAAATTGGCCAGAGTTTGACCCTAAACTTCTGCTTCTTTTGTCTCATGTGGTTGCTGAAGAACACAAAAGGGCAGTTTCGGTGATTCTGTGTTGTTTGGGGTTTTCTTTTCCCCTTTCTCCTTATCCCATTTTGCTTCCCCGCCCTCCTCCTCCCCATACCTGTGCTGTAACCATGGTGCTGTCGAGACAGAGGAAAGACATGATAAAAGTGGAAGGAAAAAGGTGATGGCTTGAAAATGTGCCCATAGATAACATTAAACACAAATGATTCTATAGTTTGGCTGGGGGAGAGAGGGGAGGGAAAGAATCCTGTAGCATGTCAGTGTTTTAGACCCAAGCAGAAAAGAGGCAAAAGTAGTAGCTTTATTCTCCAGTAGTTTTAGGCTGGATAAAGGAAAATGTGAATTTTAGAAGTTAAGCAGTTTAAACTGTGGTATCATTTTACCACTGTGGCCTCATTTTATTTCCTTCTGCAGCCCCTTGAGGGAGGTTAGGCAATATTCTCATCTCCGTTTTTCAGATGAAGAAACTAAATGTCAGGGAGGCCAAGTCACATAGGTAGGAAGGTCCATGGCAAGTGGACCTGGATTTTCTGATGAGGAGTCCAGCTTACTTGGCTGCCTCTCTGACCATGAGCTCTGAGAGGATGGGTACCTATTCCCTCAAGTGTCTGGGGCTCAGTTACTTCTGGGTCACCTTGGGATCTCGGAACTTTTGCCCAGGCTGAGAACCTCAGCCCTGGGCCCATCCATCACCAGCCTTCCTTCTGAAGCTCTAACTCTTCCTGGGCCCTGCTCCTTGTAGTGAGACCCCAGACCCTTCTCTGGCCGTGCCTCCTCTTCCCTCCGTGATACCCAGTGTCATAACTCCAATGAGTTGAGGTTCCCATGTGAGCTGGGAAGAGGTTCTGACTCATGTAGCGTCTGCATATCAGCCCTGCAAACATCCTTGATGTGACTATCTGCTTGGGACAGAAAGTGGGACATAGCAGGGAGGACAAGCAGAATATTATTGCCTCTATAAAGTATTTGCTCATCTATTCGTTCATTCCTTCCTTCCTTCCTTCCTTCATTCATCAAATGTTGACTGTGCCAAGCTCTAGAGATACGCCCACAACTAGGAAAGATGTGGGCCCTGCTCCTTGAGCAGAGCGGGAAGACAGATGCTGAACAAGTCATGATCAGGTGACGGGCAGGCAGAGTATGGTGCTAAGGGGCATGTAGCAGGGGGCCGGGCCTGGTCCTGGGGCTCCGAGAAAGCCCTCCCTGAGAGGAGGTAGAGAGGAAGGAGTTAGACGGGAAGGGAGTGGTTGGGAGGGAAGCATGTCCAGCAGAAGGACTAAACAGTGAGCAGGTGTCAGGGGGGTGGGCATGGGGCTGGGATGCTAACAATGAGGGAGTGTGGTGTCCAAGGGGACTTGGGGTGGGGAGGAGTCAGAAAGGTTATGGTATGGGGCCTCCAAGGGCTGGCCAAGAGGTGAGAGGCTGTGAAGGCCATCAGAAGCTCATGGAAACCATGGAGACAGGTAAAATATGGTTGAGAGCTTTGCTGGGAAGAGGTCTGCAGAGGAACACTGGGCCCGGACACTGAGGAAGAGGGAAGAAGGGAGAGGAGGGGAAGTCCAGGGCCTGGTGCGGAGAAGGCCCAGTGGAGAGGAATGGTGTGTGGCCCAGACTGGATGGTGAAGGTGCAAGCCCTTGGGCATCGGGCCCCAGAGAGTGAGCTCCAGCAAGAACATCAGCTCCACCAGGGCAGGGACCTTCTCTGTGTTCTTCTCTGATGACTTGCCAGCCTCAACATGGTACCTTGCACCTAGTAGGTGCTCAATAAATACTTGTTGCCAGGTGAGCAAATGAAAGAAGGGAGCAGTTTAGAAAAACTTCTCACTTGGTTCTCGTACAGGTGAAGAAAAGACACTGGGAATAGCTCCCAGTCTCGATTCCCTTTCCTCCACCAGTAATGGAGGGCCTGAGAGAGGTTCACTGCTTGGCAGAGGTGGAGTGAGGTATGAATTGCAGGGCATGACCGAGGCCACCCCTTCATCTTCTAGACATCCCAGGAAGGTGCCCAGTCAGGCCAGCATGGGCTGCAAGCTCTCCTGTGTATGGGGGCCCAGCCCCTGAAGATGAACACAGGTCCAGGAAAAGGGAGACCCATAACCACCACTGTAGAGACTGAGGAACCAACCTGTGTGTTACAATCCAGTAGGTTCTTCTGAAAATCCCAAGAAAGGGGAAGGTCTAGCCTGGCGGACTTGGGTCCCGGGCTGCCGTAGGGATGGGCAGGATTGCTGGGTTTGGATTTGTCAGATGTCTCAACCTATTTTTCCAGTGCTGGGTTTGATAAAATGCAAAATGCATTTTGCCAAGCACTTTTCCCCTTAATTACATGTGTATATTTTAAGGGAAATTTAATCCATATGTTTCTGATTCATTTACATGGAAATCATTAAGAGGTTGTTTTCTAGGAGCCATTTGATGTGCAAGAAGGCTCATGAACCTTTTTAAAAGCTGTGTTTAAAAATTGTTTCTTTTCCCTTTGCTTGGGGGTATGTGTGTGTGCGCACCTGTGTGAGAGAGAAGAGTGAGAGTGAGAGAGAAGGGGGTGGTGGAGAGAAAGAAGGATAGAAAGAAAGAAACTGACTCCAGGATGTCAAAAACAAATATGGACTCTAAATGGTTTGTTTTCTCCTTCGAATTCTGAGCTAAACACTTGGAGTAGGCTAGACTCTTGCTTTTACATCTATTTTTGGCACTAACTGAAGGTGATGGTGCTATGGCCATAAGTTGGAATCTTGAATAAGGATCAGAGGATCAGGCCTGTACAGACTGCTTCGCTTCTAGCGAAGGACATTCAGGACCCTCCCCAGCACATGGCCCTTTGGCACCTGCAGGCCCCCCACGGCCAGGTTAATGTTCCCAACCCTGTTTCATCAGTGAGAGCACGACAGGACAAGAGTGTTTGGCCAGATACACAGATGATAGTGCCACTGAAGTGACCCCACAGTTGTTATCCCAAAGTACTCATCATTTTTCTCTTCTAGTTTGGAAATTATATTTTTATGTCCTAGAGTGACTGTCTCTGTCTTAAAATTCACCATTTGAGTGGCTGAGTTCAAGTTCTTTTGGCAGTTCTTTCACATTTCTGACTGTGCGTGTGGGCATAGCACAAACATAGGTCTGTGAAGATGTGTATCTGTGTACACATAGGTTTGGGTCTCTTTTATCTCTGTTATCTCATCAGAGGTGGTGTTAGTGGAAAGAGGATGTCCTGTGGCTTGCTGTGGCCTCTGCTTAGGCTTATGTTTAACCCACATGTTGAACTTGTTTAATGAATGAGTGAATGAGCTGATTACTTACTGAGAGGCATACTCTGTACTGAGCACCTTAGCTGCAGTATTTCACTTACCACTACCCGGTGTGTTGCAGGCAGCAGGTAGGGACTGCCATCCTCCACAACCTACTGTGAGAGAATTCCAAACCAACCTCCCCCACTCTGTTCTAGAGTCAGGTCTGGCGTGTTAAATGGGGTGAAACTCAAATGCATGACTTCAGGTGCTGGTGGAGGGTTTCCTGAAAAGCAAGTGAGAAGGGAATTCCCACTAAGGCTCTCTGAAACACTTCCCTCTCCCTCTGGTCCCCTTTCACCCTGGTACTGACCTGTACATTCCCCATTGTCCCTGTCCTGAATCATTTCCAGACTCTTTTCAGAACCACTGGGGAGCCTCTGGAGTGTGGTAGGCCTGGACTTGCCTCGAACTTCTGTGAGTGCCAGCTCGGTGGTCTGGGGAAAAATGTTTCATGCTCTGAGTCTCAGTCTCCCCATCTGTAAGGTGTGAAGGGTCATTTTGGGCATTAGCAGAGGTAAGGGTGCGGGCCCGGTGCAGCATCCATACCTTGGGACACTTGATTGGTACACGCTGACTCCTCATGTCAAACTGTCTCCAGCTCCTGCTCCTGGGGGCGGGGGCGGGGGTTCCATATGGCCCTGCCCAAGCCCAGCACACACTTGCCCTTCCCTTCAGCACTGTTTGCAGGATGACGTGCAAATCGTCACAAACCGACACCGGGCTTCTGCCCTCTTTCACTGGCCTCCCCTTTCCACTTCCTCCGGGTCGTGAGATCAGGACTCTGACTCCCTGAATGCCTACCCCTGGGCTCTGCCCTCCCCCCAACCTGCTCTCCTCTTGCAGAGCTAGGCTTCCCCTTTCCTGACAGCGCAGCTTCCTAGAGCCTGGTCTTGCCTTCTGGCCTCAGCCCTCCTCCCCAGAACAGTCACCTGTCCTTCTTTTATGTCCCCATGGTTTGGTGCTTTCCTTTTCACTGGACTCTCTCCCCCTTGAACTTGGAGGCAGGGGCTGGGTTTTCTTCATCCCCTTTGGAACTTAGCACCAGGGCTGGAATAGAAAAGCTCTTCCACAGATGTTTCTTGAACCTGTGTCACTATATGAGTACTTTAGTCCTATGCTGCTATAGGTCATGACAAACAGATTGCTGGGTTTCTTTTTTCTGCTTTTGGTTTGTCAATTCTACTTCTCTGTGCATTTGATTTTTGGGGGATAGGGTTCCCTTTGAAGACAATAGTCTTAGATGTATGTCTAATGAGATAATACTACTTTCAGGGTCTTTTAATATGTTTGCATTTTTTATTCTCTCTCTTTTCAGAATAATAGAAATCAGGATGGAGGCTTGCGATTGGTAGGAGCTGAATCTAGGCTAGAGGAATTCTAAAAGGAGGGGCCAGGTCAGTAAAGGACGATGCAGGAGCAGAAATGATATACTAACAGTGTTTTCTTTTTTCACCTGGTGTCTCAACATTTGTGAAATGTCACAGTAAATAGTAGAGAGTCAGAGTTTGTAGGTGATTTGTTTTTCTTTTCTTTTCTTTCTTTTTTTTTTTTTTGATGACTTAGAGGGAATTGAAGGTCATTCCTATGCTAACATCACACTTAGGTGCTTACTTTCCGATCTGTATTTTGATTGGGAGGGAGGGACCATCTTCAGCACTCTGGAAATGACAGCAGTGAATGTTGCAGCCTGGGCTCATGGTCAGATGTGTTCCAGTGGGGAAAATCGTTAAGAACCACTATCCCTGGACTGACTCAATCAGCCATGCTATGCCACAGGTCCCCAAGAATGAGAAAGAGATTGCTTTGCTGAGGAAATGCAGGTAGGCCCTTCAGGATTTGGGGAAAACAGGGGAGACACACAGAGAGTCCTGCAGTTGGCCCTGGGCTCCTCAGCAGCCCTCCGTGGCATGCGCTGGGTTGGTCAGGGGCTTGTTCAGGGGCATGGGATCTGGGTGTGAGTGTGATGTGTGGTGGTTGCCTTGATGCTGACCCTTGCCACCACAAGGGCTCAGGCTATGCTGTTTGCTCATCTGTTAAGTACTCATTATGGTAACACCTATTTCATAGGGTTTGTGAGGATTAAATGAAAACAATACATATTAAATCTTTAGCCCTGTGGCTAGTGGGTGGTAAGAGCTTACTAAGAGTGACTTAGTACTGTTATAAGAATGATGATAGTGTAAAGCCCACAATGGCATGGCCTATGCCTGGGAGTATCTATGACACTGAACAAATTGACATTCTTTTTCCTCCTGCACCTTGGAAACCCTTTTATCACTGGAGTTGTACATCAAGAAATTCAATGAACAGAAAACAGTGTGGAGCCAGAGTTGCTTGGGGTTTGGAAGCCCATGAGTATCTTCTGCATACGGCCAGTCCCTGATACTTGCGCCCATCTTCCCCCTGCTCATCGTGCTTGGATTGGCGGCGGGGGTGGGGGGGGGAAGGGGGCAGCTCTTGGTGTTCATGTCCTTCTGCTCAGCTGCCAAGAACCTTGCTGTCATTGTCAGTTAAATGCCGTAGGGTTTGAGATAACACTCTTTGCTTTCATTTTGTATGGACCCAGGGCTCTCAGAAGTCTCCGGGGGCCTCAGCTGTTTCCTGTGCCTCCTCTTACAGGGGAGAGAGGGAGTAAAGGAAATCTTCCTGTTTACTTCTCACTTTCTTTCCCTTTTCCCAGCTCCAAGCTTATGGACTCTTCTGTCCAGAACACACTAGCCATTGTCCTTGGAGACACTCACCTGTGCATTAGTCCACCCGTGTCCCCGTGTCTCAGTTTCCTTCCTCTAGGTAACATTTATGTGGTCTTTATGACGTGCAGGCACAAGCATGATCTAATATAATACAATTCTACCCACAACTCAGTGAAGTAGAAACAATTATTATTCCCATTTTCCAGATGAGAAAACTGAGGCTTAGAGATTGGTCAGCATGACTCAGCTAGTAAAATGGGCAAGTCCACATTGCATCCCCAACACTGCCTTCAGCACCTCCTGGATACCCTGCCTCTTTAGACTCTGTCCTATATGCCACTACATCCACTGCCCTCTGGCTGTGCCCGCATGTTCAGTTAGCTGTGTCCTACCTGTTTATGTGCACGCTTCACGTGTGAGGCAAATGGAAGACCCTTTTTTTGTCAAATCGTGCTATTTTCTTCCCACCATATGGAAATCTATCATAAATGATAGATTTATAAATTTATAAATTTCATAAATTTCCTCCACCGTCTTATTTTGCATAAACACTTACAGTCTCTTCCCCTGATCAAAATAAATGTTGCAGCAGAAAGTTGTGTTAAAAATGTGAAGCATATTCTGTATCAGAATGTCAGTATGTCCCATTGGCTCACGTGTTGAGGATATTTCTGTCAGAGATGAGGCGGTTCCACATTTAATCCTGCAAACCTGCCATACCAAAGTGCACATGAGACCAGTGAGTAAGGAAGCAGTGATTCAACATGCAAAAAGGCTCTTTGCCTCACCAGAAAGGTCACTGTAGTAGGTTTAGGAGAAGTGAATCTTCCTCTGTAGGGACTGGCGTGGCGTTTGCAGAGTTGGGTTCTGGGAACACCACTATCATGTATTTATTTTTATTTTTATGTTTTTAATTTATTTTTGGCTGCGTTGGGTCTTCGTTGCTGCACGCGGGCTTTCTCTAGTTGTGGTGAGCGGGGCTACTCTTTGTTGTGGTGCGCGGGCTTCTCACTGCGGTGGCTTTTCTTGTTGTAGAGCACGGACTCTAGGCATGTGGGCTTCAGTAGTTGTGGCATGCGGGCTCAGTAGTTGTGGCTCATGGGCTTGGTTGCTCTGTGGCATGTGGGATCTTCCTGGACCAGGGCTCCAACCCGTGTCCCCGGCATTGGCAGGTGGATTCTTAACCACTGTACCACCAGGGAAGGGAAGCTCCTCATGTATTTATTTAATAGATGTTCACAGAGCTCCTCTGGTGTGGCAGACATTAGGCATTAGGGGTGGTGATGAATGAGCAGATGCTGCCTGTGCTCTCTTGACATTTCTAGGCCAGCAGGGAGGCAGATGGGGAGTAATCACACCACTGAGCATTTAATGCAACCAGAAGGAGTGCAATGGAGGGAGCTTTGGTCCAACGAGAGTGTGTCCCAGAACATCTCAGCCTGGACCAGGGGTGAACCAGGAGTGAGGTACAGCCATGGTCTGAGGACGTTTTCCCGAAGAAGATGAGCTTGCCTGACGCTTGAAAGGAGGGTAGGAAATAATTTAGGTAAAGCCTGGGGCAGGGCTGGGAGTATCCCAAAGAGAGATCATGTTGCACAAGATGTCAGTAAGCAGTCCTTGAAAGAATGTTTTGGGATGAAATAAGGGAAGGACGTGCCATGTAAAGTCTGTCACTCTTGGCAGTCCATTGTGTCCATGAGATATTCAAGGAATTGGAGTTTCTATCAGACAGAAAGACATTTAATTATATGAGGCAGCTTTCCCCAAACTTCTTTGATCAGGGCGTCCTTTTATCCTGGAACAACCACTAACATCTCAGAAGGAGTTGGTGTTCCTGGGACTCAGAGACTCAGAACTGTAGCTCCATGTGTTCAGGTAATAGGTCTCAAGGGTACGCCGATAAGTGACCAAGACGTAGAGGAAAAGATAAGGATGTAGAAGAAAATGCGTAATACAATGCATGAGAGAGAGTGAGAGAGAGAGAGAGAGAGAGTGTGTGTGTGTGTGTGTGTGTGTGAAAGATATACATAAATGGTTGAATATACTGAACACTTCTAGAGGGATGTATAGGAAATTAAAGTACCTACCTTCCACTTTCTACCCTTCTGTTCAGTTCGAATGTGTTACCAGGGACATGTGTTGCTTTTTTAGGAATTAAAAACAAAAGAACAAAAGAACTTGATTTACAAAAGCTACTCAACTACAAGTACTTTTCAGGTACACATCTATTTGATGAAAGGAAACACATCTGTGTGTACGCTGCTAATGGCCTTCCACTTGCTAGTCCTTTCAGCTTGTGGCGGGTATGGCTGACAGTGGTTTTGTTGGAGGTAGGAGGACCATGGAGTAACTCATTCATGTGCAGACACTGCCTTTGCTGGAGATGGTATTTAGTGTCATCTTGTGTCCCTATGGTGGCAGCAGTTATTTTCATACAAATGATGTTGGCCTGGGAAGAGAGAATTGGTTTCCTTCTAAAGTGATTCCATGATGCTTCAGTCACCCACTGATGGGTATCACATACATGGGGAAGCCCTGCCTCAAATATGAAGAACACTCTGCACTTGGGAAAGAATATCTCAGTGTTTCCAAGAGTCACACTGATAGAAGTGAGGTTTTCTATTCTCCAGCCAAAGGCAGGCAGCTGAGCAGTCTTACTGTGCTCTCATCGGCACTGTCTCAGGTAACCTGCAAGAGGGCTTTTTATGAAGCAGCTGTTCCTGAGCCTCATTGGACCCTCTGGAGGTGAGGGGTTGCCTGACGGAGGCCCAGGACTAAGGTATCTTGTCCCTTCTGCTCTACCCCCTGTCTCAGGCACCCTCCTCTTGCCTGGCCTGCATCTTCACTACCTGAAGAGTGTTGGCAGCACAGGTGGGCTGTGAATATAGGACACCAGCTCTCAGGTGTATCTCTGTTCAATGCTTACCAGTTCCTCCAAATGCCTGCTTGTGAATCCTGTGACACCCAAAAATTCATGCCTCATATGTTTCAGGTAGAGTTCTAGTAAGAACAGTGTGGTTGCCTTATTTTCCAAGATGTCATTCTCTGCACAATGTGGGCAGCTCTATTTTGTTATCTCTAAAGGGCCACCGTCATGCATTCTCTCTCCATTCTGAAGTGGGAGAGTCACTTCTGAGCATTGCTGATCTTTTCTCTTCTTCTCCCTCTTACTCCATGGAAGTAGGACAGCCTCTGAGTGGTCTCTGCCTCAACAGCTGCTCCTGCACTGTCTCATACCTACGTTGGTAGATATTTTCCTAGCTCGGTACTCAGATAAATGCAACACACTGTGACTTTATCTTTTGGCAGGTGGATTGATCCACATCTTAGAGAGACTGAAGGCATAGAACTCTACATGATGGAACTCAGACTGGAGTTACAAGTCTTCTGGCCCCAAATCTGTGGTTTTCCCACTAGAGCTTTGAAGCAGAGCCTCTGCAGTTGAGTCCATGTGGGCTTGTCCTCCCTTGGGTCTGCTTTATTCAAAGCCCAGTGATGGGTGCAGGGAAGTTGGACCGTTCTTGTCCTTCAGAGACTTTTCTGGGCTGGGTTTTCATGTATTCACTGCCATCAAAGGCAGAGTGAAAGAGGGGAAATAGCAGAACCGAGTGCCTTGGGAGCCCAATTGAAGAGGTGCCTGCGATGGGCCATCAATGGGAAGATAGTGGGGAGGTTTCCTCAGCTGGTGCGGGAGCCCTGAGAAAAGGCAGACCTAGCCAAGCCCTCCCTCCTAAGGTGCGCACATAATTGGGTAGCAGTGGTTTACTTTTTCCTAAACCAGACTTTAAAGACTGACTAGAGACTCTTTACTTAGTAAGTTTTTACAGTGTTCTGGAATATGCTCTTGGATTTCAAGAATAGGTTGTCATACTCTCTGCTCTTTGTTGTTTTCTTAAGTTTGTCGTTAGCACCTGTCTCAGGATCCTTCCCCACCTGTCATTCATCAGTGGAATATCTCCCTTTTGAGACAGAATATCCCAGTGTCTTAAATGCATCCATATATAAGGATTTTATTCTTTTCCTATTTGCCAGTTTACCCTCCTTTTTTCAAAGAAGACTTGAAGCAGGTGTACTGAAAGTGGCCAGATCAACTTTGTTCCCATCCCCACACCAGGCCAAATGCTCTTTTCTTCTTTTGTCCTTCTTGCTCTACGCTCTCTTGAACTGTGTCCAGCAAACAGCTGAGTGATATTCATATTCATTCATATTCATTCATCCCAAAGGCACTGTTTTTTTAAGTACAGTTTGGGCTACTGTGTTGAATGAAAAGAAGGATACTAAAGAACAGAACTGTCAGTTTTGTGAGTAAGAAACACTGAACTCACAGAGAAGCTTCATTTTGTTCACTCTTTTTGAGGGAAAAATCCAGCAGGTATCAACATAAAATCCACCGAGATGCTCCTGTCTCCCAAGGGATAACAATAGATAATCAAGACAGCAGCCGCCCCATGTGGGCTGACCGTGGGGAGGTGCCGTGGTGAGTGCTTCATCTACACCATCTCCCTGGATGCCCTCAGCACCCCCATGAGCAGGAGGTAATCAGATCTGGTGGGTCAGTGGATGGGCTCTGAAGCCAGACAGCCTGAGTTAGAATCAAGGTGCCACCACTCAGCCGTGTGTGATTTCAGGCAAAATACTTAGCCACTCTGTGTCTCAGGGGAGAATAACTGTACGCAACTCAACTTGTGGAGTTATTTTGGGGACTAGATGAGAGAGAGACAGACACATACTCTAGCATATCAGAAGGCTCATGAAGTCTTAGCCACCATTATTGCCATTGCACACCCATTTTATGGATGAGAAGACTGAGGCTCAGGGAGGTTAAGTTACTTGTCCAAGTCTGAATTCAGATGCAGGTCTGCCTGACTCCCAAGTCAGTTGCCTTATCTGCTATGCTTTAATGAGCAACAAGAGCCTCCCAGGAGAGGGAACCTCGGAGAAGCCTGGCACCCTGGCTGTTCCTCACTCACGATGAGGGTCAGCTGGTTATAACCAGATCAGAGTGTCACCATGGCTAGTTCTTAATGACAGTTCCTGCTGCCAGGACCACCCTCCAGCCAGGAAGCATTGGTGTGGCTGAGTCAGTGGTTCAAATATTGAAACAATGTGTGTCCTTAGTGAATAGCCACTGCTCCAAAGCCCCCTCCCCAGTGCCCCTTGTCCACCCCAGTATCTCCTTACAACTAAGGACTTGGCATCGCAGGTGGGCCCTGCTGCAGGGCTGAGGCTGATGTGCATTATAGTTGCTTAGCACCTGCCATACAGGTTGCAGACACAGTATTGCCTAGGTGTAGCGGTGCTGCATTCTGTTGGCTACAATTTAACGAGGTGCGTTGGCAGTGACCTCAGAGTTGGTAAATGTGTCTGCTTTCTGCTCCTTGGGCTCTGACTCTTCTCTGAGCAGAATCCTGAGAACCTCGCAGTGGGCCCAGGCCTTCTGCCTCCTGTCTCCTGGCTCTCCATGCACTCCATGGCTTCCTGGCCTTGGTCTTGCATTCCTTCAGCTCCACAACTCTGCTTGGTCCACACGCCTTCGGAGCTGGCTGAGGAGACCTCCAGGGCTTTCTCATGGCTAGTGGGCCAGGACCCAACTCGGCCCAGGAATAAGCCTAGCGTTGTCCCAGGCATCCTGGCAGAGAGCACGAGGATGGCTATGTACATCCCAGCTTTGTATCCCTCACAGTCCCTGGGGTTCTCATATAGGGGTTAGAAAGACCTGGCATCCTTCTAACAAAACACAACAGGCTTCCATAAATGTCCTGGGTGGAATCTTTTCAGGAAGTGACTGGGTCTGTGGAGACTTCTTTGTTTTAAACCAAGGTGGGTGGGGTGGGGGGTAGACTCTCTCACTGCCCAGTGTAGAGCCAGCACTAAGGCTGCTGTGTTTCCTGGGGGGTTTTGAGTGAAGGCCTGGGGTCCAGTCCCCACTCCTCCACCTGCTGGCTGTCAGACTGATCAAGTTGTTAACTTCTGTGAGAGTTAGTCATCTTCTGTCAGGCCTGGGATCCCAGTGGCAGGATGGGGGAAGCTATCTGGGAGAATGGTAGGGTGGAGCAAGGAAAAGAGTGGTAGAGGGAGAGAGAGAGAGTGAATGTGGACAAAGGAGGGAGGGCAGGGAGGGGGAAAGGGGAAGAGGGGAGGGAGGGGCTCCTCTGGGCCTCAGCCACTGGCTAGTTCCTTCTGTGACTGGTATTATTGATCATCTGACTCCAGAAACACTCTCCACTTACCCTGACACATTTCATTCTAGAGTTTTGGATTTCTTTCCCTCTGTAGCACATTCTAAGGAGTTCACTGAAGAAGATTTGACTAGAAGTTATTTCAACTGTCAACCTAGGAAATATCTTTTGACACTTTTTCACCTTTTTATTTTTCCCTCCCAAGTCTCACTTGAGTTACTAAAAAAAGAAGCAGGACTGGGGGTTTGGTGGTTATTTTTTACTTATACAAGAAAAGCCATCTTCATCTGTCAAATTCAGAGTCACATAAAATATTTGAAGATGACGTTTATTAACTGATGTTAGGAATTAACAAGTACATTGTCACTTGAGTAAAGAAAAGGACTCGGGGGATGAGGGGGGGAAATCAATGAACCTTCCTGGGTGCAGGGCCCTTATGCCGCCTGCACAGAAGACAGGGTGACAAGTGGCTCCCCGTGGGTCTGCGGGCAGGGACCTCTGCATGCTAGCTTTCATGGCGGGACAGGTGGTGAGAAAGGAGACACCGGCACACATCTGCGATGTGTCTGTTTTGACGGTGAGTTGTTCCACACGTGCCAAGTTCATCACTAAAGAAAGATGCTCCTCAGGGACCGGGTAATAAATTAGAGGTCCGTCTCCAGGTGCTAACAGCAGTGACTCTTGCCAAGGAAGGAGCATTCTTCACAGAGATGGGACTGGACCTGGATCGCCTTCAGCCCAGATGCAGTCAGGTGCACACTCCTCTTCACCTACCAGGATCTCACTGTGTTCTTGGTCATACATAACAGCATTTGAAAGGCAGCCATAGCCATGGAATCAGAATCTTCATGGAATCAAAATCTGAAGACCAGCAGACCTACACCAGAGCAAATTCCAGATGAAGAAGTCAGACCTTTGAACAGTGGGAGTCTGCTCTGAGCTTTGGCCCCTTTTCAGACAACTCGGCAGCAGAGATAATACGCTTTTCCCATTTTAAGCAGCCCCCTTTTCTTAATAAATAGCTTAGTCATAGGAAGCACGTAATGTACTTTCAGGTTGTGCCAGAAAGAGCTTTATCTTCTATTTCCAGGCCTGTGGCCTATATTTCTGTATAATGAATGACCAAGCTAGGAGGAATTGTTTCAGAGATTCTCTGTCTCTGCAAGGATGTGGTTTATATTAGCTCAGCTGACAGAAATCTAAGTCAAATATTCTGTTGACAAAGGATGGAGACCAAGATCCGATTTTAAATGGGGAGTGATTATTAACTTGGTTAGTGAGAAGTACAGCCATGTGCTGGCACTGAATGGCTTAAGTCAAGGCTACTAGGGGCTTGTGCAGCCTCAGATGGAGGTGGGGAGATACCTGGGGCCAAGGCAATGCCAGCCAAAAAGCAAAGCAAGGTGTTTGAACAAATCTGTAATGTTTTGGTGTGTCTGAGTTGAAAATAAAAACACTAAGATGTGGGACTGCAGTACTGTGGAAGTTGAAATGGTGAAGTGGTGGGGAGGCTGGGTTCTTTATAGTTGAAATTCTTAATGGTTCCAGTAACTCTGCACATAGATATTTAGAGGACTGGGATTGTTTACATGTGCAACAGCTGATATTTCACAAGTGCCTTAGTGCAGTGCAGTCTGCCCACCTTTTCTCACATGGTAACACACTAGGATACCAAGAAGAGGCACTTCTCCGTCCTGAGAGCTTGAAAGGTGTGGCCCAGCAGTGGAGGGCTGGCCTTAGTGTTTAGTCTTGGAGGCAGATGAGGCAGGGGCTTCACACAGCTAACTTGTCAGTGTATTTGGCCCAAATACAGCAGTTCACAAAGTCCAGAACTGATTCATTTCATAGCCAGCATCATGAAGATGTAAAGGAACCAGAGTAACTGTTTGCGCTGTAGAGGGAGAACGTGGGGAGAGTCCAGGCAGCAGAGGGTGGGGAAATGGTTTTCATCTCAGTCTACTTACTGATTAAAATCACTCAGACCTTCTTTTTCTTAAACAGCTATGTTAAGATATAATTCACATACAATACAATTTGCCTGAAGTATATAATTCAGTGGTTTTTAGTATATTCACAGATATGTGCAGCCATCCCCACAGTCAATTTTAGGACATTTCATCACCGCAGAAAGAAATCCTGTACCCTTTAGGGATCATCCACCTAGGCCCCCATTCCTCCCAGCCCTAAGTAACCACTAGTCTACCTTCTGTCTATAGATTTGCCTTTTTTAGACATTTCATATAAATGTAATATAATATGTCGTCTTTTGTGACTGGCTTATTTTACTTAGCATAATGTTTTCAAGATTCAACCATGTGGTAGCATATATCAGTATTCATTCCTTTTATGGCTGAATAATATTCCATTGTAGGAATATACTACATTTTATTTATGCATTCATGAGTTGATGGACATTTAGGTTGTTTTCACCTTTTACTATTATGAATAATACTGCTTGAAATATTCATGTACAAGTTTTTTGTGGACATATGTTTTTATTTCTCTTGGGTGTATACCTAGGAATGGAATTGCTGGATCATATGGTAACTCTGTGTTTAACCATTTGAGGAACTACCAGATTATTTTACAGAGTGGTTGCACCATTTTCCATTCCCACAGCAATGGATAAGGGTTCTGATTTCTCCACATTCTTGCTAACATTTGTTATTATCTGGTTTTTTTTGGTTATAGCCATCCTAGTGTGTGAGAAATGATGTCTCATTGTGGTTTTTTTTTTAACATCTTTATTAGAGTATAATTGCTTTACAATGGTGTGTCAGTTTCTGCTTTATAACAAAGTGAATCAGTTATACATATACATATGTCCCCATATCTCTTCCCTCCTGCATCTCCCTCCCTCCCACCCTCCCTATCCCACCCGTCTAGGTGGTCACAAAGCATCGAGATGATATCCCTGTGCTATGCAGCTGCTTCCCACTAGCTATCTATTTTACGTTTGGTAGTGTATATATGTCCATGCCACTCTCTCACTTTGTCCCAGCTTACCCTTCCCCCTCCCTGTACCCTCAAGTCCATTCTCTAGTAGGTCTGCATCTTTATTCCCATCTTGCCCCTAAGTTCTTCTGACCATTTTGTTTGTTTTTTTTAGATTCTATATATACGTGTTAGTATATGGTGTTTTTTCTCTTTCTGACTTACTTCACTCTGTATGACAGTCTCTGGGTCCATCCACCTCACTACAAATAACTCAGTTTCGTTCCTTTTTATGGCTGAGTAATATTCCATTGTATGTATGTGCCACATCTTCTTTATCCATTCATCTGTTGATGGACACTTAGGTTGCTTCCATGTTCTGGCTATTGTAAATAGAGCTGCAGTGAACATTTTGGTACATGACTTTTTTGTGTGTGTGTGGTACACGGGCCTCTCACTGCTGTGGTCTCTCCCGTTGCGGAGCACAGGCTCCGGATGCGCAGGCTTAGCGGCCATGGCTCATGGGCCCAGCCGCTCCGTGCCATGTGGGATCTTCCGGGACCGGGGCATGAACCTGTGTCCCCTGCATGGGCAGACGGACTCTCAACCACTGTGCCACCAGGAAAGCCCCTGTTTGTAGATTTTTTGATGATGGCCATTCTGACCAGTGTGAGATGATATCTCATTGTAGTTTTGATTTGCATTTCTCTAATGATTAATGATGTTGAGCATTCTTTCATGTGTTTGCTGGCAATCTGTATATCTTCTTTGGAGAAATGTCTATTTAGGTCTTCTGCCCATTTTTGGATTGGGTTGTTTGTTCTTTTGATATTGAGCTGCATGAGTTGCTTTTATGTTTTGGAGATTAATCCTTTGTCAGTTGCTTCATTTGCAAGTATTTTCTCCCATTCTGAGGGTTGTCTTTTCGTCTTGTTTATGGTTTCTATTGCTGTGCAAAAGCTGTTAAGTTTCATTAGGTCCCATTTGTTTATTTTTGTTTTTATTTCCATTTCTCTAGGAGGTGGGTCAAAAAGGATCTTGCTGTGATTTATGTCATAGAGTGTTCTGCCTATGTTTACCTCTGAGAGTTTGATGGTGTCTGGCCTTATATTTAGGTCTTTAATCCATTTTGAGTTTATTTTTGTATATGGTGTTAGGGAGTGTTCTAATTTCATTCTTTTACATGGAGCTGTCCAGTTTTCCCAGCACCATTTATTGAAGAGATGTCTTTTCTCCACTGTATATTCTTGCCTCCTTTATGAAAGACAAGGTGACTATATGTGCGTGGGTTTATCTCTGGGCTTTCTATCCTGTTCCTTTGATCTATATTTCTGTTTTTGTGACAGTACCATACTGTCTTGATTACTGTAGCTTTGTAGTATAGTCTGAAGTCAGGGAGTCTGATTCCTCCAGCTCTGTTTTTCTTTCTTAAGATTGCTTTGGCTATTCGGGGTCTTTTGTGTTTCCATACAAATTGTAAAATTTTTTGTTCTAGTTCTGTGAAAAATGCCAGTGGTAATTTGATAGGGATTGCATTGAATCTGTAGATTGCTTTGGGTAGTAGAGTCATTTTCCCAATGTTGATTATTCCAATTCAAGAACATGGTATATCTCTCCAACTATTTGTATCATCTTTAATTTCCTTCATCAGTGTCTTATAGCTTTCTACATACAGGTCTTTTGTCTCCTTAGGTAGGTTTATTCCTAGATATTTTATTTTTTTTGTTACAGTGGTAAATGGGAGTGTTTTCTTAATTTCACTTTCAGATTTTTCATCATAGTGTATAGGAATGCAAGAGATTTCTGTGCATTAATTTTGTATCCTGCTACTTTACCAAATTCATTGATTAGCTCTAGTAGTTTTCTGGTGGCATCTTTAGGATTCTTTATGTATAGTATTGTGTTATCTGCAAACGCTGACAGCTTTACTTCTTCTTTTCCGATTTGGATTCCTTTTTCTTCTCTGATTGCTGTGGCTAAAACTTCCAAAACTATGTTGAATAATATTGGTGAGAGTGGGCAAACTTGTCTTGTTCCTGATCTTCGTGGGAATGCTTTCAGTTTTTCACCATTGAGGATGATGTTGGCTGTGGGTTTGTCATATATGGCCTTTATTATGTTGAGGAAAGTTCCCTCTATGCCTACTTTCTGCAGGGTTTTTATCATAAATGGGTGTTGAATTTTGTCGAAAGCTTTCTCTGCATCTATTTAGATGATCATATGGTTTTTCTCCTTCAATTTGTTAATATGGTGTGTCATGTTGATTGATTTGCGTATATTGAAGAATCCTTGCATTCCTGGGATAAATCCCACTTGATCATGGTGTATGATCCTTTTAATGTGCTGTTGGATTCTGTTTGCTAGTATTTTGTTGAGGATTTTTGCATGTATGTTCATCAGTGATATTGGCCTGTAGTTTTCTTTCTTTGTGACATCTTTGTCTGGTTTTGATATCAGAGTGATTGCAGCCTCGTAGTATGAGTTTGGGAGTGTTCCTCCCTCTGCTATGTTTTGGAAGAGTTTGAGAAGGATAGGTGTTAGCTCTTCTCTAAATGTTTGATAGGATTCACCTGTGAAGCCATCTGGTCCAGGGCTTTTGTTTGTTGGAAGATTTTTTAATCACAGTTTCAATTTCAGTGCTTGTGATTGGTTCATATTTTCTATTTCTTCCTGGTTCAGTCTTGGAAGGTTGTGCATTTCTAAGAGTTTGTACATTTCTTCCAGGTTGTCCGTTTTATTGGCATATAGTTGCTTGTAGTAATCGCTCATGATCCTTTGTATTTCTGCAGTGTCAGTTGTTGCTTCTCCTTTTTCATTTCTAATTCTATTGATTTGAGTCTTCTCCCTTTTTTTCTTGATAAGTCTGGCTAATGGTTTATCAATTTTGTTTATCTTCTCCAAGAACGAGCTTTTAGTTTTATTGGTCTTTGCTATTGTTTCCTTCATTTCTTTTTCATTTATTTCTGATCTGATCTCTATGATTTCTTTACTTCTGCTAACACTGGGGGTTTTTTTGTTCTTCTTTCTCTAATTGCTTTAGGTGTAAGGTTAGGTTGTTTATTTGAGATGTTTCTTGTTTCTTAAGGTAGGCTTGTATAGCTATAAACTTCCCTCTTAGAACTGCTTTTGCTGCATCCCACAGGTTTTGGGTCATTGTGTTTTTACTGTCATTTGTGTCTAGGTATGTTTTGATTTCCTCTTTGATTCTTCAGTGATCTCTTGGTTATTAAGTAGTGTGTTGTTTAGTCTCCATGTGTTTGTATTTCTTACAGATTTTTTCCTGTAATTGATATCTACTCTCACACCGTTTTGGTCAGAAAAGATACTTGATACGATTTCAATTTTCTTAAATTTACCAAGCCTTGATTTGTGACCCAAGATATATCTAGGGCTTCCCTGGTGGTGCAGTGGTTGAGAGTCCACCTACTGATGCAGGGGACATGGGTTCGTGCCCCGGTCCGAGAAGATTCCACATGCCGCGGAGCAGCTGGGCCTGTGAGCCATGGCCACTGAGCCTGTGCGTCTGGAGCCTGTGCTCCGCAACAGGAGAGGCCACAACAGTGAGAGGCCCGCATCCTGCAAAAGAAAAAAAAAGATATGATCTATCCTGGAGAATGTTCCATGAGCCGTTGAGAAGAATGTGTATTCTGCTCATTGTGGTTTTGATGTAAATTTCCTTGATGACTAAGATTTTCAAGCATCTTTTCGTGTGCTTATTGGCCATTTGTATATCTTCTTAAGAGAAATGTATACTTAGATACTTTGTCCATGTTTTATTGTGCTATTTTTTTTTTTATTATTGAGTTGTAAGAGTTCTTCATATGTTCTAGGTACAAGTTGCATGATTTATTATATATCAGATATATGATTTAGAAATATTTTATTCTGTTTTGTGTGTTTTCTTTTCATTTTTTTGATGGTGTTCTTTGAAGCACAAAAGGAATTTTATTTTGTTGAAGTCCAATTTGTCCATTTTAAAAACTTTGTTTATGACAACTTTGTTGTCATAGCTGAGAATTCATTGCTTAATCTAAGTTCGTGAAGATTTAGCCTTATGTTTTCTTCTAAGAGTTTTATGGTTTTAGCTCTGACACTGAGGTCTTTCTTTGATCCAGTTTTAGTTCATTTTTTTTTATGGTTTGTGGTAAAGGTCCAGCTTCATTCTTTTGCATGTGACTCTCCAGTTGTCTCAGCACAGTTTGTTTCAAAAGACTATTTTTTCGGCTATTGAATGGTCATGGTATCCTCGTGAAAAATCTTTTCACTGTAGACACACAGGTTTATTTCTGGACTCTCAATTCTATTCCATTGATCTATATGTCTCTCTTTATGCTAGTCTTGATTACTGTTGCTTTGTAGTAAGTTTTGAAATTGGCAAATGTGAGTCCTCCAACTTTGTCCTTTTTCAAGATTGTTTTGGCTATTCTGGGTTTCTTGCAGTTCAAAATGAACTTCAGAATCAGCATATCAATTTCTGCAAAGAAGTCAGCTGAGATTTTTATAGAAAACTGTTGATTGCCATGGAACGTATTGCAATTTTGACAATATTAAGTCTTCTAGTCCATGAGCATGAGATATTTTCCCATTTATTTGGATCTTTAATTTCTTTCAATGAATTTTTGTAGTTTTCACAGTATAGGTTTTGCATTTCTTTGTTAAATTTATTCCAAAGTATTTATTATTTTTGATGCTATTGTAAATGAAATTATTTTCCTAATTCATTTTTGGGTTGCTTATTGCAGGTATATAGAAATACAGTTGATTTTTATATACTGATCTCATATTCTGCAGTATTGCTGAAGTTGTTTCTTAGTTCTAATAGTTTTTTTTTCTTTTTTAGTGGATTTTTTAGGATTTTCTGTGTACAAGCTCACGTCATCAACGAGATAATTTTACTTTGATCTTTACAGTCTGGATTCTCTCTCTCTCTCTCTCTCTCTCTCACTCACTCTGTCTCTCTCTCTCTCTTCCCCTTTCTCTCTTATCACCCTGGCTAGAACCTTTACTACAATGTTGAATAAAAGTGGTGAAAGCAGACATTCTTGTCTTGTTCCTGATTTTAAGGGAAAGCATCCAGTATTTCACCATTAGATATGATGTTAGCTATAGGTTTTTTGTAGAAGGCCTTTATTAAGTTGAGAAAGTGCTCTTCTATTCTTATTTATTTAGTGTTTTTTGTTTTTTGTTTTTAAATCGTGGGAACTCCTTCCTTCCCTTCCTCACCTCCTCACAAAAATAGTCCAGACCAGGCTTCCTGTGTCTTCAAAGTAAAATAGGAAAGTTGAACACAATTAATATAATATTAACATTTTAGAAGCATTTACTTACTATGTGTCAGGCAAAGTGTTTTAAATATACATCCCCTTTAGTCTTTACAGCAACCCTATGAAGATCAGCTCTGTTTTTATACCCATTTTATAGGTGAAGAATCTGGAGAAGGTGTGGAGAAAAGGGAACTGTCATACACTGTTGATAGGAATGTAAATTGATAAAGCCATTATGGAAACTAGTATGGAGGTTCCTTAAAAAACTAAAAATAGAGCTACCATATGATCCAGCAATCCCACTTCTGGAAAAAATGAAAACTCTAATTCAAAAAGATACATACTTCCCCAGTGTTCATAGCAACGCTATTCACAATAGCCAAGACATGGAAACAACCCAAGTACCCATCAACAGACAATTGGCTTAAGATGTATATGTATATACACAATGGGATATTACTCAGCCATGAGAAGGAATGAAATATTGCCATTTGTAGCAACATGGATGGCCCTAGAAAATATTATATTTAGTGCATTGTCAGAGAAAGACAAATGTTATATGATATCACTTTTATGTGGAATCTGAAAATAATACAAATGAATCTATATACAAAACAGAAACAAACTCACAGACACAGAAAACAAACTTATGGCTACCAAGGGGAGAAGGTGGGAGGGAGGGACAAATTAGGAGTATAGGATTCAGAGATACAAACTACTATACATAAAATAGATAAGCAACAGAGATTTACTGTACAGCACAGGGAATCATATTCAATATCTTGTAATAACCTATAATGGAATATAATCTGAAAAATAAACTCTGAATCACAAAATAAAAAATGAAGGTCAGCAACATTGAAAAACTTGCCCAGTGTCATACAACCCCTTGATATGCTCAAGCTATGCAATATTACCTGAATGTGAAATTCTTTGTGGGAAATGGACACCTGGAAGATTGTGCTGTGTTGTCTGGCCTGCGAAAAGAATACATGTGTCCTTTTGTGGTCCATTCCCCAGACACGTACTCTAGCACTGCCTAGATGGGCCCAGGTAGGTTTAACCAGCCAGAGAATACTTTGCTCCTGTGTGTAATCCTGAGGGGATAGATCCCCTTTTGCTTTATATAACACAGAATTCAGTATACCAGAATTAAAGCCCTTTAAAAGCCTATAGAACAGAGGCTGGCAGCTGCAGTGTTTTCAAGATGTTTGCTCTGCCTTGTGTTCTGGTCGAGGATGGATTATCAAAAGCTGTGGGAACAGGTGACATGCTCTAGTAGTTGGTCTGATTCTGATTCCTGCATTCTGTACCTTCCAGAAGAGGATTTTTACATACCTACTTGTGGTAGATTATCATCTCTGCATACCCGTTGGGGATAAACTTGGACTGGGAGTTCCAGTGCTTCAGAATTACAGGTGTACTTGGCCTGACTGCCTCTTGGATGAAGTTGATAGGGGTGTATGATAGAAGGGTATTCAAAGCTCCCTTTAAGTGGCAAATTGAAAAACCCTACTTAATAAAAAAAATGGAGGTGGTTCATCACATTTCAATCTCATTTTGAGCTGCTTCTATACCCTCAGAAGACTTTTTTTCCCCTGTGCAAGCAAAACTTTTGATTACTGTGGGCATTTATCAACTTTGAGTGAATAAGCTTGTCTCTGAGCATGGCAGTGAGAGCCAGCCTCTGGAAATGTCATTTAGAGGAGGACAGCATTGCTTGCTGTTCCACAGAGCTCAAGAGAAGCAAAGTTAAGTACATTTCTGTGAAGTCGAAAGTGGGAATGTCAGAAGTCATCATTCAAATGCAGGCAGAATGGTTGGCTAGTCACTGAGAAGCTTGAATTGCTGGGGTGGGACCCTGTCCAAGAGGACTTTGAGGCAAAGGAGGTAATATTAGAAAATTTCAACATTGGCAAATGTAGGAAAGGGAATTTTGGTCCACTTGTTTGATTGTCTCTGTCACTTTTCCTGTTCAAAACTTAAAATTCTTCCACAGGTGATCAGAGTGCATGGAACTAGCAGACCCTGAGCTGCCTCCTTTGTCAGTCCGTCCTCAGGCTGTCAGTGCCTTTTCTCTCTGATGTGCCCATTCTGCCTTTCTGACCTCATTTTCTACCCATGCCATTGTGTCCCCCCCAGTGCAGGGTGGCCTTGTTCTGTCACTTGTGTGAAGATACCCATTTTCTCCTCATAGTCTCTGCAGATTGCCCTCCCCCTCCTGGCAGCTCCTCCATGCTTTCTCCTGTCTGTCTACATCCCATATACTTTCAAAGCCACCTAGCCTCCTGTCGGGCTCAGCCGTGTTCCTGCAAGCCTCCCGTATCCTGATGACCTTGTCCTCAGAGCACTTGCATGGCTTGTTGGTGGAATCATGCAATCCAGGGCTTACTTACTTTTTTTTTCTAATTTTTAAAAATTGTGGTAAATAAAAGCATAACATGAAGTATATTATCTGAACTGTTTTAAGTGTACAGCTCAGTGGTTAAATATATTCATATTTTTGTGCAACCCTATCACCACTATCCACCTTCAAAATGCTTTTCATCTTGTAAAACTGAAACTCTCTACCCATGAAACAATAACTCCTCATCTCTCTTCCTCCAAGACTGGCAACCACCTTTTAAAAAAATTTTCTAAGGTTTTGACTACACCAAGTACCTCATCTAGGTGGAATTGTACAGTATTTGTCTTTTAGTGATGGACTATTTCACTTAGCATAATGTTCTCAGGGTTCATCCATGTTGTAGCATAATTCATAATTTCCTTCCTTTTTAAGGCTGAATAATATTCTACTGTATTTATAGACCACATTTGCATCATTCTGATGGTGCTGGTTCCTAGCCAGGTCGTGTCATGGGCTGATGCTATGTTTTCTGTTGAGCTCAGTGTCATGACCACGAAAAGGAGATGCTACGTAAGTATGAGCGGACGTATCAGGCTCAGAACATCGTAGTTCTAAGTTACTTAGAAAAGAAGGACCATGGCGTATGTTGCTTGTGCTCAAGTGGTTTGGAAAGGAAAATCATGTGTGTGTGTGTGTGTTGTGTTTTGTATCTCTCTAGGGTAAGTGTGCAAATGTTAAAGCAAATGGGATAAAGCGTTAGCAGTGGGAGAATCTAGAAGGGAATACAGGTATTCTTCATGCTATTTTTATTCCTGCAACTTTTCTGTAGGCTTGAGAATGTTTCCAAATAAATGGACTGTGTCCTGAGCTGGTAAACTGGCCCGAGTCAACCTTCATATCAGGCCTCACTGCCCAGCTAACAGTAGAAGCTTCAAGGTGGACAGGTTACCTGTCAGGATGTTGAGTAATGTCTGGTGTAACCAGAAACTCCGCTGATCAATTTGTCATTGTCATATCTGAACTTATTCTTGACTGGAGAGCAGATGAAGTGGTCACCAGGCAGAATGGCCAAAGCAAAGGGGACTAAACAGTTATTTGTTGGAAAATTAGAAGTTTCAACTTACAGAGACTCTCTTGGAGATTTCATTGCTGAGAGCTATTTACACATGAGTATTTATGGTTGTACTTTATGTATTCCATCTAAAAATGTGGGCTTTCCACTGAATTACCATAGAGCAGAAAAAAAATTATTAAAAACATCCAGTTTTCCAAATCTACTCTAATCCTATAGTACAAAGCTAATAAAGACTTGCCCAGCTGATGCTGGCATGTTGCGTGCACTAACTGCAGTGCTGAATGTGGTGGGGTTGGGGAGCCGATGGGAGAGATGGGCAGTTCGCGGTGTTACAGATGATGACCCTTAGCCTTCAGACTTCGTGTGAGTTGCTTTATTTTCTTCTCTGCCCTTTTCTGTACTTTCTGGATTTTCTAGAGTGAACAGTTTTTAAAAATCATGTGGATGTGTTTGGGAAAATTATCTGGTTAGGCCAGGCCACTTTCCATTTGTGTGTGAGATATGCAGAGAGTGAGCAGGACAATCTCAAGGACACTTTGGACTCACCCCACCATAGATCATCCAAGCTGCCCTGATTGAAACTCCTTCAGAAACCAGCCATGCCAGCAGACTGGTAATGAATGAGTGTGTTGTCCACAGGTAGCCGGATGTCCTGATGTCACTTTCGTTTCCATGGCTCACTTTGCTGCTGCTTTGTGAGCCAGCTTAGGGTAGATGGCCAGTGTATAGGCTGACCCTGGGCCAGCACAGAACGCCACACGTGTGGGAGGGGAGACCCTGGGAGGGAACCGGAGGAGATTAGGACCCTGAGCATTTCTGGAAAGGACCTTTCCCTGTCTCTTTCTCTCATTTGCTTTTTTCTTACTCTGGTAGAATACTGAAGCCTTTTCTGTGATTGTTATTATTAATATTACAAGAGCAGCTGCCATGCATTGAGTGTTCACAGGTGCCCTGCATCGTGTTAACTCTGGGGAAGCACATAAGCTCACTCACCTGTGAAATGGGGCTGTTACTACCACACCTCAGTGAAAGAGTTTCTAGGCATTCATAGCTGTTCCCTCTAGGGAAGACTGGTTTTATTCTAACACACTTAGCCAGTGTTCTGAGGAATTGGCTGTCATTCTGCACTGTTTTGTTTTCATTCCCCTTGGCCATCATACAAAGATGCACAGGATTCTCAGGGTCCTCAATCTGGTTCTGTTCAAGGCACACCCATGTGTGTACGAGATCCCAGGCCCACCTCTCTTAAAGCTGGCCCTTTATTTGTGCCATGGGACCTGAAGGGCCCACGTTCTGCCTGTATGACTTTTTAAATTTTGAACTTTTGGAAATATGACCCCAATAATTAACTTACTCTATTTTTGGATTGGTTTGTGTCAATAAAATGTGGTCTAGAAGACGTACCTAGTGGCTCTGCTACTAACAGTGTGAACTTGGGCTTATTACTCAGAAACTTAAGCTCAGTTTCCCCATCTGTAAAATGTGAATTACACTAGCACCCACCCTAGAGCTGTTTTGAGGATCATATCTCTTACTATAAGTAGATGTCTTAGAGGAGTTCCTGCTACATCCTGAGTGCTCACTACTGCTGACTTTGTTCATGGCCCACTATCTTTTAAAGGTGTCGCTTTGGGCATATTACTTAAGGTCTCTAGTGCCTCAGCCTCCTCATTTGTAAATGGGCACAGAGGACCTATATCACAGAGGATTAAGTGACCCAAAGCATGAAAAGTGCTTATTCGGCAAGTGGAAAGAGCATACATGTGGCCAGTGTCATTATTTTTAGGGAGATGTGTTTTTAAAATTAAATTCATCTTTCTCTTTTCCTGTGTTAATTCCTTTTCAAATAAAGCCTAGTGAACAGTTTATGGTGCATTTTCTAGGGCCATCAATATTGCTTATATTATGTTGTATTGTGTGTGTGTGTGTGTGTGAGTATGTGAGTGCATGTGGAATGGTTTCTTTTGCTACTTGGGTATTTGTGTGGTTTGCACCCTGTTTCCATCTCAAAACTGGCATCTCTTTGCCTTCCTTTTCTTTGCCTTCCCTGACCAAAGACGTCTCAATCCAAGTTAACTTCCACACGGACACAGATGTAGGATGGTGCTTACATGGGTTAAGCGTGTGTGCATGCTTTGGATATTTACTTCTCTTTC
Source organism: Leucopleurus acutus (assembly GCF_964270905.1). Lineage (NCBI taxonomy): Eukaryota > Metazoa > Chordata > Mammalia > Artiodactyla > Delphinidae > Leucopleurus > Leucopleurus acutus. Next base: position 34,958,032 of record NC_139153.1, on the reverse strand, counting down.
CAAAGTTTTGAAATTGGTAAACTCGAGGCTGGAGCAGACAGCTCACAGAGTGTGAGCGTGAGGGGTCTCCTCCTTTTGTTTAAGTAAATTGTGAAGAAAGAAATACATTAAACTGTGAGACCGATGAGATGAGATGAGATGAGATGTGTTAGCAAACATTCTCAGAGTCCACCAGTTTGTGACCGGGCATCTCAGGACCAGGCATGACAACCTGCCAGGAGCCAGCTCTGCTGCTGGGCTGGAAGAGATGAACTCCCCATCAGTGCAACTCAGAAGGAGAAAAAGAGGTGAGCCTGGAAACCCTCTGGGTATCAGTGAAATTACCACTGACTCAATTTGCAGTCATCTTGGAAAGGACAAGCTGCTGTCTCTCCCCTGGTGAATTTCTGCAGAGCACAAATTCTGCAAGTGAACCTCATCTCTGTCCCTAATCAAGTGGTGGCTGGGCTATTGAACATGGTGATTGTCCCAATTGTCCTTTTCACTTGGCTTGTGAGGCAGAGCTGGAGTCTTGGCAGTTCTTGGAAATAATGACCTCATACAAGAACATCCAATTTAGTAGCAGCTTCAGGCTCCCGGTGCCTTCATAAGCAGAAGTGTTTGCATTTCTCCCCTAGTCAACAGATTGTTTACGGGTACATTTTCACCTAGAGTAACAAACAGTAGTGAACTGTGAAGCTGCTGCTGAGTTTTATCTATAATTGAAATACCAAAGGTAAGACTAAATATAATTTGCTGTTATCTCCCCTAAGATACCAAGGGTGTTTTGAGTTTGTTCAATGCTATTTTAAGAAATTAAATGATCCTGGCAGTTCCCTGGTTGCCTTGTGGTTAGGATTCTGGGCTTTCACTGCTGTGACCCGGGTTCAGTCCCTGGTCAAGGTACTGAGATCCTGCCAGCTGTGTGGTGCGTCTCCCCCCGCCAAAAAAAAAAAAAAGAAAAAGAAGTTAAATGATCCTTTTCACCTACTCATGCTGTCTCATAAAAAGATGAAAAATTATCTAACAGGACTCCTAACCTAGTCATTGTCCAAAAACATACATTTTAAAACAACTGAATTGAAGAACATTTTTAGTGGGTTGAATGATGTTCCCCTCAAAAATTCATGTCCATTTGGAACCTCACACTATGACTTCATTTGGAAATAGGGTCTTTGCAGATATTATCAGTTAAGGATCTGCAGATGAGATTGTACTGGATTTTGGGGTGGACCCTAAATCCAAAGACCAGTATCCTTAAGAAGAGAGGAAGGCACACAGAGACAGACATAGAGGAGGGCCATGTAAATATCGAGGTAGAGACTGGAGTTATGCTTAGACAAGCCAAGGAATGCCAGGGATTGCCAACAACCACCAGAAGGTAAAAGAGAGGCATGGGGCAATTTCTCCCTTGGAGCCTCCAAAAGAAACCAGCGTTGCTGACACTTTGATTTTAGACTTCTGGCCCCCAGAAGTGTGAGAGAAGAGATTTCTGTTGTGTTAAGCCACCCAGTTGGAGGAGTTTGTTATGGCAGCCCAACACACCAGCCAGGGTTCCTCTGAGTCCCAGTAGACAGTTTCATATAGGACTGCAGGGGGAGGTGAAGGCATCCAGGTCATGAAAAACAGAGGAAGGCTGAGGAACTGTCCTGATTTAGAGGAGACTAAAGAGACAGAACAACTGTTGTAACGTGTGGTTCTGGATCAGATCTGGACCTGTGGATGAAATTTGAATAAGATTTGTAGATTAGGTACTAGTGTTGTATGAGGTGTGGTTTTGATTATTGGACTGTGGTTAAGTAAGAGGTTAACATTTGGGGAAGCTGGGTGAAGGGTATATGGGATTCTTTTTGTTTATTTATTTATTTTTTTAACAATTTTTGCAAATGTTTTGAAGTCTGAAAGTATTTCATAATGAAAATTTGAAACAGAGATACTGTTTGTTTATAGGAGAAAGATGAGAGAGAAAGGTTTGGGGGGATCATTTGTGCATGCCAAGAACGGCGAGCTGGTGAACTGGCTAATGTGTATACATTTCTGTAGTGAAAACACAAGCTTTGTTTCTCTGTCCACCAACACTTTTCTCCTTACACTTGTGAGGAACTTATATTCATTTATTTTAAACCAAATCCCTCCAGATACTCTGAGTACTGAAAATGTCACTCATGAAAACAGACTCCTTTACTTCTCCCCATTTTCAACGGAATGCCGTATTGCTGTTACAGATGAGGGTGATGTATATGTCTTGGGAAATTGATAAATGGAACAAAAAGGAAGGGTTTAAGTTGTAAAGGAGTGCATACTGCACAATTCCATTTTATACAAACAAAATGTATGGAGAAGGGAATAGATGGCTTTAACATCAGGATGTAAACAGTGGTTACCAACAGGGTTAGGGTGGTTTTAATTTTCTCACTGATCATTTGATTTTTTCAAATATTGAGGATATTTTTGTTAATTATGAGAAGTTATTTTGTAAGGGAAAGAATTAGAGGGTGATTTCCACTCTCTCCCCCCAGAAGAGAGCTCTATGTTTGGTCTAAGATAAAAAGCCCCAAGTGGAATCTTCTTGCAGAATTCATTTATTATTCCACTCTCTCACCATGTAGGACCAAGGCTTGAGCTATGTTAACTGTTCTCAAAGGTGGCCAGCGTGACAGCAGAGCCTGTTTTGGTGGTCTAGTCAGAGTCTGAAATATCCAGCTGAGGAATAGTCCTTGGCTCAAGACGTCAAGATTTTTTTTTTTTGAAACACTGTCTGCATTTTGTTTATCAAAAGGTCTTTCGTATGTTTCGCTTTGGCACAATTAAGTAGATTTTAGAATTTGCAGTTGTGGGTCCATAATATATTCATCCCAAGACGCCTTTGTGCATCTGTTATGTATTTTCATATTGTTTTTGCTAATAGTTTTGGAGAGATTTTAAGCATTTGAACCTTTTTTCCCCCTTGCTTTAAAGACAATGGCTGGAGAAAGTTAAGGACTCAGAAAGTTATTAATTTTTTTGTACCTCTAAGTGCACTGTAGTCCACTACTTTTAAGATGAAAGGGCCCATTTTTTCTTGTCCTTCTTCTCTTTCCTTTTCTTCTTATATAGACTGTGTTACTCAGAAGGATTGGATTGACCCTCTGCTATGAATTTGTAGTGATCCCATATGCTAATTAACTATGTCTTATCCTAATTCAGTTGTAAGAGAAAAGATCTCCATATATACATGGTAAATACGTAATATGTTTTAGAGAACAAATATTGAACAACTTTAAATTAAATTAAATATTTGTTTTAAGTAACATGTTTTCTCTCTCTCTCTTGTTTTTTTTTTGTGGTAGGCGGGCCTCTCACTGTCGTGGCCTCTCTTGTTGCGGAGCACAGGCTCCGGACGCGCAGGCTCAGTGGCCATGGCTCACGGGCCCAGCCACTCCGTGGCATGTGGGATCTTCCCGGACCGGGGCACAAACCCGTGTCCCCTGCATCGGCAGGCGGACTCTCAACCACTGCGCCACCAGGGAAGCCCAACATGTTTTCTCTTAAACGATTCTGCCTATGATGATGAACAGTAGTTCTGAAACAAACTTTATTATCCTCTCTTCACATCTTTTCTTGTTCTTGCTGTGGAGTCCACGCATATCCTGACCACACAGTGACCAAGCTAGCCTTTTTTTATCTTGACCTTGTAAACTTTGACTTGGCATCATGGATGGTCCTTGCTTTTGGACATTCCATGAGTAACATAGCTTTCAGTTCTGACACACACACTTTGTTATACTCTAATCATGTAAATGCTATTGAAATAGCAGCAACTTTAAATTTACATGCCCTTTAATTCACATACAAAATAGAACCAAGCTATTTAAAAATAATCAAACAGACCAAGGGGTGAAATCATGGCAGATTAAATAAGAAAGCTGAATTCGATAGTATCTGCATAGATGGCTTGTCTTCTTTCTAGTTAACTGCTAAAATAAAATTAGTCATCAAATGCGTTAGGACTCCAAAATGTTACTGGAGTTTTGATTTACTTCTGGTCATTTAAAATATGTTTGAAACTGTTTAATCAAACTGATTAAATAAACCACCATCACTATTAAAAGTTTTAGCATCTTTATTGCTAGAAGACCTTTCTGAATAAATGTTTCCACAAATAAGAAAATAATAAAGTTTGGACTACTAAAATTTTTAAGAAAAGATTTGTCAAGCCTTGACTTAAAAGCATGCTCTTATTAAAACTATTCCAGCTAAAATCTCTAAGTAGCTCTGTCCTTGAAAGTTTTTGGAGATCAGCTTCCATTTCTGAAGGCCCATCCTTGTCATACATCATTTTCGTAGCAGCTGGCTTCTCGCTTGGTGAAGTTCCTGTTAAATATGTATGGCCTTGTTGGTTTTATTTTAGTAGCAATACATTTTTTTTCTTTTTCATTGTTATGTGTAGCATGTAATCCTCTGAACTTGCAGCATTATTTCCCGCAAAGCACTTCTTTCTCTCTTCTTTGAATTTTTTGCTTTGCATCCCAAGAGATCTATCTTTTGCATTAAACTTTCCTTGATAAACTTTCTTCTATCTGCCATGCACTTTTAGAACACTGAACAGACTTCTTGTACACCGGTGTGGTATGGAAATGCTTCACTTGGAAAATGATCCTGCCAGATTTAAATTATTTAGCAGAATTAGTGCTTGGTGAAATCCTGAGTCACATGGGTTTTGTGGCCTCTGAGATGACTCTTTGGGTGTTTGTGAACGTATTGGAAACTTGGAGGAGATGTTTCTGGTTTGGCACCCTCTCTTTCCTCTTCCCGTCAGTTCCACTCTGAATTTCTTTCAGAAACCCGTCTTTCATGGCTGCTGGGCTTGAAATCAGACCCAAGACTTAGCATGTTTAAGCCAATCAATCAGCATGCCTCATTCCACTCTTGTTTTGGTTAGGTCAGGGATGGGTGTACAATGCTCAAAGTCAATAAAAGTAAGGAGACATCTGAAGATCTCATATTCTACCTGTGAGTATGGTGCGAAAAAGTTTGATGACTGTAAGTGCTGCAGTAATTCTGTGGCCCCATAAGGGGAAACGTTGGAGATGCTGGGGCAAGGGCTGTAGGGTGAAAGGCCGGGATGTGTGAGAGGAAAGGTCTGAGGATGGAGCCAGCTCAGTTGGATACAGAATAGAAAGATAGAAACGACAGCCTTGGTGAAACCATTGGCAGTCTCTGGACCAACCTACCCTTGAAGCCGTCTCTACCCCTAATCTTTTTAGTTCTATGGGCCAGTATTTTTAAAGGGATTTTAATTTGGCTCTTTGGTTCCTTAAATTGGAAAGATTCCCAGCTTGAAGAAGTAGAGGGTGTACTGACATAATTACAGTAGCAACAGTCTTAAGTAGCATCCAGTTGAGTAATTTAGTGGATTAATTAATGTTTTCCATTTCTTCTCCCATCAATAAAACACTTTGGCCGATGTCTGGAGCATGCTGAATGTCCATAGCTAGCCAACTGCCCCCAGTACTCAAAAGGCTATGGCCTTGCATACAATGATTGGCTAAGTGTTAAAAGAAGGTGTTAAGTATTATTATAAAAATGATTCCTTGCTCTAATTCTTTTTGGTTATACACATCGTGATCACATCAGATCTCTCTCTCTCTCTCTCTCTCTCTCTCTCTCTCTCTCTCACACACACACACACACACACAGAGAGTCATTCGGTTCCATTCCCTGTGGAATGGGGTGAGTTATAAATGGAGTGTCCGTCCATTCTGTTCTGCCAACAATATACCTACTTACACTGATTATCTCTATGTATTAATAAAAATACCCCCCCAAAAGTGGTCCAGTTTGGATAATAAATTATATGCTCATCTAGTTACAAATCATGGAATAGAATTAAACCTATACCTTTGATTTTTCACGAGCTTATGTGACAAGAGGAGGGGACCATCAAATACCCATCCTTGCCACTCAGGATCTAGTGTGCATTAGCCACTGAAGGTCCATAAACTCAATCATTGGGTCTCAATTAATTGGGCCCAACTGCTGTTGTTCAATAGGCCAAAAAAACAGTTGATATAAGCATTTGTGGGGTGAATGAGGTCTGGTGGACATATGGCTGGAACATCCTTGTTAATAATTCTTGGCCAACATTATTGGAAGCTGGTATTATTTCTAGTGGATATCATGCTTTTTGGGAGCAGTTTGAACTTCCCGTGGTACAGTTGGGCTGGGAGTGGGGAGAGCTTACGACCAGAGGATCTTTGCATGAAAATGAGCATCAAGAGCAAATTCCTGTAATGTTCTAGCCATGTGAGCCCAGCCCCCTGGTGCCATATCCATCAAAACACCTTGGCATGAAATTGGCTTCCTCTCCAGAGCTCCGTGAGGGCGTGGCTCTTCCCCGCAGCTTATTTGCAGAGAACATTGTCTGCTTCTTCGAGCATCTTTCTGCCCTTTCTCAGGCCTACTTCTGACTCCTGTTTACACGTTTCTAGCGGTGTCAAGCTAGAAATGCCCTTGGTTATGTGACCACAACTACATTTTCTTATTCTTGGGGCTGCATGCCGGCAGGAGTTTGTCAGTTTCAGAGCTGGAAGACATAGAGGATATATCATTTATATTTTATTAAAGAAAAACCACAGTTTTCTTTATACAAGGCATGTGTTCACATTTCACCTGCCATCCTACACCCTGGTGTAGATGCTGTTAAGGTTGAGATGTGAGTTACTTAGGCAGGAAACTGGGAAGAGGTGATGAGCACGGCAGCTTTGAGCCACTGGAGCTACATTTCCCCAGCCCCAGTCATTCATGGGCCACACTCATGTCTTCATCTGTTTCTGCCCAATGCCTGTTTGATTAATTGATGCTTTTCTTTAAACTGACTCACTCTTTATTTTCACCTAAATAAATTTAGCCTCATTCTGAGCAATAATCTGCGTACCCATGGGTTTGATGTGTTGCTTAAAATTACTCTAACATAATGAAGTACACAAAGGCTAAAGTCTTTAAAAGTTCCTTTGTGTTCTACCTGAAAGCACTTACCTAGGATGGCATGTGCGGTGTGTGTGTGTGTTTGTGTGTGTGTGTGTGTGTGTGTGTGTGTGTGTGTTTTGAGAAGGGAGTGAGGGCAGGGCATAAGCCCCTTTCCATTCATGGTTCAAGAAATAAGAGATTATAATTTTATTATTCTATTTCAGTGGCTACTTGTAGCTCAGTTATCTGGCAGCAGCATTCCGAATTTTGAAAAGGGTAGTTCTCTTCTGGGAATTTAAAAGTAAATTAAGGCATAAAAGACCTATTACTAGATCTGGTCATTCTGATCCCCAAACCCAGGCCATTCGCTAGACAATTGCCTTTCCTTACCCCACTGCACCCACTTACAAAGACCAAGGCTTCCAGCATCTCAAAGGATGACGAGATCCTGGTACAAAGAGGAGAACGTGTCTACACCTCCATCACCATGACCATACCCATCCTGCCACCACTGAGTGGCCTGTTAAATCGATGACAGTGTAGATGTGGGCAGGACTTGCACTGAAACGCAGATCAAAGGAGTTCTGTGGTCCTCCTCAAGGCTCAGCTCAGATCTTCCTTCTGCTGTGCCTCTTCTTCCAACTAGGTCATATTTCCTTCTTCCTCACTCAGAACTCACCTTTCATCCATATCCACCCCATCTTTCCTACCCACAAGCCAATTTTTCAGGCTGGTACCCTGTGACATCTCTTAAAAGCAGTGCAGAATACTAATTCCCTTCCATGCCCCAACCCGGGCCTCTCTCAGAAGCCAGACTCAAGGCTGCATGTCGTCTCTCCATATAAATCTCAGAGCAAATGCAGGAGAGTCAGCTCTCAGCCTTTGGGTGTTAAAAACAAACAGCGGGGGGCTTCCCTGGTGGCGCAGTGGTTGAGAGTCCGCCTGCTGATGCAGGGGACATGGGTTCGTGCTCCGGTTCGGGAAGATCCCACATGCCGCGGAGCGGCTGGGCCCGTGAGCCATGGCTGCTAAGCCTGCGTGTCCGGAGCCTGTGCTCCACAGCGGGAGAGGCCACAACAGTGAGAGGCCTGCGTACCGCAAAGAAAAAAAAAAAAAAAAAAACCAAACAAACAGCGAAGTTACACTTAGCTCTGTTTCCCTTTTGAATGTCCACAATCCACTTATCTCCCTGTCTGTGGTTTCTGGGCCCGCTGCATGGTGATATGCTACCCTGTTTCCTCTGCAGCCCTCTGCTCCCTTGGCCTCCGTTTCAGCTCCTTCCTTTGTCCAGCCGCAGTTCTGTGTCTTCATACCGGCAATATCCCTGACAGCTCCTTAATTGCTACATGTGTTTGTACAGTTCCCTAGCAATTATATTTCAGACCCTGTCAGGGTACCTGCTAGCCTTGGGGCTGTGTTTATATTAAATATCAATAAAAAGCTGATAGCATCAGTGCAGATGGCAGGCTCACAAAATCATATTTTGGTGGGAGCCACAAGATGGAAGGGAGGAATGCTTAAATTCCTTTCTCTCTTCTAAAAGTTTGGAATGAGAGGAGACTTTCTGAGTGAATATCAGGAATGGGTTCTTACCAAATAATGACAGCTATAGGTTCTGTACTCTAGCTGGGAGTTATCTTTTTGTGTGTGTGACTTGTCATAGCATCAGTTTTCTCCAGAATTGTTTCTTTGTGCGCTTCCCCCACGCCCCCCACCATGGAACACAGGACAAGCCTTCAAATACCCTAGGTAATTTTAAATGCTTATTGACTGAATGGGTACGTTTATTTGGCTTTACTTTGAGTGGGGTGTGTGTGTGTGTTTAGGACAGAGGCCCGGGACTAAGGGTCTCTGAGCCCCACCCCACCCTCTCCCCGTACCCCCTGCATCGCCACTTCTGAGGGACACTTTCACTTTAGGCGAAAGGACAGCCTAGCCCATCTCAGGCTGTGTAGCTTTTCCCCAACAGGACCTCGGTTCTCCCACCCTTCAGAAATAGTATGCGCCTTCCCAGGAGCTGTGAGTTTGACGGTGAATGAGGCATGTAGGGCAGTTGGCACCGTGTGAGCCCATAGCAGTGCCCAGAAAAAGTCTTGCTGAAGGTTTCCAACACCCAAATGTGTGGTCAAGGATTTTTTTTCTTATGGTTCCCACTCTTTCATGTTGCTTATGAATAACTTCTATCAATTAGGGACACACTGCAAGAACAGCTGGCTGGGATGTACATTCTGAGGACTGTTGCAACAGAAAAATTGGTGTTTGCAAATCTGTGACAATCCAACTGTTGGAGGACAAACTCTTGCCTGTTTCCATCAGTAGATTTTCCCATTTGTGTGCCATCTAAGAAGCATGCCAGCTTCCCTTGGGTGAACTCCCCTAGGATGCAGTACTCTGAAGCACTGTCCTCCAGGCTTCCTGCTGTCGAGGACGCCCTGCTTGGATGCTGGGACGATGCAGAAGAGAGCTTCTACCTCTGGAATAAATGCCTGCCTTCAGAGTGCAAAACTTGTGTGGTGAGATTGTCCTCTCTACACCAGTGGCTCCTCTCACTCTGCCACCCTAGTGCAGGCACCATCCTGTCCCCCTGGAAGGACAGTAGGAGCCTCTAAACAGTCCCTCCACCCCCACTCTCCTGCCTCTGCTTGGTTGCTCTCCAAATGGCAGGAGTGTGTACCTGCCCTCTCTTCAAACCCTCCAGGGGCCTCCATTGCTCCTGAGATTGCCAGCAGACTGCAGCCCAGGGTCTTCAAGATCCTGCTAAGTTCTCATCCTTGATCCCTCCCACCCAAGCTTTTTGTCCTCTGAATTCCAGGTATTTAAACTTGCAGTTGGCAATGCCAGGACCACTCTGCAGCTGCACCTCCGGCCCCACTTTTAATTCCTATTCATTCCTCAAATTCCTGCTTGATCAATAATGTGTTAGGAAGACCTTGCTTAAGAACATGTTCCCCAACATCGTGTTTTGCCCCTTCTGATACTAATCATAACTGTAATCTTACACTTAATTCGATAATTATTGGGTTTTCTGCCTTCCCCAATGGACTATACATGCCTTTGAGTTAAAGGCTTTGCCTGGTTTTCCCCATTGCTTTGTCACCAAATCCTAACACAGTGCCTGGCACACAGTAGTCATTCAGCAGGTATTTTCTGAATGAATGAATAAATGCATACTACATCGGGTACAGGGGCTAAATGCTTTGGAGAATGTTAGAAAATATGACATGATTTACACCCTTTAAATGGGTTGTACAATGGCAGTAGGAACAGCTACTATAAATGAAACAAGAAAAGAAAAGCCTCAATAAGATTATCCAGGGTGGGGATGTGGGTGTAAGTTGGGAATTGGAGGAGAAGCAAATTTGAAAATGGATCCTGGGCCAGACCAGGTCGTCTTAGAGCACTGGGCAGTGAGATGTAGTCTCTGAGTGATGGGTTAGCAGAAACTACTGAAACTTCTGGGCCAGGGTGTATGATCTTGCCTTGGAATTCAGCACAGATTTGCAATCAGGATGCCAGGTTCCAGAGAGCCGCAGCAAGGGTCTTGCAAGGCTGGTGTTATTCTAGTACTTGTTGGTGGGAAAGGGGTGGCTGTGCTCACCCCATCTCTGAACCTGTCCTAGGTGAGTTTTATTCCCTTTCTAACCAGAGCAAAACCTCAGGGAGGAAGTAGGCTTTGATTCTTCAGCTCTTTGTTAGAGACCTCAAGGGAGACTCAGTTAATGGGACAAGATCACATATCAAATGAGGTGTTTTAAATTAGTGATACCAGCTTAACTACAGTTTATCAGATGCCACTTTAGAATCCAAAGCCCTATGAGATATGCTTATCTTCACTCTAGAGTGTCTTATCCAAGATTTTATGCCTTGTAAATGTCCCCTCTGCAAGCAGCCCCCAAATCCAGATGCTGATGGTGATGAAAGAGCTTCACTGTGGCTCTGCAGCAGAGACCCCAAGGGGGATGCGTTAGGGGACCCTTGCAGATGGGCTCTACCTTATCTTTATCCACCACGTCCTCTTCAACTCACACACATGCCTGGAGCATTAAGTGTGAAGATGCTGTCAGGGTCCCCAAGAAAGCTTGATCCCAGCCCCCTCCTCCAGACCACCCACTTCATTTATTTGTTGACAGCTGGGGGCAGACAGCCTGCTCTGAGCCACATGTTACCTTGACTGTACCTCCCATGCCACCTTTTTTCCCCCACCCCTTACTATCTGGTGAGTAGTAGAGTTTGAGGCCTCCATTCCAGTCTTCTTCCAACTAATAGCTTGGACACAACATGCAATTTAGCTAATCTCTACCTTGGGCAGGTGATGTACTGGGGCAATGGACTTCAATGCTCTGAGGATCAGTTTCCTCATCTGTAAAATGGGGCTAGGAAGAGTAGTTTGTAACTGTCCTGCATAGTCCGTGGCACATTATAAATGTGCCAGAAATGGCAATCTCTGCTGCTATCAGTATCATTATTATTTTGATTTCTATCACATAATTTTCTTTTTCTTAGTATCTCTGACAAAGACTTGGGAATGGTTTATTCCAGGGGGATAAGGAATGACAAGGAGGAAGAAATGCAAGTTTCTCCACAAAAATTTAAATATGTTAAGGGAGGAGGACTATTTAAAGTTGATATACTTAAGGCAAAAAATCCGAACAAACAAGTTCCATCATTGACGTGAAATCCCACTGGGGAATGAGCTCCTGAAGTCTAGCACATCGAGGCAATGGGCTGAGAGTCTAAGGTACCCTCTAGTTTTTGCCAAACTAGTAGCTGTGTTCCCCACTCACTTTTCTTCCTAGCTCCATCCAGAGTGGTTCAGCACTGGGCCATGAGTATTCCTCATCCCTCTCTTCCCAGGACTGCCAGAAAATGCCTCCAGATTTGGGAAAAGCAAGCTGCATTTAATATCTAGCACATCACTAAGTTTAGAGGAAGGGTAAATGTTTTGCTTATCTATTTTATAATTCAACACACATTAAGGGCTATTTTCCAATACATATTAAGTGTTTGATAATTAGCATCAAAAGTATTCATTATTTAATCTATGATCTATTTAGAATGAACGAGAGAGACGTCATTTGCTTGCTGAAATGGGAGACATCAAACCTCTCCAGCCATTCTCCTCTTGAATCTCGTCCAGCATGCGGGGCTGAGGAAAACTGCGTGGATTCAGTGCCCCCAGTAATCCCTGTGCTGGTGTAATTTTATATCCAGGAGACACACACCTTCAAAGACCTTTAGGAAAGCCCAAGATCCTTCCTCCAGCTTGTTCAAGGCAGGAAATAAATGCCTTCTTTACAAGGGCCATACTTCAAAACCCAGTTGAACATGAATTCAGTCCCTTCCCTTCAAACAATTGCTTTTGGGTAACAGTAGTTTGTAATTCAATATTAGCCTATAATTGTTCATGTATGCTCAGATCCTCTAGAAATGGACCCGTATTTTGTGCTGGAAAATGGCAAGTTTAAATTAATACAGTGCTGCTAATTCACTGGAGAATAAATGATATTGAGAAAAAAGATGAAGGGAGTATCAGGTAACTTTGAGGTCTGGAGAGGAAACTCAAATACTAAGGCATCCATAAAGATCCTGATTGTTTGAAGGGTGTGTCCTGGAAAAAGGAAGTAGGCTATGCTGGCTATAGGTTTCAGAAGAAAAGAAATTTGATTTTTGAACCATGAATAAAAGCATGATGGGCCTTGGCACTGGTGGAGCACAGATTACGTCTGTTAGAAAATGTATACTTGGCAGGAAACTTTGCTGATCTGCTAAAATCCTCACCATGGCCTGCCCACCTCTCCAGCCCCATCCTGTAACTCTCTCCTTTGCTCACAAGGCTCTAGTAATACTTGTGGCTTTGTTGTTTTGTTCCCTAAGACATGGGTTTCTTCCCAGCTCCAGACTTCAGAACCTGCTGTTCTCTTTGCCTAGAAAGTTTTTGCTGGCCAAGGGGGTTTGGAGCTGATGCCTTCTTTGCATTCAGGGCTCTCCTCAAAGAGGTCATTTTTGACCGCCCAATTTGAGTAACTCCACTTTCCCCAACTAATCACACAGGGTAACTCTCAAGCCTACCATCCCTTTTACTTGTCTTCATCACACCCATTTCTATTTGGAATTCTCATTTCTTTTCCCTTGTCTCCCCTCGTCAGACTGAAATGTCAGCTTCATGATCTATCTGGTTCAGTGCTGAATGCCTGAGATAGTAGGTGCTCAATAAATATTAATCAAATGAACAAATGGAAGAATCATCGAGAGTGCCTGACCCTGATAATTTGAGGAAGGGAGGAAGACACATAGGTAGAGCCTTACCTGGATGTTCCTACGACAGCTGGACTGCCCTGGGTGGGGAGTTGGGGACTCACCATAGAGCTGCAACTGGTGATGTACCCTCCTGGTGGAGCCCTCCTGCTGCTGGGCACCTATGTGCCTTGTACCACCAGCTTTCGAGGGAGGGCTGCTCTCATTTGCCTTCCACAGATGGAGACATTGGGACACAGGGAAGTTAAGTCACAAGTCCAAAGCCATTAGCTAACAAGTGTAGAGTGAGGTCTCAAACCTGGGATTCCAGCTCCAGAGCCCAAGTTCCAGACTGGTGACTGCAATGTTGGGGTGCTGCCCAGAGGCACGCTGCAGAGAACAGGGAGGAAAGTTGGGAGTCTTCTTGGAACCTTATTTATTTGCTAAGACACGAAGCAAATAATGGCCAGTATGTATGGAGTGGTTTGTATGTGCCAGTTGCTGTGCTAAGTGTTCTACATACATTAATTTGCTTGAGGCTCATCATCTTAGATAGGTCACAGGAGGATGGAACTCGGGACTGAAATGCGATGGTTACTCATTCACAGAAATAGAACTAAAAGGAAATGTGTGTGCATGTGTGTAAGGGGGAGTGTGCAGAGAGAACGTTAGCCGTCTGCAACATCAGGTGACCCCTATGTAGCAAAGTGCAAGCTTCAGAGGAAAGCACAGATGAGAGCAGTTATTGGATGGAAATAAAAAAGGAAGCTACAAATGTGATTTTTTGATGGATTGTATGATGTATTATAAAAACAGAGCAGGGATGTGTGAGTGCTTTTCAGATACAAATTGCAAATTGATCAGAAAGGTGGTATGGGACTCTTACTCTCTAAACTTCTGCTAGTAGTCTGTTTTACTAAAAGCTGAACGTCTGATAAATTTTTGACTGGCATTGGAGGTAATTTAATCTCTCAGAAGGTAGAGGAAACAGGAGGAAGAATTGCTATTCCTGGACTTGATATTGACCAATATGAATCATAAGTTGATGCAGAATGGACAGGAACATTGGGAAAATGACCATGTTATGTGGAGTTCACTTTATTGAGCAGAGAGGCTGGGCATTGACACAACACTAAACATTAAGGGAAATGATTTTAGTCCAGTTTGTTGCACTACAGGTAGGACCCATTGAAAGAGGTCAGGAAGAATTGTAAGCTCATAAAATTACAATGCAGACGTGAAAATCTGAATTGTTCCCATAAAGAAGAAAAGGGAGAAGGCCTTTAAACATCCTTCACCAGGAAAAAGGCCTGCATCTATTAAACTCAGATTTTAAAAACAGTACATTAACAACCATAGAATATGGGTATATTGTATAGGATAATTAAGAGAGTATGAGTACATGTAATGGGTTGAATAGTGGCCTCTAAAGGATATGTCCAAGTCCTAACCTCCAGTACATCCTTCAAATGTGACCTTATTTAGAAATCGAGTCTTTGCAGATGTAATTAAGCTAAAGATTTTGAGATGAGCTCATGTTGAATTTAGGGTGGACCCCAAATCCAGTGACTGGTTTTCTTAAAGAAAAAAGAGAGGGAGACTTGACACAGAGACCCACAGAGGCCAAGTGAAGATGGAGGCAGAAATCGGAATGATGTGTTTATAAGGCAAGAAACGTCAAGGGTTGCTGGCGACCACCGGAAGCTAGGAGAGAGGCATGGAACAGATTCTCCCTCAGAGCCTCCAGAAGGAACCAATCTTGCTAACACCTTGATTTTGAACTTTTGGCCTCTAGAATACATTTCTGTTATTTTAAGCCCCCACCCCCACCCCAATTTGTGGTAATTTCTTACAGCAGCCACGTGAAGCTAATACAGTCTGTTAAACCCCTTAGATTATTTTAACCAGACCATATTTTTTAGTGATTCTACTTCCCTTATTCATCATACCCTGGGAAAACCAAAGCCTTCTGTTCTTAAAGAGACATAATTCTAGAGCAAGATGTGGTATCCAAATGAAGTGGATGAAATGATCCTCAGGCACTACAGTTCTTTTTCAATTTCTGAAGGTGCTCACAGTTCGCAGAGGGAGGAACAATCTTAGGTTAGTAGGGCCATCTGGAGATACTACCCCCAGAGAAATCATGCTCAAGAAAAAAGAATTGTCTAACTGGAAACTGGTGAACTCCTTAACATGTTGAGACAGGGAGCCCGTGAAATGGAATTTTCGCTTCTAATTGTGGAAGGTTTTTATAATTGAAGTTATTGATGGAAGAGGCAAGAACCGTGGATTTTTCACTGTCATTATTGTATTTGCACCTTTGTGGATTAATTTAAGTGGCTTCCGTAGCAAGGAGTGAGTCACAGTAATTATTGTAAAGCCTGGACAGGAACAATAAAGAACTCCATTTTCCAGGATGGTGAGGATAGTCTTAACTCAAAATTACTTTACAGGAAAGAGTTGACTTGATCATTTTCACTCTCCCAGTCTATGATGTGGTTTATTATAGTTTACAAGAGTTAGAGCATTTGCCCTTGAGATGAGAGTTAGAATCCCGCTTGCCTGTTGCATCCGTGTGAGTGGTCTGAAAGAATGAGACAGGCTGGAGGTAAGACAGTAAGACAAGGCGCCATGTCTGTCCACTGGGTCAGGCGTCATATCGCGGCTCTGTCTCATCCTCCACATCTTGTGGGCAGCCAGCTGGCAAAGGGCAGGCAGATGAGGAGGAGGAGTGGCTAGCACAGTGCCAACAGTGAGTTTCCTTGCAGTGTACCTAATTTACATAAGCATTTCTAGAGTTACTTTTTTCGTTGGCTTGCTGTGCAACTTATGGGCTGGACTGAGGGAATCTGTCCCCATACCCGCTGTCTGTGTAGTATGGAGGGATCTTTGGAATGAGGACGCCACAGTGGGGTTACTGTGATTCACAGTTCCACAGGGAATTCTGGTGAGGGTGCTGGACTCCAGGGGAATGGACTAAGCTCCCTTGATGACTTTGTGAATGCCTATGGCCATTAGTCCCTTTCTGCCAATGTGTTTTACCTTCCAAACAGGCCAAATTATTGGGTATTATTATCCCCATTTTACAAATAAGGAAATCACAGATAAGAGGCTTTGCCATTTGCTAGTTGGGTGTTTTAGTAAAGAACCTGACCTCCTGGTTCTCCATTTCCACTTGCATAGCATGGAGAACAACAGTGGACCTGCTGTGGAGGGCTGTGGTGGGGGTGACAGGAGTGAAGATGAGCACAGTGCCTGCCTTGCAGGAAGGACTCAACAAAGGTTTCTCCTCCTCCTCCTCTTCCTAACTATTAACATGCTCATCCTATTGTCATCCTTACCCTCATCATACTGGGACTGGACAATTATCTATACTCTTGCAACAAAATTTTGCTGAGTGTTGCATTATTTTGAAACAGGATCTTCCAAGGTTAAAAAAAAGTGGACAGTTAAAGAGTATCCTCAGTGATCCACCATGCTTTGATCAGTATGCAAGAAGTATATATTTTCTGTCTTTGTCTTCACTCTTAATTCTCATCTGTGGACAAAAGACAAGGGGTTATCTTTGGGCTCCCAAGGGTGAGGAAAAGACATTTGCTCATGGGATGACAGGGCAGAAGAGTAGATAGTTGTCTGGAATTGGAGAACAGCCTTTTATTCATCAGTCCATCCATCCATTCATCTCTTTATCCATCCATACATTTTTGGAGTTTCTGCCACGTGCTGGTCAAAGGTGTGCAGCAGGAGATCAAAGCAAGATTGTTCCTGCCCTTATGGAGCTCATAATCTGCTGAACAAAAGAGGTAGAGAGATTTAGTTATGTAATTCCAATTTACTTATTTATTTATTTTTAAAGCAGACTTTTAAGTGAGAGGTGGAGAGAATTGGAACAGGGCTGCGTTGGCTGAGGTGACTGCAGTGACAGAAAACACATTTTTCCTGTTTTCAATGCTGAGTTCTGACTCAGGAGCTGAAAAGTGGAACAGAATGCTAAGAAAGTCTCTCTTTGCTTTCTCTGAACTATTTGCTCAGTCAGATTGAAAGTAACCCAAAAAGGGATGTGCCTTTCAAGTAAGGAGTCATCAGTAGAGTCTCCTGGGTGGCTTAGAGGGCTCAGGCAGGATGGGGAAACTCTAATGTACATAAAGCTGGAATTCCCAGGAGCTAAACATTTCGGGAGCTATAACTTTCTTCACAGCTTCCTGCAGGATGGGCCCCATGGTGATATCTGCCAGCTACGTGGGATGCCAGCTGGGGTTCTGTTTCACTTTGGTTTGTAACATTCCTCTTCTCTCTCCCCGCCTTTTTTCCCCAGATCCAGCAATTGTCAATGGGGTTTATTGGTCCGAGTCCCTAAACAAAGTTTTTGTAGATAACTTTGATCGTGACCCGAGTCTCATATGGCAGTACTTTGGAAGTGCAAAGGGCTTTTTTAGGCAGTATCCAGGTGAGTATCCCTGCATTGAGAATTATGATTCAAGTTACTGATCCTGTGATATTTTCCTTTAGGGTTAAGGGTTAACAATTTTTTCCCTTCCCTTAGAAGAAAATGAAAGATTAAGTTCAAATCTATTAAATCTCTTGTCAGGGTACAGGACAGGAATGCAGTGTGGCATCTGCATACGTGTGCACACCCACATTTGGATCTACGTGTGGTTTCAGCATCTTCCTCAATAGAGTTATTCATAGAGCTGCCACCTAAAGTGAGGTATTGGAGTGTGAAACGTATCATATTTCATCTTTCTGGACAAGAGATTGCTTTTATTACTATTACTACTATTACTATTATTGTTGTTATTATTACCAGGGAAAGGAGTAATCCATAATGGGCTGAGTTAAATTCTGACTGAAAAATGTAAGAAATGGAAACATTTGAGCTTAGGTTTCCCTACTCTAAAGCTGACTGCTCCTGAAAGGAGAGGTTGAAATGGCCAAAGCACTACTGACGTCAGTGCCACC
The DNA here is from genome assembly GCF_964270905.1 of Leucopleurus acutus. Taxonomy (NCBI): domain Eukaryota; kingdom Metazoa; phylum Chordata; class Mammalia; order Artiodactyla; family Delphinidae; genus Leucopleurus; species Leucopleurus acutus. The sequence continues at coordinate 34,939,912 of NC_139153.1, read as the reverse complement.
AAGAGCACCCTCAAATGAATATGTTTGTCAGAGTTTGTCCATCGTGACTTTGGAACAAGTGTTCCTTCTAGGGTCTTCCTAGGCCTCTGCTTTGCAACAGGAATTTAATTCTGGCTTGGGTTGAATTGTAATTAAAAAAGGAAGTTTTAATTTTGCTTACAAGTTGTGAAAACAGGACTCGAGGCTGCAATTGTGCCAACATCACAGCTGTAGAAATTAACAAGCTCAACCTAAAAGAAGGAAAAAAAATGCCCTGCATAATCTTGGAGCAATTAAGTGGAGTCTTTTATGTTTTCATTAAGTAAGCCTAGGCACCTGATGTCTTCCCACTTTGAGGCACAGAGACTGCCAGCCTCTGCCTTCAGGAGTTGTTTGCCCTGCACTTAGCATCTGTCCCCTGAGACTTGCCTGCCAAGTGCCTGCTTTGCCAGATTATTCAACATTTCCCGAGAGCTGTGTTCAGCAGGGCATGCATGGTTCCTCCTGGAGCTCACAGAAATTTAAACAATAAGCATTCTATTAAAGATAACATTATAATAAACAGTGGTCTATTAAAGTTCCAGTGTCACCAAATTGCAGTCTGCTTTGATACACTCAACGGAGAGTAAATTTAATGCAGATGTTGTGAAAATAGAGCATGGTGGGGGGCTGATCCATCAGGGAAGCCACAAGGACATCTTACCACGTGTCATTTGGATGAAGGTGGAGCAAATAAGGAGAAACCACAGATCATCTGTTGTCTCCACCAGCAGGAAGTCTTCAAACTAAATTGAAAGTTTCAAATTTAAAATCTGATAATAGAGATGTATTAGTCATCTCGGGCTGCCGTAACAAAACACCGCAGACTAGGTGGTTTAAACAACAGACATTTATTTCTCATTGTTCTAGAGGCTGGGAAGACCAAGATCAAGGTGCTGGCAGATATGGTTCTTGGTGAGACCCCTCTTTCTGGCTTGCAGACGGCTGCCTTCTTCCTGTGTCCTCACATGGGAGAGAGAGGAAGCTCTGGTGTTTCTTACTCTTCCTGGAAGGGCACTAATCCCATCATGGGGGTTCTACTCTCATGACCTCATCTAAACCTAATTGCCTCGCAAAGAAAATTACCTCTCAATACCAGAACATAGGGTTCTTCAACCTATGAATGTTGGTGGGACACATTCAGTCCATAACAAAAGAAAATCCTCATAAAGGGTTTCTCTAATTGGAGAGATTAATTTATGTACAAGATTTTTATCAGTCAGAATCAGAATAGTTGACTCAGAAATGCTTACAGTTCTTTTATGATATTGGTGGCAGAATTTTGACTTTGTAAAATTTCTGCATATTTTCTTTGTGAATAAAGACATAGGTCACAGTCCTCCAAAGGGCTTCACTGCCCTGATACGTGTCAGTGCTCACTCAGTGCTTGGTTCTGAACAGAGTACACCTCTTGTTTCTTGGACATAAAATGATTGTTAGATGAGGGATCCATGGGCTTTTTTTGCTAGGATTTTTTTTTTTTTCTTTTTAGGATGCTTCTTTTCATGTTTAGAGTGGTACAATAGTATGAATCAGTGCTAAGTGTAAATGTCGTAAGCAGAAGGGAAGTTCCTTCATTCTTACATAAGTGTGTCCTGAGTTCTTGCTTTGTTCCAAGCCCTGTGTGGGGCCCTGAGGATAAAATGGTGAGCTAAGCGGAAAAGGTCACTGCCCTCGCGAAGCTCCCTCTTGTGGGGAAGTGCATTCGTTAGAGATTTTGGTTGCCAGTGGCAGAGACCCAGTTCCAGCCAGCGCCAGCAGGGAACACATTCATTGAATCACCTGACTTTCAGATGATGCTGAGTTAGGCTCTGCTCTGTTAGCCCTACTCTTCATTTTCATGTGCCAAGAAGATTATGAAGACATATGTTGCCTTAGATGAAATTAATTTCCCTCCAATATTAGTTTATAATGCCTTTGGGAGAGAAACAATAGTATATAGGAATATTGTACAATATTTTACATCTAATCAGATTTGAGCATTTGAGTCTGCAGTAGAGATTTTGACATTATTTTCAGTTTCACCTGTGGATATGCTGAATGTTCTAGGGACCTTGTCTTGTGAAAGCTGAGGAAGGCAGGCCGAGGAAGGCAGGGCAGGCATCACTGATGCTGGTCCTGAAGTCTGGAGTGCCACCGAGAGAAGGCTGAATGGCAGTGAAAGCTGCTGCTGAACTGCACTGTTCCTTTTATCTTGAGAGTCATGCCCCAGCCAGCCTGGAGGGATCCCATGAGGCATGTGACACTTCCAGAAATGATATGGCTCCTGAGGGTACTCCTTGGTTAAGTGACAGTTTCTTGGATCTCAGAGATTTAAGATGAACCAACTATTATTTCTCTGGGATTTGATTACTTGAACATTTTCAGAATATCTATGTGTACAAAAAAGTACATACTAAAATGCTGAAATATTCTAGGAGAGACAGTACCATCTGGGACAGGGTTTCCTGAAGGTTGTCTGCTAAATCATTTTGTTGTGAGATTCTTGGGAAAGGAAGGGCTCAATGGTCAGATTAGTTTGGTAAATGCTGCCTCTTGCTGCCCCAGCAGCAGAGGTTCAAGATGAACATAATCAGATTAAAGGCCCTCAGATGTTCCTCCCATGGCATGGAAACCAGTTTTACTTTTATACACTTAACTGACACTGAGATACAGTAAATTCTCATGGAACCTCCTTATACTGCCTGTGTAAGGAAGAGAGTGGTGGCATGGGATTTGGGAGATCAAGTCCCAGTCCTAACTAGAAATCTCAGGAAAATCTGTTGTACTTTGAGAGCCTTGGAGTCCCTGCTATGAAATGAAGATTTGGGCCCAAAGGTTAGGTGTGGGTGAGATGATCCTCCAGGGCCCATACAACCCTGTCTTTGAGTCAAAGTGTGACCTTTATTGTTATATCCAGGGCAGCTGTGCCTAGAACTGTGTTGAGGTACTGTCTTCATCCTCGTAGTATGTACCTCCTGTCCTGACCAGGAAGGGCGTGGGCCTCCTGGTTCCTGCTGTCACCCAGGCTCTTTCCTTGCTATAGACATCCTCTCTGCACAGCCACACCAGCCTTCCTTCAGCTCCTTGAACTTGACATACTCTTCTCATACCTTGGCAAACATGGTTCTCTGTGCCCGGGGGTAATCCTCTTTACCCTGTGGCCACCCCTCACTTTTGTTGTACAAGTCCTACGCTTCTTACATGTAGTGGGTTGAATAGCGTCCCTCCAAATTCATGTCCACCTGGAGCCTCAGATGTGAACTTTCATGGAAATAGATCTAATATAGCTGGGATGTGATCATACTGGATTAGGATTAAATCCAATGTAACTGGTGTCCTTATGAGAAGGGAGGACATACAGACACAGAGGGAAGACAGCCACGTGAAGATGGAGTAAGAAATTGGAAAGATGAGCTACAAGTCAAGGAACACCAAGCATTGCTGGGAGCCACCAGAAGCTAAGAAGAGGCAAGGAAGGATTCTTTCCCTAGAGCCTTTTTGAAAAGCACCAAGTTTCAGCAGTGCATGGGTGGAGTTACAAGCCCATTTGCAGGGAAAGGACCTCAATCCAAAAGGAGAGCATTGAGTGTCATTATTTCCTTCTTCCTAGGCCCTGGCCTAAATGCTAGGACAGTAAAACAGAATTGCATGTTTTCTCCCCCAGTGGAGCACATGGTGATAAGGCTGTGACGGAGGAAGGGTGGCAGAGTACGGGTGAGGTGGAGGATGATCAGATATGGTTGTGGTCTAAAAACACTGGCCACAGTTCAACTCAAAGAATGTCCACTGAATGTCTACCATGCATCAACACATTAAAAAAAATTCTCTTTATTTGGACTCAAACCAGTTCTTTGTGGAATTACACATTGGAACATTACCTAGCCTCACTATATATATAATTTCATTATGTGTGAAGACTGTCATCCTAGCTGTACTTGGCTTTATACAAATGTAGTATGTCAGATGTTTTTAAAATAAATTACATTCCTCTCCTTTAGTGTACAATATATTATGTCACTTTTATTTTATCTTCATTACCTAATAACCTTCAATTGGCAATGGCTTCTCATACTTCTGTTTTCCAATTTGTTACAGAGAACTTTTAAATTAGGTCCATTTGCACGTGGGAAATGTAGGTACAAGGAGGACAAAACAAAATGACTCTTTGGTTTACAAGCTGCCATCTCATGATTATCTCTGGAATAATTTAGTGATGTTATCTTAAGCACGTGCCTATTATTGGCCCAGTGTGGTCCAGAAAACTGACCCTTATTAATTGGAAAGGAGAATCTCAATGCTACAAAGTCAGGATTTTCTGCTGTGAAAATAATTTTTTTGTTTTATTTTCTTAACTCCAAAATCTGTGTTTCTAATCCTCCATCCCTGAGCAGTACTGATGGTTGAAAACAATGATTTTCTATCTTATTTTTAGGCAGGAAACCCTTTTCTTTTTAAATGAAAGTTTATTCATAAAGATTAAGTTGTAAATAGAGCATGTGAACCTTGGACATATCCTGACCAGTCTGCAAGCCATGAGACTAAGGATGTTGGATCCCATTTTACATAAGGAGAAAAACCCCCAGGCTTCAAAGACTGAAATTGAAATTTTATTATGCAGTATAGTTAGGGCCATTTTATTTCATTTCAGTGTAGAAGGCCAAGACAAAACAGAACTGAAAAGAGAACAGACTTGTGTATATTCTGAGATGGAAACATTGAATGCTTTCTACCCCCCGTGCCCTAGACATATACCTATCTGGGTCCAGGGACGGGGCCTGACCCTGCCCAGAGATCCATGAATGATGCAGCCAGGTCCAGCAACTTGAAGGACAGTGAGAAATGACCTTGGCTAACTTTATCATTAGCCATGGGAAGGGGCTGGAGTCATGTCCTTTCTTGATGGACAGTGGGTTACTAAAGATGTCACCACTCTCTAGCAGATCTTGGAGTGCCTGAGCTAAGGCCGTGTTTGCTATGGCGTTCCAGCCCTAAAGCACCTTCCCAGAGTTGGTGATGGAACATGTGATGAGCTCCAGTGTCGGTGTTTGCATGTGATTTTTCACCCTGTTCATTCAATCAGCAAAGCAGAGCAGCCTTGAAATGCTGTGAATAAATATTTGAAGTTTCTGGGTTTCTTATAACTCCATTTTTCTTCTAGGGATTAAATGGGAACCAGATGAGAATGGAGTCATTGCCTTTGACTGCAGGAACCGAAAATGGTAGGAAACGGTCAAACCTCTTAGTTATTTTTTAAAAGAGGAAACTTGCCTAGAGATTCAGGATTCATTTTTACTTAATTTTCCTCTGATCTAGGTACATCCAGGCAGCGACTTCTCCGAAAGACGTGGTCATTTTAGTGGATGTCAGTGGCAGCATGAAAGGGCTCCGTCTGACGATCGCAAAGCAAACAGTCTCATCTATTTTGGATACGCTGGGGGATGACGACTTCTTCAACATAATTGCCGTAATTGCAGCTGTTTTGTACTTTCTTTGCACTTTGAGTTCATGTGATCTTTTATCAGCAAGCAGTTAACATTCTTATTGCTTTTGTATACATAGCATTAGATGCCCTAGGATGAGGTCTCATTAGTCCCACGTGAGTTCACTGAATCGTGGTACTGGAGGGATTTCAGGCACTGGGAAAGCAGTTGAGCACATTTTTTCTCACCGAGCTCTCAGGCACTATTATCTGGAAGAGTAGCACCAGATTTAGTTTTCCTGTAGAACCAACCCTTTCAGAACCTTGGGGAATTAGACCTAGCGAGATTTCCCTTAAACTACTAGATTTTCTCATGTGGAAATTGATTTTAAGCTAGGTTAGTCTGATGACAATGATAGTAATAGTAATCATGATGGTAAGACAACAAAAATGTAGAGAGCAGTTTAAGGCTCATAGGGTACTTTATCTCAGCTTCAGAAACAAAAGTGGCATTTATTAAGTGCCTACTGTGTGCCATTTGACTAATCTTCATATTGGTATTATCTTCGTTCCTCACAGCAGCCCTAGTGTATAGGGAGTGGTTTTGGCATTTTCTCAAGTGAGGTTGCAGGGATTGAGAGTGTTAGTAACTTGCGGAGGTCACAGAGCTGGGAAGTGGGATATTCGGGAACCAAGCCCGGGCATGAACACACTGCCTGGGCAGGAGCACTAATTCAGGAGTCCATCTCCAGTTCTTTATCCTCTTCTCCCCCGTTCTCTGGTATAAGTCTCATCATGTTCCTTATTTCCCTCCCACTCTTTTCCAAAGATGATAGCCACAATGAGCCTGGTTGTTTTCCTTGAATACATAGCTGGGTGCTCCTGTGTGCTGGTCACCTGTACTTTTCCACATCCCCTCTCTCTGGGACATGGAGTGGCTGCAGCAGGCAGTGGAGGCGGTGTGGTGAGAAGACAGAGCTTGGCTTCAGGGATGGGACTTAGTTTTGAATGCTAATTTGGCCACATACAATGCCGCGTCTTGGGGTGAACCACTTGAGTCTGCCTCTGCCTGCAGCTGTGATGCAGGTGCAGTCACATCACTCCCAGGGTCCCTGCCAGGACAACCCAAGCTGGTACACAGGAGGCCAGTGTTAGGGTATGAAAGAAGGGCTGCTATTTGAAGAATGAGTGGCATGGACATGCTCCAAGAATGCTGTTCCTGTGTCTGCATGGCTTCTCCGGGCCCCTGAGCAGAGTGTGTCATCATGGAACCCTATTTCTGGGCAGCCTTCTGCATGGGCATAACATCCACTTTTTATTTTTATGTTTTTATAACATCCACTTTTATTCACTGGGCAGAGGGCATGGGTATTGAAGTGACACTGGGCTTGCAGAGGGGATTGCTTGATTAGTGTCCTGCCAGCTTCTGATGAGACTTGGAGCAAAAAGGCACAACAGCAGGGCACCATGATTTAATAGCTTCAGATTTTAAAAAGCCCTAAAGAAGAGAAGGAAGAGAATAATAAATTCCATGGGAACAGAGGTTGGTCTTGTTTATTCAGTGAACTATCTCCAGTGCCTAGGACAGTACCTGGCAAATAGTAATTTAAATCCTTGTTGAATGAATTATACCAGCAGCTGCTTTCCATGGAGCATCACTGCCAAGTGTCCCAGTGTAGATGATCTCATTGGATATTCACCTGAGCTCTGTACCGCATAGCCTGGAGATAGAGGCACCAGGAGGTAGCAGCTACTGCCTTTAGGTCACACACTCAGAAAAAGTGGCACAGTGAGGACTCAGAAACTGTCCAGGTTCCCCTTGTCCTGTTTCCTGAGCAGAAGTGAAGAAAATATAGTTGGACCACTCAACCATCTTACTGTAAAACTGTATGGCCTCAGGCATAGCTCTTTGAAGGAGATTTTTCAGACAGAACTTTGGGTTTCCAAATCAAGAAAAGTTACTTTAGTTACCAGGCTCATTGTGAATATGCAAACGTGGGCTGATCCTCACACATCCTGAAGCATTTACAGTTAAGAAGCAGCTAATTTGGGACTATCTTTCTTTTTAATCTTTAATTACTCATTACAGAAGTATCAGAAATTTGCATAATAAGAGCTAGCTAATTACATTGTGAATCCTTTATCAGTCAGGATTTATTGTTCTGTTAACAAAACCAATCGATTGAAATAATCTCTGTAAATTCATTAAGATATACAAACAGTGTCAACTCAATAATGAAGAGAGGGTGATTAAGATAATTAAAAGTATACATGCCAGTTATTATAGAACAGCTAAGGAAAAAAAAATTCTTTTTTACCCCAAATTGTCCCCTTATATAAAGAAACCCATTAGAGGGCCCATTAACCCTCACTGTACATCTGTTTGTTAGTTTTCAACATAAATGATCAGCTTCAAGACTATTTACATAATTATTTCGACAACTAGAAAGATACTCTGAACTTTTTCATTTGAAGCCTCTATAGTAAAATCATGAACTCTATTCCCTTAATGGGATCAAATCTGTTTGAATTTATATTAAAAGCCTGAGGTCATAAAAGGAACCACTAATTAGCAGTAACTCTAATGTATTGATTGCTTTTAATATAGGCAACATATGTAAAAATTTTAAACAACTCAGAAATGTTCCCATTCCCTTTCCATTTGGCACATATTCTTCCAAATTTTTCTGTATATATGTGAACACATATTTTTCCCACAAAAATAGAATCCTATTTTACAGAATATTCAGCAACTTGCTTCTATACTTGTATTGTATCAAGTGTACCTGAAGAACAGAGCATTCCATCCTCTGTAGTTGGCATTAATTTTTTAACTAGTCCCCCTTTGCTGGACACTATGCTGTTACTAATCTCTTTTCTACTCAAGAGTGCTACAGTGAATGAACTCATACATATATTTTTGCAGGATTGGGTGTGCTTCTGTTGAATAAACTCTAGAAGTGAAATTGTTGCACCGAAGGAGGATCTGCACAGAGTTAGGTATTATCAGAATGTCCACTAAGCAGGTTATAATGTTTGCATACTTAGAAACTGTATTAGTCAGCTCCATCTGCCATAACTAAATACCACAGACTGGGTGGCTTAAGCAACAGAAATTTATTTTATCCCAGTTCTAGAGGCTGGAAAGTCCAAAGTCAAGGTCTGGCAGGACTTGGTTTCTGGTGAGAATTCTCTTCGTTGCTTGCACATAGCCACATTCTTGCTGTCTGCTCACGTGACGTTTTCTCCCTGTGCTTATGCAGAAAGAAAGAGAAAGAGGGCAAGCTCTCTCACATCTTCTCTTATCAGGGTACAATCCCATCACAAGAGCCCTACCTTCATGACCTCATCTAACCGTAAAAGTACCTCCCAAAGGCCCCATCTCCAAATACCACCACACTGGGGGTTCAGGGCTTCAACATATGAATTAAGGGGAGGACACAAGCATTCAATCCATAACAACAATATTTTGAGGGTCCTAAATAGTAGATTTGTAATTGACAAGTCCTCATTTGCATTCCCTTGAATTGTCTCTTCCAACCCTAAGTGTGTTTCACCAGTTTTGCCTTGCCAAATTGTGGTGGTGGCTTTTTCCTCCATCTCCTTTTCCTATTTCTACAGTGGCAAAATTGCTCTAGTAATATGATGTACATGTTTCCTCCATCTGTCTAAAATGGTCACTTGCCCCCATCTAGAGGGAGACCCCACTGCAGGCTCTTGTAAGTGCAGGGGGCTGGGATGTTTGAAACTCCATTCAGAATGCCCTGCAAATCTGTTTGAATGCATTGTTCTAGTTGGCTGGATTCCATTTACGGGAGAGGACATTATCATTTCACCCTTCATTACACTGTCAGTTTTCTCTTGCTTGCTGGGTAGATGTTTGAGGAGACATTTCAGTGTTTTAGAGAGAAAATAAAAAATACAATCTTTATTTTTAATGTTGGAAGCTCTTGTACATTGTAGGTTTTTCGTTTGTACATATCTAATTCATCATTGCCATTTGATTTTCAGTGCCATAATGGGGAAGGGAGGAAAAGAATTTAAATGGTGGAAAAGACTTTCCTTGCCCATTCTAGCCATTTTTGCATGTTTGTATTAACTTCATTCCTAAGTGCATCTTATAGAGTATTCTGAGAAGTGTCCAATCCAGATCTTTCCAGAGAATAAACATGAAAAGATAATGTTAAAACTTGTTTTAGTTTTCCTGAGCAGGATATTGCAAAATCAATCTAAGACCAATGAACTAAATGATTGAATTATGAAAGAACAGTTGAAATATGAGAGTGATTTTGTGCAGTTGAAGTTAAAATTTAAGATCAGACCACTGGTGCATGAAGAGAGATGTCTCTGACAAGAGAAAAGCCATATTTTTCTGATTCACTTTGAAGTCTAACTCCAAGCCATGCATTAAATTAACAATATTATCATAAAAATGAGGGTGCTAATTCTGTTCCATGCTGAAGTTAGAAAAATGATTTTACAGAAGCCTAAGCCATGCATTAAATGAACACAGTATTAACTGGGCTGATATTGATAAATCAATTTAAATGCCTCCTGTAGCCCGTGTTTGTGCAGAGTTGAATAGAGAAGAGCATCATTTGTTAGTTCAACCCAGAACTTTCTGGTGCCCTGGTTTTAATTTGCAGAATTTTCTTCAGAACCGTTTCTCCAGTGCTTTGCCTGCTGTGGATTTGCTTTTTAAAGTAATCGATTCCGTATTAAAAGTATGAGGATGGTATTTTCTTTCGGTGCTCATTTTCTCTGTACTGCTAATTACGTCCAGTTGTGTTTCAAATTACACAAGAAGCTTTTGTAATGCAAAAGATCCCTGGGATGCCTTGTGTTGGTGAAAATATTGTGGATTCATCTGCTTCATTACATAAACTCTACACATTTTCATTCTAAAGGTTATTTAATCGAAAGTGCATCAATAAAACCATGAAAATATTTAATGGAGTTCCAGCAATTCTACATCAGATTCTTGCATTGTATGAGCATGCCAGTATTTTAATTCTGTATATGTGTGTATATATATATATATATATATATATATATATATATATATTTGTGTGTGTGTGTGTGTGTGTGTGTAACTTAGGCTTCTCTAAAACGGTTATTACCTGTTTTTCAAAGAGGCTAGAGATTCTTATCATATTAGTTTATTTATTTTTTTGTCTTTGTGTCAACTATTTTTTTTCTTCTCTTGGCTTTGTTTCTAATCTTTTCCATCAGTGATCTTCAGTTTTGCCTTTCATTTCTTTGTTCTGGTTATTTATTTATTCAACAAATACTGTTGAGTGCTAAGAGTTAAGTACTGAGGCTGCTTTTGTAGGTAAGGAAGACAGGTTGTCTTCCTGCATGGACTTTGAGGTTTTGTGTGTATGTGTGTGCTTTGGATGTGGATGCAACCAGGAAGCAGGTGCTCACAGTCGTGTGGACAGAGCAGTCTCAGAGAGGGTTGGGTTGGGGTGGGGAGGCTGAGAGAGCACAAAGCTGGAACATGCAGCCAACGGGGGGCTCAGTGATGGCTTCTTGGAAGAAGCGATGACGAAGTGAACACTTTAAGGTAGGTAGGCGTTAGCCAGGCATATGCAGTGAGGTAGGGCAGGAAAAAGGAGAATAACAATTGAGGAGGAAAGTGCTATTCTCAGGTTGCAGTAAGTTTTCTCCCACCCCCAGGAAGTACAGGCCTGGCTGGCTTGACTAAAAGGAGTTCAGTGACTGGACATAGTGGAGTGGGGGTGAATGTGGAAGGCAGAGAGAGTGGGTAGGTGGGGGTGATGGGGAAAAGAATGGTAGTGGATTGAGAGGGGCGGTCCAGATCAAGCAAGTCTGGTCAGCCACGTAGAGGAACTGGTACATCCCCTGAAGGCAGTGGAAGACATGGAAGGAGTCTCTGCTGCAGGGTGACGTGTCCACATGTTCCCTAAAGTCTCTTCTTTCTTCATGAGGTCTTTCCTCATTATCCTTAAAGGCAACTGTTGATCTTCTTTTGTTAGGCCTGAAAGCTGCATTGCTTTCATTAATCATGTCCAGCTTCCAACGTTAAGCAGGGTTCAGAATCCCCAGTATCATCCAGAGCCCAGTCAGCTGTCCTTTGCTCTGCAGTCTCTGGGCTGAGATTTACATGAACCAACATGTGACACTGTTCTGCACCAATGCCGAAGCTTGCATGACTCTTGGTGGGTGAGCCCAGCCCATTTGTTCTTTGTTTTTAGATTCTTCTCCCAAAAGTTCTGGCCATTCATTGAATGAAACTTGGCTTTCCTCTTTTAGATCATCATTAAAATTCCCATTGAGGATTTTGCTGTGTCTTTAAAATGCGAGATGTTGGGTGTACTTCCAGAGATTGGGTAAAAGGAAAGAAAAGGCAGATGGTGATGTATTCCTTGCTGTCAGAGCCTAGAGTTTGGCGGTTGGCCTGAATAGCATGGGTTTCTCTTGAGGCTTTTTTTTTTTTTTTGGATGGACCATGGCAACATCACAAATAAGCACTTTTTTATCATGAAAAGGAAAAGCAAACATTATTGAGCACATTCTTTTACTAATAAAAGTAAGAAAAAGTGGTCCATGATCACTCCACAGTGATGATCATGTGCAAATTTAGCCAGTGTTTGATATCCCTGACACATGGCAGGTGCTTAGTTAATATTCAGGGAGCAAACGAACAAAGGGTTTCATGGCAGATACCTTCCCGGCTGGTATTTGGCAGTAGGCTGGCAGCTCTGTCTTGGCTCCCTGTCTGCCAAATACCCAGGTTTTTGGGAGGGTTCAGAGTGTGGCCTAGGGTGGGGCAGTGTACAGCCACACAATGTGGTGGTTTCTGTCTCAGGTATTTAGAGAGTCACATGTGCCTACTGAAGCAGCCCTTCTCTCCAACGAATGCTGAGTCTGTGCTCTCTGCAGAGGTCAGGGGTACGTGAGCCCTGTTCCCAAGAATAAGTCATGGCCATTGCCCCAACACCCCTTCCTACTTAGCAAGTACCAGCTGTCTGTCTTTCTGTGTAGCACACAGCACACTCACATAAATATTTTCTTTCTTTCTTGTGCTTGTACACCCAGACACTTTCTTACATGCGGCTTCTCTGTTGACTCTTTACTGAACCATCTCGTTTCATCCTCACGGTGAGTTCGTTAGAAAGATGCAGTTACAATCCCCATCCCCCCAATACGAACACTGACACCCAAAGAGTGGAGATGCTTTGGCCAAGGTCACCCAGCTAGTGTGTGTCCGAGCCCAGATTTGAACCCACCCTGTTTGCCGCAGTTGCTTTAGCTCTACTGCTCTACACTTGTGTGAATCAGAGGAGAAGAGCCAACCAGCCAGGAGAAAGGGAGAAGGAAACTGACAGTGACTGAGGCCCTGAGGCTATGTGGTAGATTCTAAGTTCTTTAAAGGGTGAAAGTTCTTTGTCCATCTCCTCACCACATGTTTAGTGGGCTGGTTAGACCATCTCTAGGGCTGCCTGGACTCTCTCCTATCCTGCTAAGATACTCCTCCCATTTCCCAGAAACTTGCAGGAAGGACTAAAATATTTGGGGAGAGTAGGGGGTGGTTGAGTGCCTTCCTGGGGTTCACTCTTGGTAGTGGGAGGGAGCAAAAGCAAATGGCAGAAGAGCATTGCATCTGGCTAATGATGATGTGCATTGCATCCTTTTCTATTAGACCATTGATATCTGATTGTTTAAGTAGGGATGAAGGAGAGCTGAAGGAGGCCATTGTATCTTAGGACTGGAGGTGACCAGATCTTCAGTTGTAAATTGACTTGGCCGTCTCACATTGTTTCACAATGTGGAAATCTAGGGGCCATCCATTAAAATGCAGAAATGGAAAGGTTTCCAAAAGGAGAACTGCTGGGAGCCTGGGAGCAGTTCTACATGCAGGGCACCCTTGGTGTCCCCCTCTGGAGGAGTGCTGGGTAGCGTGGTGAGCATGCACAGCCCATGGGCCTCTTTGGCACAGCTGCTTGGTGTGCACCATTCCCTCACACAGACGGCTGAGCCCCGTTCCCTTTGGTGATACAGTCCAGATTGCTCAGCATAGTTTTGTCCTGATGCAGTCAAGGGAAATTAGTTAACTGCAAGCTTGGATGATGCCACTAACAAGCTGGCAGGGGTTCAGAAGAGCAGATTCCTCCACTGTGGCCAGGGCTTGCACAGTGACGGCGAGCATGGTTTTGATTACTGCACATGTTCCTCCCTGATGAGGGCAAGAACTTCTTGGTCTTCTTTACTTGTAAGCCCCTCTCTGGTCCCCCACATATACAGGCCTTTACATAACAAAGCAGTTTCAGGTATTTTGCCTCATTGGATCCTCACAGGGGCCCGGGGAGGGTAAACTGAAGATGAATTAGCACCTTATGCATAAGATCTGGGATCACAGAGGTTTAGTGACTTACCCAAGGCCACACACTGAGTGTATGGCAGAGGCGGGACTTGGACCCAAGTGTCCTGACTCCTACCTCAGAGTATAGAACCCCAGGAATCAACATTGTGAATGTGTATCAGGTAGAATGTAGATAAAGTTTTTAAATTTACCTGGAAAATGGAGTTGGGAAGTTTTGGGCTGCAAGTTACAGAACAATTGAATAAAAGTTACTTCAGTCTATAGGTGTTTCATAATCTCATGGAGGAAGCCTCAAAAAGGGCAGCTGCAGTTTGGTACAGTGGTTCAACAGTGTCAACAAGGACCCACATTGGCTCTATCTTCCTGCTCTGTCATCCTTGAGCCTTGCTCTCCATTCTTAACCTTGTCAACCTTTGCAACCTCATGGTTGCAAAATGGCTGCTGCAGCTCCACAATAGCATCTCAAGAGGGAAGGAAGGTAGTGGATGTAGAAGAGTTTTCCTTTAATGGCAAGAAAAAAAATTTCATTGAAACTGCCCGGAAAACTACCCCTTATGTTTCATTGGCTGGGAATGGATTACTTGACCACCCCCAGCTGCAAGACATGCTGTGAAAACCTGTATCCAACAGAGGGGGTCCAAATAGCTGTGATTGCCTAAGACTGATTATGCTTCAAGAATGAAAGGAATTAAGCTTTAGGAATGGGCATATTATCACCCTGAACCAAATCAATCAGTGAGGGAGGTGGAGGAGAGGAAAAATGGCTGGGTTGTTTTTGTTTTTTTTCCCCCAGCAACTTCCAGTGTCAGTTTTATATGCACTGAGAGTTTTGTTTATTTTATTTTATTTTGGCCTCACTGTGCGGCTTGCAGGATCTTAGTTCCCCAACCAGGGTTTGAAGCCGGGCCCTGAGCAGTGAAAGTGCGGAGTCCTAGCCACTGGACTGCCAGGGAATTCCCTGGACTGAGAATTTTGGAGAAGCATTTCTTCAGGTTAGACTGTGCAGTTGCTTCCTGGATCCTGAGATGACATTCCATTTGTTGACAGCTGATTTCAGAATTGCATAAATCTATTTTTTCTCCATGCCTCATCTCAGCTCTAAGTCCACTGAGCTATAATTTTTCTGATGGTTTTATGTGACTAAAAACAAAGATTAAAGAGGGAGCAAAAGTCAGATTGATAGGAAACATAGGCTTAGGCGCCAGAGAGGAGAAATTGGGGGCTCTGAGGTCCTGGGGTCAGTGGTTGGAAGGTCAAACTGCTTGGGTTTGAATCTGGACTCCACCCTATGTACTCCTCAGTGACTTTGGGCAAGTTGATCATCCTTACTCGGCCTCTGTTCTCCCATCTGTAAAGGGGGAGTGATTGGAAGTACTTACTACCTGAGGTTGAGGTATCCTGTGAATGAAGTCTAGCCTGTGTCTAGATAAAGGAAATGCTCACTAACAGTTAGTTGCAAATATTAGTGTTATCACTACCCCTACTTGCTATTAAGCATCTTGGTAGGTGAAACCTGATACATTTTAGTCACTGTTGCCTCAGCTGCCAGTCTGGTCCTCTGCAGTCTGTCCCTGCAGTGTGTCCAGAGTAGTTGCCCCAAGCTGATCTCTTTATTTCACCCACTCCCCTGCCCACAGCCTATGGTTCTCACTGCCTGTAGGCTTAAAGTCCCAACTTCTTAGCCAGACTTTGCTCGCAGGCTGGCCCTGTGAGAGATGATTTTGGTCCCTTCCCTCTGGAGCTCTGGGCTGGGCCTTTGGTCCCTAAAGTGGAAATGCCATGATACTCTCATTGAACAAATTGTTCCCCAGTACCTACTCTGGGTCCAGCCCTGTGCTTGTCACAGGGAATATACTGAGGAACCAGACATAGACCCTACTGATGTGGTCCCACATTGTGATGAAGGATCCAGGTACCAGGCAATTAAAATTTTGGAATGGATAGGAGCAGAACCTCTCTTGCAACAGAGGCAGCTTCCCAGAGGAGGCAGGGGTGAGGTGGCCCAGAGGATGAACAGGCGTCAGCTGGAGATGCCAAAGGGGGGCTTCAGGCAGAAGGCCCAGTTGTGGAAGGCCTGAAGGAAAAGATGGGTCATCTCAGAGGATAGAAAGTGAATTAGGGCAGGCTGGTGCCGAGTTTATGGGGAGGGCTAATGAGTGAAGATGCTAGAAAGGTCAACAGGGCTGAGTGGCCAGAGCCCTGCCAAGCCCTGGGAAGGTTCCTCTGCAGAGCAGTGGGGGGCTCTGAATGACATTGACAAGAGGGGGCATGATTAGATTTGTGTTTGGGAATGTCCCAATCTAGCTACAGTGCAGAGAA
This sequence comes from Leucopleurus acutus, assembly GCF_964270905.1. Classification (NCBI taxonomy): domain Eukaryota; kingdom Metazoa; phylum Chordata; class Mammalia; order Artiodactyla; family Delphinidae; genus Leucopleurus; species Leucopleurus acutus. Next base: position 34,923,827 of record NC_139153.1, on the reverse strand, counting down.
CCATGCTTGATGAAAGAAATTTAAATAAGACCACTCAGAATTTCTCTTCCTAGCTGTGAGCTTTGGACAAAAACAAGCTTTCATAATCTGGGTATTCTGGAATCAAAAATGATGGGAAGGGGCTTCCCTGGTGGTGCAGTGGTAGAGAGTTCGCCTGCCGCTGCAGGGGACACGGGTTCGTGCCCCAGTCCAGGAAAATCCCGCATGCCGCGGAGCGGGTGGGCCCATGAGCCATGGCCGCTGAGCCTGCGCGTCCGGAGCCTGCACTCCGCAATAGGAGAGGCCACAACAGTGAGAGGCCCGCGTACCGCAAAAAAAAAAAAAAAAAAAAAATGATGGGAAGGCTGGCATTGGCTTGTGTGGACAGTGGTGTCACTGGGCATGTGCAGTGCTCTGACCAACACCTGCAAAGGCTCTTATAGGGGAATATCCAGGCCTCTCCTTTCCAACATTCTGTACTCACTCATATGTGACCTGCACATGGGTTCCTTAGCTCCATGAAACCAAAGGCAGAGCTGGAGCCCTATCCGCCCAAGTTTGGAGTACTCTTTATTTATTTATTTATTTTGCCTCACCATGTGGCTTGTGGGATCTTAGTTCCCTGACCTGGGATTGAACCTGTGCCCCCTGCAGTGGAAGCACAGAGTCCTAACCACTGGACCGCCAGGAAATTCTGTGGAATGCTCTTTAGATCTCAGCTGGACCATGCACTGTTAGCCATGCCCTGGGAGCCCCTATGTTTGGAGTCACCCCTATGTTTGGAGTCACCCCTGAAGGATTATCAGTTAACTGTGTACACCCTGAACACTGCCATCTACCAATATGTGCTCTACAAGTTTCCCCCTCAAACAAGAAATGAATAAAGTATGTCTTTGCACTTAAGCACAATTTTTTTGTAGGGGTACTGATTGAGAAAGTCACCTTATGTGTAAATGAATTGAGCCTATGATCGTGCTGCTTTTTTGTTTGTGTGTGTGTGTATCCTTAAATTATTGTGTACCCTTCAAAGGCTTAATTAAGTGTTTCCTCTTGGCTGTTTTTCCCTTTGCAGTATAACGAGGAGCTTCACTACGTGGAACCTTGCCTGAATGGAACGTTGGTGCAAGCTGACAGGACAAACAAGGAGGTAGGGCCTGCCGCTGGGCAGGTACATCAGGGGTCATGGCACACCCATCTCCCTCACAGTGATCAATTACAGTAATTCTGTCCTAGTATTTAAACTCACCAAATGTACTGCCCTTTCATTTAGGGCCTTGGAACTCCAGTGTGTAGAACATTTATGAAGAGGCCCAAATAAAATCATGAAAGTAAAATACTTATATTGAGTTCAGATACTCGATAGTTCTGAAACAATTGATTTTCTTTTGGTCTAAGCACATCCTGTGTTGTGCTTTTCACCCGTATTGACACCATTGAAAGAATATGGCTCTTGCTGGAATTTCAAAGAAAATTGAACCCACTTGTTATATCTCTTCTTGCACTTAATAATAAAATTAATTAAATAACTGTTGGGGTAGATATTGGGGTAACTTGACTCCTGGTTTAGAAGGTAAGCTTTACAAGGATAGGGATAATGTCACTCTCTGCTGTATCCTTAATGCTCCGAGCATTGCCTGCTTCATAAATATATATTGCCTGGAGCAAAAGGAAGGTATGTTAATGGAGGAACTTAGGAAATGGGATACAAGTTTCCTTTCCAGTTGGAGCATTCTTGGAAAATTTGCACAGTGGATTGCTATAAAATTCTGTTTTCCTTTGGCCACCCTTAAATCTGTCAGTACAACCATCACAGCCACCACCAATCACCTTACAGGGCCAAATGACAATTTAGGTTGAAAGTGTAGCTGTGGCTGCAACAATGTCACACGTCCTGGGACTCATAGCTATCATTACTCACATTGTTTTGTTGTACCTGCTATGTGGGTACAATAAAATAATGCTCCTCCTCTGGAGAGCAGATCCCCATGAGGTGACTGAGGACAATGGCCAAGGTAGCTCTCTGTGATGTACTATGCATGTGCTGGGAAGAACCTCTGGCCCAAATGGGCAGGGAGTCCCATTGGTGCTATCCTAGATGCAGGTGGTAGAAGTTTGGGTACCTCTGAGGGAGTGAACAATAGAGGATTGGGAGAAATGCACTAGAACTGGAACACAGAGAGAGAAGGACAAATTATAACAGAGTTAATATCCAAACTTTAATCTGAGGGGGAAGCACCACTATAATCAGCTTTGCTTTTAGGAGAGAGAAACAAGTATGTTATAGTTCAAAGAACAAGTGTACCCAGGGAATGTTTGTTCATGGTAATTTTTTTGGCCAAGGTAGGAAAAAAATAACAAACTTACAGCCAGATTTCGCTAGGGACTTTCTCTTTGTTTGGCCATTGCCTGGCTCTAGAGTTCACCCCATTCCCCATTTTGTAGCATTGGAATATCTCCCAGAGCCTTAAATAGGTGTCCAGTGATGGTGCTTACAACATTAAATAGAAAAGATTCTTCCTTCAGGTGGCTTCCCCGATGAACAAGGGCAGTGTGATATTTGGAGATATGAAGTCTAATGAATGAAAAAATTGTTAGAGAAAGTGAGCTAAGAATTTATTTAAAATCTCCTTTGAACTTATGAATGTTGAAGATTGAAGTCGTTTTTATTAAAACCAATCCAGACTTTTTATTTTGCCAGTATGGAGTAGCCATATTTTAATCAGATCCCTCCCCTTACAACTGAAAAGTCCTGGACGTTACCTCACAAACAAGTATAGGAAGACCTGCAAGGTAGAAAGAAGGGGAACTGCCTAGACTTAAAGACATGGAGGTGAGTTCCCTGGGGTTTTTTTTTTTTGCAGTACGCGGGCCTCTCACTGTTATGGCCTCTCCTGTTGCAGAGCACAGGCTCCAGATGCGCAGGCTCAGCGGCTATGGCTCACGGGCCCAGCCGCTCTGCGGCATGTGGGATCTTCCTGGACCGGGGCACGAACCCGCGTCTCCTGCATCGGCAGGCGTACTCTCAACCACTGCACCACCAGGGAAGCCCCTTCCCTGGGTTTTTTATTAATTCCCATAGAATCAATATCTGTTCTATAATAGAATCTGTTCCCAAATAGAGCACTCCAGAAGCTTCCCACCTGGGCCAACAACAGGCATAGACAAAAACAAACAAACAGAAAAACAAACTTCTAAGAAAAGCCTGTTTCCTTTAGTCAAAGGACCAGGAAAAGAATGGCCTAACAATAAAATCCTTTTGTGACAGTACCTTTCCTATTCTAGCCAAACACCAATGGAGCAACCAATAGACCAGCTGTCCACAGTTTCAGCAGGGCTAAACAGGAAGTTGATCTTCCACCCCACCCACAACCACTTGGCCCTTGTGCCACACCTCAACAGAGAGACTGACTGCCAAGAAAACCGATTAAATAGGACCCAGAGTCTCACTGTATACAATCCAAAATGCCCAAAATGCAATTAAAAATTCCTTGTCATCCTAAGAACAAGAAAACTCACAACATAAATGAAAAAGACAATCAATAGATGCCAATATTGACAGGAATCAGATGTTGAAATTAAAATTAAATTTAAAAAATATTTTTTAAAAAATTAAATTGTTTCAAAAGCAATTAGGAATTCTCTTTTTCATTTATTTTTCCAATAAATGAAAAAATATAAAATCTCGGTAAAGAAATAGAAGTTATAAAAAAGAGCCAAGTGGAAATTATAGAACTGAAAAATACAGTCACCAAAATAAAAAGCTCACTGGATCAGGTCAGTTGTAGAGTGGAGATGACAGCAGATAGAATTAGTAAACTTCAGGGCAGATCAATAGAAATTATCCAGCCTGAGCAACAGAGAGAAAATAGATTGGAACAAAATGAATAGAGTCTCAGGGACATGTGGGACAGCAAAAGGGCCAGCATTCATGTCATAAAAATCTCAGGAGATGAGAGAGTGGGACTGGATAGATATTTGAAGATATATTGGCTGAAAACCTCCCCAAATTAGTGAAAGGCATAAACATGCATGTTCAAGAGGCTGAGTAAATTCCAAATAGGATAAATCCAAGTAAATCCATGGGAAGACATTATAATTAAATATAATTACACAAGGAAAACAAAAGTGATACCACCACAGAGAAATGACACATTATTTAAAATACCAATTTGAATAACAGCAGATTTCTCATATGAAACAATGGAGACCAGAAGGAAGTGGTGTAGCATTTTTCAAGTACTGAAAGAAATGAACTGTCAACCTAGGATTCTATATTCAGTGAAAATACTCTTCATGAATGAAGGAGAAATAAAGACATGCTTAGAAGGAAAACTATGAGAATTCGTTGCCAGCAAACCTACCCTTAAAGAATGGTTAGAGAATTTCTCCAAACAGAAGGGAAATAACAGAAAAAGGCTTGAAACTTCAGAAAGGAAAGAATATAGGGACTTCCCTGGTGGTCCAGCGGTTAAGACTCCACCCTCTCAGTACTGGGGACCCGGGTTCCATCCTTGGTCAGGGAACTAGATACAGCATGTGCATGCCGCAACTAACAGCCCGCACGTGGCAACAAATATCCCGTGTGCTGCAACTAAGACCCGGTGCAGCCAAATAAATTTTTTTAAAAAAAGGAAAGAATATAGAAATGGTTAAATATAGAATTAAGTATGATGTAGTATCTTAATTCTCAGAAGATTTTAAAAAAATTTTATTGAAGTATAGCTGATTTACAACGTTGTGTTAATTTCTGCTGTACTGCAAAGCGACTCATTTATACATATCAATGTATTCTTTTTCATATTCTTTTTCTTTTTCATACTCTTTTCCACTATGGTTTGTCACAGGATATTAAATTGTGGTTCCTTGTGCTATACAGTAGGACCTTGCTGTTTATCCATCCTATGTATCATAGTTTGCATCTACTAATCCCAAATTCCCCATCCTTCCCTCTCCCATACCTCCCCCTTTGGTAACCACAAGTGTGTTCTCTATGTCTGTGAGCCTGTTTTTGTTTCATAGATAAGTTCATTTGTGTCGTATTTTAGATTTCATGTAAAAGTGGTATCATATGCTATTTGTCTTTCTCTTTCTGACTTACTTCACTTATTATGATAATCTCTAGGTCCATCCATGTTGCTGCAAATACTATTATTCTTTTTAATGGCTGAGTAATATTCCACTGTGTGTGTGTATGTGTGTGTACCACATATATACCACATCTTTTTTTTTGAATTTTATTTTATGCTTTTTTTTATACAGCAGATTCTTATTAGTATCTATTTTATACATATTAGTGTATATATGTCAATCCCAATCTCCCAATTCATCCCACCACCACCACCCCCTGCTTTCCCCGCTTGGTATCCATATGTTTGTTCTCTACATCTGTGTCTCTATTTCTGCCTTGCAAACCAGTTCATCTCTACCATTTTTCTAGATTCCACATATAGGTGTTAATATACGATATTTGTTTTTCTCTTTCTGACTTAGTTCACTCTGTATGACAGACTCTAGGTCTGTACACGTCTCTCCAAGTGACCCAATTTCATTCCTTTTTATGGTTGAGTAATAGTCCATTGTATATATGTACCACATCTTCTTTATCCATTTGTCTGTCGATGGGCATTTAGGTTGCTTCCATGACCTGGCTATTGTAAATAGTGCTGCAATGAACATTGGGGTGCATGTGTGTTTTTGAATTATGGTTCTCTCTGGGTATATGGCCAGTAGTGGGATTGCTGGGTCATATGGTAATTCTATTTTTAGTTTTTTTAAGGAACCTCCATACTGTTCTCCATAGTGGTTGTATCAGTTTACATTCCCACCGACAGTGCAAGAGGTATACCACATCTTCTTTATCCATTTGTCTGTCAGTGGACATTTAGGTTGTTTCCATGTCTTGGCTATTGTAAATAGTGCTGCTATGAACATAGGGGTGCATGTATATTTTCAAATTATAGTTTTGTCTGGGTATATGTCCAGGAGTGGGACTGCCGGATCATATGGGAACTCTATTTTTAGTTTTCTGAGGAACCTCCGTACTATTTTACATAGTGGCTGTACCAGTTTACATTCCCACCAGCAGTGTAAGAGGGTTCCCTTTTTTCCACACGTCAGGAGATTCTTAAATCATATTTGATAGTTGAAACAAAAATTATAGCATCATCTGATGGTGCCCAGTGTTTGCTGAGGAAATTCTTAAGACAATTATATTTGAAAGTGTGGAAGGTAGAGGGACCTAATTAGAAGTAGGATTTCTACATTTCACTGTAAGTGATAAATGCTAATACCAATAGACTGTGATAAATTACATGTTTATATTATAGTACCTAGAGCAACCATTAAGAAAACAATAAAAAGAGGAATACTTAAAAAGTAACTCACAGAAATGTAAGAAAAGAGAAATAGAAATGAGAAACAGAGGAAATGAACAGGAAAAAGACATAAAGTGGCAGACTTAATCCCTAACATATCACTAATTATCTTAAATATAAGTGGTCTAGGCACACCAATTGAAAGATAGAGATTGGCCAAGTAGATTTTTAAAAAATGACCCAACCATATGCTTACAACAAGAAATTTGCTTCTAATACAATGACATAGGTATGTTGAAAGTAAAAGGATGGGAAAAGATATACTATGCAAACATTAAAAAATAGAAGTGACTATATTAATATGAGGTAAATTCATCTTCAGAGCAAAGAAAGATACTAGAGACAAAGAGGGACAGTACATAATGATAAAAGGATCAATCCACCAGGAAGAAATAACAATTCTAAATATGTTTGGACCAAACTACAGATCTTCAAAACACATGAAGCAAAAATTAAAAGTTGAGAGTAGAAATAGAAGAACTTACAGTTATAGTTGGGGACTTGTACACTTCACAGTCATGAGTTGCCAGACTATTAAGATGAAAATCAGCAGGGATATGGAGGAACTGAACAACACCATCAACCAATAAGATACAGATACCATTCATAGAAGGCTTTAACCAACAACAGCAGAATATACATTCTTTTCAAGTACCCATGGAACATTACCCAAGATAAAACAGATCCTGGGTCATAATACAAACCTCAACAACTTTGAAAGAGTTAAAATGATAGAGTATTTTTTATAATTATAATGGAATCAAATTAGAAATCATTAATATAAAGACATCAGAAGAATCTCTAAACATTTCAAAATTAAACAATATACTACTAAATAATTCATGGGTCAAAGAGGAAGTCTTAGAGGAAATTTTAAAAATATAAAAGTGAATGAAAATGAAAAAACAGTGTATCAGAATATGTGGGACAAAGCTATTACAGCATCCAGAGGGAAATTTATAGCACTGAATTCTTATATTAAAGAGGAAAGCCTCGGGGCTTCCCTGGTGGCGCAGTGGTTGAGAGTCCGCCTGCCAATGCAGGGGACACGGGTTCGTTTCCTGGTCCGGGAGGATCCCCACGTGCCGTGGAGCAGCTGGGCCTGTGAGCCATGGCGGCTGAGGCTGTGCGTCCGGAGCCTGTGCTCTGCAATGGGAGAGGCCACAACAGTGAGAGGCCCGCGTACCGCAAAAAAAAAAAAAAAAAAGAGGAAAGCCTCAAATTAATAATCTAACTTCCTACCAAAAGAAACTAGAAAAATGAGAGCAAAATAAACCCAAAGCAAACAGAAGGAAGGAAATAATAAAGAGCAGAAATTAGTTACAGGCATACCTCATTTTATTTTGCTTCAGTTTATTGCACTTTGCAATAATATTGCGTTTTTCACGAACTGAAGGTTTGTAGCAACCCTGAGCCAAGAAAGTCTATTGCCACCATTTCCTCAACAGCATGTGCTCACTTCATGCCTCTGTGTCACATTTTGGTAATTCTCACAATATTTCACACTTTTCCATTATTACTGTATTTGTTATGGTGATCTGTGATCAGTCATCTTTGATGTTAACTATTGTAATTGCTTTGGGATGCTACAACCTGGGCCCATATAAGATGGCGAACTTAATCAATAAATGTCTTGTGATTTAATGCAATTCCTGTCAATTACAGCAAGGTTTTTATAGACACAGACAAGAGTATTCTAAAGTTTACATAGAAAGACACAGGGCCTAGAACATTAAACAATCTTGAAAAAGAAGGAAGTAGGAGGAATCAATTTACCCAATGTTAAGGCCTATTACATAGTTACAGTAATTAAGACAGTGTGGTATTGATGGAGGAGTAGACGTATAGATCAATGGAATAGAAGAAAGAACACGGAAATATACCCACACAGATATGCTCAACTGATTTTTTATAAGATTGCAAAGACAATTCAATGGAGGACGATATCCTTTTCAACAAATAGTGCCAAAGCAGTTGAACATCCATAAGGAAGAGGAAACAAACAAATAAACAAAAATTTAACCTTGGCTGAAACACTGAAACTTAAACAAAATTTAACTCAAATAGATCAAAAACTTAAATGTAAAATGTACAGCTATGACACCCTTTGAAAAAAAAAAGAGAAAATCTTCAGAAAATCTAGGGCTAGGCAAAGAGTTCTTAGGCTTGACACCAAAAGCTCAATCCATAAAAGGAAAATTTGATAAAATGGATCTCATTGAAATTAGAAAAAAACCCTTTTCTATGTGAAAGACCCTGCTGAAAGGATGAAAAAATGTGTGGTTTGCAAATATCTTTTCCCAAGATAGTTTGGAACTAGCAATCTATATGAATATACTAACTATATATAAACTACGTATAGATAGAGCACAAGTATATAAAGAATACATAAATAATGCCAACTCAAGAGTCCAAGCATAATTAGAAAATGGGCAAAAGACATGAAGAGACATTTTGTTGAAGAGGATATATAGGTGACAAGTGAGTTCATGAAAAGATATTCAACATCATTAGCTAGGGAAATTGAAACCCCAATGAGGTATCACTACACACCTATTGGAATGGCTAGAATAAAATAAATGAATAAAAAATAAAAAACACCAAATGCTGGCTAGGATGTGGAAAAACTGGATCACTCATACCATACACTGCTGAAAGGAACATAAAATGATACAACCACTTTGGGAAACATTTGGTTGTTTCTTATAAAACTAAACATGCAATTACGATGTGACCCAGCAGTTGCACTCTTGGGCATTTATCTCAGATAGATGAAAACTTGTGTTCACACAAAAACCTGTTAGCAGCTTTATTTGTAGAAGCTAAAAACTGGAAACAACCCAGATATCCTTCAGTAGGTGAATAGTTAACAAGCTATGATATATCCATACCATGAAATACTACTTAGCAATTAAAAACAAAAGAACTATTTGTACCCACAATAACTTGGACAAATCTTTGAATATTTGGGGAATTATCCTGAGTGGAAAAAGCCAATCCCAAAATAATACATACTGCATGATTCCATTCTTATAACATTCTTGAAATGACAAAATTATGGAAGTGGAGAACAAATTAGTGGTTGCCAGGGGTTTGGGTTGGGAGTGGGGAGAGGTCAGTGGTTATAAAAGGGCAGCATGAGGGAACCTTGTTGTGATGGGATTGTTATGTATCTTGACTTTATCAATGTCAATACCCTGATTGTGATATTATATCACTATATACTATATAGATAGTATATATATATATATATATATCACTATATCCTGTAGTTTTGCATCATGTCAGTGGAAGAATACTAGGTAAAAGGTATAAGGCATTTCTCTGTGTTATTTCTGAGAATTGCATGTGGATCTATACTTACCTCAAAATAAAGAGTTTAATAAAAATATTATGAAGTATACAAGTTGATCTTAAAAAGGGGCTTTATCAAATTAGTGCAAGCAGTTGAACAATGTGTGTTAGGTTGCTTTAGTTATCTTAAAGTTGCTGATTGTAGCTCAGTTTCTAATGGCAAGGGATTTCAGTATTCTTACCTCAAATCTCAGAAGACAAAGCATTTGTTTTTCATTGGAATCTTGGGATATTTTAAGAAAAGATGAGCTCTTTTGGCTAATTTCAACGAATTTCCATTTGTATCATCAAATAGATGTTAGGCCACATACATTAAGGACTCGCATCATGGATGTGACACAGACTAGTAAATTCATAAAAAGCAAAATGATAATTTACATCACCTCACCTAACTGCAAAGTCCTGGGGTGGAAAAGTCTGCACCCAAGGCCTTGAACATGGTGTCAGGAGTCATCCCCACTCCCTCCAGTGCCTCCCCTATGTGTCTTCTTATGGACTCTGATTCTGCAAGGTCAGGTGCACATTCTGGATCCATAATTGCATTTCCAGTGGCTGGAGCAGCCCAGCCAGCAGCCTGGTCCCAGTGTCTACAGCTGTGGCAAGGAGGCAGGCCTGTGTTGGACAGACCTGCTTGGTTTTCCAGAAGGAAAAGACTGGGCACCTAGGTCAGTACCTATGAGGTTGATGCTCAGTAGAAGCATGAATGAATGAATGAATGAATGAATGAATGAATAGATAAGCCACCTGGGAGAGGATTCTGGTTGAAAATTTTTTTTTTTCATTTCAGTAGAAGACCCACAAAACACTGAAAACAAAAGCATGAAATGCATTACTTTTTTTTTTTTTTTTTTGCGGTACGTGGGCCTCTCACTGTTGTGGCCTCGCCCGTCGCGGAGCACAGGCTCCAGACGCGCAGGCTCAGTGGCCACGGGTCACGGGCCCAGCCGCTCCGCGGCATGTGGGATCTTCCCGGACCGGGGCACAAACTCATGTCCTCTGTATCGGCAGGCGGACTCTCAACCACTGCGCCACCAGGGAAGCCCCATTACATTTTAATATAATCAGGATAACCTGAACTCGATTGTGAGTGAAATTATCTGATTCCAGGGTTGATATTCCTCACTACTCTGTCTAGTTCAGTCCAAATCCCTTGAATGGCAGCTTTGAAGCCATTTTCTCATGTTCTTTGTGAAATAGGAATGGGGATTATGACCTTCTGTATAAACCTGTGTACAACGGGCAGTGTACATGCACGTTGATGCCAGCCTTCCATCCTGTGAGTTAAATAATTCTGACTAAAATGTGCCAAATCCTTTGGGGTGTTTCATTCTTCACTCAAAATATCCATATATATCCTGACAAGTTCTCATGACAGCCAAATAGCATGTCTTTCTTACTTTTTCATCTTATGACGATTTCCCTGGTGGCCACTGTAATGCTACTTGCAGTTAATGAAAGGGTATGAAAGGACTTCTAGAAGGTGACATCTGGGATTATTATGTCGTGTACCTTCAGTCCAATGACAGTTAACTCTGGTTTCCCAATATTTAGGTGACCTCCTGAAAAATCAAAACTGGATAATTTTAATTAAAACAGTTTGATAAAATTCATCTTAAAAATTTGAAAGAGGAGTGAGAGAATCTTGATGTCTTGAAATAAAAGAAAATGTTAGGGCAAAAACACTGGCCTTGGACAGACTAAATAGTCCTGTTTCACAGATTTCCTGTGATTTTGTTTGACATGGCCCATGACACATCATCCCTGAACAAGTGATCTTGAGATTCTATTAAGTTTTTGTTTTTGTCTTTCAAAGTATTGTTTACTGTCTAGAGAGAATTTTGCTTTGCTGCTTTATGTACCAAATAACGGAAATATTCTTTCTTTAAAGAAAGAGAAACCATGACAAATTCGTTGAGCCTGGAGTTTAAATATAGAATTCAAATGAGTAAACTCTTGTCCTAATCTACTTCAGACCTCCTGAACCGTTCATCAGACCTTAAAATGAACCTCCTGTGGTCTCTCTTGGGGGAGGGAGGAAGATTAGTGATATGGCTTTTCTTTGGTTTTATAATGAAGATGTTCTGAAATCCACTGAATTTCATAGCTCTGTTCAAGATTCATTTGTATTTGCTGCAAAATCAACCAATCTTAGAAACCCATGGCACTGTCATCTTCCTCCACAGTTTTGATCTTTTCCCACGGGATCAGGAGACACTGAACTTCAGTGAATTAACAAAAATGCACATCAGAGTTGCTGGATTTTCCCCAGTATTGTTTCTTCCAGCCTGAACTTTGTCAAAAGAGTCATCCTGGATTCTAAAACTTCCCACTTCCCATGGCTTTATGGGCATCCAGTGTACAGATGGGTATACATTGTACAGATTTGCCAGTGTTATGGGAGTGAGGGGTATGTTATGAACTGTAAGCAGAAAGTAGCCCTCTGCACATTCGTGAATGTTGCCTGCCCAAACACCAAGGGAGACAGAATTGCAGAGAGAACAAACACTAACCCATTTTTATTCAATTCAAAATTAATAAAAGGTAGTAAGAATTGCATTGCTTTAAAAAATGTCACAGTACATTTAAAAATACAGAGAAAAATTTGGAATAACTTAAATGTAAATAAATTTTTCTGGATCCAAAATAACACAATGAGCTCTAAACAAGAATAAGTTGGGTTTGTGTATATTACCACAGAAGAGTGACAATGGTCTATAGTTAGGTGAACTAAAAGCATGACGTTGTACAGCAGATCTCTAGAACTTATCTTGGAATATTGAATTATTGGGCACCTCCTTATTAAGGCTTCTATCATATGCCTCCTGTTTGCCTATCCATTCTCCTCTTTTGCTATTATGACATTTCCCCCCACCCCTGCCCTCCATCATCTTTCTCTCTCTCCCTCCTTACGTCCCTCTTTCTTTCCTATTCCAGCCATATTAAAATTCCTATAGCCTAGAAGTCATCGTGCACCCTCTTGAAACCTTACATGTGTTCTGTTTTCCCTGTTTGGAACATACAACTTTGTTCCTTCCTATTCTCCCACATCTCTTTTGCCCAATTTAACTTTTTCATCCTCTGATCTCAGATACAATAACAGTGCCCTCTGTGGTTTCCCCATGATGCCACGTGGCGATCTGGTTTCTCTCTGCCCTTCCCACTAGCCAGGGTCTCCTGGATCTGGTTTCTCTCTGCCCTTCCCACTAGCCAGGGTCTCCTGGATGATTCTGTATTCACCACTGTTTCTACTGCATCCAGCATAGGGCTGGGCTGTGCATGAAGAGCACTGAATGGAGGAAGGAAGGAGCACATCGGATCAAGTCAGTCTCCTGATCAGAGCCCTCCCAAGGTTTCCTGTTCCACCTAGAATGAAACCTAACCTTCTTTTCAGTGAGTGCAGTGCCTGCCAACCACTATACGCTCTTTCTTCATCCACTCTGGGCGTGGAGCTCGTTTCTTTGTCATCCCGCTCTACGCCATGCCCACTCCCGCCTCCTAAGGGCCTCAGCACCAACTCCTTCTCCTGAAAGAAGTAGAAGCTTTCCTTTTTGGTTAGATCTCAGCCCAGAGGTCACCTTCCCTGACCCCTGCTCCATGCTACCCTGCTCTGACTCATGTGAGCCCTGGTGACAGATGTTCCTTTCTTTTTATTTACTTGTTCTTTTGTCTGTCTCTCACCCACAACCTGAAAGATCTCTCTGTGGACACTCATACTCTGTGTTTTATCACTGCTGCCTCTCTTAGAAGGAGACCTTGCCCATCAAAAGTTCTCAGATATTACTGACTAAATAGGTGAATGAATGGAGAAAGGAATATTCATTTTCTCATCCTGCTATAGTTTAACATGAAGTCTTAGGTCTTGAGAGTAAAAGAAAAAGCTAGAGGTAGGCAAACTGACAGTTGAAAAATGGGAGCTGATAGTCTGATTTTGGGCCGGGGGAAAGACCAAAATCGGTTTAGATAAAATAGCTGGGAGGACATAAACAACATCAAGGATTTTGATAAAAGTTACAGCAATATATCTATATCCACCAGAGTTACTGATCAGCATGACAATTTTGAGTTATTGGGGTGAATTTAATTTCAGATCAATAGTCTCTATTTTGGAGAGAGAAGAGTAATATTAGAGGTGGAAATGCCTAACGGTTAAGAACCAAATTAACATGGCTGTGAGTTTGGCCAAGGTGACCAGCTGTGGAGCAGTGTGTGTGTCACCTCACCTCTGTAAGCTGCCTTTTCCTTCCCATCCACAGGTGAGCATCCACTGTCCCCTTCCTTCCTGTACTATCACATAGGACTCTGGGAAAGTTTAACGGGAGAATGGCATTAGGGCGTTTTGCAGGGCCAGCATCTTAACAAATTTGAGTAATTGTTTATTCACTTAAGTAATAATAATAATTAATGATTTCTTAAGAAGTTTTTCTGCCCCAAATGTTAACATGTAGAAAGATAGAGTATATGAAGGCTAAACTGCAGTTCTCAGAACAAGCCACTTCCCAGAGCATCTCTCCTAGAGAGACCAGCCCTTCTGCATGAAGTTCTCATGTGCATATATACCACCAAACTATCCACCTTTTGACATTTTTAATGGAAACACTCAAACCATTAAGCTAGAATGTGCTGTCCATGATTTCACAAATATTTAGTTAACAATCATGGGAATTGTACCTGGCAGTGTGGCACAGAAACAGTTCAGCACTTGGATGCACACATGTCCTGGGCCATCAGTAAATATAACAATCTGTGAGTAAAATGTGACCGACCCAGAGCGTCTGGGCTACCCTAGAGACCACTTCAGGCACTTATAAAAATAATACTGTCCGTGACTATAGTCGAGGTTTTTGGCCAGCATCTAATGTCCAAGAAACCCCTGTCTTACACTAAAACCCAAGTTATTTTTATGGCAGGTGTCACTGATGGGAAGATAGAAAAGAAAGTAGAAATGGCAAGAGGTCCTGCAGCACATTGTAAAATCCTGCCTTGTTGAGTGGCAGGTGCAGCCACCTTAGCTATTCTGCTGTAACCTTCTAGAACACTGTGAATGTCAGGGTAATGGGAACCCAGTCATGCCTCCCTCACACCTCGGTTGCGACTCCTTACTTTCCAAAGCCTCGTCTTCTCTCTCCTTTCATTGAATCATCACTAACTCTGGGAGAGGAAGTCACACCCTGCAATCTCATATTTTATGTTGGATGAAATGAATCTAGGGCGACTTGATCAGAATAAAAGACTATTAGGAGCAGCCTTATTAAATTGCTATTTTTGTAGGTTAAAAAATGGTCTGATAGTTCAGCATTTCTCTTAGGTGTTATGGCCAGTCCCTGTTAATTGGGAGGCGACCTCAGGTGTAACACATTAGCCTGTATGCTCCCAATAGGTTGTACAGCTGATTCAATTAATGACTATTAAATGTATAAATTAACTGTACAGGATCCTAAAAGCAAATAAAGTAACTAATTAATAAGGAAAAACCCAAAAACAATCTAGTCATCAGAACAATGGACTTTCATATGCAGATTACCGCAGCAGTGTGGGAAAGCAGCCCTTAGGTCTGCCCTCTAACTTCAGTTATTTCTGAGGGATTAAACCTGTTACTTTTGCCAAACATGGTTAAAATGAGCTATGAGAAACCCCCTGAAGGTTTTAATGCCGCGTGACTTCACTCTGTGCTCATTCCTTAGGTCTGGGCCTGGATGCCAGACCATCCGAGGATTAATTAGCACACTGGCCACAGGGAGCAGAGCCTGGGGAGAGTAGGGAGCTGCCAGGGTCTCTGCCTCAGCTGCATCACTGAGCCTGGGGAGGATCATCCAGATGCCAGGCCCAGACCCTGTGCTCTGCCTGCCAAGGCCCTGGTGGTGTAAGCCAGCTGGCACAGAGTGTGCGCAACCCTCGAGTTTGCGGCCAGTTAGTTGCGCGAAACACTTTAGGACCAGGGTTGGCGCAGGAGGCATTTCTCAGGAAGGAGCTGTTGTCTGACCTGAACCTTGCCAGTTCTGCATTCTCAAGCAGTGTCTGATGCAGCCTGTCCCCTCCCTGGGGGAGTGAGGTACAATGGCACACTTGGGTAGAAGACCCAAAAGCTAACAGAAGGAAGCTCCTGCAGCCTTGCTCCCTTTACACGTTGTTTGTGCCCTGTTGCTAATTGAAGATCAGTCTCCTCTCCATTAAACGTGTTCAGTGCACAAAGCAGAAGGTATTTTCGCTTGTGTAGCTGCCTCTTCTTATCTTTAGAGAGAGAAGATGTTCTTCTATCTGTAATACTTAAAAGATTTGCTTTATGTCTAGTAACTTTCTAGGGTGTTTGCCTCAAACTCTTGCTGGGTTGAGCTGGATTGACCTCATTTAGCAGCTAGCTGGGTCTTGGAGGGGAGCATCTAGCACAAATCAGTGTGCCTTGGTTGAAACTGATATCTCATGATCATTCCACTAGGGTAGTTAGAAAGTTGCATGCCTGGCTGTTCCTCAAGGACTGGTTTGGTTTGGGGAACTACAGACTGCCGAGTACCCAAGATAATGGGGTATGCTGTGAGGCACTGGGGAGCTGCCTCACGAATGGAGCCTCCTGCTGTACTTGTTTTTGGCTTTCCTTCCTTGCCAGCTGTATGAGCCTCCCACGCCATGGCTTCATCATGTGTACATCTAATGAGCCGTGCATGGAAGCTGCAGGTCTTAGAAGGGGCAATTCACTGAGTGCAGCTCTGACCCAATGTCTGGAGCCCTCCCTGTCATTCTGCTCCCAGGATGCTGCACTGGACCTCCTTGCCCAGAGGTTTCTTCACTCATTTTTGTTGATAATCAAATGTTTATCTATCTATATTTTTTGATGATGCCCAGATCGTGTACCCAATGTCTTACACTTGGATTTGTGTGATCCAGAGTAGCTGACCAAGACCACTCACTCACATTTTCATCATGGACATATCATGTTGGATGAGACTGGTCATATTTGGCTAAAAGCATTTTGACTTAAATAATTTCTAAATTCCCATTCTGGTCATCAGGTGGTGAATGATTAAAACTTGGCAGCTGGGCCTAAGAATCCCAAGAACAATATTAAACAATGTGTAGATTCCTAAGCCCATTGGAGATCTACTAGATTAGAATCTGTCAGCCTGGAGCCCCAGAATGTTTTTTAACAAGTTTCCGGGTACTTCTGTTGTGGTCCCTCCATGAACCTACTATTAGACATCATTGGGATCTAGTACACCCCAAAACTTTTGCTCCACTCACCCCACAGAAATTAGCGATTCTCCTTGGATTTTTTTGGATGTGGAAGCTTCATGAGCATGTACCTTTTTTTTTTTTAACATCTTTATTGGGGTATAATTGCTTTACAATGGTATGTTACTTTCTGCTTTACAACAAAATGAATCAGTTATATATATACATATGTTCCCATATCCCTTCCCTCCTGCGTCTCCCTCCCTCCCACCCTCCCTATCCCACCCCTCCAGGCGGTCACAAAGCACCGAGCTGATCTCCCTGTGCCATGCAGCTGCTTCCCACTAGCTATCTACCTTATGTTTGGTAGTGTATATAGCATGTACCTTCTGATCTCTCATTACTGTTTCCATTCCAAGCCTTGGGAACCTGATTTAAATGTATGAGTTATTTTTGGAGTTAAAATATTAAATATTTTTATGGTTAGGAGATGCCTTCTAAAACTCTTCATTTTTCCTGATATTTGACACCAGCTAATTTTAATAGCTGGCTTATCAAACTAATAGCTGTGAAGGACTCCGTGTACAGTTCCCAGTTAAGGATAAAATGCTGTGTTTTAGCCTTTTAGGACACTGGGAAATAAAACCAGGCATTGATGAACATGAGTAGACATTTATGTAGAGACAAAAGTCTGTGAATGGAGACAGTCTTCTAATACAATGCCAAGTTCCTGTCCCTATGTCTGCCCCAAGCCAAGCTGACATCAGGACTGGCTAAATAATTTGCAGGGCCTAGTGCGAAATGAAAATGAGGGGCCGCTTGTCCAAAAATTAAGAATTGCAGGGTGGTGGCCGCAGATCATTAAACATGGGCCCTTCTAAACATGGGTTCCTGTGTGAAGCCAACCCTGGAATTGGTCTCATTTATTAGCTCTGAGAAATATTTCCTCTTTTTTTACCTGTTTATAAGATGGCCTCAAAAGAGCATCTACATAATAATAAGAAGAAAAGAGTTCTGAACTACTGTACAAAATTTTGAGGTAGGTAGACTCAGTTTTAGGGTTCTGTCTTTTTTTTTTTTTGAACCAGTGTTAAATTTGTTTCTACTTCACTTGTGTGAAAGTTTATCCGACCACTAGAGGTATATCTCTTCTTTACTACCACCCCAGAAGGAGCTTCCATTGGGATCTTTTAAAAAACACCAGCCCCATGATCTGAGATTTCAAGCTGGAGTTGAAGCAGTGCAGTGCCTGCTGTTGTTTAGACATTTCCATTGTCTGAAGTTGAAGGTTTTTGTGGGTGGTCCCCCTCTGTTCGGTGTCACTATCAACAAACGTGTGGAAAGAAGAAATAAGCACAGATGAGGACAAGCTTCAATCAGCTCTGCTTTAATTAGCGAGTTGGTTGCATTTGTAGCACAGGCAGAATCAATTAGGGAGCTGGGCTAGGAGACAGCACTGGCCCTGCCATCCGCCCAGCCTGGAGAATGTACGTAGGTGGCTCCATCGAAGAGGAAGAGATGCTGTCCCTGGCCTCCTCCTAAACAAGGCTCCAAGACTGCTTATTTCACCCAACTGTTTTTAGTTCTTTTATTTTCCAAGAATTCCTCCTATCTGCCAGGCTCTCTCTGCCTCATCTATCCACTCTCTTCCTTTTTTTCAAGGGCCTGCCCCTCTGAGGTGTCATTGTGTGGGTTTTTCTGGTTCCCTTGAAGGCAGGGACCATCTCTTCCACTGTCCCTACTGCTCCAGGTCAAGAGTGAAGCATGCAATGGGCACTTGATAGCATGTCTGTCTGTCGTATGGAGCAACCTGGTATTTCTGCAAATTGAAAGGTGGCTTCAAGGCTGATTCCAAAATTTGGAATTCTTCCACAAATGTGGACATGCTAGGAAGAGGGGGCTCATCTACAGCATTGAGGCTTTGTCTGTGTAATGATGCTTTCATTTTTAACATTTCTTATTATACAAAATAATAAAGAATGTTGATAGGCAAAAGGAAGAAAATTTTAAAAGTCACATGTAATCTTACCAAAATGAACTCACTATAATACCATTGTGTTTATCCTGAAGGCCGTTATATCAGATATATGTGCTTTAAAAAAAGGTAGATTGTAACTTCTTTAAATGTCTTTTAAAATTAATAGCAAGTTGTGATAACCCTTCTAGTCCCTGAAATACTCTTTACAATATTTTAGATGGCTACAGAGCATTTCAACCTCCTTATTGTTGAAAATATAGTTTGCTTTCCTTTTTTTTGCTCCTATAAATAATGCTGTAATAAGCATCTGTGTATAAATATTTGCATATTTTCTTGATGAATTCCCTATAAGAAATTCATAGAATTGAACTTGGGTCCAATCATATTTAACTTTTGCATTCATATAAGGCTTTTTATATATTTTAGTTTGTCCATTGATTCAACAAGTATTCGAGTGTCTGCCTTGGGCTAGCTAGGCACCATAAGGGTGTTGGGGCCATAATGTGAGCAAGACAAATGAAGTCCTTTCTCTCATGGAGATGCCAACTATAAATATACATCTCTTCATAGCTGAAGTTTTCAGGGCTTGTCATTGTGTTTGGAATGAACTAAAGCTGTGACTTCTGTCTGGTCTCATATACTACAGTTGATGAAAGCCTCCTTCCTCCAAGAAGCAAACTTGAATCAAATCAAGGTTTTTATAAAGTTTATGAACTTGGACCTTCAGAAATGTCAGAAAGATGTGAAGAGTGAGGGCCTGCCTGTTTACACACACACAACAGCATCTTGCCAGGCAAGACACAAAGCAAGTGCTTCTGTCCAAGTAGCATTTGCACTGTGGCTTTCCTCAGTCTCTGGAAGGTTCTCAGAATTGGCTCCCTCAGAGGCCTCACAAGGAGGATGATGAACTGATAAGACAGGGAGTCCTCCTGGACCCCACCTTGCCCTGCTGTGCAAAGCTTCTGTGGAGGCACCGGTTCCACTTCAGGTATTTCCAGATTGCAGAGAATATCCAATTCTGTGCTCATCATCATCATCATCTTACATGGGATAGTTAGTGCTTCTGCCATTGAAATGAGGTTGTAGCTCAACTGACTACCTAGTTTGAATTAATACTCATTGTTCACATCTAGGAGATCCATCTTGTCTCTAATTTGGCGCTAGTATTAAACAGCTACTACCTCCAGACACTTCAATTTGTAATATACACCGTTAAGGAGAAATGGGGACTGACTCAGACACAGTTCTATCAGGTCTGTACTTTCTCCCCCAAATTGCAAACATCTGGACCTGCCTCTTTAAAACCAGCTTTATTGGGCTATTGTGTTTTCACGTTTGAGAAACACAGTCTGCCTTCCCCACTGGAATCTAATGACAGTCTAATTCACTTTGTGGTAGTGGTGTCACAAGATGTGTACAAGTGCTTCTCTCTGCAGCATGTAGAGGGGGAGCACACGTAGTGAGAAGATAAGAAACAAAGGGTAGCTTTCCCCAGGCAAGAAAAATCACAATATGTCCCTAAAGAGTTAGAGAAAAGGGTTTCTGGAAAATAGGTGGTCCAGGGGGTGGTTTGAGACCTAGCAGAAAAGAAAGAGTGTACCCAAGACAGAAGAGAAGGTAATAGTGATGACCACAGCATTTATTGGGTGCTTTATATACATCAGCCTCAGCTTAAGTACTCATGCCCTAGGTCCGTGACATATGTGCCCAAAAGATGGTGTAAAATTAAGCCAGGGGCTTTCTCAAACTCCACTGGAGCATGGGAGAATTATCCCAGGGTTGGGGGTGAAGGAGGGTTTGTTGTCAGGAGGAATTACATCATGATGAAGAGTCCATATTTATGTGAAATCATCTCGTGGCCTAGTATCAGTCAGGTCGGAAGGCAGGAATGGAAATCCTCTGGGCCTCTGACAAACAACCTACTGCAGTTTGGGTTTGGAGCTTGTTGGCGATGGGACCATTGCAATGTGTGAAGGCTTTTTTGGAAATTTCCATGAGGAATTTGGCGTCAGAATGAGACAGACATGATCACTGGGACACTGCTCCTCTATTCAGTCTGATTTTATATTGACATGAGCAGTATCCCTATTTTAGGAGAAGGCGAGTGGCATCATGTCTGTTACCCATAGAGCTGAAGATTGGAGAGCTTCCACAGAGCACTCATACCTGTAGCTCCTTAATTGTAGTTTGTCACCTGGTGGCCACAATACAAAGTAACCTAACAAAGCCAAGCATGTTTGATGAACACCTGCTCTCTAGCTATCTATTAGAATTCTGCACTCCCTGGGCACTGACAGATGCTAGGTGTGACCCAGGCAGCAAGAAACAGGGACCTGCACACTTCCCATATCTCCTTTGCTCACATGCACAATCTTGTTCCATTGGATCTCATCAAAAAACATAGATTCAACAGTAAAATTATTAAGAATTTCAAGATAGTGACAGCGTAGCATTAAACCAAGCATGGGCCCTTTGAGCATGGGGCGCTCTGTGGCTGCATATGTCATGTACCCATGAAACCAGCCCTGCATGACATCCCTAGGGCTCTGTATGCTGCATCTTGTCAGGGATGTCGAGAGCTGCACCCTGTGTATTGGAAGGGGCCGATTGCGTATGGGTTTAGATATGGGGCTCTGCACTTTGAAACCCACCTTCCTCTTACTTGCTCTGCCATCCTGGGCAAGTATTTCACCATTCTAAGCCTCCATTTGCCTACGTGTAAAATAGGAACCTAATAGTACCTTTTAGGGGTGTTTAGGAGGATCAAGTGAGGTTATGGATGAAAAATACCCAGTGCCCAGCACACAGTTATCATCCGGCCAGTGCTGGCTGCCATTGGAGGAATTGGGTGAGGCAATTTCTGCAAGCCTTCCCATGGCTGCAGCAACCCTTGTCCAGATGTAATGGGCACAAAATTTGGGTCTGCTTAACTCAAGTGACCTGGATGGGCATCATTGATAGGTGGTTGTTAGCCTTTCCCCCAAGTAACCCCAGCCGGGACCACTGGCTCTCAGTGACTCTGTGGATGGGGAATTGTGTTGTCTCCCGATGGCCATTTTATATATTAATCCCCTGCTTTTAATTGGGAGGGCTCAAACATTCCATTATAATTACATAGGGAAAAACATGATTGCTATTATCACAGAGAGAGTTATCAGTATTGACTCAACTAAATCAAATGCTGGTGGAGGGAGAGGGTTGTTTCTCCAGGACCCTCCACTGGCCTGGATGTTGTGACTGTTTCACAGAGATAAGCAGCCTCGCCGTGCCTGCTGGCATCGGGCATAGGCAGCCGTGGCGCTCGTGCTGGTTCATCTCCCCAGGCTTTAAGCTGCACTAATTGCTTTGGAAGCGAGGCCTTCTCCTGAGCAGCAGCATATGCTGCATGAGTGCCTAAAGCAAAGATAAAAAGCCAGCCACCTCCTCCTTTATTGAAGTTTAATAATAAAATGGAACCGTCACCATTCCCAATAAATGGTTTATTTTAATTTAGAAAAATAATGGAAACTGGCCACCTTCTGGCACACAGTTGTTGAGGACTCTTTTCCTGGCTTGGCTAATTCTGAACCTCCTGTTCTTTGGTAGCTTGCTCTGAAAGACACTGAGGCCTTGGTGTCGGTAAAATCAACCATGTGTCTCTCCATTTAATAAAACCTGGCCCTTAAAGGGTGAAATAAGTCATTTTTCAAGGTGGATTAGACTGTAAAGTTGTAAACCAGGAAGTTGACATAGGTGTTTAAGGTGTAAAGTTTTGCAGGATTTTTTTTCAAATATTTCTTTTAACAAATATGAAATTAAAGTAGTCTCACATGTTTCTGTCATTGCAGTTCTTTCAGATGATTTTTCCTGTAATAATAGTGAGAGGTCAGCTTGATAGCTCTTGCATTAAGAGGGAAAAGAAGGCATAGATGAAGGCAGTTTCTTTACTAAGGCTTATAGAGGGGGTGAGTGGCAGAGTGGGAGTTGGAATTCAAGACATCTGGCTCCTGCTTGCTGCTTCTAAGGCACTGATGCTCTCACTTTTCTACCCAATACACAGAAGCTTTCCCATCCCCATTTCATAGGGAGCAAAATTGAGGCCTGAGAGCCAAAGCTACTTGCCTCGGGGTGTCATAGCCGGTAAATGGACTAGCCAGAACTAGGACTCAGTCTCTTGAATCCCAGTTCAGTTTGATTCTTGCGAAGTCCATGGGGTCTATATACCAGTTGCTAACATACAAGTATAATATGATTGCATTAAATATAAACATTTTTGATCTTACAGTAAGTCGCCAGACCTGAGAATAGGAAAAGAAATCTGTATTGATAAGAAGGCTGCAGGGCAGTCAGCCAGGCCCCTTCATTCCCTTTCAGACACTACCCTTGGAGTGCACACAATTAGAGTTCATCTTCAGCAAATTACTCCAGGCCATGGGGAGCAAAAGCCATGGCTGTTCCATCCATGTGCCCCACGAGTGTGCTGTGTAGGAAGTGCCTGTCTTTGTCTGGCATGGGCACTCAGACAATGTGCAAACCAGGTAATGCAATGACAGTGATTAAGAAGGGGAGGAGGGGGGCATAGATGAGATGAGAAGGATCATTGTAATGCAAGGGGGTCTTTGGGGAGGTATTGTCTCAGCCAGGGTTATTGTGATGGGCTTGGTCATCAAGGTCCTTTGGATTGAGTGGCCTGAATACAGCTAAATCTGGTCAGGCAAAGAGGCAAATTTATTGACTTGCTTACCTGAGAAAACTAAGCATGGCTGGATCTAGGGGCTCAAGCCATGCTGTCTTGACTGTATCTCACCCCCTTCCATTGTGGGCTCTGTTCTTCTTGGCTGTTACCTTTATTCAGATGATCTCTTCCTGTGCAGTGGCTGCTGGCAGGACCAGCCTGACTCCCTGACCTCTCAGTAATCTCAATGGAGAGAGTCTTCTTCCTCACGTTCCAGTAGAAGCCCAACTGTGGCCTCTGGGATGGAATTCACAGACTGGACAGGGCTGATCAAAGGGCCCACCCCTTGATCTGGGAAGGAGAGAGAGAGATGTTAGCCTCATCCAGTTTATATAAATTATGGGGTGGCAGGGAAGAAGGAAAATCAGAAGAAGGGGAAAGGATGCTGGACAGGCAAAATCACACATAGCCACTGGCCTTAGAGTTTCCTCTGACTCACCATTAGTCAAGAGGAAGGACCAGACTAGCCCTTGTGTCTCCAGGTCAGTATTATCCAATAGAACTTTATGTGATGATGGAGATATTCTTTAATCTTCACAGTCCAGTGCAGTGACCACCAACCATACGGGGCTGTTGAGCATTTGAAATGTGGCTTGTGTGATCAAGGAACTGAGTTTTTAATTTTAGGTAATTTTAATTAAATTTAATGTAAATAGCTACACGTAGCTCATGGCTACCATAATGGACAGAGCAGCTCTTAGTGGAGGTCATATTGCAGGAGATGGTTCCCTGGAAGGCAAGACCCCCTGTCCCCACTTTGGAGGAGAGTTGGGCTGAGGGTTAAATGCAGAGCGTGGAAGACCGGGATGATGAAGTTGAGTTGGTTTAGGTTGTGGAGTAGGAGGAAAGGGAGTTTGGTCGTGAGGGAGAGAACAGGGAGGAAGAAATAAAGGGAGAAACTTTCATCTGTGACATCATTTGGAAACCTCTAACTTGAGGAAATATTTTTTCTGTCTCATATATGAACCCAGTTTCTACCAGGAAGAAACAAAATCACAATTGACCTTGTTATAATAGCAAATTGAGGGGAATTCCATGACATGTTATTGCATTTTACTCTAAATGTCCAACAATAAAAGCAACCATTGCCTGAAGCAACATTCTGCACATGACATGCAGCTACACATGGAGTAAAAGAAAAATTGGTGTGTTATTAAAAAAAACTGTAAACTTGTGTGATTGAACACAATTAAATGCAGTAGACAGAAATGACATCAAATGAATAGAACGAACCAAGGCAGCGTCCAGTCACTGGGATGTGAATCTGGGGCTGGTTAAAGACCAGACTTTCTGATGTGCCTGTCATCCTGCTCTGTGTCCTGTAGGGTATGTTGGGGCCACCCTGAGGTGGTGCTTGTCAAGCCTAAGTCCTCTTGGTGGTCACCACTCACCCACAAGTCGGGTTTCCAAGGGGGGAGGTTCTTGGAGAAGGCAGACTGATTTGCTCTGGTCCCCTCTTGCCCACCTGCAGCGGGATGCATGGGCTTCCGCAGATTCAGTCAGCTTCCTAGGTTTGTCCACCGAGTGCTCGTGGAGAACATGCCATGAGCTCGGCATCCTGCTGGGCCTTAGGCATCAAGCAAGAATAACAGAGAAGCAGGAAACTTGGTTCCTGGATGTGTGGTTTGCCTGGGTCCCTGGTCCTCAGCATGCCACTTGATAATCACCTGTAGACTCAGCTGCAGCCCAAGTGCAGGGATTAAGAGCAACCATACTGGAGACAAACTGGCCAGGTGTATGTCAAGCTCATAGCCAGTGCCTGGCATGCAGGCTATCCCCCCCACCCCCCATCAAAAAAAAAAGAGCAGCAGGTGTGTAGTGGAAAGAAGGAAGGCATGAGAGCCGCTGAAGCCAACCTGGGTAGAACCTGTGCCAGGCAGCTTGGAGGTATGTGAATTTAGGCGCAGTACTGGACCTCAGTCTTAGCATCTGCAGAGTGGGATGATGGAACTTCACAGGGTTGTTGTGAGGACCCAGTTGACTGGTGTTTGTTAAGGACCTAACATAGAGCAGGCTTCCAGAACCGCAGCTGCTCTGGTAAGCATGAGATCATGGTTGCTGGAAGGGTTGGACCAGGGAAGAGGTCTTGTGGGTGGTATGAGGATCCCCAGGGTGATTTGCCAACTTCACATCCAGCCTTGATTCATGTTAGGCTTAGGTGTCATTAAAGCTGATCACCAGGGCTTCCCTGGTGGCACAGTGGTTAAGAATCCGCCTGCCAATGCAGGGGACACGGGTTTGAGTCCTAGTCCGGGAAGACTCCTCATGTCGCGGAGCAGCTAAGCCCGTGCGCCACAACTACCGAGCCTGCACTCTAGAGCCCACGAGCCACAACTACTGAAGCCTGTTCTCCTAGAGCCCATGCTCTGCCACAAGAGAAGCCACTGCAATGAGAAGCCCGTGTACCGCAACAAAGAGTAGCCCCCACTCGCCACAACTAGAGAAAGCCCGTGTGCAGCAACGAAGACCCAACACAGCCAAAAATAATAAATAAATAAATTTATTTTTTAAAAAATAAGTAAAGCTGATCACCATAAGGATCCCACTCAAGCTTTCCAGTCCAGTTTGCCAGCAAACCTGCAGTCCATCCTGATGACCAGAAACCCCAGGCAGAGCAGCATCTTAGAACCATCAGTCATGTCCTAGGATCAGTCTCTATGATGCTTCGATCACTTTCGGAGTCCTCAGGCAGACACATTATGAGTGGGTGTCACCATGTGGATGCTGATGGCACACTTGGAGCACTGTTGGGTCTCAGGCACAGTAGGAGAAAGGAAGCCACTCCTAGGCCAGGAAGTCACTGGCAAACCTTTACCACTAACCCAGCCCTCTTGCCCCTCTCCCTCCTAGTGACTTTTCCAGCCATTTCCCCAGAAGACAAGGGTTTAGATGCCTTTGGAAAGAGAATAATTCATTTCAATAGAAAAGATACAGTTTTGGAATGGGTCAGTTGGAAAGTGATGCCAGGTGCTGTGTTGCTGTGGACATAGGCTTTGGGCCAGTGAACCATCATGTACATTCCTGTGTACCTGGGCATGCACCTGGGCCCGCTCTTGCCTCTTTGTTGGGAAGCAGAAATGTTTGGGTTTCACAGTCACTTTCTTTGTCCCCTTTACTTTCCAGCTAATGCTGGGCTTCTGTGGAACGGACATAGCAGGAGGTCCTGGGGCTGCTCCTGAAGAGGCTTCTTCCCATCTGCCTGTTCCTCGAAGCCCTCTCTATTTGTAGCCTGGATTTCCTTTCCATAGTCACAGTTCTCATGCTGTGATCCAGTCTCTAGCCTCACTCTTTGGCTCTTTGGAGGTGGCTATTGAGCACCTTCTGTGTATCAGAAACGTGGTAGATGTAGGGGACAATAGACAACCAGACATGCCATGTCTTAGGAACATCACAGTCTTAAGTGGGGAGGGAATCTAATCAGGCGATTACACACCTGAAAGTGCTAAGTGCATGGTGGATTTGAGCCTGGTGTGCCAGCCTGGGCTTGCAAGGAAGCATTCCAGGCTCTCAGGTGGGTGTTCTGGGAAGGTTCCCAGGGCAGGAGGGGGTGACGTTCAAACTGAGACCCCAAAAGTAGGTAAGAGAGACCATCACGATGGGGAGGGGAGGGCAGAAAATGGATGGAGAGTGTGTTCCCAGTGGAGGGAGGGCATGCATGGAGTCTTAAAAAATCATCAAGAGTGGGAAAATAGAGGGTGGGAGAGTGGAGAGTCATGGGAGATGAAACTGGAGAGGAAAGCAGGAATTTTCAACAAATTGCATACTTTTCACCAAAATCTGAACTTCTTTTCCCCTAAAATGTAATCAAAGCTAAAAAAAAATACACATGGAAGGTAAATTTCATATTGAATAAGTTCTTATGTTTTGAATTTGAAAGGCAGAAGCCAAATTATGACCATTTGGGTCTGAGAATCATTGGTTTTGCCTTGGCATGTGCTTGTTCATTCAAGGTTGGTGTTTCATATAACAGGACAGATGCTAATGGATTTTTTTGCTTTGCTGTTTCAGCACTTCAGGGAGCATCTAGACAAACTTTTTGCCAAAGGAATCGGAATGCTGGATATAGCTCTGAATGAGGCCTTCAACATTCTCAGTGATGTAAGCTCCTCTTTGATTTGCCTTTCTCTTCTCCAGGAGAATAGATGGGATTTTTTAAAAATTTGTGGACCAGCATTATTGTTAGCCCTGGCTGTCACTGAGCAGTATTCACAGGCATAGAATGTGGGGAAGGTAAGGCTGGCCATATGAGTGATCTGGTGAACCAGGTCCACCTGGTGAAGCCATACCAGCCCCCTGCTGGGCAGAGTTGATGGTGCAGTCTGGTCAGGGGACTCACCTGACACACTCATTGACTCTGGGGCTGTTAGTGTCTCAACACTAGAGCACCATCTAATGCAGATTTCTTTTCACCTGGAAAACTCTCAGTTTCTTCATGGAGTAGACTCACTTCTTACTGTGTCACACTGAGTCCCTGCCTGTGGCGCTGTTCAGAGGGAGAAGGGCTTCTCTGTGTGGTGTGTTTAGGGAGTGCTACAAGCTCTACCTATCCCTCCCTCCAGCCCCCTGGAGATTCACAGTATGCAGTGCACACTCAAGGCTTCAGTAAGTACTGCAAAAAAGAATGCCGCTTCACCTGCTGTCTCTCCCACTTCTTTGAACAAAGAATCCTTTTTTCAAGTAGCACCTGTTAACATCCTGTGAAATATGTTGGGGAAGCTTGGGTTGGTTATTCTTCCCCTTGAATGCAATTGTGTTAGGCTAGAACAACATGCATCTTTGTGATCTTTTTACTCTGGGAGGGCAGTAGGAAAAGAAATGACTATATTAATGCAGGTTCTGTATCATTTATTTAACTACTATATATTGCATGCTCTTTAGTGTCAGACACTGGGAATAATACACCAGTGAACAGAATAGACAAAGGGTTTGCTTTAATGGACCTAACATCCTACTGAAAAGGTCAGCAACCTATGGCCCAGGAGACAAATCAGCCTGCATCTTGTTTTTGTAAGTAATGTCTTATTGGAGCACAGCCATGCCCACCTGATTATGTATAGACTGTGGCTGTTCTTGCACTACAATGGCAGAGTTGATTAGTTTCAATAGATACCATGTGGCCTGTAAAACCTAAAACATTTACTATGTCGCCCTTTACAGAGGTTTTCTGACCCCAGTTCTAATGGGAAGAGACACATGAAGTGAGTAGTCTTAAGGAGAACAATAGCACCACTGTTTCAGTGTGATAGGACTTGCTTCTTTACACAGTGAGGTCAGGGAAGAGCTCTCTGATTATGTGATGTTGGAGTAGAGACCTGAAGGAAGTGAAGGAGCAGCCATAATGGACATCTTGAGGAAGAAATTTCCAACAAGAGGAACAGCAAATGAAAAGGCCCTGAGGCAGGGACGTTTGACATATTTACAATACAGCAAGGAGACCAGTGTGACAAGAGCAAAGTGGGGAAGAAAGAGTGTACTAAGAAATGAGATCACGGAGGTAGCAGGATCATGTGGACCTAATAGACACTAGTGAGGACTTTGGCTCTTGCTCTGCATAGGATGGAAAGTCATTGGAGTCTGAGCAGAGAATGACACAATCCAACTTGGATTTTAACAGTATCCACCGGCTGCTGTATTGATAAACAAGGACAGTAGCCGGAAGGACATTATCTAAGTGACATATAATGGTGGCTTTGGACGAGGGAGGTAGCAGTTAAAATGTTAAGGAGCAGAAAAATAGACACCACTCTAGGTATTTCAAACAGCAGAAGTTGAACTCAGAAAGTTGGTTGCACAGGGGATGGAAAAGCTGAGAAATCAAACAAAGAATGAAACAATCCATGGATTAGTACCAGCAGGAGGTAGCTCCTCTCTAGGGCAGGAAGGACAACAGGATGGAGGGATGCCATCAGAGCCTCCTCATTGTGGCTGTCCAGATGGGAATAAAACCATGGAGGGGGCTGCCCAGCACAAGCTGGAATCCTGGGGAGAAGGGCCTGTCCTGTGGAAGCTAGTGCCTTGGAGGAGATGCTGCTATTGCTGGAAAATGCCCAGGCCCCCAAAGCAGAGAGAAAGGGAGAAATGACTTAGAAATACCTTGGCTTCTCTCTTGTGGCCTTCAGTGTTTGTTCTCCTTAAGACGAAACTTGTCAAAACTGTTGGAGAGCCTGGGAAATGTGGTTTTCAGGAAAAAGACACATGGGATGGAGCTGAAAGCAAACAAGTGACAGCTATGTTGAGCTGTCGCAGGAGCTGGGAGACCAGCTGGAGGCTCAGAGGCCTCGCCTCCAGGTAGCTCTCTGGGCGGCCTGCTGTCAGTTTCCAGGTGGGCATTCACCCAGCACTGCACTTGTTTTGGTGGTCAGTTATGCCTGACTCCATAACTTGAGTTTTTCCCACTCAGCTACAATGGCCTCTCAAGCCAAGGGTAGGCCCTGATTCTAGACTCTTTTACCAATAATATCTACTCACACATAGAAGGCCATTTACGTCTCAGTCCTGAGCCAGTATCATGTACAACTGCAGAGGAGAGAAACATAAGGAGGGAGGGTGTCATTTCAGCTTCCTTCATACAAATTGGAGGCCCTTCCTTCTCACCTCGCTCCAAAGTGCTGTTGGCTACAGATAATTAGCATTTATGTACAACTCGGTGTTTGGGACAGCACATGCCTATTAACAGCATGTTAATAATTAATAAACATAACTGACCAGAGTCAAGGACCAAGTTACATCTTTAAATTCTGCTTTGAACCCTGGGTAGGCACCTTCTCAGGACTGGGAGATGCTGAGCCCTTCATCTCAGCAGGCTTTTGCTAGGGGGTGATATTGAAAGGACTTGCCACATTTGGGAAACTGGTTCTCTTTATTTCTAAATCCTGGTGTCTAGTGCAGGGGGGCGGCTACTCTGAGCTGGGGAGTCCCTTGCTTGGAAATGTGCCCTGCATATTTCTGTTTTTCCTGTTCTTTGGCAGGAGTGGTAAAGGAGTGGAGAGTTAGGAGACACTTCCTGTATTTAAATTTGTGGCTTCTGGAGTCAGGCAGGCTGGGCTGAGAAGCCTGACTCAGAACTTGCTGTGTGACCTTGAAAAAAACTCTGCTCGGTTTTGCCTTTATTTTCCTCATCTGTAAAATGGGGATAGGAATAGACCCAGTACTGGCCACTTAATTTGTGAAGCCCAGTGCAAAATGAAAATGCAGGCCCTTGTTCAAAAGTTAAAAAGAATTTTAGGGGAGTGACAGCAGAGTGTTCAACTAAGTGTGGGGCCCTGTACAGCTATGCATGTCACATGCCATGAAGCTGACCCTGCTGGATGGGGGCTGAGGATTCAGCATGAGGAAGTGGTGCCCTGCTCCCTTTCAGCAGTGCTGGGTTGGGTGGGAAGTGCCATCTCCGTGACCACAGAGACACTAGGCAACCTCAACTTTTGCCAGGTTGCCTATGGTTTCTAGAAGCAGCTCCCACTCTTGATGCTTTGGTACTACTCCCTGCCCAAATCCTCAGGAATATCTGCTTGTCTTCATCTGACCCTTTCTTCTTTTCCTTGCCCTGGCACCTTTTCTCTCCCCATCCATTTCACTCATCAATTTTGTTTTAAGACACTCCTAAATAAAGAAGATGTGGTACATATATACATGGAATATTACTCAGCCATAAAAAGGAATGAAATCGGGTCATTTGTAGAGATGTGGATGGATCTAGAGACTGTCAAACAGGGTGAAGTAAGTCAGAAAGACAAAAACAAATATTGTATATTAACATGTATATGTGGAACCTCGAAAAATGGTACAGATGAACTGGTTTGCAGGGCAGAAATAGAGACACAGATGTAGAGATGTTGAGACAAACGTATGGACACCAAGGGGGGAAAGCGGCAGGGAGGGGTTGGTGTGATGAATTGGGAGATTGGGATTGACATATATACACTAATATGTATAAAATGGATAACTAATAAGAACCTGTATAAAAAAATAAATAAAATTCCAAAAAAAAAATACACTCCTAAGTCAGTGATCCCACTGCATGCCCAGTGGAGTGCTGGTCTGCCACAAGGCTCTGATGTAGGTGTTGTGGTCAGGGTGCAGGATGCCATCCTCCTTTTGGAGACTCACAATACACTTGTGCTACTAGAGGCCTTAGAAGTCCCACAGTGATCAGACCTTTTAAAGTGTGTCTATACCAGCACCCAAACTTATTGACCCAGGAACTCTTTACATCATATTACAACCTCAGGATAGAACCTTGTAGAAATCACAGCTTACCAAGCACACCTTCAGGCATAATAATATCTTTTTATCCTTTAAGAGGGTGTATTGCACTCCCAACACCTCTAATAGCCAGAGAAATCTCCAACACGTGGATTTTTTCCCTTGAAACCTGATGAGAGAAGTATTTTTGAACCAGGGAAACCTTCCACACACCTGCTTGCTCTGTCTTCACCTGTAAAACTCCTCTGGGGTCTGGCCAGTCAGAAAGTCTGAGGGGTTGAATGTAAATTCCAGAAAGCGAGAAATGGAAGGAACAAAAATGTTACAAAATGTCCCTGCTTGAGATTCATTGACAGTTGGCACCATATTCTTTTGAGTGTACATTTATCCCAGAGAGAGAAACATTTCCATCCCATCCCTTGCCATTGGGCTTTTAAATAGCCGAACACTTTGAAAAACAGAGATGGTTAATCTCCCGTGAAAATGAAGCTTTAGCTATTTTCCACTTCATCAATATGACCTTTAGTGATATAATTCTCTTCCTGTGTATTATGCCTGCCTTTGCAAGTCAGTATGAAATAAAAAGCTATTTCTTGAACACACAAATACACATTCTCTCTCTCTTTCTCTTACACACAATTTGAAATGACAATTATGGTTAGAGCTTAGAATGGTTCAGAGGTTACTATAACTAAATGAAGTTAATTCTGTTTTGCAATTACCTGCATTTCAGTTTCAGTATTTGCTCAGATGACTTAAAGGCTTTGAAAGGCACGTTCAAATAAACTTCTAAGACCCTTCTAGCTATTGATCTCTGCTGCATTCATTAGATTCACTAAGAACACAGAGCTGGTTTGCTACAGTAGTTAGCATCTACCTTGTCATGTGACAACTGCAATTATATTTTTTGGCGATGAATACAATCTTTGCAGTGATTACCTTTTAAAAATTTTTCTTAGCCAATTAAATAAAATTTGGTGACATTTCAAAGACTGTTAATCACAACCAAATGCTCTAAATGTCAGGATGCATTGAAATTTTCACTGCTAACTGATGAATCACTGAGCTAATTGTAGTTCATCATCAGGCCCTTGTCATTGTTATTATTATGGAAAACACTTCCATCTCTCTCGCTATTCAATAAAAATAAGTTCTAGACAAATATGAAGAGAAGAGATATTACTCATCAAAGCATTTGAATTTAATTGCATTCTTCAAAATTCTCCAACTGCAGATTGCTGCAGAGAAAACCAGGGACTCAGCCACGGAGGAAAGTAATGGTTTTGAGTAAATAGCTCCGGGCAGCCCCTTCTTCCAGTCTGCAGTATTCAGATATCTTTATTTCCCTCTCTTTCTTGCCTTTTGTTTGGGAGAGTTTTTCCAGGATGTTTTCAAATGAGTTATATGAACAACAGTCCCGGGGTGTCCTGATTTTTTTTTTCCCTTCTGCAGCCTCTGTGACCAAATGCATACATCACTTGTATTCAGTGGCACGTCACTGGGTTTATCCAATGCCATGAAGGCTGTGTTGTATTGCAGGCTCTCCAAAACATCTCCAGAACAACCTGTTGTTAAGACAAGGCTGCAAAGCTGTTCTTTCTTATTGCACTATGTTGGTGCAATAGCATCACCATAGTAGCATCTCAGAGAGGAAAGGACAAAGTCATTTATTGAGACTATGAAAGTCTAGTTGAGGTGGGTCTTCAAAGTGGAGGAAAGGGAAGAGGCTTTGTTGAAACTGGGTACGAATCCTAAGTTATAGTTTAGGATTGGTGGATGCAGCAAGGGGAAGATTTTGAGGTCAGGGTTTCAAAGAGTTTTAGGGTGTAAATTGTCCTTTGATGCTTTCTGTTGAAGAGTTGATGGGTCTTTCAGGAAGTTCCTGGAATAACCAATAAAGTTATTTGCAGTTTTCATCTTCCTGAGCAAGAGTTTTCTAGAATAGTAAGTTATGTCAATAAAGACAGTAGAATAGGAGTTACGTGGAAAGCTTTGTGGTCCGATGGCCTTAGTTCTCAGGTATTTCTGCCTACTGATACTGTATCATGGGCCCTGTCTGCTCATTAATTTAAGGGCATCTGTCCAGTCTGAGTTGCAGGAATGGCTGTCAGGGCCAAGACTAAAGTGAGGCACTTTCCAAGGGCACAGAATATAAGGAGCACTCACTCACTCTCAGGGTAGTGGCCTTGGTGACTGCCGTGCCACCCTGGAACACTGGAAAGGATAAAGGGAGGAAGAGCAGGAGAAGGAAATGCACATTTGTGGAGCCATTGGATTGAGGAATGTCATCTCATCTTTGGGACGCCATAGGTAGAATGTACCGAATCTGGGAGTAGATTCTGGAGCCGGACTGCCTGGGTTCAGATCTCAGCTATGACAGATATTAGCTGTGTGATCTTGGGCAAGATAGCTAATCTCTCTGTGTCTCTGTTCCTCACCTGTCAAATGGGGTTAATGATAGTACTTATCTCAGAGGGTAGTAAAGATTAAGTAGGTTAATACTTGTAGCCCAGCATATAATGAACATATAACCTGTGTTGTAACAACCATATAAGCATATTATTGCCATCTTATAAATGGAGAAAAGGATATTCTGAAAAGAGACCTTATCCTAGGCACCAATTTGTGGTGCTGAGATGTGTTTGAGTATTTTCTGCTGTACTATGGTATTCCATGCATGTTTTGAGTTGGTTTTGCTTTGTCCTAATACAGCCATGAGGCAATTCATTCCATCCATCCATCCATTCATCCAATCTGCTTTCAAATTACTACAACTTCAGACTCTCCAGTAGTATTCTGAGTGCATGGAGGCTGGGCATTACTCTTCAGTGTGAGTGCTTTCTTAGCTCTGGTTCATCAGGAGCCAGCAGCAAATCCAAGGGCTGCCTCCATCCTTCCCTCGTGTCATGGTCAACACATTGAACGTGCCTGTACGTTGTCACTCCATGCCTTTGTACATGCTCTTTGCTCTCTCTGAAAGGCCCTTACCCCAGATGCTCACCTCCTTCAGGTATTACTCAAATGTCACCTTCTCATTGAGGTCTTCCCCGACTATTTTTTCTAAAGTTGGCCCTCTGCATTTTCTATCCCCTTTCTTGCTTTTTTTTTTTTTTTTTTGACTTAGCATCACCATTATCCAACATACAACATAATTTACTTACAACATAATTTACTTACTTACTTTGGTATCTCATCAAATAGAATACAAACTACACAAGCAAAGAGATTTTT
This sequence comes from Leucopleurus acutus, assembly GCF_964270905.1. Classification (NCBI taxonomy): domain Eukaryota; kingdom Metazoa; phylum Chordata; class Mammalia; order Artiodactyla; family Delphinidae; genus Leucopleurus; species Leucopleurus acutus. The sequence goes on along the minus strand of NC_139153.1, from coordinate 34,888,831 downwards.
GTGTTTCATCCTCAGTGCTGTGTGGGCACTTAGGAAATAATTTTACAATAAATGAATAAACTTCACAGATTGTAGTGGTGGGAGTTTTCACTACTGAAGGTTAAAGTTGTTTTGTGTGTTCCCCATTGTCATATAATTGTAGGGTTTTTAAAGGACATTGCTTTGTAGCATTGAATTGTAGCATTAATAGCATTCATTAAGGGGATTCTTCACCAGATTCAGGGGAAGGACAGGAGTCTCTGACAACCATAGTCTGGTCACCCAAGCTACCACACACAAAGGCTGGGCACTTTTGAAATGCTATGTAAAACTGAAAGTCGAAATTTAGAGTTTTGTACCCCAGTGGGCACAATCTTGGAATTTCAGCATGCTATACATACTAACATACATAAACAAATATATAATGTTACATGTTAACAAATATATGTTTAAAACAAACCCTAAAAATGGGGTTCTTACAGTGTAGTCTGAATTGGCACGTTCCTGACTTTATTCTCTATGTGTACAAAACCTCCTTGATTTTATTACATAGCACAGTCTGCATCCATCAGACTCATTCAAACTAGACTCATTTAGATTTTTAAAGAGATGTTACCTGTCACATATTCTGCTGCCAGTAAATGTGTTTCTAAAAGGTTGTTGTGCCAACTCCTTTGGACTTGTATTCTGAAGTGTTATCCATGCTTGAAGATAAGGGAGGTTAACTGTCCTAGAATCTCACTTCCTGCCTTGTGTGTGTTTTTAGGAATTCTCTTCTGTGGTTCGTATTTAGTTCCAGCTTTTCAGAGCAAATACGGAAATCCATAAGTGGGGAAAGGCTTATCCTGTAGGTTCTTTTTGGTGATGCAGAATGAGCTCTCATTTTAAGAGGCTTCCTAAGCCCAAGATCTCATGCTTCTGAAGTCTCATGGATATACAGAGCCCTCTGATGAGTTTTTCAGTTTGAACTTATTTCTTCCCACAGTTCAACCACACTGGACAAGGAAGCATCTGCAGCCAGGCCATTATGCTCATCACTGATGGGGCAGTGGACACCTATGACACTATCTTTGCAAAATACAATTGGCCAGATCGAAAGGTAAGCCGATGTTGATGGCGTCCATGCAGTGCCACGTGTGGAGAATCTATGTTGCATTGTAACCTCCAGATTGTCCATGGATAAGTACCCCATGTAGATTTAATCTCATGATGACCTGTGGTTTCTCAGCCTTGTGTTTTCTGGTTGACCAAGACTGAATACTATGGCTTTTCTTGTTTTCAAAGTGAAACTTCTTTGGCAGAGAGAAGAAACCCATGAAGACATGTTCAGTGTGTTCAGTGAAAAGATTTGCTGTGAAGTATGCTTTTGTCCTTAATGGACAGTGCTTCTCTTTGTTTTCCATGGAGCCAGGGCTGCGTGCTGGACCCAGCATCTAGAGAATGGTGAAGGCAGCCATGGTGGCCCTGCAGCCATCTCCTTTATGTTTCGATGTTCCTATCGTTCCTTCCTGGGCCCTCATTACCATCCAGAATCTCCTTTCCATCCCCCAGTGCTGTTCCTCGCTCTTGTCAAAGCTTGTTTGTTCTCTATTCAAATTCTTTCTTTGGTTTCCAAGCTAACATTTATTTATCTGATAAACACATATGTTAGGGTATCAGTGACAGATATCAAGGTTTTTGGTGTCTTTTGAGTGCCTTAACCCAGAGTTCCTCAAGCTGTTAGCCAGTTTGAATTCCCTATGGAGATATTTTAAATTGTGGATCCTATTGTACACGTAAACAGAATCAAAATCTCTGAGGGTGTGGCCCAGGGTTCTGTGTTTTTAATAAGTTCCTCAAGCGGACACCAATCAGCAGATTAGCAGTTGGTGATCACTATCTCAACTAAATGGTGAAATATGAGCAAGAAAAAGAGGTGTGTCAGAGAGGGTGTTATCCTGGGGGTATCACAAAGGCGCTTTCCTATCCTATGTGCCAGTGGCATTACTCTGACTCTTTCTGTTGGGGCATGAGGCTATCTAGACCAAGTCCATTCTGCTTCTTCAACTCTGTATGTTTAATTTCTGGGAATTGAACTAACCACACCCATGGCAAAAAGAAACAGAAGACAAATGAGAACTGTGCACTCAGCTGTATCCAGAAAGCATGTACCCTTGAGGCAGCGTGAGCAGTCATTGCACATTCTTTCAGTCATTCTTGGTCCCCATGTGTCTCTGTTAACACAGGCATCTCACCTCACCAAGCATGATTCTGGTGCTTAAAGATACATATATATTTCGTACAACATGGTCCCCAAATGGATGCCTCCCCTATTGCTCAACCTTAGAGAAAACCACCATTTCTGAAGCTGGAGGGAAAACTAGCTGTGCTGGGCTTGCTGAGAGTAGGTGGGACTCTGGCATGGCACCTGCCTGAGGGAGATCCAGGAATAAGTTTGGCTGAATGCAGCTCCCACAATAAGCACTGACTTTAGAGTCCAACTGTTGAATAAGATGGAAGTTCACTATTGGACAAGGTGATTTTAAATGAGATATTTCAGGTGATCATTTCCAGGGACACGTAGAGGCCAGAGTTAATTCCTGATAAATGTATGTGATGCAGAGTGAGGAGGATGCTGGCTATGCTTGCACCCCCGCAGCACACAGCACAATGCTGGGCACATGGCCACTACCTAATGCACAACCCTGAGGTGTGGCTGAGTGACTGAGGGGCCTGGGGGGGAGGCCACAGCACTAGTAAACATGGGTAGGACCATGGACATTTTGTGGTCAAATAAGATGTTCACAGATGCTGTGACATCTCACAGCATGTTGAAGGATATTTCACATTATTTAGGACCATCTTAAATAAAAGAAGGAAGTAAAAGGGGCTTTTAATAAGCAGCTACATTAATACCAAATGTATTATCTTGTGAGACTCGTGCTGAATCATATGAATCCCTCTTGCTTGGTGATACTTGATGGATAGCTGTAGCCCAGAAATATTAGAATTTAAACATCCTATCCTTACTTGCTGGGAGAGGCATAGGATGAAGGCTGCAAAGTCATAACTCTTCAGACAAAACACAAATTTCAACATATCTTTCCAAAGGAACAATATTGACTTCAGGCCAGGTGCTTTCTTGGATTAATTGGAACCAGGGTCCTGGAAATTTCAACATTACATTGAAGCAGTTTGATCTACTTATAAAATATTATCAAGCAGAAGCAGACTTTCTTTCTGTAGCAAGAGGGCCTTTATCTATGATTAGAAATTAATAGGAGGATCCCTCCCCTCCTACGCCTTCTGGAGAGTTCCATGACATTCTTATGCATATACATTCTCTTCTTGATGACTTCTCTGTGAAGGTGCAGGTAATAAATTTACATAAAACCCCAATGTGATTTAGCACTGTGTTAAAGAGATGCTGTGTCATGTCTAAGCTGTCATTTTTCTCTATTGTTTTGAATGTTACTTAGTAGAGGGTTGGGTCATGCTGTCGTTGGCTATCTTCAAGATTATAGAAACAGGAAATGGAGAGAGTAAAATGATCTTAAGGCTGGAACCTGATTCCTATAAAACAGTGATTCTCAAACTTGAGTGAGGATGAGAATCATCTGGAGGGCTTGTTCCAGCACAGATAACTCACTTCACCTCCAGAGATTCTGATTCAGTAGGTCTCGTGGGGCTTGAGAATGTCCATTTCTAACAAGTTCCCAGGTGATGTGGATGCTACTGGTGGGTGAACTGCACTTGGGAACTACTGCCACAGAAATAGCCCAAGGAATAGGGTTTGGTTACTTGGTGGGCTCTGCCACTTCTGCTTCCCTCTGTTTACCTTTATGAGGGCCTGTTCCCTCAGTCAAATTCAGTGCACAGGTATGTGTTTCTTGGCTCATACTTTGTTTAAAAAATTGTCAATTACTGATCATGATTTTAAAATCTGGAGATAGAATATAAAATTTTAAAGTTTTAGTTTCATAAAGGGGTACACATGGCACGTTGGAGCCAGCATTCTCATATGGCAAAAAACGGCTGGAGCTGAGGAATGGCTGCTCCCTTAGATGGCAAATGCCTGCTCCTTTTGGCCATGGCCTCCATCATGCTCCATTATTTCCTCTCAGCCCACTTCACTTAAATTCTTTACATACCCATAGGTGTAGGGTTCTGGACCACTGCTCTAGATTAACCCAGCCTCTAGGTATTTGTTCCTTTCTCTTAGGTCTGCCATAAGCTTTCCCTCTTCTTCTCCAGCCAGATGCCATCTTGTCTTTACCTGAGTCCTACACTTTACACTTCCTCAGAGCTGTATAAGAGAAATGTATAACTTGATGTCCAGTACTGTAATCACTTCTGGGCCTAGTTTTCATCTTCACTGGTTTGGTGAGTTCTTGAGGACAGATTCTGAATCTCTGATCAGTCCACCACCATGCACTCTATTGTGTCCCTGCTGAGAAGTATAGCATTGAGTCCTTAAGGGTAGTCTCATGATTCCTGTCCACTGGTGTTTACACCCTGTATAAGCTCCTCACCTTGAGTGTAGTTTGCACCTGTGACTTGTTTCTAACCAATAGAATATGGTAAAGGTTAGAGAATCTTGCAGATGTAATCAAGGTCTCAAGTCAGCTGATTTTCAGCTAACTAAAAGGATATTATCAGGAGTGGGCTTTACTTAATTGAAAACCCTTGAAAGAGGGATTGGATACTCCCTGGAGCCAGGAGACTCTCCTTGCTGGTTTGATGAAGTTAGCAGCTGTTTGGAGAATTCCATGTGGCAAGGAACTGGGGGCAGCCTGCCTCCAGCCAACAGCCAGAAAAAAGCTGGACCCTCCGTCTTATAGCCACAAGGAAATGAATCCTGTGAACGGCCTGAATGAGCTTGGAGGCAGATTCTTCCCCCATTGAGCCTCCAGTTGAAAACACAACCCAGTCAACACCTTGATTGCAGCTTTGTGAGACAATGAACAGAAGATTCAGCTAAGCTGTGCCCAGACTTATGACCCACAGAAACTGTAAGATAACAAACGTGTGCTATTTTAAGCCACTGCACTTGTGGTCACTTTTTATGCAGCAATAGAAAACTATCAATATTAGAAGAAACAAGGTGAAGGTAGAAAGGAAAGAGAATCATTTCATGGTAGCAATGCTATGAAACATCTCCAAACTTAGTGGTTTAAAATAACAATCTATTATTTCTTGCAATTCTGTGGGTTAACTGGGCGGTTGGGTCTGCTCCCTGTGGTGTCCAGTGAAGTCACTGAGGAAGCTGTGTTCATGTGTGAGCCTGGCAGAGCTGCCTTGGTTCTCTTCCCTGAGGGCTCTCTTTCCATGCGGTCTCTAATCCTCCAGGTGACCCTGTGAGTCCTCTCTCTTCAGTACAGTAGCCTGGACTTCCTTACAGTTTGGCAGTTGGGTTCCAGGAAAGGAAAGGAGAAGGAAATGGGGAGCAGGCCAGGGGAGCACTTGTGGGTATCATGTTTTTTTTGTTTGTTTTTTTCTGGTACATGGGACTCTCACTGTTGTGGCCTCTCCTGCCGTGGAGCACGGGCTCTGGACGCGCAGGCTCAGCGGCCATGGCTCACAGGCCCAGCCGCTCCGCGGCATGTGGGATCCTCCCGGACCAGGGCAGGAACCCATGTCCCCCGCATCGGCAGGGGGACTCTCAACCACTGCGCCACCAGGGAAGCCCCGGGTATCACGTTTTAATGCTTCCTAATCAGGGCCTTGTGCGAGGCAACTGCTTAATAAAACATAGAATGAGTTGGAAGAAGGAAGCCATTACTGGTGATTTAACTATGAGTCTGTGAAGGCGACATCATGATTGCCTATGCAGTGTGTCCCTTGCCAGCATGTTATTGCTGGGAACAGAAATGAGGAGCTCTTTATTCATTTATTGGATGCCATTTACTTTTGCCTAATATACATTGGTTAGTGGCTTCATGGCAGCTTACACACTTGGAATAAAATATGAACTCCTTAGTATGAAAGGGACTCATTCCAGGATCTACTTAAGAAATAAAGCTGCCTACATTTCTACATTTAAATTAGAAAAATGGCTATACCTGCCATTTATATAGTTGCTCTTTCAAGTGAAGCAAAAAAAAAAAAAAAAAAAAGAGAAAGGTCACAGAATTATTAATCATTACCTCCCCTGATGTGTAAGGCAGAGTGGATAGGTAAGAAAATGATAAGTTAGAGATTTTAAAAAGAGATTGGCAAACTATGGCCTACTGCCTGCTTTGGGCAGTCCTTCAGCTAGAAATAATTTTTACATTTTTAAATGGGGTAAAAAAAAAGCTAAAGGAGAAGAATATTTTATGACTTGTGAAAATTATATGACATTAAAAGTTTACTGTCTGTAAACAAAGTATTATTGTTACACAGTTATACCCATTTGATTATATGTCGTCTGTTGCTAAATAGTTGCTAAACCCACTGGGGCTGCACGCAGAGAGTAAGAGGAAAGCCAGTTGTGCAGCCTTAGGATGAGGCTGTCGGGGTGCACCTAAATGATTTTCCTCTTCTAAAAGCACAGGGCAACCTCAAAGGTGAATGCTATTTCAGTTGAGTGTTGTCTGTTTTGTTACCTCCCAAACAAAAGTGGAGGTGGTAGCTGTGAGGCCCCTCAAGAGACAACCAGGACTCAGGGGCCTTGGAAGACGCCTGGTGGGGCTACAAGGAGGGGTGGACACAAGCAGCTCTTGGTGTGGGGTTAAAGGGAAGCCCTTGATCATAGAATGGTTTGGGGACCTGGCTTTGGAGCACTTTTGGGAACTGTTGGAAATCTGTGTCCTTTGAACTGGTATCACATCGATCTCTAAGAAGGGGCTCTCTTGGGAGTTTTGCCCCAGGCCTTCCTCCCTTTGCACAATTTGGAAGCTAAAGCCTCAATCCCACCGTAACCTAGTGGCCTCAGAGGTACTGAAAGACTTAGCTCTGCCTCGGTAGCTCTGGGGTGATTTTGGAAAACCTAGGAATCCCTCTCTCCTCATCTTTCCGGGCACAGGTGCCACTCTGGAGAGCAAAATTCCTGAGCTGAGTGAGGAGTGAGGGCTTATCTTTTTTTTTTTTTTACATCTTTATTGGAGTATAATTGCTTTACAATGGCGTGTTCGTTTCTGCTTTATAACAAAGTGAATCACTTATACATATACATATGTTCCCATATCTCGTCCCTGTTGCGTCTCCCTCCCACCCACCCTCCCTATCCCACTCCTCTAGGTGGTCACAAAGCACTGAGCTGATCTCCCTGTGCTATGCGGCTGCTTCCCACTAGCTATCTATTTTATGTTTGGTAGTGTATATATATGTACATGCCACTCTCTCGCTTTGTCACAGCTTAACCTTCCCCTCCCCATATCCTCAAGTTCATTCTCTAGTAGGTCTGTGTCTTTATTCCCGTTTTACCACTAGTTTCTTCATGACATTTTTTTTTCTTAAATTCCATATATATGTGTTAGCATACAGTATTTGTCTTTCTCTTTGTGACTTACTTAACTCTGTATGACAGACTCTAGGTCCATCCACCTCATTACAAATAGCTCAATTTCATGTCTTTTTATGGATGAGTAATATTCCATTGTATATATGTGCCACATCTTCTTTATCCATTCATCTGATGACAGACACTTACGTTGTTTCCATCTCCGAGCGATTGTAAATAGAGCTGCAATGAACATTTTGGTACATGACTCTTTTTGAATTATGGTTTTCTCAGGGTATATGCCCAGTAGTGGGATTGCTGGGTCATATGGTAGTTCTATTTGTAGTTTTTTAAGGAACCTCCATACTGTTCTCCATAGTGGCTGTACCAATTCACATTCCCACCAGCAGTGCAAGAGTGTTCCCTTTTCTCCACACCCTCTCCAGCATTTATTGTTTCTAGATTTTTTGATGATGGCCATACTGACTGGTGTGACATGATATCTCATTATAGTTTTGATTTGCATTTCTCTAATGATTAATGATGTTGAGGATTCTTTCATATGTTTGCTGGCAGTCTGTATATCTTCTTTGGAGAAATGTCGATTAAGGTCTTTTGCCCATTTTTGGATTCAGTTTTTTTTTTTTTTTCAATTGAGCTGCATAAGCTGCTTATGAATTTTGGAGATTAATCCTTTGTCAGATGCTTCATTTGCAAATATTTTCTCCCATTCTGAGGGTTGTCTTTTCATCTTGGTTATGTTTTCCTTTGGTGTGCAAAAGCTTTGAAGTTTCATTAGGTCCCATTTGTTTATTTTTGTTTTTATTTCCATTTCTCTAGGAGGTGGGTCAAAAAGGATCTTGCTGTGACTTATGTCATAGAGTGTTCTGCCTATGTTTTCCTCTAAGAGTTTGATAGTTTCTGGCCTTACATTTAGGTCTTTAATCCATTTTGAGCTTATTTTTGTGTATGGTGTTAGGGAGTGATCTAATCTCATACTTTTACATGTACCTGTCCAGTTTTCCCAGCACCACTTATTGAAGAGGCTGTCCTTTCTCTACTGTGCATTCATGCCTCCTTTATCAAAGATAAGGTGACCATATGTGCGTGGGTTTATCTCTGGGATTTCTATCCTGTTCCATTGATGTATCTTTCTGTTTTTGTGCCAGTACCATACTGTCTTGATTACTGTAGCTTTGTAGTATAGTCCAAAGTCAGGGAGCCTGATTCTTCCAGCTCCGTTTTTCATTCTCAAGATTGATTTGGCTATTCGGGGTCTTTTGTGTTTCCATACAAATTGTGAAATTTTTTGTTCTAGTTCTGTGAAAAATGCCAGTGGTAGTTTGATAGGGATTGCATTGAATCTGTAGATTGCTTTGGGTAGTAGAGTCATTTTCACAATGTTGATTCTTCCTATCCAAGAGCATGGTACATCTCTCCATCTATTTGTATCATCTTTAATTTCTTTCATCAGTGTCTTATAATTTTCTGCATACAGGTCTTTTGTCTCCTTAGGTAGGTTTACTCCTCAATATTTTATTCTTTTTGTTGCAATGGTAAATGGGAGTGTTTTCTTGATTTCACTTTCAGATTTTTCATCATAGTGTATAGGAATGCAAGAGATTTCTGTGCATTAATTTTGTATCCTGCAACTTTACCAAATTCATTGATTACCTCTAGTAGTTTTCTGATAGCATAGGATTCTCTATGTATAGTATCATGTCATCTACAAACAGTGACAGCTTTACTTCTACTTTTCCGATTTGGATTCCGTTTATTTCCTTTTCTTCTCTGATTGCTGTGGCTAAAACTATGTTGAATAAGAGTCGTGAGAGTCAGCAACCCTGTCTTCTTCCTGATCTTAGTGGAAATGCTTTCAGTTTTTCACCATTGAGGACAATGTTGCGGTTGGGTTTGTCATATATGGCCTTTAATATGTTGAGGAAAGTTCCCTGTATGCCTGCTTTCTGCAGGGTTTTTAATCATAAATGGGTGTTGAATTTTGTCGAAAGCTTTCTCTACATCTATTGAGATGATCATATGGTTGTTCTCCTTCAATTTGTTAATATGGTGTATCACGTTGATTGATTTGCGTATATTGAAGAATCCTTGCATTCCTGGAATAAACCCCACTTGATCATGGTGTGTGATCCTTTTAATGTGCTGTTGGATTCTGTTTGCTAGTATTTTGTTGAGGATTTTTGCATCTCTGTTCAACAGTGATATTGGCCTGTAGTTTTCTTTCTTTGTGACATCCTTGTCTGGTTTTGGTATCAAGGTGATGGTGGCCTTGTAGAATGAGTTTGGGAGTGTTCCTCCCTCTGCTATATTTTGAAAGAGTTTGAGAAGGATAGGTGTTAGCTCTTCTCTAAATGTTTGATAGAATTCGCCTGTGAAGCCATCTGGTCCTGGGCTTTTGTTTGTTGGAAGATTTTTAATCACAGTTTCAATTTCAGTGCTTGTGTTTGGTCTGTTCATATTTTCTATTTCTTCCTGATTCAGTTTTGGCAGGTTGTGCATTTCTAAGAATTTGTCCATTTCTTCCAGGTTGTCCATTTTATTGGCATAGAGTTGCTTGTAGTAATCTCTCTTGATCTTTTGTATTTCTGCAGTGTCAGTTGTTACTTCTCCTTTTTCATTTCTAATTCTATTGACTTGAGTCTTCTCCCTTCTTTTCTTTATGAGTCTGGCTAATGGTTTATCAATTTTGTTCATCTTCTCAAAGAACGAGCTTTTAGTTTTCTTGATCTTTGCTATCGTTTCCTTCATTTCTTTTTCATTTATTTCTGATCTGATTTGTATGATTTCTTTCCTTCTGCTAACTTTGGGCTTTTTTTGTTCTTCTTTCCCTAATTGCTTTAGGTGCAAGTTTAGGTTGTTTATTCGAGATGTTTCCTGTTACTTAAGTTAGGATTGTATTGCTATAAACTTCCCTCTTAGAACTGCTTTTGCTGCATCCCATAGGTTTTGGGTTGTCGTGTCTCCATTGTCATTTGTTTCTAGGTGTTTTTTGATTTCTTCTTTGATTTCTTCAGTGATCACTTCGTTATTAAGTAGTCTATTGTTTACCCTCCACGTGTTTGTACTTTATACAGATCTTTTCCTGTAATTGATACCTAGTCTCATAGGGTTGTGGTCGGAAAAGATACTTGATACAATTTCAATTTTCTTAAATTTACCAAGGCTTGATTTGTGACCCAAGATATGATCTATCCTGGAGAATGTTCCATGAGCACTTGAGAAAATGTGTATTCTGTTGTTTTTGGATGGAATGTCCTATAAATATCAATTAAGTCCATCTCGTTTAATGTATCATTTAAAGCTTGTGTTTCCTTATTTATTTTCATTTTGGATGATCTGTCCATTGGGGAAAGTGGGGTGTTAAAGTCCCCTACTATGAATGTGTTACTGTCGATTTCCCCTTTTATGGCTGTTAGTATTTGCCTAATGTATTGAGGTGCTCCTATGTTGGCTGCATAAATATTTATAATTTTTATATCTTGGTCGATCCCTTGATCATTATGTAGTGTCCTTCCTTGTCTCTTCTAATAGTCTTTATTTTAAAGTCTATTTTGTCTGATATGAGAATTTCTACTCCAGCTTTCTTTTGGTTTCCATTTGCATGGAATATCTTTTTCCATCCCCTCACTTTCAGTCTGTATGTGTCTCTAGGTCTGAAGTTGGTCTCTTGTAGACAGCATATATATGGGTCTTGCTTTTGTATCCATTCAGCCAATTTGTTTCTTTTGGTGGGAGCATTTAGTCCATTTACATTTAAGGTAATTATCGATATGTATGTTCCTATTCCCATTTTCTTAATTGTTTTGGGTTCTTTATTTTAGGTCTTTTCTTTCTCTTGTGTTTCTTGCCTAGAGAAGTTCCTTTAGCATTTGTTGTAAAGCTGCTTTAGTGGTGCTGAACTCTCTCAGCTTTTGCTTGTCTGTAAAGTTTTAATTTCTCCATCAAATCTGAATGAGATCCTTGCTGGGTAGAGTAATCTTGGTTGCAGGTTTTTCTCCTTTATCACTTTAAATATGTCCTGCCAGTCCCTTTTGGCTTGCACAGTTTCTGCTGAAAGATCAGCTGTTAACCTTATGGGGATTCCTTTGTGTGTTATTTGTTGTTTTTCCTTTGCTGCTTTTAATATGTTTTCTTTGTATTTAATTTTTGACAGCTTGATTAATATGTGTCTTGGCGTGTTTCTCCTTGGATTTATCCTGTATGGGACTCTTTGCGCTTCCTGGAGTTGATTAACTTTTTCCTTTCCCATATTAGGGAAGTTTTCAACTATAATCTGTTCAAATATTATCTCAGTCTCTTTCTTTTTCTCTTCTTCTGAACCCCTATAATTCGAATGTTGGTGCATTTAATGTTTTCGTAGAGGTCTCTGAGCCTGTCCTTAGTTCTTTTCTTTCTTTTTTCTTTATTCTGCTCTGCAGTAGTTATTTCCACTATTTTGTCTTCCAGGTCACTTATCCGTTCTTCTGCCTCAGTTATTCTGCTATTGATCCCTTCTAGAGTATTTTGAATTTCATTTATTGTGCTGTTCATCATTGCTTGTTTCATCTTTAGTTCTTCTAGGTCCTTGTTAAATGTTTCTTGCATGTTGTCTATTCTATTTCCAAGATTTTGGATCATCTTTACTATCATTATTCTGAATTCTTTTTCAGGTAGACTGCCTATTTCCTCTTCATTTGTTAGTTCTGGTGGGTTTTTATCTTTCTCCTTCATCTGCTCTGTGTTTTTCTGTCTTCTCATTTTGCTTATCTTACTGTGTTTGGGGTCTCCTTTTTGCAGGTGCAGGTTCGTAGTTCCCGTTGTTTTTGGTGTCTGTCCCCAGTGACTAAAGTTGGTTCAGTGGGTTGTGTAGGCTTCGTGGTGGAGGGGAGTAGTGTCTGTGTTCTGGTGGATGAGGCTGGATCATGTATTTCTGGTGGGCAGGTCCACGTCTGGTGGTGTGTTTTGGAGTGTCTGTGGACTTATTATGATTTTAGGCAGCCTCTCTGCTAATGGGTGGGGTTGTGTTCCTGTCTTCCTAGTTGTTTGGCATAGGATGTCCAGCACTGTAGCTTGCTGGTCGTTGAGTGAAGCTGGTTGCTGGTGTTGAGATGGAGATCTCTGGGAAATTTTCGCCATTTGATATTACGTGGAGCTGGGAGGTCTCTTGTGGACCAGTGTCCTGAAGTTGGCTCTCCCACCTCAGGGGTACAGCAGTGACTCCTGGCTGTAGCACCAAGAGCCTTTCATCCACACGGCTCAGAATAAAAGGGAGAAAAAGTAGAAAGAAAGAATTAGTAGAAGGAAGAAAGAAAGGAAGGAAGGAAGAAAGAAAGGAGGGAGGGAGGGAGGGAGGAGGGAAGGACAGAAAGAAAGAAAGAAGATAAAATAAAATAAAGTAAGATAAAATAAAATAAAGTTATTAAAATAAAAAATAATTATTAAGAACAGAATTTTTTTAAAAAAGAAAAAAAAAACGGACGGATAGAACTCTAGGACAAATGGTGGAAGCAAAGCTATACAGACAAAATCTCACACAGAAGCATACACATACACACTCACAAAAAGAGGAAAAAGGGAAAAAATCATAAATCTTGCTTTCAAAGTCCACCTCCTCAATTTGGGATTACTCGTTGTCTATTCATGTATTCCACAGATGCAGGGTACATCAAGTTGATTGTGAAGCTTTATTCCGCTGCTTCTGCGGCTGCTGGGAGAGATTTCCCGTTCTCTTCTTTGTTCTCACAGCTCCCAGGGGCTCAGCTTTGGAATTGGCCCCGCCTCTGCGTGTAGGTCACCGGAGGGCTTCTGTTCTTCGCTCAGATAGGACGGGGTTAAGGGAGCCGCTGATTCGGGGACTCTGGCTCACTCAGGCCATGGGGGAGGGAGGGGCACGGAGTGCGGGGCGAGCCTGCGGTGGCAGAGGCCACCATGACGTTGCACCAGCCTGAGGCGCGCCGTGCGTTCTCCCGGGGAAGTTGTCCTTGGATCCCGGGACCCTGGCAGTGGCGGGCTGCACAGGCTCCCCGGAAGGGGGGTGTGGATAGTGACCTGTGCTCGCACACAGGCTTCTTGGTGCCGGCAGCAGCAGCTTTAGCGTCTCATGCCTGTCTCTCGGGTCCGCACTATTAGCCGCGGCTCACTCCAGTCTCTGGAACTCCTTTAAACAGCGCTCTTAATCCCCTCTCCTCGCGCACCAGGAAACAAAGAGGGAAGAAAAGGTCTCTTGCCTCTTTGGCCGGTCCAGACTTTTCCCCGGACTCCCTCAGTTAGTGGTGCACTAAGCCCCTGCAGGCTGTGTTCACGCCGCCAGCCCCAGTCCTCTCCCTGCGCTCCGACCGAAGCCGGAGCCCCAGCTCCCAGCCCCGCCCGCCCCGGCGGGTGAGCAGACAAGCTTCTCGGGCTGGTGAGTGCCGGTGGGCACCGATCCTCTGTGCGGGAATTTCTTTGCTTTGCCCTCCGCACCCCTGTTGCTGTGCTGTCCTTCGCGGCTCCGAAGCTTTCCCCCTCCGCCACCCGCAGTCTCTGCCTGCGAAGGGGCTTCCTAGCGTGTGGAAACCTTTCCTCCTTCACGGCTCCCTCCCACTCATGCAGGTCCCGTACGTATTCTTTTGTCTCTGTTTATTCTTCTTTCTTTTGCCCTACCCAGGTACGTGGGGAGTTTCTTGCCTTTCGGGAGGTCTGAGGTCTTTTGCCTGTGTTCAGTAGGTATTCTGTAGGAGTTTTTCCACACGTAGATGTATTTCTGGTGTATCTGTGGGGAGGAAGGTGATCTCCGCGTCTTACTCTTCCGTCATCTTACCCTCGTCTCCGAGGGCTTATCTTTTTAAGAGTGCAACCTTTAAATAATCTTAAGTGATTTGGAAGGAAGTTTTTGTTCTTTCTTTTTTCCTAAACTACATTATTCCCTTTGACATTCAAAGGATTTTACAAAGCTTTTTTTTTAGCCTTCCTTTGAGCCAGTTGAGAGGAGAGGGATTTTTCCCAAGACCACAGGCAACTGGGAAAGGAGTTAAGTCCCACTGCTCATAGAGGAGGGATCTCGATATTCTCCTCCCACCCGCCTGCACTCTGGCTCTGTCATCCTTCATCCCATAGAACCAGATTAAGGTGGGGGCTGAAGGTGGCAGAGGCTGTTGGAAGGGGATATAACGGGGAGTAGCCAAATGGGGGGGGCAGTAATTCATTCATTCAACAGATTTTTATTGAAGGCCCTCTGTGTCCCAGGCCACTGTATCAGAGCCAAGGCGTATGGGGCTGATGTGTAGGCTCCAAGGAGATCTCACAGAGCAGATAACATCACAGATAACAAGTGAGAAGACCAATAATTAGAAACTATGATAAATCTTCTGAAGGAGACAAGCAAGGGCCAGAGACAGAGTAATGGGGTGGCCAGGGGAGCCCTCTCCAAGCAGAGTGCATGTGGGGAAAGGAGCTGAGTGTGGAATGGTGAAGGGAACAGTATTTTCAAAGGCCGTGGAGCAGAAGTTGGGTGTGTGTGAGGAGCTGGGTAAAGAGCTGCTGGCTGAGCCTGGTGGGCCGGGGGCAGTGACATGGGTGGTGGGGTACTAGTAGGACAGGCAGGGCCAGCTCCTCTGGCCTTTGATGGGCACAGAAGGAGTTGGGATTGTGCTACAAGGCTAGTGGGGAGCCATGGCAGGCTCTTGAGCAGAGGCGAGGCACGAGCGGGTTGTCGTCAGAAGCTTTCTCTGGCTGATGTACAGGAGTCAACCTATGAGGCGTGGCCCTGGGCTGGGCATGTGGTTTGGGTACTGGCTCTCCTCATTGTAAATAATTTCAATAGAGGGTGGTCTAGGTAGTAGACTTTTTAAACTTCCTATCAAAGTTCCCAGATGTGCCTATTTCTTACTGCTGCTTTACTTCAGGGCTCAGTCTGGTGGTTACATTTCTCTGTCCCCTTCCTCCCTCCCTCCCTCCCTCTCCCTCCTTAACTGAAGTCACCTTTGGTCTGAAAGTTTTGGGTGAGTTTGTGTCGTTGCTGTATTTTCTCAAGGGTGATCAATCCTACAGCTGTCTTAGAAAAATAGCAGGAACATTCATTTCTCGTGGTCAGTCAGTGGTATGACAGGAAAAGACATTTCCAGTCACCGTGGTAAGAGCTCATGCAGGCCCTCCTCACCGCTGAAGGGAGAGTCGAAACGGTTCGCTGCCTCCCGGTTTAGTTTTAATTACTTCTGCTGCTATTAGACATCTTGTGACTCCACAAGAAGAACATGACGAGACAAGTTAGGAACGAAGCCTAGTGATGCGTGCCTGCTGCCAGCCATTGAAAAAGCAGTTCTTGTCTGGGTCTCAGAACAACCGCGTGGGCACCTGCCCCACTGCCACCGGTGCTGTTCCTCTTGGTGGGCTCAGAGTGGGGGCCTTGGCCTCCACCCAGGCTCCGCTGTCTTCTGAAGGCAGGCGGGAGACAGTGCACATTCCCAAGTAACAGCCCCATCCTCCTGGAAATGGCTGTCCCTCCCTGCTCCCCGTGCTGGGTGCAGAGTCCCACAGTTCACTTGCTTTTCTCATTTCATTCTTAGTTCTGCCCTATGGGTAGACACTCTTTATTACCAGTCTTATGTCATAGCTGAGGGAACTCAGGCTCAGAGGGATTAAGCCACTAGTCCAGAAGCCCACCACTCTGAAGCTGCGGGGTCTTTGATCGTCATCCACATCAGACTGTTCACACCTGTGCCCCAAAACTGAGGGGTTCTTGGTTGGGGGGACTTGCTAAAAATGTTTCCTAGGTTCCATTCTCTGCAGGCCTAGCCCTAGAATTAGCGTTTTGATAGGTGGCTCATAGACCCTCCTCTGCTCAGGGAAGCTGGGACCACTGAGAAATGCCATTCGCCTGGGTTATGTGCCCTGTGGATCGGGCAGGGTCCAATCGGGAACAGAAATCCACTAGTTATTTTAGCAAAGAGTATTTAATATTAAGAATCATTAAGCAGAAAGGACAAACAGTCTAGGATATCATGGCAGTAGCAACTGCAGGAAAAAGCTGCCACCCCTGTGGCTGGTGGGGGAGGGCAAAAGAGGAGAGGGGAAGAGAAGGTCATTATTAAAACTTAGAAGCTGGGAGGAGAGGACTCAAAGGGCTAGGACCCAGACCTCTGAAGAGGACACACCGGCTTGAAGGTGCCGGGGTCTCTGAACCCAGAGGAGTGTCCTGTGCGGCCAGGATCCAGACTCTTGAGGAGGGGGTTCTGGGGTCTCTGAGGGGGATGCAATGAAATGGATTCTGTGAATGTTGGGAACACCGCAAACTGGATTCATTCACTGCTGTTGGAATGAACTGCCCCTACCGGGGTGAAGAGGCCTCACTGGAGTGATGGTAATGGGGCCAGGAAGCCAAGAGCGAGCACTCGGAGGGAGCAAGTCCCTTCTCCTTCCTTCATCCTTGCGGCCTCCCCAACACTGACCTTTTTGGCAGAGCCTCACTGGAAACAGCTGCCAAAGCAGAAATGTGGTTTGCAGAGCTCCAGCCCCAGTCACAGAGCCCAGGGAATTTGGTGGCGAGACACATTAGCTTATTAACTGGCACACCCAGCAATAAGTGGAAGCTTGATGAATAAGTTCAACATCATTTGCAGGCTATTGACATGTCAAGTTCTTATTTTCTGCATTTTTGTTTCTCTTAGACTACTGAATAGGGCCCTTGGGGAGTAGGCAGGGGTAGGGAAGCAGTGCTGCCTAAAGGAAAGAGGGAGGTATCTGGATGCTGACAAATCTGTTTCCCCCCCATCTGTGTAAAATGGAGGTAATTTCATGTGCCAATTCCTTGTAGTGTTGTTCAGAATTAAAGATGATGTGCTACTAAGCTCAGTGCTGGGCACAGAGTGGGAAGACTGCATGCATGATGCTATATCATCATTGTCACCATGATTGACAACCATTCACATTGTTAAAATCCCTCTGTTACAGCCAAAATGTCGTTGTACTGGATGAATTCAAGATGGTATAGCAATAATTTTTCAGATGTGGAAAATAGAAAGTATTCTTTTATCCTTGAATATGGATCACTCCTATGTGGTGTCTTGGTTGACTTATAAGAAGATTAAACTATTCAGCTGCATTTAAAAAAACATTTCCAGGCCTTTCATTTTACCTGTTTCCTGAATAAATATATATATGCAGTATCTGTTTTACCTAAACTTCTGGCACTTAGGAAAATATACTGAGATACATTTGACTGTTCAGTATCATTAATTAATGATATACAATAGCTAATGTTCTTCAGTACAGATGAGCAGGCTGTCTTGGTGAAACGTAAAAAGGAGATTTGAAAAGTAGTGTTGTTTTATATTATTTGTCCCTTTTCTAGAGTGGCAGTCAAGGCCTAGACAGCCTGGGCGGGTGTCCAGGATATAGTGTTTCTGAGCTGGGTGACTTTGGGCAAGTGATTGACTCTCCTTGTGCTTAGTTTCCTCATCTAGGAAATAGGGGGCAAGCACCATGCCGCCCTCACAGGGTTGCTCTGGGAACCAGATGAGTAGCGCCAGAGGCTAGCAAGTCCTCATTTGCCCCCTTCGTAAAACTCCCCTCTAGGTGGTTTGGTGGGAAGACTCCTGACAACTGGTCCATGAGACACTGAGGACTGTGAACTTGTTGGCCAGGTAAACAGAAGTCTCTTCTAACAGAGGCTCCTCACCTCAGGTAGCCAGAAGCTGGCCTCCTGGGGGAGCCTTGCTCAGGCTGAGCCCATCTTTCATATTCATCATCTCACCAGTGAGCTGTTGCCCCCTTTTCTGCATTTCCTTTGTAGGATGGGCCAAGGAGGGGGCTTAGCAGGGTTGAGAAGAGGGAAAGATGCCCTGGCGTGCTGGGAGTTAGGAGCACCCAGGCATGGAAGCCAGCATGCTTCTCCACCCCTGCCACTCTCATACATGCACATAAATTGCAGTCAAACCACATCTCTTCTTAATTCTCAGGTAGACTGGTTTCATTGGAAGTAGGCATTCCAGAGCCTGTTATCCACACAGCAGCCAGACACTTTGGAAACCGGAGGCAGATTGTGCCAGTGAGCCTCCAGACCTCCACTAGCTCCCCACTCTGTGCCAAGTTTAAACCGAAGTCCCAAGAGAGTACCTCAAGACCTGGTTTGATGGGTGCCCATTCATGCTGACCTCTGCTCCACTCTCCTCTCACAGCCCACTACTCTCAGGCCTTTGGATGTCTGCAATTCCTGTGCTGTCCACCTGGGGCACTCTGCCCCCAGATTTCCACATTGGCTCAGTCCTCACTTTCATCATGTCCTTGCCCAGACAAACCTTTTCAATGAGATCTCCCCTGACTACTTGATTTAAAGTTACCCCCAGACAGACCTGACCTCCAGCAATCTTAGTTACTGATTTCCTTTTGGTGATAGCCTTTTCATCTTGTAATGTATTAGATAAACATCACAAGAAAGTAACTGTGTTCATTGTCCCATCCATCAGAAGCAGAACTTGATCCCAAAAGCCCAACAGGAAGAATCCCCAGTCCCAAACCTGACCCTGAGCTTTGCACCTTCTGGTACGTTTTGCTTGTTTCATGTTGATAGGTCTTCATCCCAGAGGAGCCCTTTGCGTTTTTAGCTAACTTTATTGGTAGAGAAATCACCCTTATGCCTCATAAATGAAGCTCCTTCTTCCAGTGGATTTCGGGAAATCCAGTATTCTCCATAGGCTGACCCTTGCATTACCCCTTCAAACATCTGGGGATAAAACCTGAGGCTCCCAATGCCAAATAAGTTTGGCCATCGACCTGTTAACAATCCGACTACCCTTACCTTAATGATTTCCATAAAAAGTACAACGGGAGGAGATTTATAGGGCTTAGCGAATATGTTCTGTCACTGCAGCCCTGCACTTTAGAAACTTCTCTCGTCTCAGAGCCTCCCATAGGAGCCTTTCCACTCCCTCCCAGGGTCTTCACATTAAAGCTGCCTTTGGTTCGTTGTTCACTGTTCCATATGTAGTAACAGATTTGGTCCTATCCTCTTCACTCCTTGTAGATTCCCATCTACAAAACAAAACAGCTGGTGGTGGTGACTGATGGGGGAGACTTGTATGAACTGCATGTTAACTGTCCAGCAGGAAGCTTGCTGCCTGATGTGCCTTATTAGAAAGCAAAGAGGCCCAAGTGGAGGCCCAATCGCATTGGAATGCTAGCTGAACTGGAGACGTACAGGGAGGATTAGCTGCATGGCCCCACAGCCTCCTGGGTCTACATTAGGTCCTGGAACAGATTTCCAAGGCGCCTTCTGTTTTGGAGAGGGTTAACCTGGCTATGGGCAGGGATTTGGAGCCTTTTGGGTTGGAGCCTGAATTTTTGGCACTCTTATCCTTGGTTCTATGAATATGATGCTCAGAACTCATGGAAATGTTAAGGCTTTTAAGACTTGGATCATATTAATTTGCCTTCACATGATTTGTTTCTGTGCCTCAATGGGACAGAGACAAGAAGTGATGGTTTTAGAATTTTGAAGAAGACTTTTCCGGTTTATACTCCAAACGGAAGGATGTCTGTGTGAGCCAAAGAGACACTTAACTGAAATGTGGGTTTTTTTCCCCACAGAATAATTGTCTCAACCCTCCTAAAAATACTGATCCTTTCTCTTCCTCTGGACTTAGGAAATGGCCTGTTACGTGCTTTTATCATTAAAAAAAAGGACTAAAAAAGGGGAACTAACCCTTCCAAAAAAAAAAAAAATCCAGCAAGAGTAATCTTAAGGGATGGACAGTTGGCCCCCTGACATCAGGAGAAAGAGGTGGAGCTCTCTGAGCTAATTTATAAAACAGCCTTGTAGCTGTTGTAGCTTGTTGTAGCTCCTTCCCAGTTTTCTTGCAAGAACCATTAGGAAAGTCATGTGGTGGTACCTTGTGGTTAACAGAGGGAAAAGGGACAAACTTCTCCAGGAAGGCAACAGTGTGAACGAGTCAGGATCCCTGAAAAGACCTAGATGGGACCTGAGATGTGAGAATGCAAAAGTGTTTGAGAGGAGTCCTCCAGACCTTTCTGGAAGAATCCCCCTCTGTTCTTGCTTGTCTTCACTGACTTAATTTTAAAACTGTAGCTGCAACCAACCACCTTCTGTTCTCTCATTGACTTTGCAACCTGCCAGTTCATGGTGGGGAGCTCTGCGGGCCTCAGGGTCGTGAGACCAAGAGGGTGTTAGGGACAATCCAGGGCCTCCTGTTGTCCTCAGCCCAGCTGGGCCTAAGGGGCGATGGTGAATTGTCTACCCCTCCCATCACCCAGCTTCTCTGCATTCTCTGTTTGGTGACTTGACCTTCGAGGTGCCAGGACTTTGATCAACCTGTGGCAGAAGGTTTGTGTGAAACCCTTCCTGGCTTCCATTTTTTACAAACACAAATGGGATCTGGAATTGATCCCAGATAATACATCTGCCTCTTAATTTCACTTCAGAAGGGCAGGATGACAAGAAAGGCGATGAAGACAACTAAATGCACTTATGATTTATGCCCCCTGTGATAAATCAATGGATGATTTCTCCCCAAAATGTGAACACTGCCTGGCTAACTCATACGAGCTGATGCATCTGTGAGAAGCATAAGGTAATGGTGGCTGAGCCCCCTCCTTCCCATGTGCACGCCAGGCCTCGAACTCCGTACCCCAAGGATAGGGATGTGGACGTGTGAGGGGGGGGTCGTCTATACGCAGTTAAGAAGGTGCTGCTTCGCTGCCACCTTTTTTTCTCCCCGGGTCTGTGTTTCCCCTTCTTGTGGCCCTAATGGTGCAGCTCTGTTCAGCCTGTCCTTGGTTCATCTCCAGCATTCCTTTCTGTACTGGCCTTTCTCTGTGGTGAATTAGATTTTTCCATTTCCTAAAGGTGATTTGATCAGGCCAGTTCTCACTAGAGTCCCTCAAAGTGAGTGGGGAGAGTGGAAAATCACATTAACTCTTTCACTAACTCCAGCTGCCTGCACTGAATCCCAGATGGCAAGGAGGTTCTGTGTTGAGGGCCAGTTCCAGGCCTTTGTAGGCAGCTCTCTGGAGTGCTAGCTTGGGAAGGGTTGCATGCGCCCTTCTGTCTGGAAAAGGGGCAGGGCCATGACCAGTGGGCAGTCTGCTGTGCACAAGAAGGCCAGTGGTGGCCCTCATGCACTATGTCCGCCATCCCTTTCCTCTGTGGTTTCTTCATATCCCAAAGGCCTCACCTTGCCTTTCTGGACTTGGAAAGCCATATCTACATGTTCCAAAATAGACTGTCATTAGAAATTTTTAAGTCTATGGAACCATTTTAGGCTGCTTGGCAGTCACATAGCAGCTGGATGACTTACTTCCCCACCTTTTTTTTTTTTTTTAAAGCATTGTCTGAAGCTAATTTATCCAGGAGTAACTTGGGCTTTGGGGGGAAAAGTCACATTCGTTTTGTAAGTTACGTGCAAATGAAATGAGAGGTTGTGTCTCTCATTTTCCTCTTGTTGAAAATGTCTTTGTTACTCCATTTTTGCCTTTCTTGAGAAACACTCAGGATTGCCATTTAAAGGGTTACGTAACATTATTTTCCTTACCTTGCTTTCTGGAAAAAGAGTGCCAAAGCCATTTCCTGGGCCTAGACTGGGAGATGAGATCCCCTTTAGATGGGAAAAAGCAGAGCAAGGGGGTCCAGAGACTGGTGCTTTCTCCCGGCCAGCACGGTTGCTGAAGTTCCTTGTTGGAGTGAAAGCTCAGCATGGAGACATGGTTGGAGATGGAAGTGCTGGCTGTGGGCTGGGGATTGTGAGGCTTCAGCTGGAGTCTCTGATGCTGGGACCAGATCTCCCTGCTTCATACAGGCTATGTATAGAAAGGGGAAAAAAATGAGCCAGCTAGTACAGGTTGTTTATTTGATGTCTCTGCTTCTACCTCACATTAACATTGCCCCAGCCAGAAATAATATACCTGCAGCTGTGTTTCTGTAGGACAACGGGGATATCTAATAATATATCGGGCTAATCTAAGCTGCCTTTTCTCCAGCGATGCCCCAAGGGGGAGATATATACTCTACCTTTATGTTATCCAGTGGTACTAATCAGAAACTATTGCTGTGGAAGCAGCTTGTCCTGTTCGGTCCTCTTCTAATAGGAAATCATAAATTAAAACAGAGTTTGATAGATTCTGCTTAATGCCAAAATGAAATCCTCACATATTTTGTTGGCTGTTACATAATCAGTTGACTTCTCAAAGGAGTTCTAATTATGCCTATGGAATAAGCTCAAGATAATGAAATGCATTCACCTCTATGGCAGCCGTCTATCTCTTAGTACTGAGCTCTGAGTCAGTCCTCTGGGGTTCTCCTTCTAGCTCGACCAACGAAGCTTTATTTACAGCCACAGAACTTGGAAGTGAAATACAAACTTATTTTATATGTACTTCTTTTTTATTCCCTCTACGAAAATCAGTTTTCCTTAGCTTCATATACTGCGTAAAGAGCCGTGTGTAAAGTAGCTGTGTTAATCCCAGAACATTAAGATTCTCCCCCCCACCCCAATGCCTTACTAAGGCTCATAATCTCACAAAACTGCCAGAGATAGGAAGAGAATAATGACAAGGCCAAAGGGAATAAGTTCTTTGACTCTGAATTTCATTATCCGTAACATTAATACTTAGTAAAAGAGTTGGAGAGATGGATGGATAGATGGGTGTGTGGGTGAGTGGATGGTTGGATGAGAGGGCAGATGTGTATTTGAACAGATACATGAATTTTTAATCAGAAAGGGATATAGATGGAAAAGAACTAACTCAGAAAAGTCTACCTTTGGATATATTATTGTGGATTTGATTGTTAGAGAAAATTATGAGGAAAAAGAGGGAATTTATTATTCATAATAAATTAGGTCTAATTAAAAAATAAAGTGGGTCAATCAAACATAGAGTACCTTGAATTCCTATGCTTCTTTCATGCTGTGTCATTAGCATGTGACTGAGAGGGAAAAGACCCTAGTCTTTATTCTTCCTTCACAGAACAATATTAATAGTAATATTTAATCAAGTGTGAACAGCCTGCAGAGTCCAGGAGGCTGGGATCTACCAGCAGGAGTGCTTCTCGGGTGATTGGTCCAACACTGGGGATGGAGAACCATGAAGTCAGAGTGTGGATATGGCTCCGACACTGTTCAAGGAGGCATCCTTGGCCTTTTGCTGTGTTTAATTACAGTGACAAAATCTCAGTCACTGTTTACACAGGCTTATTCCTCAGGTGTAGAAACATACTCTGAGCTCACTTCTGGCATTTGCTTTGCAGCAAGGAGAATCCTTTGTCTTTTAGATTAAAAACAAAGTCATTCTGTTTCTTCTGACGTTACAAAAGTAAATATCTTCCCCAAAGCTTCACAGATTGCTGTGGTGGTAAATCAGTTTGCCACTTAAGCCACTTGACACAGGTGACGAGGACCCTGGAAGGAAACCCATACCATTGATAAGGAACCACTCAATTGTGTGCTTGCTCTTAGCGTTCCATCAAGACCACCATCCTCACGTGGCCTGCAAGGCCCTGCAGGGGTCTGGCGCTTAATCTCTCCCAGGCTTCACTGCAAACCTGGCCTTTTTCTGTGCCAAGATACCTCTCTCCCTACCCCAGAGGGCATTTGCAGATGCTGCTCCACGCCTGGTGATCCTCCTGTTCATTACTCAAAAAAACACACACTTCTCAGATTTTAACTCTTGTCTCCTGTGTCTCCGCCTAGATCATATTCTTTTGTCCTGCTTTCACGTGGGGCAGTATTCCTTTCCTTCTGAGCATTAATGTCTATTTCTTACATTCTCATCAGTGGAATCGTCTTACTGTTTGACTCCTTCATTAAACCGTATGCTCCACACAGTAGAGCAGGACCATCTTCATGGGCTTGCTACTGGCAATTGCTCAGGGCTCCTCATTCAGAAGGGCTCTGTGCTTGTCTTTAATGCTCTGCTATTGCCATCTTGAAATCCTTTATACTTTTTTGAACAATGGCCCTCACAATTTAATTTTGCAAATCATATGGTAGGTCCTGTGTTGGAGCCATGTGTTTCTATCAGGTTTCCAGCATGTGGTATATGCTCAAGACATATTTTGTAAAGGAATGTTTCAGTGACAAAAGATGGTCTCCTTGCATTAGTGCCTGCAGTATAAAATGCTTAATACCTCATATCAAGTCAGGATGCTATATATTTCCTTGGCAGCTCACTACTTAATCTTATTCTTTTCATAAGTTTGGCAAATGCAACCAAAATTGAATTAAAAAGACATGCATATTTTGCTCTAAGAAAAAAATAATTGATTGTATGAAAGGAAATGTAAAAATGGGCTGACCTGTTAATTTTTTGTTCGATATTTAGAACTGAAAGGATAATGTTTAGAGAGCCAAAATGCTAATTGTCTTGCAAAGAGTGCTGTAATAAGCTGGGGCAAACACTGCATTGGAGAAAATATCTTTCAAATGGTAGAGGAAGTTGAAACAGTGACTGGAGCTCCTCTGAAGTAAATATAACGCTTTCCCCTGTGCAAGGCCAAGGAAATCCTGAAGTAACAAAATGTCCAGTTTGATCTTTGCCTCATGTAGTTGGGGAAACCTTGCTTTCTCATACAGCAAGCTTGGCCAAATATCTGCTGAGGAGCTCATGGAGAAATGGCAGGTGTCACCGTTTTGTACAGTGTGCCCATAAGTTTTCTGTCACTTGTCTGAGTTGGACACTTTTTCCCCATTCTCCCTTGCCCACCCCAAAGGTGACGGCTGCAGATTGCAGAGTTGGCAGGATTTTCCAGGCTGTGCTGGCACAAGCTGTTAATAAATTAGGGGCACAGAAGTGTGATGGCAAGGCGTTTCCTCCTGGAGTTCATAGGCCTTCCAGAACATTTATGTCTCATTACAGCCCGTACAGTAGTTTATGCCCTAATAAATCAGAGAGGCTTTGCAGAGATGGGCTGGACCGTAATGAATCTTTCTGTTGGCATTTTCCCTTTACAGAAGTAAATAATGGAGCAAAACCGCCCCATCTGGCCACTCTGTTAAGAGAGAACTCACAGCAGGAGCTGTTTGCTCAAGCATGACAAAGGTCACTGCAAACGTAGCAAGAGCAAGGGGTGGCAGCTAGGGCTGTGAGTGACAAGGTGGAATGAAGCCATTTATGAGCCTTTATCATTGTGATTATAGGCATTAGCTGGACTGCCAGGGTCCTGTTCTCCTTTCCTGTGATGGACCTTGGGTCTTCACTGATTTTTCACATTTAATTTCCAGACCTGTTGGATGTTTTGCAAGCAGTACAAGTAGACACACACCTGCAGCATGGCGTGTGGGCCCATTCACTTTGATTTACATTCTATTATCTTAATAAGGTATGCTTTCAGCTAACTGAAAATTGTTGCCAAGTAGAGGAAGGGGAGATCACCTTCTCTCTGCTTCCCTTCACCAGTGCAAAGAGATGTGTGACGAAAGCCAAGTAAATATGGAAATTATTATTAATTATGTGGTGATGGAGAGAAATGCATTATTCTGGCTAGGAAATCAACTTGTCTCTAGTAGAGGTTTACCAGATGTATTTTAAAAAAAAAGTGTATGAGTCACATTAAAAACAGTGCCTAGAAATAAGTGATGAATTTGTTTTTGATGTTTGTGCATTTTTACAAGGGAACCCATCCTCCATTTTGGAAGTTAACAAATATTGATCATTTCCTTTGTTTCTAGTAACTGGAATCTGTTTTCATTGGATGAAAATTTACATCCAGCTAAGTCAAAGACTTAACTTGTTTTTCCCTGCTTTTTTCCACCCTAGTTGGTCTGAGTTCCTGCCCTTTGCAGGGCTGTGGAGAAACTTTGGATGTGCCTGGGCTGCTTATTTGTGTTTACAGAGAGGTTTCTGGGAGCCCTTGGAGGGGAGAGTATATCCAGCTATTTCTGTTCCATAAAGACTTGCCTGGTGCCTCTTCAGTAACCACTTTGCTACTGGGAAGGCAGAGGAGAAGCAAGTGAGGGAGCACGTGATTTATCAAAAGTGACAAGGAGAACAGAGCTCCTCCATCAGCCTCAGCTCTACTCATATTTACATAACACCTTCCTTCCAGTGTTTTCCCCAGCAGATGGCCAGGTGAGGTTCATGGACTCTGCACAGAAATACAGCTGCAAGGGGCAGGCACAGGGAATATTTTGGGCTGTCTCCCAGCAGAATTATGCAACAGTCCATGGAGGGAGGGAGGAGGAGGCAAGGAGGCAAGGTCACTCCCTAGCTAAAGAAGTTCTGGAAATGTAGACTCAATGCCAAGTGTGGCTTGCAAATTGGGAGGTTGCCAAGGCCCAGCACCCCAAGACTCGGGGAGGAAGTCAAATCCTCGAGGAGTCAGTAATTGACCATGAGTGGGTCTGCCCATCTGCTCTGCTGTAATGGGAAAGTTAGTGAGACTTGATGGGGTCACAGAAGGACATTAATGCATTGACTGAGATGACTGGGCTCTGCCAAGGGCAAAAAGAGTCTACCCTTCAAAGGGAGCCTCCAGGTAAGCTGCAAGTTCTCTCATCGTCCTGCTTTATCAGGATCCCAGAAGCAAATGAGGCACCTGCTCTGTCTTCGACTTGGCTCTGGGGCTGCTGAGTCTGTATCAGGAGACCACATTTGGTACAGGATGTTGAACACACACAACTTCTTTTTTTTTAAGGTTTCCATTTGAAACCGGCTGAGCCATAGCAGGTAATTAGCACCTTTGCTGTTGGAACAAGTGGCACTTTTATTGGTTGGTTTCTTAATCAGGTTGACCAGTTGGTAGTTCTCGGTAAGAAAGTCGACGGAGAGAGAAGGGGATGCTGTGTGTCCCCGGGGATGAGGCCAAGCTGAGAAAACACTCTGAGGGTCTCAGTTCAGTGCCCCACCCTTACTGCCATGTTCTAACTCTTACCATGCAAGTTCTAACCCTGCAAAGGGCTTTTTCTTCCCCTGAGATCCTGGGCAGATCCCAAAACTTGATCATAGATCACATTTCTAGTGTCTAAAGTGGACTGATGTGGACTCTGGCCTCATCTTAGAATAAAAATGAAAGATAAAAAGGGTTTGTTGGGAATAGTCTGTGGTATCCCAGACCTGAATATGTTGGTTTTGTAACTCAGCATCACATTTATGGCTCAGACAGGACTGTGGAGGTATCCTGGAGGTGACAGCTTGACATAGCCAAAGTGCCAGCTAAGCCACTTTCAAACTGGGTGACCTTGTGCAAATGCGTAAGGCATTGGCGCCTCGGTCTCTTGTGTGTGAATGAGGATGTTTGTGTTAACTCTCCCAGGGTTATTACGAGGGTTAAAGCAGATGATGCATGTAAAGCCATAGCATGGTGGCCTGCGTGAAGGAACTACTCAACAGATGATAACTGTGATGATGAGGAAAATGATGACAACATTGTTACTTTGGAAACCCAGAGTCCAAAGACCTGGGCGCTAGTTTACAGGTGACAAATAGATTTAATTTCAGATGCCATCTTCTGTGGTGTTGAGCAAGATTCCGAGACTGCCTATGGGCTCAGTGAGAGAACACTGAAATCAGTTAGGGATATCTGCCTAATGAGAGAGAGAATCAAGGGCGATGGTGCTATCTCTGATGTTTCACTGCTGCCTTAAATAGCTGTGTAATTTGGGAATAAATTCACCTCTTTTGAATCTATTTTTTTAACCTATAACATGGGAAGGTTAGGCCAGGTCAGTTTTCTTGGAAGTGTTCAGCTGAATGTTAGAAGATGTTGGGGGTAAAGGTAGAAAATATTCTTAGGGTAGGTTTTGGAAATGCTGTGTATAATTTAACAAACTGAGGCAGGTTTCTTTATTGCAGGACTTCTCAGAACCCTTAATCTGCTTGAAAACTCCAAGAAGGGATGTTCTTCCCAAACTTGCTGATCATGAATATATTTATTTTCATAGACTCAGCAACTTGTGAGACTAGTGTTGCACAGAATGGACTTTGAGAAATTAGATCATTCCCAAGGTCCATTCTTTCTCTCCAAAGTCTCAAAATCTGTCTCAAAAGCTCAGATAATTTAATGACTCCCTTTCCCCATCATGAACTTTTCACCTCTCATCGAAATGCAACTTTTTCTGAAGAGCCACATTTAAATGATGTGGCTTCACACATCATTTAAATGTATGGAACACATTGGTTGGAACAACTTTGAAAAATACCAAAGGTAATGTTTGGTAAAACATTAATCCTTAACGTTTATAAACTCTTCATTCGGAATCTCAGCTTCAGTTGCAAATCATTCTGATGGATTTGGCTCACTCTTTGGCTAAAACACTTCGTTCTCAATGTTTAACCTTCCTGTTTGGACTGGTGTGCTCTGAGGACCAGTCCGCTGAGAGACATTGCACTCTCTCCTCTCCACCTTATATTCCATTTGCCTCCTCAACCTGTCTAGCCTGCCTAAGAGGCAAAGGAAAGCCCCAGTCTGTCTTTACACTTGACAGGCCAGCATCTGTGTCTTCCATGGTAGGTGAGGAATAGCAACAGAAGTGGCCAGGATGACACTGGAAATCTAAAGGTTTGTGTTGATTTCTCATTAATAAATAACTTTCACTTTTGTGTCATCCCCAAAGGTTGTTGAAACAATTTTTTGGTAGCAATAATGCCATGCGGTGACTTTGGGTAATTGGTCTCTTTTAGCAAGCAACAGCTTAGAATGTGCTTGGAACATAGATATGGCCCCCAGTGTTCCTTTATTCTGCTGCATTATTTCCCCAAAGGGGTCTCACAGAGAACAGGGCCCTTTCATTTATTCATTCCTTTGTTCACAAGTGAGTAAGTAAAAGAGGAGAAGGGAATGTTGGCGGTTAGGAGTGAGAAAGTTAGGGGGATGGAATTTTGATGAAAGAAATAGGGGAGCTCGTGTCTCTGGAAAGTTGGGCAAAGAACTGACCAGGAGAAAAGTAGGATACCCATCAATGGTGAGGACCCACTTGAGATTTCTAATGATCAATTTAAAGTGGAACTGGTCAACACAGTTATATGTTTTTCTCCAGATGTGTTTAGCTGCTTGCTTAGCAACACAGAGGAGGTAGAAATTTGGAATTAATCAGGGTCGGGGTGCAAGTTGGATGGAAGGAGAGTTAATGGAACTGAGAGTGGATTCAAAGGGAATGAGCCTTGGAATCTCAGGTGGGTAAGGAAGGAAGTGAGGGTAACAGGCAGGTGTTAGACAATGGAGGATCAGCTATTTTGAGGTCCCAGTGGAGGGAGGTGAGCTGGTGGTCTGACAGTTGAGTACAGAAAATTAAGATTTTGGAGGTAACTTGGTATTGACAATAATAAAGTATGGACAGTGACAATGATTTTTCATCAGACTAGATAGACCATTCATGTGCCCTCTTGTTGATGCCATCTCCTGACCTCCTGATCACTCATGAATACTTCAGCATTGGGCTCACTGCCTCTCTCTCCACCATCTTGTTGTCATTCTTTGACATTAACATTGACACAGGTGGATCATCTGCCTTCATCTACTGGAAAAAAAAAAAAATGCAGAATCAAATCTTTTATTGCCCGTCTGACCCTGAATCAGTGTGATAGATATGAGTGAATTTGTGTTTTTTTTTTGCTGTACACGGGCCTCTCACTGTTGTGGCCTCTCCCATTGCGGTGCACAGGCTCTGGACGCGCAGGCTCAGCGGCCATGGCTCACGGGCCCAGCCGCTCCGCGGCATGTGGGATTTTCCCGGACCGTGGCACGAACCCGTGTTCCCTGCATCGGCAGGCGGACTCTCAACCACTGCGCCACCAGGGAAGCCCAAGTGAAATTTTTTGTTGCTGTTAATTTAAATTCTAAAACCTATGCATTATGAATGCTTCCTTCCTAACGGTAGGAAGAGATATTTTAGTTCTTCATCTTTCATGTAGGAACAAAAGATAGTTTTATCATGCAAATCACTTTTGTAAGGGTGGGTTGTAGTGCATGATTGGGGGAGGCTGGAATTGTAATATAGCCTCCAAATTCACTTAGAGGCTAAAAAATTGTTTACCAGGAAAAAAAGATCACCAGCTATATCCCTGGATCAAATGTGTAGATATCTTTCACAAATGTATGCCTTCACACAATTCTGGAAAAGGAGAAGATGATAATCTTGCCCAGCTCAACGAAGTTTCTCTTCATCTTAAGGTTTTGTTCTGTTGGCTACACAGATGTTATTAATTTTTCAGGTGTGTTTATATGTTTGCAAGTTTCTGAGGCTGTGCTGATGAATGGAGTTTTTATTGAATTTATATGTAGCTTTCAGATAGTAAAAATGTGCTTAGGCTTCTTCAACTTGCCCCCTACCCCCAATCTGGGTCTTATCTGAGGAAACTTATTCTACTGTCCTAGTATCCTTAGCATTTTCCTGATCTGTGCCTCTATATGCTACTATAATTAAAACATTTGAAAAGGGAGAAATGACATTTGTGAGTTTAGTGGCAGGACCACGAGATGCTGGATTCACTCCTCATCGTTTTCCTCTTGGTTGGCAAAAACTGACCCAACAGAGTGGTCCTCAATGTGCATCTCATTATGCCATCTTCTACAGAAAAGAACATTTACTTCAAAACTGCAGTAAGGACCTTTGAATGCTTTGGACATTTCGGGGAGTTACAGCCATTTTGTTAAATCTTGAAAGTGGAATTATAATCAACAGGAGGAAGAGGTGAGAGAGCCCTTCCTCTGGGTCAGTTAGTCAGTGTGTAGTGAGCACCCCCTCCCTGTGTGCCAAAAGCTGTGGTGGCCACGAGGGCATAGGGCAACAGCCTAGGGCAGGTATAGGTGCCTCCAAGGGGGAGAGCTCTGCTGTCAAGAGAGAGAACATATCTATTTTGTTTGCTTGTTTGATTATTATCTAATGGCTTCCCTCCCCGCCAAACCTTATAGCTATATGAAGTTCTTATTTGTGAAATTTACCATTTGTGTTCTAGTTTATAAGACTGTAGGGTCCTAGAAACTAAGTGACTTGTCCAGGGTTACAGCACTAATATATGGGGACTCAGAATTGAATCCATGTTGGCATGATTGCAAAGTGTTATGTTTCTACTGTGTTGTGCTGCCTCCTTTTTGTCTTGTTTATACAAAACAACAACAACAACAAAACAGCACACACACACACACACACACACACACACACACACACACACACACACATCCCAAAACCCTAATCATATAATAATGACAAAAAAACATATTTCAATATAAGATGAGAAGACAATGGAGAAGCATAATTATATGTGTGGACCAATAGTTCTTCTATGTTTT
Organism: Leucopleurus acutus; assembly: GCF_964270905.1. Taxonomy (NCBI): domain Eukaryota; kingdom Metazoa; phylum Chordata; class Mammalia; order Artiodactyla; family Delphinidae; genus Leucopleurus; species Leucopleurus acutus. Next base: position 34,857,239 of record NC_139153.1, on the reverse strand, counting down.
ATGTTGTTAGAACTCTGAGAATGAAATCAATAAGGAATAAAATTAAAGAAATTTAAGTTCAAAAAACAAATGTTGTTAATGCACTCAGAATGGCCTTTAAATATGCCCTTTTTCATAAACATGTCTGGAAACCTGAAAAAGTAGATTTTTCTTCATCTCACAAGGCTGTCAGTAGCAATTCCGAAGCAGCAGGATTAGGGAGGAGCCAGAGGTGACCAGCTGAGTTGTACACTGCTTGGGGAGACCAAGTTGAGACTAAATGTGTACTTACTGCCCCAAGACCTGCACAGCTTGGGGTCAACCCTGGTGACATCTTCGAAGCTGAGCTATTAATTTTAGCTTCCAAGTTGATTAAATTTATGACAAAACAGCGCAGTCAAAATATGAAAAGTGAACATTGAATCCTGGTTACCTTGCAAAAGCAACTAGATAAAGGATCTTACAAACAAACCAATATAGATTGTATCCTCTTCATTCGCACTCTTTCTGGAAAGTTTCCCTCTGACATGAATAAAAAGGAAAAAGAGAATTGGCAGTTCATTTCTGAAATGGAACACTCAGCATCAGATTTCTCCATGAGTTTCCTAGATGCCACCCACCTTCTCCTGCCTAAAGTTGCTGGACGATAACTTGTGTGAGAGGGGGGCTCCCCACAAGGTGGAGTTCTGAACCCTCTGTTCCCTTGGGTAAGGGCTCTTGGAAAGAGCTTCTCTGTGTCGACCAGCTGGCTAGGTCCCAAAATAAAAAACATAGAAACAGACACACAAACCAAAACCCTCCAGGTGGACGTGAACAGCAGTATGAAGTACTGGTTATGAGCTTGGATTCAGAGTCCAGTGACCAGCATTCGAACCCAGACCTTGCTACTCACTAGCCCTGAGACCATAGACAAGCTCTCCAGGAGGAATTTCTTCAACTGGAATGTGGAAATAACCAATACTTACCTCAAAAGTGGTGAGGATTAAAATAATGCACACAATGCACCTAGCATGGTGTTTGGGACATGGAAAGCTCTCCCTCAGTGATTGCTGACATTCTTCCTCTTCTCCCAATTTTATGACTACCACTACCGTCAACATTTATTAGTTTCCTAGGCTGCTGTAACAAAATACCACAAACTAGGTGGCCTTAGACAACAGGAATTTATTCTCTCAGTTCTGGGGGCTAGAAGTCCCAAATCAAGGTATCAGCAAGACCATGCTGTCTCCAAATGGTCTAGAGAAGACTCTGTTCCATACCTCCCTCCTAGCTTCTGGTAACTGCCAGCAATGCTTGGTGTTCTTGGGCTTGTGACAGCGTAACTCCAATCTCCACCTCTGTCTTTACACGGCTGTCTTTCTTGTGTACGTCTGTGCCCAAATTTCCCTTTTCATTCACCTGTCATTGGATGAGGGGCCACCTTACTCCAGTGTGAATGCATCTTAACTCGATTACATCTGCATAGACCCTGTTTCCAGCAAAGGCTAGGACTACAGGTACCAGGGTTTAGGACTTTAACATACCTTTTGGGGATATATAATTCAAAATACAACAAAGCATCTTTATCTTAGGCTTCATCCTGGATCTGGCACATCCTCAGAAGTCACCTGCTTTTCGAGCTGTTGTACCTTCTTCTCTTTGCCCATGAGTGGACCTTGCTGACGGTGTTAACATTTGCTTAGCAATTGCTTCATGAGACTTGTTCTGTCTTGTTTTCCCTTGATGCATTTCGTGGTTTGAGTAGATATTGTAGATATCTGATAAAACAGCAGGAGATACTGTTACCTTCCTCATTTCCTGTGAGGCCCAGAAGACATCATGGAAAATTAAAAACTGTTATTAAATGTTGGTCATGTTCAAAAAAATTTCCTCTGTGTTGAGAAGCTCTCAGCTGATCACAGAAATGGTGAGAGCAGTCCAGTGAGCCCAGTCTGATAAGGGTGAGCATTAGCTGGATGGCGTGAATCTCAGCCAGATAAGAGGAGGATCTGCAAAGTCACTTCATCCTTCAATCCCTTCTGTTTGCTGGCTGTGATGCATGCTCCCCACCTGCTTGGAGCACAGGAATCTGCAGCGATATCTATATTCACCTTCAAATTCAGCAAGACAGGAAAGCCCTGATTTTTATTAAATGTCACCTTACGATTTATCAGCTCCTGCATGTGAGTCTGGGCAGCTGGGCCAAATGTGGAAAATGACAGTGTTCTGGAGCACAAAGGCGTGTGGACCGCTCAGCAGCTGGCAGTGCAGAGGGATGGACTCCGGGAGGCTGAGAGGTCATGGACTGGCTCCAAAAAATGAGAAGAACTGAAACAACCAAAGTGAACAAACAAGCAAGCAAGCAAGCAAACAAACAAAATCCTTGAATTGAATGAATGAATCGGAGGTCCTCAAAGTTTTTCTGCAAAATGCCAGATAGTGAATGTTTCATGCTTTCCTGCCCATTACAGTCTGTGCTGCAGCTACTGAGCTCTGCTGTTTTATTCAATAGCGTGAAAGCAGCCATAGATAACATATAAAGAAAAGGGTGTGGGTGTGGTAGTGTTCCAAGGAAACTTTATTTGCAAAAACAGGCAGTGGGCCAGATTTGGCTTAAGGGCCATAGTTTGCCAACCCCTGGAATGAGTCAGTCAATTTGATTATTTTCCTTCTGATTTCTAGAAGCTATTTTCTGTATTTTCTTCTGTTGCCTAGAAACTTATTTCCTTCCTTTTTCTAGAAACTATACAGTACAGCGATTAAGAGCTGAATTCTAGAGAAAGAACACCAGGGTTCAAATCCCACTGTTGCTGTTAACTAGAAAAGTAATTGTAAGCTCTGTTTTCTCCTCTGGTAAAATAATGCAATACATATAAAATGCTTAGCATGGTGGCTGACTTGTAACAACTACCTAATAATTGTTGGCAGTTAGCTATGAATACAAACAATTGCAGAATGACTTCTTGTTTGTCAAGGCCACCCCTTTGGATTATTTTGTGTTTTGTGGGGTTGTTTCAGTTGCTGTCACCTGATTATTTCCTCCAGCCCCTCAGGTGAAAATCACCACACTCTCTTCTGTGCTTTCATGCTATAATTATCAACTTACCTGGGCATGCTTGTAGTCTGTGGGATGCTGGAGGGCAAGGTGAGCCCTCGTGTCTCTGTGTCCCACTGCAGCACCTGCCCCAAGTAGTGATCAGCAGGTACTTGCTGAATGACCTGTCACAGAAACATTTCTTACTAAGATGTTGTGAATTGTTTCTATTTCTCATAGCAGGGCTATATTAATTCAAATCAGGAAATAGAGCAATCTCCCTATCTAGCTAGACAGGGTTTGCCAAAATACAACCTATGGGCCAAATCTGGCCTGCCACCTGTTCTTGTGAATAAAAATTTTATTAGAATACAGCCATCCTCATTCATTTACACATTGTCTATGGTTGCTTTTTCACAAAGCAGCTTAGTTAAGTAGTTGGGACAGATACTGTATGGCCCAATAGGCCTAAAATATTTACAGAGAAAGTTTGTTGACTTCAGGCTAACCCTTCCTTAGTACCCTAACACTTGCCATTAAACTGTAGGTGGTTGAGACGTAGTACTTCAGACTCTGTGCACAGAGATGTAAAGTTGTCTGCCAGTATCTCAAGATTCATGGTCAAGTGTTAAAGTAATAGTCAGACGGAATCTACAGACCAACAGGGGGTAGAAGAAAGATTTAATTACTGGGTTTGGGTTTAAATGTCTTCCCAATTTACATTGTATTGGGTTTTGGACACACTAAAATTTAAGCTTAATATTTGGCTGCCGTTCCCAAATGGTATGCCAGGGCACCCGAGGGCATGGCAGCAAAGTCCCAGGAGCTCTGCAGGATATTTTAAATTTCCAAGGGAAGCACAGTAACATTCAACACTGACATTGCATGAATTACTAGCTTCAGTGGATCACACTACTTTCCTTTCAGTGATGTGACATCTTTGTGAGGATGGGATTTTGGCAGTTGCTGTGGCTGAAAAAGCAAGTACCACGTGAAAATCAATGTGGAACAGGAAATGAGGGTGTTAATACCCAGTCTGATTTCAAGACTTGCAAATTTGTGCCTGGTCCATCAGGTGTAAATATATAGTTGTTGAAGAATGATATAAAATATTATTTTTTCAAATGTCTATTAAGTTCTTAGGGCATAACTACTTAATAAATGAAAATATTAGAATTTTTTTCTGGCGTAGGCTCATGGTGAATTGAGAAAGTTTTGGAACCTCTGATCTATGGTCTTTATAGATGCCAGGAAGAAACACTGAATATATTCTGATATTCAAGTGGGACTTTTCTTTTTCTTGGGAAAACAACTTCCAAGTTTTTTCCTTTAAGGAAATGGAAACTCTGGTAGATAGAAGGGAAAACAGGAAAGAGATCATCTTAAAACTAGCTGGTAACTATATCCAAAAATTTTGGAAAGAATTATTTAAACCAAAAGGAACCACTTTGATTCAGTTTCTTCAATAAATAATAATTTAATGCTTACTATGTGTTGGAGACATGACACTGAGCAGAAAGATGTGTGCTTGCAGGAGTCACTGTAGGAATCATTTTCACAAAGCAACTTGGCTTCCTAAAGTCTCTCCCATACCCCATACCTGGCTGAATTTAATTTTCAAGGAGGTGTTTGGAGCAGTGCCTTGCAATCGGCTCCTCCGTAGAAATCATACTGGTGTAGATACACACAATCACTAGAAAAACTTCATTACTGAGAACGATTCTTCTGTCTACAGGCACCCTTTGTCTCTACACCTTGTCCAACAGCTATTTTTTTAACCCGTGAGAAAAACTCTGTGAATTTTTTGTCTTTGGATTGCCATTAACTAAAATGTTCTCACTTAATGATATGCGTGGATTTCCCTCCTAGTTTTATTATCTTTCATGTTGTATAAGCAAATTCTGCTGTTTCATATTTTCTTATTATTTATAAGAATCACCCTGGCCTTTAAAAACAGAAGACAAGGGCTAGTGGATAAATCCTTATTAATGGCAGATATGGCCCTTTGTCCCCAAGCACAGAGTTCTTATTCCTTACTTTCTATTAATTGGTCAGATATTCGTTATAAATATCCTACATCTTCCAAATTGCCTGCTGAGGTTAAGCCCAAATAGAAGCCATTTGTAAAGAGCCCTTAATTTATTTCCTTCTTTCCTCCCTCTTTTACATACTCATTTTTTATTTGTTACCTATTTCACTTTCTCCTTTCCTTTTTCCCTTTTGCTTCTTTCCTGTGGATGTCGAGGAAAGACAGGAAGGAGAGAGGGAGGAGATATGGGGAGAAGGAAAGAGGAAGAAAGAAGGCAGTTTGCACAGCTGTTAAGAGCACCAAGGTTGGATTCAGTGAGGTTTATATTTGTATCTATTTTCTCCCATTTGGCTGCATACACTGTACTTTTCTAGACCTCAGTTTTCAGCCTGCATTATATTGACAGTAGAATGGGCTCTAAGGATTGTTGTAAAGACTGAATGAGGTAATAGACATAAAGCACGTGACATGGCTCCTGACACAGAGAAGGCGCTCAGAAGTTATAGCTGCTCTTACTCATGCTAATAATTGTAGTGATAGTTGCTAAACCATGCAGTCAATTTGCTGTCTTTCTCTTGCTTCTCTTAGCAGCAGCATTTGACACGGTTGCTCTCTCCCTCTCCTTGAGGTATTTTCTTTACTTGGCTACCAGGACACTCAGGTCTCTTGGTTTTTCTCCTCTCCTCAGCCTCTCCTTCTCAGTCCCCTTTTCTGGTTCATTATTTATCAGGACATGATGGAACAATTCTGTGTCATTTGACTCTTTTGTTTTTTCATTTACACTGTGTCTAGAATAGAATCCCTGGAAGGATTTTGGCTAGTCTTCTGGAGAAAGCTACCTTTTAGGAGTAATATAGCAAAGCCCAACTCATTTGAGGACCTGTCCTTTTTTCTCTCCCTGTGATTGATTCTATTTCATGGTATTGTGTTGCCTACAAATGACAAGAAAGTATAAAGTTTGTGAATTAAGCTTTTCCCTATTTTTGTGATGTGTTTAAAGATGACTTTACAAGTACTGTAACCCTCTACCCTAATGGGTTGGGCTCTGCCAGTTCTTAGGAAGAGAGACTGGATTCCAACCATGCAAAGCCCTCTGCAGCCCTGTGATGGCTTCTGCCGAAGGAAAGAAAATGAAGCCACATCACGGAGCGTTACAAGGCTTTGAAATACTCATGAATAAACATCAGGCCACAGATATGGCCTCCCTCTCAGCTAAAAGTGTGGTCCCACCTTGGGCTGACTCATCTGCCCTTCTCCCTGGGGTATCCTGTCCAGATTTCAGCGCTGCTGGGTGACTTCCCGAGGGCTCTCAGATGCCACACAAGTAGTGCAACGGTATAATCAGCAAAAGAGCATATTTGGGGGGTTCACTAATTAGCTTCCAGTCACACACGGCAGGATTGTTCAGTTCAGTGAGAAGGGGAAGAAAGAGGGGCGTGTGATGGAGGCCTGGCCGTGTTCCACCTACCTGGCCAGGAAGAGGTTATCAGAACCCCAAAGGAAGGTGCTGAAAGTACATTCCCAGCAGGGAGCTTAGAAAGAAAAGTAATTATACTAATCTGTAGCTCAAATTCCTTAGTTTATTAACATGAAAGTGAGCGAATGGTGAATTCCTTCAGACCCCTGTGGCATGGAGAAGGGGCAGCTCTAGGGTGTGTGGGAGTGGGGCTGGGGTGTTGCTGCCTTTGTGTGTAGGACAGTTTTAAATTTATTCACTGTGTGCTTAGTAAAATGGTCATGTGAGCGGGAGTTTCTTTTAAGTCTCAAGAGCTGATTCTTGGGTGAGACTTCAGTAGAGGTCTCTATCAATCTTTCTGTATCTTTTAGTTTTGACTCTGTATAGCCAGCCTACAAGCTGCCACCATGCTGTTCATCACAAGCAGCTGATAACTGGTTAAATTAGTAACATTAAGTTCTGTCGATCCTGTGGTCACATTTGGTTTCCTTCTCCACCTTTAAGAATTTCTTTTAAGCCAGGTCCGTCTGAGAGTGTTTCAGGAGAGGACACCTCACTTGTCTGCTCTTCCTTGTCCTGCTGCACCTGCACTGCCAGCACCACCTGCAGACGGAGCAGGGGGCATGAACAGCTGTGCCAGTGGCAGGCCCGGGGGCAGTGCTGCAAGCTCATAAGCTCCCTGCTTTCTTTCTACCTTGGTCAGGGTCAGATGAGTCTCCAGATAGTAGTTAGAACTGAGCTTGCATTTCAGCTGTGCATACTACCAGAATTTCTTAGAAACTCCCAGGTCTCAGCTCTCTGAATACAACACATCAACAAGCAAGATGAAGTTCAGCTCAGTTACCTGTTCCAGATCACCAACAAACAGGATGGACTACAGCCCAATTACCAGGTTCTTTCATTCTGCAGGCAGATTTGCGTGTCTCTAGCAGCCCTTTTGGAAAGAGTTACTCTTATTCCACAGATGTCTCTGCTTGGCCAAACCTGTTCAACACTAAGGCAGTTATCTATCATCCTCTGCTGAGACTTTACCCAGCAAGGGCCTGAAGGACAAAGCCTTTGAAGTTTTGCTCCCACAAATGAAATTGCCAACTCTTTTAAATTAGGGCTTATAGGTTGGACCGTTGTCTACTAGATACCTGGATTTCATAGACCAGTAAAAGGTCAAGACAAAAATTGGCAGTGTTTTATTTTGCTTGGTCAGAGTGTTAAGAAAGACAAAACAGAACAACCATTGTCTATTATCTATCATCTCATAGAAGAATGGACGTTTTAGCACTAAAATGTGGGCAGGAAATTGTCTCAGAATAAAAGACAGTTCTTTGAATGAAATACATTCACCCTTATGGAAAACTCTGTACACTCTTGCTATTTTACTCCCTTCCCTTGGAATGGTGAAGATGTCTTCTCGTAGACTGGCTGCCCGTCTGTTGCCTTTTGGTGACTGCAGGACCAGTTAGGAGAGGATTCTGTCGGCCTACTGCTCAGATCCTATGATGAGGCTGCTGGGGGATGCTTTACACTCAAAGTGCCAAAACTCACAGACTCAAAGAGCTACTTTAAGAAAGAATCCAAGGTTCTGCTCGCTGGGATGGGTACCTTCCCTCTGAGAGGATCCATTCTGCCCACCTGCTCCTCTGCTTGCTCCCTTATTAATTAGCCAAAATCCTGATGTAGTTTTCGCAGCCTTTTTTCTATGCACATCTTCCTATTACCCACTAGCTGTTCCTAGAGATGAAACCTCAGCTTTGAAGAAACCTTAACTGTTGGATTTGTCTGTTATCTTGATCACGGGGATGGTATCATGGCTGTTTGCATATGTCCAGGCTCATCAAAGTTTACATATTAAATATATACAGTTCTTTGTATGTCAGTCTCAATAAAGCTGTTAAAATAAACTAAATAAAATCCCTTAGCCAATTCAATTGCAGAATAAGTGGAACCTCCTCTTAATTTGCAATTCTTTTATTACTAATATGTTTTCATACAGTCATATTTGTTCCCTTCTCTGTGAATGACTTATCAAGCCCTTTGCCTCCTTTTGTTTTAAATCAAGGAATTAAACCAAAGATGAATTAAATTCATCTTTCTCCTTATCAGTTTGTAAGAGACCTTTTTTATACAACAATATTAACCTTTGTCATCAGCCACAGTATTTTTCTCGCTTTTTTGTTTGCCTTCTGATTTTTATGGTGGCTTTTGCCATGTCAAAATTTAAAAATTTTGTGGAGTCAGATAATTATTTCTTTTATGGCTTCTGCTTTGGCTAAAGTTCCTGAAAAGGACTTTGCTTTCTTATTTCCTCTTCTTTCTGCCTCTCATTCTCTTTTCTCTCCTCACTTCTGGGGAGAGAGGAGGAAGGCATGGCCAAGTCCAGGAGCAGGTGCATTTCCTGTTTGTCATTTTTCTCTCTGGTTTGACTCCTCCACTGCTTTGAGATTTGCTCCTTTTCAAATCTCTGTGCTTCTGGCTTCTAGTGACTCCGTCATTATAAACAGATAAAAATTTTAGAAGCTTCAGTGATAGCTGTTGACAGCTGTAACTTTACAAATAATTACTAGTGTTATCTGTGCTTTGGGCCAGTGCCTCCACAAGTTAGCAGACTCTGGGGACTCCTGTAGCCTTCATGTTTCATCTTGAGATGGTTGGTGAGAAGGTCCCCATTCTGAGAGCAGTGACGTTCTTCATGGCAGGGGAGGAGGCTACTTCCTGCTGCACTGACATTCGGTAACTATTTCCAAGTGCCTATGAGGCTTGATGCTATCTGCAGAACATAGAAATGCATTTGCCATCCTTCATCAGCTCATTTTATAATTCACGTTACTTGCTTTTCCTTGTCATAGGATGTTTCCTTCAGAGATGGTTTTGTTTCTCTGGTTGAATTTATCCAGGCTGTACCTGTCATCACCACATCACTTGTATACCCAGTCTCTCTGTGGTTCCACTTCATGAAAGACCCTGGTTCTCTGTCCCAGGACTAAACTCTCCAGGCAACATTTTAAAGGATGTTAAAATGAGTGTGGTTTCTTAAATTAGCTAACAAGATTGTGTTAAAAAATCATCCTTTCTTACTTTCCATTATCTCTTGGACTGTCTCTTACCCACAAGTTCAGAGGTGTCCAAAGAGTTCTTCTGCTTGGGAAACGCACTGGTGAGAAGCAGTGTTTCTGAACCTGTGATTTGAAGCCTCCTGACTTTGGATTCTCCTGGAGCTCTCTTAAAAAATCAGATGCTGAGAAATGCAAATCAAAACCACAATGAGGTATCACCTCACACGGTCAGAATGGCCATCACCAAAAAGTCTACAAACAGGAAGTGCTGGAGAGGGTGTGGAGAAAAGGGAACCCTCTTGCACTGTTGATGGGAATGTAAATTGATACAGCCACTATGGAGAGCAGTATGGAGGTTCCTTAAAAAACTAAAAATAGAACTACCATATGACCCAGCAATCCCACTACTGGGCATATTCCCTGAGAAAACCGTAATTCAAAGTCATGTACCACAATGTTTATTGCAGCACTATTTACAGTAGCCAGGACATGGAAGCAACCTAAGTGTCCATCAAGAGATGAATGGATAAAGAAGATGTGGCACATATATACAATGGACTATTACTCAGCCATAAAAAGAAATGAAAGTGAGTTATTTGTAGTGAGGTGGATGGACCTAGAGTCTGTCATAGAGAGTGAAGTAAGTCAGAAAGAGAAAAATACCGTATGCTAACACATACATATGGAATCTAAAAAAAAAAAATGGTTCTGATGAACCTAGGGGCAGGACAGGAATAAAGACGCAGACATAGAGAATGGACTTGAGGACACGGGGAGGGGGAAGGGTAAGCTGGGACCAAGTGAGAGAGTAGCATTGACATATATGCACTACCAAATGTAAAATAGATAGCCAGTGGGAAGCAGCCACATAGCACAGGGAGATCAGCTCGGTGCTTTGTGACCACCTAGAAGGGTGGGATGGGGAGGGTGGGAGGGAGGGAGGCACAGGAGGGAAGGAATATGGGGATATATGTATATGTATAGCTGATTCACTTTGTTATACAGCAGAAACTAACACAACATGGTAAAGCAATTATACTCCAATAAAGATGTTTAAAAAAAATAAATCATATTCCAAGCCCCAGCCTCAAAGTTTCTAACTCTGTGTCTGGGGTCAGTCCCAGGTATCTGCATTTTAACAGGCACCCAAGGTGAGAATTATCCACAATAAAGGGTGAGACCCACTGCTTTAGAGAAGCCCCTTCATTTGCATACAGAGCCAGCCAGCCCCTCCCTCCCCAGCCTACCACTGCAGGGTTAGCTGTGCCAACTCCAGGGGATGGTTTTCCCCACTGTCATTTCCTCATGAGGATTATGTGGGTAAGAATAGGACCACACCCCCCTCTGGGGTCACCCCACCAGCCCCTTCAGACTCCGGTCCATCCTACTGTGAAGCTGGTGTGTGGCCCTACTGCTTTTCCCTTAACAGAGCCCTCCTGGGGTAGATGTATGGGTGATGAGGGTTTGGGGCACTTTTGAGGTCATGTGGCTCTTCTCTCATGCCTCCTTTTCAGTATTTACAGGTATGTGGAACCATAAAAGAAGTCAAGGGACCAATTCTTGGGCATGGTGCCTAAGTGGATAAGCTTAATTGGTCAGTGCAGTTCCTTTCTCACGTACTCCACCTGGACTGGACTTAGCACATTGGACTTGGGGCCTCACAGGAGAGAGAAGCTCCAGTTTTAACAAGTGATGGAGACACCTCCTGTGGGGAGCCTGACCCCTGGCATCTTCTATGAAATCCCCCCATGAGACTCAAAGAGTCTTTGTGCTTCCAGGGAGGATCTTAATAACCTTAGTTGAATTTCCTCCAAGCAGGTTTTGGAAAAACAGCCTTCTCTTCCAAGGTGGACTCATGGTAGCAGTAGCATCAGCTCTTCCTAATCCCATCAGTTTCAAGGGACAAGTAAAGATTCTGAGTTTGTGGGGAAAAATCCCCCTCCGACCATTTGTACGGAGACCTTGCTCTCAGTTATACATGTCCATTTTCCTTTCTCGGACTCTTCTCCTCTTTCCTGTTCCTTCCCTCTACCTGGCTACAAGGTGCCCCACTCTCCCATGTCCTGGAAGGGAATGGAGCAGTTCTCACACTTAACTTATTTTTCATGCATTCCAGAGAGAGGGAGTTGCAGCAAGAGTGCTGTAGGCAAGATACTTCTAGGCCATTCCTAACTACCTTCCATGAATTCAAATCATCCATTTTAATGGATGCCAAAGCCACTGCTGAGAAGGGAGTGAGGGAGGGACGAAGGAAGGATATTTGCTAAATATCTTTAAGCTGGAGCAGTTAATTCATTTAGGCTTTTTCCCTTAGCCAGACTTATTATTTTTTCTTCCAGAGGCTCATTTTGCTGGTAGGCATGGTGATCTGCATTGTTGGCCTGTCATTCATTCTTATTTTTTTAATTATGCACAATCAGTATGTTATCTTAGCAACACTTTCCACAAACAGAAAATCATGTTTGCCCTTTTTGACTCTATACTGTCATGTTTGCTGCTCTCTCCTTACCTTCATTGAAAACAATCAACTGCAAACAATCCAAATAATATTTTCAAGCTATTGTCAGATCATAGTGACAATTGATTACTCACGGTGCTTCCCAGGAAACTGCCTTGTGGATATAGAATTAAATAGCAACAATAGGAGGTTTGTAACCAAGGAGCGGTCTCAGGAATGTGAATAGCAAATTGGGAGCTAAGTTTGGACATCAGGAGCTGGGGGGACGTTTAACTTACTGACATACCGGGATGGTGCTGTTTGTTTGGAAGATGAGTCACAATTCTGTTTTCCTTTGAACTCTCAAAAGAGCTGGCTTCCAGACAAAGGGAAATAGAATACAGCGAGAGTTGTCCGTTTCCATAAACTTTCAACTTGCTTTGTTGCCAGCCCTGTTTTTAAAAGTTGTCTTAGAAAAACATAAGACGCGTTTAATATTCTACTCTGAACTATCTGATATTCATTTTGATATGTTTTCGGTCCCTATTGATTTTTAAAATGCTGAACACAAATACTTGACATTCGGGAGGGCAAGCAAAAGATTAAAACAGAACCTCTGCCTCCTGCTTGCCATAGTCTTTGAAGAGATGAAAACCTTCAAGTAAGCAGAATTCTTATAGTCAGAATAAAACATGATTAGAACATTTGGGGAAGGAGATGCGATGTGACTCGGAAAAATGTTAACAGCATAGAAATAATAAAAACATTTGCCTAACACTTTCCATCTCTTATGATGCATTTTATAAATTGATACATGGGCAGTGGCCATTATATATTCTTCTCCCGCCCTGTGTTTTTTCCGCAAAATGTAACCATTTATACAAGTATGAGGATGTGTGGGAGAGAGAGAGTGAAAACTTATACAAATCACCAAAAACCACGTAAATGCAGGCAGTTCAGCAAGACTGGAATGGAAGATTATTGAGACCATAGGAAGGCATTTAGGGTGTAATTACTGTTATCATTTAACAGTTACTGAATGGGACAGTGTGTTTCATTAGAAACAAAAGATGCCGAACTTGCCCAAAAGACTTAAGATGAATATAAGACAGAGGCATCTGGAAAATGACAAAATCAAAGGGTGTAAAAAAGTAGCTCAAGTCATAGGTAGCTGGTGGTTCCTAGTTACCAGTTTTACAGTTTTACTTTTTCCTTTTGACCCCATGACGGCCAGTCTCTGATGCAGCAAGACAGCGATAGGATGCTTGGGAGAAGCAGCAGGCAGGAGAGGACCAGAAGGAGAGGGAGGACTGGGCACAATGCTGGAGGAGTGAGGGAGAATGGGGCTGACACGGGGTTTTTTTGTTGTTTTTTTAATTTATTTTTGCTGTGTTGGGTCTTCGTTTCTGTGCGGGGGCTTTCTCTAGTTGGGGCAAGCGGGGGCCACTCTTCATCGCGGTGCGCGGGCCTCTCACTATCGCGGCCTCTCCTGTTGCGGAGCACAGGCTCCAGACGTGCATGCTCAGTAGTTGTGGCTCATGGGCCTAGTTGCTCCACGGCATGTGGGATCCTCTCAGACCAGGGCTCGAACCCGTGTACCCTGCATTAGCAGGCAGATTCTCAACCACTGCGCCACCAGGGAAGCCCCCTGACATGGGTTTAATAGGCTAGAGAGTATCCCATTCTTGTCGTTATGAACCACAGCCATTCCCTCTTTTGGAAAACAACCTGCTTGCTCACTTGGCCACTGGTTCCATATCCAAATTGCCCAGAAGCCAGCATTTCCTTGTGTCCTCTTTTCCTCTCCCCTTTGTCTTGTGTTTGTCTTATTACCCTTACTAGAGTAGCAGCATTTTATTATATGGGCATACTCCATTTATTGTTGTACTTCTCAGCAGTGGTTCCTTTGAACTGAAACTTTATCAAACTGGATTTGAGTCCTTGCTCTTCTGTGTGCCTTTGGATAAGGTGTTTAACTACTCCATACCTCAGTTTGTTGTCTACGTAAAGTGAAGTTTACAACATTGACTTCATCCTGGGTATGTACTTAGCATGTGCTAAGTAATGTTTGTTGAACTTTCCCTCTATCCCTGTAGGTCCCACCCCCCAGCAAGGGTGCTTATTAGACAGTTTAGACTCTTGGTAAATGAATGACCCAAAATATGCAAACCATCCTATTAAGCATGATGTTACATTGTGTGTTTGTTTTTTTTTTTTTTTTTTGCGGTACGCGGGCCTCTCACTGTTGTGGCCTCTCCCGTTGCGGAGCACAGGCTCCGGACGCGCAGGCTCAGCAGCCATGGCTCACAGGCCCAGCTGCTCCGCGGCATGTGGGATCTTCCCGGACCGGGGCACGAACCCATGTCCCCTGCATCGGCAGGCGGACTCTCAGCCACTGAGCGACCAGGGAAGCCCTACATTGTGTGTTTGCATGGGAGCGTGTGTGTTTGTAACCTGTGTATAACACAGGCACACACAAGGTTGTCACTGATTGGTTTCCCAATGTAGCAAAACCCATTTCTAGCCTTTATTTTCTACCCCCAACACCTAATCGCAGCCGGGGGCGACCAAGGCTCAGAGAAGCTGACAGATCTGACCAGGCTCATACAAGTTATAAGTGGTGGAACCAGAATTTGAACTCCCAGCTCACCCTCACCTGCCCAAACCCATGCAATCCCTCAAATGTTTGCTGGGTAAGTGCTAAGTAATCATTCTCATCCAAATGTGGCTTTTCCCACTTATAGGTATTTCTTTGTCTATTTATGTTCTTCAGCCTATTTTCTCTTACTCCAGGGATGAGTATGCTGTCCAATATGGTGGCCATAAGCCACACATGACTATTAAATTCACATTTAAGTTAATTAAAATTAAATAAAATTCAAAATATAGTTTCTGGATCGCACTAGCCACATTTCAAGGTTTTAATAGTTACATTTAGCTCATGGCAACCATATTGGCACAGATGTATAATATTTTCATCGTGGTAGAAAATTCTATTGGACGATGGTGCTCCGTGGTCTACCTTCAATAAATAACAGTCAAGATGCTGAGGTTTTTTTTTTTTTTCTGACATACATGGTTATAGCCTTAGTTTTTATAATTTATGAGACATTGGATAAGCAGTTGGTAGAAGAATAGTAGTTACACTATAAAAAGATTAAAGTTTGATTTAATTGACTTTATACTACGTGTTGGGCTGCATTAAAAGTGTTTTCTAGGAGTTGTCTCATGTAATTCTCATAGCAGCTCATTGAGATAGAAGTTATCACTTGTCCCTTTTTATAGGGTTGGAACATCACCTGCTCTTAGTCCAGTGGAGAAACATGGACCTACCTAACACCAGTCCTTTGCACTGCCTCCCTCAAAAGTCATGGCAAGTTTTCAAAAAGTATGAGTTGTCAGTAATTATTCTGAAGGCAGAGCCTGCAGAATTCTCTGTTCTAAATTTAAATGGAACTGAGCCATAGTGGATGAAAGAAGTCAGGTTCTTTTCATAGTGCCTAAGTGCCTCTGGTTCTTAAAAGAAACCAGCTGAAATTTTCTTCTAGGTTTTAAAAATCATCTCTGGTCCTATCACTACCAATGAAAATGTGGACAGGCGACCAAAAAAGATCATCTGATGTTCAAAAGCAGATCAGAAACAAATTATAGGAAAAGCTGCTTGTATCATCAAGGTTTTTAAAACTACTGATCTTAATGAAAATAAAATGAGCCCTACTTTGTGCAAGAAGCCTAACAACTGTTTGCAAAAATATTACAGGGATTTTGCTGGGTTTCCCTCCCCATTCTCTCCATACCCCAGTATACCTAGCTTAAGGATGGGCTTAAAGGATGGGATTATATGTTGTAAACATTTATTCCCTGTAAAAGTCATTTAAAAGTTTTAGATTGGACAAGGTGTCATGAAGTCTGCATTATTCTTACTAACCTACACAAGATTCATGTCAGCCATTTGGGGCTAGAAGTTACCTTTAAGAATTTTACAGGCTTATCCAACAAAATAAATATAAAAAGAGTTCCTAGATTCTTAGGTGGTGTTAAATTTTCTTCAGAATAACTAGTGTCCGTACAATTGGAATGGTGACCAGTTACTCAGGTGTTTTGTTTTAGACAAAAATATTCCTGAAAGTGTGCAGCTCAGTGCTGGGCATATAGTAGGGATTTAATAAACATTTGTTATCCTCTGACCAGGTTTTGATTGGAATTACCTAGCACTCCTATATGAATTTCCCATCACGGCAAGGGTCTCTTTTTCCTGTCAATATTTAGGAAGAAGGTGCCACATGAAAAGCAGTAGAGTTTACACATTGTTCACATCTCTGAAGTTTTGTCCTGAGTGTCACTCACACTCTAAGTCGGAAAATGTTCAATTCAGAGAGCTCAGGATGGACCCCAAAGGAAAGCAATGGTTTGATAAGGAAACACAGGCTTTGGGATGTAGACAGAGATATTAATCAGAAGTCACATTTGTTTGCAGCACTTTTAACTACTCAAGGAATCTTGAAGCGACTTAATTCCTGGTTCAAACACCTGCCTCAACCCCCAGGTAATCACAAAAGTGATGAAAAATACGACATGCTCCCTTTCTTTTCCTAAGCTCACTTTAATCTTGATCTTTGAAAAGCAAGTGGTTTTCTTGTGCAAACAGCTTCATAGCAATGTCAAATCTGGCACCCACCGTCTCTGCTGAAGGGGGAGACTTGGTACAAAAGGCTCAGTGCTCAGGGCCTGGGCTTTGAAATGACTCCAGCTGTATTGCCAATGCAAATGCAGGAGGAGAAAAAATTACTGGAACAAATTGAAAGGTTATTCAGACTGGAATTTAGAATCTCAATAAAAAGGGCTTTTATAAGCCAAAGCCCTCAAAGTAACCAGATCATTTAAAAATACATCTTTTCTGCATTAAGTGTAGTGTGACAGCTGCATTAGAAATGCTGCAGTCCAAGTATGTTTCTTAAATATTTTTAACTGACTTGAAAGGACAGCTAAAATCTTCTATTGGGGGGATGCTGGATCCCCAGTCCATAAGTAGTTTCCATTTCTTTATTTTTTCCTACTTTTTGATACCTGGTAAATGGGTTTATGCCCTTCCCCTCTATCTGTTGCTTGCTGCCAGCTCAGTGATGTCCATGGGCTATGTGTCTTGATAAAAAATTTTTAAGCGAGTTTTTTTTTTTTTTTTTGACTTGGTAGAGGACAGCCTTCTGATCACCCACTTGTTGTTGATCAGAAATATCACACAGCTGTACTGAGGTGGAATCCCTTTAACAAGAGGCTCTTAGGCCAGAAGACACAAAAAAAACCTCACCCAGTGTAGGGCAGTGACCCAACCGTGAGACTCCCTTCCCATTGTTTAAAATCTCTTATTACATTATCTTGAGAAAGAAATGACCCTAGTCTGGTTGTTACTGATGTGAATGGCAGTCCCCTCCAAACCCCACCCCGGAAAGTTCTATTTTCTTGAGCCAAGTGGAAGATTTTTTTCAAGGGAAACATCCCTGAGAGAGTGGAGAGTGAATTGAAGTCAAGGCAACATGCATTTCCTATGGGCTTCCAGTGTTCTTCGTGCTCTGCTAGGCACAGGGCTACCATGGACCCTGGCATAGCCCCTGCACTGTCACCTGTACAGTGTACAGGTCTTCCTACCTGTTCCTTTCTAAATATGGATCAGTCTACAAAAGACTGAGCCACTGTTTTTAATTTGTGAAATATTTCAAAGGTACTGAATACCCACTACCTGGAATTAGCAAATAATCACATTTTGCCTTATTTATTTCAACTCTTTGGCCTTATTTTAAGTCCTCAATTCCTTTGTCCTTCTCCAGATGTCATGTTATTTCCTTTCCCAGGCAAAGTTAGCTCTTAGTGCTGCCAAATTTTATTGTTTGTATCAGTGTCTCAGGAATCATATTATTGAAATAGAGTTATAAGATAGCCCTTTCCAGATTCCACACTCCTTGAGAACAAAAATTTGACCTTTTTCAGCTTATTGTCTCCCCACCCCCTGGTGACATGGCTAGCACTGTAGTTGGTATTGTGAGTTTTTTGTTGTTATTGTTTGTTTGTTGTTTTGAATGAGTGAATGACTCCATAGTTTAAAAATCAGTGAACTTATGAGCTTCAGAGAACACGCATGCAGTCTCTCTTCTCATTGATGGCCAATACTTTTAATGAGTGTTTTAGCACAGGATCATAGATTTATTTAATTCAACAGTCTGAGCCTCCCAAGTAATGTTTCTATAACTAAAACCTTTAAATTAACCCTGTTTAGATTATCTAATATAATTATAAAATAATCGGACATCTTCCTGGGTTCAAGTATATAAGTTGTTTCAAGTAACGTGCTAATCCTAACTTAATGAGTTTGCTATTTGGTATGAGGATTTGTGTCTAACAACTATGGTCTTGCTCAAACCTGACAATGACATTGTCCTAAACAAGAACTTCAGTGATAATAAAGCTCCCCCTTAATAAAGTGATGATGAGATGATGACCACAGCCCCTTTTCTCATCACCTAGTCCTCATGCCTCTTTCAAGACAGCATTGCTAGCTCATTCATTTGTTTTAAGCACCATCTTGTTCACACACTATAAAGCCAAATCAACTAGAACCTCATTTGCACATTTAAGTCCAGTTCTTCCATGGATCCAGTGTTCCTTTGACTAGTAGCATTCCCTTCAAGACCCAGGACTAAATAAATCAGCTTAGCATTTAAGTACCAAATTCCATCTACCTCCCTCGTTTTATTCACATTTCTCTGCATCTTATGATAAGATCACTGGTCCCCTATCTTCCAGACTCCTCCTCCACACATCTACTTATACACTCTGTTCCTCTCACAGGAAGGCCCTTCTTAGTCAGGAGATATTTCATTTCTGTAACAAAGAGACCCCAAAAGCACCATGGCTCAATCAAGCTAGACATTTATTTCTCTTTTACACAATAGTCTAGAGGTAGTAGGTAGTCCATGGTTGATATGCTGCCCTGCCCCATGAGATAGTCCAGGGACTACGATTCTTCCTCTCTTTTTACTTTACCATCTCCTAGGATGTTTTCCTTAAATGCCTGGTAGAAGATGGGCTGAGAAGGGAGAAAGAGACAGGGCTGTTGAGAATGTATGTTGAATCATTTTACAGGCAAGATCCCCAAATTGTACATATCATTTCCATTCCCATCCTATTGGCAAGGACTGTGTCACAT
Source organism: Leucopleurus acutus (assembly GCF_964270905.1). NCBI lineage: Eukaryota > Metazoa > Chordata > Mammalia > Artiodactyla > Delphinidae > Leucopleurus > Leucopleurus acutus. The sequence continues at coordinate 34,838,074 of NC_139153.1, read as the reverse complement.
GGCCATAACTCACTGCCAGGGAGGCTGGGAAATGTAGCCTGTAGGCTAGGAGCCATGTGCCCTGTTAAAACCTGCAGGTACGTGGGATGGCAGAACGGGTTCTATTACTAAAAGAAAGAAGGGGAGTCGGGAGCCTGAATTCAATTATTAGTCTCTGTATTATCTTTCTACAGTTTTTGTCTCTAGAAACCCCCATTTACTTCACAAAGCTGAACTCAAATATTACTTTCTTCTAGCCAGTCTTCTCTGATCTTATCACATCTGCTTGTTCCGTAGTCCTCTGAATGTAATATCAACTCTCCCTTCTCTGAAATTTCAAAGTTCTTGTACCTGTTATGGAGTTTGGCACATTTTAGCTATATACATATTAAAGATAGTTTGTCAGGAAATATAATGTGGCCAAAAAGGAAAAGATAAGTGTATGCTATTGATTAATCTTCCTTCATTATTTTATTTTACATACAAAGATTGTAGAAGACACAGTCTTTATTCTGTATTTCTAGAAGTGGTGTATGCAGAAGACAGTATTCAATAATGCTGGTAATGATAACATTGCTTTATTCAATTCACTGATAAATTATAATTTAAGGAATTACTTAGAAACAAAATTATTGTAAAAGATTTTCAAGTAAACAAAGTATATGTCCTAAGTTTCTACTAAAAAAAATTTAATAATGATGTTTAAACAAAACAAAACTAAACAAAAAAAGACCCAGGACTGCATTATTTCATTGTATCCAAGTTAACCTGTGTTTTAACACGCAGAGATCACTCCCCCCATTTTCTTCAGCTAACATGGAGGTTGAGTAAAACTGTGCACTTGCTCTGTTTCTGGGATTGACATTTCAGCAGAAGGTTTGCATAGGGTGCTTCGCCCCTGACATCTTCAACCATGAAATAAGTAACGCATGACGTTGCCATATTTGACAGGTGCCAATGCTTGCCTAAAGTTATATATCGGTCACCTCTTTTCCTTCCAGAACACCCTTTGGAATGCAAGTGGGTGGGCTGACAGTATTAGTAGTATGATTAAAATCTGTCTGTCTATTAAAATGTTATCTATTCACAAACTTTGGTGCTTGGACTTTTGTTAGTTTCTAATCACCCATTACCCTTGGCAGGTTGCCATTGAGACCAGCTTACCTTGAGTGACAATACCTCTGGGGACTGACCCTTTTCCTGAAGTGCTGTGTGTTTGGTTCCCTTAGAAAGTGTTCTGGTAACTGATTTTTAGGGGCATGGTGGGAGCTGACGCTCTCCAGTTTTAGACCCTTACTCTCAGGGTGAGGAGCAGTAGGAGGCTTTGATAACTTTTAAAGCTCACAGAGGGAAACATTTTGCACTGACTATGCCAGAATCCCATGCTCTGTGGGCAACATAATGGATTTCATTCAGAGCCCTGCACAGGCCAACTGTCAGGATATGGTTGGGAAGCTTTCCATCAGCTAACTGTGAGTTCCATCACTCTGTTCTCTACCTCCGTTTTTGGCTTCTCCATTCTTGGTAACATTTTATGAAGCAGCCAACCATCCAGATAGGGATTTCATGCTCTGCTGCACTATTGCACGAGTTATTTCTCTCACAAAGGCCTCCTTTACAAAGTTCTTAATTTAAGTAATACACAGAAGGTATATTATGGGGTAACAAGTGAAAGGAGGCAAAAGCCAGCAACTTCCTGAAAATTGATGTCATTAGAGCATTTCCATGAAGACCCAGTGATTCATTAGGGTGAGTCCAGGCAAAAGCCCCATTCCCAAAACATGTGTAATGAATTCAGACCTAATTGGCCGTGGTCCAGTCCAGTTCTAAGGGGGACATTCTTGGCATTTTGGAGGTCATAGGAGAGATTTTATTTGAAGCTTGTCGTGTGTTTCCCACATGTTCTATTTAAGTTTGTTTGTTACATTCACTGGATATTCCCATTGACTTTTTAAAAAAAAATAAATTTATTTATTTATTTATTTTTGCCTGCATTGGGTCTTCGTTGCTGCACGCAGGCTTTCTCTAGTTGTGGTGAGCGGGGGCTACTCTTCGTTACAGTGTGTGGCTTCACATTGCGGTGGCTCTCTTGTGCAGCACGGGTACTAGGCACGCAGGATTCAGTAGTTGTGGTTCGCGGGCTCTAGAGCACAGGCTCAGTAGCTGTGGCACACAGCCTTAGTTGCTCCACAGCATGTGGGATCTTCCCAGACCAGGGCTCGAACCCATGTCCCTTGCATTGGCAGGTGGAATCTTTTTTTTTTTAAATAGGTACATATAAAATTCAGTATTATTTTATTATTGGCTTGTAACTTTTTTTTAACATCTTTATTGGATTATAATTGCTTTAGAATAGTGTCTTAGTTTCTGCTTTATAACAAAGTGAATCAGCTATACAAATACATATATCCCCTTATCTCCTCCCTCTTGCGTCTCCCTCTCACCCTCCCTATCCCACCCCTCTAGGTGGACACAAAGCACCGAGCTGATCTCCCTGTGCCATGCGGCTACTTCCCACTAGCTATCTATTTTAAATTTGGAAGTGTATATGTCCATGCCACTCTTTCACTTGGTCCCAGCTTACCCTTCCCCCTCCCCATGTCCTCAAGTCCATTCTCTACATCTGCGTCTTTATTCCTGTCCTGCCCCTTCAGAACCATTTTTTCTTTTAGATTCCATATATATATGTGTTAGCACATGGTATTTGTTTTTCTCTTTCTGACTTACTTCACTCTGTATGACAGTCTCTAGGTCCATCCACCTCACTACAAATGACTCACTTTCATTTCTTTTTATGGCTGAGTAATATTCCATTGTATATATGTGCCACATCTTCTTTATCCATTCATCTCTTGATGGACACTTAGGTTGCTTCCATGTTCTGGCTATTGTAAATAGAACTGCAATGAACATTGTGGTACATGACTCTTTTTGAATTATGGTTTTCTCAGGGTATATGCCCAGTAGTGGGATTGCTGGGTCATATGGTAGTTCTATTTTTAGTTTTTTAAGGAACCTCCATACTGTTTTCCATAGTGGCTGTTTCAATTTACATTCCCACCCACAGTGCAAGAGGGTTCCCTTTTCTCCACACCCTCTCTAGCGTTTATGTTTGTAGATTTTTTGATGATGGCCATTCTGACTGGTGTGAGGTGATACCTCATTGTTGTTTTGATTTGCATTTCTCTAATGATTAGTGATGTTGATCACCCTTTCATGTGTTTGTTGCCAATCAGTATATCTTCTTTGGGGAAATATCTATTTTGGTCTTCTGCCCATTTTTGGATTGGGTCGATTGTGTTTTTGATATTGAGCTGCATGAGCTGCTTGTAAGTTTTGGAGATTAGTCCTTTGTCAGTTGCTTCATTTGCAAATATTTTCTCCCATTCTGAGGGCTGTCTTTTCATCTTGGTTATGTTTTCCTTTGGTGTGCAAAAGCTTTTAAGTTTCATTGGGTCCCATTTATTTATTTTTGTTTTTATTTCCATTTCTCTAGGAGGTGGGTCAAAAAGGATCTTGCTGTGATTTATGTCATAGAGTGTTCTGCTTGTGTTTTCCTCTAAGAGTTTTATAGTGTCTGGCCTTACAGTTAGGTCCTTAATCCATTTTGAGTTTATTTTTGTGTATGGTGTTAGGAAGTGTTTTAATTCATTCTTTTACATGTAGCTGTCCAGTTTTCCCAGCACCACTTATTGAAGAGGCTGTATTTTCTCCATTGTATATTCTTGCCTGCTCTATCAAGGATAAGGTGACTGTATGTGCATGGGTTATCTCTGGGCTTTCTATCCTGTTCCATTGATCTGTATCTGTTTTTGTGCCAGTACCATACTGTCTTGATTACTGTACCTTTGTAATGTAGTCTGAAGTCAGGGAGCCTCATTCCTCCAGCTCCATTTTTCTTTCTCAAGATTGCTTTGGCTATTCGGGGTCTTTTGTGTTTCCATGCAAATTGTGAAATTTTTTGTTCTAGTTCTGTGAAAAATGCCAGTGGTAGTTTGAGAGGGATTGCATTGAATCTGTAGATTGCTTTGGGTAATATAGTCATTTTCACAATGTTGATTCTTCCAGTCTAAGAACATGGTATATCTGTCCATCTCTTTGTATCATCTTTAATTTCTTTCATCAGTGTCTTATAGTTTTCTGCATACAGGTCTTTTGTCTTCTTAGGTAGGTTTATTCCTAGGTATTTTATTCTTTTTGTTGCAGTGGTAAATGGGAGTGTTTCCTTCATTTCTCTTTCAGATTTTTCATCATTAGTGTATAGGAATGCAAGAGATTTCTGTGCATTAATTTTGTATGCTGCTACTTTACCAAATTCATTGATTAGCTCTAGTAGTTTTCTGGTTGCATCTTTAGAATTCTCTATGTATAGTATCATGTCATCTGCAAACAGTAACAGTAGTACTTCTTCTTTTCTGATTTGGATTCGTCTTATTTCTTTTTCTTCTCTGATTGCTGTAGCTAAAACTTCCAAAACTATGTTGAATAATAGTGGTGAGAGCGGGCAACCTTGTCTTTTTCCTGGTCTTAGTGGAAATGCTTTCAGTTTTTCACCATTGAGAACGATGTTGGCAGTGGGTTTGTCATATATGGCCTTTATTATGTTGAGGTAAGTTCCTTCTGTGCCTATTTTCTGGAGGGTTTTTATCATAAATGGGTATTGAATTTTGTCAAAAGCTTTTCTATATCTATTGAGATGATCATATGGTTTTTCTCTTTCAATTTGTTAATATGGTGTATCACATTGACTGATTTACGTGTATTGAAGAATCCTTGCATTCCTGGGATAAACCCCACTTGATCATGGTGTATGATCCTTTTAATGTGCTGTTGGTGGGCTAGTGTTTTTTTGAGGATTTTTGCATGTATTCATCAGTGATATTGGCCCGTAGTTTTCTTTTTTTGTGACATTTTTGTCTGGTTTTGGTATCATGGTGATGGTGGTCTTGTAGAATGGGTTTGGGAGTGTTCCTCCCTCTGCTATATTTTGGAAGACTTTCAGAAGGATAGGTAAATGTTTGATAGAATTTGCCTGTGAAGCCATCTGGTCCTGGGCTTTTGTTTGTTGGAAGATTTTTAATCACAGTTTCAGTTTCAGTGCTCGTGATTGGTGTGTTTATATTTTCTATTTCTTCCTGGTTTAGTCTTGGAAGGTTGAACTTTTCTAAGAATTTTTCCATTTCTTCCAGGTTGTCCATTTTATTGGCATAGAGTTGCTTGTAGTAATCTCTCATGATCCTTTGCATTTCTGCACTGTCAGTTGTTACTTCTTCTTTTTCATTTCTAATTCTGTTAATTTGGGTCTTCTCCCTTTTTTTCTTGATGAGTCTGGCTAATGGTTTATCAATTTTGTTTATCTTCTCAAAGAACCAGCTTTTAGTTTTATTGATCTTTTCTATTGTTTTCTTCATTTCTTTTTCATTTATTTCTGATCTGATGTTTATGATTTCTTTCCTTCAGCCAACTTTGGGGGTTTTTTTGTTCTTCTTTCTCTAATTGCTTTAGGTGTAAGGTTAGGTTGTTTATTTGAGATGTTTCTTGTATCTTGAGGTCGGATTGTATTGCTATATACTTCCCTCTTAGAACTGCTTTTGCTGCATCCCATAAGTTTTGGGTCGTTGTGTTTTCATTGTCATTTGTTTCTAGGTGTTTTTTGATTTCCTCTTTGATTTCTTCAGTGATCTCTTGGTTATTTAGTAGTGTATTGTTTATCCTCCATGTGTTTGTATTTTTTACAGATTTTTTCCTGTCATTGATATCTAGTCTTATAGCATTGTGTTTGGAAAAGATACTTGATACAATTTCAATTTTCTTAAATTTACCAAGGCTTGATTTGGCAGGTGGATTCTTAACCACTGCGCCACCAGGGAAGTCCCCCCATTGCTTTTTAAATTTCTGGATGAAGGTCAGATAAAGTGGTTAACTCAGGCTCATTATCCCATCAATCCAGTGCCTCAGTGCAAAACACGTGTACACCCTCCTCCCTGTTTATGTAAAGGATTCACAGAGCAGCCTAGGGTTTGAATGGGAAGGAGACCCTGGTTAAGATTGGCACTGGTTTTTTGGCCAGAGAAGAACCCTGACTCAGTCTTTCAATTGGAGAATTTTCTTTGCAGTCCTAGTATCAGGGTGTGGCTAATATTTCTAACGCTTACATGGAAGCTGTATTATAAAAAAGCCTTTGAGTAAAGGCATTTCTCCATAGAATTCTTGCAGACGTATTGAATTTCCATGGTCCACTCATCTCAGAATTTCACCATGTGGGGTAGCTGGAGTGAGTGGGAAGTTCGGGGGCACACTGATACCTGAATTTTAATATGCTTTTCTGACTTTAGCAGGGAAGTGAGAATCAGTGAGTAGCATGTTGTATTTGTCTATCAGAGGAACCATTCATCTGATGGAAAGGCTCTTCCAAATCCTGTTTTCATTTCCTTTTTTCTGTTGAAGTCAGATGCCAGCTATAGTAATCAAGGCTTTGGTGTGTGACTTCAAGTCCACCTGTATCCACAGAGAGGCTATAGATATACATTGTTTAAAGCTTTGAAGTACTGTTCATGTTGAACAATGAACAAGGGTTATGGCCTGAAAAGCTAATTGTTTATTTGAAGACAAAAGTCAGAGATGTGGGAGACATAACTTAAGGAGCTCAGGAGCCTTATCTTCTTTGCCTCAATTCAATTGAAGAACATATAAAACAATCAAGTGAAACTTTTCTGGGTTTGCAATGGGATAATTCATTCCAATTCACTGATCTGTAATCTCTGAGTGTAAGAAATAATTATATGATATCATGTTATATATGCAAAGGTCCTGTCTAATTTGATGGCAGGCCACCACTGTTTTGCCTATGTGTTCTAGTGTTCTAGTAAAAAATGGAAATTTCTATTCAGTGAGATAAGTTTTAAGGTTTAGATTAGTAACAGTCTATAGAGCTACCAAAGACAAAGTGACAGAAAAATAACCCAAATAAACACTTCTTCGAAAGGATGGAATTGAATAGGATCCTTTTGATTGGAAACCTTGGGATTACTGCCAAAGTGGACTTTGGGCTGTTTATAATAGGTATGTGTTGATTGAGCAGAGACACATGAAAGTTGAATACCCCCCGCCTTGTCCCAAGTATGTGAGAGGTAGAGGGCTGGGGCTAAAAAGACAGATAACTAAGGCTTTTTTTTTTTTTTTTTAGAGAGAAAAATGCTTTCAAATGCACATTTATAAGTTCGGCCATAATTTAAATGCCCACATCCCGGGAGACCCTAGAATTTCCTCTAACACCTGAGCTCATGGAGGAGGAGTAAGGTCTTAACAAGCTTACACAGGCTTTTAGTTACTCATTTAATTTCCACCAGCCCAGTTTGGTTTTGACTTAAATCTTGGGTCTTAAGTTTCCCTCTTTTTTTTTGGTAACTCCATCAGTTAAAAAGACATGTTGTTATTTGAAATACCAAATGTATCTCTTTACTTAGGTATATTTCTATATTTTATGGATGTTACATTTAAAATTCCCAAAGAAAATGTGGTTATTCTACAATAAACAAAGTAGAATAAATGCTTGTAAATTAATTTTTTTTAAAAATGCCACAAAGATTTAAAAGTGAAGAATAAAATTTAAAAGTGAAGAATAAAATATCTTTAAAAAAAAAGATGTTTTCTTTTAGTTTTCCACTAATCCTGCTATAATAAGATGAGACGAATTTTAAATAACTATTGTTTACATCTATTTAAATTAGCTAGGACATCCAAAACTGTGTTGAATAAAAGTCGCAGGAGTGGACATCCTTGTCTTGAAATGCTTTCAGATTTTCACCATTGAGTATGATGTCAGCTGTAGGTTTGTCATATATGGCCTTTATTGTGTTGAGGTATGTTCCCTCTATGCCCACTTTCTCGAGAATTTCTATCATAAATCGGTGTTGAATTTTGTCAAAAGCTTTTTCTGCATCTATTTAGATAATCATTTGGTTTTTATTCTTCAGTTTGTTGATGTGGTATCACAGTGATTGATTTGCAAATATTGAAAATTCCTTGCATCCCTGGGATAAATTCCACTTGATCATGGTGTGTGATACTTTTAATGTATTGTTGGATTTGGATTGCTATTATTTTGTTGAGATTTTTTTTTTTTTTTTTTTTTTTTTGCGGTACGCAGGCCTCTCACTGTTGTGGCCTCTCCCATTGTGGAGCACAGGCTCCGGACTCGCAGGCTCAGCAGCCATGGCTCACGGGCCCAGCCGCTCCGCAGCATGTGGGATCTTCCCAGACCGGGGCTCGAACCCGTGTCCCCTGCATCGGCAGGCGGGACTGTCAACCACTGCACCACCAGGGAAGCCGTGTTGAGAGTTTTCAAATCACAGTTTCAATTTCAGTGCTTGTGATTGGTCTGTTTATATTCTCTATTTCTTCCCAGTTCAGTCTCAGAAGATTGTACCTTTCTAAGAACTTGTCTAATTCTTCCAGGTTGTCCATTTTATTGGCATACAGTTGCTTGTAGTAATCTCTGATGATACTTTGTATCTCTGTGGTGTCAATTTTAACTCCTTTTTCATTTCTGATTTTGTTGATCTGAGTCCTCTCCCTTTTTTCTTGATGAGTCTGGCTAAAGGTTTATCAATTTCGTTTATATTTTCAAAGAACCAGTTTTTAGTTTCATTGATCTTTGCTATTGTTTTCTACATCTCTATTGCATTTATTTCTGCTCTGATCTTTATGATTTCTTTCCTTCTACTATCATTAGGTTTTGTTTGTTCTTTCTCTAGTTGCTTTAGCTGTGAGGTTAGGTTATGTATTTGAGATTTTTCTTGTTTCCTGAGATACGATTATATTGCTATAAACTTAACCTCTTGAAACTACTTTTGCTGCATCTCATAGGTTTTGGATCATTGTGCTTTTGTTTTCATTTGTCACTAGGTAGTTTTTGATTTCCTCTTTGATTTCTTTAGTGATCCATTGGTGGTTTAGTAGCATATTGTTTAGCCTCCATGTGTTTGTGTTTTTTATAGGTTTTTTTTCTTTTAGTATATTTCTAATCTCATAAAGTTGTGGTCAGAAAAGATGCTTGATGTGATTTCAATTTTCTTAAGTTTATCGAGGCACACTTTTTGGCCCAGCATGTGGTCAGTCCTGGAGATTGTTTCATGTGCACATGAGAAGAATGTGTGTTCTGCTGCTTTTGGATGGAATGCTTCGTAAATATCAATTAAGTCCATCTGGACTAATATGTCATTTAAGGCCTGTATTTCCTTATTGATTTTCTGTCTGGGTGATCTGTCCATTGATGAAAATGCAGTGTTAAAATCCCTCACTATTATTGTGTTAGTGTCGATTTCTTCCTTTATGGCTGTTAGTATTTGCCTTATATATTGAGGTGCTCCTATGTTGGGTGCATATATATTGATAATTGTTTTATCTTCTTCTTGGATTGATCGCTTGATCATTATGTATGCCCTTCTTTGTCTCTTATAACAGTCTTTATTTTAAAGTCTATTTGTCTGAAATGAGTACTGCTACTGCAGCTTTCTTTTGATTTCCATTTGCATGTATACCTTCTTCCATCCCCTCACTTTCAGTCTGTATGTGTCCCTAGGTCTGAAGTGGGTCTCTGGTAGACAGCATATATATGGGTCTTGTTTTTGTATACATTCAGCCAGTCTGTGTCTTTTGGTTGGAGCATTTAATCCATTTACATTTAAGGTAATTATCCATATGTATGTTCCTATTGCCATTTTCTTAATTGTTTTTGGTTTGTTTTTGTAGGTCTTTTTTCCTCTCTTTCTCTTTTGTTTTCTTCTCCTGTGGGGTTTGATGACCATGTTTAGTGTTGGTTTGGGTTGCTTTTTCTTTTGTGTGTGTATATCTATTTTAGTTTTGGGGTTTGCTGTTCCCATGAGGTTTTTTTTTTTTTTTTTTGCGGAACGTGGACCTCTCACTGCTGTGAGGACCACAACTCCTGTTGTGGAGCACAGGCTCTGGACGCACAGGCTCAGCAGCCACGGGCTGGGCTCACGGGCCCAGCTGCCCCGCGGCATGTGGGATCTTTCCGGACCGGGGCACGAACCCGTGTCCCCTGCATCGGCAGGCGGACTCTCAACCACTGCGCCACCAGGGAAGCCCTCCCACGAGGTTTGGATATAGCAGTCTATATATGTGCAAGGTTGTTTTATGTTGCTGGTCTCTTTCCCGCCTAGCAAAGTTCCTTAGCATTTGTTGGAAAGCTGGTCTGGTGGTGCTGAATTCTCTTAGCTTTTGATTTCTCCATCAAATCTGAATGAGAACCTTACTGGGTAGCATATTCTTCCTAGGTTCTTCGCTTTCATCACTTTAAATGTGTCATGCCACTCCCTTCTGGCCTGCGGAGTTTTTGCTCAGAAATTATCTGGTAACCTTATGGGAGTTCCCTTGTATGTTGTCATTTTTGACTTGTTGCTTTTAATTTTTTTTCTGTGTCTTTAATTTTTGTCAGTTTGATTACTGTGTGTCTCGGCATGTTCCTCCTTGGGTTTATCCTGCCTAGGACTCTGTGCGTCCTGGACTTGGGTGACTGTTTCCTTTCCCATGTTAGGGAAGTTTTCAGCTATTATCTCTTGAAATATTTTCTCAGATCCTTTCTCTTTCTCTTCTCCTTCTGGGATTCCTATAATTCAAGTGTTAGTGTGTTTAATGTTGTCCCAGAGGTCTCTTAGACAACACAGTCCTTCTCAGTGCCCAGAGAAAGGAAATGGGACTGGTGAGCATCTGGCTTTAAGTGGAATACATCATTTAGACTAGAGGTTCCAGGAAAATCTCTCTATAGGAGTGATTTTAAACTAGTAATTAGAATATTCAGTATAGCCACGTTAGCAGAACGTACATTCTTCTCAAATGCATGTGGAACATTCTGCAGTAGATCACATGCTAGGTCTCAAGACAAGTCTTAACAAATTTAAGAAGATCGAAATCATACTAAGTGTCTTTTCCAACCAGATTGCAATGGAGCTAGAAATAAATAGCAGAAGGAAAACTGAAAAATTTACAAATATGTGAGCACTAAACAACACACTTTTGAAAAACCAGTGGGTTCAAATAAAAAAATCAACACGAAAATTAGAGAAAAAGTAGAGTAAGGGGCTTCCCTGGTCACTCAGTGGTTAAGAATCTGCCTGCCAATGCAGGGGACACAGGTTCGAGCCCTGGTCCGGGAGGATCCCACATGCGGCAGAGCAACTAAGCCCGTGCGCCACAACTACTGATCCTGCACTGTAGGGCCTGCGAGCCACGACTACTGAGCCTGCATGCCACAACTACTGAAGCCCCAACACAGCCATAAATAAATAAATAAATAAAATTTTCAGAAAAAAATATCTAGAGTCAAACAAAAATGAAAATACAACATGCCAAAACTTATGGGATGCAGCAAAAGCAGAACTAAGAGGGAAGTTGATAGTGCTAAATGCCTATATTAAAAAAGAAGAAAGATGTCAAATAAATAATTTAACTTTACACCTCAAGGAAACTAGAGAGAAAAGAAAAGAAGCTAAGCTGAATGTTAGCAGAAGAAAGAGCAGAAATAAAAGAACTATAGAGTAGAAAAAAAATCAATAAAGCTGTTTTTTTGGAAACTGTTTTTAAGAGCTGTTTTTTCAAAAAGATAAACAGAATTGACTTTTAGCTAGACTAGGAAAAGAAGAGAGATGACTTAAGTAAAAGCAGAAATGAAAGAGGAGACCTTACAACTGATGTCTCAGAAATTAAAAGGATCATAAGAGACTACTATGAACGTGCCATCAAACTGAATAACCTAGAAGAAATGAATAAAGCCCTGGAAACATACAACCTTCGGGACTGAATCATGAATAAAAAGTCTAAACAGACCAACAACTAGTAACGAGATTGAATCAGTAATCAAAACCTTCCCAACAAAGAAAGACCAGGATCAGGTAGGTTCACTAGTGAATTCTACCAAATATTAAAAGAAGAATTAATGTCAGTCCTTCTCAAACTCCTCCCCAAAAATGAAGAGGAATGTACACTTCCAAACTAATTTTATGAGGCCAGCATTACCCTGATTCCAAAACCAAACAAAGATTCCACAAGGAAAGAAAACAGCAGGCCAATATTCCTAATGAACATTGATTAAAAATCTTCAACAGGGGCTTCCCTGGTAGCGCAGGGGTTGAGAGTCCGCCTGCCGATGCAGGGGACACGGGTTCGTGCCCCGGTTTGGGAAGGTCCCACATGCCACAGAGCGGCTAGGCCTGTGAGCCATGGCTGCTGAGCCTGCGCGTCCAGAGCTTGTGCTTCACAACGGGAGAGGCCACAGCAGTGAGAGGCCTGCGTATCGCAAAAAAAAAAAAAAAAAAAAAAATCCTCAACAAGGGGCTTCCCCGGTGGCACAGTGGTTGAGAATCCGCGTGCCAATGCAGGCGACACGGGTTCGAGCCCTGGTCTGGGAAGATCCCATATGGCGCGGAGCCACTAGGCCCGTGAGCCACAACTACTGAGCCTGTGCGTCTGGAGCTCGTGCTCCGCAACAAGAGAGGCCGCGACAGTGAGAGGCCCGCGCACTGCGATGAAGAGTGGCCCCCGCTCACCACAACTAGAGAAAGCCCTCACACAGCAACGAAGACCCAACACAGCCAAAAAGAAAGAAAGAAAGAAGCTTTCATTTAAAAAAAAAAAAAAACCTCAACAAAATACTAGCAAACCAAATTCAACAGCACAGTAAGAGAATTATATACCGTGATCAGGTAAAAATTTAGCCCTGGAATGAAAGGATGAGTCATGCAGATCAATTAATGTGATATGCCACATTTACAGAATGAAGGATAAAAATCACATGATCATCTCAATAAATATAGAAAAGGCATTTGTCAAAATTTGACTCCCTGTCATGATAAAAAATTGTCAACAAATTGCGTATAGAACATAAGTCAACATAATGACATCCTTATATGACAAACCCAAAGCTAACATCATACTCAATGGTGAATAAATGAACACTTTTCTTCTAAGATCAGGAAACAGGTTAGGATGCACATTCTCACCAATTCTGTTCAACATGGCTCTATCAATAGATGTCCTAGCCAGAGTAATTAGGCAAGGAAAAGAAATAAAAGCCACTGAAATCAAAAAGGAAGAAATACAATTATCTCTGTTTGCAGATGACATGATCTCATATGAAGAAAACCCTAAAGACTTCAAAAAAAAAAGAAAACTCTTAGAGGCAACAAACAAATTCAATAAAGTTGCAGGATATAGAATCAATACACAAAAGTCAGTTGCTTTTCTGTACGCTAACAATGTGCTAACAATCTGAAAAGGAAATTAGGAAAACGATCCTTAGCAATAAATTTAACTAAGGAGGTGAAAGACTTAGATTATTTCTCTCTCTTCCTTTCCCTTTCAGATGCTACACAAGGAATTGTAAACTTGTTAAATAGAACCTCTGTTTTAATGAAAGAAATAATAGGGAAAATTTTGATAGTAAGAAGAGCTGCCTTGGAGGGAAGCCATAGTATAAAAAAAGTGAGGGCTCTCGACAGTTTGGCTCAGATCCTGACTCTGTTACTTACTAGTTGGATGCCCACAGGCAAGATTCTAAAACTCTCAGTGCCTGTTTCTTCATCTGTAAAATAGAAATCATCATCATAATAAAATCTACCTTTATTAGGTGTTTTATTTTTTTTCCTGTTGTGACAAATTACCGTTACTGCAAATGTAGTGACTTAAAACATCTCAAATTTATTAATTTACAGTTCAAGGTCAAAAATCTGACATGGGTCTCACTGGGCTAAATTCAGTGTCACCAGGGCTGTATTCCTTTCTGGAGACTCTAAGAGATAATTTGTTTTCTTGCCTTTTCCAGTTTCTAGAGACTTCTCCATTTCTTGACTCATGGCCCCTTTTCATCTGCAAAGCCTGCAACAGCCAAATGAGTCTTTTTCAGATCACAGCAGTGTGACTCTGACACCCTCTTCCGCTTTAAAGAACCCTTGTGATTACATTGGCCCGGGGGATAATACAGGATAGTCTCTCTATTTTGAAATCAGCAGACTAGCAATCTTAGTTCTATCTGCAACTTTAAGTCCCCTGTGTCCTGTAACAACATAATCACAAATTCCAGGGATTAGAATGTAGACATGATGTGGGGGTGGGCCAGCAGCATTACTCTGCCTCCCACAGTATCCCATAGGAATGTTGTGGTGATTAAATTAAATGAGATGACTCTTATAGTGGCTTAGAACAGTGCCAGTCACATAAGCAAATGCTCAGTAAATGTCAGACCTGACCCCATTATGTCAGACCATTTAATGAATTCGTTTTGCAGAGGGGCAGACTGTCTTGAGGAAGAATCTGATGCTACCTTGTTCACTGCTGGAAGGGATGATAAAAGGATGTAGATAAGAATAAGAGCCAGTTCCTCCTTGAGTCCTGCACTTTGCTTTCCAAAGCCAAAGCTAAGGTCTGAAATCCCTTTGGGATTATTTGACTCTACAGAAAGCATGTGGTTTGTACAAAGCCAATTTTATGAGTCACAAGAATGAAACAAACTGGGCAAGATCCAAATAGATAGTGTTATTCTCACAGCAAAGTGGCCAATAGGAAGGTGAAGAGCTACTCTGCCTGGAATCACATTTTATGAGCCTGTGAAGGAGCTGGAGTCCAGGGTGTAGTTAAGATAATGGACACTGGAGTTGGAATTTTTTCTCTTCTGTTCTCACTCGTTGGGAGATCTCAAGCCTTTGTTTCCCCATTTGGCAGATGTGGAGAAAAATAGTGCCTACCTTAATATGAGATGAACTAACACAGCTGAAATGCTTGGCACAGGGAAGGGCTGGCAGTAAATGCTAGATGTGAATAGCTCTGGGATGTGTTATATGCACTAAGGACCTCACTGAAAATAATTAGTGTTGAGACAGCCATTCTCTCGCTAATCTGGGGCCAAACTAGAGGGATTCTGAGCGTTATCTTAAAAATCCTATTCTCATGTAGTTAAACCTTAGAGTGAATATTTATTCCATTAAATGTCCCTCCCCAGATTGCATGATATGTAATTAGGAGATGAAAACATTGTCTGGAGAATGAACATAGCCATTGCTCAAGTTTTACACATGCATTGATGGTTTTTGAATCTTCCTTGTGGTGTGCAGGCTGGATTTGTTGCTTTAAGTGTATTATGACAATTTGGCCAAGGGACAGACAGCAGAAAGCCATGATTTCTTGGTTGGGAAGAGATATGTTGCAGGACCTGGATGCAGCAAAAGTAATCCCTTGTCTTGGGCTGTTTTCATCCCACAGTGGGAATAACTGAAGATAAAGACAAAGATGATGAAAGACAAGGTGGTATTTTAATGTCTCCTAGCTTAGATACAGGAGTGCTATTGTTTGCAGACAGCCTTTGTTCATACATGTGAGATTAGCAGTGGCATTAATTTATTCAAGATTACAGTTCAGAAGGAAAGTCTTCAAAGCTGAAGCTCTTTCATTCATGGAGCACGTTGTACTGACTATGGGACAGAGGTGGAATGGTGCTGTGTTCTGTGAACAAGGCATCTCTCTGAGCGAGCTGTCTTAACGGGATGGCTTAGAGAATACGCCTTAGAGTCCACCTTTTTTCTGCTTCTTAGCTACACTCAGGATTCCTTCATAGGCTTGGTGTACCCCAAGATTCTTTAGATTTCTAATGGTGAGAGCAGTGGCCATGCTTGGAAGGTGGAAATTGGACAGGTTAGTAGGTTTCACCTAGAGCTACTGTGATTCAGTCCCACTCTTCCAGGTACCCAGATATATTCACACTTTTAGCAAAAATATTGCAACCATAGCTTCTTTCCTCACTAGGCCAGCTTTTTACCTGTGGATCATTTATACTTGCTGTCATGAGGATTATGGTAGCACTGGGTTATCACAAATACTGTTAACTTTAAAAATAAAAAGCAAAAAAACTTTTATTTTGAAATAATTTTGGATTCACAAAAATGCAAAAATAGTGTTTAGTGTTCCCCATGTACCTTTTCCCAACTTCCCCTAGTGATACAATCTTACATAGGCATAGTCAGCTAACTTTTTAAAGACCTTATCTATTGAAGGTTTCAAAATATTTGTGATAAGGTACAGAAAATTTGTGTTCAGTTCTGTGACTTTTTTGCCAAGTGACCACTCCCACGTGAGTGGAAGAGAGAGAGATCACGTAGATCAAGTAGAACCCACCAGCACCTTGAGAGCCTCCCTTGTCATGCCTCTGTCCAGTCACAGTGTCCCCCAAACATAATTGCTTTTCTGATTTCTATCACCATGGATTAGTTTTACCTATTATTGAACTTTATATTAATGGAACCATCTGGTATATACTCTTTCATATTTGGCTTCTTTTGCTTGAGGTTATGTCTGTGAGATTCAATGGGAGTTGTATTTCCTGTGTGTCAACACTTGACATTCTCAATGTTTTTAATTTTAGCCATTCTGGGGTGTGTGTGTGTGTGTGTGTGTGTGTGTGTGTGTGTGTGTATGTCATTTTAATTTGCATTTATCTGATGACTAATATTGATTGGCTCTTCATACGTTTATTATCTATTTGGATATCCTCTTTTGTGAAGCGCCTAATATTTTTTGCCCATTTAAAAATTAGTCATTTTTAATTGATTTTTAACAGCTGTTTATACATTCTAGATGCTAGTCTTTTATTGGATATATATATACACTGCAAATATCTTCTCCCACTGTGTGACTTCCTTTATCTCTCTTATGATGCTGTCTTTTGATAAAGTTTACTGTATCAATCTTTTCCTCTATGGATAGTACTTTTTAATGAACAGTTTAAGACATATTTTCCTGTGACAAAGGTGGATGATATTCTCCATGTTATCTTCTAGAAGCTTTATTATTAAGCTTCATTATTAAACTTTGTTAGAAGTTTAATTAAGGTTTATTTTTCCCCACATAGATAGTAAGTTGTTCCAGCAACATTTATGAAATAAGCCTTTCCTCATTGTATTGTATTAGCACTTTTTTAAAAGTAGGGTTTTTTTCTAGATGCGCTGATTTTATGCTCTTGGTCTATTTGTTTAAGCGTGTACCAATTCCACTCTATTTTAATTACTTGAGCTTTATAAGTCTTGATGTTTGGTAGTGTAAGTCCTCTAGTGTTATTTTGGTTCTTGAAAATTGTCTTTTCTCTTGTTGGTTGTTTAGATTTCCATAAAACTTTTAGAATCAATCTGTTGATTTCTACAAAATAACTTGCTGGTACTTTGATTGGGCTTGAGTTGAGTATAAAAATCAACCAAAGGAGAATTGACACATCTTTACAATATTGAGTCTTCCAATCCATGAACTGGGTCCTTCCCTTCACTTATTTTCTTTCCTTAATAGTTTTCAGTTTTTTGTGTCAGAAGTCCTACACATATCTTTTTAGGATTATTAACAGGTATTTGAGGGCTTTGCTGCAATTATAAATGATACAGTTTATGATATAGATTTTAATTTTTGTTTACTAACATATGAAAACAAAATTGTTTTATATTGACCTTGTGTCCAGTGACTTCACTTAAGTTCACTTATTAACTCTGTTAATAATCTATATATCCTTTTTGATTTTCTGTGTGCAAAATCATTTTTTTTGTTTGAATAATGACTTGTTTTATTTCCTTCTTTCTAATCTGTATGCCTTTTACTTCTTTTATCTTATTGCCTGGCTAGGACCACCAGTACAATTGCAAGGATAAGGATTAGCAGATATGCTTATCTATGATCTCAGGATAAACACTTTTAGTGTTTTTACCATTAAGTATTATGTTGCTGGTGGTTTTTATACATATTCTCTTTAGGGTTAAGGAAGTGCTATTCTGTTTGTAGCTTGGTAAGAATTTAGCTGAATGGGTGTTGAATTTTATCAAGTGCTTATTTTGCATCTATTGAGATCATCATATTTTTTCTTCTTTAGTTTTTTTTTTTTTGATGCTGTGAATTACATTGTGCAATTTTCAAATGTTAAACTAACCTTACATTCATGGCATAAAAACAACTTTGTCATAATATGCTAAGCATTCACGTTTCACTGAATTTGATTTGCTGTGATTTTAAATATCTCTGAGTCTTTGTTCAAGAAAGATACTTCTTTTTTTGTAATGCCTTTTTCCTTTTTTGTAATGCCTTTCTCAGCTTCATGATCAGTAAGCTGGCCTCAGATTGAGTTGGGCAGTATTTTTTCTTTTTCTGTTCTCTGGAAGGATTTGTCTAAGATTGCTATCTCTTCCTTAATTGTATGTAAGAATTCAATGTTGAAGCCACAAAGAAGTGTAGTTTACTTTGAGGGGAGATTTTTCATTATAAATTCAATGACTTTAATATATGTAAGGCTATTCCTATTTTAAAATTTCTTTTTAGATCAGCTTTGGTAAGTTGTGCTTTTCAAGGAATGTATCCATATCTCTCAAATTCTAATATTTATTGGCTTAAAGTTGTTTATAAAATCCCTTCATTTTAAAAATATATAATAAATCTTTAGGCCTTTGCATTTTCTATTCCTAATATGGTAAACTGGTAATTTTCCCTCATTTTTCCTTAATCCATCTTTTTAAGGATTTATCAAATTTATTGGATTTTCAGGAAGCAACTTTTGGCATGGTATATCTGTTTTCTGTGTCATTAATTTCTATTCTTATTTTATAGTTCCTTCCTTCCACTTTCTTTGGCTTATATTTGACATTTTTATAGCTTGTTAAAGTGGAACCTTAGATAACTGATTTTTCAGCTATCCTTCTTTTTTATTATATGCATTTAGAGTTATCAATTTCCCTTCAGTTGCTTTAGTGATATCCTGCATGCTTTTAAATATCATATTTTCATTATTGTTGAATGAAAACTATTTTCTAATTTTTATTGTAACTCTTCTTTGTCCCATGGAATATTTAAAGTATATTATTTAATTTTGAAGTAATTTGGATTCCAAATTTCCTAGTTAATATTTTATTATTTTTGGCCCATTCCACTGAGATATTGAATAGCTTCTGTACGATTTCCATTCTTTCAAATACATTTAGACTTACTTTATAGACAAGTATATGATGTATTTTTGTTAATGATCCTTGAGCACTTGTAAACAAAACACATTCTGCAGTTGATGGATACAGTGTTCTACATATGTCAGTTAGGTCAAACTGACTAATTGTAATATTCAGATGTCCTTTGTCTCTACTTCTTGCTTTGTTTGCTTATTCTATCAGTTACAGGGAGATGTGTTAAAAATACCCCACTGTGATGTTGTATTCCTCTGTTTCTCCTTTTAGTTCAGTCAGTTTTTGTTTTATATATTGTTATGTCTTTGTTATTATCAGTATACATATTTAAGGTTGGCGTTTTTCCTGTTAAATCAGCCTTTTTATTATTACATCTATTAAAGACAAATAGTGTTATTTATAATTACATTGCACTTACAACGCTTGAAAGTGAAAAGATAGGGCAAAATGTACTAAAAATAGTCAATATTCAATGTAATTATTAATATATTTGAGCTTACCATCTTGCTATTTGCCCCATCTATTCTTTGTTTTTTTTTTCTTTAGTTGATTAATCTGAAAAAAGACAAAAATGTTTTATTACCCAATTTTCTCCTCTATTAGCTTTCTATTAGTAAATTATTGTATTATTTATTGGAGTTGTTACCCTAGAAATTATATTTCCTTAGTTTATTAGAATCTACCTTAAATTATTACTTGTCACTTAGATAATGCACATACCTTGAAACAGTTTAGCTCTGTTTAACCTCTCGTGTCCTTCATGCTATTTTAACCCCCAAACCATGATTATTGTAATGTTAAAAAGATAACATTTACTTAGATTTACCCGTATAGTTTTTCTTTTTCTGTGTTATAATTCCTCCCTGCATTATCATGCTTCTTATTGGGATAATTTGCCTTCTGCTTGGAGTATTTCTTTGAATTCTGCTGATAACAAATTTTCTGAAAGTGTTTTGATTTTGTTGTCATTTTAGAAGATACTTTTTCTCAACATAAAATTCCAGTTTGAGACTTAGGTTCTTTCAGCCTTTTAAAGATGTGTGTGTCTGCCTTTTATTTCTATTGAAAAGGCAGTTGTAAGTTTTATTATCGTTCTTAGAGAGTAGTGTCTTTTTCTTTTTCTTTAGCTGACTTAAAGATATTTGTCTTTAGTTTTTACAATTTTCACTATGATATGTCTAAATATGTTTTTATTTTGTATTCATTCCACTTGGAAAGCATTTATCTTCTTGAATCTATGAGTAGATTTGTATCATCCGTTTTGTAAAATGTTTGTCTTAGTTTCTTTTCAAGTATTGTCATTGCCCCATTCCTTCTCAATTTCTTTGGCATTCCAATTGCATGTCAGACCTTTTGACCAGATTGCGTATTTATTCTTTACCTTTTTAAACATTTTCCATGATCTTCTTCTCTGTAGTTCAATCTGGTTGTTTTCTACTGATTTATTTTCCAGTTCATTAATCTTCTCTTGTACAGTGTCTAATCTTCTATTAAACCATATGTTGAATTCTCAATTTTAGTCACTGTTTTCAGTTCTAGGAGTTCCATTTGATTCTTTTTTTAATGATTCATCTTTTCATTTATTTTCTTTAACATTTTAGTCATTGTTATTTTAGAGTCCATGCCTGATAACTATAATGTCTGGATCACCTGTAATTCTTTTTTTTTTCATTTTTAGTTATTTGACTCTGTTTCTTGGCATGCTTAGTAATTCTTGATTGCTTGCCTGATGGTGTATATGAAAAATTGTTGGGGCTTTGGAAACTCTTCCTCTTGAGAGGAATAAATTCTTTGGCAGGCAGAGAAAATGTAGGCAGAGTATCTTGAACCAATTAAAACTTATTTATGATTTGTCCTTACTTTGGGGGCATAGCCCTTTCAGAGGTTTCAACTGAAAGCCTGTGCTTTCTATCTGTACCCCTTCCTCCTTGGTGAACCCTTAACTTCAATTTTTGTTTTCGTAGCATTTTGCAACTGTGAAATTCTCTACTTAATGTTTCAATCTCTCTCTTATCAGCTGCTCTTTGCTTAGTTTCATGGAGTCTTATCTAACACGTGCACAACTTAGAGATTAGCAAATGCCTTAAATTAAGGAGAAATTTCCTTCTGAATATGGAATTACTTCTCTAGGGTCCCCTTTTCTTTGGGATATTTTTCCCTTGTGTTATGGCTTTCTCTGTAGACCTGAACCCAATTTTGCCTCCTTATCTTAGTGAGGCTGCCCCTAACTCTACATTTCTGTTTTCTGTTTGGCTTACATGCCCTGCTCCATGAATTGGCAAATGCCGTGATGAGGCAAATGGTGGTGAATATAGAGCTTTTTTCCATGCAATTCTCTTCACTCTAGGATCTAGTACATTCAAGTCCTGGTTTCCACAGTTGTTCTCTGATGCCTCCAAATAGCTGTTTGTTTGTAATTTATCCAATCTTAATAGATGTTCTCAGGGTTAGGATTCATCTGACAGTAGCTAGTTTATCATAGCTAGAAGTAGAATTTCTCCAGTTAACACTTTCTTTTTAATTTAGTTGTAAAAGTTCTTGCATTCAGGAAGCTGGACTCAATTTGCTGTTGCTATTTGATTGTGTACAGAGTCACCAGATAGTGGTGGGCATCCAGATGCAGCTTTCTTGATGAAATGCTTAGCACAGAAACGCCAGCTCCTTCTATTCATACGTTCTGGGTAGGAGTATTGCCTTTATGTCAATACATTCATGAAGTACTTCTTCCTAAAATGTGAATCTCTATGAATGCTAATTTTAAAGGTGCTCTACGTTTTCAAAATTAGTGTTCATAGAGGCTTTGTTTTTTAGAAAAGCTTTAAAAGCCCCAGTTTTGCCTTGGAAAAAAATACACTCCATAGTATTAGCATATTAAAGGCATAGACCAGCATCTTTCACACTTATATGTTCAACTTTTCTGTTCTAGATGTTGAGAATATAGTAATGAACAAGACAGAGAACAGCCTTTGAGGGGATTGAAATTTCCTGTGGAATCCACAATAGGAGCACCATCACCATCATGGAACACATGTTTGTGAAACACTGTGTTAGACCACTCTCTATGGACATCCATTGGGCCTTATTTCTGCTTCCAGTGGTTACTGACTATTTTCAAACGCTAACTAGTGCATGTAGATATGAAAGAGTATCTAATGGACATGGTCATTTTGAAGTGTTTTGCTTCCTCTAGGGAATATATCAGATTGAAACAGAATATTTAACTTACCACAGTGAGTCTGACTCTTAGCAGTGCATTGTCACATTTTTCAACAAGCATTGCTGCATTACTGAAATAAAATTAATTTAAATTCTCTTTAAACACATCTTTTGGTTTGATTTTCTAAATTGAAACTGTCAAGAGATCAAGTAACAGTGTCATTACATCAAAAGATAGGGAACTATGTTTTAAACAGTATCAGCCCATTTGATCTACCATACAGAACTAGGTTGACAATTATCCTAAAAGAGTCCACTCAGCAAACAATAAAAGAATCTGAAGAGTCAGTTAGTTATTGCATGTAAATCTGTCTTGTGGTTTTATGTGGTTATACATATAAATGACTACCTATATAGACATACATACACCTGTGTATACATACTTTTCTCCACATTCCTAGACTGACTGTTAGATAATTAGCAAAGGTATACTGTTATGCAGTCATACTGCTTTTTTCTTTTTTTCTTTTTTTGCGGTACGCGGGCCTCTCACTGCTCCGGCCTCTCCCGCTGCGGAGCACAGGCCCCGGACGCGCAGGCCCAGCAGCCATGGCGCGGCATGTGGGATCCTCCCGGACCGGGGCACGAACCCGCGTCCCCCGCATCGGCAGGCGGACTCTCAACCACTGCACCACCAGGGAAGCCCCATACTGCTTTTTGAAACGGACACTTAGAACGTCTGACACTTAATACTATCCATAACTCTCTTCCTGTTATCAGTGTGGATAATTGACACTTTATTCCATCTTTCTAATTTAACAGGTTTGCCTGACCCCATATATCAGAGCTATTTATTAAGACTCTGTGTAACACCCAAAGTTGTTGAGGATCACTTTTGTGTTTACACTGTAAGGTGTCAAAGGCAAGATGAAATGTAAACATGCTTTTCCAAGCCACGGTCATTTACATCTTCTGCTCTTTCTTCAGGGTCACACCTTGTGTGCTGATTTTTCATGTCATCCAGAACTTGTCCAGAGCTCACAGTGACCCTAGAAGAGTCAGAAGTGTCATGGTGAGAATGACAGTGAAGAATTTGAGAGAATTCTGTCTTTTGAGGGGGAGTGTGATTGCCACCCTAGGGAAATAACTGCAAAGCCCACATCTCCAAAATATTTGGTTTTCAGCAGGATCCAGAACTCTGTGACTGTGTAAAAATGTCTGAGTCCTCAGATTCTAGATGAGACAGAAACATTCGAAGGCAGGTAATGTCTTCTGTGGAGACACTCATGTATATAGGGGAACACTTTTTTTTTTTCTTATAGGGAAACACTTTGGTATAAGTAAAAGTATGTATAGCAATGGCATGGATCAAAACATTGCTGTGTAATTGTAGCTGACTTTATATTGGGTTCTTTCAGTGTCAAGGCTCGTTCTTTTTCTTTCTGAGAACAACATTTTCCTTCTTATCTTCACTTAGGTCTGTGTTTCCTTAATCATCTTCAAATGTTTTTCAAATGTCCCCACTCTGTTTTTTAAATCTCATTTGTTGCCATTTTTCTCTTATAGAGAGAGGAAGTATTCTGTTTAGGTTATGTGTTTAAGGGTGAAAAGTGTTTATAGAATCTTCATCTGTTTCCTCTGAGCCTGATCTAATTGATGACATCATTCTTTAATTTTACATGATTTGGACAATGCAGAGTGCACAGGGCAGAATGTTCAGGACGATAAACAGAACATGTTTTTGTCATTAGCCAGAGAACCCAGGCTATAACTTGTAACCCACTTACAAATTCAACCAGAGAAGATGGTCCTAGCTGATAAATTTTTTGAGGGGTGTTTGGTTGCTTGAATGCTGTGTATGGTTGAGACATGGGTCTGCATAGGGGTTCAGCCTTTGAACTCTGTGTTAACAATTTTGATCTGGACTAGGTCATTGCTAATATGAATGATCAGGGATTTTGGAGACATTTGAATAAAATCCCTTATTAGTGACTGGAATTAGTGACTGGAATTTTGAGACAGTAATAGATGGTCATATTAATTTCATATTAATAAGTGATGAATATTTACTTGGATCATTTCCCCTCATGCATTGTTCTTGTTTTTTATTGTTCTCTCATGGTGTCACGTTCTGTGTAAATTTGTTATTCAGGGGCCTCCTTAAGAACTCCCCCGAATGGCTGAGTACTTCAATTTGAGATACCGTTCATTGCTGTAGTTGGGGTATCATTTCCTAAAACCTACATGTCTTGGTCATCTGAACTTGATTAAACCCTTTAAACAATAAAGAGATCAAAGCAGAGAAGAGAGAATCTTATTGAGGATTTATGAAACGTCAAAATTTAACAAATATATGATCTATTTAATTTTAGTAAGAATAAAAGTTTGGATTAGCTTGTATGAAGACATCAAAGGAAGTAAAACTGATTAGAACTTCCAAAAGCAGGGACTCACTGGTTCTCCCACTGTAATGCTTAGGGATCCATCCTGGGGGAAAAATGTCATCTGGTAAAAACTTCCTATTTCTGCCCTACTAGGTGGCACACTTGCACCTTGAGGGTCCTGGACCAATAAAAGAGTTAACCCAAGTGCTGAACGCTGTTTAGCTGCCTTGGGACATTTGTCCTCTGTTCATGGATTTAATAATTTTAATGTAAATAGGCACCCCAGCAGCTGTGTCCCCTTAAGCATATTTTATTTAGCAGCTGAGTTATCCACGTCACTTGGCAGCTATAGATTTTCAACTTTTTCTTGTGCCAAGAGGGCAGCTGGAATAATTTGAGTACTCATTAATTTGGGAGAAATATGAGCTGTGTATAGCAGACAACATGAGTCTTCTGTATGGTGTTGTACCAGGATAAGCAGATCATAGTAGAAGCAATTTGCCCTATCCCAAAGGGGCCCTAGGATTTTAATAAGCCGGTTATGAAAATTCTATTTCTTTGTAATTTGAAGCATCTAATTAGAGCCTGTAATTTCTCTCCTATAACGAGAGTGGATGAAGGTTAACGTTAGGCCTCCCGGGCCCTTTCACATTCATTTACAGAGAGAAATCAGGTAACAGTTGTAGCTAATTAGAACAGGGTATTAAATATTTAGTCCATCTTGATTTAACTTGGAGAACACATGCATGTTGTTGGGGTATGGAAAATGATAAAGGGAAGTTTAATTTAATTTTTAATCAAAGATAAACTTAAAGGCAGTATAATAATTTTAACACTGACGATCCTAACCCTACAGCCAGAGCGGCAATTGCCTCTAGCCATCTGAACTTCCAAGATAAAGGAAGATGATGTCGATTTAATTTCATCACTGAATACGTTTCCCAAGTTCAAACAGCTGGGATTTATGCAATCTGCATAAAGTACAAAGAATTCGATGATTTTTATCATAGCAGTGACATAACAAAACCACCTTTTGGCTGTTTCAGAATTTGGATTTCAAGTTTGGATAACTTGAGTGTGTTTTTGGGAACCATCCTAAGGAGATATATCATTCATAGGCATTTCTTTTAAGAAAGGACTCCTATCTAATGAAACCACTCCCTGAAAGGTAATCTTCTTCCATGAGGCAGGGCCCCTATGATAATGGAGTAGCCTTGTGCGGAATAAAGTCTGACTTTGCCATAAACTGATACTTAAACTCCTGCATGCTGAGGACAATAAGTCATTCTTCTCTTGTCATAACCCAATCCAAATTATCTTCCTAAAGTGAGATTCAATTAAGTCAGGACATACATATCAGAAAGAAATCCCTCAGATCCAGTCCCATGACTGATCTTTTCTCCAGGGCCTGACACAAGTGCAAAGTATCTTCAGAGTGCAATCAGTTCATAAGATAGCTCCCAGGACTCCTGTAACTTACCCGGAAGCAGGCTGTTAGGATGCCAGAATATTGTAAAAGGGCAAAGATGAGGGGAAATGGTGAAAAGTCAGAAAAATAGAAAGATTCCAAAGAGTAACTCAGGCATACATTTCTCTAACATTTCTGAGGAGGTGATTTATCGTGGCTGGTGAATCCCATCACAACTGCAGTTATTTCATTTGGGGGATGCTTGAAACGTCTTGACAGATCTGTACAACTCTCAGACTGTCTTACTTTGCTACATTGGCTTCCAGTTGCCAGTTATTACAGAATGGTTTCTGACGGCAATAATCCTTTGAAAATCGCCTGTTATTGGGGATAATAACTGATTGTCAGAGCATTAACCACCCTCGACTTCACTTTGGGCTATTACATAACAAAAGAATGAACTGGTGGTGAGTCTGCCAGGTGTATTAAATTATATTATGCATTATAGAAGTTCTGTGATGAGGATTAGCATCCAGAAAAGGCCATCAGAAATTGCCAAACTCATTATCTGCTGAGGCAGGAGGCTGGCCTCAGGCCTGGGGATGCAAGGCTTGGGTTGTAACTATTAAGCCACTACGTCCAGTCCTTCTCTGCTCTAGCAGGGAGACGGACAAGCAGCCTACGAGCATTTCTCCTCTATTTTCCACCTCTAAAGAAAATCGAAGTATACTGCATTAACCTATGGTCAGCTACAAAGCTGTATTGACTTATTTATTCATTTGTCTGGTTTCTTAATGGCAGGCCTACCTCTTGGGCAGTCTTCAATAGTCGTAGAATTCGGTGGACCTTCCCAACACCTCTTAGCAGACTAGATTTTTTTTTTTAACTTTTTATTTTGTATTGGAGTAGAGTTGATTAACAATGTTGTGACAGTTTCAGGTGTACAGTGAAGTGATTCAGTTATACAATACATTTTCCCATTTAGGTTGTTACACAATATTGAGCAGAGTTCCCTGTGCTGTACAGTAGGTCCTTGTTGGTTATCCATTTTAAATATAGCAGTGTGTACATGTCAATCCCAAACTCCCTAACTATCCCTTCCCCCCACCCTTCCCCCCTGGTAACAATAAGTTCATTTTCTAAGTCTGTGAGTCTGCTTCTATTTTGTAAATAAGTTCATTTGTATCATTTCTTTTTAGATTCAAGAAATGTAGAAGGTGCGCCTTCAGAGGGCATGATCTCTGGGAGGCTCTGCTGTAGTGTTTCAAGCACTTACAGTTTCCAAAAGGGAGAAACATAACATGAAATGATGGTTGAATACCCATGGAAATAAGCTTTGGACTGCAAATATACAGATGAATCAGGGCTTGCCTTTTCTCAACAGCTCTGGGTGATCCTTCATGTAGCTGTTGGCCCAGACCATTTCTGATGACCTGTGGAATGGTGCTGCTTCCAATTTTCAGTGGAACATACTTATGAGACCTATTTAATAGCATATCATCTCTAACACATAAGCCCTAAGCTGTGCATTTTCCTACTTGAGTGTCATCTGTATGGGGTCAGGTCTTGTGGCAACATTGAAACCCTAGTGCCTTGCACAAAGCCTGACACATAGTAGATGCTCGGTAAATATCCACTGAATGGAAATGAACGGAAATTTCTGACTGTCTTTTTCTGAAAAGTATTTTCCTTATAACGAAAGTATTACATGTTCACAGTAGAAAATTTGTAAAAAAGCACTGCCAGAGATTATGGTATTAGGTACTTTTCACATATAACTTTCCATTATTTTTTCTATATATGTGTATTTTTAATTGTTTATAGATTGGATAAGACTGTCCATGGCATTTTGGAACCTATTTTGTTCGGTTAGTGATGTCTTTCCAACTCATTAAGCCATCAACTTTACCATTATTTGTAATGGCTTCATTAAAGGCCATTGAACGAATGTATTATAATCTCCTTCTGTGGGCACATTTAGATTGTAGCTTTTCTCTAATATGAACAGTACTGCAACATACATCCTTTATGTTAAGTCTTTGCTTCACTCTGATGGTGTCCTTGGGCAACATGGAGAGACAAAGAAAGAAAATATCCAGCAAGACTTCTGAAAAGACAAATTAATTTGGTGGGTAGAAAGGAAGGCAAATCAGGCTTTCACAGAATATAAGGCCTCTGAACTTTTTCTAAAATAGGCAGGACAGCATCATCTTATGGAAATCATCATTGGCTAAGTGTTTAAAAGCCATAGAATGTGAACTGTTACATTAATTCTATTTGTACATTTTAGCAAAATAAAAAATTTGAACTTGGTGGTAAAAAAAATTCCTAGAAGTGATTTCTGAGAAATGGAATTGCCATGTCAAAGGTTATATGCATTTTACATTTTTGAAACATATGGCCAAGTTATTTTCAGAAAGCTACAATTTATATTCCCATCAGTAGAAAGACTATTTCCTAATATTTTTATTGTCATTAACAAATCATTTTCAATTTAATAGCAAAAACAAACCAGAATAACACCTCAAAACTCTTATTTTTATTTATATTTGTATTTATGCTTAAAAGTGGGTTTAAGCACTTTGTTTTTTTGTTTGTTTTGTTGCCATGAGTGTTCCTTCTTCTGTGACCTGGTAGTTCATGTCCGTTGCTCTATTACTGTGTTCTCATATCACAGTGTTGCAATTAAGAAAATGAGCTTTGGAGTCCCATATGCCTTAAAAGGGTCCAGTAGTTGTCACTTATCTGCTCTGTGACCTGGGACAGTTTCCTACCATTTCTAGGTCTCAGTTTGCTTATCTGCTAAATGAGAATAATGATAGTGCCCTCCCATTGCAATCCTACCATGTATGGTATCTGGCAAAGGGCCAGTGCTCAACATCCTCAGTTTTCATGCGTCAATACTCATTTAATCCCTCTATTTCTCTTGGCACATTCCTACTCCATATGTCATGATAGATTATCCCCATTTAACCTGTGTTTATACCTTTTAATTGCCTGCAATAACCACATTACTTCATTTATCTGACAAATATTTGGGGGTATCTGCTATGGGTCAGGTGCTGGATTAAGAGTTCAACAGTGGTGAACAAAACATACTGTATTTCCATCATGAAGCGTATACTCTTCTCTCTCTCTTTGCGTGTGTGTGTGTGTGTGTGTGTGCAGGGAACAGAACATAGCTAAGTGAGAGACAAATAAATGTAATTGTACCGAGTGCTATGCAGAAAACCGATAGGAGCTGAGACAGAATAAAAAGGGGACTTATTTTAGATAACGTTAAGAGGCAGAGACTTTCAGGGGTAGAAAGTTTTATGGTAAGACATCTGTTAGAATGGTTATTATCAAAAAGGCAAGAGATAACAAGTGTTGGCAAGGGTATGGATAAGAGGAACCCTTGTGCACTATTGGCAGGAATGTAAATTAGCGCAGCCATAATGGAAAACAGTATGGAGATTCCTCAAAAAATTAAAAGTACACTACCATGTGATCCAGCAATATGGCAATATGTACCCACTTCTGTAGGAAGGAATTTTTCTGAAGGAAATGAAATCACTATCTCGAAGAGATATCTGCACTGCCATGTTCATTGCAGCATCATTCGCGATAGCCAAGACATAGTAACAACATAAGTGTCCATCTATAGATGAATGGCTAAATGTGATATATATACAAAATACAGTCATAAAAAAAGGAAATCCTGCCATTTGTGACAACACGCATGGACCTTGAGGGTATTATGATAAGTGAAATAAGTTGGACAGAGAAAGGCAGATATCAGTACTACATGATCTCACTTATATGTGGAATCTAAAAAAACAAAAACAAATAACAAAACTGATATAAACAGAGAGTAGAATGGTGTTGCCAGGGGCTGTGGAGAGAGGAGTGAGGGGAACGGGGAAGATGCTGGTCAAAGGCTGCAAACTTCCAGTTACAATATAAATAAGTTCTGGGGATCTAATATACAGCATGTGACTATAGTTAACAATACTGTATCATATACTTGAAAGTTGCAGAGAGTAAATCATAAATGTTCTTACTAGAAAAAAAAGGTAGTAATTGTGTGAGGTGATAAATGTGTTAACTAACCTTATGGCCATCATTTTGCAATATATCCACTTATCAAATCATCATATTATAGACCTTAAACTTATACAATGTTATACATCAATTATATCTCAATGAAGCAGGGGGAAAAACAATTAAAATTTTAAAAAATGCTTAGTTTATCAATTTAAATAATAAATGTACATTTCTTTGTACAATGCATAAAGTAATAAACTACAGGTAAAAGACTGAAGAAACCCCACAAGTTCCTCCTTATCTACTGGCATTTGGGCTACAGGGCTCAAGGTGGTCTGTATCCTATTCAGGAAACTAAGCTGTTTAGGGGGATAAGTGCAGAAGTGATGCAGTTCTGAAAGAAGATGATGGTTTTTAGGGCTCTACCATGGTCCCCCTAACCAGAGAGAAAAACAAACCTGTGTCCTCAGTGTTGCTCACAAAGTTAGGATAGAGATAGTGTAAAACATTGAGGAGGGTCTTCAACCAGCAACTTTTGAGAAGTCGGCAGTAGGGAGTAACAGAACAGCAGGCCCATCTCCTCTCTCTCTATTTTTCTTTATATCTCTTTGCCTTCCTCTTTCTATAATATGTATTTTCAAAACTTACAACTTCAGCGAGGCTGGAGACCATATGGTTTTTTCCTCCCCACAGTGTCTCCAGCATTGAGCAGAGGGTTTAGTACTATGATGGGTACCCCCATTAATACCTGATGGATGGAAGAGTAGATAGGAGGGTGGGTAGATAGGAAACAGAAAACAGAAAAGGTAATACAAATTAGAGGTCAGTAGGAAAGAAAAAGGGACACCAAAGTCAGGGGTATAAAAGTAGAGCCAAAAACAACTTATCTCAGAGGGGTTGTAGCCCTCTGCTTGAGACAGCCCATGCAGAGCAGGAACCCAGGACAGCTGTAAGGCTCACAGTCTGTAAGAATAAAACATAACAGTTGCTTAGGATAAAATACAACTTTTACTGATTGAAGACAATAAAATTTCCCCTGAAGTTTCTCAAAAAGAAGACAATGGCTCCCCAGTCCCTATGGAACTTTCATTTACTTTCCTGTCCCGTCCACCTGAGGCCTCTACTCATTTATGTCAATTTAGTGGCTCTCTAGAGTAGGATCTTCAAAGAACTTGGGGGCTTGTTCTCACAATGGAAGTTCTAGGTTTGGGGTGCACCAAAATCCCTGGAGGGGGCAGAGGTTGGTGTATAGATAATGAACATGTATAGATGGCCAAAACCCCAGAGGTGATTCTGATACACACACACACACACCCCCCCTAGCTCTCCCCAGGAGCCATGTCCCTACCTGTCTACTTCTTGGAGAATCACAGGTAAAATGGAATGAACACTGTCCTCAACAATATCCTTGCAGCTTTCTGACAAGCCCTTGACTTTCCTTACTGACAGTAAGCCCCAGAAGGCAGTAGGTGAGATGACAGCAGAAGCTGCTATTTTGTACTAATTTTTAGTGACAGAATGGATTGGTTGGGGAAATAGAAGTGACACAAACCTTGGGAGAAAGCAACAGTGCTAGCTTAGAATTCACAACAGCTGTTGATTTTAATGGGTTTGAGAATGATTCGGGCAGAATTCCAAACTCCTACATCCTTGACCTATAACCTGCCACTGTTCTGAGTCACCAGGATGGTTCGTGGAGGGGGTACTCTATCCAAATCATGCTGCTGCTTCTGTGGGCTTTGGCTACAAATCCCAGTGAGAACACACAAGGACCACACTTGTGCCCAAGGCCAAGTGGGCCTTGGTCCTGTACCGTGATCTGGGCCCTCGGAGTCTCCCCAGTCCAGAGGTAGAGGAATGCAAAGAGAGACAAACTTGTGGGGAGGAACATTAAGGAAAAAGGAGCTTTTCTCTAAGGTCCAGAGAGGTAGGCCCAAGTCAAGTCTTCAATCTTTGCACTCCTAGGCTTTTCCCCAGTCGATATTCTCTTTAGGGTCCAGGCAAGAAGGAGCATTGGAGGTCTCCTCTTAGAAAGAATCCTCCGCCACACACACTCTTTTGCACCCCATCCCCTACCATTTTACTTTGTTTCATTTAACAGCAATCCTGCCATGTGGGTCCTATTATGTTAACCATAGTATCTTACAAGTAAGGAAGGGAGGCTTAGATGGTTTTTGGCTCCTTCAGAGAAGACCCAGATTCTAAGAATAGGTGTGCCCAATTTCTAATTCTTAACCCTATCTTGTATCCACTGCATTCTGCTAACCTGCCCACCCAGTCATCTCTGTTTTCCATGAAATGATGCCATCTGTCCAAACTGTCACAAACTATGGGGGAAAAGGAGAGAATTCCACTGAAAGTTGCTTGGAATAGGAAGGGTCACATCACTATTTTAAGATGTAGTCTTTTCCCTGCTAGGTAATCTCTGAAGCAGGCAGTAATTTAAAATACAGTTGGCTTCAGTCTTTGCATGGTTTTCATCTAGAATCAAGGGGAAGAACCTAGGAAGAAACATATTATAAACCTGGTCATCCACCCATGGACGGCCTTAAATAAGACACCATTTTATGGCCCCTAAAGCTGAGACTGTAGTAACAAAAACCAGAGCTTTTTCATTTCTCCATTTCTTCCTGTTTTATCACTGAGCTTCAGTGTAAAAAGAAACCAAGGGACCTGAGCAGAGGGAAAGTAAAAACTTCAGCTGATTGATAGCAGACAAGTCTGGAAAAGTAGGAAGGTATTTAAAATGGAGTTAGTAATGAAGGAAAGGGCTCTAACTCTGATAAATTCTAGTATATCCCATGCTGACTTCTTTTGACTTCTAAAATTTGTGAAGAGAAATAAAGGGAAAGTGGGTGACTAATATAGATTGAGAATCTACCATATGCTGGATGCTCAGTTGGGCACAGTTGCCTCATTCTGCCCTCACAACATCTATATTTCTGTTTGGAGGGAGAAATAGATGTAAATCAAATAAACAAACAAATCATAAAGGTAACTGCAAAATGTACCAAGCACCATGGAGGAGACAAATGGAGTGATCCCAAGGAGGGGAACTGGGGTCAGAGGGAGTTAGCCATGCAAAGTGGGAGGAGAAGAGTATTCCAGGCAGTGGGAAAGGTGGAGGCAAAGACTCTAAAGCTAGAACGGTTTTGTCATATTTCCCCATCCTCCAGGGCATCTAGCTGTGATAAGGAGTTTGCAATATATCCTAAGTGCAATGGGAAGACATCAGATGGCTCTAACCCAGGGAGTCACATGATCCCATGATGTTTCATGAGCAAAAATACTGCCATCCCAATTTGTGGAACATTTAGCTTCTCTTTCCATAAGTGGATTTTCTGATCTGTTTTGCTTAATTTAACAGCTTTACATACATGAGTTTCTTTTTGTTTATTGAATCTGTAAGCCTTCTTGGAAGATGGGGCATACTTGTTAACAAATAACTGATCTCTCCAGGTCTAAGAGGGTAAGAGAGGCAGAGAGGGACCTCCCAGCTGACCTCACCTCACCCATGGGAGGTGAGTTTTTTTTCAAGAGTCTTCCTATCAGTAGAAGGGGACTTTTATGGCATTGCCAATCAACAAGTGTTTGAGTGCTGGCTCTTTGCCAGGCATTGTGCTGGATTCTATGGATTCAAAAATGAATGAGACAAGAATCAAGTCTGTCTGTCCATTCCATCCCTGCTCCTTTAAATGTGCTCCTTCAGAGGTTCCATGACTTGATGTCATCATACAAACCCAGGGTTTACAGTGATGCCCATTCTTTCTCAGGGCTCTTGACATCTTATTCCTCCATGTTGAGGACTTATTCCCCATGTGACTTTTCTGGATCTGACCATGGATATCCAATATCTAGTACTCACTGAATCATCAAAGAATAAGCACGCAAATGAGTGAATGAACTTCTCTCTCAATTTGGCAAGCACTTAAGATGAAAGTGCCCATCTTGTTTGTCCAAAGAACACAATCTGTTTTTGAGAAATTTATAGTGCAGAATACAAGAATTACATAAGACAGCAGTTTTTAACCTGGAATCCAGAGGGTTCTTAGAGAATCCCAGTATGGACTTTGGTGGAGGAGATACCTCAAACCTCATGAATCTTATCTGAAATTGTGAATGTACATCCTTCAGCCTTTTTTGTGGGGAGAAAGTCCATAGCCCTTGTCAAATTCATGGTGGATCTCATGACTTTGCAAAGGTTAATAGAAGGTTTCATGTTATACCTCTGATGTTATTCTGATTGTGTTAGGAACTCTCAATCTCATTATCCTTAGCTTCTCAAAACCCTTCTCTTAGAAAAATCCTCTTCTTTACTCACAAAAGTCAGTTTCCTCTTCAGTCAAACCTCTGGGTACGGTTAGGGAGGCATCCATGAATAGGAGATTTGACTTTCCTGGGCTCACCTTGTTTGGTTTTACTGCAACAAACTGTCTGAAACACAAGTGGAATGCAACCCTAGCTGACTGGAACTCATTGCTTCCAACCTGTCTTTTCATTTATTATCTCATTTACCGTTGATCACAGTAAATGGATGAATGAATGATCCATGTGTAGGTGGAAAGAGCACAGTTCAGAGGGTTTCACTAACTTAGTCAAGATTGCCAAGACAGTAAGTATGGTTTGGACTCACCTGGAACCCAAGTCTCCTGATTCCCAACTGTTTTAAGGGTATTCAGTATTCGTTTTAATCAAATGTAGTAAGGCACATAAACATGGAAATGACTGTCATGAAGGAAGAAGTTTATTATACTCATAGACCCCTGGAAGCAAGAGGCATGTCATACTATGCAGGGCCACACGGGGAAACACCAATACAAGATTAATGACAGTGGGGAGGAGACTGATGGGTTGAAGCCTTTATTGTGGTTTTTGTGGGAAGAAACAGGCAAAGCAGGATAAGCAGGCTTAGAATTGAATAATTTCAGTGGGCTCAGGGATGTAGGGACTGTCCCTAGCTGTCTGGTACCTATCTGGCCCTGGAGTGATTAGGGCAGGTGGATAATGGCCCTGGGTGTGCACACCTGATAAAAGGAGATAGTTGGGGGAATGGGGTCTGAATTGGTTGGTTTACATATCAAAGGTGCACTTGAAGGCAAATTGTTTACTATATCCAAAATTGGCTAACCAATTGGGATGGGCAGTTTCTCCAGGACAGTAAGTCCCCAGATATCAGAGCATCAAAAATACCCCCTGAGTGAAGTTAATGGAGCTGGATAGTCTAATGAATTGTATCACCCACCTTTGAGGATACTTATAGCTTGACTTCTTAGTGCTCCTTGAAGTGGTGTGTAATCTCTATTCCACAGTGCTAACCTAAGTTAACAGTCTCTGGGTGACCCAGAGACAGCCATCTCCTTCACTTGGAAAAATACATGGCCATAAAACTGGACTTCCATCCCTGGCCAGAAGATTACAAATGGCAATTTTTTCTGAATTAGGATATTTTCAGTACCACACATGAGATATCAGGCGCTGTGCTTGAGAGGAAGGAGATTGTACAGACTCTTAGAGCATCCCCAAAATGACAGTCCATTTTTCATAATGGTCTATGATATTCATTTGTTGAAACTTTATTACTTTTGTAATTTAATTCAATTTATCCCATTTTATTGCTGCTCAGGACACTGTTACCTTATTTGCCTCTTTTGTCCTTCTGGATAAAGATGTTTCTTCTTTTATTATGAGCATGATGGCTTCTAGATTAAAGCAGCCTGCTCAATAAAACTGTTTTCACTGGCATCCACTTTCTCTGAGCCCACCTCTACTCTTGCAGAATTTTCATGAAGACAAATATTGGCAGTGATTTATGAAGCATTTTTGTGGTTAATCAAGTTCCAGCTCTCATTTTCTGCTTAGAGATTAAAGATTTTATTCAGAAATGCTTCCCTGCATCGGAAATCATAGAAATGAGCAAATAACAATAGAAGTTGGTTAGGAATATTTTTTGTGAAGATACAGGTTAAGAACATAGTAACAATTGACTTTAAAACACAAAGACATCAGAAGACTTCTTTCTAAAGCTGAAGTTGTGTACCATTTTTGAGAAATCCTGGGTATATTTTAGGGAATAATTGAGTTGGACAGTGAGTCAAAAGGGACAAAAGTAGGTGAGAAGATGTGAAGGTGAGTCTACATGCTTGTTTGCATAGGCTGCTACTTAGCTGAATTGAAATATGGAACACATGGGTGTGGGCAACCATATGTAACTGGATGATTCTTTTAGCAAATTTTATTTACACTTATAATCCATAAATTGAATGTTTTTAAAGGTAGAGATACTGCATTTATAGTTAAATGTTATTTTAAAGTAAAAGATTGCCTTTGTTTTTAAAAACAAAAGTAAAGACTGTATATTGGGAGGCTCCTGAGTGCCCTGTCCCCAGCCCTTTCCTCTGTATCGGGACCCAATAGTGGGGCTATTGTAATTTCAAGAAGCAATGCTTTGGGTGTGAACACCCAGCTCAGCAGCTACAGACATCTGGGTACAGATCTGCCCTTTCTTGGAGAAAGAAGAAAGTGCAGTTGGCTGATCCTGCTTGCCCAGTCTAGCTGGTGTCTGATATTCCTGCCTTGTTGGATTGACAGAGGCTTCTTTAAAAATGTCCTCTTGATCCAGCTCCTCTGTTTCTTTTTTTAACCACCCAATGGATTTGTAAACTCCTTCAAGTTTAGCCCCAATCCTTTGCAATCTATAGAATCACTTTATTGAAAATGGCTTCAAATATTTCTTAATTCCCAATGCCACTTCTTTTTGTTCAGGCCTTATCTTTTTGGTGATATGTTTTTAAAGTGTTGGACTCCAACCACCTGTTTCAGACCCACCATGGGTGCTTCTAAAGAATGTAGATCCCTGGGCCTACTTAATCTAAATCTCTGGAGGATGGGTGCTGGGGACTGGTTATTCCGATGCCCAGTGAAGTCTGAGACCTCTCACCCACCTGGCCAGAGCCACTGTCATCTCTCACCTGCAGTGTTTCAATGGCCTCCTACTTAGTGTCTGTGCTTCTATTCCTATCTCCCTATGGCTGTGGTCCTCAAACGTGGATGCAAATTGGACTCTCCATGGGGAGAATAAAAGTTGGGCCCTGCCCAAATCAGAGGTTCTGATTTGATTGTCTTGGTCGGGCCCTGGGCATTCAAAACTGTAAGAACATCACAGGAAAGCTGAATGGGCAGCCAGGATGAGCACAGCTCTCTAAGGCCTGTTCTCCACACTGCAGACAGAATGATCCTTTCACAGGATTATGTGTCAATTCACATCCGGCTTCTACTCAGTTCCTCCTATGGCTTCTGTTCTTGCTACAGAAAAAGCCCAGTGTAACAGAGGCTGCAAGGCCCACATGATTAGGCACCTGTTGTCTGTCCAAGTTCATCCTGTACAATCTCTCCTACCTGACTGCACGTCATCCATACTGGTCTTGTCAATATCCCTTGCGTATCCCTATCTCAAGGCTTTGTACCTTCTGCTCCCTTCACCTGGAACATTCTTCCCCAGTAGCCATATGGCGTGCTCCCCAGCTCCACCCATGTTTTGTCCACAGATCCTTGCTCAAGCAGCACCTTACTGGGGAGGCCTTCTCTTCCTCCCTTTCTAAAATAGCAGCCCCCATCAGTCTCCATTGCATAACCCTGCTTTATTTTCTTTGTAAGTTTTTAATTCAACAAATACATAATCATTTTATGAATCTGCCATTTATCATCTGTTTTACTCTCATGAAAATGTAGGCTCCCTGAGGACAGAGAGTTTGTTCTCTTTACCCGTAATATTCCCAACACCAAGAATGGTCCCTGGCACATACCTGGTGCTCAGAAGTTACTTGTGACAGATGATGAATTCTACCCTTGGACTGTCTCAAAAGCATGGGCATTGGTTATTTCTCCTTCAGCACTGAAGGGAGTTGTGAAGGCAGCAGCAGCCTGTTTCCTGGCTGTACAGTTGCCCCATTATAGTTCTGCTGGCAGCCACTCTCCTTCCCCTGTTTAATGGCTGTAGGAAGGGGAGAATTTGATTGATTATTTTTGCAAACTCAAACTACCCTATGTGCACTAAAGGTTGAGAGGAATAGTACTCCTCTAAGTTTCTGGAGGGAATTGTATCTAAATGAGTAAGAAGCATAATCTGTGTTTTGGAAAAACTGGATTGAGTTCTTTGTGTCATCTGGGAAGTTTTATACTAAGTTAAATTAAGTGACTTTGAACTTTGAAGTGTCCACATCCTAACGTTTTATTAAGCTTAATTGGGTTTGTAGAATATTTAAAGACCATCCAAACTCAAATGGGAGATCAAAATGAACTAATAGGTTGATGTAGACTTCCCCCTGCCTCCTGCCTTTGTGCTGCAGTAATGAAAGTGACGCATTCATACCTGTGGATGATGAGCACAAAAGCCTGGCTTTCTGGGGAGTTTTGGTGTGTCCTGATGACTGCCCTGGTCTGAACTGTGCCATGGCCCCTTCCCTGTCATCTGTGCTATGAACCTGGCTTTCAGAACCATCCCCATCTGTCTCTGCTAAGGAGGCTTGCCATATAGTAAAATTAGTTGGGCTCTAGGCAGACTTGTCAAAGTTTGTTTGATGGAGCTTCTTAGGGAAGAAATCTCCAATTATTGGACATAAAATCCAAAAGGTTACAGAATCTGTTAGAGATGGAAATGAGGAACAGTTTGACTCTATTACTCATAGAAGTTTTGCACTCATTTCATTGAGCAGTGGAGTAAGGCAGCCCACCCTACAAGATGCAAGGCCAGAACTTAATTTCCACAGGTCATCTCTTCTCCTATTTGATTTTCACTGGTACATTTACTTTTCCTATGTCCATGGAGAATGGTTCAGGAAGTAGCAGTGTCATTACTTTCTTTTCATTTAAAATGATCTTTAATTATTAAAGCAATATTTGTTCATTTGTAAAAACATTCAAAGGATATAGAAGTTTACAGAGTAAAAAGTGTAAGTCCCCTTTTAGAAAAAAATAGAATTCTATTTATAGAATACACAATATAGGTACACAATATCCCACAATTTGCTTTCCCCCTTGCCAAGTTATAATGGATGTCTTTCTCATGAGTACATAGCTGCATGGTATTCCACTACATGAATGTCCCATGAGTTTTTTAGCCAATCAGCTATCAAGAGAAGCTTGGAATTTAACAGGTTTTAACCATTACAAAGAATAAAGGTGAAGGTCCTTGTTTTTTACATATTTGTGTATTTGTGAAAATGTCTAAAACCGAATTATAGGGCTTTAAGAATATATGCACTCTACAATTCTCCATACATCTGTGACTTCGTGTCATCTCTGTTAGACCTGCTTGGCCCCCATAGACATTTTATTTGTTATCCTGGCTATAGATAAATGCCTAGAGGTAGAATTACTGAGTCTGAAAAAATTACAGATATAAAATCCTGTTGTTAAATGGATCTCCAGAATATTTATTTTGGAGTAAAGTCCCTTCATTTTGTTGCCAGTTGAAAGGCATTATTGTGAGAAATCCAGGGCATGAACCCAGTATTGTTTGATTATGTTTATTTTATATGCAGAGAGGCAACGAGTCATTTCCACGCCATTTCTACTCAAATAAGGGGGCCAATTCACTGGGAGCCAAGGGCTGCACATAAATGGAAATATTTAACATGATTCTGATTTTCTTTCATAAGCAATAAA
Source organism: Leucopleurus acutus (assembly GCF_964270905.1). Classification (NCBI taxonomy): domain Eukaryota; kingdom Metazoa; phylum Chordata; class Mammalia; order Artiodactyla; family Delphinidae; genus Leucopleurus; species Leucopleurus acutus. Next base: position 34,798,469 of record NC_139153.1, on the reverse strand, counting down.
ATAAAATACAAACCAACAAAATGAGTATAATGCTATAAATGTCTTTGCACATACCTGACCCAGGGGATGGTGCTGACTGGAGAAGCCACAGTAGTGTTGGCAGTAGGGGCAGCGGTGCTGGTGGAGGGGGTCCTGGTGCTGGTTTGCATGATTGTGGTTATTGTTAGCACATTATTCCTGTGTAATCATGTCTAGTCTGAAGTTTGGTGCAATCCTACTGGTTTTCCAAATGGGTTGCCATATTTTAAAATCAGAAACTGTGTTAAGTTTTCATGAATGGTTCACAGCATTGTTCTGGGGTTTTAACTATGCCTCCAAGAGAGAACTCAGTTTGTCCTCAGGTTCTTCACCTGGATGGCAGAGGAGGTTTGGCACCTGCAGGTATCTTTGCTCAGAACAGATAGGCTGCTTTGCGTCAGGCCTTTTCCTCTTTGCCTGCAAAGATAGACTCACAGCTTCACTTCCTAAGAGCTATCTTTTATGCTTTCTGCTTCGTTAAGAACTTACTTTGTGCAGGTTTTTATTAGTCAGACATTTTGAGCTAAAAGCTAACAGTGGCCATGCAGGAAAAGTGAACAGGGGACAGCTCTGTGTAGGAAGGTCAGTGGTGACCACTTTGGGCCTATGAGGTTGCATCTTCTATTTTTTTTTCCCCCAAGAGAGTCAGAATCTCCCAATTAAAAAAAAAAAAAAATCCCTCCTCCCAATGTGATTCCGGTGGGAATAGTGTGGAAAAGAGCTGGGGGAATGAGAGAGGCAAACCAAAGGCCTCTGTGTCTGCTCATCTGCCCTAGAAACCCCCTTGCAGGAGCTGTTGATGGATGAAATAACTGCCTTACTCAACACAAATGAGGACAGACTAAGGCTATACAATGATAATATATATTTAAACATTGGAAATAAACCATCACATAAGAACTATAGTCTTCCAGTTATATGTCTCAGTTAAGAGGTTACTCATAACTAAAGCAAAATCTTAATTTTCAGTCAGCTGTGTGCATTTACATTTTTATCCATTCATTTACTGAGTTGTAATATTCCAAGCACTGTGCCCCATCAAAGCACAGCCATCCTTTCCCTTGTCAGGTGGATGGTCTAGTGGAGATCAACCTCACAGGTATAACCACACAAGATACTAGTTAACAACAGTTGCAATAATGTCTCTGAAGGAACCGTAGGGGTGCTTGACCCAGTCTGGCTGAGTGGAGGAGACATCAGCTGGAAAGACTTTGGGGCCACATGTTGAATGTAATTCATCTAATACCATGTCTGCATTTAACTCAGTCATAAATTGGTGGCTGAAGGACTGATTTCACCTGCCAGAAGAATTTTGTTTGGACTGTGTGGTATTGACCCACATGCCATTTAAAATGTGAACCAAAGGATTTTAACCCTTTTAATTTCTTGTTTTTCTTCCATCTAACCCTCAAATACAACTCTGGGAGGTGGGTTGTACTTTATTTCAAAGAATTCTGGCCTCATAATAGAGATTTGAGAAGGCAATAGAAAGTGAGAGATCCAAGGTTTTATATGTGTTCTCTGCTCTTTAGGAGCCAAAGTTTAGGAAGGCTAGAGAGGGTTCCCTTTGGTCTCCTGGCTATAGGCTGTGCCTCTCATCCCAATTAATTACCACCACAGACAGTAAGAGAGTGTCTGCAGCCTGTTCTTACCATTGGGTGGGTGGGGGGCATGCTGAAGTTCTTTCAGTGGTGTTTTGATTCCCAAGAAGAGCACACTCTGTACTTCTGTGCGGATGAGGACAATGGTTGCCAATTTGGTCCAGACCTGGATGATCTTTGTCCATATATGTGTAGCAAACTGTAGCAAACCCAGGCCCACGATGCTGCCAGTCTCCCGTTTCAAGTTATTCTCCTCTGTCGCAAGTTACACACCGAAAAACAACCACCAACAGTGCCATATGGGTTAAAAGATCAAAGGCCCCAGTTTTGAGTATATTTCTAGCTGACTTTACTTCAGATGTCTTAAATATGTTTCTGAAGATGGGAAGCATGGGGCATTAAGGAGGTCAATCACATGTGTGTGAGCCATGCTTGTGGTCTGGGCAGGAGGGTGAAAACTGAAAACCACTGATCCGTGTGTTCCTCTTCCTCTCAGGTTCGCATCTTCACGTACCTCATTGGAAGAGAGGCTGCTTTTGCAGACAATCTCAAGTGGATGGCCTGTGCCAATAAAGGTAGGTCTCCTGATGGGTTCAGTTCTGAGTAACTTCTCCGTGGATGTGTAGAAACAGAGACAGTCACGAGAAAGTGGAGCGTTCTATCAGAAGGCTATGAATTCGAAGATAAGGTCTGGATGTTTCTAAATGATTATGACTGACTTGTAACAACTTCTCCCAAAATGTGTTTATAAACTTTGAGGACATAGTCAAGTGGAGTGGTTAAGCCTCTCCACTCTGTTGCTTAGTAACTGAGTAACCTTGGAAGAATTACTATGGCAGAGCCATTTACCACGTACCCAATATCCATGTGCTCACTCACCATTCCCAGCCCCTTGCACTGGTTCTGGCCAACAGGCTTTAAGCAAAACCAACCTGGGTCATTTATGGACTAAAGCATTTAAGAGCTGGTTTGGTGGTATCTATTCTTTTCTGCTCCTATGAACTCTGAAGCTACATGATGGAATAGATGAAATAGCCTGGGTTCCTGAGTGGCCACATGGAGCAGATGCCTTTCCGCTCACCCTGTCTTCTGCCATCTGCCAGCCCATGATGGATATATAGTCTGTGTGATAAACCTTTGTGTTAAGCCAGTGAGATTTCCAGTTTGATATGTTCCCATAGCATAACTTAACCTACATAACTAATTAACTTAGTTAACTTTAACCTGCTTCAGTGTTCTAATCTTCAAAGTGGAGAGGGTGATAATAGCTTTTCTTTTTGATTTTTATTGAATATAGGGTTAAAAAATGAAATGGTACAGATTAGGTGCCTAGTTCAGTGCTGAGACCTAGTAAGTGCTCAATAATTGTTAGCTTTTCTACTTTCACAGGTTAATTTTCTACATTGACAGGCCCTGATGTGTGTTGGAAACAATGCTTTAGGGAAGGCACAGGGAGGGAAGGAACAGGGCCTCCAGTCTCATGAAGGGCTTCTTTTCAGTCTACACACAACCAAGAAGGCAAAGCAAAGGAGGAAAATAGGTGGTATATTCTAGATTCCTTGAGTCTTAACCCAAACTCCTTGAGTTCAAATCCAGCCTCTACCAAACACCAATCACAGTGGTGGATGTTACCGTACCTACCTGGGTCAGAGTTATATAACCTACAGAACAGAGATAGTGATGATACCTGCCCCAGTCAGATGCTGTGAGCATGAATGAGGCCGTGCAGGTAAAGCTGGCAGCTTAGTGCCTGGCACAGAAATGGCCCATATGATTTCCTAGTGTTATATTGATCTGTGGTTATGTCTTATCTCTGCTCTGAGGCTATACAGTCCCTGAGAGTAGCCTGTCACTCTGATTTCCTCTTGAGCACTCAGCCCAACCTCCTGCTCTATGTAGAGTGGCTGCTTCTTTAAGGTTTGAAAAATGAGCAAATTGACTATAAATACTAATAAATGAAGATATGTCCTGTTGCACAGTAAATTGGTATTGGTGGATGTAGGTGGTCTATTTCTACATTGCCTGTTATGCCGTCCTTTATAAAAGTTCCAATATATGTATGTTAGTGGAGGAAAGAGGACTCAGGGAAGGGTTGGCAGGTCTCAGCTTTAGTTTTGGTGACTTAAGACAAAGTTATTTTAGTTGCAAGCAACCAAAGTTGCTCCCTGAAATTAAAAAGAAGAGTGTTTTGGAGAGAGAGGAGAGTGAGTCAGAACCCAGAGTGGGAAGGGAAGCTTATGTCTCATGAGGGACCAGGGGCTATGTTTTTGTTTTTCTTTTCCTTCTTGGTTTCTTTCTACATTCCGTGGCATTCTTCTTGTCTGTAGATAGACCTTCTCTGCTAGGGCATGTGCATGTCAAAAATAGCTACCTCACGCTGTGCATACCCATCTATCCACACAACACCTATTGTGGAGAAAGGAGAGTTTATATCTTATCCAAAAAATGATTCTGGCACCCAGCTTGGGACAGGTCTTCCCCTGCGGAATTGCATGTAGGCAGAGGTAAGGCCACAAAGAAAAATATATGTGCTCTGCAGGTGGATGGACACGGGAAGTTCTCAGGGAAAAGGTGCCTAGCCAAGCAAGTAAACCTCTGCCTCACTTTCCCTTTGCTTGGCATTGTGTTTTATTATCTGCTTCTACTTGGAGAAATCTTTGCAGCAAGTCTCAATTTCCTCATCTAAAAATGGAGAACTGCATGAAAGGTTTGAACATTTCCTTGAAGCTCTAAAATAACATGTTCTGCAATTATTTTAGTTTATTGGCTGGCTCACCTCACTCAAAGGTATCAGTAATTCTCATTGTCTCAGAGTAATGCATTTGGCTTCATTTGAAGAGGAAATATAGAAGGAAAGTAGGCATGAGGAGATGGAGGCTGAATGGATCCTAGGTTGCCTCTGAGAAAACAGACCATTGAGATAATTTTTGGAACTTCACTGACATTTGAGTGAGCTACACTTTCTCAATTTTTTCCTTGATTCTGTGGTCTTGAAAGAAAGAGTTCCTTTCCATTTTTTAATTTTTAAAAGTTTTCATGTTACTCCTGCCACATCAGACTGCAATTCTTCCCATCAGCGAGTATGCATTTAGTCATGGGTTATTGTTTTTACCACTGTCTGTGTCCAGCTGATGAAAATTACTCAAATTGAAGTCTTGTCTTAATCAACTAATATTACACCATAATTTAGTTTTAGTCATTGTTTATAAGAATCTTTGAAGAATCCTTTTGAAGACAATTTAGTCAACTCAGAGTATTTCGGGGCCTGGCCATAGAATATAGCCCTTTAGATTTATAAGTTCTGAGCGCAGCAACTTGGAAAATCCAAGGAGGTAATAGTAGCTGCTTAGCTGGCCCGGCCGCTGGATTCCTCAGTGATTCTGCTTCTCTTCCTGTCCAAATCCAGTTGTTTCCTTCCCTGCCAGAGTCAGTCCCTCACAATAGTTTCACCTTCCTCCTCTGCTTCTCTTCTAAAGGGCCTTGGGAATAAAATGTCATTGTTTGCCACTCTTCAAAGTAGCAGTTGCCATCAAAATGTCAGGTTCCAGTCATCTGTGCCCATATAAACATCGGCTTCATGTTGCGTCAGTTATGGGGTTTAGACCAGCGTAACGTCGGTGAGCAAGTATTCTTCTATGGTCATTAATGAAATCATTGTTTATACTCTCAGATTGTTATAGTATGGAGGCAGCATAACATTTTTCATCTCAAGTGACATGAGGTCCAGGGAGGGCCCGCCCCCCTCCTTACATATTTTTGCCCTGACTCAGCCAAGTTCTTCAGTGAAATGAAGCATTAGCATTCGGGGACCAGAGCAGACCCAGGGAAGCCCAGGGAGAAGCCTGTTGGCTGACTGACCAGAGTGACCCTAGGGAGGAGCAGGAGTTGTCAGGACCAGCTCATTGTCCCTGGGTCAGTGGTCAAGGACCTGCTATCCGTGTGAAACTTCTTGTTTGGAAGTATGGTAGCCATGGAGACAGTTCTCAGTCAGTGGACCTCTGGCACTGCCCCCTGAAAATGGATGTCTGGGAATATTCATGCCCTCACAGGAGTTCTCTGCCTCCTCCAGTCCACTAGCAAAATCCAGAGAGACCTGGAGCTCATTGGTTTGTCTCATTTTATGCATAACTAGGTCCTATCTTGAGGCAACCAGCCCTAATGAGGCAAAGCAGCAAACCATTTTAAATACATTAAAACAATTATTGCCACTGTAGAATGGCGTATGGAACTTAAAATTCTGCATTCACACTATTGGTTAAACAAGTGAACTGGGAAAACTGAAAAGAGGGGCCAACTAGCCCAGATACTCCATAAAGCCTTGATGACCTTCTGTAATGTTCAGTGTGCCAAGCTTTTAAATAAGCACTGCCTGATTCTCCTTCAAAAATCATGGTGAATGGAGTATTTTCCAGCTGTGCAACTGAAGAAGGGTCTCTGTATTTGGTTCTCAACTTATCTGTCATCATTAGATCGAATGGAAACGCCACGTGAGTCTGTCTTGTTTATCTACTCAGCCTGTCCCTCGTTGATAGGCTAATGGTCATTCTCTCCTTGTTTGAAAGAGAACTGGCAGCCTGAGCCCTCCTTGGAAGTTCAGACCCATAGCCTTTTCCCACTAGAAATCTCTTAACCTTACTATACCTTTCCAAGTGTCAAATTTATGAGGCCAGAATGGTTGTTTGGAGTAGGGAAAAACTGGCAATTAAAATTTTTTGCTGTTTCAGAAAAGGTGGAAGAAGGCAAAAATGACAGTTATTCAGATACCTTTGTATAATTCTTTTTTTGTACTCTTCAACCAATTCCCCAACCCCCAGCCCCTGGTAAGCCTCTTTAGACTCTGTTGCTATGATTTTCACTTTTCTAGATTCCACATACCAGTGATATCATACAGTATTTGTCTTTCTCTGTCTGGCTTATCTTATTTAGCAAGATGTACTCAAGGTCCATACATGTTTTTGCAAATGGCAGGATTTCCTTGTTTCTCATGCTGAATAATATTTCTGTGTGCGTGTGTGTGTATACACTGTAACTTTTTAATCCATTTATCCATTAATGGAGACTTAAGTTGTATACATTCTTTGTGTAGATTCCATAGAACTTGAGAATTTGAGTGGAAAGGGTAATAGTTGTGAAGATGAACATGGTGCTACTATTGTTAATAGCAACTAAGGATGACAAACTTCTTACTAAGTGCCAGGTAAAGTGCAAAGTACTTTTATGTGTTATCTCTTTTGACCCTCCTTAAAGCTGTATGAAGTGCATGAGAAGGAAACTGAGACTCAAAGAGACTAGCAACTCGCCCCAGGTTACCAACTAGCAGGTGGCAGAGCCAGGAATCAGGCCCAGTTGTTCCAAAGTCTGAGCCTAACTCTTCACCAGGATGTGAGGTTGCTTCTCTTTGGGGAGAAGAAAGTCATGGTTCATAGAGGACTATTTCCCATTATTTGAGAGAATCTAGGAAAAGGAATCTAGATGTTGAGAAAGGACTTTAATGGTCTATAGCTAATAAAGACTAGAGCTGGGATTTATAACCAGCCTGTGTGTTCCAGAAATTGTCCTGCTTCAGCTTGTGTAGGCATGTGGTCCAGTTTCTGACATTTTACAAATGGAGATATTAAGGCTCTCCGAGGAGACGAGGCAGGGTGGAATGGGGCACAGCGATAGAGCTGCCGGCAAGCCAGCATTCCTAGCTCCACAGTGTGATCCTTTAAACTAGAGGTCCCCAGCCTTTTTGGCACCAGGGACCAGTTTCATGGAAGACAATTTTTCCATGGACTGGATGGGGGAGGATGGTTCAGGCGGTAACACGAGCAATGGGGGGATGGTTCAGGCGGTGAAGAGAGCAATGGGGAGCGATAAGGAGCGGCAGATGAAGGTTCACTAGCCTGCCCGCTGCTCACCTCCTGCTGTTCGGCCTGGCTCCTAACAGGCCAAGGACCGGTAGCCGCGGTCCCCAGGGATTGGGGACCCCTACTTTAAATTATTTTTTCTAGCATGAAATTTGAAATTAAAAATATAATATTATAGACTTGAGGACACGGGGAGGGGGAAGGGTGGGCTGGGACAAAGTGAGAGGGTGACATGGACCTATATATACTACCGGGTGTAGGGTAGGTGGCTGGTGGGAAGCAGCCACGTGGCGCAGGGAGATCAGCTTGGTGCTTTGTGACCGCCTGGAGGGGTGGGATAGGGAGGGTGGGAAGGAGATGCGGGAGGGAGGAGATATGGGGATGTATGTATGTGTGTGGCTGATTCACTCTGTTATGAAGCAGAGACTAACACACCATTGTAAAGCAATTATACTCTAATAAAGATGTTAAAAAAAAAAGAAAACTGTAATATTATTCACACACAAAAAGACTTGCTCCTAAGTCAGAGGTTCTGGCTGATTCTGATAGCTTCACATTTGCGAGCCCCCTTCTCCAGGTGGCACATGCCCACTGAGGCCCCTGGGCTCCCTGCGCTAGTGGTCATTCTCTCTTTGGTCTTCTCTTTCCAACTCATCGGACATGTGCCCTTCAGCTCTCAGGGCCCAATAGACCTCTTACTCGTTCTTTGTAATGGTCCAAAGAGATGTGGAGGTAGAAAGTTGTTTATCAATGGTTCATTTTTCTATAGAAAAAAAGTGATTTTCAGTAGTGTGTGATGTTGATGGGGAGGACGAAGATGGGACAGAATATTGTGAGGGTCTTCCAAGAGCACTGTTGTTCCATAAGGGGATGCACACCAGGTCTTGAGGCAACCAGCTCTAATGAGGCAAAGCAGCAAACCATTTTAAATACATTAAAACAATTATTGCCACTGTAGAATGGCAATATGGCCACTATGCCCCAGTGCGTGACCAGCAACATCACTGCATACCTTATTGCCTTGGGAAGACTGGGACCTGATCACTGGCTTTCTTGTTTTCAGCCTGCCTTATGTCAGAGGGAAAAAGAGTCTTTGAAAAGACTCAAGGGTGCAGTGCCCATCACACCAAAAGTAGAACGAGGACCTTACCCAGACCTTACCGGTGAGGTAGACAGCCATGGTCTCCCACTGAGGAGCAGACTCCGGGGTTCCTCAGATCTGGTGTCATTGCAAAGTGGAGTGTTGAATGATGTACTGATGGAGCATCTCATGCAGAGGCACCTCTTAGACAAGGGACTCTTAAGAAATCTCTAAGGGTAGGAAAATATCAGAAATACAAAGCACCAGGCTGCATGTGGTTTATCACACTGAGTAGTTGTAACTCAGAGTTCACAGGAGGCTCTGTAAGGGAATAGGTAAATAAATTGATGTTATGGAGAAAAATGATCAGATCATTTATAATAGGTGGCTAATTTCAGCATTAATTACTCCTTGATAATTACCAAAAGATTGCTGATTCTATTTTCTAACATGATATATGAAGTCCAAAAAGGCACATTAAAGAAGAGAATAAACATTCAAGAGCTAGAATTTAAAATAAATAAAAAGAGGTGAGGGAAGGCCTGGGGGAAAGTGGCCAGTTCAAAGGATGCAGAGGGAGAAGGAGGGAAGCATCTATGGTTACAGGCAAAGAGTCCAGCCCTCAGCGACTTCCTGTTATCCATCAAAAGGTACATTTGTTAACTAAAACTTATATGAATAACATTTAAAAACAAAAAGAGACTCTTTCAGACAAGTTTTACGATTTAATGGGTTGGGGTTAGATGATCTGATTTGCATGATTTGCATTAAGCTTTGCAATGTACATTATTAATATTATCTTTGTAATTCTAGCTTTTCTTACCTTTTATACATCTGCATTTATGGTCTATATATTGAAATATAAGTTAGAACTGTGGTATGGGTTTTGAGTAGACCTTTGGTGCTAACTACTGTGCATTTGCCAGGAACCTCATAGGGCAACCACATATTTCCCCACCCCAGCCTCAAACTTTCCCAGCCCATTAGGGGTGTCCTTACAGAGGAGGACCATGCTGTCCATGCTCTGAGCAGCTGCCATGCTGTCCTTTCCCATTACAGGAAGAGGCAGTGTCTTCAGTGGTTAAGAGCAAAGGTTTTGGAATCAAATGAATCTGTATTCAAATTGACCCAGGACAAATTACTAAACACTGTTGTTTCTGTTTCCTCCCTATACAACGAGCACACACACTTGTTGAGCTGTTGTGTTACCCAAGTGTAGAGCGACAGTGTGAATCACAGTAAGACTTTGGTGAATGTCCTTGCTTCAGTAATGGCTCTCACAGAGCCATGTGCTGGTTCTGGGAATATCTCTCTGGACAAGACAGGCACCAGCTTTTTGTGACATTTCCTGGAGCCAATATTCCATTGGCAAGAACAAAGTAAACAAGTAAATCAGAATTCAGCATTGATGAATCTTCAGAAGAAAGTGAAAGCAAGGTGAAGCAAGAGGAAATGGGTTCAGACAGCTAACCCCTGAATGATCCCAAGAAGCCATCCGTAGAAAACTGGATAAATGGTGTGCCAGGCAGAGGGTACAGTAGGTGCAAGCGCCTGGGGAGGGTCAGGTGGATGAACTTGGTGGGAGGATGGAAGGGGATGAGTCCATCCAGGTAGGCGGGGGCCTAGTGAGGGAGAGTCTTAGGGGTCAGGTAAGAAATTTGGATTTTATTCTAATTAAATAGAAGCTGTTTTAGGATTTTAGGCAGGGAGATGATGGTCTGCTTTATACTTTAGATGGTCTGCTTTATACTTTCCTTTGACTGCTGTCAGGAGTCTAGATAACAAGGAGGGGGATTTGTGGGGCGGGGGTGGTTGTTGCTATACCCTGGGGGAGAGACAGTGGAGTCTGGAGCAGGGTGGGAGCAGTGGAAATGTGGGATTGGACTTGAGACATATTTTAGAGATAGGGCCAGAAGAACATGCTGGTGGATTAGCTATGGGGTGGGGTGAGGAAATGATGGCTATCAAGGATAATTCTTAAGTGTTTGGCCCAGTTGGGCAGTGGCGTCATTTGCTGAGGTGGGAAAGACCCCATGCGGGAGGAATAGGTCTGGCCAGGGAAATCAGGAGTTGGCTTTGGACGGGTTCAGTCTGAGAACACTGTTAGTCATCCTTATGGAGGTGTCAGGTATACTGTTGGCTATAGGTCTGTAGCCAGCTTTTTGTAACTTTTCATAACTTTGATTATGATAGCAAGGCCAAGTGAGGATGATCCCTCAGCTCCATCCCCTTCCAAATGTGTGATTGTTTTTCCTTCCCACTCTCCCTCAATGCTGAGGATCTGTCTCTCCCATCCCCCTCCTCTATTTATTCCCTCCCTTCTCTTGGCCCTATTTTGGAAAACCCAAATCAGGGATTTTTACTGTTGGCTTTGAGGATTAGAATGAAAACACAGACAACCAAGAAAAACTCCTCCCAAGAGAGGCTGTGTTTACTGCACATTTGGTACAGGAACCCACAGTAGGAATACTGCTATACTGTGAATTGCTCACCCAGGTATCCTCACGGTCCAGGACCATGGAGTTCTCTCCTCCTCTTATCAACATGGCAACACCTCTCTTGGTTTGTCTTCTGTGTCATGTTTGTCTCTCTAAGACCCTTCATGCAGAGCCAAAGGTTTACCTACTAGAGAAGAGCTGAAATGTTTTCTTTCTTATTCAAACACTGATTGTAGTCGTGGTTTGTGGAGGGATTATAACTATGATGCTTGCTGTCATCCAGCAATCTTCTTTAAAACTTCTTTTTCCCACTATGCCTCTAAGAGGGGCCACCTGGAAGCCTTGCGTGAGCAGTGACCCAGATGGGCATCCCTAACTGTAGTGCCTGACCTCTGAGGGAGTGCCAAGGTACACATGGGCCCTGCTCCAGAGCCCTGAGCTAGAGCAGGGTCTCACAGGTCTTTTGGGCTCAGTTTCTACTGGGATGGGCGAGGCTCTGGCCCTGGCCAGGAGGGTGGAGTGGACAGGAGTGACAGTGCGTGTTAATTAGCACTGTGCAGAGCTGTCACCAGGAAGCCAGAAGCCACATGGTGCCAACCTGGTTTGGGGTTGGTACAACAAATTAAAACCAGCTGGCTTTTGTTTGGAAATGCCCTGGGAGGGTCCTGGTCCTTTCTGGACAACAAAAGGGCTGGCGTTTCTTTACCCTGAGCACTGTATTAAACACTAAGAGGTTCTATAAACACTACAGCAAGTGCTGTGATGGATCTGGCTTCAGAGGCACACATATCCTCTCTCATTTGTTGGCAAGTAGGAGGTGGCATCAACTTAGTTATAAAGGTCCTTATTTAGAGGCATGGGGAGGAAACATGAATCTGTGTCCATCCAGTGTCCCCCTGCTTAAAATGCTTCCATGACTAGTTGCCTGTAGGATAAAGTCTAAACTCTTTCCCAAGGTCTTATATGATAGTCCCTCTGCTAATTCCTCTGATCTTATAGCACCCTACTTCTACTCATTCTCCCTGAGCTTTTTACTCCAGCCATTCTGAGTTTTTTTCAGTTCCTAGAATGGGTCTAACTCTGACCTTGGGCCTTTACTTACATTCCTTGCTTTGCCGGACATAGTCTTTAACCCCCCTTCCTCTAGCTAACTGGTCCTCATCCTTCAGGGTTCAGCTGTACTGACCCTTCTTCGGGGTAGCCAAGTGATTGGCTGTCCATGCTGTGTGTTTCTCTATAATGTTGACTGTGCTATTTTATAGTTGTCAGCTTACTCAGACCTCCCAGGAAGCAGGGGTCATGCTCATCTAGTTAACTCCTGCTCCTCCAGTGGTAGGCACCAAGAAAGCCTTCCATAAATGTTTGAATGAAGGGCCCTCTCCTGGGGATCCAGACCTGTGCTCAGTTCAGCCCTTCTCTTCTAACATCTCCTGACTCCCAGCAAAGCCAACCCCAAGCTGAAGAGGAGCATAGCAGTACCTAAACTCGAGATCAAAATGGCCTCTCCACCCACAAGATGATAGCATGTTTAGAACTTTTTATGTTACTGAGAAACCATGTCTACCCAGCATATTCAAATGGCAGGTCTGGTAACTACATGAGGGTTTGAGCTGGAGTTTCTGCCTTAAACACACAAAGAGCAAAATTCTGTAGAAGCAAAAGGCATAGATTAAGATACTTAAGCCTGGTTTCACCTTCTGTATTTGCCACTTGTTACCAGTGAGAACACGGCCAAAACACATATGCTCGGTCTGCCTCAGTCATCTTATCTGTAAAGTGGGCAAGTTATGCCCACTTCATCATGTTGTCAGGAATAAATGAGGCAAAGCTTATCAGGTGTTTAGCAAATGTTGTGCCCCTTATTAAGCACTCAAAAATTAATTATAGGGGGGAGGGATAAGTTGGGAGATTGGGATTGACATATACACACAACTTTTATATATACACAATATTTACACATATACACATATGCACAATATTTATATATAAAATAGCACAGGGAACTCTACTCAATACTCTGTAATGACCTATATGGGAAAAGAATCTAAAAAAGAGTGGATATATGTATATGTATAACTGATTGACTTTGCTGTACACCTGAAACTAGCACAACATTGTAAATCAACTATATGCCAATAAAAATTTTTTAAAAAAGAAAAAATTATAACTATTGTAGTTATAAAAATAGGACAGCCTTTAAATTTTGTGCTTTTTAGTTTTCCCATTGGAAATAAATACACTAAAATGAAAAAAAAGGGGGGGGGGTTTACAAAATGGCATGTAGAGAGGACTCCCATATCTACCAGAGAAGGTCTATATGTATATGTATAGAAAACATCTGGGGAGAGATTCTCCAAAGGATTAACAGGGGCTTCTTCTGGGAGGTGGGTTTGTGGTTGATCTTCATTTTATTCTTTTTGCTTGACTCTGTTTTCTAACATGAACACATTGCTCATTAAGTGGGTGATGGTAGAGAGGAGACATAATGTTTAAAAAGGAAAAGGGAAGAAAGAAATTAGCTAGAGGCTAAGAAGGCATAGTGTAGGTCTGCTCCCCAGTTGTAGTTGTTCCTGTCTTTACTTAACGTTGTTCTCCCTTGGCAGGATTTTTCACCCAGATCTCCACCTTGGCTGATGTGCAGGAAAATGTCATGGAATACCTCCATGTACTCAGCCGGCCCAAAGTCATCGACCAGGAGCACGACGTGGTGTGGACTGAAGCGTACATCGACAGCACTGTGAGTCCCCAGGGCCCCAGGGGAGAACCTGAGGGTTCCTCCTACCATGGGAGAGTTTCCCTGGGTTTATTCCAGAAGATGGTGGTTGTAGCATTCCTTCTCAGTAACGGGGTTCACTGACATCTTCCATATTTGTATGATTTGCGTTGATCTCTTAGCAAGCAAGGTTGGTGACAACTCCTAATATCAGAGAATGTAACAGGTTCTTCTGGAAGGTGTCTCGTCAGCACAGAAAACTCACTTTTGGTTTCTGTCTTCTCTACCTTTTTTTCCTTCTCACAAGTGTACAAATTCTGTCAGTGTGGCAATGATGACAGGTGTGTTAGATTCGGCCCTTGCCATCATCAGAGAGGCCCAGTCCTGGGGATGAATCTTGGGTCTCAACTTGGGAGGGTGGGACCACCTTCAGCTCTGACAGTGAATTGGAGCCACCGTAGAGGCCACAGCTGCCTTTTCTTCCCTTGAACAAGTGAGAAAATGCTTCAGTGGTGGTTATATAGGTACTGATTGTTGTTGCAACTCTGGCCATGGGCTCATTCTAAAGCCAAATTCCAAGGAAAAAAGATTCTGGTGCCGAATTAGCTTAAAAGGAGGAGTGTTGCCAATCGTCAAATAATGGCTCAATGGCCAGGTTTCTTGTGTAATTGCTGGGTGATTTTTCATAGTCATAATGAATCTGATGGGAGTGGCATTTTTCGTTTATTGATTGTAAATGTTCTCAGAGGGCCCCCTCCCATCATTTGTGTCAGGATTAACATCACATTAATCGCTGTAACCCAGACCAGCCATCCTCCAGAGTGATCTCAACGGCTGCCACGGGCCAGCTTTTCTTTCCACGAGCTCGCTCATCCCTGCTGCTCTTCTGGCAGCTGCAGGCAGATACAGGGCAGGAGCAGCATGTGGGAACCCATCTTGCGGGACAGCAAAGCAGCCTGCACCCCCCCACACACAGCCTTAAAGTACACAGTGGGACCATGGAAATACAGACTGGTCAGGAAGGGGTAGCCCGTCCCCAGGAGAAATCACCCTGAGTGGAGATGGGTGTTAAGCTAAAGAGCCATCTCTGGTTGCCAGGGAGACCTTGGGCTTTTATCATGTTCAGAGTCTGACCCAGTTTGGTTTAGAATCATGGACGTGAAATAACTAAGCCACCCCATTTGTGTCGGCACCATACTAACAGTAATAACAGAGCAATGACAGTGATGGTTTCATCTCTTCCTCATATGTGTGGTTGAGTAAGACTGGGGAAGAGGAGAGGAGGAGGGCAGCCAGCCAGGGATGGACTGATCCAGGCACCCAGTGGTTCTGTGTACAAACCCTGAACAGCCAGTTGGGTCTGTCATCTTATTTGTTTCATCAATGTAAAAAATATAAAACAGAGTCTCTGTGGGACTAGCACCTGGATAAACAGACAGATCAGTAGAGTAGAAGGTCCCAAAAAAAGACCCACCTACATATGGAAATTTAATTTGTGATAAAGGTGGCATCTCAAATCAGTAGTGCTAGGATGGGCTTTGTAATAAATGCTTTTGGGAAAACTAGATAGCTATTTAGAAAAAGATAAAATTAGTATTTTCTTCACATCACACCGGAGAAAAATATCCAAGGGGATCAGAGACCTAAATTGTAAACAATGAAACCATATAAGCACTAGAACAAAATCTAGTGAATTCCTCTATAACCTGAGTCCAGAGAATGGCTTTCTAACAATGACTCCAAAATCCAGATGCAATATAAATAAAAATAGGTTTGACTACTTAAAATATAAGCAAAGCAAAACCCAACTTTTGTAACTAAAAGAATCAAGCACAGTCAAAAAGAAGCAAACTCAAAAAGCAAATGGTAAAATAGGAGAAAATATGCAACATATAGCACACATAAAGAACTAATAATCCTAATATATAAAGAACTTTCGAAACTTAAGGGGGAAACTCCAAAATTCCTATAGAAAAAAATGAGCAAAAGACATGAGCAGACAGTTCACACAAAAATAATAAAAATGTTTTTTAAACATTTAAAATATGTACAACTTCACACATTGTAAGAAAAATGCAAATTAAAGTATGGTTTGAGATACCATTTCTCTCACCTATTAGAGTGGCAGAAATGAAAAGCTTAACTTTGTTGGTGAGGCTGTGGGAAAGAGACATTTGTACATGCTTGTGGGAAGACAGAATGGGGTAGAGGAAGGGAAAATGTGCATTTACCCTTTGACCCAGAAATTCTACTTCTAGGAATTAACCCTGAAGATAAACCTCCAAAAATCCAAAAATACATACGCACAAGTTTGTCCACTGTAGAATTGCTTGTCATTTCAAAATATTGAAAGTTACCTAAATCCCCAACCATAAGAGATCAATTGGATAAACTGTGGTACATGGATGTAATGGAGTCTTAATGTTAAAAACAAACAAACAAAAAGCCTGGAATATTTTGTGCCAGACAATAACGAAGCAGTCAAAACCATGAGGTCACGTCAAAAGGCCCAAGAATCAACGTGAAGGGGCTCTCACTGGCCAACTCTGGGACAATTTGAGCCTCAAAATTAAATAGAAGAGTAATGGACTATAACTTGAATAAAACAAATCAGTGTGTTCTAAATAAGTAAACAAATCTCAAACAGATGACTAAATAGATGATGAAATGGATGGGAGGGAGTGCAGTGTGCAGTGGGCAATGGGATGCTGCCTGGTGGGTGTGGAGGGAGGGAGTCATGAGATGGAAAATCACCAGTGGGCAACCATTTTAGTAAAGATTGATTAGGGTGAAGGACATCCATGGATGCTAAATCTAGGGGGGGGAATTTTGATGATGAGCAGGATATTTTCATGGTCTCAAAGTGCTTCCCTAGAGATTTTTGACTAGTTAGGAGGAAAAAATAAAAAAAAAATAGTATCTATCCAGTGGGAGAATCCAAAAACATCTTGAGCGGGTCTTCAAAATTAGTGTCACTAATGAGAAGCAGATGGACATTGTGTGCCTTTGGTGAAGGACACATCATACGTTTAGAGTGTCCTGGCTGGGGTTACATAACCTGAAAATCATGGGGAGGAAGAGAATAAAGCTTTGTATCAATGTAACATCTTGCTTTAGGTAATGCTAATCATTTAAATAAATTGTTCTAGATTTGCTAACCACATACATACATATTTACATACACATATATACGTTTATATATGGGTGGCAGTTACAAGAGAGGGAAAACCCATTGCTACTGCAGCTTTTCCACTAAAGAACTGACAGCAATAGTGAAGAAAATGGTCTGAAAGCAGCTCTGGGCAAATGGTGCAGAGGAATTGTCTTTGAAGTCTTGTGCTTCATATTAAACATTTACATGAAATTTTCATTCTGTGCCATAATCATCTTTACTTACTTTAAAATAAAATAACGCTTTAAGTGGCTCATTATTAATTAAAATGGTAGACCAAGATGACAGAGCTCATTTATTCTACCTCTTCAAGAACCTTTTGATGCACATAAAACTAAACCCCCAGAATGTTTGTCCCTGAAATGATAGCTCAGCACTGCCTCTGTGTTGTATCTTTGCAAATAGCCCTGATAAATAAATCCCCTAGTAGAATGTTCTGAGGGTTCTTTCTCATCTTGGTGGTGCTGAGAAACCTGTTGGGTTAGGAAGGATTGGGGATTCCATATTCCTCTTTCATAGGCCTGTTAGGTGAGGAGAAGGCAGCCACTGCTCCAACAGATGCCTCACTGGCCAGGAAGCAGCACCCCTTCAAACTCGTCATCTGGGCCTTTATCTACCAGGGCAAGGGCAAAAGCCCCCTGTTATTTATATGGAAACAAAATTGGAATCATTTGCTAAACTCTTCTGCAGAGTCTAAATTCTAAGATGAGGCTGCCAACTTTAGCACCACCCAGAAGATGAAGAAGGTATGGGAATCAGCAGTTGCAAGTTCATGACCATCCTGACACACCCAGGACAGTCCAAACCCAGGATTGCCCTAATGTGTCCCACCTTGCAATAATTAAAGAGACCAAACTCAGGAGCATTTGGCACTGGGAATGGTGACCCCATTTTAATAATATCCTGGTAGGGTTGGCAGCTGTGGAATTTTTTTGATATTTGAACATATTTATAATCTACCTTAGCAACTTCTTTAGAGTCTTTCCAAGGCATTTATTTACATAGTTGCAGAAGTAACAACTTCCTTTTTATATTCATAATTTACAGATTTAAATAATGTTTAATTAATTTATACCATTATGATAAAATTACAACTGCTGTTCATCATAACATTTCTGCTGACCAGTGATTTCTCCAGGAGCCTGGTTCTCCTTGTGACATTGTAGTTTGGATGTGCCTTTGATTCCTTTAGGACTTTTGACCCTACTGATTTATATCATTTCTACCAAATACTATGGAATTAGGTACTAGTTGATTATCTAGTAAATTTGGACAGTCGATCCCACAAGTTTGCTTAATATGGTCCTAAAAGTCTTCTTTCTCCTTAGTTATCTGGTGGTAAATGAAAAGGAATTCCTATTTGCTTGACTCATCAGTTACTGTGGTTGAAAACCCAGCAGCAACAAATATAATAATATAATTGATTTAATACTTAAGTGAATAGCTTGTAATAACCTAAGAGTATAGTACTTTCCTTCTTTATTAATTATACATTAATTCATACAGTTCTGGGTCTGGACAAGATCAAGATAAAAGTTTGAACAGAAGCTGAGTTAGCATTTTTGCACGTGAGAGTCCAGGGTTGTGTTTAATCCAGCCTGATCTAGAATCAAGACAGACAGAATTTTCCTTTCAGGGTCCATCCTCCCTGACTATTACTACCAGTCTGATTAAATATTCTGTTTCCTGCCTGGCTGTTCTATTCAATATGCTCTCCTGGTGAATCCCAAATAAATGAATTAATGTTAACAGCATTAATTATGTTTAATCTAATAAGATTTCATGTATTAATTGACAAAACAGCAAACACCAGAATTCTGAAATTCATGGGCTTCTCATCTGAATACAAGTTGTGCTGCACAGTCATTATCTCTTAGGTGCAGAGCAAAAAATCATTAACAATGGAATTTGTTCTATTTTGTAAGCAAATGACTTAGGTTTTCCAGTTGGGTCCTAATCATCTTGGAAATGCTACCCAACTTGGTATGCAGAGTAGAGCATGCATCAGACTGTGGAAACATCAGCATCCCTGATCATCCCCTCCAGGGGAGTTTGCACAGACCACAGTGACACGTAGAAGGGAAGCAAAGAAATCTTTTAGAAACAGCGGGAATGTGACCATTTAAAATAATGAGAATTCATTACCAAGCTCCCCTGCCCCTCCCCTCTGCTCGTAATACAATTCAGTACGAAATTTGTAGGAACTTTCAAACCAATTTAGTTGCATTTGCAAATTGGACGCGTATCCCTCCTCCTCACCCCCCACTAAGTCCAACTCGGAGAAAATGCTTTGCATATGATAAATTGCACATTTGTTTTGGTTTCCCATCTCAGAATGGCACCTAGGCCATTTAGGAGTCCTTTGGGTGATTGCTTTGGGCTACAACATCTTACTGCCTAGAAGCAATTACTCAGGGGGTTGAAGCCATCATAAGGAAGTTGTTGGGGCTTGGAAGCTGAATTTACAGTATTTTCCCCAAGACACCACTGCATATCAAAGAAGTTCAAATCGTCAAAACAAAAAGACACTCTAAAAGAGAAACGTAAACCATCCTGCTGGGTTGTGGAACAGAGAATGCCATCTGCATTACATGGCATAGAGGAAACTGATTATGTTGGGACCTCTATTTCATAGCAGATGGGTTCATTAAATTTAATAGCCTCCAGAGCCTTTAGAAACCGTGTTAAGAACATGCAGAGCATGCTGTGACACTTCACTTCTGGCCCTGCAGTCATTATAACTCTGGCATAGACCATAAATATTACAGTATTTTATTTCCATTGAAACAGATTACTATTATAATTATTTTTTTGCCAGGAGATGGTGCTGTTAAAAATTGGTGCATTCTTGATTTCAGGTGCTATTTCTATTCATCCAAGTATTTTCCTCTTCCATTTGATTCTAGATTTCAGTATTAAATAGGATTTTTTTTTTAGCTCAACCATTTTTTTTTCTACTTCGAGCTGGTGTTACAAAACTATGAATCAAAGGTATAAAATTATTTTCTTTAAGAAAGTTGAGATGTTCTAACACCCTGTATCGATGACTGTCACTACTGGAAAAGCTTAGGGCTGAAAATGAAAAAAATTTTTTAGATTTCAGGTGGTTTTTTTTTTAGATTTTTAGATTTATTGTTGTTTCTGCTATTATGGTACAGTAATTTTCAACTATCTATAATGGAAGGACAGCTTCTAGAAATAGATAAGCCCTTAAAAAATAAAATCACTAAGCCTGAATAATAATTTAGCATGATAGATTGTTCAGCAGTCTTTGTTTACAAGTGACAGTACCCAACTCAAAATAGCAAAGGTCAGAAAGGGAATTTGTTGACCTGCAAGCAAGATATCTGTGTAGTTCTCTCTTGAGGCATGACTAGGTTTAGGGATCAATCCCATTTATTTTGACTTGTTCCTTGATTCTTATATGCTTATTCCCAGCAGACTGTCTCTACTGAGTGGCAAAGATGGTCTCTACCATCCACTAACTTTCATTATCTTTATAGCCCTTTCCCTTCCAGCATCTATGTCAAGTCTGTGATAGGCTGTTTGAGTCACAACCCCATACTGAGAGGTGACATGGAGCTGCTAACAGATGGTCTGAATCTCACAGAGTGGGGAAGAAACCAGTCCCAAAGGGAACTGATACTGGAAGGACTGAGAAGTAACAGAGTCCTGCATACAACTTGCTTGTAGAAGCCAAAACTAATCCATGCCCAAGATCGTGTTTCCCATCGGTATGGTATTCATTATGGTACCATGCTTTTAGACGCTGCAGCCTTTTATCTAGTCAAATGTTTCCATGGACTGTTGTTGAAACAAACATATAGAAGCAGAGTACTCTTGTAGACATTGGGGGATGGAGGCATGGAACCTTGGTTGCTTGGCCACCTCCTGAATGCCTAGGGAAGCTCAGAAGCACTTTTTTGCTCCTCCTTGACCCCGCAGAGCCTAAGTAGTATACCAAGTAATTGTTGAGTCAGTGTCTGAGAATGGCAAAATGGGATTCTCTGCTGTGGATTATGTACCGTGCCTTTACAACAAGATACTGGGTTGGGTTCAGTTAGGAAAGATTGGGAGGTTGTATCTGTGGTTGTATTAGAAAACCAAATTGTCTGTGCTTTTTTTCCTCAAATGCCTGCTGTATTTTTCATATTTTCTGGAGACCAGTTCTCCTGTCAATCCTCATTCATGGGTGAAACATGGTCTCCTCCAAGTCCTACTTTACATATGTCCCAGTTCAAACCCAACAGAGAACAACTCAGTGTTTGTGTATCTGAGTTCATTTCTGAGCAAAGTACATAACTTTCTAGTCCATGGTTCTTCTGAGGTCAGATGTCTACCCATTATCCAATCAGCCAGGGCTGGGGAAAGGGCATGTGATAGAAACAGGTCAGCCAAGGCTGTGAATAGCAGATTCTGTAAGAAAGAGGTGTGGGTAGGAGGAAATGACTGGAGTCTCAAGGAGTTGGTATTTCTAGATTTCTGTCTTTCCATCTAAGGCTTCTGTAAGTTGCATCCCCAGCTGGGCTCTAATACTAACTCTTGGGAGCATGTCTTCTTTCCTCTTTTATTCCTAGGCTCATGGCTTCCTTTTAGCCCAAGTTGCCCAAACAAGTGTCCCCCAGTCCTCTCCTTGCCTCCCAAATCTTTGACCCTGCCCTTCCTCCACCCACCATCCTGCTATGTGGGTGGTAGGAAGCCCTCTCCCTTGTGCCTTCTGAGAGCTAAGGGAGGTATTTTGGCCACCACAACCAAATCCATACTGCTTTTTTCCCCCTTCATGGCCCAGATATTTAGGCAACTTAGATTCTCAGGGCTGATTCTCATGCTTTGACATGGTTTAAACTAAAATGAACACATTCCTCTTATTACCAGCATGAAGAACAATTAAAATAATCCCAGAGAATCAGCCTGTGGTTTGATACCAGCTGCCAGTTTCTCCTGCTGTGCACAGGATTTTCCCCCTGTAAAAGATTTAATTCTTTCACTCTTAAAACTTAAAGTTTGTTGTGCCAGATATAAATGTATTGTCTATGACGCCATGCCTCAAAGATACTGTAGATAAGGGTATCTCAACGGACTTGGGCTCTTAAACTGCTGCTATTGAACAGTGGCAGACAACCACTCTTTTGCTTCCTCTTGCCATTAAAAATTATTCCTTCATGGCCTTTCAAACCTGCTTGTGAGTGATATGGCAACTGGGGGCTCCTTCAATCTTATTCTGATGATGATACGCACTCCCGTTAGATGTCCAGACCAAGCATGAGGCTCTGTGCCAGTTCCTCAGGGGAAATTCTCTCTTGTTCTGAACAAAGAAAGGAAAAGCAAAGACAATAGTTTATTCAGGCAAAAAGGGACATGTTTTCAAATCAATTTCTGTTATATTTAATCAAAAAATCTGGAACATCACCATCTTTGCTGGTGGATGGAAACAACTGTGAAGCACCCTTATAATTGATTTCTCTTCTGAAGTGATCAAATTAAAGGTGGCCTGAGATGAAGCAAAGCTGAGTACTCATCCCACAGTCTCTTTCTCTCCCGCGGTTAAGGAGCATATGTTTCCGTGGGAAGGATCCTTCCTTTGAGAAGGACAGGATTCAAATGCCCTGCTTGTTCATCGGTTGACCTCTCGTGGTGTTCCAATGGGAGAGATCAGTGGGCAGGACTGTCCTCACACCTTACCCACTATTAAAATACAAAGGGACTTTTAAAAAAGGTTTTGGCACTGTCAGAATTATATTTGGCTGTGGGTATATAATGAGTATTCAGGAAGTCCTTAAAAATAATCCCTTATACTTGTTTTGCATTTCCTGGCTTTCAATATGCTTTCCTGTTTGTTGCCTCCAAGTGTCTTATCAACAGAGCCCCACTATCGCCGACCTCTCTCCCTCCCTCTCAAAACATCAGCCATGCTCGTAGCCTTTTTGTTGCTTGAACACCCCCAAACTTTCTCCCTCCTCTGGGCTTTTGAACAATCTTCTTCTGAACTGGAAAGACTGCCCTCCCATTCTGCTCCTTTACGGGGAGGAGAATTATTCCCACTTGCTTTGTCTCAGCTAAAATGTCACCCCTCACATGCCTATTGACTTTCTATTTCAGATCCCTATTTCCTTCATAGAAAGTATGATCATTTATAATTATTATAATTATTTCAATTAAGTACTTAGATATTTTTTCCCTCTTTAAAAATCTTTTTTTTTTTGGTTTGTCCCAATGATAATGTAAGGAACAGGGCAAAGTCTGTCTTGTATCCCCACAATCTAGCACTCTGCCTGGCACACAGTACCACACACTCAATAGTAGCTCAGGGAAGCTAAGTGGTTTGTTTTTAGTCATATCACCAATCTCTTTTTACTACTCACTGGAGTTTGTGTCTCCCATTCTGCACTACGTGTCTCCTTAAAAAGTACAATGAGATGCCAAGAATTAGGGAAGAAATAATAAAGAATATTGACTGCAAAGTAGATGGTGGTACCAAGGTAGAGTTTAAAATATTGTTCCCAAAATGCAACTGTCATATTTGTCTTTCCTTTTGAATACCTAGCTGAATGATCAAGTTTAGGTCTGAAGCAACTGGTTTTTCTGAATGCCAGCTTCAACTACTCAGTGCCAGTCACTGATTTCAGATGGAAGAACAGGGAACTTCAGGGAGTGAACCAGATTTCTGCAGTGCTCCCTTTTTATGCATGTTGTTAAAAGCGATATGTTGGGGAAAGGGCTGATTGCTTGAGGCATATTGTTTATACTACATTACTTAGGTCTGATGGAAAAGTTCCTAACGGTGGTTTTCTTGCTAAAGATATGGTTTGTGGATGAAGAGTGGAATGTGATTTTTTTGGTAGGGCATCATAATAATTTAGGTGGATTCCAAGGAAACCTGATATTGGGAGAGGTCGGGAAAAATATTCACGTCCATGGAAATTCTTTAGCATTAGCACTCAATTCTCCATCAAAATATAAATACTGTCTGCTTTAAATTACTGTCCTGATTCAGGCCAAGTTAATTACTCTGGCCCAGACTGGAAAGGAAAATTCCCAGAAAGTCTGATATGATAGAATGGTAGTGTGTTTTCTGAAGATGCTGAGAAATGCTTAATGAATTAGTGTTTCAATATAACTTTTGCAACAGAATACTAAGGGAATGAGAGGGAAAAAAATCATAGATTTTTGGCAGCTGTTCGCCATCATAGCACTTGACAATCTGCTTCTTATTTAGTTTTCTGTTACGTGAAAGCATGGAATTCTCAAGTTAAGAAATATTGATCACTGCATGACAATACGTATGTAAAAAACGGTATTGTGTTGAAAAAGCTCTCCTTTTAAAGTGAGATTACTGACTATTTTGTTATTAAAATGTGTGGGTCATTTTACTTTGAAAATAATGTTGCTTTGTTAAACATAAGTTATTTAAAGGTTAAAATAATTTTAATTTTAATTATTAATATTATTAAGAACAGATTTTTCAACCAAGTATAACTGAATGCAAACAAGAACAAACTTGGAAAAGAAAATTGGTGGCTGGGAATGCAGAAATGTGTTGAGGGTTGTATCTTGGCCACAATAGATAGATTCACAGCGGCCCTTTGCTATATTGGCAGAACCATACATTTTTGAAGGTCTGTTGATTTCCCCAGACTTCATGGAATCTAGACCAAGTTTGTCAATTCCCCATTTTTCTTGCCATGATAAGCCAACCTTGGGGCTGTATTAGGAGCACTCAGAGTGTATGGACTTTCTGGCCCTGGTTGGGGAGGGATAAATTTTCCTTCTTTAGGTTCTTCTGGCTGGTCTAAGAATTAAATTGACATGAGACAGATTAACAGGAGAAAATCAAACAAAAGTTTAATAACAGGGCTACATGGGAGAGGAAAACTGAATAACTTACCAAAATGGCCAAAATCCTCACCTTAAATATCATCTTCAGCTAAAGACAAAAGAGGATGTTGGGGGTAGTGGTTTGGGATTTCAAAGGGGAGGAAAGCAAGTGACATGGAGATGGAAAAACAAACAAATGTTAAATGTTAGCTGGGCCACGCAGAGACAATGGGACACAGAATAGACTGATCTTTTAAGAGTTTCCCTTACCACACCTAGTCCATATCTTTGCAAGCATCTCCAATGATAGCTGTCTTCTGGGAAACAGGTCCTCTATCTAAATTCTTCTAGGCAGTTAGGGCGAAAGTCAGAGTTTCTTTCTGAGTCATTTGGGGCTTGAGGTTTTTCAGCTCAAAATAATCCACATGCCAAAGAGACATTTTAGCATGGCAAGTTTTGCTCCCCTACACCCTCTTATCCAGCTGTATTGCTCCTTCTCTGTAGTTGTTAGCAAATAGGATCATCTACTCTGACCATATTTGTTCTAGGGATACCTGTGGAACCAGATGTTTGGTTACCTAGTTCATTGACTAGACACCTGCTAAGCTGAGGGTCAGTCCCTATACTGGGCACTAGGGTGTCACAGCTTTCATTTTTAGGAAATACGGTTTAAGTCCCTTCAGCGAACAATCCAAGCCAATTAAGTAGTTTAAAATTACTAGATTATTTTTGGTAGTGATTGGCAGCTTCCAACATTTAGGGGCAAGGTCTATCCGTCCTTTCACTCGCAATCTACCAGGCTATGGTGAAAACAAGTCTCAGACAAATTCTGCCATCCATGGGAACATTTATTGGAAGCATGCACAAAAGCCAACCAACTTCTGAAAGTTCAAGCCCCAGCTCTCTATCCTTTTAGGTGGTCTGTTGGCATCTTGCATCAGAACAAATGCATTATTTGCAGGAGTCAGTTTAACATTCTATTTGGAGTCAGGTGACCAAGAAGCAGGAGTCAGCAATTGGAGGCAAGACTGTTTAACAATCAGGCCTGGGGCACTATTCCTAAAGACAGAGGCCGCTGAGCTCACAAAGCCTTTATGTGGGTTCCTGAAGAGAAAGGTGGGGCCTCTGCAGTCTATGGACCCAATCCACAAAGAATGGGTACCTCCAATTTACCAATGAAAATCATTTCTAATGCCCATTATGGTAATTGACAAAACCTCTGGTGTTAGTCAGAGATAAATAACTGTAGCATATGCTGCCTTTTGCTTAAATACTAGCTGGAATATGTATTCCTGATTAGGGCAATTGACTACCTCTGAGATATAGATTGCAATGAGCATACACATTTATATCACACCATCTATGCTGAAGTATTCCACAGTAAGTTATACACCACATAACAATTGTATATTATATACAGTCAGCGTCTCTTCTTTGTGAAATGGGAATAATAACGGTGCTGATCTCATAGAGTGAAGATTAAAAATGATAAAACTGCTTAGTACCATGTCAGGCACATAGCAAGTATTCCATAAATGCTCATCATTATTATCTAGAAATTTCAAGTAACATTATTTATTGTTCCATACATAGAGTCTTATGGAATGAACTCTGCCTTAGTTTTACTTTAGACTTACCAAATTCTGACATTCTCCAAAAGAAAGGGGGAGACAGGTAGTCATGCATTTATTTCCCTTCCCAGAAGAAGGGCATCCCCGAGTTGCCTTTGCTCTTTGCAGCCACATGCCTACGCTAAGTGGTGTGTCCAGCTTGTCCTGCCTGGAAGCTCCATTCCATGCTTGGGAATGAGAGAGAAAAAAAAAAAGTGGTCTACATACCATTGCCCCTCATTGTCTCAGAAGTCTTTATGACTGTGTCATTTAGAAACAACTAGAGTAAGAAGTAATTACAGTGCCAGAATCTCATGCTATGGCCGGCAGGTATGAATCAAGAAGCTTAGGAGGAAAAGCTGAGCTGAGAAAACTAATGGTGATCTTCAGAAGCCTCCTTCCCAACAGTGCAGTTAGCTAGGCCTCATTTGAGCAGCACAGTAAGAATAACCGGAATACTAGAGCCATCGGTTTAGGGCAGTTAAAATGCACCCCAGACCCTTTACTAAGTGCTTTTGCATCCCTGTCAGGTGGGCCTTATCTCCATTCTCCAAAGGAGGAAGCCTAGGCTTAGGGAGATTGAGGAATGTGCCCAAGGAGATGGGATAATTCGTGGAACAAATACGATTCAACCCTAGGTTGCCTGCTTGGGTGTGAGGCCTGTTCTCTCCCATGGGGCGTGGGAGGGTGTCTCACATTTATGTATGTGCTGTCATGAGGAGCTAGCCCCACTGGCTACATTACAGATGCCAAAGTCTTTAAAATGCCTAATGTGAGATTAGAAATGTCCTTCCCATGCCCACAAGCCTGAGTTACATTGCTTCTACTGAATTTTGAAAAACTCACGGAACTGCTTTGGGATATGAAGACAGGGAGCCTGACTTATCCTGAATTAGGTTCCGCATAGCATTGGCAGCCTAAGATAGGAAACTTTAAATTTTGTAACATGCATCTCTCACATGGAGAGTTCTCTGTGCTGTATTAAATGACAGAAGGAAAACTCAGCTCATCACACTTGTAAAAGAAACCGCAGCATTCCTGGGTTTAAATCTGGAGTCAAAACAATTCTATCTGATGGGCTTTTAAATATCCTGGAATTTGCATTTTGAATGTGTTATACATCACAAAAGGATTTTGATGGTGTTATCACAGCAAACGCTGTAATCACATCCTGTAATTTATATAATGCCAACTGCTGTCACTATGTCAAAAATCATGATATGCTATTCCTGATCTATATAGCTTCTCTCCTGAAGGAAATTGAGGGTCCTGAATCAGACTCCTTAGAGGCATTACTAATGACTTTGAATGGAAAGTCTGGCCACCTTGATGGGTAGTCAGGCAAGCCAAGCAGTGAGTTAATAAGTAGATCAAAACTTCAGATACAAAATTGAACTAGACAAGGTGTCCTGGAGGCAGGCCATAACAGGGTGTTTGAACCTCAGGATTTAGGAAGCTGAGCAATCTAGGAGACCCTACGTTGCCCAGAGCAACAGGATCTGTGGTTCATGCTGGAGGCCTTCCAGGAGGCTGTCTAATTAACCTTGGGGCTAAGAGTTTGTCTCTCTCAGACCTTGCCTCTGGTCTGAATCTTTACTCACAGACTGCTTTGGATTCGGCCAGGAGGCAAAGCAGTGACCTCATCAGGCATTTCTTTTCCGAACTCTGCTTTTTCTAACCCTCTCAAATCAACTTTAAGTTCTTTTTCTTTTTTAAGGCAAGATGACCACATTTAACCTCTTCCCTCCATGCCCAATCACTGCCAAATGTTCCCCTCCAAATCAAAACTCCTCAGGAAAGATTTGGGACCATTAGGAAATGAAAGAGAGGCCCCAGGGCACAGCCTGGGATGAAAGCGTGCGGAACAAAATTGTTCTGTATAAGAAAATGGGACAAATGAAAAAGCAGACGTGCTTCCTGAGAGAAGAGGGAGGACAGCAGCCTTAGCAAGAGGGTAGGGGCCTGACCTCAGAAGCGCAAAGGAATTTAAGGTCTTTTCAAGGGCAGGGATAACTCTTATTTAATTTTATGTTATTTTCTCTGCTGCAGTGTAACGTCCCATGTTTTACCAAAAGTCCATTACATTTTCTCAGGCCTCAGAGAAATTTTGAAGGGAAACTGTGGGAATTTTTCAGTTTTCTACATGTGTATACTCCTGGGAAGGGAATGAGGGGTTGTGCACGTAGGATGGTGAGGTAGTCCACAAATAGAACGAATCCAGCAGGAGCAGGAGCTCAGAACAAGGGTGGCTGGAATCCAGAAGCACTCTCTTTCCCTAGGACTCCAGCAGCACCAAGCAGCTTCCCTCGATATGAGATGGGTCTGGGTCAGGTGTATCTAAGTCCCACTGTTAGAGTATCTTGGCTGAAATGTATGTTTCTACCAGAAGTTCAGTAGGTTACAAAATGTAGAGAAAGGGTCAGGACATACTACTTTCAGTTTTCTATCTCGTACCATGTTATATAACATCTGCTCCTCAGTTTCTCCACCTGAGAAATGGGGAGATTGTTCGAGATCAGGGCATCTCAAAATCTGACATGCAGCCATGTGTGAATTTCAAGCAGTCTGAGATCCCTCCTACCAAAACCTGTCCACAAACATGTATGATTTCTCCATCATTTCCCCACAGTGTTAGGAACCACTGGACTAGATCTCTAAGGCTTATTAGTCTAGCTATATAGGCCTGTTTTTGTCTTGTTTTGTTGTAAATTGTTTCATGTTATCTACTTAAATGGCAAGTAAAACACATTAATCATTTGCTGTAGGGATGTGCAGAAGCCAGCAAGCCCAAATGCAGATCCTGCATTGCATGTCTTATTATACAGCGATGTCATTGACAGGAGATAGGTCCACTGAAGACAGCCCTGGTTGATACCAAAGAACAGTGGCCCAGAATATCCAGTGAACCCTGTGATTCCTTATTCTTGGCAAGTGAGGCAAACACCTATGTCACTAGGTTTGAGATACAAGTCCTTTTGATTCCACTCCCAAATTCTATCTCAAATCTTCTCCCTTCTCGCCATTTGTAATGTGCCATCCACCCTCTACCCTGACTAGACCATGCCTGTGGACTCCTAATTGGTCTCCTGGTTTCACTTTTATACCTCTGGGTTTCTCCCTGTCTTTCTTTCAGTTCCTTGGAGGTGAGCACCCAGCCAACATCTGCCATTGGGGCCATCACTTGTTTCCTGGCTGACTCTTATTTAATCTTTGGGTCTTAAATTACAAACCCCTTCCATGACTTCCCAAATAGAAAGGGACCACCTACTACTCTCTCATAGAATCGGTTCTTGTGCTAGGTAGCACTTAGCCAGCTTATTGTTGCATATTGCTTGGGCTAATTTTAAGATTATGTCTCTCTGGCTTACTCTAACTTATACATGGTAGTGACTTTTTTTTTTTTTTGCCATTGTATTCACCATATCCAACACAGTACCACACAAATAGTAGGATGGGTAAATTAATGGTATATAGGAAAGGAAACTTATTCCTCTGCCCTCTTAAGTTTAATGATATAGGCCCTGCAAATTAAACTGACAAAAAATGTACTAACAGGAAAAAATGTTTATTATGTGTGCATATGGAGGTCTTCATAGAAAAGAAGTAAAGCATCAAAGAGGCAGTTAGATCTGGGTATGGGAGAATGGGATGGGATTTGTATATACCATTTTAACAAAGAGAGATAAATTTGTGGAGAAGTGACAAGACAAAGGAAAATGTGTTTGGGCTTCTAGGGGTGGTAAAGTATGGGAAGGTAAATATACAGGGGAAAACTAATGGAATGGAAGGGTTACTTTAGTAAGGTTTACTTTGCAGATTCAATCTCATGAAGTCTCTGAGGTGATAAGAGCATTTACCATGATTAAGAGCTGTTTTCCTATTCCTGGTATGGGAGAAGGAATGGGGGGACACGTTCACAAAAGGAAATTTATACCCTGCCTTTAGACAGAAAGAGGGAGGGTACAGAGCTTTTCCTGCATCTCATCTGCTGTTTCTTAATTGCCTTCAGCTCAAGATAATCCATATGCCAACGTGTCATATTCCAGGGTGGTATATACTCTGATCCCCTTGATAAAATAGGTAAAATAGTCTCCACCTGGAGGAATGTGATTTGATTCTTGTCGTAGTTGAATCTATTTGCCTAACACTTATTCATTCTTAAAGTCTCTTTCTAAGTACTGCCTCCTCTGGGGACTCATTCCTGCTCTGAGTTCATGGCCCAGTTATACAGTATGGTTATCTTTAGTTTATTCCTATGTCTCCCCAATTTGTAGCATCCCAGCACAGAGTAATAATTAAATCTCTTATGCTACCGCTCTTCCCTGGCCTAAGGGCTGATGCTTAATAGATATTTAGTAGGTAAATAAAAAGCAAAGAACTACATTATTTGTTCTGATAGGTTTAAAAGTAAAAAAGTTATAATGATTTTATCACTTAATTATAACCCAGTGGATAAACAGTTTGCAATTTCACATCCATCTGATCTATGCATGGTTAAAAAAAAGCACAACTGACTGATTTTACATACGGGATATTGAAACTGGGGACAATGTGGTGATACCTCAATGAGCCTGTATATTCTTTATCTTTGCATGTGGCCTGCATACCCAATACTCATGAATGTTCATTGTGTGATTGAGTTCATAAATATATGAGTTAAACTTGCTTTTCTGATATAGATTTTCAAATTTTCTAATATGGAGCTGTGGAAGCCATTGTTATTTGAAAGGACTCTACGGGTTTTATTCCTTGCCTGCTTATTCAGGAAGGTCCCATCTCCACTCAAGTACTCAGTGTCTAAGTATGGGGGAACATCTGCCAGGGGGCCCAGATACGTCACTGCCCTCAAGACTCCTGATGTCTCTGTAGTGACTGCCTTACTCTTAGTATCCATTGGGGAGTCAGGTGTGTCTCAAAAAAAAAAAGCACTTGAAATTCCCCAAATGAGAAGGAATGGGAAACCTGGGGTTACTGAGGAACTGACCTTTGTCCTTCTCAACACTGTGCTGTCAGTAACCACTCCGAAGAATTTCTGAGGTTCTTGACAACTGAATGGAAATTGGGAAAAAAATCACTGAATTTTGAGCTTGAAGACTGAGGGTTAAGTTTTTGCTCGGCTCTTCATTGGCCATGTGCCCTTATGTAAATAACTTCCCCTTTCTGAGCCTCAGTTTCCTATAACCATGTATGGTGACTGATATTAACCAGATTTATTGTGGTGATCATTTCACAATGTATACAAATATCAATCATTATATTGTATACCCGGAACTAATATAATGTTATGTGTCAGTTATTCCTCAATAAAAACAACAACAAAGCACAGATTGCTGGGACCTATCACCAGAATTTCTGATTCATTAGATGTGAGGTGGGGCTCAGAATTTACATTTCTAGCACATCTAATATTTCTCACAGGTGATGCTGGTAGTGCTGGTCTGGGGACCACATTTTGAAAACCACTGTTAGATTAAAAAGACCTATGAAGTGCCATGAAAAATGACCCATGCTGATATACTGTGATGTTTTAGTATACCAGGGATAACAGAGGAAGTCCTAAAGGTAGGGGTGGTGGGAAGTGAATTCAAAATGTTGGGAATCAAAATAGCATGAGACTTCTCAACTCCAAAATCAGAATCAGGCATTCTTTCTCAGGAAGCTACTGGAGGATGTTCTTCATCCAAACAAGGAAGTACACCGAGGAAGAGGACGACACTGGGTCCTTCCCTGTCCATTTTGCAGAGATTCTAGCCCTTCGGCCTGGCATGCCTTGGTGACTCCCGGCCAGTGTCTTCCAATGGGAAAAGTGTGAGGACCTTGCCTGGGTTCAGGGAGGCCTGGAGGTAAGAAGCATGAGTGCTCAGCATGGGCCAGGCACACAGTAGGCACTGGAGGGTAGAAGTCCTCCTGCATCACTCCCAGAATGAAGCTAGCCTCCACGAGGTCTGGGGAGAAGACACCAGAATCTGCTTCACTGGAAAGCCTCTAGGTTGCCAGCCTGGGTCAGGGGCATCCTGCTGCCCCACCCCCATCGCACCATGTGAGATACTTGTTTTAAAAAATAACAACATCTGTCCTTTCTTCAGTAGAATATAATATTTTAAAATAAAGCCAGTGACTTATTTGATGGGTAAGAGACTTGCCTTGTGCCTGAACCCCCTTGGGTTGCTCTCTACGTAAGCATTGAGTGGTGTGATGGAATTCCTTTGTGATAACCAAATGGAGATTTCTGACACTGTAAAGTTATCATCATACGCTTGATTCTGAGTAAAGTTTGTGAGTATACCTAAGGCCTGAGTTCTCCTGGGTGTGGGTGCACTGCCGTATTCAGGAAATAGGCTGGGAAAATCCATGTGGCTATGGCCAAAATCAAACTGTTTTGCCAAGCATGCTTTCTCCCCTCTTAATTGAGAAACCTATGGTTATTTGGATGAAAGTTTAATCTGTGCCTCTGATTCATTTACTCATTGCTCATTAACTTGCTACTTAGTTCTAGCTACATGAGCTGTTAGAGCTTTCTCTAAAGCTCCTCTAAACCAAAAGTGGGTTATGGCCACCTTCAGTGAGGCCAGTTTGAGTCAGGACTAAAGTGAGCCCTAGCTGGGGCTTGAGGGTTCCATTAGGCTGAGAAAGTGAAGGTACAAAGACTGTGTCAGGCACCATGGCCTGTTGCTCTGCTTTTTGAGATGCACCCCCTTTGTTCTCCCAAAGAATTGCAAAATGGAGTTTTTGGAGAAAGAATCAAACTTCTTGTATGCATTTGGCCCTCATCTTTGAACTCTGCATCCATGGATTCAACCAACCTCGAACTGAAAATATTGGAAAAAATTTTTTTCCAGAAAGTTTCAAAAAGCAAAACTTGAATTTACTGTGCCAGCACCTCTTTATATAGCATTTACATTTGTATGAAGTATTATCAGCAATCTAGAGATGTTTCACTGTGTAGGGAAGGATGTAGGTAGGTTATACACAAATACTATGCCATTTTACATAAGGGACTTGAGCATCCTCGGAGTTTGTTATTGGGGGTCTAGGGGTTGGAACCAATTCCCCGCAGATACTGTGGGATGACTGTAATGAGGAATGTCTTCTTTTTCTTTCCTAATAAACTGCATATGTCACTTATGGAGGTGGCAGGGGTGTGCCATGCTGGTTGAAGACACAGTGGTGGAGTGAGGGGCTGCTTCAAATCCTCTCTGCCACTTAGCAGATGTGTCATCTGGGACTGTTTACTTAACCCTTTTGTGCCTCCAGTTTTATCATATATAACAGAAGGATAATGATAGACTCTACCCCATTGCAATGTTGTAGGGATAACTGATATAGTGTCCTCTCCAGGGGCCTGCCTACTCCCTTCTCATGGGTGGTTTTGTGGCAGCTGAGGCAGGGTTGTCCACTGCTACTGCAAGCCAACACTTTTAACATCCATGTGCTGTTGATCATCCACGCCAGGAGGTGCAACCATAAATGTTCTCAGGAGCCAGGCTGGTGAACTAAGTGTGTAGAGAACTCTGGGTAGAAGAAAATGGTGGTTGGGATGGGGGGAGTGTGGTGACCTAGAGCATGCATGCACCACCTAAATATATTCACTTCAAAACTTTGAAAACAGCCAATGGTCAAATGAAGCTCTACGGGCATAATCTGCTAGGAGCTGGAAATTCCTTATGCCTATGTCATTCACAACTTTTTCTTTGCCCCCCTTCACCTCCTGCCTTCCAGAATCTGCTTCTTTCTTCCTCAAATTATTGAAGATAATTATTGAAGGCACCTCCCTTCCTGTACACAAGACCACTGGCAGCGAGGATGGTGGCAGAACACAGCTCAGTCTTTGCACTTAGAGCTCACCCTTCATGTCCCTCAGTGCTCACACCTCTGGTGCCTGTTCTTGTCTGCCACTGTGCTCCCTTTGCCACATTGAGGTGGCACTGCTCTGTATGTCCTGTGGTCCTGTGGCAGCAGCCTATTGTCTAGAAGGACCTTCTCTTACTTGGCTTGCTCAGGGGTGTCTCTGTTGTTAGGCAGTGGCAGACAAGGTGAAAGGGACTGTGGAATCTCAGATTGTCTGACCTGAAAACCCCCACTCAGTGCTCAGAATCCTGGCTTCTATGGTGTCTCCACTGTGCACTGTTAACCAGCCACTGCCTCTGAGCACTTGAAGATTTTACTGTCTAGTCTTTATCCTTGTATTTTTATTTTACTTGCTCTTATGGATAGTCTATGAAGTTAATTCCTCTGAGCTCTGCTCACTCAGCAGAATGCCTGCACAGGATAGATGCTTAGGAAACATGTTCTGATCAATTGATTCTGTCTTCCCTTCATTATCAAGAATTTGCTACTGTTCACATGCACATGGCATTATTTGGGGCTTGGCCCAAAGCTGTTCACATCCATTTCTTGGTCTCACTCAATGTTCAATAGGAATATAAAGAATTAGCAGAGGGCATAGGAACCACCCTAGACCATGGGCAGGGCGTGAGGGCAGGCATTGTTTGTGTTCAGAGCAGGTACAAAGACAGAAACATGGAGGAGAGGTAGCAAGGAAGAGAAATGCAAGCTTAGTTCACATGTGATTAGACACTTCCCATTTTTAGCCTTCTGGGTTAAATTTGCATAATTCTTTTAAAAAGAAAAATTAATTAATTATGACTGTAGCTTTTAACCAAACTGTGCATTTAAAGTAATCACTCTGGGTAATTTAAATAAAATCTTTTCTGTAAACAGTTTATGCACATTAGACTGAAAAAACTGTTGGTTTATTCAATTAAAAGGACATTATTGTTTGGATTCTCTCTCTCTCTCTCTTTTTTTTTTCCAATTCAAAATAGAGGGCAGCCACATCGAGACAGATGGGAATTAATTGACTTGTCTCAAAAGTGACCAGATTTTGCTTTTTGTTTTTAATTTTAAAGAAGATAGATCCCAAAAGCATTTTCAAAAACCAAACCACTATTTCAGAATACTGAAAAGAAATTCTACCCTTTACTCTGACAGGCAGTGGGTACAGAAATAAATTTGTTCCCTGGCAAACATGTGGGACTTCCTCACCAGTCCAGCACAAGTCAAAGAAGGTGGTTCTAAAGAAAGCTCTCCAATACTGTGATCTTTAAAAATACCAGTTTGTACAAAAATACCAAACATTGTACATGTTTGGTGCTTTTCTAGGAGACACCATTCACTGTAGTTAAAGAGGCTCTTTCAATGAAGCCTACCATGATTTCAGGATGTTATTGTCCTTTACTCACTGGTTAGTTCCCTGAATGTCTGTGGTCCCATTATACACTCTGGGAAGAGTGACACCTGGGCTGTTTGCTCAGATCATGGCAGGTATTCAGCTCTGTTCTTAAGGTGTACAGGTACCGAGTGCTGAAGTCCATGTTGGACCCTCCCATGTGTTGGGGTGAAGTTCCTGGGAGCCATAGACCTGCTTCCATCCCAAAAGCAAGACCCAAAACTGATGTGAGCAGTACTGGCAGCATTTGGGGATAATGGGTTGTGTGCTGGGTGGATTGGTACAGACCAGGCCTACTCCTGTCACAAACTTGCTTTTCTGGACCTCTAAAATAAGGTGGTTGAACTGAATAGCCATCTTTTTTTTCTTCCTAATTAGCAAAGCTATTTTATTCAAATAAAATTGTATGTAAAATAAGAGCAGCTTGATTAAATTGGGGTCAGGGCCTCTGGTTCACAGAATTTGGGGGTTCCACAAAGCAGAGTTCATGAATCACTGGTATAGATAGTTGATAATATGTTGTCTTAGTGAATCAGATCTCTTTGGCTATGACAGAAATGCAGCTCAGTCAGACTTGTGTGATTAAGGAGAAACTGAAATGTCAAAGCGTAGATCTCTTCAGGCATGGCTGGATCTACATGCCCAAATGCAGTCAGGAATCTGCCTCTTGCCATCTCTTGGCTCTGCTTTCCTCTGTATATCTTTATTCTCAGGTGAGACTCTCCTCCCC
Organism: Leucopleurus acutus; assembly: GCF_964270905.1. Classification (NCBI taxonomy): domain Eukaryota; kingdom Metazoa; phylum Chordata; class Mammalia; order Artiodactyla; family Delphinidae; genus Leucopleurus; species Leucopleurus acutus. The sequence continues at coordinate 34,762,213 of NC_139153.1, read as the reverse complement.
TTGTGGTGTCATGACTGCCATCAGCAGCTCTAGGTTTATACCCTACTAGTGGAGCCCCTTGCCCCCAGAAGAAAGAAATCGCTTTCCCTATGGTTCTAGCTAAGACCCTGGTGCTGACTCTCATGGATTCAGCCATGTGTTATCTTTTTCTGAGCCAATCTCAGTGGTCAATAGGATGGAGAGTTCTGATTCACCATGCATGAGTCACATGTCTACCCTTGGATTTGGAGGAGGGTGGAGTGAGCCCCAGTCTTACGACAAGACCTGAGTATGGGGGATAGGATTTGTCTCACAGGCAAATCAAGTGCTATTACCAAAAGAAGGGACAAATTCTGTTCAGGCAAAAAGCTGTTCTGTTCATTTCCCTTCCAGATCTAATGACCTATGAATCTAAGCAAATCCTACTACTTTTCTTCTGCATCTGTGAAGATTGTGTTCAGGTCTGGTGATAGGACTTATACCTCCACAGAGACTAAACTGGTTTTGTATAAAGGGAAAAAGGACTGGTGAGAGTCTGGGGGGAACAGAGGACAAGATGACAGCAAATAGAAAATGCCAACCCATCTCAAACATCCTGAGTTCAGTCATCTTTCTAGGAGGGAAATGAATCAATTATTTTTGTCCTGTTATCATAAATACTTGTTGGTTCAACCCCTGATATCTCCTGTGCTGCACCAAAGGGGTGCCAAGACTCTAATAGGTTTTAGTCCTTTACTTCCTGTGCTCTTTGCAGCTGTTTGGCTAGAGTCTTTTTAAGCTCGTGTTTCAAGCAACTCTTGTATAATTCCCAGAATTCATGGCTGATTGAGCTACTTGAGCTTTGTAAATGTAGACATTGGGTATATATCTTTGCTAAAGGTTTAATAGTGAGGTAGTTTTGGCTGTGTAACCCATGCATACCAAACCCTGACCTCAAGTGTCTTCCTGAGAGAAGCAGAGTTACCGGGGTGAGATCATTATTTTGGTGATGAAGGGGCCAAAGCCTCTTAACAGCCCTGAGCCTAGAACCCTGGTGAATGAGGTAGTATCACACTTGGGACTTCTTCTGTCTAGATCAGCATGTGCAGTGACTTTGCAGAGAAAGATGGGTTGATACCCCAGCTCTGCCACTGCCACCCACCCTAATCTGTTTGTCACTCTTATGAGGTAGTTTTCTCCTTTGTAAAACAAGGATCATGATATTTACCATCTGTTACTATTGTTGCTTACTGAACACCCCCAAACATAGTGATGTGAAACAGTAATTTTCATATGCTCACAAATGCTGTGGCAGGAATCTGGACAGGAAATATCAAAGCTGGTTTACCTCTACTCCAGGACATCTAGTGTCCTAGCTGTAAAGAGTCAAATTCAAGTGACTCTATGGCTGGGGTATGAATCACCTGGAGGCATCTTTATTCACCTGTCAGGTTCTTAGTACTGGCTGTTGACTAGGACGTCAGGTGAGCTATCGGCAGGTTACCTACACTGGCAGCATCTACATTATCTTTCCATGTGGTCTCTATGCATAGGGTAGTTTGAGCTTCTTCACAGCATGGTGGCTGGGTTTCCAGAGCAAGGCAGAACTGCATGACATGTTTATAATCTGTCCCTGGAAGTCACGTGTGCCATTTCCCCCATACTCTCTAGATTGAGGCAATCACAAAGGTTTTCCTAGTTTCAAAGTGAGGGGACATAGACTCCGACTCTTCATAGGAAGAATGTCAACATTGCATCGTAAATAGAGCATGGCATGGGAGATATTGTTATGCCCACTTTGGAAAATATTCCATTTGTGGCAAATTGTACTGACTGATATCAATTATAAGAATATCATAATAACTTAGCATTGTTGTGCTAAACGCATTTTGGTCATAATTTATTATATATATTGCTGGATTTAGCTTGCTACCATTTTATTAAGGATCTTTGTTTGTATGTTCACCAGGGATATCAGTCTGTAGTTTTTCTTCTTGTAATTTGTTAAGTTATGATAATGTCCATCTAAAATAATGAGTTCAGAAGAATTTCCTTCTTTATCTTCTGAAAAAGTTGGTGTAAGATTGCTGTATTTTCTATGAATATTGTTAGACTTCACTAATGAAATCATTTGGGCCTGGAGATTTTTTGGTGGTGGGGGGATAGTTTTTAATTCCAAATTAATTTTCTTTATAGATGTAGGGCTTTAAAGATTTTTATATTTCTATATGAATTTTGCTCATTTGTCTTTTTAGGAATTTGTCCACTTAATCTAAGTTGTTGAATTTATTGGCATAAGTATGTTCATAATATTCTCTTATCCTTTTAATGTATTTAGGATCCTTGATGATAGCTCCTCTTTCATTCCTGATGTTGGCAATTTGTTATCAATCTAGCTATAAGTTTTTCAATTTTTTTGATATATTCAAAGAACTAGCCTTTGCTTTTTACCAATTTTACTCTTCTGTCTGTTTTTGGTTGCATTGCTTTTTGCTCTTGTGTTTTAGTTTTCAAACTTCCCTCTCATTATATTGTGTTTAATTTGGTCTTTTTTTCTAGCTCCTTTCTAGGTTAAGCTTTGACCATTCAACTGTTCTCCTTTTCTACTATAAGCTTTTAAAGCTGTATGTTTCTTTCTAAGGACTACTTTAGCCACATGTCACAACTTTTGATATGTTGTGTTTTCATTTTAATTCAGTTCAGAATATTTTCTAATGTCGCTTGTGATTTAGAGTTCGTAGTGACTTCTGGGTTATAGTAGTGTCTTATTTTCAAATAACTCCAGATTTTAATTTTAAATTCTAATTCTGATTTAATTATTGTTACGAATTCTCTTGTGTTCAGAGAATATATCCTATGATTTCAATAATTTTGTTTCTCGACACTTGTTTTATAGCCCAGCACATGGACTTTCTTGGTGAATATTTGATATGTACTTGAAAAGAATGTGTATTCTGCCATTATTGTGCATATTGTTCAGGAACGATCAGTTGGATGAAATTGGTTGAAATAGTGTTGGTCAAGTGTTCTATATATTTACTTATTTTCTTTACAACTAGAAAGCAACTACTTTATGAATTACTGAGAAAGGAGTATTGAAATCACCAATGAAAATTCTAAATTTACGTTTCATTTTTTGATTCTGCTAATTTTTGTGTCACATATTTTGAAGTTTTAATATTAGGAATATACACAATATCTTCTTAATGAATTGACCTTTTTGTTATTGTGAAATATTTTTATCCCCCATATTTCTTGTTCTGAAGTCTATTTTGTTTGATATTAAGATAGCTACCCCAACTTTCTTATGATTATTGTTTTGTGGTATGTATTTTCTATTCTTTTACCTTTAACATGCATATCTTTTTATTGAAAGTGTACTTTTTGTACACAAAATATAGTTGGATTTTTTTCCCTTTTTATCCAGCCTGACCATCTCTACTTTTTAATCGGTGCATTTAATCATTTACATTTAATGTAATTATCTGTATTTCTTGGTTTAAATATACCATGTTGTTGTAAATATCTATCTACTCTGTTGTTTTATTTTTCTTCTTTATTTAACTCTACCATATTGTTATAAACAAATATACTATATTTATGTATACTATGCTATACATTCTTATATTTTTCTTCTTTTTTTGGTCTCCTTTTGAATGAATTTAGTGTTTCAAATGCCATTTTATCTCTACTATTGGCCTATTAGCTATACCTCTTAGTTGTATCTTTTGAGTGGTTGCTCTAGTGTAACCATTTCCATCTTCAACTTCTCAGAGTCTAACTTCCCTATATAATGGAAGCAACTTACAACAGTATACTGCCATGCACCCCTTCCATTCTATGTGCTATTATTAGCATACTGTTTACTCCCACATATATTATAAACCCCACACAATACATTATTTTTATTTTACTTAAATTAAAAAGTGAGGAAAAAAATCTCATATTTACCCACATAATTTTCATTTCTGATGCTACTTATTTTTTGTATAGATTCAAACTTCCATCTAGAATCATTTTACTTCACCTGAACTTCCTTTAATCTTTTCTAAAGTGCAACTCTGCTGGCAATGAATTCTCTTAAAATTTTTTTGTTGTTACTTGAAAACATTTTATTTCACTCTCTTTTGGAGAGGTATTTTCACTGGATAAAGAATTCTAAGTTTACCTTTTTTTTTCTTACAGTACTTTGAGGCACTTGTTCCATTATCATCTGGCTTGTATTGTTTCTGATGAGAAGTCAGTGATAAATCTTATCTTTAATGCCCTTTACCTATGTGCTTTTATTTTGTTGGTTGCTTTTATGATTTTGTTGTTATAAATGCAATTTTATTATAATGTGCTCTGTTATTTTCTGTGTATGTGTGTGTGTTTATCTTGCTTCAGGTTCATTGAGCTTTCTTGGGTTGGTGTGTTTATAAATTTTATCAAATTTGAGATATTTAGCCATTTTTAATGGGTTTTGGCATTGTTTTTAGTTTTATTTCTCCCTTCATAATGTTTAGGTTTCCTTTAAATTCTTGATTATATTTGTAGTAGCTAATTTAAAGTTTATATTTTCCAATTATATGATTTCTGGGAATATTTTCTTTCTTTATAAATCATTTTCTTCTTCTGAGTATGATTGATTGTTTTTCCTCTTGTAAGTCACATTTTTTTTGGTTTCTATATTAGTAAATTTTTATTAGGCGTTAAGCATAATGACACATGATAGTGGGCATTATGTTGTCGAGTGTCTGGATTCTTTTGTCTTCCTTTAAGGAGTGTTGAGTTATGTCCTGACAGTTAATTTACTTATGTATCAGCTTAGCCCTTTAAACACTTAAACTTTGGTTGGCAGATATGAGGTACCTTTCACTCTAGGTCTAGTTTAGTTCTAATGCTAGGCACAGTCTTTCTGGGATTCCTACTGAATGTCCCAGGTGTTTAACAAGGTGTTCTATTCTGACTGGTTGGAACTTGTAAATACTCAACCTTGTTAGAGGCCCAGTAGATTTTTTTAGCTTACAACTTCATTGTAGTTCCCCTCTCCTACCCCCTGTAATTGTGCTTTTCTCAGCCTCATGGAGTCTTCCCCTAGCTCATTTTAGTATTAAATCAAAGACCTAAGAGGCCCTCTCTGTAGATTTCTGGAGCTCTTTCTCTGTATAGCTTTCTCTCTCCAGTGCTCTACCTTGCAAATTCCAGCCACCTCAGCATCTGTAAACTTTGATTCATTCCTTGGCAATTCAGTGCAACTTCCAGGTTCTACTTGGCATTATCTTCCCTGCTCTGGGGTCTCATAAATGCCTCCAGGTAGAGTATTAGAGTGATCATGAGTCTCACTTTATTGTTTTGCCTTCTTTCAGGAAGCAAAGTCAGTGCTGATTGTTGACCAATATCAAAGGACATTTGTTTCTTTTTTGTACTATATCCAGTTATCTAGTTGTTTGTGTCAGGAGGAATAATGCAGTACTAGTTATTCCATTGTGACCACAGTAGAAATAGAAATAAAAGATGACATGAATATTAGTTTGTTTATCTTCAAGATTATTTACTTAAATTGTTCTATTTGTTTATTCATATTCAAGATTTAAAACATGTTAGCTTTAGATTAATTTTACCAAAAGGTAATACGTATCTTGTAAATGTTAAAAGACAATGACAATTTATTGGATATGACATTGAGATAATTTTTATTTAAATATGATACTATACTAAGTCAATTTAATTGTGAGATAGCCCTTTTTTATGCTTCTCTTTTGATTTCTTGATCATCTTACCTAACTCATGTATTCAGTATGAATGGCAGAATTTTATAGTTCAGCTTTTGGCATTTGGATTCCTCTAGGGGATGTTTTGTTTTTTTAAAAAATAAATTTATTTAATTAATTAGTTTATTTATTTTGGCTACGTTGGGTCTTCATTGCTGCATGCGGGCTTTCTCTAGTTGCAGCGAGCAGGGGCTACTCTTTGTTGCAGTGAGCAGGCTTCTCATTGCGGTGGCTTCTCTTTGTTGCAGAGCACAGGCTCTAGGCACATGGGCTTCAGTAGTTGTGGCACATGGGCTCAGTAGTTGTGTCTCGTGGGCTCTAGAGCACAGGTTCAGTAGTTGTGGCACATGGGCTTCGTTGCTCCGCGGCATGTGGGATCTTCCCGGACCAGGGCTTGAACCTGTATCCCCTGCATTGGCAGGCAGATTCTTAACCACTGCGCCACCAGGGAAGTCCCCCCTCTGGTTTTTAAAGGTGAACTTCAGAAGCACATTGGCCTCTTTGAGATTTGAACTGAAGTGGCACTGATAGCACTTGACTTTCTTAACTAAGACAAAAAAAAAACCTGTAAAACTGTCATCCTGTAAGGTGACAAGCAAAAAAGGCCCTAGGAAATACACATGGACTTCAATATTATAGGAACATGTGGTTGGCAAAATGTGGAAAAACATGTGTTTGGCAAAAAAAGCCCAAACGTGTTTGGCGAAAAAAATCTGGGGTTTGGCAAAAAAAGATAGCCAAATCCCAGATTTGGGGGGGTGGGGAGCAAGTGTATTTTGAGAGATTAGCAGTCCCAGCATATTAATAGATCTCCTTTCTAGACATGAGAAAAATAAGCCTGAAGTAGTATGGTACTCAGTGTGTCAGCAGGCTTGAGGGGAGGACAAAGCTCTCTTCTACCCTATTGGCAAGCAGACTGTTTCGTTTTTGTTTTTACTTCTATTCCCTTAATTATGCACTAACAGATTATTCTAAGTTTTTAGAGAAAGACTAATTGGATTATTTGACTTATTAATCCTATTGGGTCAAAAAACAGGGTTTAGGGTCAGACTCAGTTTTCCTGTCTTTAGAATGTAAATGATTGTATTTGGCCCCTACAGTTGTCCTGAGAATTATTCATGAGGACACACTCAGAGCCCTTAGCTCCTGGCCTGGTTTAGCATGAGCACTCAGCATGTGCAAGCTCTCATCATTAGTAAATAGGATCCAGTCTTGACTTGAAAAGTGCTTAGATGCAAAAAGAGAACCAATATCATTCAACACATGGCTTTGGCCATTCTTTCTCTGTTCAGGTGAAAAATATATGCACTGATGGGCCAAGGTGAAAACAATATGTAAGATAAGGAAATTTTCATGGATTTTTCGTAGAAATGAACTTCTCATAGACTAGAATCACAGAGCTGGGGGTTTCCTGAAGGATTCCCTAATTGAGAATGTCATCAGAGATCATCTGTCACCCACAGCTCATACGTTTACCCTTGACTGTCTATTTAATGTGTCCACTTCTGTGGGATATAGGCTTGATGGATGAAAGAACTGTATAGTCTCTTGCTTTTACTTAACAGCTTATTAAGCTTTTCATAGGTGACAGGAAATGGACAGACCAAGATGAACCTTTGAGATAGAGATAGAAATAAAGATAGAAATAAATCTATCAATGAAATGTGTAACTTACCAGATTGGCCACTAAAAATATAGCATTGACATGTCCCATCCTTTGTGAGTATGCAGACCACTCATTTACCTTTATTTCTGGCTCCATCGATTTCTTTTTTTATGTCAAACACTGTCTATGTACTCTTTGCACTGCAGACATGGAGGGTGACTGCACATCATTCATTTTGCAATTAATAAAGGATGTGTGTTGAGGGGAAGTTGTCTTTCTTGGGGGCCCAATATTTCTAGTTAAGTTGCCACACAGATTCCTTTGTGGTTCACCAGTTTGGCAGATCCCTACAAATTCTCTTGAAGACATCTGTTGAGTGAAGTAACGGTTTCATTGCAGACTCTTGAGTTTTCATTAATTTTCCTCTGAGGGTTTTTTGTTTGGTTTTGTTTTGTTTCTTGTCTCCTTCTGTGGGGAGGGTAGGAACACATTCATCTATTTTGGAGGGTTTCAAGTTCTTAGGCTCACCATTTCCCCTGGTAAGGCCTTTCTCGGAGGGCCATTCTGGTCATTTCTGACCCTTCTGGTTCTCTGAGTCTGTGACCTGCCAAATGGCTCCCTGCTTTTAGATATCACAGCCCATGTCTCTCCCAGGTGGCTGCAGATCCAAGTGGTGGGAGGCTGAAACAAAGTATCAGGACCTTCCTCTGTTGAGCCTGTTGGTACTTCTCTTCCTACATCCCTTTCCTCCCCCATCCTTCTCAGTATAGCGTCTCCTTATATGGCCCTGAGTTGGCTCCAAGTTCATCTCAGAGGAATTACATGACATGCATAAATTATGAAACATTTTTGCAAATTAAGTTTTAATTAAAACCAGCAGCTTAGAGTATCCAACTGGAAGCAGTCACAATGTTGAAAAGTGACACTGGTAGGGTGGGAGTTCAGGAGAAGGTCTGAGTGGGTTTGCATCCTGTTCAGATATTTCCAAAATGAATCCTGCAGAAAAGAGCTTCCTTCCCTATCAGATCCTCCTTAATCTACACTGATCCCTGGCCTGCCATGTGGAACAATGTGGTTTCCAAGAGGAAATACATACACATCATGGTGGTGGTTTTATCTGAACTTTGCCAAATTTCTTTTTGATTCTACCAACTCCATGTACTCACAGGGAACCATCAGGACCTTGGGCTCTCCCACATTGCCAGAACTCCAGATAATTTTTCAGCAAGATGGCCACCCAAAATAAGGCTGAAGAATGACAATTTTAATTGGAAATGTATTTTTCTGATACAGTGCAGAGTTCATGCCTGGTGAGAAATGACTTCTTGTTGTGAGAATTTTCAGAACTTTATAACGAGCAAATATGTCTGGGGCTTTCCCCCAGCTATATGTAATGTGAGAATTGTTCTGGTCTGCCCATTAATAATCCACATTTTCCATGTCCCCAAAAATGTCTGCCATCAAGTGAATAATTTATGCGGGCTTTTGCCTTTCATCTAGGCAGGGCTCTACTGCTGTAGAAAAAGACACTGGATCTTTTCATTCAGAGTTCAGTTTCAAAAACCTGACCCTTAGTTATCAGTCTACATCTTTTCTGCTAAATAACCTAAGGATGCTAGTCTGCAGTGGCCTGGACAGTGTTCTCTGGAGACCTGAAACAGAGCGAGCCCTTGCCCTTTAGGCATTTTGAAGTTTAACATTTTCTCTGCTTTAAACTCATTTGGAACATGGAAAAGACTCATCCATATAATCTGTATTTTTAAATTCCTGGGAGATTTTTTAAGATGGTAATACTTAGTGTTGGTTTGGAGTGTTGAAACTGACATTGGAAAGAGAGAATCCTGGTCAGAGTGTAAATCAGGACAACTTTCCTTGAGAATACTTGGACTGAAATAGGCAATGCCCTTTGATCAATTATTCAACTTCTTGAAAAGTTGATAGTGTATGTAAAAATTTCACTACAAGGATGTTTATTACAGTGTCATCCATTTAGTGGCAAGGTGAATACAGCCTAGATAGCTAATGATAAGGAATTCAGTAAGTAATATTTTTATATTCAAATAATTGAATAATTGGCATTAACTGAAATCAACAATGGATGTTAGCATCATCAGTGGCTTTAAATTTCTTCTGTTGCTTATCTTTGAGATCTAATTTTCTATAAGAAACATGCATTGCTTGTGTGATTTTTTTTTTTAAAAGAAACATTTTAAACAACATGTGTATTACGAAGATGGGTCTTTCTGTCTATATTTTTCTTGACTTTAAATATGATGTTGGGAAAAGAAGTTAAAGTTGCATCTGTATCCCAAACTAGATGTTGAGAAATCACTATTAAATTATATATGGTTAGGCAAGATAATACCCAAACCAATAAAAGTAAGACAATTTGGAATACATACATTCCATTCTCTTCATGATCTTTCCAACAAGGTTTGAAAAACTTATAGGATATGAAGGGAAAATTGGAATGGGTACTTAAATTACTTCAAAGTAGAAAAGTCAGTTATATTTATCTTCTTTTATTGACCCTGTTTTTGTTCTTGTCTTCCACTCTGCAGGGTTATCTATCTCTACCTCTACTCCTACTCTTTCCTCCTCATCCTTCTTCACCACCGCCATGACAAGGGACTGGATAAAGCCACGGGACTAGGGATTGTAGAGGGAGCAGCCTGGCGTCCACATTTAAGGAGCTAGAGAAAGAATATGGGGCAGTGGGAGTAAATTGACACTCATGATAAAGCCCAGGGAGGAGGAGATTCTAAGGAGGAAAATTGACACAGAGAGATACCGATTTATCTCCTGACTTACCTCATATTCTCAGAGAGGCCAAAATAGCTTCTGTTTTTTGGAGAAATATGATGCCCTGTGTGTTTGTAAGGAAATTTCACACATACCCTTGGAAATATTTTGAGGAAATTACTGCTGAGTATTTTTGAAGCTGAGCAAATGGTACAGAAATATTTTGATAAGTCTCTTGATCTGTATGAGTAAAATCTAGCTCTGAGTAGCCATGGTCTGTACCTAGAGATGGCCAGCTACAAGTATCTGTGGAAATAATGAGAAAAACTCAGTTCACTCAGGATGTCCCCATGCCTCGTACCGAGCTGGAAGCCTCTAGAAGCTAAGTCTCATGGATGCACATGGGCTCCAGTGACACCACTGGTGCTGAGTTCTATCTGTCTCACTGCCCTGCTTTCCATGGTGCTGGCTTCACTCTAAGGTCCCATTTGATGATCTGTCCCCAGCAGCACATCCTCTCAGGCTCTAGTGGAGAGAGGAAAGGGAGGCGGAGAGAAAGGAGGATGGGGGATTGATATTTGGTTACTTCTGTAAAAGTCCTTAGTAGACTGGGTGAGGTCACATGTCCACCCTGAGCCAATTGTTGGGGCCAGTGATGAATTGATTGGCTGAGGTCTGGGCACTGCCCACATCATGGGGCTTGGAGTAGAGCCTTACCCTACTACAGGGGTCCCCAACCCCCGTGTCACAGACGGATACCAGTCTGCGGCCTGTTAGGAACCAGGCCGCGTAGCAGGAGGTGAGCGGTGGGCGAGCAAGTGAAGCTTCATCTGCCACTCCCTCTCCCTCGCATTACCACCTGAGCCATCCCTGCCCCCCCCCCCCCCATGGCTCACATTACCACCTGAACCATACCCCTCACTGCTCCCGTCCATGGAAAAATTGTCATCCACATAACCGGTCCCTGGTGCCAAAAAGGTTGGGGACCGCTGCCCTACCACTAGAGGCACTACTAGGAAAGAAGGGAGTTGATGGTGAGAGCAAAGAAACACATGTCCACTGTAAAGCGTAAGCACGTTATTCAGGCCTTATCACTTCTTCACATAACCCACTGTGAAGAAGTGATGGCCCACTGAGAATGTGATCTTAGGTCTGTGGGTTTATCTGTGGACCATGAGGCCCTTGCTTATTAGTATACTTCTCACACAACACCAGGTTGGGGCACCCCTGAAAACTCTAGAGGTTACAGGGTCATGGGGTAAAAACAGCAGCCATTATGGGCCAGTGGCTTTCACAGGGGCTTAACATGTATTTATCTCATTTAATCCTTACATTAATTCCATGAAATAGTATTATTACTATAATATTACAGATGAGAAGTCCAGAGCTCAGAGATGATATATTGTTGCCTAAGTCCTTACAGCTCATAAGAGATAGAGGTGGGATTGGAAACCTGGTCTACTAAACTCCAAGGCTCTCCTATCTCCCTCCCTTTCTCCCTCCCTCCCTCCCTCCCTCCCTTCCTTCCTTCCTTCCTTCCTTTATCTTTCCTTGTTCCCTCCCTCTCTTCCTCCAACAAATACTCCTCCGTGAATTCTTACCAAGGGCCAGGTACAGTACAGGTCTAGTTCCTGGTGATACAGCAATGGATAAATTGTTCATTCATGTGGCCCCTAGATGGATCTTGAGTTCTTATGTGGAGAAGTAGTAAAAAAAAATAAACAAGAAGATTACAGGATGCAATAAATGTTAAGACAGGAATAAACAAGATGATGTCATAGAAAGATACTTGGGGTTGAAATAGGAACTGCTGTCAGAGGAGGTGCCTTCAGAGCTGACATCTGACAGATGGGTAGGAATCAGTGAGGCAGGGGTCGTGGGGGGTGTCAGGGAATTGACATGGTGGGAGAGCATCAGCCAGTCAGAAGAAATAGCCACATGAAGGCTTTGAGGCAGGCGAGGCTTGGACAACAGGGCCAGCAAAGCACCAGGCTTATACTTTTAGATTGTTCTGGATGCAGTATAGAGGAAGGACCAGGGGGAGGAGTGGAACTGAGGAGATGGACAAGCAGCAGTGGTGGCTTGGTGTGGGGTGGCAGAAGTGGATGGATGTGGGCAGAACCTCCACCACCTAGCTCATCAGAGGCCTTCTCCTCCTGGTGTAGGTTTTGGAGTTTGAACCAATGAACAGAACGTCCTCTGATACATATAGGAGTAGGAATCTTTATCCACGTTGCTTAATGAAGAAGAATGGAAGATTATAAATGTAAACATGCATAGGAAAAAAGAAAAAGAAAAAAAAAAAAACGAACACAGGGAACCTTTGCAGCAAACAGGGATTTATCACTCATTCATAAGGCCCAAGGCAAAGGGCCAGTTTTACAAATGGAATAAACATATGTAGACCCGGCTTGTTTTGTTTTGTTTTGTTTTATACAGTTGGCAGGAGAATACTTTATGTCCCATTTGGTCTTTACATATTTCATAGTGAATGTGTTGTTTTGATCAATATAACTTTAATTGAGTTTTATTTTTGAAAAAGAGTCTACTCAACTGCAGAAGTTCGTTGAGCTGGAGTGATGGATGTCCCCTCACTTGCCCCTGTGGCTCTCTATGGGACTCTGAGATAGAAATGAAGTAAACGAGGAAAGTTAAAACAAAAACATTCCCTTCGGTGCAGAAAATGTCTTGCTTTTTTTTTTTTTTTTTTTTTTTTTTTGCAGTACACGGGCCTCTCACTGTTGTGGCCTCTCCCGTTGTGGAGCACAGGCTCCGGACCACAGGCTCAGCGGCCAAGGCTCATGGGCCCAGCCACTCTGCGGCATGTGGGATCTTCCCGGACCAGGGCATGAACCCATGTCCCCTGCATCGGCAGGCGGACTCTCAACCACTGCACCACCAGGGAAGCCCTTGCTTTTTGAAACACCTTTACTTACCATCAGGGACTCAAAGCACACTCGGATCTCTTCCGCCTCCCCTGTGGCTCCTCACAGCTCTTTTCCCTGGCCCACCTTAGCACACAGGCCTCTAACTGGTGCCCCACAATTACCCCATGATTCAGTCCCTGTACTCACTCCCTGGGTGACCTTGTCTGCATGCTCACGGTGACCAAGCTGCCTACCCTACACCTCTGCCTGCAAGTCTAGGGGACATGCTCAGATTGTCCGTTTTAGACAAAACTGAACTCTGTGTTTTGTTTTTTTCTTCTCAAAAATGCTTCTCCCATAGTCTTCTTCTCAGTAAACAGAGGCTCTGTTTTTGCATTTACCTGGGCCAAAAGCCTTAGAGGCAGACTTGATGTGTGTCCTTCTCTCATATTATCTATCATCCAGTCCATCATCTCTTCTCTCAAGTAGATCTAGGGTCAGACCAGTGCCTGCCACCTCCACTACCAGCACTATCTCTTTCATCTCTCATTCAGATTATTCAGTAGTCTTCTTACTGGCCTCCCTTCTCAAACACTATCTTTGCTGCTCTCTGGCTATGTGACCTTGTAGTTTCATGGAAAATTGAGGTAATAATAGAACTTACCTGATAAAGTTTCTGTGAGTTTTCAATAAATTAATATAGGTAAAGCACTTAGAATGATGGATAGTATGTCATAGCTATTATAACTGCCTGTCATTACTGCTGTCATCAACATCGCAGCATGTGGTTTCTATCCAAGACAACCTCATAGTCCAGAATGACTGCTAAAGCACCAGCCATCACATCTGCCTTCCTGCCAGCAGGATGGAAGGAGTCCTTTCAAGGGTACTATCTGGAAAAACCACATCCATGGATATCTCATTGACCACAACTGAATCACTTAGCCACACCAAGTTCTAATAGGGTTGTTTAGCTGAGCCTGGCTAAAAGGTGGGTTTCTGTTACCAAAAAAGGGCAGAATGGCAGTTACTGCTACTAGCAGTAACTATGCTATGAATAGGCAATAGGTGATATTATGAGGGCATGTGATGAGGACATTTGATATGAGAGGTCAGACAGGACTTTGTTAAGACAGTGACAACTGACCAGTGAAGTAGGTGTTTGCTGGACAAGGGTGGAGGGTAGGAGGGAGCATTCCGAGATGAGGGAAGAACAAGTTTGTCTGTGACAGGAGAAGACATGGTAACTATTTGTGTTACACCATACATCATACACTACATGCTGAGAAGCATGGTAGGCTAGATTCTCCATCCAGACTCTTCTGTAAGGGGTGGTGCCAGTATTTCTCATTCCCCCTTCCTCATCGGGGGACTCGTGGATGGAATAGCCTGAGAATCCCCCAAAACCTTGGGTTGGTGCTCGAGCCCTTGGTCTGCATGAGAAGCAGCACCTTGAGCCTGACAGTTAAAGCAGAGGTGAGGGCTGCAGAGAGACGTGACTCTGACTTGACTTTCAGCTCCAGCATTTCCTGACTGGGTGACCTTGGCAAGGTTCTTAGCCATTTTATTTATTTTTATTTATTTAATTTATTTATTTTACATCTTTATTGGAGTATAATTGCTTTACAGTGGTGTGTTAGTGGTGCTTTATAACAAAGTGAATCAGTTATACATACACATATGTTCCCATATCTCTTCCTTCTTGTATCTCCCTCATTCCCACCCTCCCTATCCCACCCCTCTAGGTGGTCACAAAGCACTGAGCTGATCTCCCTGTGCTATGCGGCTGCTTCCCACTAGCTATCTACCTTACGTTTGGTAGTGTATATATGTCCATGCCTCTCTCTCGCTTTGTCACAGCTTACCCTTCCCCCTCCCCATATCCTCAAGTCCATTCTCTAGTAGGTGTGTGTCTTTATTCCTGTCTTACCCCTAGGTTCTTCATGAAGCCATTTTAAATAGTCTCTATTTCCTCATCCATAAACTGAGGATGATACTAATATATAATCCAGAGGTCTGCTCTGAGGACCAAAACTGCTCAAGATGGTAAAGCACTTAGTCAAGTTCCTGGTCTATTGAGAGCAGTCACTCAAGAGTGGCTGCTTCTGTTACTACTGTGCCCTTCATCTCTGTCACTCTTTTCGATGACATATTCTCAGTCTTTCCAGGTTTGAATGTGAAGTGTCCCATGAATGTATTCTATATCATTGGAATTTTCCCTAGGAATGTACAAGCCCATCACGTACTACATTTTCTTTCTTTCTTTATCCTTCCTTTTAAAAAGTGACTAGAGGATGTGAATAGTTGGATATAGAGTCATACAATCAGGGGGCATTTGGCCTGAAGGAATCTGAAGCTGCCTGTGCAGACCCTGATGTAGTAAGTAAGGAAACAGACTCAGGGAGGTGGAGCCCAGTTGACAATGCCTGACAAGGTGGCTTTGAAGAAGAAGAGGTCTTTGAGGAAGAGAAGTTGTCTTGCCTCAGGCTGAGTGATGATGGGAAGTTCCCATGCTGGTTTTATGCACATCCATGGGTCAGTGAGACAATCTGCACATCTGCAGAAGTCTGTACCAAGCATATTGAAATCTGAGTTTCATATCCATCTTTCTGGCAGAGATATTTCTTTTTCTCTTGAAAGCCATTATCTTGGGTTATCAACATGATCTTTGTGTTTGGGGGGTGGGGTGTAGACTGCAGTCAGTTAGCCCAGTTGTCTTTCCCTGGCATCTACCCTAGGTGTACCCTAGTAATAAGTTACCTTCTTTAACCAGGTGAGCACCATATCACAGTCACAAATAGAGAACTTAATAATAGAGACTTGCATACAGAGCAGGTACCCTCATGCCCTCATGGAGCTTGTGACCTAGCAGGGGAGAGACATTAAACTAACTTACATACAAATTATAGATGTGCTCAGAACTACAAAGAAAAAGTACACTGAGACCTTTAGAGATCATCGTGTCCAGAAATATGTTTTGCCACTCCTTATTTTGAGCCCACAGCAGACATTGCTAATTGGTTATAATGTTCTTTACAACAAAACCCAGATATAACTTCAGAATCCTTCTCAACACAACCCTATAGAAATCTATTACCAATCAGTTAGACTTGGCTCTTGAGGCTAACCTTTCTTGCCATATAAGGACTGGCCCATTCCCCAGCCCTCCCTCCCTCATCTTTTTTGAAGGATAAGCACTCTGGCTAAAGGCTGGAAGGCACATGCCTCAAGGCTCTAGCCAGAGGCCAGGGTGGATCTAATGTCCAGCTGGTCTGGCTCCCAGTTCAGGACTCTACACACTGTGAATATTCGGCGACCATGTGTCATCAGAAGAGCCTACTCCCGAGCAGTAGAGTCTGTGGCTGCCAGTGAGCCCATCTTAATTTGTTATGTTTTATTCTGAGGTGCAACCAGTATAGGGCATTGCAAGCTGTAATTTATGTTATTTCAAAGCTCTGGTAGGAAAGTTGCTCTTTGTTCTCATGAGTTATTTCTTGAGGAAAATATATGTTTTGTGGAGAACTTGAGGGCAGTCTTAAACTGAAGACATTACCACAAAGGCCTGGTCTCTCATTTTCCTTCCCAGGATTTCTTCTCATGTGCTTAAACTGGTGAGTCAAAAAGAGGTGTTTCCTGCTCCACCAAGTTAAAACTGAGAGAGAGAGAGAGAGAGAGAGAGAGAGAGAGAGAGAGAGACGGAGGGAGGGAGGGAGGGAGAGGAGAGAGAGCAGCTCTCCTTTTTAAAAGGCCTGTCAAGTCCCACAATTTGTGCAGGACTTAAATTTGGTATTTATTTTAATTCATCAAACAATTGTAATTCTCATGGCTCCCCAATGCATTTCACATGACATAAGCTGTGATTCAACACAAATGCTTTCCTAAGGAAAAATACATTTATCATTCTATTAATGTTCACATCTCCAAGGTTTCTTTTCCGTTGTGTGAAAAGATGTTTAATATGTAAGAGACCCTTCTTTAAGTGATTCTTCATTTTAGGCTCAATTTCTCACCTCTTGATACATTTCTGCACTCTTGAGAAGTGCTAGAGAAACATGTGAGCTTCCTTTTTAATAGTGGCAGCTTTAAGTAGAAGCAAAGAATCAGAAAAACATGCTTGCATTCCTGTCTTCTTAAATTGGGAGACCTTTCGGCATAAAAGAGCTTGGAAATGTATTGTTGGGAGGTTGGGGTCTGCCCTTTGTGGACATTCTCTGTACCATTCTGGAGAAGTCTCTGAGATCCAAGACACTTTGTTGGTTTGCGTTTATCCCTTCTACCCTTTGTTGGGCTCCATCCACAGGGCAGGGCCTTACGATGGGTTCAAGAAAGCCCCGGTCTTAGTGTCTATGAAGAGAGAGCACTGTTCACAGGGAGAAAAGAATGGAAAAGGCAGAAAATTCAAATGAAGACCATAGGATATCTCGTTTACTTATCTTGCATCTTCTGGCACTTGCAGGGTTATAAACTCTAGAGAGACAGAGAGAGTTTGTCATCACAATTCCCAACTGTTTGTGGCCTTTATTAACGTGTGAGTTGAATTGAATTTGTACGTTCTAAAGTCAGGAAACCCCACTCTCTAATTTATTGTCTATGGAACATCGTATAATTACATAACCTCTAAATGCCATTTTATTTCTCATCTGTAAAATGGGGATAATAAGAGTACCCAGTATTGGGTTGTTGTGATTTAGTGGGGTGATGCAAATAAAGGGCTTAACAAAGTACCTAGTGACAAGTTCACACTCAATAAATGGTAGTCTCTGTGAAAAGTAAGTCTTGAAAATGATGTAATTCTTAGATTTGGTATTTAATATATGGATAATGTTATTTCCATTCCAGATTAGAAAATGCTTTTCGAAACCCTGCACGCTGTAATGGGCAGTCACAAACACCGTGACATTAAACCGCAGCCCTAATAGACTCAATGTAGAAAAATAGATAAATATATCTCATAAATATTCAGTCTTTTTCCACATACCTATAATTTCAATTCCTTGCCTGTGCCATTGGGAAAGCTATTATATCTTATTTTATGGATTGACTGACTGCCTTTCTGTTGTTCTTAGACTATCAGCCTTACTTCAAATGCATAAATCCTTGTTCATGCTTCCTTCACCACCAATAAAGGGAACAGTTACTGCTCTACAAAGCAAGAAAAATTGACTTTAAAAACAACATTCTTCTAATGGTCTTACCTTTATGTACAGTACAGTTTCTCAACTTCGGCACAGCTGACAAATGGGCAGGATAATTCTTGGTAGTGGGGGCTGTCCTGTGCATTGTAAGATGTTCAGCAGGTTCCCTGGCCTCCACCTGCTAGAGGCCAATAGCTTTCGCTCCTTCCACTGCCCCCAGTTTTGGCAGCCCCACATGTCTCCAGACAGTCCTCCGCAGTGGGGAACTGTTGGCATACAGGAAGAAAGAACTCGGCCTTCATATTGTGAGCTTTGGGCCACTGGACAGAAGAACCTCAAGTCCAGCGTTGCAGGTCCAGAACTACCCAAAACACACACTGTCAAACTCACAGATTATCTGTTGACTCTAAGATTCAGCAGATTCAGATAGCAGGTGGAATAATCAGCACCATAACTTTTTTTTTCTTAGATGTATTTATTATTTATTTATTTATTTTTTGCTGTCATGTGTCTTAGTTGTGGCATACGGGATCTTCGTTTAGGCATGTGGGATCTTCTTTTTTTTCTTAACATCTTTATTGGAGTATAATTGCTTTACAATGGTGTGTTACTTTCTGCTTTATAACAAAGTGAATCAGTTATACATACACATATGTTCCCATATCTCTTCCTTCTTGTATCTCCCTCATTCCCACCCTCCCTATCCCACCCCTCTAGGTGGTCACAAAGCACTGAGCTGATCTCCCTGTGCTATGCGGCTGCTTCCCACTAGCTATCTATTTTACGTTTGGTAATGTATATATGTACATGCCACTCTCTCACTTTGTCACAGCTTACCCGTCCCCCTCCCCATATCCTCAAGTCCATTCTCTAGTAGATCTGTGTCTTTATTCCTGTCTTACCCCTAGGTTCTTCATGACATTTTTTTTTCTTAAATTCCATATATATGTGTTAGCATACGGTACTTGTCTTTCTCTTTCTGACTTACTTCACTCTGTATGACAGACTCTAGGTCCATCCACCTAATTACAAATAGCTCAATTTCATTTCTTTTTATGGCTGCGTAATATTCCATTGTATATATGTGCCACATCTTTATCCATTCATCCGATGATGGACACTTAGGTTGTTTCCATCTCCTGGCTATTGTAAATAGAGCTGCAATGAACATTATGGTACATGACTCTTTTTGAATTATAGTTTTCTCAGGGTATATGCCCAGTAGTGGGATTGCTGGGTCATATGGTAGTTCTATTTGTAGTTTTTTAAGGAACCTCCATACTGTTCTCCATAGTGGCTGTACTAATTCACATTTCCACCAGCAGTGCAAGAGTGTTCCCTTTTCTCCACACCCTCTCCAGCATTTATTGTTTCTAGATCTTTTGATGATGGCCATTCTGACTGGTGTGAGATGATATCTAATGGTAGTTTTGATTTGCATTTCCCTAATGATTAATGATGTTGAGCATTCTTTCATGTGTTTGCTGGCAGTCTGTATATCTTCTTTGGAGAAATGTCTGTTTAGGTCTTCTGCCCATTTTTGGATTGGGTTGTTTGTTTTTTTGTTATTGAGCTGCATAAGCTGCTTGTAAATTTTAGAGATTAATCCTTTGTCAGTTGCTTCATTTGCAAATATTTTCTCCCATTCTGAGGGTTGTCTTTTGGTCTTATTTATGGTTTCCTTTGCTGTGCAAAAGCTTTGAAGTTTCATTGGGTCCCATTTGTTTATTTTTGTTTTTATTTCCATTTCTCTAGGAGGTGGGTCAAAAAGGATCTTGCTGTGACTTATGTCATAGAGTGTTCTGCCTATGTTTTCCTCTAAGAGTTTGATAGTTTCTGGCCTTACATTTAGGTCTTTAATCCATTTTGAGCTTATTTTTGTGTATGGTGTTAGGGAGTGATCTAATCTCATACTTTTACATGTAGCTGTCCAGTTTTCCCAGCACCACTTATTGAAGAGGCTGCCCTTTCTCCACTGTACATTCCTGCCTCCTTTATCAAAGATAAGGTGACCATTTGTGCGTGGGTTTATCTCTGGGCTCTCTATCCTGTTCCATTGATCTATCTTTCTGTTTTTCTGCCAGTACCATACTGTCTTGATTACTGTAGCTTTGTAGAATAGTCTGAAGTCAGGGAGCCTGATTCCTCCAGCTCCGTTTTTCGTTCTCAAGATTCCTTTGGCTATTCGGGGTCTTTTGTGTTTCCATACAAATTGTGAAATTTTTTGTTCTAGTTCTGTGAAAAATGCCAGTGGTAGTTTGATAGGAATTGCATTGAATCTGTAGATTGCTTTGGGTAGTAGAGTCCACTTCACTTTGTTGATTCTTCCTATCCAAGAACATGGTATATCTCTGCAGCTGTTTGTATCATCTTTAATTTCTTTCATCAGTGTCTTATAATTTTCTGCATACAGGTCTTTTGTCTCCTTAGGTAGGTTTATTCCTAGATATTTTATTCTTTATGTTGCAGTGGTAAATGAGAGTGTTTTCTTGATTTCACTTTCAGATTTTTCATCAGTAGTGTATAGGAATGCCAGAGATTTCTGTGCATTAATTTTGTATTCTGCTACTTTACCAAATTCATTGATTAGCTCCAGTAGTTTTCTGGTAGCATCTTTAGGATTCTCTATGTATAGTATCATGTCATCTGCAAACAGTGACAGCTTTACTTCTTCTTTTCTGATTTGGATTCCTTTTATTTCCTTTTCTTCTCTGATTGCTGTGGCTAAAACTTCCAAAACTATGTTGAATAAGAGTGGTGAGAGTGGGCAACCTTTTCTTGTTCCTGATTTTAGCGGAAATGCTTTCAGTTTTTCGCCATTGAGGACGATGTTGGCTGTGGGTTTGTCATATATGGCCTTTATTATGTTGAGGAAAGTTCTCTCTGTGCCTACTTTCTGGAGGGTTTTTATCATAAATGGGTGTTGAATTTTGTTGAAAGCTTTCTCTGCATCTACTGAGAAGACCATATGGTTTTTCTCTTTCAATTTGTTAATATGGTGTATCACATTGATTGATTTGCATATATTGAAGAATCCTTGCATTCCTGGAATAAACCCCACTTGATCACGGTGTATGATCCTTTTAATGTGCTGTTGGATTCTGTTTGCTAGTATTTTGTTGAGGATTTTTGCATCTATGTTCAGCGGTGATATTGGCCTGTAGTTTACTTTCTTTGTGACGTCCTTGTCTGGTTTTGGTATCAGGGTGACGGTGGCCTCGTAGAAGGAGTTTGGGAGTGTTCCTCCCTCTGCTATATTTTGGAAGAGTTTAAGAAGGTTAGGTGTTAGCTCTTCTCTAAATGTTTGATAGAATTTGCCTGTGAAGCAATCTGGTCCTGGGCTTTTGTTTGTTGGAAGATTTTTAATCACAGTTTCAATTTCAGTGCTTGTGATTGGTCTGTTCATATTTTCTGTTTCTTCCTGATTCAGTCCTGGCAGGTTGTGTGTTTCTAACAATTTGTCCATTTCTTCCAGGTTGTCCATCTTATTGGCAGAGAGTTGCTTGTAGTAGTCTCTCATGATCTTTTGTATTTCTGCAGTGTCAGTTGTTACTTCTCCTTTTTCATTTCTAATTCTATTGATTTGAGTCTTCTCCCTTCTTTTCTTGATGAGTCTGGCTAATGGTTTATCAATTTTGTTTATCTTCTCAAAGAACCAGCTTTTAGTTTTCTTGATCTTTGCTATCGTTTCCTTCATTTCTTTTTCATTTATTTCTGATCTTACCTTTATGATTTCTTTCCTTCTGCTAACTTTGGGGTTTTTTTGTTCTTCTTTCTCTAATTGCTTTACGTGCAATTTTAGGTTGTTTATTCGAGATGTTTCCTGTTTCTTAAGTTAGGATTGTATTGCTATAAACTTTCCTCTTAGAACTGCTTTCGCTGCATCCCATAGGTTTTGAGTCATCGTGTGCTCATTGTCATTTGTTTCTAGGTGTTTTTTGATTTCCTCTTTGATTTCTTCAGTGATCACTTCGTTATTAAGTAGTCTATTGTTTAGCCTCCATATGTTTGTATTTTTTACAGATCTTTTCCTGTAATTGATATCTAGTCCTATAGCGTTGTGGTTGGAAAAGATACTTGATAGAATTTCAATTTTCTTAAATTTACCAAGGCTTGATTTGTGACCCAAGATATGATCTATCCTGGAGAATGTTCCAGAAGCACTTGAGAAAAATGTGTATTCTGTTTTTTTTGGATGGAATGTCCTATAAATATCAATTAAGTCCACCATGTTTAATGTATCATTTAAAGCTTGTGTATCCTTATTTATTTTCATTTTGGATGATCTGTCCATTGGTGAAAGTGGGGTGTTAAAATCCCTTACTATGAATGTGTTACTGTCGATTTCCCCTTTTATGGCTGTTAGTATTTGCCTTATGTATTGAGGTGCTCCTATGTTAGGTGCATAAATATTTACAATTGTTATATCTTCTTCTTGGATCGATCCCTTGATCATTATGTAGTGTCCTTCTTTGTCTCTTCTAATAGTCTTTATTTTAAAGTCTGTTTTGTCTGATATGAGAATTGCTACTCCAGCTTTCTTTTGGTTTCCATTTGTATGGAATATCTTTTTCCATCCCTCACTTTCAGTCTGTATGTGTCTCAAGGTCTGAAGTGGGTCTCTTGTAGACAGCATATATATGGGTCGTGTTTTTGTATCCATTCAGCCAGTCTGTGTCTTTTGGTGGGAGCATTTAATGCATTTACATTTAAGGTAATTATCGATATGTATGTTCCTATTCCCATTTTCTTACTTGTTTTGGGTTTGTTATTGTCGGTCTTTTCCTTCTCTTGTGTTTCTTGCCTAGAGAAGATCCTTTAGCATTTGTTGTAGATCTGGTTTGGTGGTGCTGAACTCTCCCAGCTTTTGCTTGTCTGTAAAGGTTTTAATTTCGCCATCAAATCTGAATGAGATCCTTGCTGGGTAGAGTAATCTTGGTTGTAGGTTTTTCTCCTTCAACACTTTAAATATGTCCTGCCAGTCCCTTCTGGCTTGCAGAGTTCCTGCTGAAAGATCAGCTGTTAACCTCTTGGGGATTCCCTGGTGTGTTATTTGTTGTTTTTCCCTTGCTGCTTTTAATATGTTTTCTTTGTATTTAATTTTTGACAGCTTGATTAATATGTGTCTTGGCGTGTTTCTCCTTGGATTTATCCTGTATGGGACTCTCTGCGATTCCTGGACTTGATTAACTTATTTCCTTTTGCATATTAGGGAAGTTTTCAACTATAATCTCTTCAAATATTTTCTCAGTACCTTTCTTTTTCCCTTCTTCTTCTGGAACCCCTGTAATTCGAATGTTGGTGTGTTTACTGTTTTCCCAGAGGTCTCTGAGACTGTCGTCAGTTCTTTTCATTCTTTTTTCTTTATTCTGCTCTGCTGTAGTTATTTCCACTATTTTATCTTCCAGGTCACTTACCCGTTCTTCTGCCTCAGTTATTCTGCTATTGATCCCATCTAGAGTATTTTTAATTTCATTTATTTTGTTGTTCATCATTGTTTATTTCATCTTTAGTTCTTCTAGGTCCTTGTTAAATGTTTCTTGCATTTTGTCTCTTCTATTTCCAAGATTTTGGATCATCTTTATTATCATTATTCTGAATTCTTTTTCAGGTAGACTGCCTATTTCCTCTTCATTTGTTAGTTCTGGTGGGTTTTTATCTTGCTCCTTCATCTGCTGTGTGTTTTTCTGTTTTCTCATTTTGCTTATCTTACTGTGTTTGGGGTCTCCTTTTTGCAGGCTGCTGGTTCATAGTTCCCGTTGTTTTTGGTGTCTGTCCCCAGTGGCTAAAGTTGGTTCAGTGGGTTGTGTAGGCTTCCCGGTGGAGGGGACTGGTGCCTGTGTTCTGGTGAATGAAGCTGGATCTTGTCTTTCTGGTGGGCAGATCCACATCTGGTGGTGTGTTTTGGGGTGTCTGTGGACTTACTATGATTTTAGGCAGCCTCTCTGCTAATGGGTGGGGTTGTGTTCCTGTCTTGCTAGTTGTTTGGCATAGGTTGTCCAGCACTGTAGTTTGCTGGTTGTTGAGTGAAGCTGGGTGCTGGTGTTGAGATGGAGATCTCTGGGAGATTTTCGCTGTTTGATATTACGTGGAGCTGGGTGGTCTCTTGTGGACCAGTGTCCTGAAGTTGGCTCTCCCATCTTAGAGGCACAGCACTGACTCCTGGCTATAGCACCCAGAGCCTTTCATCCACACGGCTCAGAATAAAAGGGAGAAAAAGTAGAAAGAAAGAAGGAGAGAAAGAGAGAGAGCGAGAGAGAGAGAAGAAAAGAAAGTTATTAAAATAAAAAAATAATTATTAAGAAAAAAAATTTTTTAAGTGTAAAAAAAAACACGGACGGATAGAATTCTAGGACAAATGGTGAAAGCAGAGTTATACAGATAAAATCTCACACAGAAGCATACACATACACACTCACAAAAAGAGGAAAAGTGGAAAAAATAAATCTTGCTCTCGAAGTCCACCTCCTCAATTTGGGATGATTTCGTTGTCCATTCAGGTATTCCACAGATACAGGGTACATGAAGTTGATTGTGGAAATTTAATCCACTGCTCCTGAGGCTGCTGGGAGAGATTTCCTTTTCTCTTCTTTGTTCTCACAGCTCCCAGGGGCTCAGCTTTGTATTTGACCCCACCTCTGCGTGTAGGTCGCCGGAGGGCGTCTGTTCTTCACTCGGACAGGACGGGGTTAAAGGAGCCGCTGATTCGGGGGCTGTGGCTCACTCAGACCAGGGTGAAGATGGGGCACGGAGTGCGGGGCGAGCCTGCGGCGGCAGAGGCCAGCGTGACGTTGCACCAGCCTGAGGCGCACCGTGTGTTCTCCCCGGGGGATTTGTCCCTGGATCCCGGGACCCAGGCAGTGGCGGGCTGCACAGGCTCCCCGGTAGGGGGGTGTGGAGAGTGACCTGTGCTCGCACACAGGCTTCTTGGTGGCGGCAGCAGCAGCTTTAGCGTCTCATGCCTGTCTCTGGGGTCCGCGCTATTAGCCGCGGCTCGCGCCCGTCTCTGGAGCTCCTTTAAGCAGTGCTCTTAATCCCCTCTCCTCGCGCACCAGGAAACAAAGAGGGAAGAAAAAGTCTCTTGCCTCTTCGGCAGGTCCAGACTTTTTCCCGGACTCCCTCCCGGCTAGCCGTGGTGCACTAGCCCCTTCAGGCTGTGTTCACACCGCCAGTCCTCTCCCTGCGCTCCGACCGAAGCCCGAGCCTCAGCTCCCAGCCCTGCCCGCCCCGGCGGGTGAGCAGACAAGCCTCTCGGGCTGGTGAGTGGTGGTCGGCACAGGTCCTCTGAGCGGGGATCTCTCCGCTTTGCTCTCCGCACCCCTGTGGGTGTGCTCTCCTCCGTGGCTCCAAAGCTCCCCCACTCCGCCACCCGCAGTCTCCGCCCGCGAAGGGGCTTGTACTGTGTGGAAACCGTTCCTCCTTCACGGCTTCCTCCCACTGGTGTAGGTCCTGTCCCTATTCTTTTGTCTCTGTTTATTCTTTTTTCTTTTGCCCTACCCAGGTACGTGGGGGCGTTTCTTGCCTTTTGGGAGGTCTGAGGTCTTCTGCCAGCGTTCAGTGGGTGTTCTGTAGGAGCTGTTCCACGTATAGATGCATTTCTGATGTATCTGTGGGGAGGAAGGTGATCTCCATGTCTTACTCTTCTGCTATCTTCCCCCTCTCTCGGCATGTGGGATCTTTTGTTGCTGTGCGCAGGCTCTTCGTTGTGGTGCACCGACTTCTCTCTAGTTGTGGTGTTTGGGTTTTCTCTTCTCTAGTTGTGGTGTGCAGACTCCAGGGCGCGTGGGCTCTGTAATTGTGGCGCACAGATTCCAGAGCACATGGGCTCTGTAGTTTGCAGCACGCGGGTTCTAGTTGAGGTGCGCAAGCTCAGTAGTTGCGGCGCGTGGGCTTAATTGCCCCTCAGCATGTGGGATCTTAGTTCCCTTACCAGGGATCAAACCCGAGTCCCTTGCATTGTAAGGCAGATTCTTTACCACTGGACCACCAGGGAAGTCCCAGCACCATAGCTTTATATGGGGAAGTGACTTGGCTTTAGTTTTTATTTTCCTCTTTTTCTCCCCGTTTTGGTCTTTCCATTTGCCAATGACAGCCAAATGAAGTTTTACAGTTAATCTTAACTTCTTATATAATGGTTGTTTTTTCTTCTTTTTTCCCCCTTATTTTTCAGCTCCCTCAGGCACAAAAGGTAAACTCTTTTCCATCACATTCCAGTCATCCCCAGAACTCACGAATTGTGCATGCCTCCATGGTCTTGTGCATTCGGCACTGTTCATGACCAGTGAAATGGTTTTCCTCTTAGGATTTTGGGAGCCTGAAGTTGGGCAGGAACAGAAAGGCCAACAGACTTAGCTGTCCACTAGCCCCTCGCCAACTTAGTCCCACCAGAGAGCCGTATGGTGGCCAGTGGTTTGGGGATGAATGTGTGCCCAACCATTTTGCTAAGAATTCTCAAATAATAGGTCAAGCGTAAGTTTGGCACATTCCTTCAAACATAGCGTTCCAGACCTTCCCTGGGATACTTTCCTAGGGAGACAGGTAATATGAATAATTAATTAAGCCCAGTAACCATGTTTAGATTCTGGGCTCTTAATCCAAATCCCTGAAACTCACCTTGGGTTTCATTAATTACAAACTCAACAGCTGCTTTGCTTGTCTCAACACCCATACCACTCAGAGAACATTAAAGCAGAGTTCTTGCCAATGGTCAGACCCTTTCACTGGTCCTCATTATCTGTCTGAGATGATCTGGTGCCACCATCTAGAATGTTGTCTGTCCAGAAAGATTACATGTGGTTGCAGTGCTGACTTTGCTGTATCATTCCCATGGCATGTCACTGCATCTTAAGGACAGTTATGGCAGAAAACATGTCACGTGATGCCTGCTGCATTGTTCTTGTGTATTTCACAAACAAAAGCAAGATTTTCAGAAGATAGAGTAATTTCTGGGGCCCAGATGTGAGTTGGTTTCATTTCAAGAGTTGAGGTAGGGCAGCACCCTGAAATTTAAGCAGTACCTCCTAAGCCCTCCAAATCAGAGATGATGTGGTTTTTTCTCACTAAGAGAGATATCACAACTGTTCTACAAAAGACAGTCTGTTCAGGCCATATGGACAACCAGAGGCCCAGAAATCATTACACAATTACTCAAATATATTTGAGATATTTAAACAAGGCAGGACATGCTAGTGTGTGACTTGGCTTGTGTTAATGTTTGATTACACTTCAGTGCCATCACAAAAGGACTGAACACTTCATTAAAAGTTTAAGTATTTGAGTAGAGCAACAGCTTCCAGGGTAAATATATGTTCAGAATTCCACATTATCTGGAAGGCTCGGCATCTTTGATAGGTCATGCGTGCTTAATTGCCCACATTTGAAGTTTCTTTGCAAAGTGACTTAAACTCAGTGCCTAAAAATGGACTGGCCTCAACTTACTAGTATTTATTCATCAAATTTCCACTGATCCGTAGACAAAAGCATTCGCTTGTAAAAGATTCCTCATGAATTTGAGGTGCCATCAGCCATGGAGTTTAAAACAAAGTTCAAAACAAACCAGCACAGAATATGGTAAGAACAAATGTTGCTGGGCCATATGATTCTTCAGTAGCACTTAGCTCATCACACTCTTTTCTTCTATCATCATATCTTATCTTGACTCACATCACATGCCCTGAAAAGTGGAGCCTATTATTATGATTATTGAAAGTTCAGTAGTGAGGAAGATGCTCCAGGGGCTTTTCCTGTGTCCCAAAGATATTTGACTGCCCAGCAGATTCGTTCTGCAACCCTAGATGACAAAGAGTAACCCTGCCTCCCATTCCTCACTATGGCTACAAATGGTCTTCTGTTATAATAGAGAAAGGTATTTACCTTAAACAAAAAATTAAGAGCCGTGTGTGAAATGATTTCAGAATTCTTTGGATAATTTCTGGGAAATTCAGCTGTTTGGAGAAGGAGTTTAACTATAAACCTCGGGTATCTGGGCTGGAAGATGAGGAGGGTTGAGGAGAGACACATTGCTGATTGAAGGCATTCACCCTCAGGACCACTAGTCTCAATTGTTGATGTATGAGCATCCCTACCCCTCATGTTCCTTCCCTTCCCCTCCCCAGTGTTACCAAAGGCTTTTGATAGAAGGTTAAGGTTCTTACAATCATCAGTTCCCCTCAAATGTATTGTCTTACTGCTTGACCAGCAAAAGAAGATGGTGGGTTCCATTCTAGCCTTTATCTGTTTGTGACCATGAGCAAGTCACTTAACGTCTCTAAGTCACTTAACCTCTCGTTATTCAACAAGAAGGAGAGGCTGACTTTGTAGTTTTGTCATGAGAGTTATTTCTCTTACTTGCACCTACCACAGAGCCTGACATATGCTGAAACTCACAAAATTTAGAGTTCCTATTACCATTTGCTCAGCTTGGCCCCCAGTGCTTTAGAGCAGATGAAGAGTGCAGTCAGACATGATGTGGTGGTCTGGGACCTCCATAGTGTTTTGTGGTCCTGACTCAAGCCTAATGAATAATCAGGAGATGTCAAAAGAGCCTAGAAGGAATGTGATGCTTCTCTTGGTTCATTAAAAACTCTGTGTATCACCTGCCTGTACGTCCTACATGGAGTCAGAAAGAAATGGAGACTGGACTTGAAATCCCAACAAAGCAAAGGCTTTCAGAAACAATTGTTTTGAGAGATTTCTTCCCAAAGCCTTTGACATTACCCATAGATTTCACCCATCCATGGCCATGATTATAATGAGTCCCTTCCAAACCCAAGAGTTTGTTGTTCTGGGGGTAAAAGGGAGGTAGCTCCAGCTGCTCTGTCTTTGGCCAGCTTTTCACATGAGATCATGAGTGCATACATTGCACCATATGGTGTCTGCATTTGTGCTATGTTTTTGTTGGAATCTCTCTTTGTATCATCTGCAACTGTTTTCTCTATAAATATTTTAAATAGTTATGTCTCTGTAAACATGCTTATTTTAATCTCTTGGCTGATCTACAACTAAAAATGTCCCATTTGGGTATCCCTCTTATGTGTAGCAGTCATTAAAGATTGTTGTCTATAAATTATCATTTTCGTGATGCTAATAATTTGAGGGTTTTCCAAAACTTCTCTTCTAGCCCTTTTGGCTATTTTCTAGAACAATGGTTTGCAAAAAAAAAAAGTTTTGTTTTCCCTGTGGTTCTTAAGCACCTCTGAGATAATTTCTAGATTCTATAAATTTCAACCCTTAATACAAAATAGGGGTAGTACTAACTGGTTATACACTTGACCAATAAATATTTTCACCAAATACATAGGCAGTGTCCTGAATCTTGGTTAAAAAAAAACATGTAGCAATACAGACCTGATGCCTTCAGGCCATCACAAAACTGTTCTTTTTAGTGAAAATTGAACCACTTTCTCCATTGGATTGATTGTTCTTGAGTTCAACAATGAAGAGAGGTCCATATGTAAGAAAGGTTTGCCTTTTTTCCCTTACATGGTACTTGACTTCTACAAAAATGGCTGGGAGATTCCATTTTATAATAATAACAGAATTACCCAAAGCCTTTGCAAATGTATGTTCAGTTGTCTCAAAAATAGTCCAGTTTTCATACTACATATTCATCCATGTAGGTTCTGTCTATAGGAACTAAACATCAGTTGTTCAGTGTGTGATTAATCACTATAGCATGGAGCCTTGAATACTTAAAGGAAAAAATACTCTTTGGGGTATTCCAAATTTGGCTGTTCACATGGTTAACTTTTCCACACACAGGTTTTCCCCTTCCCTTCATTTTTTGCTGTCTTCAAACAGCTTTGGAATTTGTCAAAGACAGTGTCTTGAAAGTTTTGAAGGTACTCCGTGTCTTGCCTGGCACTATATTAGTTAATATCAGCCTGAAAATTCTGAGCAGGCATAAGCATTTTTCTCAAAACCATGGTTAAAGAAAACCACATCTCTAATCCTGTTTGGAACAGCAATTGATGGATTCAGGGCTGCACAGTATGGCAAAACGATCCCTGTTTAATAGCCAGACCGTGTGTTTTGTTTCCTGTTAGGAATAGCTTAACTTGCCTTCTTGAACAAACACAGCAGGGCTTGAGATCTGTTGTTCTATGCCTGCTGTGATATTCTGTGCTGCTTAACTTGTATGAGGACTCAGGAGTGCATAAATTAGCTTCTTAAAAGAGTGTCGATTTGGGGGTTTTCTTTCAGGATGGAACTGTTTTATTAATTTCTCCCCCTAAGTGTAAATGGGATCCTGAATCCATTTGCATTTTCTTTGTTTCCTTGTTTATATTATATTTAGAAGGAATAAATGGAAGCAGTCATTTATCTAAAGACTTTTCTTTTCTTTTCTTTTTCTTTTTCTTTAGGTATAGACTCATGCAAGCAGAATTTGGCCAGCTCTTATCTCACTGTAATCAGATTTCAGCAATTGTGGGGCATCATTTATCATTCCTTGTCTCTTTTAACTTCTGCACTTTGAAATGTTGACTTGTCATTGAAAACAGAAATTTGAAAGTTTGCAAAGCTGCTGATTTCAGAGAACTGTAGGTCTAGTGATTTTAGTGTTTCATTACAGTTATATAACCAGCTAAATCAATGCAAATGAAGTGCAAAATGGAGAGGTGATAACTATTTACGTTTGGATCTGGTTTATGACTCATTTGCTTTTACCTTGACTGGCTTTCTGTCTAAATTATTATAGTTTGTTTTGATACTCGGTTTTCTTCCTCATCATTTACTGTTTGTTTGTTTTTTTCATATATATATATATAATTTTTTTTTTTTTTTTTTTTTTGCGGTACGCGGGCTTCTCACCGTTGTGGCCTCTCCCGTTGCAGAGCACAGGCTCCGGACGTGCAGGCTCAGCGGCCATGGCTCACGGGCCCAGCCGCTCCGCGGCATGTGGGATCCTCCCGGACCGGGGCACGAACCCATGTCCCCTGCATCAGCAGGCAGACTCTCAACCACTGCACCACCAGGGAAGCCCTCATTTACTGTTTTATAGGAACACATACAGACATCTTTTATATGCATTCCCAAGCTGGGGCTGTTAAGATTGACTATCCTCAGAGTCCGAAAGATGATAACTACATCTTAAATTAGTAGATTTATTTTGTGAATAAGGCAAGGGAAATAGAAAGTGGAGCAAGTCCAGGCACTTTAGCTTCCCCCATGGTCAGTGTGATGGATTCTGTGGAAATCTGAGTTACAACATATTGTTCCACCATAATGATGATCACAGAACCAAACATTTTATTCTTTGCAGTAGTTCCATATGAGTGTACCTGTGGCATTCCAGACAAGCTGCCCTGCTGCTGAGAAAGGAGGTGAACTTTGCAAGGTTCACAGCCATGTGAATCTTAGCCAGTCCCTTTCCCATTGGCCCTGTTCAACTGTGTGTTTGAGACCGTAAATAAATGAATGCAAGACCCTCAGATTCAAAGCGTATGGCTTCCTGATGGCGGGATGACCAACAGAACAGTGCAGAGGGGCTCTGGCTGAAGCCCCATATTGGCTGATGGGGGACCAGGGAGCTCCATTTTGGAAGCAGGATGCTATTTGCATTTCTTATTTAGGAGAAAAAATTTGTTAATTTTAATCAACCTCAAAATGTGTGTCTACTTGTGTATCTGGAAAAAAATGTTCAATTTGTACCCATTTTAATATATATTTGAATTTTTGTAGCGTTGTGTACTGTTTTTTTTTCTTCTTCTTTTTTTTTTTTTTTTGTGGTACGCGGGCCTCTCACTGTTGTGGCCTCTCCCGTTGCGGAGCACAGGCTCCGGACGCGCAGGCTCAGCGGCCATGGCTCATGGGCCTAGCTGCTCCGCGGCATGCGGGATCTTCCCAGACCGGGGCACGAACCCGCGTCCCCTGCATCGGCAGGCGGACTCTCAACCACTGCGCCACCAGGGAAGCCCCCGTACTATTTTATAATAAGGAAAAGAGCAAGGTGACAACTCAGAAGTTCATGAGCAGCACTTGCCAAGGCCCACCCACGATGAATGCTTAACTCAGCAAAATAGTACTGATAATGCTAGTCCATTGTACCTTAAAAGAGACACATTTTATACAAATAAAGCAGAAATGGTTTTGAAACACTGGTATAATGTGTTCTTTAAAAAAAAAGGCTAGACACTGTAAAGTCAAAAACTAAGAATTGATTTTAAAATCCCTAATATATCAATGCTTTCTAGTCCCAGACTTACTTTTTAGTGTCTTAGAAATTCAAAGTCTTCTTTCAGAAAATTCTCATTTAGTTAAGATATGTGAATGTCTTCTACTATTTATTTAAATTAAGCACAACTATAAAATATGACTCTCTTGAGGTGTTAAAACAATACAAACTCTACTCATAACATTGCTAAAATGAAATTGCCTTTTCTTTTGAAAGTCAAAAAAAAATCTAAATAAAAACAGTGGAATTTTAAAACTTAAATTGTTCTTACCTCTCCCCAGCCCCCACCCTCACCCAAGAAATTTATATACCCTTCTTCCTTCCGTATAGAAGGGAAGGCAGAGGATTGAGAAAAGTTCTTTCAAAAAGCCCAATGAATGGGGATATTGTGGCATTAATGGCAGCATAACCCATATTAAGCCTGGGACAGTCTTGGAGAGGGTATTACAGGACACCCAATGTTCTGATTTCCTTGCTTCTAGATGCAGTTCTGTAGGTCATTCTTATTGATCCTCAGGCAATATTGAACTCAAAGAACTGGATTGCTATTTTGAGGTCCCCTCTGTATTTACTGATAGATTTAGAACACCTATATCCATCACTTGACATACTAGATATGTTTCCTGAAAAAGCAGTATATAAATCTACAGTTTATTGGTCAAGACCCTGGAAAAGAGTACCGTTTAAAGGACAGCTGCATGGAATAGCTTAATGAAGTAAAGAATTAAGCGACTGGCTTCCGTGGTGGCACAGTGGTTGAGAGTCTGCCTGCCGATGCAGGGGACACGGGTTCGTGCCCCGGTCCGCGAGGATCCCACATGCCACGGAGCGGCTGGGCCCATAAACCATGGCCGCTGATCCTGCTCATCCGGAGCCTGTGCTCCGCAACGGGAGAGACCACAACAGGGAGAGGCCCGCGTACCGCAAAAAATAAAGAAATAAATAAATTTTTTAAAAAATTAAGCAACCTAGAATGTGTGAACTTGAGCCAGAAATACAATTTTTTCTGACTGTGTTATTATGTTTCCACTAGCTCAAAGGAGAGAGGGAGAGAGAATACACAATGAACAACATTTCAACACAGGACTAAGCAAAATCAATATAATTCAGTGACTAATTTGAAAACTAAATCTGTCAAACTAATTTGAAAACTAAATCTCTGTCAAAGTATAAGTCAAATCTATATCAAATCAATGGCAAATAACCGTCAGTGATTTTTTTTTTTTTTTTTTTTTTTTTGCGGTACACAGGCCTCTCACTGTTGTGGCCTCTCCCGTTGAGGAGCACAGGCTCCAGACGCACAGGCTCAGCGGCCATGGCTCACGGGCCCAGCCGCTCCGCGGCATGTGGGATCTTCCCGGACCGGGGCATGAACCTGTGTCCCCTGCATCGGCAGGCGGACTTTCAACCACTGCGCCACCAGGGAAGCCCAACCGTCAGTGATTTTAATATGACTATATAGGTCCTCACAGGAGGGAATTTCCTGAGTGGCAGATGTAGTGGGTAACTCTCATGAATTACTCAAGTGAAAACATACACTTGCACTATATACTCATAGGCATTGCCTTTCCTTTCTTCACTTTTTTTGGCATAATTTTTTTGATACAAACAATTCTAATTTTCATCAACAGAATTTGTCTACTTTTATTGTTTCTGCACATTAAAATTGGAAAATTGGTCTGCCTTTTCATTTTTTTGTACTAAAGTCATGTATTTGTTGATCTGGTCATAGCTCAGCTGCCTGATCTTTTTTCCAGTCACATTATTCCCAGGTCAGACCCCCAATTAATGGATATATATTGATTACAAACCCAGATGTAGCCCAGTTCCATGAGAACTGGAGGGATGTCTCTGTGCAAGCTTCCAGGCATCACATGCCAAAGGATTCAACTGAAATGACCCTCTGGGGCAAACTGGAGCAGTTGTGCAATCGTGTACAGCAATAATACTGAGAAGTCCAAAAGCAGAAAGTTAGATGTTTATCCCTTCAAATTAACTGGAAGGGTTTTGGAAAACCTAGCCTAGTTTCATGAGGTAGAAAAATGTCAGGCAAAGGGCTAATGCCATGGTATGGACTTTCTTTTTCCAGAAATGACTCATGGAATTGAACCACTTGCTGAATCATGAGCCCTGTGTGCTTGGATTGGACCCATCCATGTCTGCCCAGGCCTGGGACACATTAGATGATTTGGCCGGGTGCTTCTGAAGCATCTGTCCTTTCTTTCCTGACCTCCTTCCTCTCCAACAATTTCCTTCCCAATGTGCATCCTTCCCAACCTTCTTTAATATTTGCAATTACCACCACCCCCAACTGCTTTCTAAAGCATATTGTCTATATCATGGCATAAAGGAGAAGTATTTTTTTATTTTGTATATGTAATTTGAATGAAGAGATGGATGAAGTTCAAATTTGATAGAGCAGTGGATGGATTTCAGAGAAGCTTAGCCTAGAATGGTCTTTATGAGAACAGCTGCACTTGTTGGATGTGTCAGGCACTGTATTAGATGCTTTGCATCTACAGTTCTATTTAATCCTCCCCAGAACTCTTGGAGATATTCCTATTTTAGGGATGCTTTGCTTGGTTGCCTCTTTTACTTCATTCCAAGATACCTAAGGCAAAACATGACATTTGTCTTTGTACCCCTAAAACAGGAGGCTGAGGGCAGAATGATTTGAACAGGAGCTCTAGTGTCAGGTTGGCCAAGGCTCAAACCCGCACCCTGCTGCCCTCTGTGACCTAGAGCAAGGTACTTTGCTCCTTTATCTTTAATTGATTCATCTGTAAGATGGGTATAGACATTTTACAGGGTTAAATTTAAAGCTATATAGATGTTAAATGTTTAAAGCAATATTTGGTAATAGCAAAACATGTTTGGAAATAGAATATGGCTGAGTGGATGGGTGGATGGATAGATGGAAGAATGAATGAATGGAAGGATGGATAAATACAAATGACTCAAGAAGTGTGAGTAACCTGTTCAGGAATAATTCAGGTCTCTTTGCTTCTGTAGCTCTTTTCTCCTCTCTGTTCTGCTTTCCAAGGAAATCATAGTGTTCAAGTAAGCAGGTTTTTCTTTAAGTCCTTTTCCTTTACCTCTTTGACATCATAAACCTTTTGCCCCTATCAGCAGCAGCTGCACATAGGTACCAGCCTCCCAGGCCCTCATTACAGTCTAAGTTTGACCTCACTGGCACAGGCAAGATACACAAAGAAAGGTATTAAGAGAAGGAGCCAAGAGCAGGTAGAGGATCCACAACATAAAATGGACAGTGGTAGCCCTGGAGTCTTGTCCAGATTCTGGTACCAATTCTCTGTGACTCCTCTTCCTCTCTGAGCCTCATTTATAAAGTAAATAAAAGGACAGGATTAGAATAAATTCATTCAAGGAACATTTGCTGAGTGCTTCTTATGTACCAGGCTCTGTGCTAAATGCTATGGATAAAAGGAGGAACCATTCCCACTTCTGCCCTTGGAGTTCACAGGCTCTACAGAATCCCCAGCTTTTCTTCCAGCCACAGTGTTCAGTGACTTAGCTGTATTAACAGTTTGCACAAATTTGGTCCTAGATTGTATCGTAGGTTGTAGAGTAAATATGATTATCTTTGTAGTGAAGTTTGAGAACATCTGGTTCCCATTTCCAGTTTGTTAGGGAAGGTTTTATGGAGGAAGCAGCATTTCAGGGGGTCTTTAAACAAGGGAAAGGTTTTGTCCCAGGGCCCCGAAGCCCTGACTGTTGGCAGTGTTTTCAGGCATCTATTTGGGAGGCGTCTAAACCATAGTTTGTGAAAATATAAATCTTTGGCCACAATGGGGGTCAGTTATGTGTCATAGCTGATCATGAATATTGGCCAAAATCCAGTGCCCCAAAATAATTCCTATTGTCCTTATTTTGGGGCATTCCTGAAGTAAGCGTGTTGTACACTAATAAAGCAGTTCCCTAAGACAACTTTCAGATATGTTAATCTGTAATATTCTCTCATCCATGGGTTTGCTTATATATGTGTCCCTGGTCAGAGACAGCATCCTCCCTCTGTCTAGATATTTACCCATAAAATGTATTCCCTGCTTAATGACTTAGATCTTTGAAACACTGGGAGAAAAAGAAACAACATAAAAATTTTCCTGAAAAATAACAACTTTATTAGAAGAAAGTTATTTTGAGATTCTCATCCAGATGATCTAACATTATCTAGCATTATCATTCACAAAGTTGTCTTTAGGTTGTTAAAAAGAGAGAGAACAAACAAATACAACAATTTAGTTCATAAAAGATGCAGTTAAAGTTCAAAGAGGGAAATCTCATTACTTGTATATTTAGACAACCTAAAATACAGTGAAGCTCATAAGAATTCAGGATTTCCAAATCTCAGATGCAAGTAATAATGATTCAATAAAAAGAGGAAAAGTTTTGTCTAAAAGCAAAGTGTCATTTATGTAGCATTCTCAAGGACTGAGTGATGACACTTTACCAAGACAGTCAAATGCAAAGCAAGGGAGAAATGTCACTTGGAAGGTTTACTACTTCTTTATTATTCTTATTCTCTACTGCTACTTTCTTTTTTTTATAAATTTATTTTATTTATTTATTTTTGGCTGTTCTGGGTCTTTGTTGGTGCACATGGGCTTCCTCTAGTTGGGGCGAGCCAGGGCTACTCTTCGTTGAGGTGCACGGGCTTCTCACTGCAGTGGCTTCTCTTGTTGCAGGGCACGGGCTCTAGGTGCGCGGGCTTCGGTAGTTGTGGCACTCAGGCTCTAACTAACTCAGTAGTTGTGGCTCGCGGGCTCTAGAGTGCAGGCTCAGTAGTTGTGGCACACGGGCTTAGCTGCTCCGTGGCATGTGGGATCTTCCTGGGCCAGGGCTCGAACCCATGTCCCCTGCATTGGCAGGTGGATTCTTAACCACTGTGCCACCAGGGAAGTCCCTCCACTGCTACTTTCTTAATGCTTTAAATTATTCAAGGTTCAGGCATCTTGCAAAAATATTGAAAAATGCCAGTACAAAATGGGAATCTAAACAATGGTTGGTGTTCTTAATTTGTCTAGATTTTAAAAAGGAAAGCAGTTCATCTGAGTAGTATCATAAAAGACAGGTAATTCATATTGCTTACATTGAAAGAATCAACTCCTCAATTAAAAATAATAGCACCTGCTTTTTCTAAATATCTTGTTATGAAGAATATCCAAAATACTGATAATCAAATATAATATGTTTAACCCAGAATATAAAAACTTTATTCTGATAGCATTTCCATGTCAAAGTGTTACCATGGTTTGTTTAAAGGACTTTTTGATCTTTATGCAAAAAGGGATTTTTAAAATAGGATTACTGTTATATATTTGTTTGTTTGTATTTATTTTTAAGGCATTAATATTCATTGCTACCATATGTTACTGGGTGGTTTTATTTATTAATTAATTAATTTATTTTTGCTGTGTTGGGTCTTCGTTTCTGTGCGAGGGCTTTCTCTAGTTGTGGCAAGCAGGGGCCACTCTTCATTGCGGTGCACAGGCCTCTCACTATTGCGGCCTCTCTTGTTGCGGAGCACAGACGCGCAGGCTCAGTAGTTGTGGCTCACGGGCCTAGTTGCTCCGCGGCATGTGGGATCCTCCCAGACCAGGGCTCGAACCCGTGTCCTCTGCATTAGCAGGCAAACTTTGAACCACTGCGCCACCAGGGAAGCCCCTGGGTGGTTTTATTTATAAAATGTTTTCTGTAAGTGAGAATTTATGGGATGTTCTTATTATTAAAATTTTCAATCATACAGAAAAGAGACAAATTTTTAAAAAAACACTTAATCAAACACACACACACACACACACACACACACACACACACAGAGAGAGAGAGAGAGCCAATAGTGATTTAGGAATCGTTTGGTTTTATCACCGAAGCAAGCTATTCTTGCTTTCCCTTCTCATTTCACAATGACTTCTTTGATTATTGAGAAAATGAATTTTTAAATGTGCCTGTGTATGTAAATCCTCTCATTTACAACTAGCCACTATTGAAACAGCCAGCAAATTTCATGATCATCACTAAAGGCTGTGGCAGTCTAAGTAATGTGAGAGTAAAATTCACAGCTAGAGTCAGATAATGTTAACATTAGCCAAGCAGACAATGTTGATACTGTGCTCCCTCTTCAGGCATAAAATGCACCAATAGGGTTTAGTTTCCATGTCTCAGTGGGTCTCACCTGTGTTCTACCCCTGAAGTGTGTCTATATGTGTCTCCAGAGAAAAGGTCCTTCTGCATATACCCAGTACAAAAAGTTAAAACAGATCATTGAGTATGGTTCTTACTATATTCTTGCCCTGATACTTCTGTTCAGTATTGAGGATAAGGGATGTTGTAATGGTAGAAGGAGAGGGAGATTTGGGGGAGGGGAAGTAGGCAGGCATTGAAAAGGAGTAGATACAGAGCACTGTTTTTGATCTGGGAATAGTTGGGAAGCTCCAGGGATCTTTTCTGTGTCTTTTCTGTGTGTGTGACCAGGGGGTGGGGGTGAGGGTGGGGGTGATCTCTATGTAGCCACATACTCTGCGCATGCCCTCTTTTCTTGATCTGTGTTTCCCTACTGTTCTCCTTAGTGCTGTCTCACCAAGTAATTTGTACAGAGTGTTATTCTGATGACTTTCTACTCTCCAGCTCTCCCCTCACCATGGAGTGTGGAAACTGGAGAATATGGGTGTTATCTGTCCCACCCACATTGCCCCTCATCATGTGTTAGCCAGAGAATGGCCCCTGGGGGATTCCAAGGTCATTTGTAAACTTGAGCTCATGTAGAAAGGAGAGAATGCCAAGGTTTTGGCTTCCCTTCTGTTAAATCTGTGTTTGAGAAAGTAGGTGTGAAGGAACCCCCCTTTTCCTGCATGCCCTCATCACATTCTCAGATCCTGAATGCTTTAAAGAAACAGTGGTTCTCCTTTCAAAATGTTTCATCTGATATTTAAAGATGTACACAGCTGCATCTTTCCACCAAAGGTTATTGACAGAAGGAATAGTTGATATCGTCTATCTGTGTTTCAGTTCAGTGGGGAACTTAGTGACATTGGTTACAGTTAAAATACATTTTTATTGGTAAGGCCCATACTCTGGAAATGGCTTATCACCCAGGACCTTGTGTCTGCAATTCACCCTGCTTGCCTCTAGATGGTGGTAGTGTCTTTTCCTGGAGTGCAATTTAGTGTTCATACCAGGTGTTGGAAGGAAGACAGAAGAAATGCAGCTGTGTACTCACAAATTACATAAACATATATAAAATATTTATGTATTATGTAATATATTTATATGATGTACTCTATTAATGCAGTCAATATGCTGATCAACTTTAATAAGAAAAGAAAAACATACAAACATAGGAGGAGCAAAGTATAGAAGAAATATGATATTTGCAGAGAGTTAGTGAGTTGGCCTTTGTTCTTGGCTTAGAGCCATTCTCTTCCTAAGCTGAGTTCCCCATTTGTGCACAACCTTCTCATTGAGTCCCAGCCTCCAGGGCTGAGCACATCTGGCAGGAGGCTCTGCTGAAAACCACCTGGCAGCCCTCAAACGGGCTTCCAAGCCTGCTGCCCTTAACTCGCTCAGATCCCTCCTCAGGGCCAGGAGTCCTGCTTGCCTCCTTTCTCTGGGGCTTTGCACTCACCACCAGGGGCCTCCAGCTATAGAATAAACAGAGCATTCTGCCACTGGCGCTGGCAAACTTCCTCTGATTGGAGTTGTGAAAGAAGGCAACATAGTAGATGTCCTCCAAAAGTCACAAATCCAATCCATGTTCATTTGGGCAAAGAGAAAAAACTTATTGCCTCAACTAACCCAACAGAAGAAAGCATGGATGGGGTTGATCTTAGGGACGAAGGCATTCAGGACTGGTACCTTCCCTCCCTCTCCCTGTTCCTCCCTCCTTCTGCTTTTCCCTCATCACACACACACACACACACACACACACTCTCTCTCTCTCTCTCTCTCTCTCTCTCACTCTCTCATCTCTCCTCATCTCTCTGGGTTGACTTTATTTTCTCAATTGCGTCTCTATGAGGAGGGGACATAGCTGTCAGGCTTACATTCCTAAAACCACACACAAAAGAGTGTAGAGAGTTTTTCCTATTTGCTCCAGATGGAAAAAAGGAAAAACCCCCAAATAGCCCATTTTGAATCATGTGTCTAATTAATAAACCAATCATGGTGACCTGGGCAGAGTTTGTGTGTATTTTTGTGTGTATGTGTATATGTGTGTGTGTGTGTGTGTGTGTGTGTGTGTGTGTGTAGTGCTGTGGTTGGCACAGCCTGGGTTGGATACCCAGCCACACGTGCAGGGTGGGAGAGGTTAACTGTCAAGAAAACCTTGTGAATGGAAGGGGTGAAGAAGATTTCCCTAAAGGAAGGGGTTGATATTTGCAAAAGAAGGAAAAGAAAAGTGCCGGGCAATTTTTTTAAAAGGTCTCCCCTGCATTGTTCCATTTGTAAATATTTTTAAGTATAAAGTAAGTGATGAAATTGCTGTGCGGCAGGGAACTTGTTCCTAGTGTTGTTAAACTGGTTTTCAGAAAGCTTCTGAATTTGTCCTATAAACCCTGAAAGATATCTGTAAATGCTGGACATTTTTATTTTAGTTAAGGCTGGTCATAAAGAAGACAGCCTTCTGCTCACGTGTAGAGAGACAGTGTACCCGCCCCAGCCAGCTCTTCCCCATTTGCCTCATTAGCTTTCCTGTCCCCACTAAGACCTATGTCTTATTCCTGGTTATCTTCCCAGCACATGGCATGGAACTTGGCACATAGCTGATGCTCAAGGAATGTTTATCAAGGGAATCAATGAATAATAATGACTAGACCTGCAACAAAATTGATAGAACACAAATCTGGTTCTGTTATCCTATCTGGGGCCACACCCTAGAGCGGCGCCTGCATCGAGCTAGTGCCATTGGTGGGAAACTAATCAAGCATTAGGAGGAGAGGCCTGGCATCACTGCATGTACCTCACAAATGCATATTCATATGAGCCCATATGCATGATTAACTTGGGAAGCTGACAGGAAGCAGTCAATCTGTTGAGCAAGTTTGTGTTTTATAAACCAGATGTTTGGTATTATTATTCATTTCCTTTGATACCAGAATGGTCTCCATTATGTAGCATAGGAAATGAAGGATATGGAATAATATACACTTATTATACAACAGAACACCACAACCAAGCATTTCAGAGGCCTGTTCAAAGCCTGGGCAAGTATAATTGAATGGCAGTTCATTTTAGGATTCCCACTTGGACTCAAGTTAATGGGATTTTGCCTAGATGGACCATCGTGACCCCCAGTCTCCCACTCCTACCCTTGGAAAATGAATGTTGACTCTATGTCTGCGTTTTTCTTGGAAGCCGTGTCTATGAATCATAAGCAGTGCTCTTGCCTCAGTGTCTACTACAGGTTAGGGAGCCACAGGAAAGCAGGGACCCCCTAGTGTAGTGCGGGGACAGAGGGTGTCTGGCTGTGGTTTGCTGCATAACTCCTGCTTGGTGGTCTTAAAAAAAAAACCAAAACCTTTTGCCACCAGCTGCTATTTCCTATGGCAGGAGTACAGAATGCCTTTCAATCGTAAAGTGCTTACCGTGCAAATTAACTTTCAATTTGATATTCACTCTCCACAAAATGTTTAAGATTCACAGGACCCAGACCCAGTGGAAAGTGGGAAAGATGGAGCTGGCGGGTGCAGAAGAGCATCTTCATGTTGTGCAAGTGATATTTCCGGAGTGCTGCCAGCCCTCATGGCCATACTGATGAGCTGGTATAACATCAGAAAGGCTACAGGTTAGGGTTCTGGCCAAGCCAGTACAAATCTGGGGCAGAATTGTCCCTGCAAGAGGGACATGTGAGCTCATAACAGTGGCTAGACTGAGATCACTGCATTTCCCTTGTTTACCTGGGGCTGGTTTAAAATGAGTGGTTTCTGTACAAATGTAATATTATGGGTTTTTTGAAAATTTTAAGTAACGCAGTAATTATATTTGGAATTAGCCCCTGAGTGAAGTTGTTACTATTTTCTGGCCTTAATATTTGGAAGTTAGTTTCCCGTGATCTTATATTTCTGCCAGGACAAGTACCAGTGACTTATAACTGATTTTTACTGTTTGCAGGAAAAAAGCTTCATTTCTCATTATTATCAATGGTATGTTTTGATTTTATCCGTGATACATGTTGGCATTGCTTGAAATTTTGATTTGAGTTGCAAAGTGGAAGTTGCCCAGGGTTATGGATCAGCTCAACTCAGTTTTCTTTGTAGCATTAAGGATTAATCAAGGAGTCAGAATATGGGAAGATTTCTGATTCTGAGGGAGATGTTTATTGTGGGTTGGTTCTGCCTTTGAAAATGGCCTTGCATGCCCCCATTGATGGCCATAGTATACTTTAAGTATTTTTAGCAAGGTGTTGGAACCATGGTTTCACAAACTGTTATATACCAGTTGGTTTGGTTCCTGGCAACAATAACTGTTAGCATTATCTCATAGTTAATATTATTTGGTTCTTAATATGATACATCAAGTTTGTTTATTTATACTAACACCAAAGTTAGGCTGTCCCAAATAATAGATTACATGATTACAATGTGTATTACTCAGGATTCTCCAGAGAAAGAGAACCATATGAGATATATATGTAATTTTTTTCTTAAGTGTAAGGTAAGTATACACACACCCACACACATACACACACACAGAAGGAGGGAGGGAGAGAGGGAGGGAGGGAGAGAGAGAGAGATTTATTTTAAGCAATTGCCTCACATGAATGTGGGGGGCTGATGCATCTGAAAAACTGTAAGGCAGGTTGGTAGGATGGCAATTCCAGCAGGATGGGATTTTACAGTCTTGGGTCTGAAGGCAGTCTGGAAGCAGAATTTCTTCTTCCTTGGGGAACCTTTTTTTCTCTTAAGGCCTTGAACTGATTGGGTAAAACACACCCAGATTATGTAGGATAATCTGCTTTATCAAAGTCTAC
Organism: Leucopleurus acutus; assembly: GCF_964270905.1. Classification (NCBI taxonomy): domain Eukaryota; kingdom Metazoa; phylum Chordata; class Mammalia; order Artiodactyla; family Delphinidae; genus Leucopleurus; species Leucopleurus acutus. Next base: position 34,718,992 of record NC_139153.1, on the reverse strand, counting down.
TTAATTTTTATTGAAATATAGTTGCCATGTAACATTATCTTAGTTTCAGATGTGCTACATAGTGATTTGCAAATATTATGAAATGATCATCACTATGTCTAGTAACCTTCTGTCCCTGTACAAATTATTATGTTACTGACCATATTCCTTATGTTGTGTATTATATCCCCGTGGCTTATTTATTTTATAGCTGGAGGTTTGTATCTCTTCAGCCCCTTCACCTATTTCGCTCCCACCTGCCCCCGCTCTGGCAACCATCTGTTTGTTCTGTTTCTGTGAGTCTGTTTTTATTTTATTTTGTTTGTTTGTTTTGTTTTTTAGACTCTACATATAAGTGAGATCATACTTATAAGTGAGATCATTTGTCTTTCTCTGACTTATTTCACTTAATATAATACTCTCTAGATCCATCCATGTTGTCACAAATGGAAAGATTTTTTTATGGCTGACTAATATTCCATTGTGTGTATATATCACATCTTCTTTATCCATTCATCTGTCAATGGACAATTAGTTCGCTTCCATATCTTGGCTATTGTAAATAACATTGCAATGAACATTGGTGTGCATATCTCTTTTCGAATTAGTATTTTATTTTCTTCCGATAATTACCCAGAAGTGAAATTGCTAGATCATATGGCAGTTCTATTTTTATTTATTTATTTATTTATTGGCTGTGCTACGTGGCTTGTGGGATCTTAGTTCCCAGATCAGGGACTGTACCTGAGCCCTCAGCAGTGAAAGCATGGAGTCCTAATCATTGGACCGCTAGGGAATTCCCGGCAGTTCTATTTTTAATTTTTTGATGAGCCTCCATACTGTTTTTCACAGTGGCTGCACCAATTTACAATCCCAACAGTGCACAAGGATTTCCTTTTCTTTACATCCTCACCAACACTTGTTATTTGTTATCTTTTTGATAATAACCATTCACTGACAGGGATGAGGTGATATATCATTGTGGTTTTGATTTACATTTCTGTAATAGCGATGCTGAGCATCTTTTCATATGCCTGTTGTCCATCTGTTTGTCTAATTTGGGAAAACGTCTATTCAGGTCCTGTGCCCATTCTTCAGTCTGGTTGTTTGTTTATTTGATGTTGAGTGTATGTGTTATTTGTATATTTTGGAAAATAACGCCTTATCGGATATATAATTTGCAAGTATCTCCTTCCATTCAGTAGGCTGCCTTTTCTTTTTTGTTGATAGCTTTTTTTTGCTCTGCAAAAGCTTTTTAGTTTGATGAGTCCCATTTGTTTATTTTTGCTTTTGTTTTTCTTGCCTGAGGAAACACATCCAAAAAAATTGCTAAGACCAATGTCAAAAACCATACTGCCTGTTTTTTTTCTAGGAGTTTTATGATTTCAGGTCTTACATTTAAGTCTTTAACTCATTTTTAGTCTACTTTTGTATATGATGTGAGACTGTCCAGTTTGATTCTTTTGCATGTAGCTGTCCAGTTTCCCTAATACCATTTATTGAAAAGGCTGTCTTTTCCCCATTGTATATTCTTGCCTCCTTTGTCATAGATTAATTGCCCATATAATTATTCATATAATGAACCCATATAAGTGTGGGTTCATTTCTGGGCTCTCTATTCTGTTCCATTGATCTATGTGTCTTTTTTTGTGTGCCAGTACCGTAATGTTTTCATGACTGTACCTTTTGTAGTATAGTTTGAAATGAGGGAGCATGATCCCTCCAGCTCTATCCCTGCATGTGGCTCTCTGCAGAGCCCCAAGGTGGTACCAGCCCACTGTTGGGTGGGGCTGGGTCCCTGTTGCTCTAGGCTAGAGGGAGGATTCCAAAATGGGGCTTGCCAGTGCCAGTGTTGTTGTGGAACAAGCTCCTGAAACTGGTTGCTGCCAGCATCTCTATCTGCAGGGGGAGTCCCAATTGCCTCCTGCCTCTCCGGGAAGCTCTCCAAGGTCAGCAAATGGGTCTGACCTAGGCTTCTTTTTTGTTGTTGTTGTTTTTTTGTTTTTTTGTGTTTTTTTTTGCTGTACGCGGGCCTCTCACTGTTGTGGCCTCTCCTGTTGTGGAGCACAGGCTCCGGACGCACAGGCTCATCGGCCATGGCTCACGGGCCCAGCCGCTCCGCGGCATGTGGGATCTTCCCGGACCGGGGCACGAACCCGTGTCCCCTGCATCGGCAGGCGGACTCTCAACCACTGCGCCACCAGGGAAGCCCTGACCTAGGCTTCTTTTAAACTACTGCCTCTGTGCTGGGACTTGGAAAGTGTGAGATTTTGCAAGCACTCTTTAGGAGCAGAGCCTCCATGTCCTGTCACTCTATGGCTCCCCTAAACATAAGCCCTGCTGGTTTTCAAAACCAGACGTTCTGGGGTCTTGTCTTCCCAGTGTAGGATCCCTGGGATGAGGAGCCTGATGTGGAGCTCAGACCACTCGCTCCTTGGGGAGGGCCTCTACGATTGTGATATTCCTCCTGTTTGTAGGTTGCTGACCCGGAGGTATGGGTCTTGACTTTACCACGTCTCCGCCCTTCCTATCCATCTCGTTGTGGTTCCTTCTTTATGTCTATCGTTGTGGAAAATCTTTTCTGCTATCTTCAGTTTGTTCTCATAGATAGTTGCTGTGTAAGTAGTTGTAATTTTGGTGTGTCCTTTGGAGGAGGTGAGCTCTGGGTCTTCCTACTCCACCATTTTGGCCATCTCTAAAACCAACTGATTTAAATGTTAATCGCATCTAAAAAATACATTCACAACAACATCTAGACTGGTGTTTGGTCAAACAACTGGCACCGTTGCCTAACCAAGTTGCCACATAAAATTAACCATCACATCATGAATTCCCAGTCCTTGAGGGATCTTGAGATTCTTGTGTTGTTTTGCTTGTCATGGAGGAATATAGGCCTATCTTGATATAGAGGTAAAACTAATAAGAACATGGCCTCCTCTATCCCTGTTAGGAGTTTTCCCAAAGCATATAAGTTTCTCTTTAACTATCATGGTTATTGATGGTGGAAAGCATTGCCTTTTAACAGTGCTTCTTGGATTTTAATATGCATACTAACTATTGAAATGAAGATTCAGATTCAGAGAATCTAGAGAGGACTTGGGATTATGCATTTCTAGGGCACTCAGGTGCCAGAGGTACTGCCATTCTGTGTACCACATTACAAGTAATGAGGTCCTATTGCTCAAATAACCTATTGGAAGGACAAGACTGGTAGAAGATTGACTGAGTTTAACGACCTTTTCTCAGGAGGCCAGTCAGTCTGTGGGGACCTCAGTCTATGGGGACCTCTAAATTTTAGGATCTTCTCTTTATAGTGCCTTTTCCCAAGAAGACCGAGGGAGCAACACCTCCTTTTTCTATGGAATTAAAGTGACAGAGAAGTGCCCAAACATCAGAAAACACTCTAGACTGAAGATAGTGGATTCTTATTCACAGATTGCTTCATTTGAAGCTTGAATGGGCTGTGAAACCAGGAAGTAAACCTCTCCCACCAGACTTGCCAATTTTGGTCTCTATCCGCAGTGCCACATGCCTTGATCTTACTGGAGACTCTGCTACTTGCTAGCCATGTGACCTTGAAGGCAGGGAAAGGAAACTAGCATCTTTTGAGCACCTGCAGATGCCAGGTACCTTGCTGGGCAGTTTCACATTTTATCTTCATGGCAACACTGTTGGGGAATACTTGGCATTATTTCATATGAGGACATGAAGGCTTAGATAATGCAGTTAATAAAGATTCAAAGCTGAGAATTAGAACGAGGTTTGTCTTGGACCAAAGCCTACTGTGGTCCAGGACTCAGTTTCCCCATTTGTTAATGGGGCAGAGTAGGGGTTCCTGCCTTTCTCCTAACACTGTTGTGAAGGACGGTTGAGATGGTGGTCTCAGTGCATTTGTATGCAATTCAGTGAGTTACAGAAGTGTATTATGTGCCAAATTTCAAGAGTTCTTCTTCCGGGAGGGATGTTCAGCTTCTTACCAGTGATTTAAAGATGAGCTGTTCAAATTATTTTTTTATTTTGTTTTTATTTTGTTTGTTTTCCATCTGGGACTGACATACAGAGATACGCAGAAGTTCAAAAAGGCCATGACTCAGCTACCTTGGGGAGAATAAATGCTTCCAGATTCCATTGTTTCCAGCAGGGGCAACTCATAAAACCCCTTATGCTCATGCTTTCTGATCCTCAATTTCCAGATTAAGGAGAAGCATTAATATTGCACATATTGAACATAAAAGTCTGCAAAGTAAAACAGTAAAATCAGTCTGTAGTAATAAAATAAAATGAATCACTGAGATCCAAACAGGGCTTTATTTGAACTCAAATAGCTGAATGCAGTAAACAGATCAGCTGGAGTGACTGATGGTAACTGACGTTGTTTCCCCTGCTGGGGAGGAGGGGCTGGGATCTTCAACTACACGTCAGGGTGGAGGAATGTTGCACTCCCACCTATGCCATAAAGGCTCGAGTGGACCCTGGTCCATTCCCAACAGCCCCTGGTCAGGAAAGGAAGAGATAGTCAAAGGGTATGGCCTCCAGCACTATTTATCCCAGATCTTTCTCAGGTAACTGGCTTTTCTGTCTCCATCCAGCTTGCCAATGGTCAGGGCCCCGTCCTGATGACCACGGTCGCCATGCCTGTGTTTAGTAAGCAGAACGAAACTGTGAGTACAGTGACTGGATTTCCTACTTGTTGCTAGGACGGTTGTTATCTCAGACCCCCTCTGACTCAAGCTTTGGTGCCCTTTATTTAGTCAGTTAATTTAAGGATGGAGGGTGTATAATTTTTCCTCACTTTTAATCCTGCTGGTAGCATCATGAAATCAAGAATAGATGAGAGATGAGACTTCCCTGGTGGTCCAGTGGTTAGGACTTTGTGCTCCCAATGCAGGGGCCCCAGGTTTGATCCCTGATCAGGGAACTAGATCCTGCATGCCGCAACTAAGAGACGGCACAGCAAAAAAAAAAAAGAAGAGAGGAATTCAAGCAGGCATCATTTTACAGTTTGTAGCACTTTTCCAAAATTTAAGTGTTTAAATGACCAGAGGAAGGAAACCCCCAGAAAGAATCCTTGATTGTAGTGGGTTAACCTCTCTCTGATTTACAGGTACCAGCCTTGAATTAGATTCCCAGGGCTGTGGCAACAAAGTGCCCCAAACAGGATGGCTTACAACAATAGAAATGTATTCTCACAATTCCAGAGGCTAAAAGTCCAAAATCAAGGAGTCAGTTCTAGGGAAGACTCCTTCCTTTCCTCTTCCAGTGGCCCCAGGAGTTCCTTGGTTTGTGGCAGCATAATTCCAATCTCTGCCTCTGTCTTCACATGGCCTTCTTCTCTCCTTATCTCTCTGTCCTCTCTTCTTCCTCTAACGACACAAATCATTGGATATAAGCCCCATCCTACATCCAGGATGATTTTGCCTTGAGATCCTTAATTAATTACGTCTACAAAGACCCTATTTCCAAATAAGATCGCAGCCTGAGGTTCTGGGGACACTTGAATTGGGGGGAAACAACAGACAACAGCGACGAGTATTTTCTTCTAGAAGCCCCTTTCTGACATTAGAAAGTTTAGTACACCACATTGACCTTGGGACCTGGGACCCTGGAGGCCTATTCCTTCCCCTTAGTCCTTGATTCCAGCTTGCTGCTAAAGATGTGTTAGGGTTATTGCATCTTTCTCTGGCTATTTAGTCTCTCTCTCTCTCTCTCTTGTGGGCACCAGATGGCAGTGTAAATTGAGAAAGTGGTTAACATGTAAAGTGTTTCCTATAAAAAGTTTCCATAAGAGAAACTGATTAATGATCATAAGTCCTTAGCTTCTTGATTTTCAGGAGAGAGAAGAAAATGGTTTTTAGGGTGTCTTGGTATGGGCGTGTGTTGAGGGATATATAGTAGGTAATGTTTGGCCTGAGAAGCTACCATTCTTGCCTAGGAATATTTTGGGCAGCGGATGGGGAATAGAAGAGGTTCCCTCATAGAGATCCAGGTTAATCTTCAATCTCTCTCAGTTTGAAGAAGGCACCAGACAGTGATCTATGGTGTGTGGCTTTTCAGGAGGTTCTATTTCTTCTACCAAATTAACATACTATTGTTGGTATTGTTTAATGTTTCTTTTCAACAGAGATCGAAAGGCATTCTTCTGGGTGTGGTCGGCACAGATGTCCCCGTGAAAGAACTTCTGAAGACCATCCCCAAATACAAGGTAATGCATCACATAATTAATAGTCAAGGGCCAAATGCACAAGATAATTTCACAACCTGCCGTAGTGACAAGGAAAACATGAAGGAAGGAGGCCCTTCTACTTTCTTTCTAGAGGGCTCTGTTTTGTTTTGTTTTGTTTTGTTTTGTTAGAATAATAATAGTCCATGCAGGTCTGATTAGGTCTACGTGTGCCTATCCAGGTTTGTGTGAGTCTGTGGAAATCTACACAAGTCTGTGCAGTTCTCCACAGGTCTTACACCTCTGATGGTTTTCTAAGCCAATCTTGATTCACGCCAATCTGAGGACCCTCTAAAATCTGTTACTTCTTAACAGGAACCCAATGAGGCACAAAGAAAAGTGGTCTCTGACTCTCGACTACGTATTCCCTTTATCCTGGAAGGTGATGGGGTACAAATTAATATTCCTTTCCTAAAGCTGCATTAAACCTATGGCACTAAGGGAATTGTAAGTTTGTTTTAAATTCTGGGGATAGTTGAGAGGGTGGAGTAGGTAATTTTGGAACAAAGAGATTAGGGCAGGCCTTGGTAGGCCACTGCCTTGGGAGTTTAGAACAACATGGAAAAGAAACACTAGATGGAAAGGGCTCAGAAAAGGGTGTGGCGGGGGGTGGATATGCTAGAACCAGCTCTGCGTGTGAGGCCAGCCCTACCTCGAGAGAGAGGGTCATGCTTTCCCCCTTACCTGGCTATATTCCCAGCACTCTGTTCCCAGAACTACTCTTTGGTTTATTTAGTTCTTCCACATCTGGGGACAGAGAGACTCTAATGGGTCATCCCAGTGCCACCCGCAGCCCAACCTCTTTCCATGAGAACAAGCGTCCCAAGCTCCATGTGATTTCCCAGAGGTCCACAGACTGGATCTGCCCTCTCTGGGGCAGGCAGGCACACACAGTGACAGACTGCACTGCCACCTAGGCTGGGTGCAGGAGGTGGCAAGTTGCTATGAAGGGGACACGGTGGCAGTAACCATTTTGTGGCCCATAGGGATGATATTACTTGGTATTTATGTTCTTTGGCTGCTGTGGTTAAATAAGCACTTTAACAAAATCAGAGCAACGGACAGGCCAGGAGCCTGGTTTCCATCCAAGTCAGGTTCAGGCTCTACTACCTTTAGAGCAGTGTTGTTCCAGCTTCAACCTTTTGCTTCCCACTATCGTAACACATTGTCTTTTCTTTGTACTACCTGCAGAATTACTGAACAGATATTTTTAAATTTCATTTGACTGGCACTTTTTCTTAATTATCTCTTCTAACCTCAGCCTGAACAGCCACATGTGAAGTCGTAAATTGAGATATGGTCATTATATTTTTCTGATACATAGGTTAGCCAGGGGAGTAACATACAGGTTTTCCTTTTAAGAAGATGGCCCAGAGAGTCCTTGAACCCCATGCAGAAAACTCTCACCTGTTCCCTAGTGGGGGCTCCCCAGAAAAGCAAATCAAGGGGTGAGAAGAGGAAGGTCCCCTTAAGCCCTATCCCAGTGCTGTGGAACTGCCCAAGAGCCGTTTCTGTGTATGCATGCGTGGGAGTGCAGGGGGGCAGGAAGCAGCCCCTGCTCCTTGTCCTGGGAGGAGTTCATGGACTGACATGGTTCCCCTGGCTGCACAAGGGTTGAGACCATACCGTCCCCTCTTCCCCCAGCATGAAGCAGACCAGCTCGCCCATCTCCATCTCTGGCCCACTCACAGACTGACGAGGGTTCTTTCCGTTCCCATCTGGAGGGAGGCAAGCTCCTTTGGGCTGGGAATCTGAGATTCTTGGCTAACTGGCAGCGCCCCCTCCCTTACCACCTCATTCCCTGATGTGCTGAGCCTGCCTCACCACCATTGTGAGAGGCCCTTCTTCCTGGGCCTTGGCAGGAAGAGGCAATGGTTAGTGCTCTGGAAGAAGATACATTTGGAGTTCAGCTCCATCACTGAGGAGCTGGGTATGGACAACTCTCTCAAATCCTTAGTTCCTCTCTGTCCAATGGTGATAACAATAGAACCTGCTTGTAGATTTGTGTGAAGAATTGACCACTGTCATCAGTCAGGAGCAATGGTAACACACTGGTCAAGAGGACAGGTTTGACCCCCAGCCCCTGGTACCTGCAGCCCTCTTCCACAGGGAGTACTGCTTGCAGAGAGCTATTGACACCTTTCCTACCCCAGATTCTGACACCTGTGGCTTCACATCCACCGATCCTTTGCTAACCCAGAATGCCCAACAGAACGATGGGTTAACTGAACAATGGACTAGGCAACCACATGCTGGGATTCTCAGCCACCTTTGAAAATGGGGTTTTCAAAGAATTTTGAAAGACACGGGGAAAGGCTTACTATACAAGGTCATGTGTGTTAGGCAAGATTCTTAAGTTTGACGACAAGGATAGGTCCACCTTTTTGACAGAAGGCCAGGATAAGAGCAAGAGAACAGATCACCAGGCATCACAGCAAACCCTTATCCAAGCAAGTCAGCTAAATGGATAACTGCAGCCAAAATGAACAGGTCACCCCTCAGAGGGTTGGACGCAAAGTGACAGGTGCAGAAAACACCTGTTTAAAAAAGCACCATTTTGTGGTACAAAATGGGATGTCTCAAGGTATAATATTAGCAGATAACATTTGCCCAGTACTCCGTGCTGTGCAACGAACATTACCCCCATCATGTTGTGAAACCTTCCTCAGGTAAGTGCAGTGTTGTTGTATCCATTCTACTCATAAGGAAACTCAGGTTTGCAGGGCTTATGTTCACAGAGCTCAAGGCTACATAAGTAGGAAGTGGTGAGTGTGATTTGAGCCTAGACCCACATTCTTAGAGCAGATCTAAGCCATTCACATACTACTTCATATACTCTCTGTACCATTATTTACTTAATACTTCACTTGTAAATCAGCCTGAAACTTTCTTCACTTAACTAAATTTTGATAGGAAACACATCATTTCTAAAAAGAAAAGCCAGTGTCAATTTGCATTATAGAAGATAATTGTAAAAAAAATTATAAAAACAAAATAGTTCTGAACTTGAATTCTGTTCTCTTTTTTTCTTTTAAGTTAGTATTAAAGGCAAATGTTAAAGATATACTAATGGAAAGTTTATTTTTGATATAATTGGAAGGATGGAAGAAATTTTTAAAAGGGCTGCCTCTTACTAGAGGTTCTGGCTATAAAGTTTAACACAGGCCCTATATGCCACCTGAAATCATCTCGCTCTACACTGTTTTTCCTAAGAAAGCAAAATAGGCCATGGGAAGATGATGGAGGACTGAGGAGTGAAGACCATAGGGGATTGTTCAGACTTGGGGTATGTATCCCTGCCTCCTAGGGCTCCCCTTAGCCCTGGACATCAGCGCTATCACCACCCTCCATAAGCCCATGCTGCACCCTCACCTGTTGGCCCAACCTTCTCAGAGAACCCAAAAGGTTAAGTTCTTCCCAGCGCTTCCTAGCTGGTCCTTAGCACATGCTCCACTCCTAGAAGAGGAAACTTCTTTAAACAAGCAAGGCATGTCTCTTCCCATATGCCAATTCCATTTAGGTGATCAAATTAGAAAGCCACCTTCATGATAAGAGGAAATGAACTCTAATCTAAAATCAGGTGTCCAGGCTCACAAAAGGCGGCCTCCTTAACAAAAGAACTTTCCTGATTGGGTTTACTGAGATGACAAAAGTCTTTCTTCCTACTGTCACCCTGGAGCCCTGACAACCAGATTCATTCAACAACAAGGCTTTTACAGTTGAAGTTAAGTTTCCAGAGCATGATAGGACATGTGGTTGATCCAAACTCACATAAGCACATGTTGGAAACTGTATAGCTCCCCGGAGATGGAAACTCAGGGTATTTGAGGCCCCTAAAGATAGTGGACTTTACTTTTATTGATATCCCCAGACTTAGGTACCCAGAATTGCTGGCTTACTGTTTAAGGAAGGGCATCCCACCTTCCTTAACACTCTTAATCCTCTTGCACCATATAAGAAGATGTAGAAGCCCATATATAGGGCCACTATTTAATATATGCCCAGTAAATCAAGAAAGTGTGAACATACAGGAACTGATAACAATTACCCTGTGAGTCTGTTTCTCAGAGCTTCCTCTACTAGGCAATGTACTAAGCTCTTTATAGCATTATCTCACTTAATAATAGGTAGACACTGCTATTACCCTTGGCTAAAGAAACAGAGGCTCAGAAAGTTTAAATATCTCACCAAGTCTCACAACTAGCAATCCAGACTTTTAGCCTTTATTACCCTAGAGCCATTAGGAACAATAAAGGACAATAATAGTAATAGTTTAAATAATAGTTAAAATATTAAAAATAATATTAATGGCTAAAATAATACAATAAAACATTGATTGAACTTTTTACTGTGTGTTTGGTATGGTAAAAGTGCTTTATATCCACTATTCCCACTGAATCCTTATTACACTCCCATGAAGTGGGTACCACTTGACCCCGTTTTTAGATGAGGATACGTGAAATAACTTTCTCAGTATAACTCAGCTAATAAAAGATAAATGAAACAAAGTATAATAAGGGGATAGAGGAAGATCAGCTACAGAAAATTAACCAGCAGTGTCTGAAATACAGGCACTTCTGTTTTAGGCTTTTCCTAAGGTCTGGGAACGAGAGACCCACGTATGACATACCTTAATCTAAGTTATCCTTCCTCTGGTTCCCACAAGAGCCTTGGGGAAAAGGTGTGCATGGCAGGCAGAGTGAGCCATCTAGGAGAGGAGAGCTCCAGGGAGCAGAGTGCAAATTATACTTTTTTCTCTTGATTAACACCTTGTAAAGATGAGTCTGCTCTTGGGGTTTTCCCAGAAGATAGAATTCTTTTTTTTCCCTTAGCTTCATAGATTTTCCCACAAGCAATCAGACTTCCTGTACTTTTTATTAAGAATTCCAAACACCCCAGCAATAATTTCCGGACACCACAGCCTCTGTTAATGTAATAAGCCATTTTATAATTGGGTTCACTTCATTAGCCCAAAGTCTCTGCACTTGGAAGGGAAGCACCTCCTTCCCCGGGCTGTTGGAGCTCGAGGCTCCTGGCCTCCAGAAGAGTATGATTCAGGATGAGGGCCCCTTTGGCAGCCCCAAGTGCTGGAAGGCCTTGTGTCCCATCTGTTCTTTTATTACTCCACGGGACTGCACATTAGAATGGACAGGAAGACTGGTTCTATTTCAGATGAAACAAAAATTAGAGATTTCATCTGTATATTGATTTGGGGCCCAAAACAAATGTTGGACATTGCCATACACAAGTTTAAGGTTTCTGAGAGACTCATCCACAGAATGTGTTTTGAGATTTGCTCAGTTTCTGTTCTTACATCTACATTAGGTTATATCCATATGCCATCAACCAACCAACAAAACATTCTGATGTTATTTTCCCAGACTGTTCTCCTGGGAAGGATGTTAACCAGATAGTTTCTGAATGTCAGAAGACTTTCTCAGGTACAGGCTTGAGGAGGACTGACTATGTACCTCCGATAGCAAATCAGCTTCTACTTTTCAGCTCATGTTCAATATTTACTTTAGCTCAAACTTTAAAGATGAACTAGGTAATATTTGGGTAAAGTAGTGAATGTCTTAAATACATGCAAACCTTAACTGGAGCACCTGTCATGTGTTAGACATTATGCTAGAGACTGGAGAAGTCAGAAATGAGTGAGATGATTCCTTCCCCACAAAGAGCCCATTCTTATGGGGGAGGCACTGCCTTATCTAGAACAAGGCAGAGGAAAGAAAGACAACCAGCTAGAGTTGAGAAGCAGGCAGAAAAGTAAGTGTAGCATTTTCATGTATTAGGGTGAAGGTAATAGTGGAAAAAATTCTCAGGGTTTTATGGAGACATGGTATGGAAAGGACGGTGCAACAGGAGAGACCTTTTATAGGGGAAGATCCTGAGGCTGAGCTCATAGCATGGGTGAGAATTAGTTCAGGGGAGATGGGAAGGAGCAGTGCTCTGGGCAGCTCCCACTGTGTGAGTAAAAGTCTAAGTGGGAGAAAACAACTGCAGGGGTGGTGTTGTCCCTGTCGTGTGCCCTTGAGAGGCCATGAGTGAAAGAAGGCAGTGCTGGGTAACTAGGTAGGGGCCAGATCCCAGGGAGACTTGATGGCTGGGCCCATGGATTTTATCTTATACATGAAAGAGGTCTTTAGTGGGTTTTACAAAGGGGAGCAACAGAGTCAGAGTTACCTTTGACTTTGATTAATCTGAAGGATGACTTTGTTGGGGCCAAGCTTTGAGGCAGGAAGTGCAGGTAGGACCATTATGGCAATCTGTTATATTAAATCTACATGAATGGTAGGGTGGGGAAGCAGAGTTGAATCTGAGTGATTTCTGGAGGAAAAATTAGTAATTACTTAGGTCAAGAAGTCGGGGATGAAAGAGAAAAAGGAGTTTGCAGCTGAGGAGTCTGGGTGGTTGGTGGTGCCGCCGATTGAGAGAGAAGAGCAGGAAGAGCAGCGCTAAGGGAAATAGCCACCCTGCTGCCCTGGGTGAGCCTGGGGCGCCTGTGGGATGTCCAGGCAGAGACGGCCGACACACACGTGGATACTGGGATCTGCCACTGAGGGGACAGGCCAAGGCTGGAGCACAGATCTGGAGATCAACAGCATCCAGGTGGTTAATGAATCGTGTTGGGGTAGAGAGAGCTAAAGCAGACAAGGGACGCTGAGGACAGAAACTTAGGGAAAATTAGTGCTTCCAGGTGGGTGGAGGATGAGTGTCCTATGAAAGGGAGGAAACCCGGGAGTGTGGGTCCTGGCAGCTGAGGGACTAGAGAGTGTCAAGGAGGAGGGGGCAGTCGGCTAACACAACCAGGAAGAGAGAGAGCTTTCTATAGGGTTTGGCAGTTAGGAGGCCACTGGCAACTGTAAAGAAAGGAGTTCTGGTGGCATCTTGGTAGGCAAGGGGTCACAGCAGAGGCAGACTCTAGTAGGGTCGGGCATGAGTGAGCAACAAGGAAGTAGAGATGGCAGTTGAACAGTGAGTAGAGGACATTGTGTGGGAAGGTCAGCTCAGTCTCTGCATCCCAGGGAGGAAGCAGAGTTTAGGATAGCTTTGTAGTATCTGCACTCAATTCAGTTTCTTTTGTTTCCCTCCTTCCTCCTTTTCTGCTTTCTCCTTTCTCTACCCCTCTTCCCTCCATGCCAGCTACCTCTCCATAAGCACATGGTATGACCTTGGCTGTCACAGAACTTATATTCTGGCAGGGAGACAGGCATTAAATAATTAAAGGCCTTGACTGATGCCTTGATTACTTATAGTCAACCTCACAAATAATTGATTATTATCATTTTGACACAAGAAAAGTAGAGGGCATTAGGGGGGGCATATGCATGGAGTTTTACCTTCTTTTGAGTATTACTTCCTACAAGCAGACCAAGAAGTGAAGGAATGTAAATTAGAAGGCACTGAATGTATTAGTTGACTATAAAATATTATTTGTTTGGTCTCATTGTGAATTTCCAACCAAATACCACTTTTGCCTTTAATGGAAAGAGTCAAACTCTCTGAGTCTTTTTTGACCCCTGCAGTCCATATTAAACTGGGACATAAATAAAGGTAATTAACGCAGTGTTGACTGTGTCTGACATTTTTTCCAAGAGACAAGATGAAAGAGACAATATACATCTCAGAGGATAGCTGGTTTATCTTTCACAGCATAATGAAATACACTTTTATCATTAGAATCAAGTAGAATCTTATTAAGACTTGCTTTGCAAGGTAACTCCAGAAGAAAATGCCTGTTGCCCTTGACTACCGTGTGCATATTTACTTTATGTAATGCAAGGAAAACTTTTAATTTCTGGTGTTAAATTCCCTGAAGTTAATTTCACATCACCTTGACGTTAAGCTAACAAGCAGACAGGGTCATTCTTGGTTTGTAAACTCTGTTGTCTGGATCATTTAATAGTATCATATTCAAGAATGTGAGCAGCAGAGAATTTCCAAGAAAAGTAACAGTGAGGGCTCAGAACTATGAAATAACTCATTGGAAAAAAACAGAGGATTTCTTTTTCTTCTCCCCTTTCACTGCTCTGGCAAAAGTGGGTTACATTTTCTTTCTTCAGAGAGAGAGATCAGTATGGGTTCTATGCCAGAGGCCATTTTAATACATGAATGATTTGTAGGTAAATTTATTGTAGCCAATGGGTGCAGTCAACTGTGTAATAGAAATATTGTCAAAAAGCTGGGATTATTATTTAAATAAGTGCAGTGTTAAATTTGATTACATACTTTTTAAAGCTAGTAAAACATTTCATTGCTCTCAAACTATTTCCCATAGTCCCATTTAGTCAGAAAACATAAATTAAGTGAGGCTCTGCATAGAAAATTACCCAGGCTTTGTGTCGATGGAAGCATGCATGGAAAAGCTTGGCAGCCTCACAATTTAAAGACGAAAGGATATAAAAAGGGTTGGCAGGCTCCTATATAGGCTGGTGGGGACACTTTTATCCTTGAGGAATTATGGAAAATGACTGCCTAGGAGAGTGCATGCTTGCGATGGCCCCTAGGGGTGTGAAATTGTAGGGAGCCTAGGTGTGCCTCAGAGGGAGGCCCCTCTTGCCTTATCTCAGGTAGAGAGAAGACACCCAGGTTGACAAAACTCTGTTCACTTGGACATAGGGTCTCCAGAAACATTAGCCACTTGCCTTTTAGAAAATATAATTGTTTTTGTTTTAAATAAATCAAAGTAAGGGCTTTGGATGCCAGCGTGGGTCTGTGACATTTTAAATTGTGCTATTTGCTGAGCTTATCCTGTGACAGGTCTTCATTTCCACCAAATGTCAAGGATCAGTGCCTTGCATTTATTTTAATGAAATATTGTGCTGATAAGGGCTATGAATGCCAGGTTTAAGCTGCACATTACTAAATGTCGGGCTGCTTTCTGCTTTGTGAATTCACCAGGGAGCAAGCTAATGAAGGCTTCTTTCTCGCTTCTTCTTACAGTTAGGGATTCACGGCTATGCCTTTGCAATCACAAATAATGGATATATCCTGACGCATCCAGAACTCAGACCACTGGTAAGAGACATACTTATTTCTGTGTTTCTCCCTTTATGATTTTAAAAGACTTTCTTCAGTTCTACAGTAATTACACTTTGCAGTTTTCACTTGAAACGCTCAATTCATAATACCGTCTCTAAAAGGTTGTTTTAATAGTTTATAACTAGCATTTTGACATAAAATATGTAAATAATGTAGGGTAAATATATTTACTATCATGGTTTTATATATAAATCCATATATATCTATATGTACTTATATATTTATTTCACATCTGCCAATATATGGAAAAATTTTAAACTCTGGACAGCTTGAAACCCATCATAATAGATACCTTTATATAACAAATGGTCTCTAACACTTCAGTCTGAGACCAACTTATTGAAAGTTACATTTGATACAACAGATTAAATCCAAGATCCCTGGAAATTCATTCTGATGGGATTTGCCCCCAAAATACATTACCCAAGCCCAGTGCCTGCTGCCTTGAAGGTATTTGTGTTTAATTGAAACAGTTGAGATTTTCTCCTTGTCCTGCCTAAGCTGTATCCAGTAGCATTGTTTGGTGAGCTGACATGTAAACCATTTTCTTTCAGCATCGTTTTCACTCTCTCTGAAGTGAGTGGGGTTAGGTCAAATCCAGGACAGCCAGAATATCACGGTCCATTCTGATCCCTGGGGAGAGGCTGCCTGGAGCACTGTGTTGAGGAGCATTCTGAAGGGCAGCCAGGCTTGTCAGATAGGAGGCCCTGGTCCACTGTGCACTCTGGAGGGGCACAGGCAGTGAGTGTACCACATGTTTGCCATCCCTGGACTAGTTGTAATGTGTTGAAAAAAGGACATCCTTTTCGGTCTGCGGTTAACTAATTTTAAGGAAGATATAAAAGTATAAAGAGTAATATAGTAAACTCTGCTTTTGAATGTTAAGAAAGTGTAGTTCAGGGCTTCCCTGGTGGCGCAGTGGTTGGGAGTCCGCCTGCCGATGCAGGGGACACGGGTTCGTGCCCCGGTCCGGGAAGATCCCACATGCTGCGGAGTGGCTGTGCCCGTGAGCCATGGCCACTGAGCCTGCGCGTCCGGAGCCTGTGCTCTGCAACAGGAGAGGCCACAACAGTGAGAGGCCCGCGTACCGCAAAAAAAGACAAAAAACAAAACAAAACAAAGAAAGTGTAGTTCATTCCTATAGCTATACACACACACACACACACACACACGCACACACGCACGCACGCACGCACGCACGCACGCACATCCACCCCACATGTCTTTTTCCCTTTCATCAAAATTAGAAAATAGCAATGCCTGCTATGCAAATGTTTATTGGTGAAACATCGTGGGGACCAGTTTGCTTCTCGCTTGAATCATTGTTTAGAAAAAGTCCATGTTTTAGCTCCATCATCATCCAACTTTGCTCTAATTGCCCTGATATTAATGGAGTCATGGCCACATCATGTGGATCCCATATGCATGCTTCAGGATGGGACTTAAGGTAATACTTGACTTCAACAATCTTTTTATCAAAAAAGGGTTGAGTTAACTGGTTAGCTAATTCCAAACGTAACTTAGAATCATTGAAAAGTCCGATTGAAAAAGCTACTAACTTTTTAAGGATATTTAAGTCTAAAAACATATTTAAGTTTAAAAAGCTTAGCACATTACCCATTTCTAAGCCTTCCAGTTGGGGTTGCCTGTTGGTGGGTGGTAGGAGTTATATATTTGGTGTGGCTGAGTATGGGCTCCTAGTGCTGTTATTCCAAGTTGGAGTGGATCAGAGTAAATGAAACAATCAAACCTGGATCTTCCGCTAGTGAATGAATAACTTTCTATGTATCAGCTTTTAAAGAAGGAACAAAATGGAACCAGATGTCAGAAGTCACCAAGGTACCTTTCCTTTCTCTATAGCAATGGAAATGAGCAGCTCCCATCTGCACAGTCAACTCACGAAGTCTTTCTGGTCTTTTATATCTCCTGGTCATGCAGCAAATGGTCTGTTTGCAAATAATCCATCTCATGTACTTTCCAGAGCTGTGGCCACTGAGAGGGCAGCCAAAAGGCTCTTATAAAAACAGGCCAACCAGTCAAGACTTATCATCTCCTGACAGTGCAAATACTCACAAATACAAGTCATTTCTGTTCTTCTCACTGTTGAAACATTGCACTGAATGATTTCACTGGAAATGGTAGCTAGGGTCAAATTCCCATAAATGGGGTGACCCAAGCAAATGCTGCACATCTCACTTGTGAGAACCCAAGCCCAAACCAGATGAAGCATTTTGCAACTGATCCATGATAAGAACATAAGGAGTGGCCAGGTCAGTGAGCCATCTATCCCATTTATCAGTCTGTGACCCTGAGGCCCTGACATATTTAGAAGAGGTTTGGCGTGATGCCCACCATTGAGGATTACGTGAACTAACCCATATGAATGTGATCAGTAGTGAGTGTTGACCCTGCCTTGAGTTTTGCATTTTCCTACTGGGAAAAAGACAGCGGTGAAGTGGAAGGAATTCCACTTCAGCAGTACACAAGTTGTCCTTGATTCCTGGTCCTGCCATATCCCAGCTGTGTGACTTTGGGCAAGTCACACAGCCTCTCTGAGCATCATTTTCTCTTGTAATCTTGCCATAACCAAAGTATGTAATATTACTGGTTGTCAGTGTAAATGGGATAATGCAAGTAAAGAGCCTTGTGTGACAAAGCAGGCCCCAGGACATTTTGCGGACAGTGGCGGTTATACAGGCACCCCGTTTGTGTTTTATTGATTCTATTGAACTATGCCTGGCTGCTATAAGGGTTGGGAGGACATGGTGGTGGTGGATGCTTGGGGGTGGGGGTGGATTTAAAGAACACTTTTTATTATTCAGTTGGTTCCGATTATTGTGATAAACATTGGTGAGGGATTGTATACACACAAAAACAAGTGAATAGATACAGAGTCCTTGGAATCATGCAGTCTCCATGCAGTTCTACTTTGAACCTGGTATCAACTTAGTCTGTGCAACCGCAGCTAAGCCTGTTTATGCCTGCTGTCTCTCCCCCTCCCTCTATCTCTCTGTATCTGTCTGTCTGCCTGCCTGTCTGTCTGTCTGTCTGTCTGTCTGTCTGTCTGTCTCTCTCTCTCTCTCACACACACACACACACACACACACCCTCAATTTTCTGGGCCAACTCTGAGCTAGAAAACAAGCAGACAGTAGCTACACTGGGATGTTCTGTGTGAGCCCTACCACGTGAGGAAACCGAAGGGTTTTGTTGTTGTTGCTATTGTTGTCTGTTTGTTTTCAGAGTAGCAATAAGGATATACTAGCAGCTGCAGCAACTGAAGAATGACAGTTAAGAATCAGTCCACATGGGGGGAATAGCCCCAGCTCTGGCACATACAAGTGGTTTGTTTCTCTCTGTCTTGTTCACGTGAGCAACAAAAGCAGCTTCATCCCCCCTTCTCCCTCACCAGCAGCCTCTCAGCACAGAGGAGGGACTCAGGAGGGGAATGGATGAAGGGATCCTCCAAAGCCACTGTTCAGTTTTCTCTTACTTTGGGTCCTTCAGGATAATGTAATTGGTGTGCTTCCCCCAGAAACCGGTGTCTGCACCGATGTAAATGCACCAGGTCAGACCCTCACACACGGCTGGGGAGAGCCAGCCACCAGCAGCTTCCTTGGCCAGCTTGGGCGGGGAATCCTCACTCCAACCTGATTGGCCTTCTCCAAGCCCAGCCATATAATTGAATCCTTCTTACAAATGGATGTTCCCCTTGGTTCTGACCAAGGCTGCTAGCTTAGCATGGTGGGTGCAAGTGGGAGGTTGTGGCCAGTGCAGAGGATGGAGCAGACTCACTTAAAATAACTCCTATTCCGTCTCCATCTGCCACTGAGATTGTTTCTGCCCCTGCAGGCAGAGGAAAGAAGTGGGTTTCCTGAAGCACAATACCAATATTTTTCTTATTTGTCTAATAAAATTTTCCCCCCAGACTTAATATTTGGCTTGATTTTATCCAGTATTTTCTTTCATCTTGTATGATTTGGGTGTGAATCATGAAGTGTCTCCAAAAACAGCTCAGATGTAGGAGCCTTACTCAGCAGACTGGCTTTGGTTTAATTGGCAAAACTGCTGAAGTAAGACTTTTCTGTTGATAAGTGGGCTCTCTGTAGTCTTTGTTCAAGTGTTTCTCAGCCACCCTGTCCTTGCCACCTGCTTGTGACTTCTGGTAGACTAACCGATGTTGATTCAACAAACATTTATCCGGTTCCTGGTGTGCTGGGTCCCGTGTGTTAGACTGGGGGCTGATGGAGCTATCTTACCATGGGCTGGGGGCCATATCACGGGTGGGGAATAGGACAATAGCACAGCAAGAAAGATTCAAGTCAGACCTTGAGGAACACTTTTTGAGTAGTTATTAAACATCTGGAAGTTTTTTCTTGTTCTCTGCCCCTCTTTAACATTCATTGAAACTAACATTCATTGTTAACTATAACTAACAATCATTGAAAACTATTTCAAAGCAGTTACTTAGAGTTACTGTTTAAATTGATTCCTCTTGCACTTTATTCTTCCCATGTCTCTGAGAGCTTTATGAATTTTTCTTAAAATGTGGAGCCCCTAATATCTCTTTTTCTTTTGCCCTACAGAGCATTGAGGGCGATAAGACTAGGAGGGGACCACCTTTGCCATGATCTTATTTTCTTTGAGATTTTGGTAATCCGTGTGCCCCTCGGTTTTAGAAGAAAGGGACATCTGAGTTGATTGCCTTTCCCAAGGAGGCCTGGAATGTGGGCCTAGTCAGACCACCAAGAGAACACAAAGAAGGCTCCCTTCCAGCAGCCACAGCACAGGCAAGCCTCCACAGAGGAGCCTGGGGCAGGCAAAATCTAGGACTCACTTCCACGAAACCCGCGTTGACATTTGCCAAAAGCTGTTTGCACTGTATCTTCAAGCCCAGAAGATGAGGAAGGATGCTGAAGGGTTTCTATTCTGGATGAAAATTAGCCAGTCACATGGGCCACCGGGTGTAGTGGTGGATGAGATGGAAGTTGGGAACGATGGAGAGAAATCTTCATTCCTTCCCTCAACGTTTGTTAGATGGCCACCATGTTCTAGGGCTGAGCAAGCTGCTCAGAGTGGTTGCAGAGAAGTGCCCCACCTCAGAGAACTCAAAATCAAATAGAATGGATGCGATTTGATATGTAGGGTTTAAAAGTAACCATAGACACAACTAGGGAAGATGCATTTTGTATTTGTTACTGTTGTTGTTGGTCTTAGTCATTTTTTTCACATTCGTTGATTCCTTTTTGTGTGGCAGACACTATTCAAACTGTTTTAAGTTGTTAAGGCTTTTAATTATTAACTAATTTAATAGCAAGCCTAGGATGCTGGAGTAGTAGAAAGGCCCAGAGGCTCAAGGCAAGGGTGTGCATGACGGCAGGCCTGGGTGGAAGGTGGGTCTAGAAGGCAGCCTGGAGTTAGACTGTAGACAACTGGGGGTGCCAGGCTGAGGAGCTGGGGTTCTCCATGAGGCAGTGCATATCCCCATGTTACAAACAGGAAGGTGAGACACCAAGCGATATGGTGGTAAAATGACTAGAAAGAGCCAGAACCAGGAGCCCCCAGATCAGTTTGGATGTGCTAAATTCACTGTGCTACGTTGGTTGGTTCTTCAGGAAGTGGGAGACAGAGTGGCTGGAGGATGGGAGTGACCAAGAAGCCTGGTCTTTGCAGCCACATGGATGAATAACAGGGTCATCATCAGGTGATTATAGTGAGAATCTGTCTAGACTAGCGCTGTCCAGGAAGAATGTAACGCAAGCCACGAACATGAGCTGCCTGTGTAAGTTAACATTTTCTAGTAGCTACATCTAAAAAGGAAATAGGTGAAATTAAGTTTAAGACTATATTGTATTTAACCCAGTATATCCCAAATCACATTATTTTAACATACAGTCAATATAAAAATTATTAATGAAATATTGGCCATTTTTTTATACTAATCTTTGAAAGCTGGTGTATATTTTACACCCACAGTACTTCTCAATGCCGACATTTGAGGAGCTCAAGAGCCACATGTGGCTTGAGGCTGCCCTGTGGAACAAAACAAGTCTAGAGTGTAGCCAGACGTTTTGAACCAGATGTTTTAAACCCAGTCTAGAGTGTAAACAGATGGCAGCACCTCCTCTTTCCTTAAAGTGGATTAGAACAAGCTCCACCACTACCACCAGTCTTTCATCCTGGGAGTCTGTGCAAACAGTCGGGGGCTACGTAGTCTCCTCCATTGTGGCCTCGGCACCTCCCTTCCAGGCTGTCGGGTCAGGACAGATTGTCTCTGCCTGTTTCAGCCCCACGGTTTCCCACCTAACCCATGTAGATGCCCTAAACCAAACTATGCTGCCCAGACCAGGGGGTGGGAAGACCGAACTGTCAGGTTATCTACATCAGAACACTCAGACACCAAACCGTTTCTGTTGTTTAAGGATCCCAAGTTCTGCAGATAACAGTGTCATCTCCCCATTACTGAATTGCCCCACTACCTCTGGAAGTTACCCACAGCCTGAGTTCTGCCTGATATCACCAGCAAGTCCCTGTGTTACTCCTTGACTGTCCCCGCCCCACTCCAAATGTGATTCTGTTTCTTTGTTCTCATGGACGCCCAGGCAGTTCATTTTTCTGTGCCCTTTTGCTGTTGCACCTGGTTTATAGATGGACCCTGGCAGAAGGTCATTGATAACACAGATTGACACATGAACATGCTAATAAATGTAAATATTCTTATGCCGAAGTCCTCTCATAAGGAATGAAATGGACATTCCTATGGACACATGTAAATATGTTAAATGCTAAGCAGACAGCGCATATCAAACACCAGTTTAAATGGGAACTTGAAAGGAAGGACCGCTATCAGAATCCTTGTTGAAGTCCACTGACTTAGTTCAAGCAATGGGCCCTGTGAGGAGATTCTGTGTCATTCCCAAAAAGTTCAATGTGAAGTTTAAATGTGATTTTTATATCATGATGCAGATCCTCAGTCATGCAAGGACTAGCTTCTATCCCACGCATCTAATCGTTTTCTTTTTTGTTTAAGTTTTGGACCAGGAATGCCTCAACTAATCTTCCTTCATTTCTTCTTCCCATCCACACCCACTCATTGCAAACGCTAAGGGTTCTTTTTAGTTCAACAGGTGTGGGTGTGGCCTCCAGCACTGACTTTTTCTGGATCCCTCCCCATGCCATCCACCCTCATGTCCTATTGTTTCCAAAATGCACCCCAAGTCCACTCCCCTCTGTCACTCTTGACAGGGCCTCTGTCCTGTCTTTCCTGGATGACTTCAGTTCCCTTTGAGCTCTGCTCTGGACACCTATTTTTGTACCCCCCTCACCCCATCCCCCACCCCCACCCCAGCATTATTCACTCAGCAGTCAGCAGGGGCTTTCACAGGCATCACTCAGATGGTCTGGCTTCCCTTGGCATTTACAGTAAAACCCAAACTCCAGGCCATGATCACAGCACCCTGCCAGATCTGGCTTCACCTCTCTGACCTGCCGGAGTTGCGTGGCTACCCACCGTGCTCCAGGTATACTCCAGCCCTTTTGTCCATTCCTCAGAAACACCAAGCTCCTTTCTGTTCCAAATCCTTGTGCCTGCTCTTCCCTTTACCTGGAATCTTGTCCCGGATACATCTGTGACTGCCTTGTTCTCAGCTTCCATGTCTCATCTCAGATGTCACCCCCACAGAGAGGCATCCTTGCTCTCTGACCAAAGGAGCCACACATCACCTCCATCACTCCCCATCACATCCCCTATTTTAGTTTCCTCAGGATCACTTATCACTCTTGGGAAAGGTCTCTGTGTTCAGCCTCTCCTGCCCCATCCCTTGTGATTTCCTGTGACTTTGCTGCTGTATCTAGGGCGTGGTTGGTAAATATTTACTGAGTGATTTTGATGATGTTTGAAGGGTGCTGGTGACTAAATATCTGGGTACCAATTTCCTACAATAAATGAGAAGTGCAGGTGTCACATGTTTACTCATCAAACATTTACTGAGTCCTTGCTACACTGGACACAAAACTTGAAGCTCATGTGATTGGTCAAGCCCTTCTTTCTTTCTGCCCCTGCCTCTGCCCTCCTGCTGGCCTGCAAACATTCATCAGATGTTCCTCAAGTCAGGCACTGTGCTAGCTGATGGAGACATAGAAGCAGGTAGAAGAATGTCTCTGCCCACAAGGAACTCATTGAGCAAAGCAAGAGTTCTTGATAGCGAGAGAGGCCAAGAAGAGCTATGTGCTCGCAGGGGAAGCATCTTTTTTTGTTGAGAAAGGGTGCCCTGAGATGCTGGAGGGCTTCCCAGAGGAGGTGATATGCACACCAACTGCATCCACAGTCCACTTTGGAGGACATTTCTTCCTACTCAGTGGGGGTTTCCACACGCTTCCCGGGATCTCTGTCCTCAGGCTGGACCAGGCACGACTTTTCTCTCTGGTCTCAGAACCATGCATCGTGCTGGCCCCAGCCTGTCGTGGTGTAGGGGGTAGGGACCTAGCCTCGTTTATAGTCCTTTCTATGGCTCCCAAAGGCTGGAATCCCATCTCAGCCCACTCTCTGTTCAGACTGCTGTGAACTGAACGAGACCGGCCAGTAGGTGGCGCGCGGGCACCGCAGTGTGCCTGGTCCCTGAACCCATTCTCAAAACACAGCCCAGGAGACTCCTCTTAACGCCAGGTCTGAATCCATCACATTTAGTTTAAAAGAAAGAATGAACAGATGCTTAGTAAGTGTGTCTGCTCAGAGGAGTGTGTGCTCGGAGAAAAAATAAACAAGGCTGCGTGACCCCCACGTAGCGAGCCTGTTCTTTTTGAAATACATCATTTGGCAAAGGAGAAAACAGAGCCTTGTGTGCTTTCCACTTGATGAAATTGTTGAGGGCAACGGTTGGAACTGCCTGGGTCTGGACACTTGATTGGAAGCATTGTAGCCCTGAGCAGGGAATGCTTACACCTCGTGAGCTTCAGAATTAAGCAGATTAGAGGGGTGCCTGGCTTTCTGTTCTGCAAACCTCAAGAACTCAACAGCCTCTTGGTCCCCAAGTTCTGTGGCCGGGTGTGTACATGGACATGTAGGACATAGATGGGGTTTAGCAGAGAGGGGACTAACAGTGACAATGCAGTTGTTACTTAGCGTGTCAAGAACCAGGCTCTGTGCCTACCACCTTTGTGTGTTTTGCCTCTTTTAAGTCCTCACAGCATCCTGTGCATTAGTGCTTATTTCAGAGAGATTAACTGATGCCTAGGCCAAGGACTCTGTCAGTCAGAAAGAAAATTTGGCTCAATGTTCAGAGAAAAAAAAAGACAACTATGAAGTGTCATTTTTCATAAAGTTAAACCTATTCAAATGAACAAACTTCTTTAATTTGAAGCAGTGTTATAAGGTTCTTTTATAAAATGAGAGTTGGGCTAGAGGGCTTCCCTTGGCTTCTGTGGACAGTTTTCCTTTTTGCCTCTGCTCTCTGCCCCCGCACACCACCTGCATGGCACTCAGGGTGGCTCCTTTGCTCTCGGCTATGGGGGACACAACTAGTTTAGCTAGTGGGGGACACACACTCAGAAGAAATGGAGAGAGGAGAGTGGGGTGGGATTGTATTTTCAACCCTGTGTCCTCTGGGACTGACTGCACCCAATCTAAAGCCACATTAGCCTCCTTTTCTCTGTGGGCTCCTGTGACTGCTCCTTCCTCTGTCCCTTCATGCAGAGTAGAAGAGAAGGTCCTCACTGCTTCTGGCTTCAGGGTACTGCACCATTTCTTATAATTTCCTACACCCTACCCCACTGTTCCAATAGCCTCTTTATTAAACCTTCCTTAATTAGCCAGCTTGACTATGCCATGTGCTTCCTGCTGGGCCCCTGACTGATACAAAGATAAGAATACATGGAAGGTTTGTTTTTCTCAAGTCCTTAGTATGCCAATAAAGAAAGGAAAAAGAAGAAAGGAAAGAGGAAGAATTAAAAGAAAAGGAAAGAGAGAGGAAGGAAGGAAGGAAATGAAGGAAGGAAGGAAATAAGGAAGGAAAAGAAAAGACAAGAGCAAAAGGCCCTCTATCAGGTCCTTTATTTATTTATTCATTCATATTAATTAATTCATTAATCTCTCATTGTGGTAGGAACAGAGAGCTTCCATATACACTTCTAGTAAATTCCTCTTTTGCTCAAGTGATAAAGAATTGGTATCTGTTGCTTACAACCAGAGCAGCCTGGTTGATACAGTTGTGAAATCCCCAAATCTGGGAAGCATTGCTGGTGTGGCTCTGAGCCCTCCTCTCTACTGCCTCCCTCTCTCCCACTCCCACCCCCCAAAACTTTCCTCTCCACACCACCCTATCCCTTCGTCCCACCAGGCTTCTTGCACAGGTCTTTGAGTTTAGGCTCCACACTACATTATAGAAGTCCCTTGACACATCTATCCCCTCACTGCACTGCAAGCAACCTGAAGTCACTAATCAAATAGCATTTTATTCACCCTTGCATATCCGGGGCCTGGAGAGATACCTAGCAGATGAAGTGGAATAATAAATAAATGGGAGAGAAGACCCATGTATAGGAAATTGATTACACAATGACACAGTGTATTATTAAGTACCAGGGTGGGAATACTGACAAGAAGGAGAATTTATAAAAGGACTTGGTGTCTAGCTGTGGAAGGGGTGGCTAGAGAAGTCTGCAGGGCGTTAGTTTGCATCCTGTAAGCTTCAGTTCACAATTGGTGATCCAGTCCAGCATATTAGGGAGCAACAGAAGGCTCTTCAGACACCTAGATGTGTAACTTGCTCCTTCTTGTGTTGCTGTAGCCCACCTTCCCTCCCACCGTTCCTTCCCTCATCTGGCATGTATTTATCGAACACCTCTCCTGTGCCAGGCACTCTTTTAGATGCTGGGGATCAAGTGATAAGACAGACATAATTCTTCCTTCATTTGGTCATGGAGAAGATGTTTTTTTTAAGCTCATAAGTAAGCAAATAAAAAGTACTGCACATTTTGGATAACCTCTCCAAAGGAAACAAGGACCTGAGAGAAAAAAGTAGGAACATGCCCTTACCTTTAGTTGGATGGTCAAGGAGAACCCGTGTTAGGGATGACATTTTAAGCTGAGCCCTGTAGCCCTGAGGGGGAGAAGAAATTGCTGTGCCAAGAGAGTGGAGACTAATTCAGGCTGAGGAAACCGAGTATGCAAAGACCCTGAGGCACGGGGAGATTTAAGATGTTGTGTCTGCAATCTGGGTAGATTTAGGACAGACTTCCAAAGGACAAGGGAAAGTGCCTTGAGGTTTTATTGATAAATTCCTATTGGAGAACACGCTTAGTGGAGTAGTTCTGTGAATGCCCTACCCATGTCCCCTCGGCCCTCACCTCCGTGGGGGCCAGCCTAGCTTGTGGCTGCCAAAACCCTAGTGAAGACTTTCTCTGACTTCTGGAATTCACTCCTCTCCTGCACGCAGCGGACGAGATGTGCCAGGGAATTAGCATCCTTCCACCAAAGACTGGTGAGCACTCCCACCTCCCAGGTGGGCTCCACACCTGTACCACACTCCTACTCCACACTGGCTCCCAGACCCCTGCAGTCAGATTCAGCTTGGGGTGCCCACAGCGCTAACATACTCGATGATGCAACTTGTGTTGGCTGCCTGCCCATCATCTCTGTCTCTGAGTCACTTTGTTATGTCCCTACAGGCATTCCCTGGGAACCCATCCCAAGGAAAAACCTTGCCGTTGAATCCTGGTCTTAGGGTCTGCTTCAGAGGGGACTCAAACCAAGACACCAGTGGACTGATATGTCTCTGCAAAAATTGATTGCTCTAGACTAGAGCTTCAAATACAGTTCTGTGTACGTACATACCTTAGCTTTAAAGTGATGGTGTCAGGCACATTTCCCATCTCTGTTTCAGGGCGCTGCATGTGTATTCACCTCACATTGGCCTGCTTGCACTTAGAAGCACCAGAGAGTGTTAGTTTTATGCTGTTAATAATGGAGAAGGCACTTTAAGGAAATATGGTTTAGAGATAGGATTCTCTGCTGCTTTATTGTTTGGCAAAAGGATTTGATGAGGACAAAGCTTTTCTTTTCACTGGACACACTCTGACCTTTGTTTTACTAGATTAATTTCATATCTAGAGTACCCCATCTTGGATGATGAATTAGCAATAAAAGGCTCATCAAAATGTAATTACAGGCAATGTGTTGAATAATGATCTGTTAAAAATTCCTATAGATTTGTCTGCACCTCCTTCCCCTTGTGGGGGAAATGAGCCTCAGCTGCTAGCTACTAGCCTGGGCTCAGGAATGCAAAGCCTAGCCACATTGTGAGGCTGAGATGCAAGAGCTGGCTTCCATCATTGTCCAATGTCATCTAATTGATCAATTGCTTTTTTCCATGTGATGCACATCTTTATATAATTTAAAGGACCATCTCAACGGGGGTAGGAATACACAGGAAGTGGGAGCTCAAGGCAAAGTGAAACCCTCACCTCCTCCATCTGCAGCAGTCTGTTGTAGGGAGAGTTATTAATTAAAATGTTAACTGCCCAGACAATAGCAGGCAGACCAGCATGAAGAATTCTGGGAAGCAAGCATTAAAGCTTTCATAACTATGAATTCCAGGAAAGTTTGTTCCTCCTTAAAATAGGAAAACAGAGCCATCTTCATCTAAGAAGAGGCCAGACTGGGCTGTGAGACTGAGGTTAGGTTTCCTCGAGGAGGAGCTGGACTTGTTTCTCTCCAGAGAGTTGGGAGAAATCTAGCCTTACCCTCAGTGTATTGAGGACCCTGTAAAACCTACAGCTGGGGCTGACAGCAGAATATTCATATGATTCAACAGTGTAAACGCCCACCCTCATTTGAATAACTGAAGAATTCACTCATTTGAATGCCAGTGATGATTCCTCTGTGAGTTTACATTTTAGAAAGACCGTGCATCTGAATCCCCATGAGAGCATTAAATTGCTATCTAATTAGCAGTCCCAAATTATATATATTTAAGAGATAATTAAAGGTTTGAAGGCTGTTGGAATAACTGGTTATACATTTAAATGAATCACTAGAAATTTGTTAGTAATGTGTGGAGTTTTCTTTTATTTTTTGCTTCCCTCTTTGAAGTTCAGTAGACCCAACCTCGAGGGGTTAAGTCTGGTAGCGGTAAGATAAAGGCAGATGTTTTTAATTATTGCAACTCAAACCTCCAAATAATTATAAGCAGCTGTCATTTTTACATAATCCTAAATGATAAGACGCAAAGAATGCAAATAAAAAGGTTGAGAACATGGGCTTTGGGGCACAATCTTTCAATCCCCACCACACCCCTGAACTGACCGTTGCCCTTCATTAAGGAGGTGCCCAAACCATTATGCTCTTCAGTCAACTTTTGTAATCAGGTGACAGGCCACATGTATTTCTGAACACCTCCCAGGTGCCATTTCCACATTCTCCATGGATATTTTCATAGCAAAGGGAATCAGGAATGAATTTGGGATATTGAGGCCAGAAAGCAGTTTGGCTAAGCCAGGCAGGGCTTTTGCTGAAAGCTTTTCTCAACCTCACTTGCCCCTTTCTCTTTGGGACAGGACCCGGGTGACACCCCCAACACCACCACTAGCTGGCATTTCTTTGGTTTGTGGCTGGGGATTTCATAGGATGGAGTGCTTTTGTGCCCCAGCTGGCCAGGGCCAGAAATCCCAAATGACAGGCTGGCCTGCCAGCCTCACCCCAGGGATCTCTGGGTTCAAGTCTGAAATTCGATGCTTTGTGTGCCTGTCTCTCCCTGGAAGGACTGAGACCACCTGAGGAGCAAGTCAAGGGACATTTATCATTGTCACAATGGCCTCTTTTTGGACCCAATGACTATAAAACCGAAGTCCCACAGATAAATGGGACATAATTCACCCCATGCAGAGTGGTGGCCAGACTCTGCAGGAAACAAATCTAGAACATCATGTAAAAGGAACACACATACACACATACAGACTCCAAATTAAATCAAAAGCCCAAGAACCCTTCTGCTAATGGATGCTCAAGACAGATTTAAATAGACAAGGACCCTGCCTGGCAGAAATGTGCCCAAGCAGAAAGATGTGCCCAGTGAGCTAAGCTTAATTTCTTGGGATTGGGAAGGATAAACAGGAAAGAGGAGAAAAAATCCTGTGGAAGGTTTATCTGGGACATTCAGAAGCTGACAGGCATCACGGGGTGCTGTTACCTCTCCCCAGTGAAGAAACGTAAGGATTTCAAAAATGTATCCTGGGTATTAGAATCAGTTAAAATTTTCTAATTCTCCCAGATGCCTGCTTCTTCCCCCACTCTCCCCCAAAAAGCCTCCTCTGGAGTTTCTAAGTTTCTAGCTACACTCCAGGAAGAGGGTTTGGGTGTGACTGGGACAGGTAAAGACATTTGTCTGACTCCCAGTACTGCAGCAGGTTTGAGAGTTCTGTGGGTTGGATGCCCTTAACTGATGCCTATTTCATCCAGGTTCAAATATAAGTATAAATAGTACATTCACATATATTTCATGGAAAGATTCCTTTGAGAGCTAATAATTTGAAACTCAGCTCTGCTCAAGGTGGAATTCCAGGCAGCTGGTTGATGATGACTACAGGCCACTTTGCCATGATCCCCTTGCTGTGTCCTCGAAGGACACATCTTAGGCAGGCACTGGGCAGCAAACTCAGGTCCACCTATGGGAGGTTCACCAGTACATGTTTCCCCATGGAGCAGAACAGTCTCTGAGGCCACAAGTCTAGGGTCACCCTCAGCTCTGCTACTATCAGCTGTGTGACCTTGGACAAGTTGCTCAACCTCCTTCTAGTCAGTTTCCTCCACTGAAAAATGAGGACAAAAATAGTGCCTACTGCTGGGATTGTTATGAGGATTAAGTGGGTTCATGTACATGAAATGCCTAGAATAGGCCAGGCATGTGATTGGTGTTATAAGTGTACTTATTAAGTAAGGACCCATCCTAATTTGTTCATTCATTCTGTTTACTCATTCATCAAATATTCATGAAGAAACTACTCTTTGCCAGGCACTCTCCTGGCAATGTAGGTTCAATGCTGAACAAGAAATAGCCTCTTTCCCAAAGATGCTTGGGACATAGTGGAGGAGATGGGCAAGGAAGCAATGACTTTGCAGTACTGTGTGTGAGTCATGGAGATAGAGCTACCACGGGACGCTGAAGAGGATACAGGAAGGACCTGAACTGACTGGGGACAGGCCAGTGCAGACTTCCCAGAGAAGCTGATGTCTTGGCTGAGTGCTGAGTGGCCGCTTGACTCTGAGTTGGGTTGAAGGGAGTTGGGAGCAGATGGAGTGGCATGTGCAGAGACCTGATGGCAAGAATGACAGTGACCCTTCTAGCAGTCAGCACAGTCTAGCTGGGGAATATGGGGTGAGAGGCAGGAAGTGGTGAGAGGCCAGAGCAGCAAGCAGGGTGATGGGGATTTGTGGCATTCGGGAACATTGGACATCAGCCTATGAGAAGTAACAGGGATTTCAGACTGAGTGGTGATGTGTCATCCGATTAGGGTTACAGAAGAATCCCCCTGGCAGGACTTGGGAAAATGGATTGGAGGGTGGAGTCCAGGCATGGGTGCTTAGAAGACATGTACCCTCATCAACACCAGTATCATGGTGGCCAACACTAAGCTGATGGCAAGAGGGATGGAGAGATGCAGTTCAATTCTAGAAGACACTTAGTAGAAGCAGTGAATGTGGTAGTTTGATGAGCCTGGCTACTTTGCCTGGCCCACTGGCCTCTTTCTTTATTATACTCATGTGTTCCAGCCTTTGCCCATGTCTCCATTGTCACAGGCAAATATAAGAGAAGTCAGTCAGCCTTGCAGGGGACCTTTGTTTTTCCTATAAGTTATGAATGTTATCAGAAGTCTCTTGGGCTTATTCAAACCAGCATGCATTCAGAAACACTTTTTAAAAGCTATATATCAATAGAATTGAGAATCGTATATAAAAAAAATCAAAACTAAACATTTTGCCCAGTCACCAATCCAGAGGGCTGGGTGGACCAATGGTTGATGAGACCATTGTGTTTGGTGGTCAGGACATGGCTAGAGCAGAGATCAGGTCAGTGGAAAAAATAGCCACATGCATGTTTATGCTGCAAAGCCCTGTGTCCTCAGGGAAGTGGAGAACAGGGCTACCTTGAGTAAGAAGGGAAAGAGACTCTAGCTGGGAGGATCAGAGAAACTTTCATGGAAGAGGTGGCCACAAAGATGGATCTCTACATGTCTTTTCCTCCTTCATAAGTATCTTTAAAAATTTTATCAGGAAAAAAGCGAAACAAAATAAAGCTATCCTGCCAAGCAGCTCCCAAAATTGCGCACATACACTCATGCATGCGTGGGTCATGAAGGCTTAGCAGTGTGATGCAGGATGATACCATTCCTGGCATAAGGCATACACCTGAGTCCAGGGTTATGGCAGCTGGCTTGGAAGGAATGGTTCCTTTCCTTCTTTTCTGCATCCCTCTATTTACTTCACTTGCAAAATCATTGCCAGCTTCCTGCCCTTGATGTCAGTAAGCACAAGGACCTTGAAGTTGAGAGATCTCTCTGTTCCGACTGCCATCCCTCCAAAGAGGGATGAGACTAGAGTCCTTTTCCCAGTGATTGAGCTGGGCAGAGGCACTGGGAATGTTACTGAGGGCAGGAGAAGAGCCAGCACCACAGAGAACTCACCCTACAGTGAATAGTTAGCTGCAGCATCATTTGAAGGCTGACACATTACTGTGTTGCAGTGCTGGTTGATACTAATTTGTGATTTTACTTGAGTGAATAAGGAAATTCATTGTCTTTGCCATTTCAAAACTGGAATCAATTTGTGGTGCCTAATTGTACCCCGTGTTCAAAATGGTCTGACAGGTTCCACATACCCAAGAGTCTTTTGATATATAATTAACTTCTCAAAGGAATAATACCAGATAAAGTTCTGTAAATGCAAAAAAAAAAAACAAAAGTGGCTTGTCAAAAGTCATAGACATACTCTCAAATTATAAAGGTCCTCTTTTTACCCTAGATATTATCTCCTGATGACTCAAGTGGTCTCTGAAATCTTTCTATCAAATTGGCTTTGGAACATGGCACGTTTCCATGCTAAAGAATTTGATGCAACTTTTTGAAACTTTGAAATTCATTCTGAATGCTGTCTTGCATCTAACCCTTGCCCAGGAAGCTTTGAAGAGCATTCTGTCTCAAAAGTGTTCTAACCTATTAGAGTAGCTGTCTCCCAGGCGCCCACATGCATTTTTATTTTGTATGTAGCCTTCATGTACACTCTTCTTTCTTCTCTGTGGAGAGGCGGTCTTTTCTTAGCATCACTCTTGCACCTGAGTCAGCAGGTCTGAAGGTGCCTCTCTTCTGTCCCATCAGAGTCCCCGTCCCCTGTCCCTTTGCTAGCGCAGTAAGTTCTTCCCACCTCAGCCACTCAGCGTGATGTTCATGTTTTTGACTAGCTTGCTATTACAAGACAGACTGGCTTTTTGAGAAGGAGAATTTAAATCCAACCTCTGTGTAGTAAGCCACATTTGACCTGCAAAAACGGTGGTGGTGGGGCTGGCCACCTCCTCCCCACTCACAGTGTGTGTGACTTACTTCCAGTGACTCAGAGGACACTGTTTAAGATAAAGGTCATTCGGATTTTCAAAGTGGCCAGTTAATCGTTGTTTTAAAAAAACCCACCAGAGCTGTTATAGTCTTACAGCGATCAAAAGGATTTTGTAATCACACTAGGAGAGCATGTAGAACTTTTCATCTTCGAGACACTTAAAAACATTCATTAATAAGAGCACATTGCCTTTTAGAAGAAGGGAAAAGCTTGTTGTCTCGGCATGCCCTTGTTGCCTCTCTCCCACCTTCTGACTGCCTTTATACACACCCTCATGGCCCTGTTTCCCTCTGGTGTATCTGGGCGTCTCATTTCCCATGAATGCAAAGGATTTCAGCTCTGAATACAGATTCATCAGAATTTCTCTCCTGCCATAGTGCCTATGACATCCAACCATGTGTCTTATCTGAGCTGTGGTGGGGTCACACAACCAGAGGGTCACACTTTTGCTGGAAATCCTTTATCAGTGATACCATCGGGTACTACCAGGCTTCTCTGAGACCTTGAGTTGAATATTGGTTATTGGGCATCGTGTAAATATGATATTGTATGTTAGACATGTGGCATGATCCTTAGCTTACCGTACTCACACAATATTGTACTTGTTCTTAACCTAAAGCTGATTCTTGCACCCCTGGCCATCAAGGTTAGTTTCAAGCCAGCACCAGTGAGTTGGCTGTTAACAGAGACATGCATGGCTGGTGGGATTTGGCTTCCAAGGCGGCTCTGCCACCATTAACACACTGGCTACTTGAAGTGCTATCAGCGATTGCCCTGAGTTAGTGAGTTATGAGAAGGGACCAGCTAAGGGAGGCAGTGCAGAGGGTGGTGAAGACTGGAGGCTCAGAAAGCAGGCAGAGTTGGGAAGGAATCAGACTCCAGTGCCTGCTAGCCATGCCACTGTGTGACCGACATCCCTGGGCTCTGCGTCTTTCCTGTCTGTGAAGAATTACTCCTCTCTTGGTTTTGTGAGAATTGCAGGAGATACACGCGCAGCACTTAGCACCGTGCCTGGCACAAGAAATGCCCTCTTCAAGAAGAATGATAGGGAGTTGAGGGGGAAGCTAGCCAGCAGAAAAAAAACAAATTTGCTTTTTTTTTAAAGCAGTCACTTGGAAAGCAGAACAGATTGGTTGCTACATTTTATAAATTCCTTGCTGGAGAAACAATGAGCTTAGAAAACTGAAAACAGTAACCGCTTCAAAATACTTGCCCTTTGGGAAAGATAGCAGAATGTCGGGTGGCGATCCCTGGGTTGTAGTAGCAAGGGCAATCTTTTTTCCATTTCTTGCACTTTTCATTATTTTTCAAATTTTCTAAAATGAGCAGTTGTTACATGTATAACCGGGGTGGGAAGGGATCTTAAAAAACTGTAAACGCTTAAACCGTTTAGACCATAGCCAGTAGAGCAGAGGCTGATACCACTGAGACTCCCTTTCCCTATGGCCATCTCCTCTGGGGCAGGACATGCTGTGACAATCAGAGACCTTGATTTGCAAATTCTAGGGGAAGAGACCATCAGTCTGTCGCAGGCCCATCTGGCCACCTGGCCTTGGGACCACGTCCTTGTTTGAGACCCTTCCCTTTGACTTTGAGAAGAATGCGCCCCCGAGCCAAGCTGAACTGCCTCTTTAAAGGACTAGAAGTATTAATAAACAGCTGTAATGTTAAGAACCATTTCACCCCATGAACGGCGTCTCTAGGGATGAGCATGCTGACGTGCATTGCCCTATTTCATCAGTCGGGGCAACAGCAGTACTTACTAGCGCTGTCTGGGTGGCAGGTTGCCCCAGCCCTGTTTGTCAGGATGTCTGCTGCGCTCAACCATTTCTGTGCCCATTTGCTCCTGTGGCAGCCCTGTGAGCTGAGTGCTCTTATCTCCATCCTGCAGAGGAGCAAGGCAGGCTCAGAGAAGTACAGGTTAGCCCTGGGCACACAGCTTGTAGGTGTAGAGACCAGATTTGGACCAGAGTTTCCCTTTGGGGCCCTGGCTTTTCCCTGCTCTCCTTACTGGCCTGGTGAACGGTGATCTGCAATTGGAGGGCAGAAGATGATCCTTCTCAAACAGCTTCTCCATGCTTTCCCAAGGCTCACCTGGGCCTTGCTCAAGGCCTGATAAATAATCGGTGTCCAACAGTATTTTTAGATATGCGTATGGACAAGTGATTGAATGAAAGAGTGAAGGAATGAAGAGCCCAGTGGCCATTAGGTCCTCCTCTTTTGTACATGGAGGAAAGAAGATGTGCCTCCCTTCCTTCTCCTGAAATGGCCACTTCAGCCTCTGAGACAAGAGGAGACTCAGGGCCTCGGAGGAGGTAGTGAAGGTATTCACCAGCTGAGGACCGTGACTGCCTCCCAAGAGAAACATCTGCCCAGACAAAGGCTGGCTCCCAGCCCCTGGCCACACCCCTTCTCCAGATGGCATTGGCTTTGGGCAAGGCCTCTTCCTCTCCAGTTGTGGGCCTCCCACCCCCAACTCCTTCCTTCCTGTTGGCAGCATGGAACAGCACGTACTGTTTATCAATTATTAGCACACATAATATTTGTTTCACAGAGGCTGCATGGATGTGTGTAGCTGACTTCCTTTAGTCCTTCCCAAAGGAACACAGAGAAAGCAAAGGCATTTTTGTTTTGTTCAAACCCACATGAACATGGCCATCACCTTAGCCCATCCCATTCTGCTTCCACAATCAGTCTGTAGGTAACACAAAGGGGCACTCACATCCAGACAATTAAACACTGCCAGAAAGGTTTTGGCACTTACGGCAGACCCCCGATGGTTCCGCTGGCTCCTCAGATAGGTGCCCTTCTTGCCCCATCCTCCTAGGCCACAGGCTGGTTTGTGTGTTCACCACATCTGGCCTTTATTTGAAACTCCACCTCAAAGTATTTCATAGCACAGAATATCTTTCCTTATTAAATTCTCCCCCACATATTTTTTTCATAAAACAGGCACCAAAAACTACAAACCTACCCGTGGCTCTCAAAGTATCTGTTTATAAACCTTTGGAAACCGTTTGCAATTCGTTAATCATATTTTCAAAGGAAGTTACAGTTTATAGATACACTAACAAATGCCATATCCGATGCCTCAGCCCCAGTAACGAGATCCTCACGAAGGGAAAGAGGGAGTGGGGCTGGGGGACCTGGGATTCTTCCCAGGCCAGATCCCAGGGGAGAGGGGCGATCTGGCCTGGGAGTCAGAGATTCGAGGGTTTAGTTCTTTTTCTGTCACTCTCTGACACTGTGGCCACACCTATGTCCTCCCGGGGGAAAGCAGGTACAGAGGATAAGCCATGCTCAAACACAGTGGACTATCTTGATTAGCAGTGAGGTATTTTGCAAATCACGTGTTTCTAAATAATCATTAAAGTATCAGAGTTTGTGAATACTTCATTTAAAATGTACTTTAAAAATGGTTCATGTAAAAAGAAAAAGTAAAGATACTAAATATATACAAGTTGGAACTCTGATGAATACTTACACTTGAAACCCAAGCCAGCTTTAAAAAAATCTTTAAAAAGGGAAGGTGGGTAATGTGGAGAGAATGTGTTGGTACGTGAAACACCCAAAGGTATAAAGACTTCAGGCACAGCTTGATCCAGGCACACACACCGTGCTTTCAGGACTCTCTTCCTGTACTCTCTCTGCCTCCTCTGCACTGGTTTCATTCTCAGGAAGGCTCTCTCCAAGTAGTGGCAGAGATGGCCACGAGGAGCTCAAGTTCACATCCTACTGCCTTAGTGATGCTAGTAGATGGAGAGCTAGTTTTTCTGGATAAATCCAGGAAAGCATACCAGACTGAGTCTCATGTGGGTTGGTATGAGTTACATCCCCAATCCTGAACCAATCACTGTGTCCTGGAGAGTTGTGGGTGTCCCTCACGTACTCAGGTCACTGGCTTCCTTCTGAACCAGGATGGTCTTGCCTTCGCTAGAACTATATTTACTGAGTGTGGGGTCCAAGGGGATTCCCTGTGGGAAAGCCAAGGTGATTACCCCGGAAAATGTGGGGGTTGGGTGGTGGTGGTCCACAGCCCAGGTGTCTTCCGAGTGGAGGTCTAGTCTCTAGCCATCTAGTAAGTTTTCTTAATGGGAGAAAAGATTAGGTGGATTTAGGGTCATCATGCTGGAGTTTACTCATTGTCCTTGACCTGTTTTATCTATGCAACAGCCTACTGAGTTTTTCTTTTCTTACTCAGAGTAGTCACTCTGGGACACTACTGTTTATATTTTAAAGGATCTCACTCACTAATAAAGACCCAAATAGAAAGTATTTCATACCTATTTCACTGGTTAAGCAGACATCGTAGAGGGGCATTCCTAAAGTAGAGTTCCAGACGGGGTATCCCCAGTCCCATCTGTTTCTTTCAATGTAGTTAAATTAGAGACTTACTGGAACATGGTGACTTAGAGACCGGTATGCTGGGAAATCTTCCTTCCCCTCACTCTCTAATCTCTGCCAGTTTCTTGAATACCAGTAGTGCAGTGTACTGAATTTCTTGAGTGGTTATTACCAACAATGAAGGAAGATACCTAGGAATGGTCAAAAGTCAAGGGATCTATGTCTGTGGATTCCACTTTTGCCACGTGTCGTCTAAAAGGACTTGGGTTCTTTAGCACAGTTATGAAGTTTTCTCCAGGAGAGTCTTGAGTCCCAACCTGATGTTTACTACACAAGTATCTTACATACCGAGAGGAGGCATATGAGTGTGACGGTCTGGCACCATCATCTTCAGCAAACATCTTTTGCCTCCCTATGGCTTGTGCAACAGTGACCCAACAAATTATTAAATGGTCTCCTTCATGTCAAGGAAATGACATAGTAGCCAGTTGTATACAATGAGCCTGTGTCTTCATCAAGAAGGTTATGACTTTTTCAGGACTCACATTAGCTACATGCATATTAAGGGTTTATTCCATGCTGTGCCGGGGATGTGCTTGCCATTTTACATACAGTACCTAGTTAATTGTCTCAGCCTACCTTGGCTATGGAGGTATTTCTCAATTTTGCAGTTGAGAAAAAGGAAGCTTGGAGCAGCTGGGTGCCTTGCTCAGTGTCACATGCCCAGTAAGTGGCAGAACCACTGTGTTCTCCTCTTTTAACAAAGACAGGGGGACACCTTCTCTGAGGATGAAGGGCCTTGGGGGTCTTTTTGAATTTCTTTAGCAGCAGTTGAAATGACTTGAGGCTTAGCCATGAAAATTTGGTCAGGGGCTGTGGGTAGGTAGGGGTGTCCTCCTCCATACTGGCTCTGTGATCTTATTTAACTTGCTATTTAGTTTGATATTTAACTTGCCACAGGCATCATGGGCAATAAATTGACTGTAGATAGGCAGAATTAAGAGTGATAAACCACAAAGAAGTCCTTGGGAAAGAATGAAGCACCGTTTAATTGACTTCACTTATCTCCTTAGGACCTTGTGCTTGCTAGGTGTCCAATAAGTGTATGTTGAATAAGTGAATAAAGGAGGATTTTGAAGTGACCAATGGAAGAACTTCCTCCAAAAGACAGTATATACCTAGCACTAGGCTACCCAAGAAACTGTGAAAGTTCTGCCTTTAATGGTCAGAAGCTGGGCCATAGGAACTTCTGGGGTGCCTAGTGGCTCCCAGGAATGTTTTTTACCAATACAGGACTTGGGGGGCATTAGCACAGATAACAGAGGCCCAAGAATGTCCAACTCTAGCTCCTCGGGGGACAAGTGGGCTTCTCAGCATCGTGTGCCCCTCCCCCCTCACACCTCCTCACCTTGAGAAGAGGGTGACAACCCTGCTGACCTCTTTGCTGTCACACAGGCTCAGCCCCAGCCTGACTCTCTTGAGGACCACAGCTTCTATGCACAGTGAACTTTCCATAACAGGATCCAACTGTGAATCCGCTATCGTTTACAGTGGCTTCTGAGGGAACCACTTCGCTTCCCCTTCATCTGGAGTGGATCTGATGTCATAAAACTGACCGTGACAGTCTGTTAATTGGAAACCTGAGAGAAGGGAGTGGAAGGGCAGTGGACCAAGGTGGTCAGAGCCCACTGCCCCTTCGAGGCAAGGCAGCCTTCCTGGGTGGTGAGGGTGGGTGCTCTCCAAGGACATCTCAGCGTTCCTGAAATGCAGCCCTGAGGGAAGACAAGACGGCAGGAAAACCACTGGGCCCTGTTTGGCCTCACAGTGATGGGAGATCTACCCTGTCTGGCCACTCTCTGGGGGCCGGTTTGGGCCTGTTTGGTTCAGTACACCAGCAGTGATTTTCTCTTCCACACCATGTGCCTTCAGCACCTGTCTCCATGGTAGCCGAGCAGTGTCCAAAATGGTAACCTGTGGTTTGGGGTTCTTAAAACACCTAGAGTGATGCTGCGTCTCACTTAGAATCCTATGAATTAAGTCAGAAGATGACTAATTTAGAAATAAAAGGAAAAGAGAAAAAACCTATACATACATATGTATTTTTTCCAATATGCCATCAGCCGTATCCTATGAACTGGCAAAGGGGTTGCTTATCCTGAGCCTGCAGCAGAGGGCAGACTTTCCTACATTATAAACACAGCATTAAAGGCCCTAGATACAGGAACATCCAGACGCAGGACTGTCCAGTTGATAAAATGTAGGCTTGCCAGGTGACTAACACCAGTGATTTAGGGGGAAAAAAACTAAAACCACTTTCTCTGTTATTAATGCACTCATCAGCTTTTCCAGAGAAATGCCCTAATGGCCATTAAATCTGGTAGCGATTCCCAATACCCACATGTACTCCAGGTAAAGTAGCTGTGCTTAGCTCAGCACTGCTGTGGCCAGTGTGATAGCAAGTAGAAGATTCTGTGTGTCTGCGAAATGTTACCAGGATGTTGAGCCCAAATGTGGAGATCAGTACTTTTGTTTCCATGGAGTATGACGTAGGTATGAGGCAGGAGGTAGGGATGGGAGAAGTATAAAACACAGAGGGATATAACTAGATTTTTTGTAAACTATGTAAGATGCCCTTTCCTGTGTCTTGAAGGGGTGGGCTTTAAAAGTGTTGGAGTCGAGGAGGAAGGTTGCATTCCACACATAGGATGTCCAAGGAGGGGAAAGGCTTGGCTCTGCATCTGGCATGTTTAGAGGTGAGGAGTCCGCTAGGTAAGTTCATAGGGAGAAAAGAATTGGCTTGTATACTCCCCCTAGCTGGGAGCAAATGTTTACAGGTGACTGGGCTTGGTTTTCCTGCCACAGAAACCCCAGGACCGCCCCCGCTGCTGGGCTTCTCACTAGGACCCTCCACTCACAGTCCTCAGGCATGAACCAGGACTTCGGATGATGAAGGTTGCCCTGGCCAGTGAGCTCACGGAAATGTTTTCTTTGTTTGTCATTGTTTTCTTTCTCTTCCCCTCCTGCCAGTATGAAGAAGGGAAAAAGCGGAGGAAACCTAACTACAGTAGTGTTGACCTGTCGGAGGTGGAGTGGGAGGACCGCGATGATGTGGTGAGTGATTTGTTTTCAAGCCTGGTGAGAAGGGAGCTCCATTGTACCCTCCTCTGTACCTGGAGGCTGCCTGGGAGCCAGGCGAGAGTCCCACCAGAGGGACACCTGGCCACCAGAGGGTCGCGGAGACCACGGGCCCTTGTACCCGTTTGGAGTTTTGTAATGCTCCCACCCGTAGGTCCACTTGCAAACGGGCCAGCCACCCTGGCTTCTTTGTGCAGTCTGCTAAAACCATCCCTTTCTAGGCTCTAGTCTCTTCTGCACCCGATTAATCCAGACTCCTCCTCAGTGCCATTAATGGGATCTGTCTCCCTCAGGGGAGCTTGGCCAGAGCCTCGCCGGGCAGCTGCACAGTCAGGGCCAGAACTCACCTGTCAGGGTTTCAGCCCAGGGCTTGGCAGAGCCGCTCTCCTCCTGCTTGGTTGGCCACCCTGTTTCCAGGGCTGCCCCAGCCTTTCCCCTTTCCAGGCCACACTGCAGTAACACATGCTTGTTTCCTACACAGATTCAGCCTGTGGGACTGTATCAAAGGCTTTCCTTATGCCCACGACTAGGCCCCGTCAGTCTTCTTGTTCCTTCCTCAATAAATCAGATTTGTTAGACATGCCACCTTTTGTGAATGCAGGCAGACTGTCCTTAATTAAATCCTAACTTCCCAGGTGTTCCTATCTGGACACTTGCTCTTCCCTTTTTCTATGGATTCTTCGTGCCCAGGCTATGTTTCTCTGCCTGCATCTCCCTGATTTGTCTGGAGTCCTTTCTTGAGCTTCATCATTGAGTCAGCAGTGTTTCTATCCCTCCCTCTGTCTTGCTTTCCAAAGGGATGTTGAGGGGAACCATTTGAAACCTGCAGGCTGGGTTCTTGTGCTTTCAGAAATATGTCTGGCATCACAGTCCTCTTGCTGCTTTCTTTTCCTCTCTTCACATCCTCTGCAACCTGGATGTCTCAGCTAGCATAAATCTCTGAGTTTTTTCCTTGCCTATAAAATGCAAGAGTCATATCTGTTTTAGAAATTTAACCTATTTCCTTCTTCATCTGGACTCAGTCTTTTTTAAACCCCATTCAGATAGAGTAACTTTGCTGTTTGATAAAAAGTTACTTCCTCATCCGTTCTCTTTTCCCAGGTGCCGGTGACCTGACGTTGTGTCAGCTCAGTGACCTGGTAGAGTTTTATATCTTCTTGATCTTTAAACATTGTCATCAGGATTCACGTCTGGGTCTTTTAATTGTACTGCACCTAATGTACATGTCCTACCCTTTCAACCTGCTTCTACCAAGAAGCAAGCTAGCACAGTCCTGAGGAACGCGGTTCAGGTATTAGCCTGCCTGGGTTCAGACCCCACCTCTGCTATTTGCTGGCTGTTGGTCTCAGGCAAGCAATTATCTTCTCTACATCTCAATTTTGGTTTATGTCCTTTTTTTTTCTTCTCAGTAAAATGAGTATGATGGCAATAGTACCTACCTCACAGAGCTGTTGTGAATACTAAATGTGTTACTGTAGTGAAAAGTGTCAACATCAACATCGTTGCATGGAGCAGTGAGCACTCTGAGTGGTAACTGTTATTAGTATTATTCTCAGCATCATCAACCCTCATTCTCATTAATGAATGTCAGTTGCTAAACTGTATCTTGAAACTTTAAAGGGTGCATTCCATTGTTTTCCTTTCTCTTTCCTCTTTACTTTATCAGCTGCTTTATTTTGACTTCACAGGATCCTTTTGTTTTCTTTCCCAGAAGGTTTGAACCCTGTCATCAACATGCTTCCCCATCCTTTCATCTTTTACATTTTAATTGATATGGGAGGCAAGCTTGATGCTTATTCATACTTGGGAGTCCCTGCATCCAGGAAGCAGGCCCTCTGCTAGTTAACACTAGGCTGGCACTCGCGCTTCTCCTTTGCAGGTTACTTGAAGAGATTTATTACTTGGCTCATCTGTACCCCAGGTGTCTAGTCATTATCACCTGTGCCCCAGTTAATTTTCTATGAGCTGATATCTCCTTTTACTAACAACAATTTGACAAATGCTTTCTGTTTCCTTGCTCTTTTCTTCCTTTGTCATCGGATTCCCAGCCTGTGCCACGTTCTTTACCTTCATCTGATTCCCAGGACTGAGTTCTAAGTGTCTACCTTCAGAGTTCCCACACCTCCAGAAAGTTCATTGCTCTTATTCTTCAGTTGGCCTTTGGTTGTCTCTTTCGTTTGGGTCTCTTGTCTCCTTGGAAATAAGGTACATTTGAGTTATGAATTCCTTCACTACCAACGTGCTTGATTGGGAAAACCCAAGTCACCATTTCTCTCCTAGGAATTTGCACTCGCTTGATTAGAGAATTCTTGAACCTATACAAAGCATCTCTGTGAAGGCTACACAAGATCCCACATGCCCATGTGTCCACCAGTGAGGTTTGCATGTAAGTAGCAGAGGGCAGACTTTAGGTCAAGATCTGCGAAAGACCAGACAAGCAGAGCCCACTGAGGAAGAAGCAGCATGAGTCTGCCCAGCTGCAGAGAAGTTCTTGGAAGAAGCATCCTACTCCTCTTGGCAGCTAGGATCTTGTTGAATTTAATGACCACATTTATAACACAGACCCTGTGTACTTCCAAAAAAGATATGAGGTCATATCTGTGTCAAACAAACTGGAGTTTGAATCCTAATATTTTGAGCTATTGAAAGGGGTCTGACATTAAAGAAAAGGGAGGAGGAGGATGATGATGCTGGTGAGGATGAAGATACAGGACAGGTAACATCTGGTGAATGCTCAGGGAATACCAGGCACTCTTCTGCATATTAGCTCATCTAGTTCCCACTACAACTTTATGAGACAGTCTGTGCTGTCATTAGTTCCATTTTGCAGGAAGAGAATCTGAGGCACAGAGAGGGTAAGTGATTTGGTCAAGATCATAAACCTCTGGCCCCAGAGTCCATTTCTGAACTCCAGGGCTATCCTGCCTCAATGTTCAATAAGTATAATCTATTTCCATTATAACTGAGGAAAAGGGAAAGACTAGACTAATCATCTAAGCATCTGCCTCCAGAAAGCATTAGTGACCCTGGCCTCGGACCCTCCCAGGTCCTGATGCTGATTGTTCTGTGCTACTGGGAGTTGGGGGTGGGGTGGCACTGAGGCATGGAGAAGCTTACCTAATCTCTGACTTGCCTGGGGAATGTGAGAGGGGAAGGTCCCAAATGGCTTTAGGCAGGCACCAGAAAGAGGAAAAATGAAAACCATGTCAAAGATAAATCGAGCCGTTCTTAAGAGTTAGAAAGTAGACTTAATTAGGACCAGCTCTCCCCATCCAAAACCACAAAAGTTAAAATGGGAAAATATTTCCAGAAATGCCCATTATGTGTTGTTAAAAAATATCTAGAGTAAAATATATGTTTTATTTTATACATGCCTCCAGCTAAAAATTATGCTCTTACTCTCTCTCACAGAAGATGAGAATATGAACCCAAATCTAGACAGCCCCACATCAAATTTAGGTTGCTTGCAAGCACTGTAGTTCTCTATCAGCCAGATCTTATTCAAGCTCCTCAAAGGAGAAAAAGAGGGGAAAAAATTAAAAAATAAAAATAAGAAAATAAAAACAAGCCGTGGGGCTGGGAAAGAGCCTTTCCTGACAGGCTGTGGCATGTCAGCATTTGCTCCTATTTCATTAAATGGCTTTCCCGTCGTCTCCTATTGGTGCCCATTACGGCACATCTTTCATCACTGTGTCTGCTGTCCTTCTCTGAACTCACGGAAGGGCCACAAGTAATTAGCAGAGATCAGCCAGGGGTGGGGGAAGGGAGGGAGGCTCACCGTTCCCAGATGGGACCTCCAAAAATCAGATACAGGGTTGCCCTGTTCACTGCCCATCGGCCTCAGCCAGGCCTTTCATTGGCCCAGATTTCTCAGAGTGTTTGAAGATGATTCATGCTGTGAAAAACTTAATCCCTGTCTTCCAGATGGTTGGCTTTTTAAAAAAACAAAACAAAACAAAAAAACTACTGTGTAGGAAAATATCTTTAACTTGATTATGTTTTGAAAAATGATTTCTACATGACAGACCAATACCCTTTTTGAAAAAGTAACTCGTCCCCCTTCTTTTTTTTTTTTTCCCCTTGCTGCTTGAGTGTTTTAGCATTTGCTGGGGGTCCGTTCTCTGACTCTCAGGATTTGTCAACATTGCAGAGGCTTTTTTGGTCATTGTTGCCCAGAGGTTTACACGAGCACCCCAAA
The DNA here is from genome assembly GCF_964270905.1 of Leucopleurus acutus. Classification (NCBI taxonomy): domain Eukaryota; kingdom Metazoa; phylum Chordata; class Mammalia; order Artiodactyla; family Delphinidae; genus Leucopleurus; species Leucopleurus acutus. The sequence continues at coordinate 34,674,472 of NC_139153.1, read as the reverse complement.
TTGAAGTTGACGGTCATTTATTTATTGTTGTTAACCTCTCTCCCCCTGTACAAGAGCAGTTGGGTGTTTATTCTTCTGAAGCCCCATTTCAGAGGTCTGAGTGTAGTATGCAGACTTACTGCAAAAGTACCCCAAGAGTCAATGGGGAAACAGCCCAGCTCTGTCATACACAAGCCACCAAATGTGCTCCCAAGCTGGAGGGTGGAAGGTGTCCAAGACAGTATGGTAACCCTGGGAAGAACTAACTCCGATTTTCTTTTATTGTTTCAGTTAAGAAATGCCATGGTGAATAGAAAGACCGGGAAGTTTTCCATGGAGGTGAAGAAGACAGTGGACAAAGGGGTACATTTTTCTCAAACATTCTTGCCGCTTAATTTAAAACAAACCACTGTGAAAAATTAGCTTTGAAAGTTCTATCTGGAGTAAATATCTGTCGCTGAGATCATTTTTCTCTTGTCTTTACTTATCTCAAACAAGATTCATGTAGTACTGTTAACCTGATCATAGTGTGTCCATTTATTTTTATTTATTTCTGAAAACTTCACCTAGCAGACTAACCATGTTTTCTTTTCTCTACGACTTTTTTTTTTCAATCTAGAAACGGGTTTTGGTGATGACAAATGACTACTATTATACAGACATCAAGGGTACTCCTTTCAGGTAGAGCTGACCATAATACGTGGACATTCCATCAGACCCATCAGTTGTGTTTGTACAAAACCTGCTGACGCTTTCAGAGCTCATCATCTGAAGATAACCAAACAGCCTGCCGAAAGGCCGGAAAGAGTGAGGAAGGGGCTTTTCCCAGGCTGCTTTTGCTTTTGTTTTCCAGAAGGGGGAAGATGGTTCAGGCTCACCTAGGAGAACTCACTCAATTTGTCATGGCTTTGCATCTCATTATCAAACAAATAAGCTTCTGGGGTTCTAACTAAGGGCAGATAGATAAATTCAGAGGGTTACCAGGGTCCTTAACCATCTAACTTGCTGCCTTTTATTTCCATGATCCTTCACACTTGGAGGTAGCATATTCATTCCTACATGTTGTGCTTCCGTTTTAATTTCTCTGAACTGTTCTGTGCTTGTCTGCCTTTGAATCCTGTTATTTCTCTTTGTAACAATCCTGAAAAATGCATTTGCCCCCTTGCCTGCTTTCAGAAGTGTATGTGGCATTCTAAAGTTTCCTGCTATTAACTTAGTGTGATAACACTTTTTGTAAAAAGTTATTTTGGTAGGGCTTCTTTGTGTTCCTGAACTGGTGCCTTGCAGAGCTAAAGAGAGAAAGAATTTACTAACTTAGATTAATCTTTAAAAAAAAAAATGTGGCGTTGTTGTTGTATACGACCAGGGATCATGGGTGGATTCCATTTGGAGCCAGAGCGGTTGATGGAACACATGACTGCTAAGTGGGTTTACCAAATGAAGAGACTGTGTTATCAAAACATACTCTCTGACTTTAGGCAATGAAGGAAGGAGCTTAAATCAAGACTTTGAGAGTGTGAGAGTGTGAAAAATCTATCAGACAAGGGAGAAGGTTGGGCAGAGAAGCCCACGATACAGTCATGTGGCTACGTTCAAGTGGCAGTAGAAGTGTTCATTTTTGCCATTGAGAAGGGGTTAATTTTCCCTCCTCCCAAACTCTACAGTCTGGAAAGAGCCATGTGTGGCTGAATGTAGGGCAGGGGTGCATAAGGTGGTAGTGAAGAGCAGGACACGTAGCACTTGCAAGAGCATCCAAAAGAAGGGCTTGCTAGAAGGGCTTGTAGGAGCTGCCACACCTCTTAAAACACACGCAGGAGCCACCCATTGCTGTTGCACTTCCAATCAGAAATTACACTGAAGCGGCTGACCGAATCTAAGAAACACCAACACCAACTATAATCAGTGGGGTTTTGAAAGTAAACTTGAAAAACATTGTTTACAGAACATGAAATGGAAATGTGAAAACGGAAAATAAAGTTCACCTGCAAGTCTGTTCCAGTCAGTGTCATGGATTTCAAGGTCTGCTTTGTTTCTCTGCACAGTTTAGGTGTGGCGCTCTCTAGAGGCCATGGGAAATATTTCTTCCGAGGGAATGTAACCATTGAAGAAGGTAAGATGCTGCCTTCATCCATCTTATCCTTTTGTGTGGGAAGAAAGCCCTGAAGCCAGCTGTTGGGTTAGCTGAAGAATTTGCTCATCTATCCAACCCTTATTCCAATCCCTGGACATGTGACTCAACCATTTACCCACCTGCTGTTACCTTGTTACCTCTGTTACCGAGACTGATTCAGAATGGTGGGACTCCCAACTAGTGATGGCCTTCCGTGATTTCATTTATGTTCTGCTTTCATCCACAAAGTTGTTGAGGCAACTCATAAGAATCATCCATCCACCAACTGTATTCTTCTCATACATAAAAATTAGTACCAAGAAAAATACGAATTAGTATAAAAACTCAAGCCCAGGAAAAGAAAAAGAAAAGAGAGGTGTGCGAGCCTTAAGTCTTCTACATAGTTGAGCCACAAATTTCACTTGTGTTTCAAGGCAGCTTGGGTCCAAGGGAAATGTGATCATTCAAATGATTTAGTAAGTCAGAAACCCGCACCCCCTGCAGTGGAAGTGTGGAGTCTTAACCACTGGACTGCCAGGGACGTCCCTCTTCTTGTCTTCATAAAGCACCAGTGCACTGGAAACTCCCAGTAAATGGTGGCAGTTGTTACAGCTCTTTAAACTTTAAAACTGCTCTCACCCCCATACTGTCCTTTTCATCCCCCAACAAGCTAGTAGCTCAGAGAAGTTATCTTTCCCAGTATCACCAGCTCACAGGGAGGAGTGGGTCTGGCCTCTGAAAGGCTTCACTCCCAGAGTGGCCTTGAGTAAGTCACTTGCCCAACCTAGGTGTTCTGTTTTGCATCTTGACAGAGAAGGAGTTGGACCAGACCAGTGCTCTTTGTGGGTATCCTCAGGGAGTGTGGCCAAGAGTGGGAAGGTCAGTTACAAGCTGGGTTTTAATGGGTTAAAGCTGGTTACAAATGAGTTTGGTGAACTTCCAGAAGCTAGACCACCCTGTGGCTCACTCCGATAATGCTGTGGAGAATGAAGAAGGAGATTGGAAGTCCCTGAGATGCCAGGTTTCATAGATGGCCCTCTGGTCTACTCCTGAGTGTCCCTGCATTGTTTCATGGGTTTTGGGTTTTGTCTCCCAACTGATTGTGAGATCTTAAGGAACAGGAAGGAGAGTGAAGAGATCATCTTGACCAGGGCAGAACCCAGAGTAGGCCCACTGCAGAGATATTCAATCATGTGCTCCCTCTTCCTAGAGACAGGCAAGGAAAAACAGGCAACTTTGTGATTTGGGCAAGATACTCAACAGGATGTATTCTCAGGGATCTTTTTTTTTTTTTTTTTAACTTCTTTAATTTTCTGGCTCCATGAGCCATGTGTGGCTCTGTGGATGTCACTGCTCGTGAAGACAGAAAATTCACATCTAAGCCATCTGAGGTCAAGATGAGGAAATAGCTCATGGTCAGAACAGTAAAAGGAGAGATTGTTAATGGATTATTTGCCTCTCTTGTGTTCATTCCCTTAGTCAATGGACCTGACCCTCCATCTTCTCTCTCTCTCTCTCTCTCTCTCTCTCTCTCTCTCTCTCTCTCTCACACACACACACACACACACACAGTTGTTTTGCATTGTTTTTTGGATCACTTCTTCATTTCTTTAGTCACTATCATCTTCTGTTAGGCTAAGAGCTCACACAGAGAGAATTTTAGAGCCAACTGCAACCATCCTGCAAGAAATTAGTTTGAATCCTAGGCAAGGGGAAGAGTGTCTGGTTATCCACACAAATGAGGTCAGATCTTCCTCTCTCTGTTGGTCCTCTGTAAATAAGAGGGCTTCCAATCCTGCCAGCTTTGCTGAGTTACAGAGCCTGAGAAAACTGCTTCCCCTGGGCTAACTAGTAGAGGAGCTTGTCATCCATAAAGGCCACGGCTTGATTACCATTCTGCTCTGTTCTTAAAGAGGGCAGGAGTTTCTTGGGGATGGTGACCGCTTCTGAAGGTTGTCCCGTAAAGAATGCTCTCCCATAGAATGTAGGAATTTTCAACCTGCCTTGACAATGGCAGGTATTACCAAGGTGGCGAACAGGCTGATTTGCTCAAAATGTAAGGAGTTGCTACTGAGGTTAAAGGTATGAGGTTAAAGGTATGGGCTGTAGTTCTACCTGCTGAAGTCGTTTCTCTTCTGAATCTCCTTGACACTTTATATATATGTAGTACACAGTACTTGTTCAATAAATTAGAGCTTATGTCATTATTGTCAGCATTATCAATCAAACAGTAGGTGTGATTTTGTCAGGACGATCAAAATCAGAGGTGAGAGGGTTAGGGAACAATCATATTTCCTTGGTGGCCTAGGAACTCAGGGAGGAAGCAATCAAAAAGATCTTCCCTTCAGGGTCTCATTGATGGGTCCTATGAAATATAGGCAGAGAGGGCTTCGCAGATGAAGGTTGATGAGAACAGAAACTAGAAATATATTATATATAGAGTTGATATCATTAACCCAGTGTTCCAGGAAGGTGAGATCCCAGCTCAGGGCCTCTGCAGCTGTGGTTTCTTCTGCTGCGAGCACCTCAGTTACTACGTGGTTCTCTCCTCACCTCCTCCAGGTCTTTGCTTAAAGTCACTGTCTCAGTGAAGCATCTGACCCCCACTGTTAACAATGAAACTCTTTCCCTCATCCCTCCCCATCTCTTGGTACCCCCTCTCCTTGCTTCATTCTCTCTCTTAACTTCATAGCCCTCACTACTGATAGGCTATGTATTTTAACTTTATTTACTTATCTCTTTTCTGATGCTAGAAAGTAAATACCATGAGAGCAGCAGTGATTTTTGTATTGGTCACTGCTATGTTCTCAGGACCTAGAATAGTACCTGGCACATAGTGGATGCCCAGTAGATATATGGAAGGAAGAACGGGAGGGAGGGAGGGAGGAGTGGAGGGAAAAAGAAAGGGAAGAAAGGATGGATGGATGCATAGATTGTCCTAGGGACTAATCACTATTCCATTCAACCCTCTCACGCAGTCTCTGAGTTAGGCACTATTACCCACATCTTCTGACTATAAGTCAAAGAGTTGAAGCGACATTCCCAACATCATTCAACCAGAAGGTGTTGGAGCCAGGATATGGCCACTTGGGTCATATAGTATGATATTCTATATAATTCATTGCCTACTTCCTATAAAATCAAACAGGAGTGTGTGATGATAGTTCTAGTATTTTGCTATTTATTTTGTACATTTGTATTTGAGGAGGAAACTGGAATCCTGAGTGCAGTAAGATACTGATGGTCACTTGGGAAACTGACATTCTCAAAAATTGGAGTTCCTGAGGTTGTCACTCAGAAGTGTTTGTCTGCTGAGCTGATGACCCATCAAAATGAAGTCACATAAAGACACAAGGAAAAAAAGTGATTTCAGAGTTAGGGTGTCTCGAGTATTCTATATATAAAAACTCCCCAATTCCCTGCAGGCCTCAGTTCTTCTAGCTACCTCTCCAGACTGATGATTCATTTTAACTTAGCATCCTGTATCAACTAGCAATTTTTGCTGGTCAAAAACAGTTGAGTATTGGCAATCTCATATCATTCAACCTATAATTTCACCCTCACAACCACCTGTCAGTTAGGGACTATTATTATTACTGTTTTGCACGTGAAGAAAGAGTAAATCAACCTGCTAACATCACACAGCAGTTTAGTGGCCCACCCAATTTCCCAACTCAGGCTGTACTGTACGGGCCTCCAAAGTTGGTGTCTCCACGATCTTGCTAAGCTTCTCTCCCAGGACTCACTGGTGCATCATTTATCTTCAGGGAGTTAAGGCTTTCCTGGGAGACTGCCAGGGAAAGTTGCAGTGGTGGCTGAGTGAGGTGGACATGGGGGGAAGGTTCTGCCTGGGAACAGAACTTGTTTCCTATGTGCAAAGTTCCTTTTCTCAGGCAGATATCTTTGGTGTTGATGTCTACCCTTAACCCCCACCCCCCATGGCTTTGCCCTAGAACATTTGAAGCACAGGAGAGCATGAGGGGGGTGGTCAGTGTCCCACACAGATGGTACTTACTCATGATGCCCTTCTCCTTGACCTCCAGGCCTGCATGACTTAGAACACCCTGATGTGTCCTTGGCAGACGAATGGTAAGAATGGAATGATTCTTCCTTGGCATTGATGTTTATTATCCTCTTTGATTTCAAGTTGTCTGTATTCCCTTGCCCAGTTCTCCTGGTTCAAAAGCAAAGGAAAGTGATGCCATAAATATGTACATGTTCTTGTTTTGGGCCATGTCACATTCCTAGGTCCTACTGCAACACTGACCTACACCCAGAGCACCGTCATCTATCTCAACTAGAAGCTATTAAGCTCTACCTCAAAGGCAAAGAACCTCTGCTCCAATGTGAGTGTGCTTCCAAATGCATGTGTGTGTGCCTGTGGTGGTTGGACGGTGGGTGTGTGTGTGGGGGTGTGTGTGTGTGCGTGAACTCAAGACCATATTTCCCCTCAGTTTTCACGGGAAGCTTTGCTTTGGCCGAGATGATCAGTCACATTAAATCCAGCCAAATATCTGCTTCCTGTAGGAACAGGAAAAGGAATGTGGGTTACCAAGAGTCATGCAGAATCCCCAATCCCAGTTTAACCCTTCACATTGGATTTTTCCCCTTACCAAACCATTTAGTCAAGCGCCTGAGTAACATGAAAATGTTTCAACTGGGAGGTGACTGTCAATATCTGCTTTTTTATTTTACAAAGAGAAACAAGGGCTGGAAATAGGATTTGTCTCATCCAAGGCCATAATCTAGGCCTCCTGGTTCTGTCCGGTGTGGGATTGCCACTGTGACATGTTGCTTTTTGCACTGTATATTCTGCTGCCCCTCCTCCTACAGAGTGCCCTCTGAGGGAGCTCAGTGAGTCAGAAATGGCCAGTAGCTGGTGATGGGGGCAGGGAAAGGGGGGCAGAGAGAGAGCAGCAGCAGGCCTGATGCTCACCAAGTGCAAGAACAGTCCCTGAACAAGGATAAATTAGTTCCAGTAGCTAATATTTGGATATATGGATATATATCCATATATAGTATGTGCCATTGTTTTCATTACTTTGTATATTAAGATTTATATATATATAATTATATATTATTCATTTTAAATTTATATATTATCTCAATTTATTCATTGTCTTTTTGGTGGTGAGTTATTTCCAGTTTTTGCTTTTATAACAAAACTGCACTGTCTTTTTGGCCACCAGCTAAGGTGATGACTGGCCTGCTGTAGGTGATAAAGCTGTAGGGCTCTAGGACGCCTCTGCTAGATTCATGATACCCTCCTGATTCCTTGGCCTCTTCCACAGAGCTCTATCAAGAATTCGTTTGGATAAGGACAGATGTCCTACTTTAAAATGAAAAAAAAAAAAAAAACTTAGATGGAAGGAATGACAAAATAAGAGTCCCAGAAGTTCTTAAGCTATCACACCCCTTTCCCTTACAACCAAGATCAGGGCCCTGAAGAATTGCAAATTTTGATAGAGGACAGAAATGGGGATGAAAAGAGCAAACTGAGGAGTGCTGCCTTCTGATCTCCGAAGCCCAGAGCTGGTGTGCTGGTCTATGGCATGAACTAATAGATGGGGGGGCAAAGTAGAAAACTGAAGCGTGAGACACCCACGGACTCTCAATTTACTATCATCTCATCCAAATGCTTTGGGGGCCCTTGTGTTGTGGCATATCAGGTGTCAACTGTTTCATATTTTCAGCTGGTGGGAGGTTAACGCAGGAACACACCATAGGAGAAAGTAGCCTGTAGATACTGTAAAATGAGCCCAGCGTGCACTTCTCATGCTACAATTTGGGGTCTAGCCAAAGCCATCTTCTCAAGTCTATCCCTCCCAACAGGTGATAAAGAATTGATACAAGAAGTCCTTTTTGATGCTGTGGTGAGTGCTCCCATTGAAGCCTATTGGACCAGCCTTGCCCTCAACAAATCTGAGTAAGTGGTTGCACGTGTCCCCCTTTCATGGCCATTTCCCCACAAGCCGTCCGAAATATGGTTATGGTTTAAAGAACTAAACTGTTTTAGGAGGCTGGTGTTAAAGTTCTTTAATTTTCCCCAAAGCTCCAAACCACAAGAGCTAGAGCAGATTAGCGGCTCTGGCTTGGATGGCAAGCTCCTGGGTTTGACATATAATTTGTTTGAGTTTTAACATTACATGAAATTTGGTATGCTGAGGTAGGGTGACACTTCCGAGAGAGAGGGAGGCGGAAGGAGCATTTTGCTTCCTGCCCTGCCATGGCTCCCTCACCTTCACTGTCTAGAGGGAACTTGGGATCTGGGCCAGGCTAGGTTGTGAGGAGGACAGGGAAGTGAGAGCTCTATTTCATTAGGGTGTCAGATATAACCCTGCAGTTTTATTTCTGAAGTGGAGGATGTAGGGGGAGGAGGGCAGGCAATGGTAGTTGTTGTCAAAGACTAGGGTGAGAACTGCTTCAGCAGCTTATTTTTAATATTATTACTAGTATTTTACTATTTTAAGTAGGCTGTTAACAAATAAAAATAAGAGAAACAATTATTCCTTTTTCCTTATACCTTCATGTCATACATTATTCAGTTCTCTCTCCTTTTTTATTCTTTATTAGCTCCTTTCCTTTTTTTATCTTGTTTTGTATATTTTCCTATATCAGGTCTATTATTCATTCTGTTCTCATTTTCATTCACTCATTCATCAAATATTGACTGCACGTCTGTTATGTTCCAGGCACTGGGCTAGGTATTGGTGAAATCGAGGTAACTCAATCAAACACAGTCCTCACCATCATGGTACCTGTGATATATAGTGTGCTATATGATTAAGAATTGTAATAACTATGAAGGAAAATTAGACATGTAGACAGTAACAAGACCTAGAGTGGAGATAGAAGACAGGAAAGGCTTTTCTGAGCGGGAACTAGTTCAAGGGTTCCCTGGGAGCATTCCAGGGAATTGGAACAGTATGTGCAATGGCCCTGAGATGAGACAGTATTTGACATGGTTGAGGAATTTAAAGAAGGCCAACAGAACTGATATGTAGAGCATAGGCTGGAAGATGTTAGGAGACAAGGGTACAGTAGGGCCTGGTGGTTCAGGACCTTGGGAATCAGATTAAGGATTTTGGATTTTATACTCAGAATATTGGAAAATCATTGAAGAATTTTAAGAACGACATTTTAAGATTTTAAGAAGGAGATGATCGGATTTGCATTTTTAAAAAAGACCCTTCTACTGCTATGTGGATAATAGAATGTAATGGGGGTAAGAAAAATAGTAAAGGCTCCTACAGCAGTTCAAGGGATTTGCCACTTGGACCAAGGTAGTGGCAGTGGGCACAGAGACAAGGGATTTACTTGTGGCATGCTTTGGAAGTAAGACCCCCAGGACTTGGTGGTGGGTTCACGCTGTGAGGGTAGGGAGGCTGAGCTGTCAAGGATCATTCTCAGGTTAATGACATCAATACCTGGGTAGATAGTGGTGCCATTTCCTAGGACAGGAGACAGTGAAGGAAGAGCGGGTTTGGGACTGGACATGGCCAGAATTCTTTTCTAGACATTTTGTAATTAAAATGACTCCTAAACATAGATGTAAGGTAGGTAGTTTAATACATGAGTCTGGACTCCCAAAGATATAACCACTCTCATTATATTTGGGGGTATCCTTGGACTGCTTACCTGCATGGATCTTATTCCCTGGGAGGTTTGGAAAGAGTCAAAGCCTTTCCTGTGATTGCATTCTCTAGTGGAAATGTTTCTTTTAGGTTCTCATGAAACTCAAAATCCTGTGGAAAGATTGCTGATTCACCCCTAACAGATGCTAAAGATTTCCAAAATGGTAGCTTGCATTGTAGTCCACATCTGTAACTGATTGGGCAGCCCGACTTTACAATTTGATGTAGGCTACAAGCAGAAACAAATGCATAATGTTTGTTTTTATTCATCCCTTAAATACTTAAAGGTAGTATTGACCACTTTGACAACCATCAGAGATCAAGTAACTAAATTATCTTATACTGAAGATGACATGGATAAAGCTTGGAATCAAATTGCTACTAGCATCTAGGGTGGGAAGCAAACTCAGGAATCAGTATTCTCTTCATATTTTTTTGTAGAATAAAATTATATATTTGTGGAGAAAGACCATTTGCTGTTTTTCTGAAGAAGTATCCACTGAGAAAACCCTGAAGAACATGTTCAAACATATAAAATTTGCCTTGAATGTTGAAAAAAAAATCTTTGCTGAATTTTCAAATGAGTCTTCTTTGCTAAGGCTGTCCTTAGAGTTCCTATGTGTGGCGTTCTGTAGGGCTATTTACAGAAGTCATTTCTTTACTCATCCCTCTGGGGTTGGTGGTGAGGATAAGGCCTATTCTTTAGTAGAAGTTACCAGTTGGTGCCCCCAAAATGGTGTAGAATTCAAGTCCTAAACATTTCCAGGCTGTGGGATACTACAGACTTGAGTCAGTGACTCAGTTGCTTCTTTTCGCTAATGGCAGATTCCACTAATGGTCTCAGAACCAAGAATAGGCTTGGTAGCATCAGATGAAACAGCCAGCTCTAAGGCTTTTCTTCCTCTCCTCAAAGTTGGCCTGCTCTTTCTGAACTTGCACCCAGAGCCTTGAGATAAAGGTGTGTTTATTTAGCATTCGGGATGCATTTATTTCCTCCTGCTGCTTCTTTGGTCATGGACTTCTTAGTTTTTCTGGCAGGAATTACCACGAAAACTTTTATAAGGAATAAGAGTTTGCATCCTGTGTGTGCATGTGTGCATATGTTTCTATAATTTCTTCCAAAATTTCAGGCTTCAAGACTGTTATTTCATAAAACATTCCATGAGTCTTAAAATGCAGAAGCCATTATCTGCTTACTGTCTGGCAGAATCCCCCTGATTCCTTCTGCTCTGTTTCAGGAATTCTGACAAGGGTGTGGAGGTGGCCTTCCTCGGCACTCGCACAGGCCTCTCGAGAATCAACCTGTTTGTTGGGGCCGAGCAGCTCACCAATCAGTAAGTAGGGAGCTCCTGAAGTGGGACAGTGAAAGGGAAGCTTATACCATTTATTGATTCCACCAGCAGTAGAAACAAAATGCAGGCCACCCCAGGCCTGTTGACATTTTTCCTCTCCGTTCTACCTCGGGGGCCGCAGTGTATGTCTTCACCTGCCCATTGTTGGCCCTTCCACGACTCTGTGTTTTTCACGCTTCTTGGCCTCTGTCCACTGTCCTGGAGTCCTCTCCCGCCCTGGTGAGTCATTTCGCTCAATGACTGATGTGGCTGGTAGGGGAACAGCCAGTGGGAGGACTCACTCACCTCCTGACAAATGACTGGAGGGCATTCAGCTGTCCCGCAGCTCTGCTGAGGAATTCCTGCCTGTCCTGAGAAGCAGTGTTTCAAGTCTGGTGTTTATTTGTTTGTATATGTTTTAGTAAATCTCTGTGCCTCAGCTCGGAGACTGAGGGCCTGTAGAGCCCCACACTCGGGAGCAGGCATTCTGATGGCTCTCGGGTTTGACAGTGTTTCCTTGTTCTTCTAAAGAGACCCAGATGGACAGTGGGCAGAGTGTCACCAAGTTCAGTACCCAGATGCCTTTTAAAATAATTAATTAATTTATTTATTTTATTTTATTTATTTTTGGCTGCATTGGGTCTTTGTTGCTGCATGCGGGCTTTTCTCTAGTTGCGGCGAGCGGGGGCTACTCTTCATTGCAGTGTGCGGGCTTATTGCAGTGGCTTCTCTTGTTGTGGAGCACAGGCTCTAGGTGCACGGGCTTCAGTAATTGTGGCACATGGGCTCAGTAGCTGTGGCTCGCGGGCTCTAGAGCACAGGCTCAGTAGTTGTGGCGCATGGGCTTAGTTGCTCCACGGCACGTGGGATCCTCCTGGACCAGGGCTTGAGCCCATGTCCCCTGCATTGGCAGGTGGACTCTTAACCACTGCACCACCAGGGAAGCCCTCAGATGCCCTTTTATTTATTTATTATTTTTTTGTGTGTGTGGTACGCGGGCCTCACTGTTGTGGCCTCTCCCGTTGCGGAGCACAGGCTCCAGACGCGCAGGCTCAGCGGCCATGGCTCACGGACCCAGCCACTCCGCGGCATGTGGGATCTTCCCGGACCGGGACACGAACCTGTGTCCCCTGCATCGGCAGGCGGACTCTCAACCACTGCGCCACCAGGGAAGCCCCAGGTGCCCTTTTAAACCACTGCTTGGCCCCTGTGTCTGTCTTCAGAGAGCCACAGGGTCTTAATTCTTCAAATTGGTGTTTGACCAGAGCTGGTGTGAGCCTGGGAAGTCTTTCCTGAGCCCATTAATATGTTTTCTCAATTTCTTTTCTCTGAAGTAAGAGACATTATTAGGCCAGGGATGAATGGAGCCTGAGATTCAGAGAGTTTGCAAAGTGTGTGTTTGTGATTCCAGAGGTTACCATGGAACTTCACAAATCCTGACCTTCAGGGTCCCTGAGAGGGGGGAGGTGGGGATAACCAAGGCACAGGGTGGCCACCAATTTGAGAGGGGTTGGCCCATCAGGAGCCCAATGAGGAAACACTCCTGTCCCATTAAGCCCAGCTTAGCTGTGCTCTTGTGTCTCTTAGATGAGGCCCGGACACCCACCATATGATCTTTTAAGACCAGGTCTGGTAAGTGGCAGATCCATAGATTTTTGGATGCTTTGTGAACTGGCTTTTAATGCCCATCTGAGGACTCTTTCTTCCTCAACTTCTCAAATTTGTCATTTATGAAGTTGACTATAGTTGTGACTTGATTCTTTTCAACTCCTCTTTACCCCTGTACCCCCAAACAATTACTTTAACAGAAGGCAAGTTCTTAGGAAGGACTAGAAGTGTTGGGATACACATTGCCTTCTCCTTTTAGGACCCAGAGTGGCAAAGGGAGACACAGGAATAGACTTTGTAATGCTCAGAGCGAAAAACTGTTGTATGTTTTGAGATTAAGACAAATAAACAAGAAAAGTACTAACAGCAACAAAACATAACACCTTGCTAGTCTTATATACAGGTGATTGTGATGGATTTGAAATGTGGCAGGACCACACTCAGGACTGCTGGGATGTGTACCTGGTTCACCTCACTTGATACATCTGAAAAATGGGTTAATGATCTCCCTGGTTTACTGTGAGGATCAGAAAACCTTCGGATGTGAAACTGCTTTGGGAAGCTAAAAGTATCTACAACTATGAATTCTATTCTTTGTGACATTATTGTGACTCAAAGTGAACACTCATTGGTTATCTGGTTGGGTGAAACAATTCTTGTCTTCAGGAAAATCCTATCATTGATTCATGTAGAGGCACCTTGACTTCCATTGTCTTAGCGTCTTATACCTGCCTACCCACTCCAATCAAATGATATTTGTTGATACCCAACTATTTGGATGCGCTCTATTAGCCAGGTCTAGAAAGGTTTTAGAATTTCTATGTTTTTTTTTAAAGAGAACATACAAGGAAGAGTTCAAAGTATTGGTGATAGGTCTGGGTAATAGAAAGTTCCCATCCTAGAGCTATACTATCATCAGGCTCCTACACTGAGGTTCTATCTCCTGTCCCCACCACATGCTTTTGGAATTAGATCCATTATAGTTCATGGCTTCTGTAACCTGCCACCATCCCCAATATTAATATATCCTGTGCTTTCAGTGTGGCCTTTTGGAGCACGTGTAGTAACACACATATAGCAACCTGTGATGTCAGCCTCCGCCGTATGGTTACTACTCTCCTCCTAAGTCCTAAGTCAGTCCTAAGACAGTCGTAAGTCTAAGAAATTATCACTTCACAGCTTCCATTTAAAGCATAGAGAATGAAAAAACTCTTGGGCTTTAAGAATCCCATATATTTGTGTGAGCCACTCTCAGTTTACTTAGCCCCTTCACACGTGGTGTTATGTTATTCTGATAGTTTCGTGGTAAGTGTAATATTATTATTCCCACTTTGTAGATGAACCAATGGGGCTCGGAGACTCAGTAACTAACCCAAGTAACTCACCCAAGATCATTCAGCTCTGCCTAAAACCTAGACCTGTCTCACCCAACACCACAACAGTCCCTAGTATCCAGAAGTAAGAACAGTCCTGTTTGGCTGGAGGGTAGGGAGGGGGGGAAAGAAGCAAAGATCCCCATGTGGACCCATGTTTACCTCCTTTACCCTTTTTATAAGAAGAGAGAGATCTACCTAAGATGTTGATCCTCTCAAGGATATGTATCTGTGTGTTTGGATTTTAAGGCAAGACAAAGCTTTCTGACTCCCTTTGGTCTTCTGGTGTGATTTTTGGAGGCTTTGTTGGCTTGCTTCAGATGCTAAGACTATTAGTTCACTAGATATACTAGGAAAAATCATTTCACCCACTGGAGTCTGACTGCCAGGACTCTACAAGATATTTCTGAGTGATCTGGGGTACACAATGTTACACAGGTCCTCTCTGTACTGAGAAAAGCAGGTTGGGGTTCTAAAAGCCAACATTATTTTTACCCAACAAAAGCTGCTGGCATGCACTCGTGTCTGGCTTTTCCTTGCTGAGTGGTGCCATGCTCTTCTTATTCTTTTCTATTTCAAGGGACTTCCTGAAAGCTGGAGACAAGGAGAACATCTTTAATGCAGACCATTTCCCTCTCTGGTACCGAAGAGCCGCTGAGCAGATTCCAGGGAGCTTTGTCTATTCGATCCCATTCAGCACAGGTGGGTGCCCTTGTTGGAGGCTGGCTCTGTCCCTTTGGTCCTGCTGGCCTGGGCATTGCGTGCAGAGTATGAGGGAGCAGGCTGGATGCTAAGGGAGCCAAATTCAGTCTTGAGAGCCAGTGTTGAATATTGGCCTAGCTCTGAACCAGTGACCAGTTCCGTTAAGTGTTGCTGCTCCAAATAAAAGGAAGCTTTAACTTAACCAGATTGTGTGAAAAGCATGTCAGGGAGCAGGACTGTTATTTTGTACCATGTGGAATTTGAATACAGACTTCTTAATAGATTTTTTTTTTAATCTAAAATGTGATCATGGCCCTACTTAGAGAAAATTCATACAGCCATAACATCCATTGCCAGAACCTTCAGCAAGTCAAATCACTCTGGAGGCCCACAGTTCTCCATCAGAACTGATTTAAATCAACATGCAAGAGTGAGGACTAAGATTTTGTATAGCCTCGTGCTCTCCTGACAGGGAGCTGCGGTGACCAATGTGAGGCACGTAGCCAATGATTCTTCCAGTCTTAAGGTTTTACGATAGTGTAAAAAAAACTAAGATCACCTCCCTCCAAAAAAGAACTGAACATTACCTTATTTCAACCAGTTTTAGAAGCAAGACAAACTGGAAAATCTTTTCAATTGTCCTCGGCTTTTTCTTGTTTCATGCATCTGATATTTTTGGTGCTCAGGCTGTGTAAGGCTCTGTACCGTGCCTTGTAGAAACTTCAGAGATGAATAAGACATAGTTCTATAAACTTGGATTGCTCTGGACAGTTCAATATATACTTATGTTTTATATTAGGACCTTTTGTATTAATCTCTTGCAAGCATTCCCAAGTCAACCCTAATGGAGACTCTCCAGCGCTTAGTGTCATAGCCCCTCCCGGAGTTTTGGCACTTGCTCATTTCCGTGAATGAAAACATCTTTAGAAATAAGGCTTTCAAAATTTGTGGAAGAGATGTTGACAAGAGTTGTCTAATAATTATTTAAATGGACTCATTAGGAAGAGGGTCCCTCATTAATGAAGACATTCAAGGAAAGGCCCAGTGTTATTGTAGAAATTCCCCCCCTAGGTGGGGTTTTAGAGGGGATTATCAGTTAGGTTCCTTTGAGGACCAAGATTCTTGGAGTCTGTGCTCCTGTGGTGACAGGCCTATGTTTACCCACGGCCATGCACATACATGTGTTCTCAAAGATAAATTTCCAGGTACTAAGGCTCTTTCTTTATATGTTTATCTGTATCACATCTCATTGCTGAAAATATCAACTAAGAGACAGTGGACTTTCTAATTCTGCTACAAACCTATCAATAATAATGTCTTCTTTTATCGTGCAGTCTCATGATACTTTCTTTTTCGTAGTCTTCTAAAGAAACAAATAGAACTTAGCTTGCTAGATCTGGACAGGAGCCATCAGGTTATCCAGAAGGGCTTTTTCCCAATACTGGACAGAGAGGAGGAGCTATGGGTAATGAGAGCATCTCCCAGAAGTGCCGTGTGTGTGTGTGTGTGTGTGTGTGTGTGTGTGTGTGTGTGTGTGTGTGCGCGTGCGCGCGCGCGCATGCGTGATGGCTCCTCGTGTCAGTTTGCTTTGTTATTATTCACCATTTTTCCTACAAAGAATTATGTCTGGAAAAGAATTCTGATTAATTAAGGCTGGCTGTTGTCTAATTGGTTTTTGGCAGGTGGGGTTTTCACTGAACTTTCAATGAAATCGCATAATAAAAAAGGAATTTACCTTGTTCATGGTAAAGTTATGGATGACATAATATCTTAGGAGATTTCGTGGACCCTTTAGATTTGGAGAAAATGTTAAAAATCACCACATGCAGGTGTTGTGGTGGAGCTCTCCCTCGTTTTTTTCTCCTGTGTGTTGAATACCTGTACGCCCTGGAAAAGAAGCTGGTTTTTATTACAACTTAGACTCGGGCCAGAAAATTCTTAATTGCTTTGGTCATAAGTGTATTCACATTCAGATCTGCCTTCTCCCTGATTCTAAATTCAATTGGATTCCATTCAGCTCACATTCATTGAACCTTTTAAACGGTAGGCACTGGACTAACAATTATTAACTACGGGCATTAGGAATTTGTGCTCAGCGTCTTTTAATTCATGAGTATTAGAAACATTGTTAGTAATTAAAAATCTCTTTATACTAATACCATATTGTTATCACATTAATAAGAGTTTGAGTTAAGGATTGCATTCCAGCTCTATCCCTGTTTAGAATGGTTTTGTTCAGAAAAACCATTCTTGAAATTAGAATTTTATAGATCAGTAAAGTTTTAACCAACAGATCAGAGCTAGAGTTCTCAACTCACTGTAAAATAATTTCAAAACTTTATCTCAAGCAGCTCTCCATGGCTATATTTAGAAAGGCAATATAAATATGAAAACTGACACGAGTAAACACTTATATTAGTAACCACAAATTTTTAAAAATGTGGTCCCTCCATGGTAGTTAATAATTTTGATGTGAAGCGGCTGGACATTCCCCATTGGGGGTGGTCATAACTCGGTGCAGTGATTCCTTCAGCTGAGAGGACCGCCCACCCAGCACCTATCGCCTCACAGGGCTGCCCAGCTCCGAGTTCTGGGAAGCAAGCCCCAGCACAGTCTGCAGAACTGGTGACTGCAAACCAATACCATCACTCTCTTAACGTAAGCCCTATGACTGTCTTCATTTTCGTCATCGTGTTTTGTTTTGTTTCTTCTTACAGGAACAGTTAACAAAAGCAATGTGGTGACAGCAAGTACCTCCATCCAGCTCCTGGATGAACGGAAGTCTCCCGTGGTGGCAGGTAAATGATGGATTTCAATCAATGAGTGTAAAGTAAGCATGGTGTCCATTCATCATTTGTCAACTACTTCCACGTATCAGAAACTTGGCTTTGAAAGGTAAAAAACATTAAAAACTACTTCCTCATCATCTTCTCCAATCCAGGGCTCTGAAACCTGGTGGAATTTGATGTGAAAGCAGAAATATTTCCCAGGATTTTATTCTTAAACTCTGAGCCAGTAAGAAATTGTTGGTGCGTGCAAAAGATCATTTCTGGACAGTAGGTGCCGTGAACACTTAAAGTAAGCTCCAGATCTTCCACTTCTATGTCATTAGGATAACAGGGGCCATACAAGGAAATTGTGGGTTTGTTTTAGGCAAATACAAGCTGAAATGTGCACCTCTCTGGAGAGCGTGAGATTTTCATCGCCCTAATCCCCCTGAGTGATTAGAGTTAGATGTATCTACAGGTGCTGGGTTTGGGACCAGGAGAAAGCCAAAACATTTTATGATTGAGTCTTGAATTATCAAAGAAACCCTGTCTCTGGCTTTTCCCATCTCTCTCACTCTCAAGAGTGTCAGTAGATTTTTGTGGCTGGCTGGTGGCTTTCATTGGTGGTATTTGGCCTAAAGGACCAGAAACTGCCACAAGCCCTCTTTTGAGGACAGCTGCTGAGAAAATGGAGCCTAAGAGTGTGTCTGGCACATTGTCTATTTCTGATAAATAATTGTTGGAGCCTTTGGTTGACGGATGGGTGAGACACTCCAAGTATCATCCTGATATTGGCTAGATTTACCAAAGGGAGTCGTTTTGTTTTCAGTAGCCTCTCTCAGTAAGCTGTACCACAGGGTGATTTTGAACATCAGCTTCTGTGGTGGCTCCACACACTGAATATTTGTGGGAAGGAATTCAAATGGATCAGACATGTTTCAAGTGGTTGTTCTTTGGCTAGGAAATATTCCTCCCCCCCCCCCACTTTATTTCTGATATAGCCTATACATCATAATTGTATTCTCATAGATTAGCAGGGATTGAAAGATTTGGGGACAGTTGTGCCCTGGTTATTCCTGGGTTTTTGGGTATAGCAAGAAAGACAGTCTTATGTATCTGACCTGTAAGCTCATCTTGAACTATGCAGACCTATAACTAATCAGCCAGGAGATAAGGACTGTGAAAATTCAGGGCTGCTGTTCTTACTGTCTCATGTTCCTTGAGGAAAATAGGAGACAGGATCATTTAACTCAGCAAGATTTATTTTTGCTTAAAGGTCAGCCTTACTCGCCTCCAGGCTGACCCAGCCAGCTAGTTCTGGAGGCATGTTATCTCCCTGGAGTTGGAGCCACATGCAACAGCTGATAACGACATGGTCTGAACCAAACTATCTGTCTCTGTGTTTGAAATTTCTTTCCAAAACCTTTTCCTTGAATTTCTCATTGAGTCATTATGAAGGATGCTCTGTTTTGGCCCTAAGATCGCTGTGCCCATCCCAGCCACATCTGTCCAAGTTTACAAACTGTGTGCTCAAATGTTTCCAAATGGCTTATATTTCATAAATATCTATTTGGCTGAGTATGGGCAAAACATGGACTCAGCCTGGGCGCTGTGTATCCAGTGTGGAGAAGACCATGACTTTTCCAAATGGCATGCTTGTCTACTATTGAGTTATACAGTTGGCCAGAGACCACAGGCAAGTCATGAGACATGGTTGGCCCACCCTGAGTGGGTGGAAGAGACATATTCCTGTTTACTACGACTCACTATGTGTCAACTCGTGCCCATTTTCAGAAGATAATTACAGAGCAAGACAAAGAAACAAGGTTATCCAAGGAACTGTATGTAGTCCTTACCTTCTAAATCTGATGATTATTAATCTTCTTTTTTAAAGCGGGTCTTATAGACATAAGATAAAACAGAATTGCTCAGTTTTGATCTTGAAGGCTGACATGGATGCAGCACCGTGAAGGCAGTGACTTCAAAAGGACCTTTATGTCTCAAAAAGCAGAGAGTCCTCTTCAGCACTTCCCCCAAATTTCATTGACTCTGACTCACCCATCATGTCACTGGGTAATTAGGTTTGGTCACTTTCTTCTGTGTATTCTCCACAAATTTAAGTAGACATTGTTTACTACTCTAAAATTTAAAAGCCCATTTTAATTGGGGAAGAAACCTTGTTTTGGCAGGTGAAGATGAATAGGTGAGCAGGCTTTTCCCCCACCAGTGTACTTCCAACAGCAGATGGGATACAGCCAACTGACAGCAATTTGGGGCTTCAATGAAATCCTTGTGTTAAACTGAAGTTTTTCTGAAAGGAAAGGTGTACAATTTTAGTTTATTATCAAGGACTACTTTGAAAAACCTGCACTGCTCCTAGATCTGATCTGGTGTTCTCATGTTCATTGGCTACATATGTCTGTTTGGGATAGAAAGTTTCTTGTTTTGGTTTTGTGTGTGTGTGTGTGTGTGTGTGTGTGTGTGTGTGTGTGTGTGTGTGTGTGTGTGTGTGTGTTATTCTCTTCTTTCTCTCTTTTTTTCTTGTTTTTTTTTTTCCAAACAAAAACATTTAGATAGTCATCTGTCAATGACATCTTTGAAGAAAGGGCAGTCAGTCAGACTGGGCCGGATTCCATTTATACGTCAGCCTCTGTGCATAAATGGGCCCCATACATCTTCTTGGCCTATGACATTGCTTACAGTCCTTCTCTTGAAGAACTTGCCAACTCTCCAGCTGCCACTAGCATGCTAAATTTGCTTCATTGCTTTCCCACTGCAAAGGAAGAAGTGGTATGACTTTCTCTTTGGCCCACCAAGTCTCTCCAGAGCCCTGGAACCTGCTGTGTGTGTCAGGACCCTAATCCATTTTTCTGTTGTTATTGGAGATGCAAGCCTGGGACTGTAAGGTCCACGTAGGTTTGTCACTTACTCTATAACTTGCTAAATGTGTGGTCTTGGGTCTCTGAAGTTCTATCTAAAATAGGGTTGGGATTATTATCTCCCTCACCTTACTCTGGGTTGATTTGGGGATAAAAAGAGAAAACAAACAAGAAAATATCTGGATATGTGGAAGTATAAAATTGCTAGGATTTGAGGTGGCCCATTTTTATCTTCAAGTTGGCAGTATACCTATGCATTCATTTGCTCATTTATTCAATAAATATTTCCTGACCTCGTGCTTTTGCCAGCACTCTAGATACAAATGAATAATAACCGGGCCCTGTAATTGACAGTTCCTCCCACAGCCCCCTGTCCCTCCCCACCAGAGAACTTTAAAAGAGCAGCTATTTTTAAAGCTATGTCTACACAGGACAAGTGAATTGAAAAGCTGAGCAGTCATCTAGAAGCTCCTAGAGGTCAAAGACTTCGTACTTTTCATCTTCTGTCCTTCACAGCATAACCCGATGGAGTCCCTGGAGCATAGTGGACCCTCAGTGAGGCTTCTATAAATTGAATTGAACTTGCAGAAACCTATTTGCCCTTACTTAGTTGTTATTGACTTGAGTTCCATAAATTACCTAGATCATGTTGTTAATTCTCCACTCCACTCTCAATGGAGAGACCAGGCCCAATAGAACAAGATTCATAGACACTGTTTCCATCATGCTAGGGTGGAAATGACCTGGAGAAGAAAATAAATTCATTGAGGGGAGGAATTGAGCCAAGTTGGAAGGTATAACCATGCAGGGAATTTCTTCCCCTCCTTGGGGTGTTTGTCTGACCTTCTGTATTCTCCTTCTAGACTCTCGCTCTGACAAATACAAAATACTTAATCTCAATTTTTGATAAGAAGTTCATATTACTGAATTTTTTAAGTACTAGGTAATAAATTCTGAATTATTTGCATTTGCTTTAAAATGTAAATTTTAGCATATCAAAATCTAAAATCTCTTCTAAGATGTTCTAGCTTCATTTCTTGAATAAATTATAAACTCTCCAGAGACAAGGACCATCCCAATTACCTTTTTATTCCTAGTGCCAAGTGTGAGGGCTGATGTGGTAAATATGTCAAAATACTGACTAAGTGACTTGAGAAAGATGGGTTTCATATTTACTTGCTCTCTGTAGGTACATACACTTGCACAGTTTACTGACCAAACAATAGGAACACAGTACTTGACCAAACTCTAAGAGAGTCACTCAGCAGCTAAAACTGCAATCCACACCATAGTAAAATGATACAGACCAATATGGATATTTTAAGGAGTAGAAAAACTGTTTAGTGTCCATTCCTAATGGCAACTGTGTTAGCCCAGTAGTTGTCCCTGCATCAGCAGATGTCTTTTCTGAGGTCCAAGCATCTAACCTGATGCTTAGAATAGCTAATCTGATCAGCAACAGACATTATAGGCATTAGAGGAATTGGTTATAGAAATTAATATTTTTAACAGATTTATTGAGATATGATTTACATACCAAAAATTCACCTGTTTTAAGTATAAAATTTAATGATTACTAGTAAATTTGGGGGGGCGCTGATCTATTCCTTTGCAGGGAACACACACCACATTAGATCCATTCACTGGGGGAAATTGGAAAATGTGGGTTAAATGGTCTCATTTGCATAATTCTGGGCAGTGTAATGAAGGGGGATGCTTGATATTAGGACAAAGGATCTCATTTTAACCAGATGATTAAGAAAGAGATTGCTTAACATCAATGACCATTAGCTTTTGTCAGGTACATGCTGTTTAAACTGAGTGTACTATTTAATATACAGCTTTCCTTAGAATTGGGTAAATAATGTTGCCAAAATGTTATAGGCAAATATTCAGCTTATCAACTTTCCTTTGGTGGGATTTCATATATTTGGTGTATATGAGTTAACTAGTATTTAGGAGTTATGTGTCAATTCTACATGGATAAACTTCTAGTTTGTAGATCTGAGCAAAGGGAATGTTTTATCATAGCAGAAATTAATACTTACTGATTAGATTAGTTGTTCTCAACCAGGAGCAGTTTTGACCCCCAGGAGACATTTGACAACATCTGGAAACATTTTTGATTGTCATGACTGGTTAGGAGGGGAGCTACTGGCATCCAGTGGGTAGAGGCCAGGGATGCTGCCAAACATCCTACAAGGCACAGGACAGCCCCCCAACAGCAAAGGATTGTCTAGTCCACAATGTCAGTAGAGGTGAGATTGAGAAATGCTAGATTAAGCTGACAGACAAACTTCAGTTCTTGGTGCTTTCAAATTCAGTGTTTTCCCTTATAGGCTCATTTACAAAAAGATGTTTCATTTCTTCATTTTCTAATTAAATAATTCAATAATAAATAAATAAATAAATAAATAAATAAATAAATATATATATATATATATATATGGCATCGACTATGTACCTAATGCTGAGGATACAGCGGAGAACAAGCACCCCAAAGGGCATTTTGGAGCGAGTCAGGGGATGATGATTCATACAGTGAGAGGGCACTGTTGGCATCCCTACCCTGAGGCTGGGGTGGCAGCTGCCCAGTGAAGACCCATTCCGACTAAGTTGCTGCCAGTGGAGGGGAGCCTCCACTTGTGTGGGAGGTACAGACAACAGACACGTGTGGCACGAATGGGAGGAAGAAAGGTGGGAAGGAGGGAGAGAGGGAGGGAGAGGGAATTTCTGGTAGTGGCTAATGCTCTGTAGAAAATGAAGTGTGGTTGGGAGTAGCAAAGGCAGGGAAGAACACTCATGTTCATGCTTGCATATGACAGAGGCAATGCTTCTCCAGATTGGGGGAAGATGGGGGCTCAGAGAAGGCCTCCCCGAGAAGGTGACATGAGTAGAGACCGGAACGATGAGATACAGCCATTATACAAAGATCTGTGGGAAGAGCATTCCAAGCAGAGGGAACAAGATTCCGGGAATCTTGAATGAGATCCCCCATACATGTTGTGTCTAGATGGGTTCTGTGAGACACAAATGAGTTTCTCAGGTTTGGGTGGTATTTACTAGGATCTAAATGCCCCGCTGATGGGCAGATGGGCAGATACCCCAGGGGGAGGTTTGTAACCCAAGGCAAGTCTTTGCTCTAAATGTCAGCTATGAGGTGGGGCTTTTTATATATTTGACATTTGCTTTTTTAAGTTTACTGGTGGGTGCCGTGAAGGGACAAAAGGAGGTCAAGGCCTGTAGGAATGACAACAGCAAACTTCATAGAAATGGATTAGTGATGTAGCTACCAATTATGCTGTATTTCAAGTCCGCAACAGAATCTGAGTTAGAGTTGGCCATAGAACAGCTGCTCTGTATAGTGCGGGTAGCCAGTGACAGGGCACACTGAGGATCATTGCTCCAGAAATAAAAATAGCCCAGAGTTTTGAGAAACTGGATCCTCTGTGCTAACTCTCCAGGACACTCACTCCCATGAGCCACTGTCCTTTTATAAACCTTATCAAAAGCCCCAACACATTCTCCACCCCATCAGCCACAGAATTTTGGAGTTACAGGTCCTTATACCCGGTTTTCGAGTTCTGTATCAGCAAGACTCCTCTTTCTGAGGTCATAGTAGGATTTGGACATTAACCCTAATGTAAGCCAAGGATTTAGGAGTGAGTACAGGGCCATTTCTCCCCTCTTGCTCTGGGATTGAGTTTTCACATTTGTAAAACAAGGTTGATTGGTGCTTTGGTTGGATTTCTAACAGCCTAGTTTTTAAAGACAGAGATTTGTTTCATCACCACAGAAAAGGAGAAGAATTAACCAGTAATGGAGTATGTCTTGCACCCAGATTCAGTCTGGCTTTGGGGGGACCCCTCTGGTTCCTTTTGAATTCATATAAATAAAGTGCTTAGTGAATGCTTATAGTTGAGTGCTCAGTAATGGTTAGCTGCTAAATTATTATTGCTGCTGTTACCGTTGGTAAGAATGATGTATGTTACACCCACCACCTCTCATTAGTCAATGCTTATTGCCATGTGCCGTCCCCTATGTGAAAAACTTACCTAGGCAATGTCGTTATGGTATCTTGAAATGTTTCATAGTAAAACTTTGAAGTTCACACTTTCATGTACTTATTCCTTAGAACAGAGGTTGACAAGCTGTAGCCCATAGGAGCAAATCTAGGATGCTACCTGTGTCCTTCTTTTAGGGTTTTACTGAGATATATTTCACACACTATTAAATTCACTATTTCAAGTGTACAGTTTATTGGGTTTTAGTATTTTGCAGGTTGTGCAACAATCTCTACAATGTAATTTTAGAACAATTTAACATCCCCCCCAAAAACCACCCATACACACACACACACACACACACGCACGCACGCACACCCCTTCATTCTTGATATCCCACTCCCCTTTCCAGCCCCAGGAAACCCACTAATCTACTTTCTGTCTCTGTGGATTTGCCTATTCTGGGCATTGCAGATAAATGGAATCATACAACATGTGGCCTTTTGTGATTCGCTTCTTTCACCGAGCTTAATGTTTTCAAGATTCATCCATGTTGTAGCAAGGATCAGTCCGCTGGCTTTTTTTTTTTTTTTATTCTATTTTATTTATTTATTTGGCCATGAGGGAAGCATGTGGGATCTCTGACCAGGGATCGAACCCGCACCCCCTGCATTGGAAGGGAGGTCTTAACCAGTGGACCACAAGGGAAGTCACTACTCTGGCTTTTTAAACTGCCAAATGATATCCCATTGTATGTATGTATAGCATCCTGTTTATCCATTTATCAGTTAATGGACATTTGGGTTGTTCCCACTTTTTAACTATTATTAATAATGCTGATATGAACATTCATGTACAAGTTTTTGTGCAGATATGTCTTAATTTCACCTGGGTAGAAATTGGAATCGAATTGTTGGGTCATATGGTAACTCTAGGTTTGATATTTTGTAGAACAGACAAGCTGTTTTCCAAAGTGGTAGCACCTTTTTACAATCTCACCAGCAACATACGAGGCTTCCAATTTTTCCACATCCTTACCAATGCTTACTATTGTCTATCTTTTTTATTTTAGCCCTCCTAGTAGGCGTGAAGTGATTTGTATTTCCCTAATAACTAACTACACTGAGCATCTTCTCATGTGCTTGTCAGCTACTTGCATATCTTCATTGGGGAAATGTCTATTCAGATCTTTTGCCTATAATTAGGTTATTTGTCTTTTTGTTGTTGAGATATAAGTTCTTTTTATAAGCTGGATACAAGTACCTTGTCAGATATCTACCAGCTGTTTTTGTAAATAATGTTGGATAGAGAGCACATGGACTAAGAAGCCAAAAATATTTACTGCCTGACTCTTTACAGAAAACGTTTGCCAACTCCTGCTTTAGATAAAAATATGTCACAGTCCATTTTTTTAAAAAAAACACCTAAAATGCTAATTTGTTCACTCACTTATTTCACCATCTTTTTATCTTATGAAAATGAAGGGAATATTTAAATCAGAGGCTGTGTAAGTAGATATTAAAGACAGAGCTTCCTGTATCAGAAGGTATCCATCATTGTGCCTAATGTTTTTATATATGTGGTTACAGAGAAATTCCAGTCAAAGATCCTGAGCTTTCTAAAATATATGCTCTCCCTGTCAGTCAAGAGAGTGGTTTACTTAATCTTTACTCTAGTTTATAAACCTCTGAACAGTGTAATCAGCATAATGCTTGTTAGAACATTGGAAATGCCCTCACATGCTTTGGTGGAAAACAGTTTCTGGGATACTTTTTTTCCCCAACATGGCTCATGAGAGATCTGAGGATTTATTTAGCCACCCTTATCCAGGCAAATCTCCTAGTGACCTTAGTGGGATTTTGATCTCGGTGAAGATTAGAATATATATGACTTAGGCTAAGTGAAGGGCCAGAGAGGATAAATGAGCTGACGTACATTTCCCCTCCCTGGGAAGAGGGGGCATGACCAGAAGCTGCAGCATAAATGCTTTGACAGTCAGTCAGTGGACTCTTGCTCATGGAAAATGCTTTTGTCAGTCTGTGGTGGGAAAGGGACAGTGCTGATCAAAGGTTCTTTATTCCAATGGCCTCCTACAGTTTGCACTCACCAAGAGCTCCCACGTTCTATTCTGGGTGAAAAGATCTGCACGAGGTCAAGATCAGTGTCTGAATGTCATTCCTACTTCAAGGCCAAATTATATATGACCAGGCTCAGGCAGACTGGAGTGTACATTTGTCTTAAAACATAAAAAGGAAGTTCAGAGTGAAAACATAGTGCATGGGCATTTTATATGCTTTTACTTCACTAGCCTTCATCTATCAACTTCCAGATTTTTGCTGATATAGTCAGTTTTTTTAAGCCAAAATTATTTTTGTTATCAAATTATTTTACTTGTGTTATTTCTCATTTTTTATGCTCTTCTCACTTCCTCTCTTTCATGCTTTCTGGAACCCACTCCAACCAGGTTTCATCCACAGTGAATCATTTTTCATCAAGGTTACCTGTAGCTCCTACATTACCAAATCCAAAATTGAACTTCAGATGTTCATTTTTCTTGGTCTGTGAGCAGCACTTGGCCAAGCTGATCACGTTCTCCTTGCAAACCTCTTTACTTGATTCTTTGCCTACCTCACTGCCCACCCTCCTAGGCCTCCTTTGCTGACTTTGTTCATCTCCTGATTGTACATGTCGGAGGGCCTCAGGGTTCCTGTCCACTCTCAAGCTTTAAACACCATTCATGAGCTGGTGATTCCCAAGCCCAACCTCTCTCCCTTGACTACTCAGTGTCCCTGCCTCTCAAATAGGCCCATCAAATGCAATCGATTCCACATTTAAGTCATTCTAGTTATCTGGTTATTCAGTCTAAAAACTTTGGAGTCATTCTTTTTTTAAAAGCATTTATTATGGATAATATTGAATATACTAAAAAGTAGATAGAAGCATAAGAAGAAACCCATGTATCCTTCATTCAAATTCCTACTCCACTAATTAATGATATGACCTTGAACAAGCGACCCAAACCCAATGATTATGTATCTTCATCTGTCATGTGGCAGTAAAATGCTCACGTTTTTGGTTAATTTGAGACTTAGAGGAAAATGAAAATACTACACTGAAAACAACTGGCACAAAACTGGGTGTTCAATAAATGTTGATGGTGGTACTATAATTGTTCTTTTCCAAATAATTAATATAATAATTCCATAGTCTTCATATTGTGGTCCACCAGAATGAATGAAGAATGGCAGGGGTTGGGTTGTATTATACATTCTAACCCCATGCTCCTGCAAACTGCATTTATCAGGTGTGCAATTAACTATCTGTGTGACTTTGGGATAATTCCTTTCCTTTTCCATGCTTCCAATTGCTATTTGTAAAATAAGAATATGGAACTATATGAGGGTAGCAGATAGGTTTAGTCTCATAAGTCGACTCCAGTTGATCAGGAGTAGGTACCTAGAAAACAGATTAAAAAAGATTCTGAGGCCAGACATTAGCAATGTCTGAAACAGGTAGGGAGGCTGGTCACAGCTATTCTGAAATTCGCCAGACCTGGACTAAATGCTCTCCAAGGACTTTCCCAACTCCCAATCCTCTTTTTCTTTTTCTGGCTCTTCTTGATGAGTCTTTGAAACTGGGTCACATCCTATCCATCCAAATGAATACTCAGTGTCATTGGAGTGAAAAGTAGGTGTGGATACTCCAGTCAAGAATCTGAAAAGGAAGTGAGGGGTTAGAAAGCTGCTTCTCCCAACCGGAGGGAGGTTTCTTTGAGATTTTATTGCATTTTGAGCATTAAAAAATAAATTAAAAAAACCATTTTCATCACAAGGGAAAGCAGGATAGTTCCCTGAAGTTGTGCATATAAACCACACCCCAGTGATGCCATGTGAGGTTGGAGTATCATTTGCTGGTAGTTTTCTGTCTAATAGCATTTAGCAATGGATACACTGGTGGATTTGACCCAAGTGAAAACAGTTATTTCCTGATCTGTGATAGAAAGTTATAGGTTTCTAACAGTTGTATAATTATGATAATGGGTGCTATGGATAGATCATTTTAGAAATTGAGCCACTTCCTTTGATATTTTGGATCTAAGACGAGTGTGATATTTCTGGGGTAACTTGGTAAACTTGAGTAATGAGATTTGATTTTCATGAACCTTCAGGAGGCAATCCTATGATTCACTTTTCAGTCTTTCATTTTTGTAAGAAAAAAATAAAATACCCAGTTGTCTGTGGGCATATTATCATCTGAAGCACAAGATTTTTCCCACAGGGTCAAGGATTTTTGCCTTAATTTTAAAAGCTTTCCAGGTATAGATTTGACACTAGGTCTTCTTTCTCCACGATCTCCGTGGAAGAAATTCCTCCTACGCCCTCTTTATATGCCTCATGTCTGTTGGGTCCTGCTATTGTGAATTTGTGATCTCTGGCAAAGCAAAAATAGTGATACTGTTCCGCTAAATATAATGAAGAAACTATATTTTACATGATTTTCTCAGAAACAATCAACACTAAACGTGATATTTGTTCACAGTATTCCTTCAGTAAGGCTCTATGACTCTTTGAAGGAAGGGCATTTTTATAGGGGAATTTATAAATATGACAGCAGCAATAAACAGCTGAAAATAATCTATGAGGCGTTTGCAAATTACCCCTCATGAGCTGTAGTGGTTGTGAAAGATAATTTGTGGTTCTCACAGAATACCCTGCAAATTGGGTCTTTCATCTGTGATGTTTTTAACAGAGAAAACATTTCATTTCTCGTATTAACAAACGATAACGCTGAATTGTTAATCTAAACAATTTGATTTATATTTTTCTGTGCTGAGAGAATTGTTGACATTTTAGGGTAATTATTTTCATCGTTAACTGCTCTTTTTGGTGACTATAGGCAAAAGATAGAAATCTGAATACATGAAGGCATCATTTTAGTCATTCTCCTTAAAGACTTCTCATAAAGCAGGAATCTGTTTGCCTGAGTTATCATCTGTGCTTAGAAATCTGATAGGATGTGGGTGTTGAGGAGTGAGGATTCTAGCCACTTTCAGGATTTTCAGCGGTGCATTGGAAGCTCTGTCATGTAATCACTGTGGCCAGGGGGACGGGATTGACCTGTACAGTCACCAGGCCTCCGGCAGAGCACAGTGCACTGCACGTCTTAAATCACAGCAATGAGAAGAGGCACTTGTGGTTGGCCTCAGTAGTTCCCAGCTTATGTAATATCTGTTCAAGTATCTCACAGCATGGTTGCCAAGATTACATGAATGTTCACGAGAACACCTCTCACCATGCCTGGTACGTAGTACGAACTCCAGAAACATTTGGTGAAATGAGGACGATGTATAAAAAGATCTCGATTTCCTTTCTCATAGTGCTTTCTTGGCCAAGGACTCATGGTCCAGGGAAAGGGAAAGAAAGATTTCTTTTCCACCTGGAAAGTAATCCCTACAACCTTAGACTGGATGCTCAGACTCGCCCACTGAAGTGGTGCACGAAGCAGAGAAGAAAGGAAGCACCAGGCTTGGGATGGAGCTGATGCAGCAGCTGACTTTCTCTGGAATCTCTTTTTGATCTTAAAATCCATGCTAATTTTTCAAACTACTCTTTAACGTACCCAGGTTTATTTTAATACTCAGAAAAAATTAACATCAAATTTATACTTTTTCCCCCAGAAGAATCATTTAGCAAAATTGCTGCTCCAAAGAGATGGCCCATCTTTAACTTGTGGGTGTGGGCAGCCCACACTAGTTGTGAAGCACTGTGAGCAGGTATAGATGGCCTCTGTGTCCTGCAGGGTAGGCTAGGGTAGGTTCATCCGTCTTTCCCTTGGCCTCTTTATACTGTTGGGCAAGGCTTTGGCCACATCAGACAGGGAAACAGTATTCCAGGCTGAATGGACCGCCCATTCACATGCCAGTTTATGGAATGGACTGCTGATTTAGGATCCAAGCAACTTTTACATGGCCTGAAAGAGTGAATATAGGGCCAGTACCCTGAATGACAAATATGTTTTATCCTTTGAACCAATTCCAGTTGATTAGTTCTGGTTGCCTTACAGTGCTGTCTTAAGAAGGCATCTGTGGTGCATCAGGGCTCAGGGAGGAGTGCTGGGATTGATTAATGATGTCTGTCAAGGCCTCTGGAGGGACAGCTTGCCCTGTATTTGCTATTCCTTGCTTTTGCCAAGTCCTTAACTCCTCTGTGTAAAATGATTTTAATACTAACAGGTGACTAAGTATGAGATGGGACATCATGAGAGAGAGAGAGAGCAGGTAGATTCTACTTTAAGAAATCCTAGCATGAGAAAATGCAAATTTACAAAATACATAAATCTGGAGCCAATTATTGCCATTACAGAAAGATTCCATGAAAGGTTCCTTTAAATAGCGAGATCCCCTACTGCATTAAAATGATGATTCAATTTACAAAAATTTCCTTTGCATGCAGCTCTTCAGGACCGTGTCTGTGGAGTCAAGCAAGCCACACCTGATTTTTTTAAACCCCAGCCTAAATAATGTTCAGGACGGCTGCTCCCACGTATCTCCAGCCTCTTGATAATTCCCACTCTATTCAGACTTCCTCTGACTTCCTATCCCAGAGTGTTGAGTAGACAATCTGGGTGGTGGTCAACAGCTGCTGGCTTCCACCCTGCCGCGGCTGCATTTCATTAGTGGGTAAACTGATTGCTCTGAGTATGTTTATGTGTGGGTGTGGTTGAACAAGCCTATGCACTCTGCACACTATGTACGTAGATACAGATACACATAAGCCATTATCTCGCTCTCAGCCCACCCTAAATTCATTCCTGCTGTGAGAGTTATAAATGGAAGGTTCCAATCGCCTGGTGGATATGGCCTTTGGGTAATAGTGCCTCGAATTCCGCCACCCCGTCCTCTTTGTGTTTGTTTATATGTTATTTACCCTTGCATCAGAAAACTTCCCCAGACCCTGGGCCTGAGTCCCATTATCCAGTCATGGAGCCCTCTTCTTCTTCTGTGGCCTAGAAAGCCCCAAATGGTTTTCTGATTTAGAAAATTAAATATAATCTGACTCTTGTGGCAAGCTACAAAATTCCCAACCAACAGACGCTTTTGCTAAATATATAACATACCTAACGTCTAAAAGTATCACCGGTCTATCATGAACTTGGACTATAGAAGCACTCAGTGCCCATTGGGTAAGGTTGCCAACTTCTTCCCAGGCACTCAAAATTGGGCAGTTTTCGAGTGGACCACAAAGCTGCCAGGAATGCTGGCACGCGTGTTTGTATTTCTGCTGCCCTGTAAAGGCAACTTAATGCAGGGAAGAGTACCTTGAAAGAGATGTATCTTCCCTTTCTCTGTGGACAGCCTTCCCCACATAGAATATTGTCATAACTTCTCAGGCACAGAGCACAAGTTATCATCTCTGTTTCAACTATGGTATTTTTTTAAAATCTCAACATAAATTTCTTCCCAGGAATACTGTCTTTTTTTACAGACACATCTTTTTCTTTTTTTCCTTTTGGAAAAAGAAAATGAGGCAGTAACAGTGAACCATCAGCCCTACTCAGAAACTTTCTTCTGGCCTATAATGATTATTCGTATTTGAGATGAAAGCTCTCAGGCCATTGAGCTGTCAAACAGCTCTTTTCCTTCTGTCTTCACAGGCTCATTGATCTGAGCCAAGCGTCCCGCATGGTACTGGGCGGTAATAGCTGCATAGGTGCAGCCATAAATGACAGCCGCCAACATCATGAGACACACGATCCCACACACCACCCCCGTGATGATGATGGTGGCCACGGCGTGGCGCAGATTGGCTGGCCTCGGCTTGGGTTTGATCTCACACTCCCAGTGGTCTCGCTCCTCTGAGCTGTGGCTCTCAGGGGGCCTGGGTACAGCCCGGTGGGCAGCACCTAGCTGCTGCACCTGTGAGGACTCCAGGTCTGGAGAAGGAAAAGGGCAGGGCTGGTACAGCTCGTGAGGGATTTTAAGGAGGTCCTTTCCCTTCCAGGTGTCCGGTGAGGCACAGATGATGCTGTCTGTTATTCCCCCTTTGAGAAACAAAAGCAAAGAATGATAGCAGAGCCTGATACAACCAAACTCCCAAATCCTCAACCTGTAAAAACTTAGGCAGATGGAATTTATAAAACACCTTTTTTTCCCAAAAAATTTAACAATCGTATTTTATGATTTTAGGGTTTCTAAATTGGCTAAATGCTAAAAATGCCACACACTAAATGGACAATTATGTGTGACCAAGAGTTCATGAGAAGCCAAGTCACCTTTACCTTATAAATGCCAAGGGAATAACAATGCAAAAGCTGGCAGGAAGGGGCACTGGAGGCCAGCCTGAGGGCACTGTTGCATGCCCTAATGAGCCCTGCCACACAAGAAATCTATTGTGCCGAATTCGCACTGGAGAGCTAAAAAATAAATAGATAAAACAAATGTCTTTTGTTGTGATGTTATGTGTTAATTACAAAGACCCTCTGTCTCTACCAACACTCTTCAGTGATGCCAAACCGGGAGGTCAGTGGCCCTGTGAGTGAGTGCTTTGTGTATCTGCAGGTTTGACGGGAATATGAGTTACGTTCATGGGATTAAATACAATTAACGTGTCTCCTCAGACCTCGAAACACTTAGTACTTAAAGTACCAAACTTTCTCAATGTTTTTTTTTTTTGGCCTTGCCGTGCAGCATGCGGGATCATAGGTCCCTGACCAGGGGTCGAACCTGAGCCCCCTGCATTGGGAACGTGGTGTCTCAACCACTGGACCACCAAGGCAGTCCCAAGTATCGCACTTTCTAATGGGTTTTTGGACTCAATTTCCATTCTCTCTAAGGGGATTAATTTCCTCGTGTGTGGACTACTATTGTTCAGGAAGAATTTGTGTGCCTAGAAGTTCTCTTCTAGAAAGAACACTGGGCTAACAGATTCCATCCTGGCCAAATTTGACCGCCAATTTACTATTTGACCTCAGGCAGATAAAGTTCTCTGACTAAATTTTTTGCTATGAAAACATCCTAATTGTATCTGACTTGATAGTTTATAAAGCACTGTCAGATAAGTCCTCACAGCTCTGCTCTAATGGGTAATTCTTATCCAAGGTCATTCAGGTCATAAGTGGATATAGCAACACCGAAACCCAGCTCTCTCCTGTGATCCCAGTTTTCCCTGCTACACCTACCGCCTCTCTCTACTTCCTCCTCTCTGAAACATCCTGAGGTCAGTGGAGTTAACACATGACTCTCAGTAGAACCTCACCCCCATGAAGCCTGGCACCAATCTTAGCCAAGTTAGACTGGAGATTCTTTGTACACATCGTAGGTGAATTATGAAACTGTACCAGAAGTTGCCATGCGGGAGCTTGTCACTTCAATGTTATTAGAACCTTCCTTTGTATAGCGCTTCAGAGTTTTGGGAATGCCTTCACATCCATTCTGTCTGAGCCTTATAAGCTGAGTCTTACCATGGCCGTATTAGTAGATGGGGCCATTTTGCAGTTCAGGGGTTATTGTGGCAAAGGTCACACTGGGGTCAGTGGCCATGACAAAATTCAACTCATACCTTTTTTGCTTTTACTGCTTGAACTGAGTCACCTATTGCCAGAGTCTCTTGGGCCCGTCCTGGCTTCTTCAGTGATCCTCTGAGGCAAGAGCCTCAACTCTAAAGCAAAAAGATAACAGGAATTTTCTCCTTTCCTGAGCTGAGGTGCAGGAGGCCAGAGGTGTGGGGTGCCTGTTCTGGATGAGCCCAAGGCGCCATCAGGCTGCACCGTGATTAAGGATCCCTGTCTCAGAGACCGTTTCAATACTCTGCCTGGAAGCTGGTTGTAAAGCAGAAGGCCAGAGAGCAGAAAAGAAGTGTGGGGGCTTGAGAAGAAGTAACCATATTTAACCCAGGCAAAGAGCACTGAGACTTTCATCAGGGGAAGAAAGGCCACCTGCCATGGGACCAGCAATTCCACCAGCTGACCTAGACTGGGGCGGTTCGCCCAGTAACTTCAGGGGTAAGCTCTGTCTTTCTCCAGTTCCAGGCTTCCTGCTGTTCAACATTAGGGTGGGAGGCATGGCCTCAGGACACAGAGCCAGGAGAATGCACAGACTAGAGCCTGGGATATTGCTGGAAGGCAGGGGTTATGGCCACCAAGAGCTCCGTGGCCTCCTGTGTCCTTAGCCAGGACTCACTTCCCAGCCTTCCACCACCATCTCCACAGTCATGACCCCAGGAAGCAAATCTGCAGATGATAGCTTGAGGGTCTCAGTCTCTTCTGGATTCAGAGCAGCTGACAGTGCAAGAAGCTCCAGTTTTCCAAGCACTCACATTATTCATCATCTGTCCACTAGCAGCTCTTAACCCCTGTCTTGGGAAGAAATGGGATTCAAATTTTGAGTCTGACCATTACTTTGCTGTGCAACCCTAAGCAAGTTACTTGACCATTCTGTGCCTCTGCTTGCTCACCTGGGAAGTGGGAGACTGGGGTAATAATGAAATCTACCTCACAAGATTGCTTTGAGGACTCAGTTGGATAAAGTACGTCAAGTATTTAGCACAATTCCTAGCCCAGAATAAATGTTTAATACAGTTAGCTGTTAGCATAAAGATGATTTGTTTAGTTATGAATGGAGAGAGAGGAATGCTAATTACAAAATCTACGTGCATGTTTTTGTGGAGGAGACATTATTAGGTATTCATCAAAGCATGTTTTTTCTCTGTTGGGTCCACAGGAAGATGAAATTTCCCCACCCTTTGTGGTCAGATTGGGGCCACGTGATTGAGTTCTGGGCAACAGAACCAATGAGTGACACTTCCAGGCCACAAAACCCCCTGCTTCATCCTCCATATACTTTGTTCCCCCTTGATGGGAACTAAGGTCTTGACCAATACCTATTCCCTTATTTTGCCTTTATTCAATGCATCAGTAGTCAGATTGTCTCCTACATTCACTTGGGGATTTTATTTAGTTATTTTGGGACACCCAGGTCTTGTTATCCCAAATAAATTTTGCCTTCCTCCAGAGAAAGACTGTCATCTGGACGGGGCAGCTCTGCCATGAGGGAGCGTTGAACCGCACTGTGGAATCTGAGGACCAGAACGGGCCTTAGGAACTCCCTGGCTTAACACTGTCCATTTCCACCTGGTGACACTGAGGGCTAGTGAGGGGCATCAATTTGCCTGAAGATCACCAGTGAGTTTGTGCCTGAGTAGGGGGAGCTATATCATACCTTATGTTGCTTCTAATATCCTGGACCTGAGAAATATTTTTTGTCAAGAAATATTTCTAATTGATGAAAACCATCTTTCTCTGATGCTTTGGCTTATGCTTACCATTTACTCTAGAACACAATAGCTGAAGCCACTTCACCTCTAGATGTAAACACTTTTATTTGCAACCTCCTATAAGAAAGATTTTTGTCACATTATATGGCCTCTGTTGTAGGTCAACTTGAAGATCAGCTGGTTAGTAATAAG